>NW_027361762.1:12447500-13647500 GCF_039654945.1 Dendrobates tinctorius | reverse complement strand
GATGAAATAGTGGACAGACATTGAGGGATTCTGGTTAGTAGGGAGGTGATATCTGGTCCAGAGATGTAGATCTGTGTGTCATCAGCATAAAGATGATACTGAAAGCCATGAGATTCTATGAGCTGTCCCAGGCCAAAGGTGTAAATAGAGAACAGCAGGGGCCCTAGGACTGAACCTTGTGGGACTCCGACAGATAGGGGGCGAGGTGAGGAGGTGGTGTGTGAGTGGGAGACGCTGAATGTCCGGTCTGTTAGGTATGATGAGATCCAGGAGAGGGCCAAGTCTGTGATGCCGAGGGATGAGAGGGTCTGTAATAATAGGGAATGGTCCACTGTGTCAAAGGCAGCCGACAGGTCCAGGAGGAGGAGGACAGAGTAGTGTCGCTTGCTCTTGGCAGTTAAGAGGTCATTGGTGACCTTAGTAAGGGCAGTTTCAGTGGAGTGGTGTGACCGGAAGCCAGATTGTAAGCGGTCGAAGAGGGAGCAAGAAGAGAGATGGGAGGACAGTTCAAGGTAGACGTGTTGTTCCAGTAGCTTGGAGGCGTATGGGAGAAGTGATATAGGGCGATAGCTAGATACAGAGGATGGGTCAAGAGAGGGCTTTTTGAGTATGTACGGTAAATAGTTTGTGATAATAGTGAGGTGCAGGCAGGAGGCTACATTCATTATTTCTAACTCATTTGTACTGTCTATGTGACAGCTCTCCAGCGATCAGCCTAACTATGTCCCAGCGATCCTATTCATGTCGGATCGTTGGTGGGATCGCTGGGACATCGTTATGTGTAACAGGGCCTTTAATCTAAATTGTTTGTGCTAATACTCTGGTGCAGACACCGGGCCATATTTCCTAACCTAAATCATTTGTGCTAATAGTGTTCTGTCCCCACATGAGGCGAATGGAGGTATAGCTGATTGGGGCTGGGAGAGAGTCCTACCTTCCATTTCCTCAATGCAGGGCAGACAGGACCATGTGCTCAGCATCCGGAGAGATAAAGCACACCAGGGATTGTGAAGTCCAGACTTGTTTAATTGGAAATCTGGACATACAGCATATGATTGGTAATACAGTGCTTCTCCAGAAATGCAGGTATAACAACCAAGGTGCTACAGCAAAGTGGTAAAGCAAGGTGGTCGAAAAACTGATGCCTTTCACAGCTCGGTACAAACATGTCTCTCCCAGAGAAAGTGAAACTAACAATGGCTGGAAAGAGGAAGAGAAGGCATGAACTCTGAACCGGAAGTGAAAGGAATGTACAAGAAATAATTAGCTGCAGGCTGCCATACAGAAAAAAGACCAGCAGGTGGCAGTAGAGCAAATGCAAGACAATTATACATGGCATGGAAAATAACACAATCTATGGAAACCATAAAACCATAACTTAGGCGGAATAGCACACTCCCCGTCTGAAATTCCGGAGGGGATTTCACTATGTTAATGGGGTTTTTTTAAATAAAGTTCAATAACCTAGAAAACAAACACAAATATGCAGGCAATGCAATAATAACTTCAAAATGAGGTAGATGACAGACCAGTTTCTGAGAAAATCCAAAGGAAACCCATCTTCCAATCGGAGGAGCCGCACTAGGCCAAACTATCTCAGACCCAATGGTAATCCAATGGACGAAGTACTAGGGCAGTTTTCTGAACATCGTTCATCCTACCGGAATGTCCTCAACTGGTAGTGATTTATTGCAGACGTGCAAACCATGACAGTCTTTGTCTCCATGTGAGTTGCGATAAGATCTCGCAATGTGGACTAACCTTGCTAAAGTCTTGATAAGTTTCATCCAATTGGAGAAGAGTTCAAAGCGCTGGCAACCGAGGCTGGAGGTTGTTTTAGTGTTCGTGGCCAAAGCACTGACCTCGGAGCGGACTTCTGGATCGCCATCCAGATCCTGGATGCTGAAGACTTCCTGGACACGTTCACTTCCTTTCTGTTCCAACAGAAACTTTGGACCTGAAAGCCAAGAAGAGTTAGCAAAAGAACTTGTAGACATAGGTCTAGTGGCATGGTCAGCTGGATTAAGTTCCGATGGGACATAGTGCCATTGTTCAGGCTTGGAAGACCTCCTTATTCTCTCGATGCGGTTGCTGACATACACGTAGAAGCGCCTTTTTTGGTTGTAGATGTAACCTAAGACAACATCAAAACATAACTTAGGTAGAACAGCACAAATAGTATGGTGCAGGCAGGAGAGTACATTTCCTTATCTAAATCATTTGTGCTAATACTGTAGTGCAGCCACTGTGATCCAGACACACTAATATAAATACTGATTGTTAATTTGGTGTTCTGAAAGCTCTACTGAACAAACCTCATCTTGTCCTATCCAAAGACAGCTGATAAATATCTGTTACTGGACAGACTACTTGACTACCTTTCTTTAGCAGCCACACAGCGGTACTCCTTGTAGATGAGAGTCAGAAAGAGCAAGGGCTCCAGTAGAAGGCAAGCGCTTCATCAAGTGGCCTCTCTTCTTCCTCAAGCTCAACTTCCCACATAGTAAAATCCACAGAGATGGTAACCCAATTACCTTTGCTTCCCCCCACGTCTCAACTCTCCAACTGCTCAACTGACTGAGGGGGACTAGTCTACATGCATGAAGCGGCACATGCACCATCAACATGCTTTTACGACCCAAAATATTTTGGGAATCTTCACATTTCATGATGCCTTGCACACTGTCAAGACATCCAGGGCCTTTCCACACATTAACCACATAACCAGTCGCCATACCACAATGTCCACCATATTTCACTGGAACTACTGTGTTCTTTTATTTGTAGGCCTCATTCCATTTACAGTAAACAGTAGATGATAAGCTTTAGCAAAAAACTCTATCTTGGTCTCATCTGTCCACAAAACACCTGCTGGCCCTCCAAGTTTCAAACTTTACAGTATCATCCCCTTTCCTACATTAGACGTACTATTCCGTCCATGTGACCTGGGACCCAAGTCCCAAGGATGGAATAGTACATCTAGCATGATCAGCGGCGCTCACGGGGGGGAGCGCCGCTGATCGCGGCCGGGTGTCAGCTGGTTATCACAGCTGACAACCGGCACTATGTGTCAGGGGCGGTCACGGACCGCCCCAACACATTAACCCCCTGTACACTGCGATCAAACATAATCACAGTGTACCGGCGGCATAGGAGAGAAGCGCGCAGGGAGGGGGTTCCCTCCGTGCTTCCCTGAGACCCCCGGAGCAGCGCGATGTGCTGCGCTGCTCTGGGGGCCTCCTTCCCCTTCAGCCCCCCTGATCCAATATGGCGGCGGAGACCTTTGGGGTCCTGCAGGGAGCCGGCTTCCTCACTGCCTGCTGAGCACAGGCATGAGGAAGCCTGTGCAGCACCTGTATGAGATCGCTGATCTGACACAGCTATCTGTGATGTGACAGATCAGCGATCTGTCACATGATAGTGATGTCCCCCCTGGGACAAAGTAGTAAAGTTAAAAAAATTTCAATTACAGCCAAAAAAGTCAAATGGCGCTGCTTCCCTTCCGAGCTCTGCCATGCGCCCCAATAGTGGTTTACCCCCATATATGGGGTATCAGCGTACTCAGGACAAATTGCACAATAACTTTTGGGGTCCTGTTACCCTTGGGAAAATAAAAATTGGGGGTGAAAAGATCATTTTTGTGGAAAAAATGATTTTTTAATTGTACGGCTGTACGTTATAAACTTCTGTGAAGCCCTTGGGGGTTCAAAGTGCTCACCACATATCTAGATAAGTTCCTTGAGGGGTCTAGTTTTCAAAATGGGTTAACTTATGGGGGGTTTCCACTGTTTAGGCACATCAGGAGCTCTCCAAACTTGACATGGCATCCGATCTGAATTCCAGCCAATTTTGCAGTGAAAAAGTCAAACGGCGCTCCTTCCCTTCCGAGCTCTGCCATGCGCCCAATCAGTGGTTCCCCCCACATATCAGGCATCAGCGTACTCAGAATAAATTGCACAATAACTTTTCCAGTCCAATTTGTCCTGCTACCCTTGGTAAAATAAAAAAATTGAGCCTGAAGTAATTTTTTTTATGAAAAAAGTTAAATGTTCATTTTTTTTTTAAACATTCAAAAAATTCCTGTGAAGCACCTGAAGGGTTAATAAACTTCTTGAATCTGGTTTTGAGCACCTTGAGGGGTGCAGTTTTTAGAATGGTGTCACTTTTGGGTATTTTCTATCATATAGACCCCTCAAAGTGACTTCAAATGTGATGTGGTCACTAAACATAAAATGGTGTTGTAAAAATGAGAAATCGCTGGTCAACTTTTAACCCTTATAGCTTCCTAACAAAAAAAAATTTTGGTTCCCAAATTGTGCTGATGTAAAGTAAACATGTGGAAAATGTTACTTATTAAGTTTTTTGAGTGCCATATCTCTGTGATTTAAGAGCATAAAACTCAAAGTTGGAAAATTGCGAAATTTTCAAAATTTTCACCAAATTTCCATTTTTTTCACAAATAAACACAAGTTATATGAATGAAATTTTACCACTAACATGAAGTACAATATGTCATGAGAAAACAAAGTCAGAATCACCAGGATCCATGGAAGCGTTCCAGAGTTATTACCTCATAAAGGGACAGTGGTCAGAATTGTAAAAATAACCCAATAGCTAAGAGAAGTGATGTGAACCGGAATAGTCATTATTAGTGTTGAGCGATACCGTTCGATACCCAAAAATATCGTATCAGATGGTATCGCCCGATACGAAAAAAATATCGGGTATCGCCGATTCCGATACCGGAAGTCCCATTCAAGTCAATGGGACTTCCGGTATCGGAATTTAAAAAAGCCCTTTATTTCCTTGTTGGCTAATTCTACATAATTGAAAACAAATAAGAATCATGTAGAATGTATTGTGGGAGGTGGAGGAGACATTAAAGGCATAGTGGTTTATTCAAATCACATGGCATAGCATTAATTCCAATGTTCGGAGTTAAAAAGATATTGACTATGTTAACCTTTTTTATATTTTGTCAGATATGTATGTTTCACAACTTCCATGCTCTTCACCTTCTTTTGTACTTCTCCCACACTTTCTCCTTCATGATCCACAGCAGTAGCATTTTTTTCCATCAACTTTTTCTTCACCTTATTCATCTTCTTCTTCCCATTAATTTTTTTTTCCATTCTTCATATTCTTCTTTTTCAGCTATTATTAATTTTAATATGCTATTTCTTCATCTTCTTCCTATTCTTCTTTGTCTTCATTTTCTTATGGTGACAGGCATTCCTGTAGTACTTATCTATAAAAGTTATAAGATTACACCTTACGCTCTGCCTGTCACTAAAGATTTACAACAGGATTTGTCCGCGTTCAGTTTGGCCTGCAGCAGCAGGCATTTTCCAGGGGCACCACGAGGAGGAACGGACTCACCCCCATTTACTGCTTAGTCTTCTTCTGCTTATAATTTTGATTTCTTCTATGCTGATTTTTAGTCTTATGCTTAATGTTCTTCTGCTTTCTGTTCTTCTGCTTTTGCTTCTTCTGCTTCTTGTTCTTCTGTCTTTTGTTCTGTATCTTGGTGGTTGTCTTCATGTTCTTTGTCCTCTTGGTCTTATTATTTAGGGTCATATTTCTGGTCTTCTTTGGTGTGGTCTTCAGGGTCGTCGTCATCAGGGTCGTCGTCATGGAGATCAATAAGGATTACTAAAGACAATTTCAAAAAGCTTGGTCTTGGAAATGTAGCAGAAGGTACAAGAAGGCTGAGAAACTGGCGAGAACCAGCAGACAGTGCTGGCACCCGGATGGGTAGCAGAAGGAACAAGAGCCAATGGCACTACCGAGGACCAACTGACGGTGCTGGACCACGGATACTAAGCAAAAGGTACCTGTGCTAAAAAGCACTACCAAGGACCAGCTGACGGTGCTGGACCTCGGATACCAAGATGGAGGCACCTAGGCCAAAGGCTCTGGCGAGAACCAGCAGACAGTGCAGGCACCCGGATGGGTAGCAGAAGGTACCCATTCAAAGCAAAGTAGCCAGGCCGCAAGCCGGCCCGCAGTTACCGAAACCCACAGTCCTACAGGGGGTTCCATGTCCCATTGGCACTACGGATCCAGCCTTCAGTGCCAGTTCCCGCAGCCCACATAGGAGTCACCTAAACTGCAGGCACTGTAGAGTCGGCTAACCCGGCCGCAAGACGACAGGACAACGGATTGGTGGCATAGTGACCTTGACACTACCCGGAAACAGCTGTCGTGCTGGAACCAGGCTGGGCAACAGGGAGTACCCGTGCCAAAGACACTGCCGAGAACCAGCTGACGGTGCTGGAACCAAGATGGGTAGCAAAAGCTACAAGAGCCAATGGCACTACCGAGGACCAACTGACGGTGCTGGACCACGGTTACTAGGCAGGAGGTACCTGTGCTAGAAAGCACTACCAAGGACCAGCTGACGGTGCTGGACTTCGGATACCGAGATGGAGGCACCTAGGCCAAAGGCTCTGGCGAGAACCAGCAGACAGTGCTGGAACCCGGGTGGGTAGCAGAAGGTACCCATTCAAAGCAAAGTAGCCAGGCCGCAAGCCGGCCGCAGTTACCGAAACCCACAATCCTACAGGGGGTCCATGTCCCATTGGCACTAAGGATCCAGCCTTCAGTGCCAGTTCCCGCAGCCCACATAGGAGTCACCTAAACTGCAGGCACCGTAGAGTCGGCTAACCCGGCCACAAGATGACAGGACAACGGATTGGTCGCATAGTGACCTTGACACTACCCAGAAACATCTGGCGTGCTGGAACCAGGCTGGGCAACAGGGAGTACCCATGCCAAAGACACTGCCGAGCACCAACTGGCGTTGTTGGAGCCCAGGGACAATCATGGTGCAGGCCGAGGCCTACTTGGTGGCAGTTTTTGATTGTTTGTAGGCTACAACAGACTGTCAACGTGCTCCAATTAGGCATCTGTCTCCACTCTGTTTCCAGGATTTCACGTGACCACCAACACCGCCAGTTTATGCGTACAGCAGCCGTCTGCCCAATCCACACGTGTTCCTGGGTTACTGGGGTTCTGTAATGTCAGCAGAGCCCCTGATGTGTGTCTGCCACTGTCTCCTGCTCTGTCCACATTCCCACCGCTTGCAGTGGGAAGGTGGACAGCGCAGGAAACAGTGGCGGACACACATTGGGGGATCTGCTGACGTTACAGAACCCCAGTAACACAGGAACACGTGTGGAATGCGCGGACGGCAACTGTGAGCAGGAACTGGCGGTGCTGGAGGTCAGGGGAAATACTAGAGACAGAGTGGAGACAGAGGCCAAATCAGAGAATGTTTAAATATGAAGTAGTTACAATTTGGAGGCAGCAGCACTTTGCCCTCCACACAGCAGGGGATCAGCTGACGTTACTGAACCCCACTTTAACATGAACAAGTGTTTTTTTCTGTGTGGACAGCACTTCCGAGCAACAACTGATGATGTTGGAGCCCAGGGATAGTCATTTTGTAGGCTGAGGCCTACTTGGAGGCAGTTTAAGATAAGACGTTGTTTGAATTTGGTGAAGCAGCAGTTTGCCCTCCACACAGCAGGGGATCAGCTGACGTTACCGAACCCCACTTTCACATGAACAAGTGTGTTTTTCTGTGTGGACAGCACTTCCAAGCACCAACTAGCGTTGTTGGAACCCAGGGACAATCAGGGTGCAGGCCGAGGCCTACTAGGAGACAGGTGTAAAGCTGAGGTATTTTGACTTTGGAGAGAGCAGGACACATTGCCCTCCACACAGCAGGGGATCAGCTGTCGTTACTGACCCCCACTTTCACATGAACAAGTGTGTTTTTCTGTGTGGACAGCACTTCCGAGCACCAACTAGCGTTGTTGGAACCCAGGGACAATCAGGGTGCAGGCCGAGGCCTACTAGGAGCCAGGTGTAAAGATGAGGTATTTTGACTTTGGACGGAGCAGCACACTTTGCCCTCCACACAGCAGGGGATCAGCTGACGTTACTGACCCCCACTTTCACATGAACAAGTGTGTTTTTCTGTGTGGACAGCACTTCCGAGCACCAACTAGCGTTGTTGGAACCCAGGGACAATCAGGGTGCAGGCCGAGGCCTACTTGGTGGCAGTTTTAGATTGTTTGTAGGCTACAACAGACTGTCAACGTGCTCCAATTAGGCATCTGTCTCCACTCTGTTTCCAGGATTTCACGTGACCACCAACACCGCCAGTTTATGCGTACAGCAGCCGTCTGACCAATCCACACGTGTTCCTGGGTTACTGGGGTTCTGTAATGTCAGCAGAGCCCCTGATGTGTGTCTGCCACTGTCTCCTGCTCTGTCCACATTTCCACCGCTTGCAGTGGGAAGGTGGACAGCGCAGGAGACAGTGGCGGACACACATTGGGGGATCTGCTGACATTACAGAACCCCAGTAACACAGGAACACGTGTGGAATGCGCGGACGGCAACTGTGAGCAGGAACTGGCGGTGCTGGAGGTCAGGGGAAATACTAGAGACAGAGTGAAGACAGAGGCCAAATCAGAGAATGTTTAAATCTGAAGTAGTTACAATTTGGCGGCAGCAGCACTTTGCCCTCCACACAGCAGGGGATCAGCTGACGTTACCGAACCCCACTTTCACATGAATGAGTATTTTTTTCTGTGTGGACAGCACTTCCGAACAACAACTGACGATGTTGTAGCCCAGGGATAGTCATTTTGTAGGCTGAGGCCTACTTGGAGGCAGTTTAAGATAAGACGTTGTTTGACTGTGGAGGGAGCAGGACACTTTGCCATACACACAGCAGGGGATCAGCTGACGTTACCGAACCCCACTTACACATGAGCGAGTGTTTTGTCTGTGCGGACAGCACTTCTGAGCACCAACTGGCGGTGTCAGAGCCCAGGGAAAATCAGGTAGTAGGCCGAGGCCTACTTGGAGCCAGGTGTAAATCTGAGGTTGTTTGACTGTGGAGGGAGCAGGACACTTTGCCATACACACAGCAGGGGATCAGCTGACGTTACCGAACCCCACTTACACTTGAGCGAGTGTTTTGTCTGTGCGGACAGCACTTCTGAGCAACAACTGGCGGTGTCGGAGCCCAGGGAAAATCAGGTAGTAGGCTGAGGCCTACTTGGTGGCAGTTTGCGATTGTTTCTAGACTACTACTAACTGTCAACGTACTCCAATTAGGCCTCTGTCTTCACTCTGTTTCGAGTATTTCCTCTGGCTTCCCACCACGCCAGTTGCTGCTCTGAAATGCCGTCTGCACAACCCACACTTGTTCCTGTGTTACTGGGGTTCTGTAACAGCAGCTTCTCCCTAGAGGTGAGTCAGGCAATGTCTCCTGCTCTGTCCACATTTCCACTACAAGTAGTGGGAATGTAGACAAAGCAGGAGACATTGCCGTGCTCACCTCTGGAGATGAGCAGATGTTACAGGACCCAGGTAACACAGGAACAAGTGTGGATTGTGCAGACGGCACTTGAGAGTAGAAGCAGGCGGTGTTGTAGGCCGGAGGAAATACTCAAAACAGAGTGGAGACAGAGGGCAAATCAGAGAACATATGAAATCAGAGGTAGTCAGAAGTTGTAGGCAGCAGGAGAGTTTGCCGTACACACAGCAGGGGATCAGCTGACGTTACCGAACCCCACTTACACATGAGCGAGTGTTTTGTCTGTGCGGACAGCACTTCTGAGCACCAACTGGCGGTGTCGGAGCCCAGGGAAAATCAGGTAATAGGCCGAGGCCTACTTGGAGCCAGGTGTAAATCTGAGGTTGTTTGACTGTGGAGGGAGCAGGACACTTTGCCATACACACAGCAGGGGATCAGCTGACGTTACCGAACCCCACTTACATATGAGCGAGTGTTTTGTCTGTGTGGACAGCACTTCTGAGCAACAACGGGCGTTGCTGTAGCCCTGGAAATAAAGTTCAGGTCATAGAAACATGAACACAACAGGAGACCTGGATCCTGTTGCCAGCCAATTATTTATTCTGGAAGAGGACTGGCAAATTCAGGTGAGATCCAGGCCTTGTTCATTTTCAGAAAAGTAAGCCGGTCAACATTATCGGCGGATAGTCGCGTGCGACAGTCTGTTACCACACCACCTGCAGCACTAAAGACACGTTCCGATAATACACTGGCAGCAGGGCAAGCCAGCACCTCCAATGCATATTGGCTAAGCTCTGGCCATGTATCCAGCTTAGAGACCCAATACTTGAACGGGGAAGAGCCGTCTGGGAGAACACTAACAGGGCAAGACAAGTAGTCTGTCACCATCTGACGGAAACGTTGCCTCCTGCTGACTGGAGCCGTCTGTGATGGTGTAGCCGTTTGTGGCGGTCCCACAAAACGTTTCCACATTTGGGCCATACTGGCCTTGCCTTGTCCTGCGGCACTGCCTCTGCTACCTCTTTGTGCAGAGCTTCCTCCACTGCCGCTACCCACATGGCTGCTTTGAAAAGCACTACCAGCAACACTTGCGGGGGGAATGGAGAACATGATGGCCTGCACAAGTGTTTCTTGGTACTCCCGCATTTTTCGCTCCCGGTTCAATTGTGGTATGAGGCTTTGTAAGTTGTCCCGGTAGCGAGGATCTAGGAGGGTGTACACCCAATAATCAGCCGTGTGGAGAATGTTGGCGATGCGGCGGTCATTTA
Source organism: Dendrobates tinctorius (assembly GCF_039654945.1). Lineage (NCBI taxonomy): Eukaryota > Metazoa > Chordata > Amphibia > Anura > Dendrobatidae > Dendrobates > Dendrobates tinctorius. The sequence goes on along the minus strand of NW_027361762.1, from coordinate 13,636,895 downwards.
ACAAGCACTGCAGCATGAAATCAACCATGTGCTGCAGACTGCCAACTGGACCGGAAACGCTGTCCCCAGCTTGAGGCAGCATCTCTACCAGCTCAGCATCACCCCACCCTTGCTGTACACACTGACTACTAGAGCCTTGTGTACCTCCCTCCTCTGGAGAGATGTGTTCCTCCTCCTCCATTGACTCCTCGTCATCCTCCTCACTAAGTGTCCCCTGACTGGGCCTTTGTGTGGAAGCACGTTGCGCAGACTTGCCAGAAGCAGATGGCATTTCTGACTGCTCATCCTCGACCTCTTCAAAAACCTCCTCACTTAGTGCTTGTAAGGTTTTTTGAAGCAGACAGATGAGGGGGACAGTCATGCTGATTAGTGCATCATCTGCACTGGCCATCTGCGTGGAGTCATCGAAGGCACGCAAAACTTGGCAGATGTCCCTCATAGTGGCCCACTCAGTGGTGGTGAAGTGTGTCCAGCGCACAGTGTGACTTGTTTGCGCCTGATGCAGCTGGTACTCCATTACTGCTGCCTGCTGCTCACACAACCGCTCCAACATATGTAACGTTGAATTCCACCTGGTGGGGAGGTCACATATGATGCGATGTTCTGGCAGGCGGAATCGGCGTTGCAGAGATGCAATGCGCGATCTTGCCATGCTGGAACGCCGCAAGTGAGCACACTCTAGGCGAACCTTGTGCAGCAGTGCATCAAGATCCGGATAGTCCCTCAGAAAGCTCTGCACGACCAAATTGAGCACGTGTGCCAGACATGGTATGTGAGTGAGGTTGCCTAGGCCCAGAGCTGCCACTAGATTTCAGCCATTGTCACTACCAAACCTGGCTGGAGATTCGCTGGCACAAACCACACATCGCTCTCCTGCTTGATGGCATTCCAGAGCTCCTGTGCTGTGTGGCTCCGATTCCCCAAAGAAATTAATTTAAGGACGGCCTGTTGACGTTTGGCCACACCTGTGCTCATATCTGGCCTAACAGGCTCACGCAGTGCTGATTCCGAGGAACTAGAGTAGGAGGAGGACTCAATATGTACAGACTGCATTCCTGCAATCCTTGGAGGTGGCAGAATACGTACAGAGCCACTCTCCAGATCTGTACCCGGCTCCACAACATTGACCCAATGGGCAGTGAGGGAAAGGTATCGTCCCTGTCCATGGCTACTGGTCCACGCATCGGTGGTCAGGTGGACCTTGCTACTGACGGCATTTAGTAGCGCATTTTTAATTTTTCCCTCCACATGCTTTTGCAGGGCAGGGACGGCTTGCCTGCTGAAATAAAAGCGGCTGGGCACATTGTATTGTGGAACTGCCAATGACATCAAGTTCCGGAAGGTGTCAGTCTCCACCAGCCTGAATGACAGCATCCCAAGGGCCAGTAGTTTGGCAATGCCGGCATTCAGAGCCAGTGCTCGGGGATGGTTTGCCGAGTATGGCCGCTTTTTCTCCCATGCCTGTGCTACCGATTGCTGGTGAGTGGCCTGGGAGTGTGCTGATGACTGCGAACGTGGTTCAGTGGGTGTAATTTCACTGGGTCTCTGGACAACAGTGGCAGTGGTTCTTCCATGGCGTTCCAGTGAGGAAGCTGAACCAGCTGTGTGTGAGCTGGAGGAAGAGGCCCCAACACGAGCTGAAGAGGTGGTAGGTGCTGCTGAAGGTTGGCCTACATCTTCAGTGTGTCTGTGTAACTCCACCTCGTGCTTGGTACGCACATGTTTCCACATATTTGTGGTATTGAGGTTGCTCACATTTTTCCCTCGTTTAACTTTCTGATGACACAGCTTGCATTTGACAAAGCAAATGTCATCTGCAACTGTGTCAAAAAAAGACCACGCACTGCAAGTCCTGGGAGAGCCCGTTTTGTGTTTTGGAAGAGGATTGCTCCTCACGGGTGCCAAAGTGGAGGCTACAGGCAACCAAATCTGCCCCCGCCCTATCCCTCCTCTTTTGGCCGTTCGGGGAATCTCTTCCTCAGAGCTGCTCCCACCACCTTCCTGTGGCTGACGCCATGATGGGTCAAGGACCTCATCATCTCCACTCCCCTCTTCAAGCACCGGCTGGTCCTGGGTTGTCTTGCCTGCACCATACGCACCAGAAATTGGCAACTGAGTCTCATCATCATCAGATGAGCACTGAGGTGTGCTGACAATAGGCACTGGCCCACCTGCCTCTTCAGATTCAGAGGGACAAAGCAGTTGCGCATCACTGCATACTCCCTCTTCTTCACGCTCTAGAATGCTGCTTGGCTGGCCACCTCTTTCCAAGCCAACAGATTCTGAGAACAGAAGTAAAGATTGAGATGGCTCCTGTCCAGGGCTCTCAGACTGCCTGGGCAATTTGGCAGGTGGTGAAGAGACAGATGGTTGCTCTTCAGTGCTCTGGCCTTGGGAGGATGCGGAAGTCATTGAAGTGGATGCGTTAGCTGCCATCCATCCGACAACGGCTTCAATTTATTCGTCACGCAGCAGTGGGGTACGGCGAGGTCCTACAAAGCTGCGCATGAAGGACTTGCCTGGTAAAAGTGGGGGATGCCGGGTCACTGGTGGCCGCAGCAGACACCGAATCCCCACGTCCTTTCCCTGCTGAAACTCCACGGCCACGACCACGTGCCTTACTCCCTGCCTTCTTCATCTTGGTAGACTGATAAAGATAGGCAGAAAAGTAAAAAAGGGGTGGCTTAGTGTTCTTATTCCTGGACACCTGCCAACCAGTATAAGAAACACTAATTTGGCTAAGAGTGTGTGTACTACACTTTAATATGATCTAATGCGGCCTAGACAACTGTAAAGTGGAGTGTTTGGTGAACTTTATTTCCTTTTTTTTTGGGGGGGGGAAGAAAAGGATGTGACCAAAGTTTGAAAGCTATAGTATCACAAACTTTTTGGAGCGATTACAATGCAGGAAGCTAACCTACAATGCAATTGATGAGGCTCCAAAAAATAGGGTGATACTAGTCTGGCTGGCCCTGAAGGGCACAAGCCAGCAAAAAGGCTCCTCTATCTAATCCTATATAGTGTTTGCAACCAACCAATGACAATGGATGCGGTTGGAAGCACACTAATATAGGAGCAAAAATCTGGCTAAATTAGCTGCAAAAAAAGGACTATGTATGAGGCAGTGATGCACGCTGAGCGGACTACAGCTAGCGGTGGCTGTAGAACACACTGCAACGTGAGCTGCACTCACACACAGAGAGACCTATCAGACAGCCAAAAACAGTGCAGAGAAATGGGCTATAGCACTGAAAGGCTGCTGAAAGTCTCCGCTGTCCACTCCTCTAGTGTTTGCAACCAACGTATATGGATACGTATGGAAGCACACTATACAGGAGAAAAAAAAAGCAGCAATAAAAGAAAAATGTGTATGAGGCAGAGACACACGCTGGGCGGCCTACAAGCAGACGTGCCTGCAGGACAAACTACACAGCGTGGGTCTGCACTCACACAGCCCTTGCAGACAGCTATTAAAACAGCGCTGCTGGGCTACAAAAATGCTACAGTGGTGGATTATGTAGCCTGGGTAGAGCAATAGATATTTTGGATGATCGCTATTTCTAACTGTCCCTCACAGTCTTCTACAGCAGCCTGTCCCTAACTGAATTCACAGCAGAGTGACCAGAAATGGCGGCTGCTGCGGTTTTTATAGTGCATCATGACATCATTTCAGCAGCCAATCACAGCCATGCCAGTAGTTAACATGCCTACATACCTAACAGGATGTGCCCACACTTCTGAGGATCCCCATTGGCTGAATCAAATCGAGCGGGCTCCTAGCATTATGGGAACTTCCGATTACGGTATTCGATATGAAAAAAGTATCGGAACTAAGTATCGGAATTCCGATACAGCTAATATCGGCCGATACCCGATACTTGCGGTATCGGAATGCTCAACACTAGTCATTATGGGTTATTTCTGTGTTGTCTTGTGTATAAATATGTGATTCTTCAGATTTTGTATTAAGCCCCCATTACACATAACGATGTCCCAGCGATCCCACCAACGATCCGACATGATGGGATCGCTGGGACATCGTTAGGCAGATCGCTGGTGAGCTGTCACATAGGCAGCCCCAGCTATCAGGACCAGCGACACTGGATGCTGGTTTCTAATGTAAACATCAGGTATCTAGGAGCGCGTGACTCCTGGATACCCGCTGTTTACATTAGAAACCAGCGATGCGCGCTGGCCAGCGGAAGACCAGCGATCGAAAAACGGCCCTGGCCGATGCTGCACGATCAGCGATAACCGGCAGGGGGGCCGGTCACTGATCCCGGTCACACACAGCGATTTCGCTCGTGAGATCGCTGATTTGTCACAAAATCAGCGATCTCGCTAGCGAGATCGCTGTGTGTGACGGGGCCTTAGGCTGTGTGCACACGCTGCGGATTCCGCTGCGTTTCCGCAGCGGTTTTGGCCGCTGCGGACACGCAGCAGTTTTAGCTGCGGTGTACAGTACCATTCATTTGAATGGGAAAAAAAAAAAACGCTGTGCCGACGCTGCGGAAAAAACCGCGCGGATTTGCTGCGGTTTTGAATCCGCAGAAAGAATTGCATGTCAATTCTTTCTGCGGAAACCGCTGCGGGTTCCTATCTCCACCATTGTGGAGATAGTGAATCCGCAGGACCAAACCGCAGGCAAAACCGCAGATAATCCGCAGGTCTTTGGACCTGCGGATTATCTGCGGTTTTTGCAAAATCCGTGCGGATTAATCCGCAGCGGAATCCGCAGCGTGTGCACGTACCCTTAAGTCTAGCCTGATGAAGAGACCTGCGTAGTCTCGAAAGCTTGCAATTTGTTACCATCTTTTCAGTTAGCCTTTGAAAGGTATCAACCACTGAGGACTCTCAATTCAAAATATTCTTCTATCTAATGGCTAACACGGTACAAAGATATGGATTTTTCCTGTATGTTTAGTCATGGGACCGGAAGGTTTGCAGCTCTCAAGTTTTGTAAAATTTGGATTTGGATTACACTCCGCTGTATTACATCCTGTTGTAGATTTCCTGTAAGATTTTAATCATAGAAATAGAAAGATCTAGAAAACAAACGGAATGATCTAGAAACAGCAGCAAACGCAGAAAATAATTGTTAGCAGGAACAAGGACGAGTCCTCCCTTCCCCCAGTGCAGGGTTTTACACAACCAACAACCATCCCTCCCCCACACAGAGCAGAGACCGCCGAGACCCAAACCAACCACCAGGAGCTCCCATGCAATGACTGACACCACAACCATCAACTTGAAAACCTTTACTTTTATTTAACATCAGTAAACCAGACTTAGTTATCTTTTTCTTTTTGGCAGGGGTCGGTCACAGCATTTAAGATATGGCCCGAGGGGCCTATAAACCTGCCATGAAGCACTTTGGTCTATCCGCTGTGACTTAAACTTATGCAAACAAATGAATATTTAGGGTGGGAGGATGGAAAAACCTGCAATGGATCTCAGATGAGGAGAGAAGCCAAGTTGCTGCAGTTTTATAATGAAGGGGAGGGTCCTTCACTGAGAAGAGACAACATCCTGAACACCATGTCACTGCAATGAGTTAACCCCAGCATGACCAGAACGGACCCGGCGGTCAGGGGTGCATCGTCAGATATAGCTGAAGTGCCCCACAGACTGAGCACTGAGCCTATCCCTCCCCACCGAAAGACTAGAAACATGAGAGCACACAAAGGAGAGCTCAGAGAGAGAGAGAGCGCCACTCCCTCACTATGGAAGTGTGCAATAACCAGGGAGCCTGTGCCTCCTCCTTATACAGGGGATTAGGAGCAGCACAGAGTCCGTGCCCCCCCCCCACATTACAGATGAGTCACACAGATATAATACACAACCTCCCTATGAACTACAAAAAGAAATGTGCAGCATGTCCGGCCTGTCACACCCGTATATATTAAATGGATGGACAGTCGCACTCAGAAAATAAATAATCTTTGCAAAAGAGTCTTTGAAGAAAATTTTTTTATGATTTTTAATTCATGTGAGATTTTTACAATAGATCAAACAATGAAACACCGCAAACAAAAAATAAATATTCCAAAAGGTGAGTATTATATGGTTACGTTTCGACCTAATCCTAGGTCTTTCTCAAACCATACTCAATAGAAGATTCAAGGTAAACAGCAGGGAGATTAATTGCAAAGTCCCAATTAGGGGCTGGTAGCGTGTGGGAGGCAGAAGTCTGCGGTGATATCATCACAACATGAATTAAAAATCATTAAAAAATTTTCTTCAAAGACTCTTTTGCAACGATTATTTATTTTCTGAGTGCGACTGTCCATCCATTTACTACTGCCTGTGGTCTATCCACGCTCAGTCAGCACCTCTCTTTATAGCAAGAGTGCGCGTCTTTTTTCTTCTACACCCGTATATATGACACGGATATAATACCCTCATGTGAATGCTGTATCCTGCACATGTGACATGTACAGATGAAACGTACCCGCCTCTACATGCTTCCATGGCTGCATCTAATATATAAGGAAAAGCAGAAAGACTCTAACCAGCATATCCACAGCAATACATGCAGGAGTTAAGCCCCCGTCACACATAGCGATCTCGCTAGCGAGATCGCTGCTGAGTCACAATTTTTATGATGCAACAGCGATCTCACCAGCGAGATCGCTGTGTGTGACACTGACCAGCGACCGGACCCCCTGCCGGTATCGCTGATTGTTGTTGGAATGCCCTGGACATTTCTTTGATCACTGGTCTCCCGCTGGCCAGCACGCATCGCTGCGTGTCACCGGATGTGTACCTTAGTTACCAGCGGGCTGATGCAGGGAGCTGGTAACCAAGGTACACATCGGGTTTCTAAGTGACGCGCTGCACCCGATGATGTCAGGGGAAAGAGGGATATTTGTGCTTTCGTTCTCCCGGGATACACAGGTGTCTGGCAGCGGCTTACTCTCCAATCAACATTTAAAACAAATAGATGCTCAGCCAAACAGAGCGTGCAAGTGTAAGCTGTGTCCAAGGAGATATAACTGGGTCGCCCTCGCACGCCCAGGGCAGCAGGGCTACTTGGCACCGGGCCGGTGTCAAGGCGGGAATGGGTCACAGCAGCGGCGACCCGGTCCGTGGCCCTGGGCACCAAATATCAATGGCGGTGATGTTAATGGTGTTAAAGTTTATTAGAATAGTTTGTGACGCCACACGTGGTGTTTAGCAAGTAAGATGTTGAGCCAACGCTGCATGCAGATCCGCTGGGACTGATGGTGTGGTGCAGCAAAGATGGTGTAGCTCCCCACAGGTGGAGCTGTAGTCCCAGGGCAGTGTAGGTGCAATGGATGAGGAGAGGCGCAGAATGGTATGGAGGCTGGTACCCAGGTGTAGTGGTGCGGGAATAACTGGAGGACACCAGGGTGTGCGGTTCCAAAGCTTTACTCACTGTTTGCTGTTCACACAAATGCCTGCCTCCGTACTGTGTTCTCCAGGTCAGGGCTCCAGCCAACCTCGAGGCAGGGTAGGATTCTCCCTTCCTCACTCCGCCAACATGTACCTTACTGAACGACTCCTCCAATGCGCCTTTAGGTGCAAAGCACTCCAGTACTTAGTTACCCTGGAATGCCTCTCTCTAGGTGTTCCTTGTCTTTACTTGTATGACAGACAGCTGTAGCCTGCTTCAGGGACTCCTCACTGCGTCCCGGCTCTATTCAGTTGCTGTTGTGTCCCAAGTCTATCATGGGAGCAAGGCATTAGCGGCTCACTACTCCTCCGGTGTCTGTTGCCAGACATAAAGATCCAATCAACCTCGGGGACCGGGCCCTGGCCTTTGCGCTCTCTGGACTGGAAGGGTTCTCTATCTTTCTTCAACCAGCTTCCCACCGTCCTTCTATTCTCCTTCGTTCCGATCTGTTCTCTCTCTCTTATGGAATCTGTAGTCTCCAGTCTATGTCTCTTTCTCCTTCTCTTCCTTCCCTAGGGAGCTCATTCCACTAAGACCAGTCCTCAGCCTCTCCTGACTGACGGCCTTCCTCTGCCTTGAGCTCCTCTCAGGCTGACCTGCTGTCAGCCTGCTCTCTCTCTCTCAGACCCTCGTCTGACTGACCTCCTTCTCTGGGACTCACCCCAGTCTGTCCTGAAATCCTACACCTTCCCTCTCTTTTATATCTAACGCCACCTGCCTCCCCAGCACCCTCGTGTTACGAAGACAGGGACCACAAAAGGCACCCTATGACCTTTCCAGCATAAAGCATGGATGGGTCCCAGCTGAACTATCCTGTGTGTGGGATGCAGGTGTTGGAATGCGGAAAGGAGTTCCCAGCCTACCTGGATGGTGGGGCACTACACCTTAGGAGAAGGTGCAGTACCTCTGTGGCGACTGAAGCCTCAGGGGCGCCACATAACCAGCTATAACAAGTACCTGTATAAGCCATTAGGATTCTTAACGACTCTGCCACCGATGCTGGCTATATTGTGGCAAACACCACATTTATGCTGCTGACGTACACGGCGTGTACAAAAGCCTTTGGCTGTCAACAAGAATGATCTCATTCACTGACAGCAAGCAGAGATTTTATAAGTATATTAGATAGTAGCTTTGTCTACCCTTGTACAGTGCAATACGGTCACTTACATCCAGCCAGAAAGCCCCTATAACTACTGATAACATTTCACCTAAATTCCCGGTGGTTATCGCATGTGAAGCCCCATCTGCCACCAGCATTTGGGTGATTGTTAGAAGACACAGACTGTGATCACTGCAGGCAATCATTCCTCCATTTCCAGACCTTTCCAGCCACAATCTCAGTGATTGTATTTCTATCAGGCCTGAATTAGCCGCGTCTGCTCTATGTGCCCGGACTGTGAATTACAGCCTATGTGTGTAGGCACTGGCAATGTCACTGTTTCTTTGTTTAGCAGGAAGGAGCACGCAGCTGTTGCTCTGCAAGTGGGAGGAACTGGATAAATCCGGTTTCAGCCGGCTCAGGCAAGTTTGTCAGCTTAGCAGCCGCAGCAGACGGCCACAATACGTGGAGCAGAGTCTGACTACATGCTGAAGTGGAATGGGACGGATGGGCAGCAAGGTCTGTAGTCTGCAGAAAACTCTGCTGTGGATCCAGAACATGTGATTTCTCTCCGACACAAATGATGTCACGTGACAGAAGAAATGCCATAAGGAAAGGCAAAACTACCAAACCATGACACCGCTATACCAGAGCAGACTAATAGAGCCACAATGGCGCAGCAGTACGTTACAGAATTGCACACATAGCAGTGGCTTCACATAGAATAGTTTCAGAAAATCTTCATTTCTGGCTGCAGTTTGTTATAAAAAATCCTTTACTCACCGTCCCCAGGTCCAGAGCTGAGTCTCTCTGATTGGTTACTGCAGTGTTGACTTGACATCAGCGCCGCAGCTAATACCAGACATCTGGAGCAACAGCGGAAACTCAGCGCTAGACCTGTGGACAGTGACTAGCGAGTGAATTTGTTTTTTTAGACATTGCAGCCGGTGACAAAGATTTTCTGAGAGAAGACAGCCCCTTTAACACTTGTGTAGTAGATAGCCTTCTGGAATATTTTTATACATAATTATCCTGTTGCGATTAAAATGTTTTTTCGGGTAACATCTCATGAAATATAAGAATAAATAAGTGGTGCTACTTTGCATAATATATTGAAAAACGAAAGTGCCTGTCTGACACATTGAATAATACACTGTGTGGTAGATCGGCTCACTTGGCTGCGCATTGAGGTAAACATGGGTACACTGTCTCTTTAAGGCGGTGTGCCCACGATGCGATTTTTAAGCGTTTTTGCCGCAATTTTCGGCACGAAAACGCTGCGAAAACGTTTAAAAAAAACTCGTACGGAGCGCCCCCCCTGCATTCCTATGGCATTCCACACATGCTGTGCTAATGCTGCGCTTTTTTCCGCGGCGGAATCGCATCGCAGAAAAAAACGCAGCATGCTCATTCTTTTTGCGGAATCACAAAGAATTGCCGCGATTCCGCACCCATAGGAATGCATGAGAATCGCTTACTTACCGCATGTGGCTATGCCCACCATGCGCGAAGTTAAGCGTCTCATGTGCGGTTGGTACCCACGGTGTGGAGGAGAGGAAACTGTCCTCCAGGCCCAGGGTACCATACCCCAGTAAAAAAAAAGAATAAAAAATAAAAAATTGGGGTATATTTACCTTCCGGCGTCACACGCAGCCTTCCCGGGCCTCAGCGTTCCCAGTAATGCCTTGCGGCAAGGACCTGTGATGACGTAGTCTCGCGTTACTCTAGCGGTCTCGTGAGATCACTATAGCAACGCGAGACCAACGTCATCACAGGTCTCGCAAGGCATCGCTGGGAACGGGAGCGTCGCTGAGACTGCGTGGGACGTCGGAAGGTAAATATACCCCGATTTTTTGTTTTTTTATCATTTTTAACATGACGTTGGTATTGTCAAGCATTTACCTTGTAAAGGGGTAACAAGCATCTTGCCTTACCCCCAAAAACCCCACCGTGACCATAAAATGACCACCCCCACCTCAGCGCCAACTAATACACAGACACCGGTATTTCCTTTTGGAATTTTATGGCCACAGCAGCCTTTTATTATAACAATAAACAAACAATAAACACTGTATCATAAATAACATGAGTACAATGAATTTAACCCTGGAAGGAGAAGTCCTTGAAGCCACAAGATCATGGTGAAATAGTCCAAAATATTGTGAACAACCCCCGACCATTTGCTCCCAGCCGTTACCCCACAGGCTCGGGAGCACCAGCACACCAATAGATGTTGTCCACAAACTCCTTGGAGATCCGCTCTCTTCCGATGGAAAACTCCCCATCCACCTTTCACCAGATCACGACCAGCATAGCTTTAAACGAAGGAGACCCTACCCACAGTCTCCAAAACCAATTTCCACCGACTTCAAGGACTCCCCCCACCCCCAAAACCGCCACAACGAGGGGCCTTTGAACGCCTCAATGACCCGAGACCCCCACAACCCACCAAGCGACAGCCTTCTCTATACCCTCCTGAAGGGCAAGAGCCCAAATATCAGAACCCACTGCATTCAAGTGAATCCCATCCACCAACCAGTAATCGCCCTCACCCTTTTCCAAATCAAAGTGTCGCACGGCAACTCCCCCGTTTTTAACTATAAAAGCGGACACCGCTCTGTTGACCTTGATCCTGGCCCGGTTGACCTTTTCCAACGATCTCATGGACCGCCAATGCCTCCGTGGCACAATTTCCGACCACACAATCGTGATTTCACGATAGGTTACCCACAACCGCAAGCAATCTTGCTTAATGTCCTTGATCAATTCCCGGAAGGGACGGACAGCCAAATCGTTACCCCCAGCATGAATAACGAGAACATCCGGTGCCCGGTCCAACCGGACACACTCATGAATTTCCGGCAACACCCGACGCCACACCAGGCCCCTAAAACCGATCCACCGCACCACCGCTGCCGTTCTGGAAATTCCCAACTGTCTGCCGTCGTTCCTGACATCGGCTCTCACCGCTCCCCAGTAAACAAAGGAGTGACCAAATATCCAGACCAGCAACGGTTCCGTACCTAAAACACACAACGACACTCACAGAAAGCATATCGCAAAAGATAACGCTCCAACCTTTGTAACATTTAATCCACCCCATGAACCCCACCAACCAGGCCCACCTCCTGCACACCTGAAGGTCGAACATAACTATGATAACGATTAGACCTCCACCCGCTGATGCGCTGTATGAAAGAGGGACCCAAACCACGCTCAGTTGTCTCAGTCGCTGCACCAATCCGAAAAGAATGAGAGGCAAACCTAGAATCATCCAACCCCAAACACTGAATTTACTTCTTAAACACTGCACCAAACTGATACCGAGACAGACTTCCACCGTCTGCGTGACACAACAAAGATCCGCCCAGACTGGGACGAAGGTCCCAAAATCTACGCAAACACTGAACCGGGCACATTCCGGAACCAGACACAACACCCAACACAACTCGACGGCTTTTTCCAGACTGGTCCGTTTTTGACCTACGTAGCCAAAACTCGACGCCCTGAGAAGTCAAAACCACATCCCTGGCTAACAACCCACCCACCGACTCTTTATTGTGAGACACGAGTTCCCCAATCCGCAGTGCCCCAAAAAATGCAAAGGAAAAAGCCAGACGAAACAACGCAACCTCATAACCATCTGCGCATACCGATCCCAGAACCAGTCCCAATTGCTCAAGCATATTAAACGACACGGGCTGCCTTAAATCACCCTCCCCTCGGAAACGGTGAAAACCTTTCACCGCCTGTCTAACCAAAAACGTTTTCGTCAAATCCCTGTACCCGCGCAACCGAAAACCGAAAGACAATCCGGCCAACAAACGTGTCACCTTTGCACGAGACCAACCTTCGCTTGCGCCCTGCCCCAACCATGACAACAACAGACCCTCTTGCTCAAGCCTGACCCCACTGGTGGGGCCAGCCGTAAGGACTTCTTCCCACATACACCACACATTCTGGTAGGCCTCCCAGGTTTTTGGTGCCAAAGGCGATACGATCAGTGACTCCGCGGCTCGTAAGCCACCCTCCACAATTCCTCCGGACAAATCAGACCCTCGAACTCTGCCTCCGGAGCCAAGGAACGAAAACGATCCCACTGCAAGTGAGAAAGAGAGTCAGCTATCTCGTTCTTCACTCCAGGCACATGCGTCGCAGTCACATGCGCATTCAAAGACAAACATGATAGCACCAACTTCTGCAAAACTCTTACCACTGGAGGGGACGATGCAGTAAGACCATTAATCGCGCTCACAACCCCCATGTTGTCGCAATTAAAACGAACGCGCCGATTCCGAAAATCCTGACCCCACACATGTACGGCCACCAGAATTGGAAAAATCTCCAACAACGTGATGTTGCGCACCAACCCCGCCGAAACCCAAGCAGCGGGCCATTGAGCAGCGCACCATTGCCCTCCAAAATAGGCACCAAAACCGAATCCACCTGCCGCATCCGTAAACAAATCCAAAGCATCGTTACAAACCACATCAGCCATTACCAACGAACGACCGTTGTACTCCTCCAAAAAGACTCCCAGACCACCAAATCGGCCCTGAGCTCCGCCGACAATCTCACAAAATGATGAGGAGCCCGAACCCCCGAAGTAGCGCTAGCCAGCCTACGTGAAAAAACTCGACCCATCGGCATCACCCGACAAGCGAAGTTAGGCTTTCCCAACAGCGACTGAAGGTCCCGCAACGATATTTTACGCAACCGACGTGCACGAACCACCTCAGACCTCAAATCTTCTAGCTTGTCCTCCGGCAACCGAAATTCCCATTCAACAGTATCGATGACGATCCCCAGAAAACGCAAACACGTACTGGGGCCCTCAGTTTTTTCGGGCGCCAGCGGAACCCCAAACCGATCCGCCACCCACTCAATCGCTTTCAAAATCCTGAGACAACGTGAAGAATCCGCCGGGCCAATGCACAAGAAATCATCCAAATAATGAACCACCGAATCACAACCAGAGACGTCGCACACGACCCACTCAAGAAAAGAACTAAAAGCCTCGAAATACGCACAAGACAATGAACAACCCATAGGTAAACACCTATCTACAAAAAACTTGCCTTCCCAAAAACAGCCCAACAACCTCACGCTTTCTGGGTGGACCGGAAGTAAACGAAAAGCGGATTCAACATCAGTCTTAGCCATAAGGGCACCGCGACCACATTTTCGGACCCAACTTGCCGCTTCGTCAAATGAAGAGTATACCACTGAACAAATCTCCGGATCAATACCGTCGTTAACCGACCTCCCACGTGGGTAAGACAAATGCTGAATGAGCCGAAACTTATTGGGCTCCTTCTTCGGAACCACCCCCAACGGGGAAACGACCAAATTCGGAAAAGGAGGGGACACGAAAGGGCCCGCCATGCGACCCAACGAAACTTCTTTCCGGATCTTCTCCGAAACAACTGACAAATGCTCCAAAGCAGAGCGCAAATTTTTTAAAACAAACGGGATTTCAAACAGAGGACCCGGAATGCGAAAACCCTCTTTAAAACCTGAATACAACAGCCCCGCTCTTACCCTATCAGGGTATCTATTTAGATAGGGGACCATCCTTTCCAGATTCACTGGAGTCTCCCCCTTGCGACTTACCCCCACCCGATTTGGACTTCCCTTTCTTGAAACACTTTGATGCCCCGTGTGAGGCACCATTGCAGTTTGAGCAGAGGTGTTTAAATTTACAGTTGGCCCCAAACTTACACTGGCCGTCATTAAACTGCCAGCACACCCCCGCCTTGTGCGTTCCCGACTGCCCTTGACCCCCGCCACTCGTAGAGCCGGAAGTGCCGCTATTCTGGCTGGTGCTTCCAGCCCCCCCATGAAAGGAACTCCCAGACTTATTTTGCGCTATCACACGCATCCACAAACCAATGTCTTTTTGGTCCCAGCGGATAGCCGGACGCACAGCTTTCCTCTGACGAAATTGCTCATCATACCGCAGACACGCTTGACCGCCATATATTCTATAAGCCTCCCCAATAGCATCCAAATAACAAAATAACGCGAAGCAATTATCAGGGGCCTGTTCCCCAATAGCACTCGCCAAAATGGCAAAAGCCTGCTGCCAATTTACAAATGCCTGAGGAATCATGCGCCACCTCCGCTTTTCTTCCTCTTCCTTTTTGCTATCCTCCTTCTTACTTTTATCCAAATTAAACTTCTCAAGAGGCAATAGCGAAAATATTTCCACATATTTATCCTTCCAAATCCGCTCTTTCACCTCCTTTTTCAAATGGGCCCCCAACGAACCTTCGAAACACAAATACACCTCGCCATGCGCCCGATCATCCAGATGCACACGACACTCCTTTTCTCTGTCGGTTTGCACCGACACTGACACCGGCTCGCCAACACAAGGGTCCGACGCAGCCGCGCCCTGACCCGCCAACCCGCCACCCTGTGGCCCAACCCACGCTGCTACCGGCGACGACCCCACAAAACCCTGCTCCAAACGTAAAAGCAAGCTACGCACATCCGCCAACATATCACATACTCCCCCGGCCGACCCTGAACTGCTCAACCCAGTCTCAACCCCACCGCCCCTGGACTCTGCTAAGGGACCCCCTACCACCACTGACGAAGACAAAAGCTGGTGAAAAACAGGGGACATAGACGCATACTCACCGGGCTGCGAAGGGACTGTGTGCCCTCCAGCCGGAAATCCTGGATCCACTGACCCCTCGTGGACCTCGCGCCTCCCTGCGGCGAACTCACCGCCTCGTTGTTGCGGCCCGAACACCCCTGCAGCCTGAGCCGGGGTGTGAGGCCTGAACCCCCTGACGGAACTGGGCAGCGGCACCCCCACATATGAAGGTTCCTGCCCCCCCCGCCGAGAGTCATTTCAGCCAAGCCATCGCGAGGCACCTGGTCGCTCAGGGCCCCCCACGGCAACTGGGAGCCCGACAGTGTCCTCCGCTCCAATCTTCTGGCAGCCGGCCCCGACTCAGCCGGGCTGCACTCCGGTCCCGCTGCAGCCATAGGGCTGTGACACATCCTCGGGGGGTCAGAAGCAAGCGCCGCTGCGGGGGCACCGCAGCAGCGCCCTCCCGCTCCAACCAGTCTGCCGGCGGCCGAAATGCTCGCTGAGGCAGGCCGCGCAGCACGTCCACCACCGCCGCGGCCCCCCGAAGAACCTGGTGCTGCCGGATGTCGGGAGCGCGCCGGCCCCGCCCCCTTCCTGCCCCGGGGCAAAGGTCCGGACGCCGCCACAGGGCCTCGCCGCGTGTGAGGATTCCTCCCAGGCCGTGCTCCCCCGGATGGGGAAGGCAGCGTCGCGCGGCCTGGAGGGTCCCGGGAGGGGCTCCGACGGCGACGCGAGGCCCGGGGAGCGGTGTCGGGGGATAACCGCTCTGGAGGCCGCGCCCGCCTGGACCTCCGTTCCCTCACCTCGGCCTGCCCCGGCGCTCGTTGAAGCAGGCCAGCCACTTGCACCTCCAGCCAGCCAGGAGGCTGCCCTGCCGCCCGCAGACTGTCCAGGGCCTGATCCACTCCAGACATCCCGGTAAGTTGTGGGACTGTTCTGGAGCTGGGAAAAACAGGAACAGAGGGCGGGCACCCCCAGACCCTGTCTTAAATACCCCCTAGCTCCCCCTCCCCTTTAACCCTTCCCCTTTCCTCACTAACTTCCAACCCCCCCGTCATGATGGCCTCCGCCCACGCCTCCTCCAGGGGTCGGGAGGCTCACTCCGGCCATTTCTTTCTATCTTTTACTATTGATGCCACATAGACAGCCTCAATAGTAAAAAGCTGGTCACACTTGTCAAACACTAGGTTTTATGAGTGTGACCAACCTGTCAAATCGCTTGGAAAGTGCTTGAATTTCGCACGTGAACATCGCGGCAAAATCGCGAACATAATCGCTGTAAAATTGCGCAGAAAAAAACGCACGTTTTCAGGGAAGGAGTCCGGTTTTGAGTGTCCGGTTTAAAACGCTACGTGGGCACATAGCCTAATCGTCCGTTAGTTTATTGTATATGCAGCATAAAGCAATGTGCATGAAAAATAAACACAGCCCTTCGGCAAAACAGGAGAACAAAACCAAAATGGTGTCTCACAGTCTCTTCAGTTGCGGGGATCCGCCCCGCTCAGGGTTAGCAAAACCTCCTGGTTCAGTTTAGCTCTCAGGTAAGAACTTTCTTGGAGTTCCTCTCCTCCATGCTGAACACAGACTGCCTCTGCAGGCTAGCTATTTAAGCCCCAAACCACTCACTGGGGACAACCTCCCACCTTCTCTATAGTTGTCCACAAAAACCCAGCCCTCACAGCACTTAGCGTATGACGCCTTTAAGCGTAGTGAAAAATATCTCCCCTCCAGCACTTTACCGGTGACTTTGTCACAACTGATATAGTGTATAGGCAGTCCTCTGCTCCCCGCCCATGCTATACTGCTGATCTTTACATACCTAGAAACATCCTTCTGGATTCACACATTACAGATTCTTGCACCATTGGGGTGAAATAGGGAATATGAAGTCCAATATTAGTTAACAGTCTGGCCTATTGTACTGTATTGAGTTATATACATTGATACTCTCTCATTGGCACATTTACTGTATGTTACCTTAACCCCTTCACTACCAAGGGTGGTTTGCACGTTAACTCCCGGGCCAATTTTTACAATTCTGACCACTATCCCTTTATGAGGTCATAACTCTGAAACGCTTCCATGGATCCCGGTGATTCTGACACTGTTTTCTCGTGACATATTGTACTTCATGTTAGTGGTAAAATTTCATTCAAATAACTTGCGTTTATTTGTGAAAAAACAGAAATTTGGTGAAAATTTTGAAAATTTCGCAATTTTCCAACTTTGAATTTTTATGCCCTTAAATCACAGCGATATGGCACACAAAAAACTTAATAAATAACATTTCCCACATGTTTACTTTACATCAGCACAATTTTGGAACCAAATTTTTTTTTTGTTAGGAAGTTATAAGGGTTAAAAATTGACCAGCGATTTCTCATTTTTGCAACACCATTTTATTTTTACGGACCACATCACATTTGAAGCCACTTTGAGGGGTCTATATGATAGAAAATACCCAAAAGAAACACCATTCTAAAAACTGCACCCCTTAAGGTGCTTAAAACAACATTCAAGAAATTTATTAACCCTTTAGGTGCGTCACAGGAATTTTTTGAATATTTAAAAAAAAAAATGAACATTTAACTTTTTTTCACAAAAAAAATACTTCAGGTTCAATTTTCTTTATTTTACCAAGGGTAACAGGAGAAATTGGACTGCAAAAGTTATTGTGCAATTTGTCCTGAGTACGCTGATACCTGATATGTGGGGGGGAACCACTGTTTCGGTGCATGGCAGACCTCAGTAGGGAAGGAGCACCGTTTGACTTTTTCAATGCAAAATTGGCTGGAATTCAGATCGGACGCCATGTCGCGTTTGGAGAGCCCCTGATGTACCTAAACAGTGGAAACCCCCCCAAGTGACCCCATTTTGGAAACTAGACCCCCCAAGGAACTTATCTAGATATGTGGTGAGAACTTTGAACTCACAAGGGCTTCACAGAAGTTTATAACGTACAGCGGTACAATTAAAAAATCATATTTTTTCCACAAAAATGATCTTTTCACCGCCAATTTTTATTTTTCCAAGGGTAACAGGACCCTAAAAGTTATTGTGCAATTTGTCCTGAGTACGCTGATACCCCATATGTGGGTGTAAATGACTATTTGGGTGCATAGCAGAGCTCGGAAGGGAAGCAGCGCCATTTGACGTTTTTGGCTAGAATTGAGATCGGACACCATGTCGCGATTGGAAAACCCCTGATATACCAAAACAGTGGAAACCCCCCACAAATGACACCATTTTGGAATCTAGACCCCCCAAGGAACTTATCTAGATGTGTGGTGAGCACTTTGGACCCCCCAGTGCTTCACAGAAGTTTATAACGCCCGGGCGTGAAAATAAAAAAATCGTATTTTTTCCACAAACATCATCTTTTAGTCCCCATTTTTTTATTTTCCCAAGGGTAACAGGAGAAATTGGACCCCAAAAGTTGTTGTCCAATTTGTCCTGAGTACGCTGACACCCCATATGTGGGAGAAAACTACTGTATGGGGACACGTCGGGGCTCGGAAGGGAAGTAGTGATGTTTTGGAATGCAGACTTTGATGGAATGGTCTGCGGGTGTCATGTTGCCTTTGGAGAGCCCCTAATGTACCTAAACAGTGGAAACCCCCCACAAATGATATAGTGTATAGGCAGTCCTCTGCTCCCCGCCCATGCTATACAACTGATCTTTACATACCTAGAAACATCCTTCTGGATTCACATATTACAGATTCTTGCACCATTGGGGTGAAATAGGGAATATGAAGTCCAATATTAGTTAACAGTCTGGCCTGTTGTACTGTATTGAGTTATATACATTAATACTCTTTTTTTGGCACATTTACTGTATGTTACCTTAAACTGGTTCTTACTTTTTCTTCTTTTCCCTTTTTTATAGATTTCAAAATAAATACTTCAACAGGTACATTGTTCTGGTTTAAACCTATTTTTTTTACTGAGGGAGTTTGTTTTTATTTGCATACTAACATCCTTAGTGGCATACATCTAACTTTCCCTGCTTTCTGTCTATTATCTAAGTTGTCCAGTTACTCATCCTACTAATACTTATATAATCAAGTTAAATCTAACATAATATATAATCCAGTATGAGCACACTTATGCCCATTGCGCCTGTGTGTATTCAGTATGCCCCGTTCAACTAAGAGTCGGGCACCTTCGGATATCTCCGGTTGTCTCCAGAGCAGCGCATGCGCAATACAATTTATTGCTCTCTGTATGTTAAAACCTAGATACTTTTGATATCCCTGGCTATTTCTGGAGGTGCGCATGCGCAGTCTGCGCATTAGATCTGACAGGCAACCTGCCTGATACATGTTAGCGCCATAACACCGGAAGCGCTCGGCCATGCTGATACAGGATGTACGTTACAATACACGGCACATGGGAACTATATAAATAATGGACCAACCGGTCTTGTACCATCGCTAGCTCGCTACAACATGTGGTCATTCCTACAGATAATTTTGTCATTTAGAGCACTAGAGACCTTTATATTATTTATTTTGCTGGGATAATGGCCCCTTTTTCCAATTTACTGCTATGTTACAGGCAGCATATCCTTAAACATTTCCCTTTGGGGCACACAAACAACTCCTTATATTTGGCACAGATGCTAGTGGACACATGGGAGGACATACTGCCCGCTCAACCGATGCAACTGCACCAGAGCCCAGAGGCTCCAGGGGGCCCCTGCAGGGCAGCTAATGATGAGGGCAATCTGGCCAGTTTCTTTGGGCCCGAGGCTCCGGTGGGCCCCTGGCCAGATTGCCCTCATGTGCGGCGGGCAGGGAGCGATCTCAGCAGCCGCTGCCTGCAAGAGAAAATAGCAGGAGCGGAGCTGCAAGGATTCTTCCTGCCCAGCGCCCACGCTTCCTGTCTTTGACACAGAGAGCAGTGCCACTGCATGATATCATCATTCAGCGGCCAGCAGTGCCAGAGCGAGGAATCGTGGGAGCCGGTGATGCTGCGGACAGGTCACAGGTGAGAGGTGCTTTCTGTGAGTGCGTGTGTGCACGTGTGTGTTTTGTATGTATGTATGTATGTGTTTGTGTGTAGAGATGAGTGCTGGTGTGTGCGTGCTTGCATGGGTAGCGCTGCGGGGGAATATGAGGTCAATGGTGCTGTGTGTCTGTGTAGGAGGAGAAGGTAATGATGGGGTGATGGAGAAGGCAATGATGGGCGTGATGGGGAGAAGGCAATGATGGGGGTGAAGGAGAGAAGGCAATGATGGGGTGATGGGGAGAAGGCAATGATGGGGAGAAGGTAATGATGGGAGTGATGGGGAGGAGGCAATGATGGGGTTGATGGAGAAGGAAATGATGGGAGTGATGGGAGGAGGCAATATTGTGGGTGATTGTGAGAAGGCAATGATGGGGTTGATGGGGAGAAGGCAATGATGGGAGTGACAGGGAGAAGGCAGTGATGGGGAGAAGGTAATGATGGGGTGATGAGGAGGAGGCAATATTGGGGGTGATGGGGAGAAGGCAATGATGGAGGTGATGGAGAGGGCAATGATGGGGAGGTAGGGGAGAAGGCAATGATGGAGGTGGTGGTAAGAGCAATGATGGGGTGGTGGGTGAAAAAGAAATGATGATGGGGTGGTGGGGGGAGAAGAAATGATGATGGGGTGGAAAGGGCAATAATGGGGGGTGGGGGAGGAGGAAATGATGGAGGTGGTGGAATGGGCAATAATGGCAGTAGTGGGGGAAAAAGAAATGATGGGGTAGTGGGGGGAGAAGAAATGATGATGGGGTGGAAAGGGCAATAATGGGGGGGTGGGGGAGGAGGAAATGATGGAGGTGGTGAACAGGGCAATGATGGGGTGGGGGAGAGGACAATAATGGGATGCTGAAGGAGGAGGACAATGAGAGGTGTGGGGGATTGTGATGGGAGGAAGGGGGACTTATAATGGCCTTAGGAACAGGGGGAGGTGGAGGAAGACATTGTCGCGTATTATCTCTAACACAGTCCCTTAGTATATACTGTACTCACTTACTATGTCTAACACAGTCCCTTAGTATATAGTGTACGTACTTATTATGTATAACACAGTCCCTTAGCATATAGTGTACTCACTAATTCTGTATAACACCATCCTTAGTTACATAGTTTCCTCTTTTATTATGTATAACACCATCCCTTATTACGTACCATCCTCTCTAGTTATATATGGTGCCGTCCCTTATTATATAGCTTCCTCTGCTGTTATGTATAGTGCTGTCTCTTACATAGTGTATTCTTGTTAATTTTGTTATTCACAGCGCCCTCTTTTATTGCATAGTCCCCTCTCTTTTTAGATATAAAATGACTGCTGATCGAGAAGCCGGTGACGAGACTACCAGTCCATCAGCTCCTCCATTAGAAAGGAAGATTTCCCATGCTTCATCAGCCATCATTGCATTATACAGCTAACATGACAGGACGGTATGTAATAAAAAACAAGGCTCTATATAATCCAGCATGTAAGGGATGGTACTGTACATAACCATAGAGGGCACTGTAAAAGGGACAGCAATATACATAATAAAGGAGATATGTAATATATATACACATGTATGCGTGTGGCTATATATATATATATATATATATATATATACAGTGCCTACAAGTAGTATTCAACCCCCTGCAGATTTAGCAGGTTTACACATTCGGAATTAACTTGGCATTGTGACATTTGGACTGTAGATCAGCCTGGAAGTGTGAAATGCACTGCAGCAAAAAAGAATGTTATTTCTTTGTTTAATTTTTTTTTAAATTGTGAAAAGTTTATTCAGAGGGTCATTTATTATTCAACCCCTCAAACCACCAGAATTCTGTTTGGTTCCCCTAAAGTATTAAGAAGTATTTCAGGCACAAAGAACAATGAGCTTCACATGTTTGGATTAATTATCTCTTTTTCCAGCCTTTTCTGACTATTTAAGACCCTCCCCAAACTTGTGAACAGCACTCATACATGGTCAACATGGGAAAGACAAAGGAGCATTCCAAGGCCATCAGAGACAAGATCGTGGAGGGTCACAAGGCTGGCAAGGGGTACAAAACCCTTTCCAAGGAGTTGGGCCTACTTGTCTCCACTGTTGGGAGCATCATCCGGAAGTGGAAGGCTTATGGAACTACTGTTAGCCTTCCACGGCCTGGACAGCCTTTGAAAGTTTCCTCCCGTGCCGAGGCCAGGCTTGTCCGAAGAGTCAAGGCTAACCCAAGGACAACAAGGAAGGAGCTCCGGGAAGATCTTATGGCAGTGGGGACATTGGTTTCAGTCAATACCATAAGTAACGTACTCCACCGCAATGGTCTCCGTTCCAGACGAGCCCGTAAGGTACCTTTACTTTCAAAGCGTCATGTCAAGGCTCGTCTACAGTTTGCTCATGATCACTTGGAGGACTCTGAGACAGACTGGTTCAAGGTTCTCTGGTCTGATGAGACCAAGATCGAGATCTTTGGTGCCAACCACACACGTGACGTTTGGAGACTGGATGGCACTGCATACGACCCCAATAATACCATCCCTACAGTCAAGCATGGTTGTGGCAGCATCATGCTGTGGGGCTGTTTCTCAGCCAAGGGGCCTAGCCATCTGGTCCGCATCCATGGGAAGATGGATAGCACGGCCTACCTGGAGATTTTGGCCAAGAACCTCCGCTCCTCCATCAAGGATCTTAAGATGGGTCGTCATTTCATCTTCCAACAAGACAACGACCCAAAGCACACAGCCAAGAAAACCATGGCCTGGTTCAAGAGGCAAAAAATCAAGGTGTTGGAGTGGCCTAGTCAGTCTCCTGACCTTAACCCAATTGAAAACTTGTGGAAGGAGCTCAAGATTAAAGTCCACATGAGACACCCAAAGAACCTAGATAACTTGGAGAAGATCTGCATGGAGGAGTGGGCCAAGATAACTCCAGAGACCTGTGCCGGCCTGATCAGGTCTTATAAAAGACGATTATTAGCTGTAATTGCAAACAAGGGTTAATCCACAAAATATTAAACCTAGGGGTTGAATAATAATTGACCCACACTTTTATGTTTAAAATTTATTAAAATTTAACTGAGCAACATAACTTTTTGGTTTGTAAGATTTATGCATCTGTTAATAAATCCTGCTCTTGTGTGAAGTTTGAAGGCTCTAACTTATTTGCATCTTATCAAACCTGCTAAATCTGCAGGGGGTTGAATACTACTTGTAGGCACTGTATATATATATATATATATTGTGGTGTAGTGACCACTGTGTCCGCTAGGGGGTTCTGTGTGGGTGTCCCAGGACAGGTGTATAAGCATTTCCAGTGTCCTGATAGGAGTAGGATGCTGAATGATCGTAATGTATCTCAAGGTGGGTGGCCTTGAGATGAAGGCTTGCTTATGTGCTGATCAGCAGAGCTGATCTTTCGTTCCAATGTGTTAGGGAGAAGTCTTCAGGTAGCTGAAGAGACGGGCGGGACCAGCTACGTACAAATCCACCCAGGGGTGTGTCTAGAACGCCATACTAAAGAATGTATGAATGCTTGTAGGACCTGTGATGAGGTAATTGCCGTGTGTCCCAGTGGGTGTGGCTACGGACCATATAAGGTGGCCAGGGTAGGTCACATGAGTGAATGCTGGGACCCGGTTGGTCCGTTGTGGAAGGTCCCGCTGGGAGATGGGGCTTACTGCCTGACAGCACTTGAATGCTGTGAGTAATGGCTGCAAGCGTCTGACAGTTCCCTGGAGGGAATGGACGTCTGAAGTATGGAGTATGAAGCAGCTATGAGAAGGTAACCCTGACAGGGGATATAACTGTGAGGCTCGAGAGCCTGTGTGGTGGACATTGCACAACCTGTATGACTACAGGATAAACAGAGTGAAGCCCTGTCATGGACGCTATGCTGTTTAGATGAACTTTATGTTGCTGCTGTGGGTTTATGATGCCTGAATAAATCGCATGGATTGTTATTCTTTAATGGAAAACCCGTGCTGGACGTGATTATTTGGCTGCCAAGCGAGTATCCCCTACCAGAATGACAGCGCTACCTTACAATTGGTGGAGAATGCTATGGGCAGTGTTGTAGCCTTGTTCCTGGGAGCAACGGAATAGGACTGCAAAGTTCGGTTGCTAATGGCAACGGTTTCCAAAAACACATGGTGCAGTACTGGCAACGCTGAGCCAGGAGGGCTGACGGTCTTGAAAGCCGTGTGATATACTGACCGGGGTCAGTGGAAAAGACTTATAGGACACCTCTGCGGTAGAGGGGTCCGAGAACCTGCGCGACCAGCAGGTGACGGTCGTGAAAGCCGTGTGATGTGCTGACCGGGGTCAGAGAAAGAGACTGTGGATTGTGATAGGGTGCCTCTGTGGATATGAGGTACCCGAGGACCTGTGTGGCTGACACAGGTAACGGACAGGTGTTTGTGTTGTACTGACCTGGGTCAGTGAGAAAGACTGTGTACCTGGAGGGTTCAGTGAGCAAGGTCCTGGAGGGTCAGTGTTGGGAGGTTCTGGGAGAAGAATCGGATCCCTGGAGCATGTGGTATAACCTTGGACCTGGTGAGGCGTAAGTGTTGGACAGTCTCAGGTGGAGACGGATGTCCTGAACAGCACCCTCCAAGCCCCTGAACCTGGTGAGGCCGGTGTGTTGGGAAACCCTGGGAGGAGGGTCGGCTCCCTGAATAGCACCCGGTGCGCCCTGTGTGTTGGACGGTCTCAGGAGAGGAGACGGACATCCTGAATAGCACACAGACAGGACACGTGAGTTTTGTGTGGTGTGTTTTTTTTTTTTCTCTTTTCTCAACTCAGCTTGCAGTGGCTCAGGGGAGTCAAGAAGGTGACAAGTGGCTTGGTGTAACTCGGCGGGGTTACGAAGGCGACAAGCGGCTTGCTATAACTCGGCGGGGTTACGAAGGGGACAAGCGGCTTCCTGTAACTCGGTGGGGTTACGAAGGTGACACCAGCAGCTGTGAGTGAACAGCAGCCGGAGGTGTCGGAGATCGGTGACAGCAGGAGCTGTGGTGGTGCCAGCAAGGACTTGTGTGGTATCGTAAAAGAGACAAACTGTGTTGTGTGAACTGTGGTCTAAGGAGACCTGTATAACGGACATGGGGAAATCCCGAAAGGGGGTGGTGGCCAAATCTGGGTGGTAGCCCAAAAGTGGGTGGAGTCCCAGAGGGGGGCTTTGACCCAAATCGGGGTGGTAGCCCAAAAGGGGGTGGAGTCCCAGAGGGGGCGGTGACCCAAATCGGGGTGGTTCAGGAAATGGCAGCACTGGTTGCCTCAGTGGGTATGTCTGGGGAACCGCAGTGTGTGTGTATGACTTTTGAAGAATCGGGGACAGTCTTTCCAGATAATGATGGGCCGCAGGTGTGTACCGTGATGTTGCATCGAGAAGGAGTCTCTGGATGGTTGGACTCAAAGAGTCAGGTGACTCTGACAGGAACTCCTCTCGTTTTCTCTCTGACTGAGAAAAACGTCAGGTTTTGCTGTAAACACGGGATCACGGTGGACTATGCAGTAGACAGAGTAATGTTTGAGGGGACCAAAGGTGGTGAGTGCCAAAGGGGCGGGATACCACGTGACTTAGTGTATGCCTTGGAGAGGGGTCGGTACTTTGTTTTGTTTGATGACGGTGGAGACGTTTAGACTGTGGAGCCAGCAGACACTGAGACGGTGACGCCTCCTAAAGTGGACAGGTCAGAGGTAGAACTGACGGGAAGAAGGGGTACGTCTGCCCAACGGATGGACCTGACGTCTCGTGACAGGACTGACGTTAACCTGATTGATAAGACGGCTGAAGTATTCACACGGTTAGTGGGTAACTGGAAGGATTACTCGACAGATCGGGGTGACTCAGACTCTGGGGGTGACTGTGGCTCTGAGAGAGAAAGGGAGCACAGAATAGAAGAGCTAGAGAAAGAAGTCTCTGAGCTCAAAGGTCACCTGTCAACGTGGCAAAACGTGAACAAGACCCTTAGGGAAGAGATGGAAGAACTCAGAGGAGTAGTAAAAGGTCTTCTGCAGGAGAAGAGCTTGGATGAAGATGTACAGCGGCCGGGCCCGACTGATAATAAGATGGAACTCAAAAAATGAAAAAGTTTCCAGCTTCCAAATATACAAAAATTTATTCAAGGCATAAGAACAAGGATAAACGGACATTCCCCATCATAGCAGAAAGACACAGCAACGTGTATCGAACAATAGGTTCTTTTTCGAGCCTGAAAAAGAATATATTGTTCGATACGCGTTGCTGTGTCTTTCCGCTATGATGAAGCATGTCAGTTTATCCTTGTTCTTATGCCTTGAATAAATTTTTGTATATTTGGAAGTTGGAAACTTTTTCATTATTGATTTACTCCACGTGTGGCTTCACAAAATATCCGAACTTCCACGCACCACTACTAGCCAAGAAAGCAGGTGAGCTGGTTACCTTTATTTTTTGTACAATAAGACTGCCAGTACCCATCTTGGCAAACATTAATGTCGGAGTACATAAAACAGCATGCTGTTTTGTGTACTCTGAACATTAATGTTTCAATTGACTATAAAGTATGGTTCTCTATAAATTTGGACGCCTAATAGGAGGTTATATATATTTTTTAACCCCTTGTTGTCCAGCCCCATATATGCTTTATGCACTTTAGCAGATGTCTGCTTCATAGGCACGTTTTTCTAACATTTTTTGCACCTTACTGATAGGGTCAAGCTTGTATTGCTATTGTGTCTGCACTTTTTTATCTTTGTGATTTTTATATTTCACCCAATGTCCTTTAAAATGAATCTAATAAAATTTGTTACATTTTAGACAATGCTTCTTTTTCTTTTTTTGATGTATGTTACAATTGTTGGGTCTGATGATGTATTCACACCAGAACTGTCATCAATACATGAATACAAGAAAATCATCATCAGTACATGAATACATCACCTGAGCTGTCAACAGTTTATAAAAATGGCACCAGAACCATCATCAGTAAAGGGATCACTAGAACCACCATCAGTACATGAATGCATCACTTGAACCACTATTAGTAGATAAATGCATTACCAGACCCACTAGCAGTATATTAATGCATCACCTGAATTTCCATCAACACATTAATTCATCACAAGATCCACGTTCAGTAAATATATAAAACACCTGTACCATCATCATGAATACATCACCAGACTCCCCATCAGTGCATTAATACATCACCAAGCTTAGTACAGCAATCAATTGTAAAGTCAAGTCAGTTCCATATATATTTGTATATCATGAACCTACAACTCCCAGATCACACTTAACAGTAGTAAGGAGATGCTGGGAGTTGTTGTCAGTCACTATCAAACTGTAGACCATAGAGGAACCACACTACTGATGAGACATAGTCAGTACCAACAGGTAAACATTTATATACAGGTACCTTATAGGTGACATCTTCTCTGATTGAGTAGTTTGTCTCTTTTTGTCTTTATCTTGTACAGATGCCATGGTGAATTTTCACATCCACCACTCTTCTCTGCAGACGTCCCTGTTCTCCGGTCTTCTGCAGGACATCCCGACACAACGCCCTTAAATATATGAGCGTTATTAAAACACCATCTTCATAAAAACATCTGTTCATATTTTGACCTAACTAAGCGTCCTATGGTTTATGGATTTCACATTATATGCCCTTATAAGCTACACCTGCCACATTGTGTTAGGGACGGCGGAACACACTAAATATAAATAATAGGAAGTGCGTTCGCTGCCCGGGGTCCACCGTGCAGTAGGTGTAACAACCGCTGCTGAGTAATGGCAGACTCGCTATATGGCAGTATACTGCGCTCGGGTTAAACGTCACCCGAGGTGCACAGAGCGGACTCTGTTAAACTCACAGAGGCGCTTTAGTATAAATAAAGCATAAACGCCGAGCTTGTTAGCTTCACAGGTCTCAGCTGGCGTGCACACACGGTATATGGTCACAGGACAAGGCCCAAGGCAGAGGTCAGTGTCCGTCTTGACCTACCGTGCGTGCGGCGTCGCTATTGCAGACCCCGGTAAGTGCTGCTGACTGCAGCGCGGCGGTAACTACTGCCGCTGTACAACAGTGCCGTGAGGCATCACACTATCGGACGCTAGTGTAGCGGTGCGGTATGCACTGTGGCGTATGGCTTGCCACTGACTGGCGCTGACTATAACTCTAATTCCCTATCCACATGCGTAATATCAGAGGGAAGGGGTTTTATAATGAGTCAGTCACCAGAATCATACATCTGTCACCATTCACACATAGCAAGTATAGTCTATACTAGCGCATGGCCGAGCGGCCATGCAGGCCTTTTATAGCCATGCGCTTCCGGGACCTTCCAGACCTCTGAGATGGGCCAATCAGATCAGGACAAGGATCTGAGCACGTGACCCCCGATCTCCACTGGGAGATCGTCTCGTGGGCATGCCCAGTAGCGCGGCGAGAGGACTTAGCCACTGGAGTGGTTTCCTGCAAAGCAGGTTGCGCTACCATTGCTGATCCAGAGGTGGCAGCAACATCCAGACCCAGAGAGCTGGTCTGAGCAGGGCGCCTGGATTGCTGAGATTGCTGTGCAGGTCCCTGAGCGGTTGGAAAGGAATGGGAGACTGCTGGATGTATGGCTCTGGATTCCTGCTGTGCAGCTGCAGGAATCCGATGCATGGCTTCCCCCCTCTGAGCCTCGCTGCGATCAGGAGCGGAGCATGGATGTTCTCCACTGGCTCCCAGGTCTGGGCCTCTGGACCATGACCCTTCCAGTCCACCAAATAAAACTTTTTGCCACGCACAATCCTGTGTCCCATAATGGCGTTAACCTCAAACTCGTCCAAAGACAAGTCTGATGACCCAGCAGATGACTCAGAGAACCGGGCCATGTGAACAGTTTTGAGAAGGGACACGTGGAAACGTCAGAAATGGCTAAATGTGGAGGAGGAGCCAGGCGGTAGACCACCGAGCTGATTCACTCGAGAACCTTAAAAGGTCCGATGTATCGCGGCGTGAACTTGGTGGACTCGGCCCGCAGCTTGATGTTTCGAGCAGAGAGCCACACCGAGTCACCGGGGAAAAGGTTGGAGCGGGTCGCCGATATGTGTCGGCGGATGTCCTCATTCTTTCTTTAGAGGCACGAATAGCATCCTGAGTGGGATCCCAAATGTCGCAAGCCTCCACTGCCCAGTCTGCCACCCTGGAGTCAGCGGAGGACACTGGCATCGGGATAGGGACGCGCGGATGTTGGCCGTAATTTAGAAGGAATGGCGTCTGACCAGTGGAATCAGCCACTGCATTATTCAGGGCAAATTCAGCCCATGGTAGCAAGGATGCCCAGTAGAGTTGAGCGAAACGGGTCGAAAAAATTCAAAAGTCGCCGACTTTTGGCAAAGTCGGGTTTCATGAAACGAAACCCGACCCTAGGATGAGGTCGGCCACGAGGTCGGCGACTTACGCGCCAAAGTCGCGTTTCAAAAGTTTGTTTTGCGCTCTTTTTCAGCCAATCAGGATCCACGGACACTGTGGGCAACGTGATGACATAGGCACGGGTCACCACCATCTTTCAGAAGGGCATGCAAGTGATTGGCTTGCTTTGGTGGGCGTCACAGGGGGTATAAAAGGGCGTGCACGCCGACCGCCATCTTACTTCTGCCGATCTTAGTATAGGGAGAGGTTGCTGCTGATTCTGTAGGGAGAGCGTTAGGCAGGGAAGAAGACAAAAAAACTGCTTCTGCTGCTAGCGATTTGGCCTGCACAACACACCAGTCACTGTGTGTGCAGTGCAAGGGGAGGCTATATAGTGGTGTATCAGTGGTGTTGGTTGTTGGGCTGCCTTTTAAGGCTTCCTGACAGGCTGGCATTGCTGTTTACCCACTGCTCCACAAACTGCTTTTTTAAAAGCAATCCCAATTTTTTTTTTTTGTCCTGCTGAGAAGAAAAAAAAACTGCTTCTGCTGCTAGCAATTTGGCCTGCACAACACACCAGTCACTGTGTGTGCAGTGCAAGGGGAGGCTATATAGTGGTGTATCAGTGGTGTTGGTTGTTGGGCTGCCTTTTAAGGCTTCCTGACAGGCTGGCATTGCTGTTTACCCACTGCTCCGCAAACTGCTTTTTTAAAAGCAATCCAATCTCCCTTATCCTCTAGTCACTTTTGTCACAGCTGTGCCATCGAGCCTGTCACATAGCGCTCAGATATCAGTGGGCCTCACACAATCCAAAAGTGTCCACTGTCCACAAGTGTGTGCAGAAATTCAAAATCTCCCTTATCCTCTAGTCACTTTTGTCACAGCTGTGCCATCGAGCCTGTCACATAGCGCTCAGATATCAGTGGGCCTCACACAATCCAAAAGTGTCCACTGTCCACAAGTGTGTGCAGAAATTAAAAATCTTACTTATCCTCTAGTCACTTAGGTCACAGCTGTGCCATCAAGCCTGTCACATAGCGCTCAGATATTCATTGGGCCTCACACAATCCAAAAGTGTCCAGTGTCCAAAAGTGTGTGCAGAGATTCAAAATCTCACTTATCCTCTAGTCACTTAGGTCACAGCTGTGCCATCAAGCCTGTCACATAGCGCTCAGATATCAGTGGGCCTCACACAATCCAAAAGTGTCCAGTGTCCAAAAGTGTGTGCAGAGATTCAAAATCTCACTTATCCTCTAGTCACTTAGGTCACAGCTGTGCCATCAAGCCTGTCACATAGCGCTCAGATATCAGTGGGCCTCACACAATCCAAAAGTGTCCAGTGTCCAAAAGTGTGTGCAGAAATTCAAAATCTCACTTATCCTCTAGTCACTTACAGTAGGTCACAGCTGTGCCATCAAGCCTGTCACATAGCGCTCAGATATCAGTGGGCCTCACACAATCCAAAAGTGTCCAGTGTCCAAAAGTGTGTGCAGAGATTCAAAATCTCACTTATCCTCTAGTCACTTAGGTCACAGCTGTGCCATCAAGCCTGTCACATAGCGCTCAGATATCAGTGGGCCTCACACAATCCAAAAGTTTCCAGTGTCCAAAAGTGTGTGCAGAAATTCAAAATCTCACTTATCCTCTAGTCACTTAGGTCACAGCTGTGCCATCAAGCCTGTCACATAGCGCTCAGATATCAGTGGGCCTCACACAATCCAAAAGTGTCCAGTGTCCACAAGTGTGTGCAGAAATTCAAAATCTCCCTTATCCTCTAGTCACTTTTGTCACAGCTGTGCCATCGAGCCTGTCACATAGCGCTCAGATATCAGTGGGCCTCACACAATCCAAAAGTGTCCACTGTCCACAAGTGTGTGCAGAAATTAAAAATCTCCCTTATCCTCTAGTCACTTTTGTCACAGCTGTGCCATCGAGCCTGTCACATAGCGCTCAGATATCAGTGGGCCTCACACAATCCAAAAGTGTCCACTGTCCACAAGCGTGTGCAGAAATTCAAAATTTCCCTTATCCTCTAGTCACTTTTGTCACAGCTGTGCCATCGAGCCTGTCACATAGCGCTCAGATATCAGTGGGCCTCACACAATCCAAAAGTGTCCACTGTCCACAAGTGTGTGCAGAAATTCAAAATCTCCCTTATCCTCTAGTCACTTTTGTCACAGCTGTGCCATCGAGCCTGTCACATAGCGCTCAGATATCAGTGGGCCTCACACAATCCAAAAGTGTCCACTGTCCACAAGTGTGTGCAGAAATTCAAAATCTTACTTATCCTCTAGTCACTTAGGTCACAGCTGTGCCATCAAGCCTGTCACATAGCGCTCAGATATTCATTGGGCCTCACACAATCCAAAAGTGTCCAGTGTCCAAAAGTGTGTGCAGAGATTCAAAATCTCACTTATCCTCTAGTCACTTAGGTCACAGCTGTGCCATCAAGCCTGTCACATAGCGCTCAGATATCAGTGGGCCTCACACAATCCAAAAGTTTCCAGTGTCCAAAAGTGTGTGCAGAAATTCAAAATCTCACTTATCCTCTAGTCACTTAGGTCACAGCTGTGCCATCAAGCCTGTCACATAGCGCTCAGATATCAGTGGGCCTCACACAATCCAAAAGTGTCCAGTGTCCAAAAGTGTGTGCAGAAATTCAAAATCTCACTTATCCTCTAGTCACTTAGGTCACAGCTGTGCCATCAAGCCTGTCACATAGCGCTCAGATATCAGTGGGCCTCACACAATCCAAAAGTGTCCAGTGTCCAAAAGTGTGTGCAGAAATTCAAAATCTCCCCTGTCCTATAGACACCTTGTACCTTGTTTTACATACTATATAGTTTGTTGGATTTTGTCTACATTTCTACCAAAAATGAGGAAGGCTGGTGGAAGAGGCCGTGGAATTGGGCGGGGGTTGGCAGCTGGTAATGATGGCGTTGGTGGTAGATCTGATGGTAGTGGCAAGAGCAAAATAGGACCGAATGCAGGAGGTGTTGAGCCTGCGTCATCGTCTGGCTACATAAGGCCTCGAACGCTTAGTTTTCTAGGAGTTGGCAAACCGCTTTTAAAGCCAGAGCATCAGGAAAAAGTTTTGTCTTGCATTGCTGACTCCTCTTCTGAAGTTGTAAAAAGTAAAAGCACTGAGTCGTCATTGGAGGCTCATGTTCATGAACCACACCTTTCCTTGTGTCCTTCACCACAACCAAGATTGAAGGATGACGCAGGCCATACTACTGATTACTCCATGGAGCTGTTTTCACATACCATGCCTGGATTATCAAGTGAAATGGTGAATTACCCAGGCCAAGATGAATCTGACATGGAGTGCACTGATGCACAGCCGCTGATGGTTGATTCTGCTGGTACATTCACTCAGAGCACTACATTGTCCTCGCAGTGTACAGAGCCAGATTCTGACCCTGATGAGACTCAGGTGCCCCTTCCCGCACACTATACCACCATACACGGTGACACAGAGGAAGGTGCACATGACATAGAAGAGGAGGTGATGGATGACCCAGTTGTTGACCCAGATTGGCATCCATTGGGGGAAGAGGGTGCTGCTTCCAATAGCTCAGATGAGGAGCATCCACAGCAGACATCGACATCGCAACAGCTGTTATCTGGCAGGCCCGGAGCACTCCAAAGACAGGTTCCAAACATCAAAAGAGTTGCTGGACAGCTTGTCCAGAGGGTCAAAAGATCACAGCGTGCTAGGCCGCAAAATGTCTGCCAAAGTAGGAAGAGTGCAGTGTGGCACTTTTTTGAACAAAATCCTCATGATCAGGCCAAGGTTATCTGTAAGAATTGCGCAAAGACCTTTAGCCGAGGGAAAAATCTGAAAAATTTGAATACCAGTTGCATGCTTAGACATTTAACCAGCATGCACTTGCAAGCGTGGACACAACACCAAACCTCAAGTGCCACATGTGCAACTGATCACAACGAAGGTAGTCAGCAATGCTACATTGTTTCCCCCACTGTAAGCACAGCAGCAAATGTTGAGGTGTCGTTGCAAGACCACAGCAGTCAGGGAATCCCACTGTTATATCAACGAAAGACTGATTCTAGGCCATCAGAAAGAACACCAACTCCATCACTCCATACACTGGGTTTGAACGCCCACATTGCCAAACTAATCTCGTTTGAGATGATGCCCTTTCGATTGGTGGAAAGCACAGCTTTCCGCGAACTCATGGCCTATGCAGTACCACGCTATGACCTACCCAGTCGCCACTTCTTCTCTCGCAAAGCCATCCCAGCCCTCCACCATCATGTGAAAGACCGCATTGTCCATGCACTCAAGCAGTCAGTGAGCAGAAAGGTGCACCTCACAACTGATGCATGGTCCAGTCGGCATGGCCAGGGCCGTTACGTGTCCATCACTGCGCACTGGGTTAATGTGGTGGATGCAGGGTCCACGGGACAGCGGTGGTGGGACAGTGCTGCCTAGCCCACGGTATAGGAAACATTTGGCTGTAGGCGTTCGACCCTCCTCCTCCTCCTCCTCCTCCAGAAGCAAAAGCTCGTCCACAGAGCGCAGTCGTACGAGCACTCCATCTGCAGCTGCCACTGTTGCACACGATGTGTCCCCCTATCGAGCAGCTAGTGGAAAGCGTCAGCTGGCTGTGTTGCAGATGATGTGTTTGGGCGACAGACACACCGCCGAGGTGCTGGCCGAGTACTTGAAGCGACAAACTGAGTCATGGCTGGGCAGTGTACATCTTGAGGCAGGCAAGGTAGTTAGTAATAACGGCCGTAATTTTGTGGCA
Organism: Dendrobates tinctorius; assembly: GCF_039654945.1. NCBI lineage: Eukaryota > Metazoa > Chordata > Amphibia > Anura > Dendrobatidae > Dendrobates > Dendrobates tinctorius. The sequence continues at coordinate 13,602,633 of NW_027361762.1, read as the reverse complement.
GCCATAGCCCTTTCAAAACTCAGCCACATACCTTGCTTGGCTCACACCTTGAACCTGGTGGTGCAGTGCTTCCTCAAAAATTATCCGGAGTTAACAGCCCTGCTCCAGAAGGTGCGAAGACTGTGCGCGCACATCCGCCGGTCGCCTGTACACTCCGTTCGTATGCAGAAGCTGCAGCGATTGCTCCACCTTCCCAACCACCTCCTCATTATCGACATTGCAACAAGGTGGAACTCCACCCTGCACATGGTGGAGCGGCTGTGCGAGCAGAGGCAGGCCATAATGCATTTGTGGGAGGATACACGGCCAGGCACTTTGAGAGCAGACATGGAGTTGACAGGTGTGCAGTGGTCGAAGCTGAAAGACCTTTGTAAAGTCCTTCAGTGTTTTGAGGAATGCACACGGCTGGTAAGCGCAGACGACGCCATCCTAAGCATGAGCATCCCACTTATGCGTCTGCTCATGCAAACTTTGACGCACCTTAAGGAGCAGGCGTCTGCAGCCAATGTTGATGAGGAGGAAGAGGAGGAGGGAATCCTTGATGACATTCAGCCATTGTCTGCTCAGGGACCTCTCCTGGACGAGGTGGAGGAAGAAGAGGAGGAGGAGGAGGATGATGGGGATGATTACTTAGGGGAGGAGGATGCATCTCGTGGGGCAAGTGAAAATGTTGTCGTGGCAAGGTCTGGTACAGGGTTTGTGCGTGACTGGAGGGATGTGGATTTGCCAGAAAGTGCTCCTCCACCCAGCACTCGCAGTGCATCATTGACACCGGGAACATTGGCCCACATGTCAGATTATGCCTTGCGGATCCTAAAAAGGGACCCCCGCATTGCCAAAATGATGAACGATGACGACTACTGGTTGGCCAGCATCCTGGATCCTCGCTATAAAGGCAAATTACAAAACATCATGCCACAGGAGAACCTTGACCTAATATTGGCTAATAAACAAGCAACTCTGGTAAATCGGTTGCTTGAGGCATTCCCAGCACACAGCAGCGGTGATGGTTCTCACACGAGCCGTACGGGCCGGGGGCAGCTTGGCAGAGGTGTTCGTGGTGCACACAGCAGAAGTGGCGTTGGAGACAGGGGTTTCATGACAATGTTGTGGACTGATTTTTCAAATACCGCTCACACAACTGGTAATACTGCATCGATGGAAAGTGACAGGAGACAGCAGTTGTCAACTATGGTAACAAACTACTTTTCCTCCCATATCGATGTTCTCCCACACAGGTCATTCCCCTTTGACTATTGGGCCGCTAAACTGGACACCTGGCCTGAATTGGCCCAATATGCCTTACAGGAGCTCGCTTGCCCAGCTGCAAGTGTGCTATCGGAAAGAGTCTTCAGTGCAGCTGGATCAATCCTGACAGAAAAAAGGACCCGTCTGTCAACCCAAAAGGTGGATGATCTAACCTTCATTAAAATGAACCACGCATGGGTTTCCAAGGATTTTGTCCCACCTTCCCCTGATGACACATAGGGTGACAGAAAAATGGCTTGCTTTGGTCCACCTCTTCCTGGTACTTCACCTATTTCGCCTTTTGCTTCAGCTGAATGTCCAACATCAACATATGCCACTTTCTAAAACTCCCTAACTGTGCTGCCTCCCCCCCATGGCCGGGGTCACCACCTACCGCACGACACCGTGCGAGTGCCGTTGCCCTGGACAGGTGGGTAGGCCGACTCTTGGGCGCGGGCACTGGCACAGGGTCCCTCATAGTGCAATCAAGTGTCTCTGACGGTGGTGGTGCACACCCGCAGTCAGACACACCGCTGTACTATGAGGGGCCCAGTGCCAGTACCGACGCCCACGAGTGGGCCCCCCTTGCTTGGGCAGGGCCCCAGCATTTGCAATCTTTACCTCTCCCTGCTCCTCCGCTGTGTAATCTGGGCCGTCAAATCCACACTGTGCCTGACACCGTCTGAGCCTGCCTCCTGAGACATATATTTTGAATGTGTACGCTATCCATACATGTTATCTGGGGATACGGTACCCTTTCTAACCTTTGTGCAATCACGTGCAATCCATACTGGGCCTAACACCGTCTGAGCCTGCCTCATGCTGTATAGACATATATTTTGAATGTGTACGCTATCCATACATGTTATCCAGGGATACGGTACCCTTTCTAACCTTTGTGCAATCACGTGCAATCCATACTGGGCCTGACACCGTCTGAGCCTGCCTCCTGAGACATATATTTTGAATGTGTACGCTATCCATACATGTTATCCAGGGATACGGTACCCTTTCTAACCTTTGTGCAATCACGTGCAATCCATACTGGGCCTAACACCGTCTGAGCCTGCCTCCTGAGACATATATTTTGAATGTGTACGCTATCCATACATGTTATCTGGGGATACGGTACCCTTTCTAACCTTTGTGCAATCACGTGCAATCCATACTGGGCCTAACACCGTCTGAGCCTGCCTCCTGAGACATATATTTTGAATGTGTACGCTATCCATACATGTTATCCAGGGATACGGTACCCTTTCTAACCTTTGTGCAATCACGTGCAATCCATACTGGGCCTAACACCGTCTGAGCCTGCCTCCTGAGACATATATTTTGAATGTGTACGCTATCCATACATGTTATCTGGGGATACGGTACCCTTTCTCACCTTTGTGCAATCACGTGTAATCCATACTGGGCGTGAGAACGGCTGGCGAGCTGTTAAGCAAGCTACAGCACCTGTCTAGACAAGTACAGGGATTCCCTAGCGAGGAGACTTATTTGATTGTTTTCAATGTTGGGACAGCAATTTTTGGGGAGCACTATACTCTAGAGAATGATAGATGGGGCCCACCATACACTGGAACATTCCAAAGGTGGACATCAGACACTGGAGCAGCATTTACAGGGCCCATTATACACTAGAGCATTAGAAATGGGGCCCATTATGTTTGGAGCATTATTTGGGCCCATAAGACAGTGGAGCTTCATCCATGGGGACCAACATATACTGTAGCATTATGTGGAGCTCATCATATACTGTTTCAAACATTATATGGGACCAATGATTCTGTATGGAGAAATAGATGGGCCTCGTCATGAGATGTAAAAAGTGAGGTATTTTTCATTGTACTATACTGCTATTTCTCTGCCGTATCGGAGCATGATGAGTTGTGGTATGTGTTAAAGGGGCGCTCTTTCACCCAGGGCACATGAAAACCTGCAGCCAGCCCTCCCCCCCCACAACTTTAGCCAAATAACCCCCATTTTTCAGTGCGTAACTTGTATTATGAAGTTAATTAAGGTTGACAAGCTTAAGTAAGAAGAATTGATGCTTTTGGCATTCAAATGGGCACTGTAGGTGTGTTTCCTGTCCTCCTCTCACTGCCGACTTTTATTCCCCATTGACTTACATTGGGTTTCGTGTTTCGGGACGACCCCGACTTTTCCCTATAATCGGACGATCTTGCTCGACCCGACTTTTGGAAAAGTCGGGTTTCATGAAACGAAACGCGACCCTAAAAAACCAAAAGTCGCTCAACTCTAATGCCCAGTCATCCTGCCTGGCAGAGGCGAAATGCCGCAGGTACGTGACCAAGGTTTGGTTGGCTCTCTCAACCAAGCCATTTGTCTCGGGATGGTAAGCGGAGGACAGGTTTAGCTCAATGCTGAGTAGGCTGCAGAGCTCCCTCCAAAACCATGACGCGAACTGGGGACCTCGATCACTAACAATTTTGTCTGGCATGCCATGCAGATGGAATACATGTTTTATGAACAGTGTGGCAAGACCACGAGCGGAAGGCAACAATTCGAGTGGCACCAGATGCACCATTTTAGAAAAATGCTCGGTGACCACCCAGATGACCGTACTGCCACCAGACTTGGGCAGGCCAGCCACAAAATCCATGCCAACCATCTCCCAAGGTCTATCCGCCACTGGCAGAGGATACAATAACCCAGCCGGCCTCTGTCTAGAGGACCTGTTCCGTGCACATGAGACGCATGCATGTATTCCTTAGTGTCTCGAGCCATGTGCGGCCACCAATACGACCTTGCCAGGAGTTCTGTGGTCCACTTATTGCCAAAGTGACCACCCACCCTGGACGCGTGTGCCCAGGTGAGAACCTCCGGCCGTAGCTGAGGAGGCACAAAGGTCTTGCCCGGTGGCACTGACTCGAGAGCAACTGGAGCCACGGTCGTAAAGCTCTCCAAAGGGAGAATTAGCCGTGGCTTAGCCTCCCCTTCCTCCGCTTAGACCACCGAGCACGAGAGAGCATCCGCACGGACGGTTTTCTCTCCAGAGAGATAGTGCAAGGTGAAGCGGAAGTGGGAGAAGAAGAGCGACCACCTAGCTTGACGAGATTTCAAGCGCTGGGCCGTTGTAAATAGACCAGATTTTTATGGTCTGTATACACCTGGAAGGGAAACCTAGCTCCCTCCAGGAGATGTCTCCACTCGGAAAAGGCCAACTTCATTGCTAGCAGCTCCCTGTCCCCGATGAAGTAATTCTCCACCGGTGAGAAGGTCTTAGAGAAGAAGAAGCAGGGATGCTTACGACCATGAGCATCCTTCTGGAAAGGACTGCTCCTGCACCGACGGAAGAGGCATCTACCTCCAGGATAAACGGTTTATCCACATCGGGACGGTGTAAGATGGGAGTGCCAGCAAAATGGAATTTTAGAGACGAGAAGGCCTTGGAGACCTGTTCAGACCAAGCATTAGGATTAGCTCCTTTCTTTGTGAGAGCAACCAAAGGAGCTACCAGTTGTCACGCTCACCTGTTGTAGCTGTCAGGAGTGGCGTGACAGGCGAGCGTCAGCGGGCGCTGAAGATGCTGAGACTCCAGGGGAAGGTAACTCTTGGTGGCCGGGCAGGGGCGCAGTATCTGAGATCAGGAAAACGGTCACAGGACCTGCGGGAGGGGAGGAGCGATGGAGAGGCACTCAGTACCCACAGGACCTTCCACCATGTGACCGCTTGTCAGAGGAGGGGGCGGGGCTTACCCCCGGGACGCAGCGGTGACAGGCAGGAGACTAAGTCACACAGGGGCTGAGCAGCGGCAATAGTCAGATAAAGCAGGGGGTCATACACAAATCTAGCAACGCAGTACAGACTTAGAATGGCAGAGGATCGTCAGGTGCAGCAGAGGGTCAGACACGGGTCGGGCAACGCAGTACAGAATCAGGATGATAGAGAGCAGTCAGGGGAAGCAGAGGGTCATACATGGGTCGAGCAGTACAATACCAAATCAGAAACCAAGAGACGTAAACCAAGTCCAGAACAGATCATACACCAAACAACGTACGAGAACAGGAGAGAGGCACTAGCGATGCAGGGTCGGGCACACACTAGTTAGGAGTATAAACGACAGGGAGGGGTGCTCACCTAAGGCTATAAAAACCCTCCCTGGCATCAAAGAGAGGCTCTCCCTATTAACCCCTGCACCATCTGTCCAGAATCCTGAATAACTCATGACACCAGTGTGGAGAAGTGAGGTATGAACTGGCGGTAATAGTTGACGAACCCTAGGAAGCGCTGCACCGCTTTGAGTGAGTGTGGTTCCTGCCAGTCCATTACCGCTTGCAGTTTGGCCGGATCCATAGCCAACCCCTGGGCTGAGATGATGTAGCCCAGGAATGGCAAGGACTCCTGCTCAAACTGGCACTTCTCCAGCTTGGCGAAAAGAGAGTTCGCCCGCAGACGGTCGAAGACCCTGCAGACGTCTCTCCGGTGGGAGGTCAAATCTGGCGAGAAGATGAGGATGTCATCCAGATAGACCACCACCGAGGTGGAGAGCATATCCTGGAAGACGTCGTTGACGAAATCCTGGAAGACAGCAGGCGCATTACAAAGGCCGAAGGGCATGACCAGATATTCGTAGTGGCCATCCCTGGTATTAAAGGCTGTCTTCCACTCGTCTCCTTCGCGAATGCGGATCAGGTTGTACGCCCCCCGTAGATCTAATTTCGTGAGGATCCGGGCCCCTTGCAACCTGTCAAATAGCTCAGAGATCAACGGGAGATGATATTTGTTTTTATCTGTTATGGCGTTGAGACCTTTGTAGTCAATGCAGGGACGTAACTCTCCGCTCTTCTTCTGCACGAAGAAGAACCCTGCACCAACCGGCGACACCGACTTTCTGATAAAATCTCTAGCCAGGTTCTCCCGGATTTATTAAGACATAGCCTCTGTCTCAGGGAGTGATAGCGGATACAAACAGCCTCTAGTAGGTTCCGTGCCTGGCAGAAGATCTATCGGGCAATTGTAAGGATGGAGCAGCGGGAGCGTCTCCGCTGATTTTTTTTAGAGAAGACGTCCGCGTACTGGTGGTTAGGTTTAGGAAGCGCGGAGAGATCCGCGGGCACTTCAGTGGAAGCTACCTGAACACTGCCGCTCAGGCACCTTCCCTTACAATCCTTGCTCCAACCCAGTATATTCCCCGAAGCACAATCAATATGAGGGAAGTGACAACGGAGCCAGGGAACTCCGAGAAGCACCTGGTCGATGCCATCTGGCAAAATGAACAGGGTCAGAATCTCACAATGCGAGGGTGAGATTGAGAGCCCGAGTGGGACTGTCTGGTGGGTCACCTGAGATGGTAAAGGTGCACCATTATCCACCCTGATGGTCAGAGGTTGGGGCAGTAACACCAGTGGAATAGCGTGTTTCTGGGCGAAGGTCGAGGACATAAAGTTCTCCTCAGCCCCGGAATCCAAGGTAACCTCTACCTCCCAGGTGGAGGCCCCGCTATCTAAGGTCCCTCGGAATACCGGTTTGGGAGAAAAGGGTTTCATATTTGTCTGACCACCACTTACGGCCACTGGACGTGATCGTTTTTCCGACCGCAGAGGACACGCGCTAGCCGAGTGACCAAACTGCCGGCACTGGTAACAATGTGCGGAGCTTCGCACCGGACGTGGCTTGGGGCCGGCGCGAGACACCTCCATAGGTTCGGAGGATGTAAGCTCCTGAGCGGGAGATCTTAGTGGCTCGGTGAAGGTGGGAGCCAAATTAACCCTTCGTATGGATTGTGCACGTTCCAGCCCACGCTCCGTAAACCGGAGATCAATGCGGGTGGAGATGGCAATCACTTCCTCCAGACTTGTGGGGACCTCTCTGGTTGCTAGAGCATCTTTGACATGCTCTGCTAACCCTCTCCAAAACAAAGGGATGAGTGCTTTATCAGGCCACTCTAGTTCGGAAGCCAATGTCCGGAATCAGACGGCATAATGGCTGACCGAGAGAGACCCCTGTCCTAGGGCCAATAATTGGAGAGAGGTGTTGTGCGTGATCCGTGGTCCCAAAAATACCTGCTTCAGAGCCGCGAGGAACTAAGCAGCGCCCCAAACCACGGGATCATCACACTCCCACAATGGCGTAGCCCACTCTAATGCCCTGCCAGATAAAAGAGAAACAATAAACCCCACCTTAGCCCACTCTGTAGGGAACCGTGCAGCCAGTTACTCCAGCTGGATAGAGCACTGACTCACGAATCCGCTACAGGTGGTGCTGTCACCCGAAAACTAGTCGGGGAGTGGGAGGAGAGATATTGTCGGCATAGGCGTGAGTGTGGGCACGCGTGAGACAACCTCTGCAACTGCCTGAGCAGCGGCTACCGTAGCATTCGCAGCTGAGGTGGAGCTCTCGATAGCCGCCAACCTGCTCTTCAGCTGCCGAAGGTACCGCTGCAGCTGCTGTAGGTCCGCCATTACTAGCCAGACCCTGGCGCTAGTATAATGTTAGGGACGGCGGAATGCACTAAATATAAATAATAGGAAGTGCGTTCGCCACCCGGGGTCCACCGTGCAGTAGGTGTAACAACCGCTGCTGAGTAAAGGCAGACTCGCTGTATGGCGGTTTACTGCGCTCGGGTTACATGTCACCCGAGATGCGCAGAGTGGACTCTGTTAAACTCACATAGGCGCTTTAGTATAAATAAAGCATAAACGCTGAGCCTGTTGGCTTCACAGGTCTCAGCTGGCGTGCACACACGGTATATGGTCACAGGACACGGCCCAAGGCAGAGGTCGGTGTCTGTTTTGACCTACAATGCGTGCGGCGTGGCTACCGCGGATGCCGGTAAGTGCTGCTAACTGCAGCGTGGCGGTAACTACTGCCGCTGTACGACAGTGCCGTGAGGGATCACACTATCGGACGCTAGTGTAGCGGTGCGGTATGCACTGTGGCATATGGCTTGCCACTGACTGGCACTGACTATAACTCTAATTCCCTATCCACATGCGTAATATCAGAGGGAAGGGGTTTTATAATGAGTCAGTCACCAGAATCATACATCCGTCACCATTCACACTTAGCAAGTATAGTCTATACTAGCGCATGGCCGAGCGGCCATGCGCTTCCGGGACCTTCCAGACCTCTGAGATGGGCCAATCAGATCAGGACAAGGACCTGAGCACGTGACCCCTGATCGCCACTGGGAGATCGTCTCGTGGGCATGCCCAGCATCGCGGCGAGAGGTCTTAGCCTCTGGAGTGGTTTCCTGCAAAGCAGGTTGCGCTACCATTGCTGGTCCAGAGGTGGTAGCAACATTCAGACCCAGAGAGCTGGTCTGAGCAGGGCGCCTGGATTGCTGAGATTGCTGTGCAGGTCCCTGAGTGGTCCGAAAGGAATGGGAGACCGCTGGATGTATGGCTCTGGATTCCTGCTGTGCAGCTGCAGGAATCTGACGCCTAACACATTGTCTGTCTTAATGAGGTATAATCACCCCACTGTCTGACATTATCTGCTATAACTGGCCCACTGGCTGTCATTATCAGCTATAACAGCCAGACTGTCTGCCCCTATAAACCATGGCTGTCCCCTCTCCACTATTTCCCTTAGGCTGGAGTAACAATGCCAATTTCTCCTGCGATAATTGCATCCCATGGACTGGCCGGCACGTCTCCTGACCTGAGAATGACAGCATGATGGATTACTATGCAGCTGTCAAGGTCAGGAGAGCAGACAACCAGTGCGAGTTTTACAATCCGCTTCTCTGATGAAAAATTCGCCAGTGTGACTCTGCCCTTACACTCTCTATAGTTCCATACTGTCACCATGCCATGGGAACCTCTCTCCATACTGCGCCACCTCTTCATACTCTGCCCCTTTTTTACAATGTCCTCATCTTGCCCTCCACATTGTCCTCTATAAAGTGTTCCTCTCCTCACACTGTCCTCCTACACAGTATCATAGTCACCACAGCCATCCATACAGTATGAAATCCACAACAGCGCCCAGTATACAATTCGATGTCCATCTCAACCCCCCATTCAGTATGATTTGCACAAGAGACCCAGTTATATAGTATGATGGTCCCCATAGCACATCATACAATATAGCACATATATCAGCCCCCAGGCTCACCCACCCACTTCCTTGACGCATTTCATGTCCTCAGAACTACCAACCCTTATCCTGGGGGACTTCAACATCCCCATTAACAGCCCCACTTCCACATCTGCATCCCAGTTCCTATCACTAACCACTTTTCTCTGCCTCTCACAGCTCTCAACCTCTGAGACACACAAAGACGGTAACACCCTTGACCTGGTCTTTGTCCGGCTCTCTTCAATCTCTAACCGAAATAACTCACCGCTTCCCCACTCTGACCACAACATTCTCTCCTTCACGCTCACAAATCCAAGCCCAGGACACTCCTACCTACCAGACACTCAGGAATCTACAAGCCATTAACCCTCATACACTTTCAGACTCCCAACACTCATCACTGACCCCAATCTCCTCTTTTTCCTGTCCTGATCTGGCTATACACCACTACAATGACACTATCATAAGCACCCTTGACCAAGTAGTGCACCTCACTCTCAGAACCTCCAAAACATAGAGTAAAACAGCCCAGGCTCACATTGCAAACTCGACTGCTCCAGCTCCTGCTGAACGCTTATGGAGGAAAACTCGCACACCAGAAGACTTCATCCACTTCAAATTTATGTTAAGAACGTGCCCTTCGCCTTGCCAAACAGACCTACTACACCACCCTGATCTCCTCACTATCCAACAACCCCAAGAAACTTTTTGATATCTTTCACTTCCTCCTCAGGCCAAAAGCACAAGCCCCTAGCACAGATATTTCTGCTGATGACCTGGCCTCCCACTTTATAGAGAAAATAGATAACATTCATCATGAAATCCGCTCCCAACCACCAAGTGCTGTTACTCCCATCCCTCCCTGCATTTTCCCTGGCTCACTCTCAACATTTCATCCAATCACAGAAGAAGAAGTCTCCAGACCCCTCTCTTCTTCTCGTCTGACTACATGCACTACCGATCTCATTCCCTCACATCTCCTCCAGTCTCTCTCCTCAGTCATCACAACTCCCCTAACTACAAACTTTAATCTTTCCCTCTCCTCGGGCATTTTCCCATCCTCCTTTAAACACTATCATTACTTCATTATTAAAGAAACCCGCTCTCGACCTATCCTGCACAAATAACTACAGACCAGTCTCCAATCTCCCCTTCATCTCTAAACTCTTGGAGCTCCTGGTCTACTCCCGCCTTACCTGCTACTTCTCCACCCACTCCCTCCTAGATCCTTCACAGTCCGCCTTCCACCTCCTACATTCGACAGAAACTGCACTCATCAAACTGACCAATGACCTTCTGACAGCAAAATGTACCGTGACCACTCTCTGCTCATTCTTCTCGACCTTTCTGCAGCTTTCCACACTGCTGACCACCATTTTCTACTCTCTAGGCTCCATTCACTACACTGACCTCTCCTGGTTCTCTTCCTATCTTTCTGACCGCTCCTTCAGTGTTTTGTTCACTGGCTCAACCTCATCTCCTCTTCCTCTCGCTGTCGGGGTACCTCAGGGCCCATTCCTTGGCCCCCTTCTCTTCTCTCTCTACATGGCCCCAATTGGACAGACCAGCAGCAGATTTGGCTTTCAGTATCATCTTTATACTGATGACACACAACTATACATGCCTTCCCCCGACCTTACCACCGCTGTACTGCAGAACACCAGTGACTGTCTGTCCGTAGTCTCCAACATCATGTCCGCTCTCTATATAAAACTCAACTTCTCCAAAACTGAACTTCTGCTCCCACTGTCTACTAACCTTCCTAAATCTGACATTTCCCTCTCCATGAGTAGCACCATAATAACACCCCGGCAGCAGGCACCCTGTCAGGGTATTATGTTTGACGCCAATCTCTCCTTCACATCCCATATACAATCTCTCGCCTGCTCTTGCCACTTACACCTAAAGAACATCTCTAGAATCCGTCCTTTTCTCACCATGGAAACAACAAATACCCTCACTGTCATCTTGATCCACTCCCTCCTGGACTACTGCAACGCTCTATTAATTGGCCTCCCCGTTACTCGACTTTCCCTACTTCAGTCTATCCTTAATGCAGCAGCCAGGGTCGTCCATCTAGCTAATCAGCATTCAGACGTGTCCACTCTTCGCCAGACGTTACACCGGCTGCCCATTCATTATAGAATCCGATTCAAAGTACTTGTTCTCACCCACAAAGTTTTCCACAGTGCGGCACTCCCTTACCTCTCCTCCCTCATTTCTGTCTATCGCCCTAACCGACTGCTGCACTCTGCAAACGACTTTCGACTAATCCCTGCGCTAATCCATACCTCCCACTCCTGACTCCCAAGACTTCTCCTGCGTGTCGCCAATCCTGTTCTATCCCAAGAAATTAGGACAATCCACAATTTGCATAGTTTTAGTCGCTCCCATAAAACACATTTGCTCAGAGCCGCCTATCATGTTCCCTAATCAAAGTCATTTTATGTGTGTGTGTGTAGCCCATTCACTATCTCTAAATCATACATACTGTTAGGGACACGCTAGGCAAGGTGGAAAACCCGGAGTGGACCCTCTGGACCGTGGCACCGAGGGGCCCCGGACGAGCAACCTGGTGGAACCGACCCCTATACAGGGATTGTTAGGAGCAGGTCCAGGCGTTCGAATGCCACGGCAGCCACAACCAAGAGGGGCGGCTCGGAGTGAACTACAGGAACAGACACGGTTAGGCAAGGCTGGAGTAGGACTGCAGGAACAGACACGGTTAGGCAGGAGTGGAGCAGGAACAGACACGGTTGGCAGGACTGGAGTAGGAATGCAGGAACAGACACGGGCAGGTTCGGAGGCAGGAACAGACACAGTTAGGCAGGACTGGAGTAGGAATGCAGGAACAGACACGGGTAGGCAGGTTCGGAGGCAGGAACAGACACGGTTAGGCAGGACTGGAGTAGGACTGCAAGGAAGCACAAGGCAGAGTGAGAATGGAAGCCGTATACAGGGCAAACCACAGGGACCCAGAGTGCTGATATAACATCAACAATCAGGCGCCTCCACTAAGGGAGGGTGGCCTGATATAGGCGAGGATCTGCCCCCATTGGTCCGGCGGTGCTACCAGGTTAGGGCACTGCCAGAGTATAAGATCCAGCAGGGAGAGCCGGCCACGGCCTATGGCGCATGCGCAGGAGTCGCAGTGACGTCACAGGCCACAGGCCAGTCAGAGGACGCCGCCGACGACGCTGGAGTGAGAGGGTCTGCGGTGCTGGCAGGTAAGTATGAGAGCGTGCGGCAGGGTGCGCCGTGGGGGCCGTGGCATGGCGCGGTGGGGGCCGTGACAGTACCCTCCCCCTTAAGCCACCCCCTACTGCGATTGGCAAAAATTCTCCTGAGAATGCGGGGAGCGTTGATGATCTCCTGGGGCTCCCAGGATCTCTCCTCAGGACCAAAACCCCTCCAGTCAATAAGGAAAAAGGTCCTTCCTCTAACTTTTCTCATGGCAAGAATATCAGTTACCTCGAAGGTGTTGTCAGAACCCACCGGCCGAGGAGCAGGACATGGTGAGGGATGGAACTGATTTAGCACCACAGGTTTCAGGAGAGAGACGTGGAAGGTGTCTGGGATACGGAGCGAAGCAGGCAACCTCAGCTTGTAGGTGACTTCATTGACACGTTCTAAAATCTCAAAATGACCGATGTACCGGGGACCCAGCTTGTAAGAGGATAATTTTAACCGGATGTACTTGGATGAGAGCCATACCTTGTCCCCGATGTGAAATGGTGGGGGATCTAACCTCCTCTTGACTGCGTGTCTCTTCATCCGCTCACTGGCCCTTTTGTGGGCCGTGTTGGTCTCGGACCAGATTTCAGAAAATTCTTGGGACAAGAAGTTGGCTGCAGGTACCTCGGGAACCGGGACTACTGGAAGAGGCATGCTAGGATGTTTGCCAAACACCACGAAAAATGGCGACTTGGTTGAGGATTTGCCGGCATGATTGTTGTAGGCGAACTCCGCCCGGGGAAGCAGGTCCACCCAGTCATTCTGGTGGGAGTTGGAGAAACGACGAAGAAATGCAATCAACGTCTGGTTAGTTCGCTCTACTTGCACATTGGTCTGCGGATGGTAGGCAGAAGAGAAGTCCAGGGATATATCCAGGAGCCTGCACAGCGCTCTCCAAAACTTGGACGTAAACTGGACTCCGCGGTCAGACACAATACGATGGGGTAGGCTGTGAAGCCTAAAAATTTGATGGACGAAGATCTTGGCTAATTCGGGCGCAGAGGGGAGGCCGCTCAGAGGAATAAAATGTGCCATTTTGGAAAAGCGGTCCACTACCACTAGAATCACCGTACAGCCGGAAGAGCAGGCCAAATCGGTGATAAAGTCCATGGCGATACTTTCCCAAGGAGACGTAGGCACCGGCAAAGGAAGCAGCAGACCAAACGGAGGCCGACGTGTTATTTTATTCCTAGCGCAGGAGGAACAGGAGGCAACGAAGTCTGCTACATCGTGGCAGAGAGTGGGCCACCAATAGTGCCGGGATATGAGAGCTAGGGTCTTCTGTATTCCGGCATGGCCAGCCAATTTGGAGGAATGCCCCCACAGCAGAACTCTTCTTTTGGCACTCTCTGGCACGAGAGTCTTGCCCGGCAGTGGAGAAAGCAAACTCAACGGAGCCACGGTGATCATCTTCGTGGGCTCGATGATGTGAGACGGTTCCTCCCTAGCCTCGGATGGTTGAAAGGCTCGGGACAGGGCATCGGCTTTGGTGTTTCTGTCTCCAGGGCGAAAATGGAGCTCAAAGTCGAAGCGAGCGAAGAGCAAAGACCACCTGGCCTGTCGGGGATTAAGTCTCTGAGCGGTCTGCAGGTAAGCCAGGTTCTTGTGGTCCAAGTAAATAACAAACGGGTGGACAGCTCCCTCCAGAAGATGATGCTACTCCTCCAATGCCAACTTGATGGCCAAGAGCTCACGGTCGCCAATCGAGTAATTGCACTCAGATGCGGAGAAGGCTTTGGAAAAGAATCCACAAGGGCGTAGGCGACAAGAAGGGGTTTTTTGGGACAAAACAGCCCCGGCACCTGTCGAAGATGCGTCCACTTCCAACACGAAGGGTTTGCTGCTCTCAGGACGAGACAACACTGGAGCCGTGGAAAAAGTCAGTTTTAGTGACTGGAAGGCCTCCTCAGCCTCTGGTGGCCAGGAGTTAGAACTGACCCCCTTACGGGTAAGGGTGGAGATCGGCTTGGAGAGTGACGAGAAGTGTGGAATAAACTGCCTGTAATAGTTGGCGAATCCGAGGACTCGCTGGATAGCCTTTATGCAGACGGGGCGGGACCATTTAAGAATGGCGGACAGTTTCTCGGGATCCATCTGCAGCCCGGCGTCGGAGACGATGTAGCCCAGAAATGGTAATGAGGTCTGCTCGAACAGGCATTTCTCCATCTTGGCATACAAACGATTCTCCCGAAGACGCTGAAGAACCAGGCGGACAGTCCACCTATGAGACGGAAGATCTGAGGAGAAGACAAGGATGTCATCCAAGTACACCACGACACTGGAGTACAAAAGGTCCCGGAAGATCTCATTAACGAATTCCTGAAACACAGCTGGAGCATTGCACAGACCAAAGGGCATAACCAGGTACTCATAGTGACTGTCACGGGTGTTAAAAGCGGTCTTCCATTCATCGCCGGCCCGGATGCGGATAAGATTGTAAGCTCCCCTGAGATCCAACTTGGAGAAGATCCGTGCCCCTCTGAGGCGGTCAAACAGCTCCGAGATGAGTGGAAGGGGGTACCGATTTTTGATAGTGATGTTGTTTAAGCCCCTGTAGTCGATGCATGGGTGCAGCGAACCGTCCTTCTTCTTAACGAAGAAAAAACCGGCTCCTGCTGGAGAGGAAGACTTCCAAATAAAACCTTTGGCGAGATTCTCCTGGACGTACTCGGACATAGCTGCAGTCTCTGCGGGAGACAGTGGGTAAATCCTACCCCTAGGAGGGGTGGAACCAGGGATTAACTCGATTGGACAATCGAAAGACCGGTGCGGTGGAAGGATCTCCGCCTCCTTTATGTCAAAGACGTCCGCATAGGACCAATAGGCCGAAGGAAGCCCCGAGAGTTCTAGAGATGGGCGTGCGGAGACAACAGGATGAATAGAGCTCAGACACTGGCCTTGACACGGGTCACCCCAGCGCAAAACCTCCCCGGACGACCAGTTGAGGACCGGCTGATGAGTCCGTAGCCACGGAAGACCGAGCAGAATAGCGTGAGACAAATCGGGCAACACGTAAAAGGCCACCTTTTCCCAGTGGAGAGCGCCGACTTGCAAAACAACCTCCTCTGTGACCATGGAAATGGGTTCCTGTAGCGGTCTGCTGTCAACGGAGGCAATCCACCGAGCATTCTTTAGACCAACCATGGGAATCTGATATTTGTCCACCACTTCACGCCGGATGAAGTTGCCTGCAGAGCCCGAATCCACGTAAGCCAACTCGGACCCATGCCTCTCCACTGAAAGCAAAAGAACAGATAACGTGAGGGCTTGAGAGGAATCATTATCACCTAGGGAGGCCTCTCTTACCTGGCCTAGGTGGAAGAGTTTCCTGGTCTCTCAGGGCAAGAATGGATGAAATGCGATGCTCCTCCACAATAAAGACATTGACCCTGCGCCCGTCTCTCTCTCTGACGTGTCTCAGCCATCCGGACCCGGTCCACCTGCATGGGCTCGGGAGGAGGAGTGTGGGCAGACCCTGCTGGTCATGGACTAAAGGACCGTTCAGTGGATGGGGCTGGCCTGGTGGGTCTCCTATCCCTAGCAGACTCCCGCGCACGCTCCTGGAACCGGAGGTCTATGCGAGTAGCCAGGGAGATGAGGTCCTCAAAAGTGGAGGGAGTATCCCGACCCGCCAATTCATCCTTTATCCTGCCCGACAGCCCACGCCAAAAGGCTCCCACCAATGCCGCATTTTTCCAACCCAATTCAGAAGACAATGTGCGGAACCGGATGGCATACTGACCGACCGTCAGGGCGCCTTGGTGGAGGTTGAAAAGTGACTCGGAAAGAGAGGCTACCCGTCCTGGCTCATCAAATACCTTATGAAAGGTATCCAAAAAGACCTGGATATTTAAAACCATGGGATCATCCCTCTCCCAGAGAGGATTGACCCAAGACAGGGCCTCTCCCTCCAGATGGGACATGATAAAGGCCACCTTGGCCCTATCGGAAGGATACTGGTGAGGCAGAAGCTTGAAGTGCACGCTACATTGGTTTAAGAACCCTCTACACTGTGTGGGATCACCACTGTAACGGGGTGGTTTGGCAAGGCGAGGAGAGGGAAACGAAGCGGGACCGGGGGGAGCGACAGAAGCCGCAGCGGCGGACTGGAGAGCCACCAAACGGTTGTCTATGAAGGCCATATAGGTCAGAATATGGGACTGGGCATCACGCTGCTGGCCCAGCTCCTGCTGGAGACTGGCCAGTTGGGCAGCATTCCCCGGACCGGCGGCCTGAAGAGCTGACAGACGTGACTCCATAGACTTCATTACGGACATGATGCACCCCTGGTTCTCCCGCAAAAAGAGCAACTCCTTTTGAGCGGGAGCAGAAGTACTGGCGGGATCCATGGCCTGATCGTACTGTTAGGGACACGCTAGGCAAGGTGGAAATCCCGGAGTGGACCCTCTGTACCGTGGCACCGAGGGGCCCCGGACGAGCAACCTGGTGGAACCGACCCCCTATACAGGGATCGTTAGGAGCAGGTCCAGAGGTTCGAATGCATGGCAGCCAGAACCAAGAGGGGCGGCTCGAAGTGAACTACAGGAACAGACACGGATAGGCAGGACTGGAGCAGGAACAGGCACGGTTAGGCAAAGCTGGAGTAGGACTGCAGGAACGGACACGGTTAGGCAGGAGCGGAGCGGGAACAGACACGGTTGGCAGGACTGGAGTAGGAATGCAGGAACAGACACGGTTAGGCAGGTTCGGAGGCAGGAACAGACACGGTTAGGCAGGTTCGGAGGCAGGAACAGACATGGTTAGGCAGGACTGGAGTAGGACTGCAAGGAAGCACAAGGCAGAGTTAGAATGGAAGCCGTATACAGGGCAAACCACAGGGACCCAGAGTGCTGATATAACATCAATGATCAGGCGCTTCCACTAAGGGAGGGCGGCCTGATATAGGCGAGGATCTGCCCCCATTGGTCCGGCGGTGCTACCGGGTTAGGGCACCGCCAGAGTATAAGATCCAGCAGGGAGAGCCGGCCGCGGCCTATGGCGCATGCACAGGAGTCGCAGTGATGTCACAGGCCGCGGGCCAGTCAGAGGACGCCGCCGCTGGAGTGAGAGGGGCTGCGGTACTGGCAGGTAAGTATGAGAGCGTGCGGCAGGGTGCGCGGTGGGGGCCGTGGCATGGCGCGCGGTGGGGGCCGTGACACATAAATGGACCACCAGAGAATCTTTAATTCTCAGTTATGTATAATTAAAGACCGATATATAAAAAAAAGCACTCGCACTTTGGTCACGCATCCATCATGGGTAAGCACTGCCTAGGATTTTTTGGAAATTAGGGATATGTTAACCCTGCATTGATTGACTGCACTGTTCTCTAATGAGCATATATTGGTGATTATACTTATTTAGCCCAAAAAGTGCAGCCATTGCCTTTTTGGCTTATTGCTTTTTTGTACTGTCCTACCTTTGTGCTTTGCTTACATGGACACATTTTATGTAACATATCATTACTATTTATAATGTGATGCACTATGCACTTTTCTTAATAACCTCAGTAAGTTCATTATGAGTGGATAATTTATTGGTCCATCATGATGATAACCATTGCATATAAAGTTATGAAGCTGCCCGCCTGTTCTTGTATTGTCTACAATTTTTACTATTTGTGAATTGTTGTTTGTACTCATGTAATTTTGAATAAAGAGATGGATTTTTTTATATATCGGTCTTTAATTATACATAACTGAGTATTACGGATTTTTTGGACTCAAAAGACTCTGGTAGTCCTTTTATGTATGATTTAGCATTTTTGAGAGTATCCTTGTAATGAGGAATATGTATCAACCCAATTTTCCCGAAATGTATTTCCATTCACTATCTCTGTCTATCCCCCACTCCCTCAAGATGGCTGGACCATCATTGTAAAAACATCATTGTAAATACACACCTGTACTTTGTATCTGTCCACCCCATTGTAGATTGTAAGCTCCCATGAGCAGGGTCGTTTCATTTTGCTTTAATTACTGTATTGCTAAAGTTGTTACTTTAGACTTGTGTCTGAAACTGTTAAGCTGTAAAGCACTGTGGATTATGTTGGCACTATAAAAATAAAGATTATTATTATGCCCCCCCAGTCACTGATACAGTATAATGTCCGCACAGTCCCATATATACAGTATAATCTCCCCCACAGCATCCCACACATTATGATATCTTTCACAGGCCCCAACATACAGTATAATGTACTTCACAGCCCCATTTACAGTTTGGTCACCACAGCCCCCAGTATAAAGTCCCCAATAGAACCTAATGCAGTATGGTCACCCTCATCTTATGTCCCCACAGCTCCTCTTGTAATATCCCCATAGCCAGCCCCTCTTGTAATGTCACTATAACCAGCCCCTCTTGTAATGTCCCTGTAGCCAGCCCCTTATTTCCCCATAGCCAGTCCCTATTGCATTGTCCCCATAGCCAGCTCCTCTTGGAATGACCTCAGAGATCCTAGGTATAATAGCCTCCATTCTTTACGAAAATAATAGAATAAAAATAAAACATTTTTGATAACCAGCCAAGGTAAAGCAGACTGCTGTGAGCTGATTTTATCAGACTGGCAAGGTTAATGGATATTGACCACTTCAAGCCCCAAAAATACCAGTCCTTACCCACCCCAGAATTGGTGCATCGCATAAGATGTGCCAATTATGGTGCTTTGCCAATTTCTTCCCCAATGCCCTGGTGCTTTGGCAATCAGAGTAGTAGTTGGGTTTGATGACAGCTGTCATTTGTCAAGAATGACAGGCGCCATCAACCTCTGCGGTTAGCAATGGAGTCGTGTCTATCAGACACCCCCATTACTAACTCGGTGTAATATGGCCGCTAATCTGGTCCTCAAGGGGAGATATCTATCATCAAGGCTGGTAACCTCAGTGTGACGAGCGTCAGCTTACACTGAGTCGTTTTTCCTTTTAGAGTGGACCCTCTGGGCCGTGGCACCCACCCACCTAGGGCGAGCTGACCTAGTGAGAAGCCACCCCCTGTACAGGGAGTGTCAGGGGCAAGACCAAGGGGGTGAACCACCACGGCAGCTGGACCAGACGGCCGGCTCAGGGAGACACTATTGAGTGCCTGGCAACAGGACGAACAGGATATGAAACATAAGCGAGGTCACAGGATTTCTTCGGCAAACGTGGTTACACACTTTAATCAGATAGAAGGCAAAAACAAAGAATCAGATCCAGGGCACAAACGGTGAAAAACGGCAAGGTGCGTGCAAGGGCACGCCAAATGTTCCAGACATAATACGTGCAGAAAACATACCGGAGTCTAGGGCAGGGTATGTGTTAGGGGTCACACCAGAGTTCCTAGGAGGGATGTGTGTTAGGACACGCTAGAGTCCAAGACAAGGTGCATGCTGAGAGACACGCCAGAGTGCAAGGCAGGGTGCGCGCAAGGAGACACGCCAGGGTCCAAAACAGGTGCGAAGGCATCGGTCTCCGAATGACTGGCAAGGACTGACAGGATCCAGGCATCAGGGTGCAGTCATCTGGTTCCAGACCTCTGGCAGCGGTCGGCAGGCTTCGGGAATCCGGCAGACAAACCAG
Source organism: Dendrobates tinctorius (assembly GCF_039654945.1). Classification (NCBI taxonomy): domain Eukaryota; kingdom Metazoa; phylum Chordata; class Amphibia; order Anura; family Dendrobatidae; genus Dendrobates; species Dendrobates tinctorius. The sequence goes on along the minus strand of NW_027361762.1, from coordinate 13,582,543 downwards.
GAGACGAGGCAGGGTGCGTGCTAGGAGACATGCCAGGGTCAGGTTCAAGGACGGAGACCTGCACATGCAGAGGGCACGCCAGGGACAAGTACAAGGACGGAGGCCTGCGCGTGTAGAAGGAAACGCCAGGGACAAGTTCAAGAATGGAGGCCTGCGCATGCCGAGGGGCATGCCAGGGACAGATACAAGGCAGAGTCCTGCGCGTACAAAGGAACACGCCAGGGTCAGGTTCAAGGACGGAGACCTGTGCATGCCGAGGGGCATGCCAGGGACAGAGTTTAAAAGCAGAGTCCTGCGCATGCAGAGAGGCACGCCAGGGTCAGGGTTCGAGACAAGGTACAGACTAGGGCATGTGTGTGCTAGAGGGCATGACAGGGTACATGGCAAAACCTGCGCGTACTTTTATAGAAGCACGGGGAGGTATGCCAAGGGCAGGCGAGGATCTGCGCGTGCTATAGAGAGCACGTAGAGCACAGTGCAGAAACAGCGCGAAGTGCAAGGAAGCACAGAGAGCACGGCTGGGGAACTGGCTAGCTGATCGGTCTGCAGCACTAACAGGCGGGCAAGACTCCAACGAACCCGGCTGAGGCATAGCAGGCGATACAGCTGTCACTGACCGACGAGCACGGCTGAGTGTTGTGAGTTCATTTTCTGGTTCGGGAGGTGGTGCGGCTGGTTTGATCGGTGGAGATCTGCCACCTGAGACTGAGGATGACGATTGGATCTCAGGATTCTCAGATTGGATTTAAGACAGCCGATGCCCTATTCAGTTGCTGGTGATTCCTTCTGGCTTGTCAGCTCTTGGTTTTTCAGCTCTGTTCCTGTCATCTAAAGCTAAGTTTTTCTGCTAATGTTCACACTTGATATTGTTGGTCTATTCAGTTTTTTGTGTGGTCTGCCAGCCCCGGCTGAGGGCTGAGCTGAATTTCCACTCTTATTTATCAGTATTTTGCCAATTGGCTTTTTGTCCCTTACTAGTTCGGTCTCTTTTTGCTCTGTCCCAGAATATTCCAGAGTGCTGATATAGTGGGAGAAGTCTAGTGACTTCAGGGTTAATTTTGCTATCAGAAGTGTTGGACATTATTTTTGTAGGGTTTTTTGCAGGTTGCAGACAGTGACTTTCCTTTCCTTTCCTGTCTAGTTAGTTTGGGCCCCATCATTTGCTCAGCCTATTTTCCTGCCTGTGTTTGTGCCTTCATCTTGTTTCACCGTTAATACATGTGGGGGGGCTATCTATTCCTTTGGGGTCTGCTCTGGGGCAGTTAGTTTTCCCTTTTCTTGCTTTAGGCTTATGTAGTCCTTCGGCCGTGACGAGGCTTCTAGGAACATGAACATCGTAGGCACGCTCCACAGCTACTGCTAGTTGTGTGGTAAGATCAAGGATCTGCAATCTGCATAGTTACCAACTTCTCTGGTTTTCTGTGGCTTAACTTGTTTTGCTTTTTTTCTCCTCAGTGACCCATTCATAACAGCTGAGGCACAGGCAGGCGAGCACGGCTAGGGCGGGCACGGCTGAGGCACAAGCAGGAGGCTAGGAAGGCCAGGTGCATGCAAAGGGCACACGAAGCAACAAAACAAAGCAAGGCAAGAAACAAGGCAGAGCTAGGCAGGTACGGAACACGGAGCGGAAACTTAGGCAGAGACACAGAGTCAGATCAGAGCGAGAACAGCGCTAGCAGCGGAGCATAAGCCGAAGCCCAGAGCCGGACCAAGGCAGAGCCTTGGGACTAGTCAGAGAACGTGCTAGAGAGCACCATAGATCAGAGAGCAGGAATGGTGCACGAGCCAGGTGGCACAACAGGGCACCATAAGTCAGAACAAGGGAGAAAAGGCAAGAACAGAGAACAGAAGAGGGAACATGATCAGGGGTTTCCAGGAATACTGAGAATTGCAGAATCATAGCAGGGCTGGAACATAGGAAAGGTCACATGATCAGGGGTTTCCAGAAATACAGTGGATTGCAGAATCAGAGTGTCACGTCCGCCATGTCTGTTTTGCTTCATGACCCCTGGAGTGGTGTGCACACACATCTCATGTCTGCTATCCTGCATGTTCCCTAGAGCAGTGTGCACACTCACCTCATGACTGTTGGGCTGCAAGATGCCTGCGTTTCTGCTCTGCCTTCTGTGATCATCTCTGCGTTCCAAGAACCCCTGATCATGAGTCCTTCCTAGGCTCCAGCGTTGTCTGGTTCTGCAATCATCTCTGCATGTCTGGAACCCCTGATCATATGACCTTTCCTAGGCTCCAGCGCTGTCTGGTTCTGCAATCATCTCTGCATGTCTGGAACCCCTGATCAAGTGACCTTTCCTAGGTTCCAGTACTGTCTGGTTCTGCAATCATCTCTGCAAGTCTGGAATCCCTGGTCATGTGACTGCTCTCTGTGATCCTGGAGGAACTGAACTGGAAGTTCTCCCCTGGTCTTGACCTGGAAGTACTGGTGCTATGGTGCTATATCAGACCGCCCCTCCCTATGGTCAGGGCCTGATTATTGTGTTGCTTCCCTGCATGGCTGCTTGGTCTGCTCGGTCGCTCTCTATTTTCTGTGCCCCTGCACTCTGCCCTGTCGTGCATCTCTGCACATGCTCTGTGCTTGTACTCTGCCTCTTGTCTCGTGCTATGTCTTGTGTTGTCTCTCGTGCCATGTTTGTGGGTCACCCTCCCAGGGCTGTGGGGTACTCGGTACCGGGCCGGTATCAGCCGGATGTGTCACGGCAGCGGTGACCTGGTCCGTGGCCCTGGGCACCCAATTAATAGGGGAAATTGAATGGTGGAATGTAGTGGATTAAATGAATAGTTCGTGACGCCACCTGTGGTGTTCGGCAATTGAGATGTTAAGCCGACGCTGCATGCAGATCCTCTGGGACTGGTAGTGTGGTGCAGCAAAGATGTTGAAGCTCCCCACAGGTGGAGCTGTAGTCCCAGGGCAGTGTAGTGGTGGTTGGCATGGGGATGTAGCAGTGCCGGCAGGGTAGGAAGCAGACAAGACACAGCGATATGCAATTTCTGTACCTTTACTTGATAAATGCAGTCCAACTTGCCTGGACTTTACATGAAAATCACCTCCTGTGCCTACCTCAAGAGCAGCTGAGTGCAGATCCCTACAATTGGTGGAGACTGTTGACACAAATCCCAAGGAGCAGTGTGACTGCAGATACTGCATGTCCTAGGTAAAAGCGGTTGCAGGCTAATCTCTAGCAGCAACAGATGTGGCAACAGCAGATGCAGCAGCACCGGCAGCAGATGGAACTCCTAGCTGAGGCAGTCCGTGGCATGGCATTCGCCCCAAACCCAAATCCAGGTGATGACTCTCATGTGAGGAAGATGGTAAGAAGAGCATTGCAAAAGGTGAACCCGGGTGATGACGTCAATGCTATTCTGGTGGTGTTTGAAAGGGTGGCAGAGTGGGAGAAATTGCCTCCGAAGCAGTGGGCGGAGGTTCTTTCGTCATATCTAATGGGTGAACCACAGAAAACTTACTATGACTTGGTATTGCATGACACAAAAGAGTACGCCGAGTTAAAGGTGGAGATATTGGCACGCTTAGGAGTGACTCTGACTGTCAGGACTCAACAGGTGCACGACTGGGCTTATCACAGTGACAAGCCTCCCCAGTCCCAAATGTTCGACCTCCCACACCTGGTCAAAAAAAATGGTTGCAACCTGAGTCCTCCACGGCAGCACAGATGGTGGAGACGGTTGTCATGGACAGGTTAATACACTCCCTACCAAGGCCGTTGCAATCCTGGGTTGCCCAGGGAGAGCCTGGTGAAGAGGTACCAGGCGGTCGAGAGGTCTTTGGGGAAGCAAGGGATTGTAGCATCCCCATACTGGGGTTCCCAAAGCAGGGCTGACACCCAAAAGAGGGAAGCTAGAGCCACACCTGGGCGGCATCTGAGAGCACTGGAGTTAGTGGAAAATATCTCTTCCCATAGTGTAATTTGTTAGAAATGCCATACCCCTTGCCACATAGCTGCCCGTTGTCCCATGACCACCGAGACAATGGACTGCAGGACAAGATGGCGCTGATCATATTTTGCATATCCGGCCTGCAGTGCTGTTCCCCAAACAGGAGAGGGGCCGCAGGCATTCCCCTGACAGTAAACGGGGTGCAAGTGACTGGTTTGCTGAGTGAGTACAGATCCCTACAAGGGGTTCAGACAGGAGTCCCTATTTGCTAATTCAAATAGTATGTGATAGAACTGTTTTGCTGTGAGGAATCAGAAGGCCACATTTCCACTTAAAAAAAATAGTTAGGCCTAATATAGGGGTTCAGCCAGGAGTCCCTATTTGCTAATACAAATAGTTTGGGATAAAACTGTGCCACAATGAGCAATCAGAAGGCAACATTTCCTAATCAAAATCGTTTGGGCTAATACTGTAGTGCAGGCACCAGACGTCATTTCATAATATAAATCCATTGTGCTAATAATGTGTTGCAGGAACCAGGCCTCATTTTATAATCCAAATCATTTGGCCTAATACTCAGGTGCAGGCACCAGACCTAATTTCATAAATGAAATCATTTGGGATAATACTCTGGTGCTGAAACCAGATCTCATTTCATAATCAAAATCATTTGGGATAATACACTGATGAAGGCACCAGACCTCCCTTCATAATACAAATAATTTTGGATAATACTATGGTGCAGGCAACAGGCCTCATTTAATAATCAAAATCTTTAGTGGTAATTGTGTGGTCCAGCCAGCAGTCTATATTTCAACATATTAATTTTTTGTACTAATTCTGTGGTCTAGCCACACTATATCAGCTGATAAATACTGATTATTAATGTAGTAACAGGTGACTGACAGTTCTGGTCCTAGGGTTGTGAAACAGCTGGTTAAAAGAGGGGAAGTGTGCATACAACATGGGTGGAAAAATGTGAGGTCATGGTGGAAGAGAGAATAGGCTTGGTGTTTGACGTGTACGTAGGTTAGGTGTTAATATTAAGGGTCCCGTTACATTTAGCGATGCACCAGCGATCCCGACAACAATACCACCTGGTTAGGATCGCTGGTGCATCACTAAATGGTCGCTAGTGAGCTGCCAAACAGGCAGATCTCACCAGTGACGCAGCAGCAATTAGCGATCTGTCGGTGGTCGCTCTTACCTGTCACACTGCAGCGATGATGACGACTTCCGCCTGCGTCCATGCATTGCTAGTCGGTGCCAGCGGGACGCCAATGAAGAAAAAGTGGCCCAGGATATTCCAGCGCGATCAGCGATATCCAGCGGGGGGGCCAGTCGCAGGTACATGTCACACAAAGCGAGATCGCTAGCGATATTGCTGTTGCGTCACAAAATCGGTGACGCTTTAGCGATATCACTAGCAATCTCGCTATGTGTGAAAGGCTCTTTAAGAAAACTCAACTGAACAAACACCGTCTCGTCTTTTCCAAAGACCACTGACAACATCTGTTACTGGAAGGGTTACTCGAATCCCTTTCTTTGGAAGCCACACAGCAGTCCACTTTGTAGATGAGTCTCATAAAGAGGATGTGCTCCAGTGGATGGCAAGTGCAGCATCAAGTGACCTCCCCTCGTCTTCCTCCTCCTTAACATCTAACACAGTACAATTTTCAGAGGTAGCACCGCAATCACCCTTCATTCTCCCATGTCACAAATTTCCAAGCAACCAACAGATTGCGGGGAACCACAGATAGGCCATTCTGCAAAGTTATATATTTGGGTATCAATAAGTGACCATATTGACATATTTTGCTCTTTATACAAATAATGATACCCATCTGTTTGCTGAGATTGTTTTTCATTCTGCAAAGTTGTTTACACATTCTATTCCATGGGCATCAGATGTCTACTTCAAAGATTCACAGAATCCAAAGGAGGAAAGCATCTGCACAGATGCCCCAAATTTTTTCTTGTTGGATCTGGGGCCGTACTAGGTAGGGTCCGAGCAGAATCCAGACGCTCGTCACTAGACGTTAACCCCCAGGTGGAGGTGATCTTAATGAGACTCAGATACCAGACATGAAAGTGGACTGTACTGTGGTGTCAGGGCAGGAAGAGGAGGAAGGTGACTCTCAGGGTGAGGACTGGGAGAACAGAGAGGATGATGATGAGGCTGTAGATCTCACTTGGTGTGAACCTAGAGGAACGCAAATTAGTAGCTCAGCAGAGGAGGTTGAGGTTACATTGCAGATAGCTGCACAGGCAGACATGGAGTGCTGTAACCATGACAAGCACTGTATCCTCAGCCACAACTATGGCTTTGGTCAGAACCGGTTGTGAGGCTGCAGTTCGCAGGGGTACAAAGGATGACTCAATTCATGTTATCTGTCAAATTTGCAAAAAAAGACTTGGTAAAGGCCAAAATTGTAATAATTTGACTAAATGCATTAACTGGCACATGCATGATCAACATGCCTTAGCCTGGGAATGTCACTGCTCTAAAATGCGCACTAGCAGGCCTCACCCCCCATCGGCCGTCCCATCAACCACATCTGTTGCTCCTTCCTCCTCTATCACCATGCCAAGTGTTCTCACACAGGTCTCGGGCCACAAAAAATCCAATTGTTTAACCCCAAGAGTCGGGGTGAGTGAAAGCACATCAGCTGTTATGGAAGTCAAAAAAGCTGCCATTTTTGTTTCATCAAGCACAACAATTCTTTCTCAATCCACCATAACATCTCCGTCTGCACCTCACTCACAGTCCAGCAGTTTCTCCTGTTCACATAACTCCCCCTCCCTCTCAGCACAGCAGCCAACACTAGGTCCTGCAGTTGTGGTTACGTAAAAGAATGTTTACTTCTACACATACCAAAGCTAAGAGCTTGAATTCCACCATTTCCAATCTGTTAGCCACAGAAATGCTGTCTTTCCACCTGGTGGATACAGATGGTTTCAGAAAGTTGATGGCTGTTGCAGTCCCTAAGTACCAGTTCCCAGTCACCATTACTCCTCTAAGAAAGATGTGCCTGTGAAACAACATCATGTCGCAGACAATATCACCCATTAATTGAAAACAATCAATGTCTGCCAGGGTGCATTTCACCACTGACACCTGGATGAGCAAACATGGCTAGGGGCATTACATCTCATTAACTGGGCACTTGGTTACACTGGTGGCTGTGGGAACAGGGGATCAAGAGGCTGCTCCATAAGTCTTGGAATCCCCCAGGCTTGTGGGACAAGCCTCTGTATCTAACACTTCCTCCTCTGTTTCTGGCTCCTCCACCTGTGCCCTCAACCTCTTCCTTAATGAGACACGCATTTCAACAGTGCAGAGAGAATCCCCTCCATCTCCATACTGCGCACTCAGAGCTCACCACAGTCAGGCAGTTTTAAAAATAATATGCCTTGGAGATCGCAGTTAGACAGTTGTGGACAGCTATCCTGGATGAGTTAGAACAATAGCTGTCTCCACTCAACCTGGAGCAATGGAAGGTCGTGTGCTGCAACAGTGTAAACCTGGTGGTGGCTCTACACCGGGGCAAACTCATACACGTGCCTTGCATGGCTCATGTCCTCAGTTATGTTCCGACACAGTGGAATTCCACTCTGTATATGTTGGAGCAATGAGCACTGGTGCAGCATGTCCATTCTGGTCATCTATATGCTGGAGAACACTTTGAATAGTCTGTGTGAGGAGGTGATGGTCCCACAGGAAGAGGTGGAAGCAGAGATGGATGCGGAAGGGAAAACAATATCTGTATGTTCCGGACTGTCGTTACACAGGCGACTGCCATGGGAGGGTGGATTACAGCGATCTAGGGGGCTCATGGCACCAGCCAAAGTGATAGTGAAGGTGCAGGAGCCGAGGAACAAATTGAGGACAAGGAGGAAGAGGTGATGGATGGGTAACAGTCAGGAGAGGAAGAGGATAATGATCCCTTCTCTGTTGTCTGTGGTTGACGGGAGAGGACAGAGGAATCAACCTTGAATGTTACCCCGCCACCAACCCACCATGAACTTGGACCTCATGGAAGCGCCTGACACATGAGCGACTTCTTGCTGCACTATCTTCAACATGATTCCCGAATTCTTAGAGTTAGAAATAGTGCTGACTACTGGGTTGCCACTGTTAGATTCACGGTACAAGGGAAAATTTTACCAGATGCTTCCCTCCATGGAAAGGGACGGGCGCATGCTGGAGTATCAAAACACACTTGTAGTCAATCTTAAGAGTGGTTTTCCCCAAGACAGCAGTAAGTCCCACAGTGTGCATTGCCGTTCTAGACTTCGAACCCCAGGAACGTCAATGTGTCAACACAAAAATATTAGCAGCAGCAGTTTGAGTGGCATGAGTAATTTCTTTGAGTCATTTCACTCATTTTTTAGACCAACTTGTGCACCAGCAGAACATAGTACACAGTACACGTCTGACACGTTGTGAACGACTGCAGAGGATGGTGCAGGAGTATCTTGAGCTCAATATAAATGCCATCAGCGGGAATTCGGACCATTTTGCATTTTGGTATTCAAAAATAGAGTGACCTGAGCTCGCATGTCACGCCTTAAAGGTTTTGTCCTGCCTGGCAGCCAGCGTTCTGTCAGTACGTGTCTCCAGCGCTGCTGGTGGTGTTTTGACAGATAAGCACATCCAGCTGTCCTCAGAAAGTGTAGACTGCCTAACTTTCATCAAAATGAACAAGTCATGTATCTCCAATGACTTTTGCACCACTGCCGCACACTGGGCAGACTAGGCAATAGTGTAGTTTTTAATGTCATGTATTGATTTTGCGTTATTGCAGTCTGTGCGACCTTTGTCATGACTTCTGTGCCTGCTTTTGCTATTGCTGACGATGTTACAAACAGTTTTTTGAAATATGGAGACTCCAATTTGGGTCTCCATCTGGTGGGTTGCCTGTATTGGAAGGTGTGTCAGAGACCTGTCATACTATTTCTACTTGGAAAATTGATGCCACTTTTGTGATATGTGACAATCATTTTATGAAATGTAGAAACTCGAAGTTGGGCCTCCTTCTGGTGGATTGCCTGTAGTGAAATGTGTGTCAGAAGCCTATTATACCATTTCTACTCTGTAGAAATTGATGCCATTTTTGTGGTGTGGGACAATGATTTTTTAAAATGTGGAGAACTCAAGTTGGGTCTCCTTCATGTGTGTTGCCTATAGACGTAAAGCTCCCAGACAGGCAGGCCTGCACTTACTTTCACTCAACTACTTGTGTTACTTTCCTTCCATTTTTCTGTCAATAGTATTGTATGAAACTGATGTTTGTGCCACCTGAGTGTGGCTGGCAAAACAAATTGGAGCTGTTGCATGAGGTATCAGGGCTTTCAGCAAAGGCTTACACAGCTCCCTTAACCACCAGGTCTTCACTGAAACTTCAATTCAACGCTGTCAATGCTGACCCAGACAATGAGACCTTATGCATGGCCCATGGCTGCTCACTAGAGTTGAGTGAAATGGGTCGAAAAAATTCAAAAGTCGCCGACTTTCGCCAAAGTTGGGTTTCATGAAACGAAACCCGACCTTAGCGTGAGGTCGGCCACCAGGTCGGCGACTTTAGCGCCAAAGTCGCGTTTCAAAAGATGCTTTAGCGCCCTTTTTCAGCCAATCAGGAAGAACGGACACTGTGGGCAACGTGATGACATAGGCAGCGGTCACCACCATCTTGGAGAAGGGCATGCAAGTGATTGACTTGCTTTGTGTGGCGTCACAGGGGGTATATAAGGGCGGGGACGCCGACCGCCATGTTACTCATGCTGATCTCAGAATAGGGAGAGCTGCTGCAGCTGCTGATTCTGTAGGGAGAGCGTTAGGAAGGCAAAAAGAAAAAAAAAAACTGCTTCTGCTGCTAGCGCTTTTCACTGTAGTTACTGTGCAGTGAAAGGTGAAGATTTTTGCTTTTGTGCAGCAGCGCTGGTGGTGATTAGCCTGCCTTTTAAGGCTAGCTGCATTGCTGTGTGCACACTGGTGTTCAAACTGCTTTTTTAAAAGCAATCCAAATTGTATTGTTTTGTCCTGGTGAGGTACTGAGCGTTCATTTTTTCACACAACGTACAGCGGTGTACGCTCCTCACACAGTACCATGTAACGGCTGTTATCACGGCCAAATTGAAGCTATCAACGTTTGTGACTCTGTAAGGAAAAGTCGAGGAGTTTGTCCGTTCTTACAGACCTACACCTTATAGTTTTGTCCGTTTTTCAAAGAGTTTAGTATATTTGCAGTTTGATTACATTCAAAACTAGAGAGAGACAGCGTGTGTCAGTCCGTATACAAAAACACGGAGCTTGACAATTTTACATACACCGTACAGCGGTGTATGTGCACGCTCCTCTCTCAGTACCGTGTAACAGCTGTAATCACAGCCAAATTGAATCTATTTACATGTGTGACTCTGTAAGGAAAAGTCGAGGAGTTTGTCCGTTTTTACAGACCTACACCTTATAGTTTTGTCCATTTTTCAAACAGTTTAGTATATTTGCTGTTTGATTACATTCAAAACTAGAGAGAGACAGCGTGTGTCAGTCCATATACAAAAACACGGAGCTTGACAATTTTACATACACGTACAGCGGTGTACGTGCACGCTCCACTCTCATTACCGTGTAACGGCTGTTTTCATGGCCAAATTGAAGCAAGTGTGTGACTCTGTAAGGAAAAGCCGAGGAGTTTGTTCGTTCTTACAGACCTACACTCTAGGGAGATTCCAATTCTGCCCAATTCTATATACACCTTGTAGTTTGTCATACACTAGGCAAATTCTGCCTGTCACATTGCGGTGTAATATAAACAGGGCCTGGCAGAATCCAACTGTGTCCTGAAGTCTAGAGAGATTCCAATTCTCCACAGTCCTCTATATACCTTTCTTACACCATCAAGAATCTGCCTGTCACATTGCGGTGTAATATAAACAGGGCCTGGCAGAATCCAACTGTGTCCTGAAGTCTAGAGAGATTCCAATTCTCCACAGTCCTCTATATACCTTTCTTACACCATCAAGAATCTGCCTGTCACATTGCGGTGTAATATAAACAGGGCCTGACAGAATCCAACTGTGTCCTGAAGTCTAGAGAGATTCAAATTCTCCCCACTTCTATATACACCTTGTACCTTGTTTTACAGTACCATATAGTTGGTGTTTTTTTGGGTACATTTTCCAAAAAATGAGGAAGTGTGGTGGAAGAGTCCGTGGAAGTGGGCGGGAGTTGGCAGCTGGTAATGATGGTGTTGGTGATGGTGGTGGATCTGCTGGTAGTGGCAAAAGCAAAATAGTACCTAATGCAGGAGGTGTTGAGCCTGCGTCATCATCTGGCTCCACAAGGCCTCGAAGGCTCCCTTTTCTGGGAGTAGGTAAACCGCTTTTAAAGCCGGAGCTTCAAGAACAAGTTTTGGCTTACATTGCTGACTCAGCCTCCAGCTCTATCGCCTCCTCTTCTGAAGTTTTAAAAAATAAAAGCACTCAGTCGTCATTGGAGGCTCATGGTCATGAATCACACCTTTCCTTGTGTCCTTCACCCCAACCAAAATTGAAGGATGCGGCAGGCCACACTACAGATTACTCCATGGAGCTGTTTTCACATACCATGCCTGGGTTATCAAGTCAAATCATGAATTACCCACGCCAAGATGAATCTGACATGGAGTGCGCTGATGCACAGCCACTGATAGATGATTCTGCTTGTACATTCAATCAGAGCACTACATTGTCCTCGCAGTGTACTGAGGCAGAATCTGACCCTGATGAAACTCAGGTGTCCCTTCCCGCACACTATACCACCATACACGGTGACACAGAGGAAGGTGCACATGACATTGAAGAGGAGGTGATGGATGACCCAGTTGTTGACCCAGATTGGCATCCATTGAGAGAAGAGGGTGCCGCTGCCAATAGCTCAGAAGAGGAGGAGGAGCATCCGCAGCGGGCATTGACATCACAACAGCTGTTATCTGGCAGGCCCGGAGCAGTCCAAAAACAGGTTACAAAAACCAAAAGAGTTGCGCATCCGCCGGTCGCCGGTACACTCCAGTCGTATGCAGAAGCTGCAGCGATTGCTCCACCTTCCCAAGCACCGCCTAATTATCGACGTTGCAACAAGGTGGAACTCCACCCTGCACATGGTTGAGCGGCTGTGCGAACAGAGGCAGGCCGTAATGCATTTGTGGGAGGATACACGGGCAGGCACTTTGAGGGCAGACATGGAGTTGACAGGTGTGCAGTGGTCGAAGCTAAAAGACCTCTGTAAAGTCCTTCAGTGTTTTAAGGAATGCACACGGCTGGTAAGCGCAGACGACGCCATCATAAGCATGAGCATCCCACTTATGCATCTGCTCATGCAAACTTTGACGCACCTTAAGGAGCAGGCGTCTGCAGCCAATGTTGACGAGGAGGAAGAGAAGGAGGGAATCCTTGATGACATTCAGCCATTGTCTGCTCAGGGACCTCTCCTGGACGAGGTGGAGGAAGAAGAGGAGGATGATGATGGGGATGATTATTTAGGGGAGGAGGATGCTTTTCGTGGGGCAAGAAAAAATGTTGGCGTGGCAAGGTCTGGTACAGGGTTTGTGCATGACTGGAGGGATGTGGATTTGCCAGAAAGTGCTCCTCCACCCAGCACTCGCAGTGCATCATTGACACCGGGAACATTGGCCCACATGTCAGATTATGCCTTGCAGATCCTAAAAAGGGACCCCTGCATTGCCAAAATGATGAACGATGACGACTACTGGTTGGCCAGCATCCTGGATCCACGCTATAAAGGCAAATTCCAAAACATCATGCCACAGGAGAACCTTGACCTAATATTGGCTAACAAGCAAGCAACTCTGGTAAACCGGTTGGTTGAGGCATTCCCAGCACACAGCAGCGGTGATGGTTCTCACACGAGCCGTAGGGTCCGGGGGCAGCTTGGAAGAGGTGTTGGTGGTGCACACATCAGAAGTGGCGTTGGACACAGGGGTTTCATGACCATGTTGTGGACTGATTTTTCAAGTCCCGCTCACACGACTGGTAATACGGCATCTATTGAAAGTGACAGGAGACAGCACTTGTCAACTATGGTTACAAACTACTTCTCGTCCCATATCGATGTTCTCCCTCACAGGTCATTCCCATTTGACTATTGGGCCGCTAAATTGGACACCTGGCCTGAATTGGCACAATATGCCTTACAGGAGCTCGCTTACCCAGCTGCAAGTGTGCTATCGGAAAGAGTCTTCAGTGCTGCTGGATCAATCCGGACAGAAAAAAGGACCTGTCTCTCGACCCAAAAATATGGATGATCTAACCTTCATTAAAATGAACCATGCATGGGTTTGCAAGGTTTTTGTCACACCTTACCCTGATGACACATAGGTTGACAGAAAAATGGCTTTCTTTGGTCCGCCTCTTCCTGGGACTTGACCAATTTTGCCTTTAGCAGAAGGTGAATGTCCCACATCAACATATGCCATTTTGTAAACCTCCCTAACTGGGCTGCCTCCTCCCCCCATGGCCGGGGTCACCACCTAGCGCACGCAACCGTGCAAGTGCCGTTGCCCTGGACAGGTGGGTGGGCCGACTCTATTTCAACTTTGCAAGTGCTGTGATCCTGAGCAAGCAGGGGGTGCCCACTCATTGGCGACGGCACTGGCACAGGGTCCCTCATAGTGCAATCAAGTGTCTCTGATGGTGGGGGTGCACACCCGCCGTCAGACACACCGCCGTACTATGAGGGGCTCTGTGCCAGTGCCGTCGCCAACGAGTGGGCCCCCCCTGCTTGCTCAGGATCACAGCACTTGCAAAGTTGAAATACTTACCTCTCCCTGCTCCACTGCCATGACGTCTTCCGCATTTCCTGACAGTGATATTCTGATCAGAGAGCGCAATGACATCACGTCTGTACGCCCAGACTAGTACAGGGATACCCTAGCAAGGAGACTTATTTGAGGAGACTTATTTAATTGTTTTCAATGTTGGGACAGCAATTTTTGGGGAGCACTATACTCTGGAGAATGATATATGGGGCCCACCATACACTGGAGCATTCCAAAGGTGGACATCAGACACTGGAGCATCATTTACAGGGCCCGTTATACACTAGAGCATTAGAAATGGGGCCCATTATATATGGAGCATTATTTGGGCCCATAAGACAGTGCAGCTTCATCCATGGGGACCAACATATACTGTAGCATTATGTGGAGCTCATCATATACTGTTTCAAACATTATATGGGACTAATGATTCTGTATGGAGAAATATATGGGCCTCATTACTCAGTATAGCGCACTATGCAGTGGCCATAATACTCTATGGAGTAAGGCCAGTTTCACATTTGCGCTTTATAGCGCAGCGACGGCCTGCGCACGGCCGCCGCCAAGCCCAGCCCCCTCCCGGCTCTCTGCCTGCCTCATACGGTCATCGCCGCCTACTAGCGCACATGGACGCTTGCGATCTGCGCACCCTATCTTTAGCATAGGGTGCGCAGATCGTGCGCTGGCCGTGCGCTAGCAGGATTTTGGCGTGCGCTGCGTACTTTTGAAGGTGCGCCCGTGTGCGCCGAACGCAGCATGCTGCATTTCGCTATAAAGCGCAAATGTGAAACCGGCCTAATATACTGTCCGTTTTTGGAGCTATTAAAAATGGATATCAGTCATGAGATGTAAAAGTGAAGTATTTTTCATTGTACTATGCCGCTATCTCTCTGCGGTATCGGAGCATCATGAGTTGTGGTATGTGTTAAAGGGGCGCTCTTTGGCCCAGGGCACATGAAAACCTGGAGCCAGCCCTACCCCCCCACAAATTTAGACAAATAACCCCCATTTTTCAGTGCGTAACTAGTATTATGAAGTAAATTAAGGTTGAAAAGCTTCAGTAATCAGAATTGATGTTTTTGGCATTCAAAAGGGCACTGTACGTGTGTTTCCTGTCCTCCACTCCCTGCCAACTTTGCTTCCCCATTGACTTGCATTGGGTTTCGCGTTTCAGTCGGCCTTCGACTTTTCACGATAATCGGCCGATTTCATTCGACCCGACTTTTGCGAAAGTCGGGTTTCATGAAACCCGACTTGACCCGAAAAAAAGCAAAATCGCTCATCTCTACTGCTCACTGCTTCTGTGCTATTATAAAAGGTTGATCAGTCAACTACCTGTGTTACTTTCCTTACATTTTTCTACCATTAGTGCCACATGAAACTGATATTTGTTCCAAAATAATGAAATATAATAAAGTAGATTATTTTCTACTAAACTATGGCACTGCAATATTATTCAGCAAAAGATTAAATACCCACCCACTCACATTTTTTACATAAAATTAGAAATTTCTGGAAAGCAAAACGGAATGATCTAGAAATGGCATCAGAGTGAGAAAACAATGATTAGCATGAACAAGGAGTCCTCCCTTCCCCCCAGTGCTGAGTGTTGCATGTAGCAGAGAGAGGAAATGAGCCGGCCCTCCCCCACACAGATCAGAGGCTGAGCGCTGAGCCTATCCCTCCCCACCGCAAGGCTAGAAACATGAGCAGCACACAAAGAACAGCTCAGAGAGAGAGAGAGAGAGCGCCACTCCCTCACTATGGAAGTGTGTAATAACCAGGGAGCCTGTGCCTCCTCCTTATACAATGGGACCTTAGTCCCTATGACCTACAAAAAAAACATTCTCAGGATGCCCAGCCTGTCACACCCTTATATATGACATGGATGAAAAAGCTATCCCTCCCCAGCTCACAGCTGAGTCATGTCTGTTTAATGCTTTATTCATATGTACTTGTGAAGTGCTACAGAGCGGTAGTCATGACTAGAGATGAGCGAACTTCTTCAGAAAATGTTTGCCAATCTCATATTTGGCATGAGCATAGTGCATTCGGATTTGTGTTTGGATTCCCAAACAATTTCCCTCAATGTTGACAAAATTAAATTTGTTCCCACTAATGCTTTTGTTATGACTTTGGCTTGGATAGTGGTGCTGTATGATGAGGAGGGGGACAGGTTTTATGAGAAGAGGGTCTGGGGAGAAGTGGGAGAGGTGGAGTAGTGGCGAACTGTAATTTTTTTTTTAACTTAATGGGTGGAGATTACGGTAGCCAATCAGAGTGCAAAAACCATCCACAATGTCCAGACACAAAGGCTTCTGTCATTGAATGCCGGAATCACATTTTCCCATTCATATAAAAAGCTGACATGTTGTTTAGGCTCCATTTTGCCAGTGTAACAGCACACAGAGGCTGCTCCTGCTGCAAGTAGTCAGATATTTAGATAGGTGGTTTATTGTCACACTTTTTCAGCTAGATAGGATTCTGTATGCTGTCCACTCATTTGCTAATATTGGGATGCAGGCAGGAGGCTACATTTCCTAATCTAACTCGCTTGTGCTAATACTGTGGTGCAGGCAGCAGGCTACATTTCCTAATCTAAATAGTTTGTGCTAATATTGAGGTGAATGCATGAAGGCAGATTTCTTAATCTAAATCGTTTGTGATAGTTGTGTGGTGCAGGCAGGAGGCCACATTTCTTTTTCTAAATTATTTGTGCTAATATTGTGGTGCTGGCAAGAGGCCTCATTTCCTAATATAAATCATTTGTGCTAATACTGTGTTGCAGGCACCAGTAAATATTTCCTACTCTAAATTGTTTGGGCTTAATCTGTGGTGTAGGCAGCAGGCCACATTTCCTAATATAAATCGTTTGTAATAATAGTGTGGTGCGGCAAGGGGCCACATTTCCTAATCTAACTCGTTTGTGCAGTATTGTAGTGCAGGCAGGAGGCCACACGTCCTAATGAAAATAATTTGTGCTAATATTGTGGTGCAGGTGTGGTAGGGGCCGGGATTGGGGGGTGGACCACTGCTTACCCTGTCTGGATGACACAGACACCAGGCGATGCAAGGACGAGGCGGAGACAGATTTCAATAGTAACAGTTCCGGATTTATTCGTCATCCTCCTGACAACCACAACCACGCACCGCAGCCTCTTTACAGTTCTCTGTCTCCAGGCCCGGGTACCTGCACCTTTGCTTCAGTCGAAGTAACGTCCCTCGCGGATCTTTTGCTGGGGCTGTCCTAGACCAATCTACTGCCAGCGCTTCACCTGCCCGAGGTCGTCGTCCAATCGGTACCGCTGGGGCCTTGTCTGTCTTGCGGTCCGTCGGGTCAGGGCCACCCCCCTGACTGTCTCTTTGCTGTCCGTCCCCTGGTCGAGCTCTTCTCTCTTCACCATCGTCTACCAAGCTCCTCCCTGGACTAGCCTGCCTGGAACCCTATCCTATTCCATTTATCCCCTCTCTCACCGGGAATTCCCCTCCTGGGTTCCTATCTCCCCGCCCCCCATGACTAAGCGTTTCTCAAGCCATAAGCTGATGTTGAGTCCTAAGCTACTGCCCCCTGCCATCTTGTGGTCATTTCTAGGTACTGCACTCTCCTATCCACCTTTCCCAGCTGTCACCCTTCTATCCTGTCAATCTCCGTCTCTAGTGCACAAACCGTCCCCTCCTACTACCAGTCACGTCTGTCCATCAAGTCACCTTCCCCACACTCCCCCTCCCTTTGTCCATTGTCATCCCGACAATCGTACTCCCTACCTACGTCATTCTGAAGCTTGTCCACAGTCTGTTGTCGGACCGGTCGTTGGGCCAAACCCGTTGCCCACGGGGGCCGAACTAAACCGAGAGCACCATGCTCCGAGCAGCATACCCCTACTCGCCAGCGTGCACGCCACGTGACAACTTCTTTCGGGTTGGCGAGGTCCACCCGGACAACTCTACGGCATGAACCTCCCACTACTCTCCCCTTCCACTACCTTCAGCTTTCTGGAACGCCATGACCGAGGCCTTTCGCCTACCAGGTTATCAGTGGCGCCCGTCCTTTTGGGGAGACCGTGGTGTCAGGGACCTGACTGACGGACCACTGTCTGGTTGGATGTTCTTCGTCACTACGTCCTTCACCTTAAAAGAGTCATGGTCGGCGTCTTCGTCACATCTACCTCTTACCCGGAACCTGTTACACACTTTTTTTTAAACACACTGCTCATTAAATCAACTTTAACATACTGTTATCTCTACCTTAATAACAATATGAGTTACCCAACAGGGGTAACCCCTTTTGCCTTATTTGTTTTTTTTCATTTTTTTTTCCGTTTTTTTCCTTTTCTTTCAACATAACATTTTAAAACAGAACATAAATACTCCCCCTCCCTTTAACATGAGTACTTCCTCTCCCACATCCCCGCTATGCCAGGAGCAAACAATCAACAATAAAACATGTCCCTTATCTTGGAAGTCGGACTGTCCTCTTGGGGCCTGCACAACGGTGTAGCGAAATCCCGACAGTCTGGGCCATCTCCTGACAGCCGATGTTGCGCCAGTCTAGCAGGGGAACCCCACAGCCGTGATGTTCCTGGGATGTCTCGACTGTTCCTGAGCCCCGAGTGTTCTTTTTGCCCAGGGCTCAGGGGTCATCTCCCTCCTGAGAGATGAGTCAAAAGGGGTAGAAGGGGTCAAAAGTGGTTCCACGGCGTGTGTTCCGCGCCATTTCTCTATGTGGGGACCAGCAGTCCACCACCGGTAGTGGAGTGGATGCGCTCATTTCTGTCGACGTGGTGGCTTCGCTCCATCCGGCCCCCAGCTCCTGCAGCTCCAACCACAGGTGAGGGACCGGGGTCATTGACCGATGAGAAGCGGAGTGGCAAAGCTGGGGCCTGCTAGTGTGGATGGCAGATGGCTCTGCAGAGGCGGCGGAGCCCGATGACCCGACCGAAGCCGCCATCCGGAGGGGGGCCGGAGCAGCCGCGGACCTTGATGGGCAGGCCGCAGCCGCGGTATGGAGTGCGGCAGAGGTGGCCCCGGGTATCGGTGAGCAGGCCGCAGCTGGAACCATGAGCGAGGCCGCGGGTGCTGACGGGTAGGCTGCGGCCGGCGCCGCAATCGAACCAGAGGCGGCCACGGAGCAGGCCGCAATCGGAGTTGCAGATGGGGCCGGAGTGGCGGCCGGTACTGGTGAGGAGGCCGCAGGGGAGGCCGGAGTGGTGGCAGGCTTCGGGTGGTAAACCTCTGCTGCCAGGTGGAACGCAGCAGCGTCGGCCACGGGCTGGTTCCGCACCGGCGACGCGGGCAGATGAGCCGCCGGGCTGGGTGGCTCAGGGTGGCGTGTGAGAGCGTCGGTCGGTCCAGCGGAGGCTGCAAAGCCCTCTGCGACCGGGCCCACAGTAACGCAGGAGGCCACGTGGGAAGGCCGGGTGGAGGGGGCTGGTCGCGGAGCCGCTGGCCGGGCTGGGGGATCTCTCACCTTCCCCGGCGCTGCGGCCTCCGGCAGGTCACTCTGCAGCTCCTCCCACGACCTCAGATCTTCACCCCGCCGTCTGGCAGGGCTAACCTCCAGGCTCGTGGGTCCTGCGGGGAGGCTCCAATGCGATGTCTTTGGCGGCTGCTCCAGCAGAGCCTGAATTCGCTTCTCCTCTCCGCCCCATGTCTGGGGGCCGTCAGTGGCTCCCGAAAGCAGGCCTCCCGGCGAGATTCGACCTCTTGACGCCACCGCCCCGGGAACCAAGTCTCCAATTATCCACAGGTGAGCAGTCTTGTAATCCACAGGTATTCGTAATCCACAGGGGAACAGTCCAAGTCCTGTTGGGTTCTTCAGACGCAGGCCTGCCGCGGAAGATGTCATATTAGCGGCGGCGATCCTGCCGACTACGCCAAATGTGGTAGGGGCCGGGATGGGGGTGGAGCACTGCTTACCCTGTCCGGATGACACAGACACCAGGCGATGCAAGGACGAGGCGGAGACAGATTTCAATAGTAACAGTTCCGGATTTATTCGTCGTCCTCCTGACGACCACAACCACGCACCGCAGCCTCTTTACAGTTCTCGGTCTTCAGGCCCGGGTACCTGCACCTTTGCTTCAGTCGAAGTAACGTCCCTCGCGGATCTTTCGCTGGGGCTGTCCTAGACCAATCTACCACCAGCGCTTCACCTGCCCGAGGTCGTCATCCAATTGGTACCCCTGGGGCCTCATCTATCCTGCGGTCCGTCGGGTCAGGGCCACCCCCCTGACTGTCTCTTCGCTGTCCGTCCCCTGGTCTAGCTCTTCTCTCTTCACCGTCTTCTACCGAGCTCCTCCCTGGACTAGCCTGCCTGGAACCCTATCCTGTTCTATTTATCCCCTCTCTCACCGGGAATTCCCCTCCTGGGTTCCTATCTCCTTGCCCCCCATGACTAAGCGTTTCTCAAGCCATAAGCTGATGTTGAGTCCTAAGCTACTCCCCCCTGCCATCTTGTGGTCATTTTTAGGTACTGCACTCTCCTATCCACCTTTCCCAGCTGTCACCCTTCTATCCTGCCAATCTCCGTCTCCAGTGCACAAACTGTCCCCTCCTACTACCAGTCACGTCTGTCCGTCAAGTCACCTTCCCCACACTGGCAGAAGGCCACATTTCATAATCTAAATCATCTGTGCTAATATTGTTGAGCAGGGAGAAGATTACATTTCCTAATATAAAACATTTGTTCTAATATTGTACTACAGACAGGAGGCCACATTTCTTAATCTAACTTGTTTGTGCTAATAATTTGGTGCATAGAAGGAGGCCACATTTCCTAATCTAACTTGTTTGTGCTAACATTGTGGTCCAGGAAAGAAGCCACATTTCCTATTCTTAATCGTTTGTGCTAATATTGTGGTGCAGGCAGGAGGCCACATTTCTCCCATCTAAATCATTTGTTGTAATATTGTGCTGCAGACAGTGTTAGGGTTGGCGGATTGCACCAAATGAACTATAATAATAGTAATAACAATAATAAGGTGCGCTCGCAACCCAGGGTCCACTGTGCGGAGATGGAACCTGCTGCTAAGCAATGACAGAACAAGATGGCGGTCGCACGCCAAAAATACACGGGTTAGAGGTCACCTGGTGTGAACAACGGCAAACACTGTTACTTCACAGAGCCGCAGAAACTACAAAAATAGAATGCTGTTCCCTGTTAAATGTCACAGGGCTCAGCGAATATGGTGTGAGTGAAGTCTCTAGGCTCAACGCCTAGAATGCAGGGACTCAAGTCTGACTGGACCCACAATGCGCACGGCTTTGTACAAGCGATGCCACTACTTGGCACTGAAGCTAGGCACCGACTCTGCCTCCTACCTGCACTATCAGCCTAGGCACTAGCTGGCAGGACTGAGCAACTCATGCATACCAAGGGTAGGTATTTCATAATGAGTCAGTCACCAGAGACAATCATACATGCATGTAACACACACACCACATGGTCTATACTAGCGCACGGCCATGCGGCTGTGAAATCCTTTTATAGATCTCAGTCTGTCAGGACCTTGCTAGTGGACCAATCTGGGCTCGCTTGAGGACCTAAGCAGCTGATCGTCTACCACCAATGAGAAGTTACCACCTCACGAGCATGCTCAGTAGGGCGAAATCCGGACTTAATTTGAGGAACGACTGCTCGCTGTTGTTTGCTGTTGATTGCTATAGCTGAAGCTGGAGAGACAGCAGCAATCACAAAGCATGGGTCTGAGCAATACGCTGGGACAGATGTCTCTGCTGAGCAGGATCTGCTGTGGCCGAGACTGAATGGGAGACCGCAGGAGAAGACATGGCTAGGCATTCCGCCTGTGGAGAGGGAGAATCCTGGCGCCTAACAGACAGGAGGCCATATTTCCTATTCTAACTAATATGTGGTAATATTGTGGTACAGGCAGGAGACCACATTTCCTAATCTAACTCAATCTAATAGTATGGTGCAGGCAGGAGGCCACACATTTCCTATTATAAATTGTTTGTTCCAATATTTTGCTGCAGGCAGGAGGCCACATTTCTTAAGCTAAATCATTAATTTAATATTGTGATGGAGGCAGGAGTCCTCATTTCCTAATTTAAGTCGTTCATGCTTATATTGTGGTCAGGGCCAGTTTTAGACAAAGTGGGGCCTTAGGTAAAATTTAAAATGGGGCCCCAAATGCTAACATATTGCACATCACACAGAAGCATTTCGATTGTATTTACATGCGCTGAGTTCAGGACACTAAAGGAGTGTGATCGACAATATTGAAGTCGTTCAACACTTGTTTCCTGGCCTCTTTCCATCATCTGAGAAAGAACAATGGGGACAGAATGATCACTATTGGATCAATCTGTCCCCATACAGTATCATGCTATCAGTAGCACATCTACAGTTTACACCCCATAGTCCTCCATATAGAATCATAGAATCATAGAATCGTAGAGTTGGAAGGGACCTCCTGGGCCATCTGGTCCAACCCCCTGCTCAAAGCAGGATTCGCTAAATCATCCCAGTCAGATGTCTGTCCAGCCTCTGTTTGAAGACTTCCATTGAAGGAGAACTCACCACTTCTCGTGGCAGCCTGTTCCACTCATTGATCACTCTAACTGTCAAAAAGTTTTTTCTAATATCTAATCTGTGTCTCTTCCCATTCAGTTTCATCCCATTGCTTCTAGTCTTTCCTTGTGCAAATGAGAATAAAGTTGATCCTTCTACAATGTGACAGCCCTTTAGATATTTGTAGACAGCTATTAAGTCTCCTCTCAGTCTTCTCTTTTGCAAACTAAACATTCCCAAATCCTGCAACCTTTCCTCATAAGACAGGGTTTGCAGACCGGTCACCATTCTGGTCGCTCTTTTCTGAACTTGCTCCAGTTTGTTGATGTCTTTTTTAAAATGTGGTGCCCAAAACTGGACACAATATTCCAGATGAGGTCTGACCAAAGAGGAGTAGAGGGAAATAATGACTTCACGTGATCTAGACTGTATGCTTCTGTTAATACATCCTAGAATTGCATTTGCCTTTTTTGCTGCTGCATCACACTGTTGACTCATATTCAGTCTGTGATCTATTAGTATACCCAAGTCTTTTTCACATGTGCTGTCACTTAGCCCTATTCCTCCCATTCTATATATGCTTTTTTCATTTTTATTGCCCAGATGTAGTACTTTGCATTTCTCCCTGTTAAAAACCATTCTGTTAGTTGCTGCCCACTTCTCCAGTTTATTTAAATCTTTTTGAATCCTCTCTCTCTCTTCTCTAGTATTAGCTATCCCTCCTAGCTTTGTGTCATCAGCAAATTTAATCAGTTTACCCTCAATTCCTTCATCTAAATCGTTGATAAAGATGTTGAACAATACAGGGCCCAGGACAGAGCCCTGTGGTACCCCACTTGAGACATTCTTCCAACTGGATGTACAGCCATTTACGACCACTCTTTGGGTCCGATCACTAAGCCAGTTATGAATCCACCTAACAGTTGCCTTGTCCATTCCATACTTAGTCATTTTTTCAATAAGGATTGTATGAGAGACTTTGTCAAATGCTTTGCTGAAGTCAAGATATACTATATCTACAGCATTTCCTTGATCCACCCAATCAGTGATACCGTCATAGAAGGAAATTAAGTTAGTCTGACATGACTTATTAGTTAGAAACCCATGCTGACTCTGTTTAATCACTTCATTCTTATCCAGGTATTGACATACATGTTGTTTAATAATTTGTTCAAAGATCTTTCCTGGTATAGAAGTCAGACTCACCGGCCTACAGTTGCCTGGGTCCACCTTCTTCCCCTTTTTGAAGATAGGAACAACATTTGCTCTTCTCCAGTCTTCTGGCACTTCTCCTGTTCTCCAAGAATTTTCAAAGATTATGGAGAGGGGTTCAAAAATTTCTTCTGCTATCTCCTTCAGTACTCTGGGGTGTAATTCATCTGGACCTGGAGACTTGAATTCATTTAGGTTAGCTAAGTGTTTCCTCACTATCTTTCTGTTTATAGATATCCTGGATTCTTCTATTCCCTTAATAGGACAGTGAATAACAGTTGATGTTGCATTTCCTTTCTGAGAGAAAACAGATGCAAAATAGGAATTTAAAAGTTCAGCCTTCTCAACATCCTGTCTTACCATTTCATCATTTTCATCCTGTAAAAATCCTATAGCATCTTTGACTTTTCTTTTACTTTTGACATATCCCCAAAATCCTTTATTATTGCTTTTGACATCTCTTGCAAGCCTCAGTTCATTTTCAGCTTTAGATAATCTGATTTGTGCCCTGCAGGTTCTGCAGACAGCATTATATTCTTCTTTAGATATGCCTCCCTCTTTCCATTTTATAAACATTTTTTTCTTCCTTTTTAGCATGTGCTTAAGTTCTGTGTTCATCCATCCTGGTTTCCTTAAATGCTTCCTATTCTTCCCTCTTTTCGGAATTGTTAACAACTGTGCTTTGAGAATTTCATTTTTCAAGATTTCCTATCCTTCCTGGACATTTTTGTCTTTAAGGATATCCAGCCATTGGATCCCTCCAATTCTCTTTCTGAATCCCTTAAAATCTGCCTTTCTGAAATCTAACCTTGACGTCTGAGTCTTCACAGATCTTCCACCTCTAGTAATCCAAAATTCTAAAATAGCATGGTCACTACCTCCTAGGGTCCCAGCCACCTTTTACCATATAATATAATGTTCCCCATAGTTCTCCATATAGTATAATACACTCAGTCCTCCATATAGTATAATACACTCCCCATGGTCCTCCATATAGTATAATACACTCCTCATAGCCCTCCATATATTAAAATACAGTCAGTCCTCCATATAATATAATACACTCCTCCATATGTTAAAATACACTGCTCAGTCCTCCACTTAGTATAATACACTCCTCATAGTGCTCCATATAGTATAGCATACAGCACAGCACCACATGGTAGACAGCACAGTACCACATGGTAGACAGCACAACCCCACATGGTATACAGCACAGCACCACATGGTATACAGCACAGCCCCACATGGTATATAGCACAGCACCATGGTATACAGCACAGCCCCACATAGTATACAGCACAGGCCCATGGTATACAGCACAGCCCCCATTGGTATACAACACAGGCCCACATAGTATACAGCACAGGCCCACATGATATACAGCACAGCGCAATGGTATACAGCACAGCCCGCATCTCTCGGCGCCCCCCCAGAGAATGGCCCCACAGTCCAGTACTGTTACATTAAAAAAAACACACTCCTCACCTTCTCCTTGTGCCCGCGCTGCTCCCAGCTGTCTTCTGTCTCCTGCTCTGCCTTGTACACAGTGAGTGCGCGATTACGTCATTGCGCACCCACTGTGTGTAAGAGGCAGAGCGGGGAATGATGGGAGAGGGAGTGTCAGATGATGCTCTCTCCTGTTATGAGTTCATTTTCCCCTTCACCATTGAGTTCTGATGAACTCCCTCTTGTGGTGAAGGAAGGTAGTGAGGCTGATTACCAAGCACCTGAGCTGGGAGAGGATGACTGAGCGACGGGGATCTCTGACTGGATATAAGGCAGCTGACGCCCTTCTGCCTCGCTGGTGATTTCTCTGTGGAATTCTAGGAGACCAGTCTGATTCCTTTTCCTCAAAAGCTACGTTTTCTGCTTTGCCTTTTTGCATTTGTGTTTTGGTTTTAGTTTGCCTTGCTTTTCTGGATTCTGCCATTCCCTGCTGGGGTGAGCAGAATTAATTTTTGCCTTTTTGCTCTGTCTTCAGAAAATGCCTGAGTACTGACATAGTCTTTTTGAAGCCTAGCGTCTTCAGGGCCTTTTTCCCTGTCAGTCTGTTGGCTCTTATTTTGATAGGGTTTTTCATGGATTGCAGACAGCAGCTTTCCTTTCATATCTCTGATATGCCTGTCTCTCAGAAAATGACTGTTATTTGGGTGATTTGTGATAGGCTCTCTAAGATGGTTCATCTTGTACCACTCCCTAAGTTGCCATCTTCTTCTGAGTTGGTGCCCCTGTTTTTGCAACAGGTGGTTCGCTTGCACGGGATTCCTGAGAACATTGTATCTGACAGAGGAGTTCAGTTTGTGTCTAGATTTTGGAGGACGTTCTGTTCCAAGCTAGGAATTCAGTTGTCCTTCTCCTCTGCGTTTCACCCTCAGACCAATGGGCAGACGGAGAGAACAAACCAGACCTTGGAGTCGTATTTGAGATGTTTTATTTCCGCTAATCAGGATGATTGGGTTTCATTTTTGCCCTTGGCCGAATTTGCTTTAAATAATAGAGCTAGTTCTGCCACTTTGATGTCACCTTTTTTTTGTAACTTTGGGTTTCATCCTCGATTTTCTTCAGGGCAGGTGGAGCCTTCTGCCTGCCCAGGTGTTGACACTGTGGTGGAGAGAATGCACCAGATCTGGGACCAAGTGGTGGATAAGTTATCTCTCTCCCAGGAAAAGGCCCAGCGGTTTTCCAACTGACATAGGACCGTTGGTCCCCAGTTTAAGGTGGGTGATATGGTTTGGTTATCATCAAAAAATATCGCTTTGAAGGTAGCTTCTCCTAAGTTTAAGCCTAGATTTATTGGGCCTTACAAGATTTTGGAGATCATTAATCCGGTCTCTTTTCGGTTGGCTCTTCCTGTCACATTTAAAATCCATAATGTGTTTCATAAGTCCTTGTTGAAGAGGTTTGTTGAACCAGTAGTTCCTGGGGTAGCACCTCCGGAACCTGTATTGGTTGAAGGTAACATGGAATATGAGGTAGAGAAGATACTGGATTCCCGTCTGGCTAGACGGAGACTCCAGTATTTGGTTAAGTGGAAGGGTTATGGTCAGGAGGATAATTCCTGGGTCTCTGCCTCTGATATTCATGCCAAAAGATTGGTGCGTGCCTTTCATCGGGCTCACCCTGATCGCCCTGGTGGCGTGGATGAGGGTTCGGTGATCCCTCCTCAAGGGGGAGGTACTGTTATGAGTTCATTTTCCCCTTCACCATTGAGGTCTGATGAACTCCCTCTTCTGGTGAAGGAAGGTAGTGAGGCTGATTACCAAGCACCTGAGCTGGGAGAGGATGACTGGGCGACGGGGATCTCTGACTGGATATAAGCAGGCCGACGCCCTTCTGCCTCGCTGGTGATTTCTCTGTGGAATTCTAGGATACCAGTCTGATTCCTGCTCCTCAAAAGCTAAGTTTTCTGCTTTGCCTTTTTGCATTTGTGTTTTGGTTTTAGTTTGCCTTGCTTTTCTGGATTCTGCCATTCCCTGCTGGGGTGAGCTGAATTCCTTTTTGCCTTTTTGCTCTGTCTTTAGAAAATGCCTGAGTACTGACGTAGTCTTTTTGAAGCCTAGCATCTTCAGGGCCTTTTTCCCTGTCAGTCTGTTGGCTCTTATTTTGCTCTTATTTTGATAGGGTTTTTCGCGGATTGCAGACAGCAGCTTTCCTATCCTGTCCTATCTAGTTAGCTTGGGCCCCATCATTTGCTCAGTCTATCTTTCTATCTGTGTTAGTGTTTTTTCTTCTTGCTTCACTGTCATTATATGTTGGTGGCTGCCTATTGCTTTGGGGTCTGCTCTGGGGCAGTTTAGATTTCCCTTTCTGTCTTTAGGCTATTTAGCTCTCCGGCTGTGATCGAGGGGTCTAGGGCACCGTAGGAACCTCCCACGGCTACTGCTAGTTGTTGTTGATAGGTTCAGGGGTCTGCAATCCGATAGCTGCCAACTTCTCTGGTTTTCTGGACTTAGCTAGCATTTCTGTTTTTGCCTCCTACGGTGACTCATTCATAACAGAATCACCAGCCATACCGCAGATCCTAGGGTACTCAATAGCAGGAAAGAATTAAAAAAAAAAAGTGTGTATATTTTTTCCTTTATATCTCTGAGGCCGTAGGGGGAATTTTTTTTTCCTCTCAATGGAGATAAAGCAATTGTCTGATCGTGTGGAGCAGCTCGCTGCGGAAGTGCGGGGAATTTCCGCCTACCTTGCTCATTCACATGCTGCTGAACCAAAGATCCCTACTCCTGATGTGTTTTTTGGGGATCGGTCTAAATTTTTGAATTTCAAAAATAATTGTAAATTATTTTTTGCCTTGAAGCCTAACTCGTCAGGGAGCTCTGCGCAGCAGGTTAAAATTGTCATCTCTTTGCTGCGTGGCGATCCCCAGGATTGGGCGTTTTCTTTGAAACCAGATTATCCTAGCCTGACTAATGTGAACGCATTTTTTCAAGCCTTGGGGTTGTTGTATGATGAACCTAATGCTATTGATCAGGCTGAAAAGACCCTGTTGGCATTGAGCCAGGGTCGAGATTCTGCAGAATTGTACTGTCAAAAATTCTGAAATTAGGCGGTCCTTACTGCCTGGAATGATAATGCCTTGGCAGCTCTCTTCCGGAAGGGTTTGTCAGAAGCCGTACAAGATACTATGGTGGGATTTCCTGTTCCCTCTGGTCTTGACGATTCTATGTCATTAGCCATTCAGGTTGATCAGCGTTTACGTGAACGCAGGACTGCACGAGAGGTGTTGCCACCTGTTGAACAAGTGTCTGAGCCTATGCAATGTGATAGAGTTTTGTCCAGGGAGCAACGTCAGGAGTTCAGAAAGCGTAATAAGCTGTTTTTTTTGTGGAGATGCCTCGCATATTATTTCTGTCTGTCCTAAATGAGAGAAACGTTTTGCACACACCTTTTCTGTGGGTGGTGTTCAACCTAAGTTTCTTCTGGCAATTACTCTGAACTGCTCCTTGTCCACATTTTCCGCCAAGGCTTTTGTGGATTCGGGAGCAGCCCTGAACCTAATGGACTTGGATTTTGCTAAACGTTGTGGATTTCCTATGACACCTCTGCGGACGCCTATCCCTTTGAGGGGGATTGATGCTACTCCTTTGGCGAAAAATAAACCTCAGTTTTGGACCCAGATGGTAATGCGGGTCGCCCCAAACCATTAAGAAAATTGCAGATTTTTTGTGTTGCATAATTTGCATGATACCATTGTTCTGGGGTTTCCCTGGTTGCAAATTCATAATCCAGTTTTGGACTGGAAATCTGTGTCTGTGGTGAGTTGGGGTTGTCGGTGTGCCCTTAGTGAGGCTCCGTTTTTTTCCACCTCTACTCAGTCGCATGATGTTCCTGACTATTTGGCGGACTTTTATGATGTATTTAGTGAGAATGAGTCTGCGTCTTTGCCTCCTCATAGGAGTTATGACTGTGCAATTGAACTGAGCCCGGGGTGTAAATTTCCCAAGGGTCGGCTCTTCAATTTATCTGTACCCGAGCACGAGGCTATGCGATCCTATATTAAGGAGGGTTGGAGAAGGGTCATATTAGACCATCCTCTTCACCATTAGGTGCTGGTTTTTTTTTCGTGGCCAAAAAGGATGGTTCATTAAGGCTTTGCATTGATTATCGTGCCCTCAACAAAATTACTATTAAATATCAGTATCCGTTACCCCTGATTTCGGATCTATTCTCCAGAGTTAAAGGTGCTTGCTGGTTTACCAAGCTTGACCTCAGGGGGGCGTATAATCTTATCCTCATTAAGCATGGGGATGAATGGAAGATGGCGTTTAATACTCCAGAGGGACATTTTGAGTACCTGGTGATGCCTTTTGGGCTCACTAATGCCCCTTCTGTCTTCCAGTGCTTCATGAACGATATTTTCCGAGACTTTGTGGATTAGTTTTTGATTATCTATCTGGATAATATTTTGATCTTCTCCAAGGATTGGGATTCTCACGGTGTTCCGGATCTTGAGGGAGAATTCCCTATATGTCAAAGGATCGAAATGCCTTTTTGGGGTACAGAGGATTTCATTTTTGGGATTTATTTTGTCTCCGTCAACTATTGAAATGGATCCGGCCAAGGTACAGGTCATTTATGATTGGGTTCAGCCCACTTTTTTGAATGCCCTTCAGAAGTTTTTGGACTTTGCTAATTTTTATCGGAAATTTATAGCAAAATTTTCTAGTTTTGGCAAGCCATTGACTGATCTGACTAAGAAGGGTGCTGATGTGTTGAATTGGTCTCCGGAGGCTGTTTCTTCCTTTCAGGAGCTGAAGCGAAGATTCACTTCTGCCCCGGTTTTGCGGCAACCTGATGTCTCACTCCCGTTCCAGGTAGAGGTGGACGCTTCTGAGATTGCTGCAGGAGCTGTTTTGTTCCAAAAGGATCCTGTAACATCTAAAATGAATCCCTGTGCTTTCTTTTCCCGAAAGTTCTCCCCATCTGAACGTAACTATGATGTGGGGAATCGGGAACTGTTGGCCATGAAAATAGGTATTAGACCTAACGGTAATGATGTTTCCAGGAGTCCATCCTGACAGCACTATGGAGGACGTCCTCCTCCTCCTTACAGGGACAGGAAAGCACACGAGAGGTTAAAAGGCCATGTCCCACCCCCTTTCCCTCAGTGATTTGACAAGTACCACAAGGTGGATGATGCTAGTAACGGTTTAATGAAACAATCATATTACAGCATATGACATAACATAATACAACATAGTATAACATAACAGGGAGGGAACTACCCGTGCTGTCAGGATGGACTCCTGGAAACATCATTACCGGTAGGTCTAATACCTATTTTCCAGGACGTCCACCTGACAGCACTATGGAGAGTACCAAAGCACCTCCTCAGGGTGGGATTACTGCTTGGAGAATTTTCCTCTCGAATGCGGTTTGTTGGCCAGCTAACACATCTAGTTTGTAGTGTTTGCAGAATGTATTAAGACTAGCCCAGGTTGCCGCTCGACAAATTTGATCAACTGACGCCCCCGCCCGCTCGGCCCATGAGGCCGATACCGCCCTTGTAGAGTGGGCTTTTAAGGAATCAGACGGGCTGGCGCCTTCAGCCTGGTAAGCGTCCGAGATTACTGAGGTAATCCAACGCGCTATGGACGCCTTAGAGGCCTTCTTCCCTTTATTCCTACCACCAAAGAGAACGAACAGATTCGGGTCGATACGCCAACTATTGGTGGCCTCTAGGTATTCTATAACTGCGCGCCTCACGTCTAGCGAGTGGAGCCGCCGCTCCTCATTTCGGGGATTATCGCAGAAAGAGGGTAACACTACCTCCTGGTTCAGATTTCTTGTAGAGGCTACCTTCGGGGTAAATGCCGGGTCTAACCTTAGGATTATACTATCCTCTCTTATCTGGAGGTATGGATCCTTAGTGGATAGGGCCTGGATCTCCCCTATTCTTTTGGCCGTGGTAATGGCTACTAGAAAGGCCGTTTTACGAGTGAGAGCAGGGATGGCTATCTTCTCACTAAGGGCGAAAGTGTCCGAGCAGAGGAACCGAAGTACCAGGCCCAGGTCCCATGGCGGGGTGAGCTGCCTAATCGTGGGGCGCAGGCGCTGTGTGGCTCTTATAAACCTTATCACCCAGGGATGTGCAGCTAACTGATAATCATAGAAGGCGCTCAAAGCTGAAACCTGGACTTTTAGAGTACTGGGCTTGAGGCCTTTATTAAAACCTGCCTGCAGGAACCCTAGTATGTTAGGGAGATCCGGGGTACCTGCCACGAGCCCGGACCTGCCACCCTCCAAACAGAATCTCTTCCATATCTTCCGATAAATTGCCGACGTCACCGGCTTCCTGCTGGCCTGTAGGGTGGATATGACCTGCTCCGACAATCCTTTTGCCTTCAGGATGTCCCTCTCAGGATCCAAGCCGATAGATGGAGTCTTGCTGGGTCCGGGTGGTGGATCGGGCCCTGGTGGATGATGTTCTCCCACAAGGGCAGCTCGACTGGATCTTCTACTGCCATGGCTCCCAGAAGGGAAAACCAGCTTCTCCTCGGCCAGTATGGCACTATCAATATCACTCTTGCGTGGTCCTCGCGTATCTTTCTGAGCACTGCCGGTATGAGGGCCAGTGGTGGGAACGCATAAGAGAGGGATTCTCCCCAAGTCTGACTCAGGGCGTCTACGCCCTCTGGATGGTCCATCGGATTTAGGGAGTAGAATCTGGGAACCTTCGAGTTCTTGCGGCTTGCGAAGAGATCTATACTGGGGTTCCCCCAGCGCTGACAAAGCTGGTTGAAGATCTCTATGTTCAATTCCCACTCTGTCGGGTGGATCTGTTGTCTGCTCAGGTAGTCCGCCACTTCGTTTTGGGAACCCTCTAGATGTACCGCGGTCACGGATCGAACTGTCCGTTCTGCCCACGTGAATATCTTTTCCGCCAGTGCCTGTAGTGGTTGATGCCTGGTTCCTCCTTGGTGTTTCAGGAATGCCACTGTCGTTGTATTGTCGGATAAAATGCGAACATGACGACTCTTTAGTACCGACCGGTTTCTCCGCAACGCTTCCCAGACCGCGAAGAGTTCCTTGAAATTGGAGGATCTGGCCTTGATGCTTGCTGGCCACTTCCCCTGGAAGATCTTCCCTTCTATGTGGGCTCCTCATCCCCACGCACTTGCGTCTGTGGTGACTACCACGTATGGAGAGGTTGTCCAATGCACGCCCACCTGAAGGTTCCTGGCCTGTAACCACCAGTGAAGGGACTCCTTTACTCGTCCTGAGAGTCTTAGGGGTTTGTCTAGCGACGCCTGACTCCTGTCCCACCTCGCGAGAATTTCTCTTTGTAACAACCGCGAGTGGAATTGGGCCCAACGGACACACTGGATGCAGGCCGTCATGAGGCCCAGGACCTCCATTGCTTCCCTTATGGAGCATTGACGCTTCAACAGACCTCTGGTTCTGGCCTGAATGGACTTCTGCTTCTGCTCGGGTAGCCAGGATATTCTGTCGGCTGAGTCTAGGAGGACTCCCAGGAATACCTTTCTGGTGTTTGGTGTGAGGTCCGACTTCTCCCAGTTGATCACCCAGCCCAGGAACTCCATCACAGTAGTTGTTCGGATCCTGTCTCGGATGAGCGCTTCTTTGGATCTTGCCACCAGTAAGAAGTCGTCCAGGTACGGCACAATCACAATACCCTGATCTCTCAGGTAGGCCACCACCTCTACCACCAGCTTTGTAAAGATCCTGGGAGCTGAGGCCAGCCCGAATGGAAGACCCTGGAACTGGAAATGGCAGGTCCGGGCTAGTGAACTGATCGCGAACCTTAGTAGGCTTTGGGATGAGGGATGAATAGGAACCTGATAATATGCCTTTTTAGGTCTAGGGTGCACATAACTGCGTCCCTGTCTATCAGAGGAATTGCGGATCGGATTGATTCCATCCGGAACCTCCTGTATCTGACCCAAGCATTTAGTGGCTTCAGGTTTATGATGGTGCGGGCCTCGCCGGATTTCTTTGTAATTGCAAACAGGGAAGAGTAGTGACCTTTTCCTCTTTCTGATGGTGAAACTGGTATTATGACCCCTGAGTCTAACATGTCCTGAAGATCCGACCACATTGCGGAGTCCTCCTGGACGACAGTGGGGGCAATATATCTGTCGGGGGGAGGAGAGTAGAGCTCTATCCTGTAACCTTCGCTGATGGTTCTGAGGACCCACTGATTGTTGGTGACTCGCGACCAGTTTGCTGCAAAGTGGCGAAGTCTCCCCCCAATGCCTATGGCGTCATTGTCTCCTCGACCTAGATGTCGATGCAAATGGGGGACCTCTGTTCTTCCCACTTTGGCTGAAGGAGCCTCTGTAGGAGCTTCTATTAGACCTCGCCCGGCCCCTAAACTCTGACTGTCCTCTGAAGAAGGAGCCTCTCCGAAAGGACTGGGACCGCCTGGGCTTTTCTTCCGGAAATCCCTTATTCTTATCAGACACCAGCTCAAGGATATTATCCAGGGCTGGACCAAACACCCTCAGACCCGAGAAAGGGATGGCACATAACTTGGCCTTAGAAGGGTTATCCCCCGACCAGGATCTAAGCCAGACTGCTCTCCGGGCCGCATTAGAGAGGGAGCTGTTTCTGGCCGCAAACCTAACTGATTCCGCCGACGTATCCGACAGGAACGCCGTGGCTGATTTCAAAAGAGGAAGAGATGCTAGTATCTCTGACCTCGGGGTCTTGTTGGTTAGGTTTTCCTCCAACTGCCCCAACCACAGGAACATAGACCTGGCCACCGAGGTGGCTGCTATGTTGGCTCTAATCAGGGCCGCCGACGTCTCCCATGTTCTTTTTAACAAGACGTCCGCCTTTCTATCCATTGGGTCTCGAAGACCGGATGAGTCCTCGGCTGGGATAGCCGATTTCTTCGTAACCTTGGCAATCGGGACGTCGATCTTAGGGACTTCTTCCCACGCCCGAGTTTCCTCGGGATCAAAGGGCAGTCTATTTTTAAAGCTTCGGGAGAGTGTCAACCGACGCTCTGCTTCCTTCCACTCCTCCTGGATCATTGCTTTGATGTGCTCGCTCACAGGGAACACCACCTGTTTGCGGGACACCAGTCCTCCAAACATTAAGTCCTGTCTGGACTGTGGCTTAGGGACTTCTTCCATCTGCATGGTATTTCTGACCGCGTGTACCAGCTCGTCCGTATCCTCCAGTCTGAATAGGTACTTTCTGTTCTGTTCCTGACTATCCCCCAGGATCTCGCCTTCTTCCTCCTGATCTGAGTTCCGGAAATCGGATTCCTCGCTAGGGCTCGCCTCTGATACTGGGACTGGTTCCCACCTCGGACGCTTGCGACCTGGCCCAGGGCTGGGGGATCGACGCCGGGACGTAGAGGCCTGAATCTCTTCCCTTATCAGCGACCTCATTTCGGAAAGCAGAGATGGCTGTTCCTCGCCTATGACTCTGGAGGTACAGGGACCGCATAGGGTCTTGCTATAGGTGTCTGGCAGCTTTACTCTGCACACCGGACATCTGACTGATTTGGCGGTGGCTTTCGCCGGGTCCTTCCCCGAGGGGGACTCAGCCGGGGTTCCCTTTTCCTGATAATATAAGGGGCACCTCATCAGATCTGGGTTGTGGGGACGGGTGGGGAGGGTGGTCTGCGCTATGCGCACTTACCCCTCCACCAGATGCAGTGTTGCCTTCCATTCCCAGTCACACAGCCTGGAACCACCTGTGACGACTCTGGAGAACGCTTTGGTCCAGGAGCGCGCGCGCCCTGGATTTGAAACCGGCGTCTGACGTCACCGGATGTGACGCTGGTAAGCCGCGCCTCCACTTCCTGCCGGGCATCTGTGCGCGACCGCGCTCGGCGCGTGCAGGGAGCTGTTCCTGCTATGGTGCTCCGGCCTCCACCCAGCGTCGGCGACGTCCTGCGGGTACTCGGCCTGCCGCCCCACTTCTGTCGGTGCCCGCATGGCCAGCCGCCTGCGGGGAGCCGACCCGTCCTGGAGCCGAGAGCCCCCCCCACTGGGAGGAACGGCTCCCTCCAGGAGCGCCGTCCTGCTCCTGGCCTTTGGAGCCGAGGGACTCCCCACCGGGAAGTTTCGGCCCCGGGACCTCTTGACAGGGGAAGGATTGGACCGGCCGCACGATCCCCTGGGTCCCTCCGGTAAGCTCTCGCGTGTCCCTCCGTGCAGGGACAGGAAAAACACTGAGGGAAAGGGGGTGGGACATGGCCTTTTAACCTCTCGTGTGCTTTCCTGTCCCTGTAAGGAGGAGGAGGACGTCCTCCATAGTGCTGTCAGGTGGACGTCCTGGAAATGGGCATTTGAGGAGTGGAGACATTGGTTGGAGGGAGCTAAACATCAAGTCATGGTCCTCACTGACCACAAGAATTTGATTTACCTGGAGTCGGCCAAACGCTTGAACCCTAGACAGGCTAGATGGGCCTTGTTTTTTTACACGTTTTGATTTTGTGGTCTCTTTTCTTCCTGGCACTAAGAATGTCAAGGCAGACGCTCTTTCTAGGAGCTTCTTTGCTGATTCTCCTGTGGTGACCAAGCCTGCTACCATCTTAGGCGAAGGGGTAGTTCTTTCTGCCATGTCGCCCGATTTGAGACGTGCTCTGGAAGAGTTCCAGGAGGACAAACCTGAGCTTTGTCCCAGTGGAAAGTTGTATGTTCCTGACCAGTGGAAGAAGAGAGTGATGTCTGAAGTTCATTGCTCTGCATTGGCTGGTCATCCAGGTATTTTTGGTACTAGAGATCTGGTGAGTTGGTCTTTTTGGTGGCCCGCCTTGTCTCGTGATGTCAGGAGTTTTGTGCAGTCCTGTGGGACTTGCTCCCGGTCTAAACCTTGTTCTCGCTCTAGTGGGTTGTTGATGCCTTTGCCGGTCCCCAGGAGGCCATGGACCCATATTTCAATGGATTTCATCTCTGATATGCCTGTCTCTCAGAGAATGACTGTTATTTGGGTGATTTGTGATAGGTTCTCTAAGATGGTTCATCTTGTACCACTCCCTAAGTTGCCATCTTCTTCTGAGTTGGTGCCCCTGTTTTTGCAACAGGTGGTTCGCTTGCACGGGATTCCTGAGAACATTGTATCTGACAGAGGAGTTCAGTTTGTGTCTAGATTTTGGAGGACGTTCTGTTCCAAGCTAGGAATTCAGTTGTCCTTCTCCTCTGCGTTTCACCCTCAGACCAATGGGCAGACGGAGAGAACAAACCAGACCTTGGAGTCGTATTTGAGATGTTTTATTTCCGCTAATCAGGATGATTGGGTTTCATTTTTGCCCTTGGCCGAATTTGCTTTAAATAATAGAGCTAGTTCTGCCACTTTGAGGTCACCTTTTTTTTGTAACTTTGGGTTTCATCCTCGATTTTCTTCAGGGCAGGTGGAGCCTTCTGCCTGCCCAGGTGTTGACACTGTGGTGGAGAGAATGCACCAGATCTGGGACCAAGTGGTGGATAAGTTATCTCTCTCCCAGGAAAAGGCCCAGCGGTTTTCCAACTGACATAGGACCGTTGGTCCCCAGTTTAAGGTGGGTGATATGGTTTGGTTATCATCAAATAATATCGCTTTGAAGGTAGCTTCTCCTAAGTTTAAGCTTAGATTTATTGGGCCTTACAAGATTTTGGAGATCATTAATCCGGTCTCTTTTCGGTTGGCTCTTCCTGTCACATTTAAAATCCATAATGTGTTTCATAAGTCCTTGTTGAAGAGGTTTGTTGAACCAGTAGTTCCTGGGGTGGCACCTCCGGAACCTGTATTGGTTGAAGGTAACATGGCATACGAGGTAGAGAAGATACTGGATTCCCGTCTGGCTACACGGAGACTCCAGTATTTGGTTAAGTGGAAGGGTTATGGTCAGGAGGATAATTCCTGGGTCTCTGCCTCTGATATTCATGCCAAAAGATTGGTGCGTGCCTTTCATTGGGCTCACCCTGATCGCCCAGGTGGCGTGGATGAGGGTTCGGTGACCCCTCCTCAAGGGGGAGGTACTGTTATGAGTTCATTTTCCCCTTCACCATGGAGGTCTGATGAATTACCTCTTCTGGTGAAGGAAGGTAGTGAGGCTGATTACCAAGCACCTGAGCTGGGAGAGGATGACTGGGCGACGGGGATCTCTGACTGGATATAAGGCAGCCGACGCCCTTCTGCCTCGCTGGTGATTTCTCTGTGGAATTCTAGGATACCAGTCTGATTCCTGCTCCTCAAAAGCTAAGTTTTCTGCTTTGCCTTTTTGCATTTGTGTTTTGGTTTTAGTTTGCCTTGCTTTTCTGGATTCTGCCATTCCCTGCTGGGGTGAGCTGAATTCCTTTTTGCCTTTTTGCTCTGTCTTTAGAAAATGCCTGAGTACTGACATAGTCTTTTTGAAGCCTAGCGTCTTCAGGGCCTTTTTCCCTGTCAGTCTGTTGGCTCTTATTTTGATAGGGTTTTTCGCGGATTGCAGACAGCAGCTTTCCTATCCTGTCCTATCTAGTTAGCTTGGGCCCCATCATTTGCTCAGTCTATCTTTCTATCTGTGTTAGTGTTTTTTCTTCTTGCTTCACTGTCATTATATGTTGGGGGCTGCCTTTTGCTTTGGGGTCTGCTCTGGGGCAGTTTAGATTTCCCTTTCTGTCTTTAGGCTATTTAGCTCTCCGGCTGTGATCAAGGGGTCTAGGGCACCGTAGGAACCCCCCACAGCTACTGCTAGTTGTTGTTGATAGGTTCAGGGGTTTGCAATCCGATAGCTGCCAACTTCTCTGGTTTTCTGGACTTAGCTAGCATTTCTGTTTTTGCCTCCTACGGTGACTCATTCATAACACTCTCCTCCATCATTGCTTTGAACTGCACCAGCGTGGGCTGGTGGGCCCCCATGCCTCACGCGCCCCATAGCGGCTGTGTGATGTGCCGCTAGCTGGGGGCCCCTGGTGGAGCGGGGGCCCTAGGCAGCTGCCTGCCCCTAACACAGACCCTGATTGTGGTGCAGGAATGAGGCCACATTTCCTAAGCTAACAAATTTGTACTAATATTGTGGTGCAAGCAGAAGGCTTGCACCATTATGATTCCCAGGCTTGCACCATTATGATACCCAGGGCCTGGAGGAGAGAGTCTCCTCTCCTCCAGGCCCTGGGTACCATCCGCACATGATCCACTTACTTGGCGCATGGTGGGCATAGCCACATGCGGAAAGTAAGTGGATCGATGCATTCCTATGGGTGCAGAATCTCCACGATTCTGCAAAAAGAATGAGCCTGCTGCGTATTTTCGCTATCTGATTCTGCAGCGTAAAAATCTGCAGCATTAGCACAGCATTGCGGAATCCCATAGGATTGCATGGGATACATTTTCTTTGCGTTTTCTCGGCGATTCCGCAGCGGAAAAACGCTGCGAAAATGCAAAAAAGATGCAATGTGTGCACACAGCCTTAAACCAAAAACATTCAAGAATACTTACACGCCATCTTTCCACCTGAGGAACTTGGGCCCGAGTCAACTGCTCCTGCTCTTCTGCACTGGAACTGTTCTGTAAAGAAAATACATGATTTACCACATGTGTCATATTGACAGTCAATAAATACCTATCAGTATAGCAAATTTCATCAGTCTCCTGTCCACTCTGAGAGGAATTCTGGTCTTCATTTGAGGACATCTTTGAAGGCGGCTGCAAGAGAGACAGATATGAGTACAGACTGCAGTAAGAGAGACAGACAGACATTTTCATAGCTTCTATACTCACATCCAGAGTGAAATCCTTAAGCCCCCGTCACACATAGTGATCTCGCTAGCGAGATCGCTGCTGAGTCACAATTTTTGTGACGCAACAGCAATCTCACCAGTGAGATCGCTGTGTGTGACACTGACCAGCGACTGGCCCCCCTGCTGGTTATCGCTGATCGTCCTGGAATAGCCAGGACATTTTTTTGATCGCTGGTCTCCCGCTGGCCAGCACGCATCACTGCGTGTGACAGGTGGGAGACCAGTGATCAGCGCACTGGTCACTAGGGTAAACGCAGGGTTTCTAAGCAGCGCGCGTCACTTAGAAACCCGATGTGTACCTTAGTTACCAGCGCGCTGATGCAGGGAGCTGGTAACCAAGGTACACTTCGGGTTTCTAAGTGACGCGCGCTGCTTAGAAATCCGATGTGTACCTTAGTTACCAGCTCCCTGCATCATCGCGCTGGTAACTAATGTACACAGCAATGCCGGGCGCTCGGCGTCGCTGGTGCTGATCGCTGGTGAAGCTGTCTGTTTGATAGCTCACCAGCGATCATGTAGCGACACACCAGCGACCTTGACAAGTTGATATCGTTGTCGGGATCGCTGGTGAGTCGCTATGTATGACGGGGCCCTAAGTCTTCACAACAGATCCACTGGCTTGTAATAGCATCCAGAGGCTTGAAAGTACTGGACTTCCAGTGTCCACACCCTCTTTTTATACAGCTTTGTTTTGGGGGTGGCTGAAACCAGTTCCTGGACCTGCTCATTCTTAAGTTCTTATGTCCTTGCATACCAGTGCGTTCCCATAGACAGTAATGCGTTGTTTTGATGCACTTCATCTACACTCATCCGCATGAATATGGCTGCGAATATTTGACGCCTCAAAAATGCAACATGTTGCATTCGCTGCACACCGTGAAATGACACATGCATATGCATCCGCAAGCGAAAGCATGCAAACGCATGTTCCTGCGTACACCATGTTAAAGATAGATCCGCCTGCGTCATGCGTACATATGTGGATCAAACGCTGCGCTCAGATACGCAAATGTGAAACCAACCTAAGACAGATTAGGAAAAGCCTATTAAAGAAATGATTGGAGAGGCTGTGCAGTAGATAGCCATTACGTATATTCTGACGGTGTTTGTTAAGCCGCGTGTGCATGGTCCAATATGTAGGCCGCACTATACAGACCATGCCCGCGCTGCTTAACAAACACCGTTTCTTTAATAGGCACCAGAAAGATTCAAAATCACTCAAATTAATAATTATTGGTCATATACCTGATACTGTAACTGACCGCTGTAACAGCCTAATTAATTGGGAAAGCTTTTGGATTTTTAAATTGGACACATTGGCACCTGAGGGACTGAATCTAACCATTGAAAAAGTGATGAGATAATTCTATATATTTTACATATTTTATATATATCTTTTTACTGGTTTCTTTTATTGTTTTATTTTTTTATTTGTCACCATTTTACTATAACATAAGTGTTCTTAATTTTGCTTTTTACCTTGTTTAATTATGTATTTTTATATATTTTATTCCCATTGTTTATTTCTTCCTGTGATTTCACTCTGTCATGTGACTTGTCAATCATGTATCTAACCACCGTGATCATTGATTGGTTGCTGGTCACATATATACCCCTTCCAGTTTTAATCAATAAACTGCCACCTGATGAAGACGGTTCACCGTCGAAGCACGTTGTGGGCTAAAGAAA
Organism: Dendrobates tinctorius; assembly: GCF_039654945.1. Lineage (NCBI taxonomy): Eukaryota > Metazoa > Chordata > Amphibia > Anura > Dendrobatidae > Dendrobates > Dendrobates tinctorius. The sequence goes on along the minus strand of NW_027361762.1, from coordinate 13,542,194 downwards.
CTACTGCTCTCTTTTCTTATTCCTGGCGCTCTTCTGACCGTTTACTCACATCGTCCTAACTGGGTTTTTTTAGTCTTCCTGCCAGTGGCAGAGGGCCTGGGACAAGCCAGTCTTTCCCGAGTTTCTTCACTTAGGGTCAATCTTCCAGAATGGACAGAAGGCGATTGGAGAGAGACTGGAAAGTGGGTTCACCCATGTGAACACACTTTTTCAGGAAGTCCACCTACACCTTGACTGCCTGGAAGCCGACCTTTAGAGACCTGCACAACATTTTTTTTCTGCTATAGAGCGGGGCATGTTGGAAAACCTTACGCCTGACCTCCAGCTGAATGTGATGCAAGCCTGCCAGCCTGCTTACAGTCAGGCAATGAAGCAGTCCCGGTACTTCCAGCAGCCACACATGACATTTTCAACACGGCAACAAGGGCAGTGGCAGAAGACGGTGACCTATCCTCCACTACCACCGCTGGACACAGGGATATTCCATCACTACCCAACTAAACCATGGTGCCAAGTCCAGCAGCACACCAGTCTGAAGCCATCACCATGCCAAGTCCTGAAGCACACCTGTCTGAAGCCACCACCATGCCGAGTCCTGCAGCACACCAGCCTCAAGCCATCACCATTTGAGTCCTGCAGTACACCAGCCTCAAGCCACCATCATTCGAGTCCTGCAGCACGCCAGTCTGAAGCCACCACTCCCACACACCCAAGGAAAGAAAGCAGGAAACAGATGCCCAGTACCAGCTCTGCTCAGCACCGCCAGAAGAGGAAGACTAGGAGCATCAAACGTCGCCCCAAAACTGTCGAACCAACTCCACCCTCACCTACCAATGTATCTCTCTTTTCCAATTTGTCTCTCCCTTCCAATGTGTCCCATCCATGACCTCCCAGACCCCATGTATTTTATAGGCCCTTCCCCTGGAACCCCTCCATCATCCACTCATGGTAGCCACTCATTCCAGCTCCACACCCCCCACGTCCACAATATCTCACCCTCCAACATATCCCAAAGCTAATTACTGATTTTATTGTTCAATAAAAATTTTCTTTTGTTTGCACAATCACTGTGTTTTCTTTGTCTCTTTATGTGCCACAAACACACACCTGTGTATATTGTTGAGGTAACTTGTAATGGGTGTTTCACTAGAGGTGATTCATTATTAAAGTAAGCAAAAATTAAGGGTACATAACATTACAGGTACATTTTAGCAGCTTAATAAACTATTTTGTCCTGCCATGCCACACGTCCAATATCCGAAACAAAGTAGGCAGCAAAAGTATCCCTCATTTGGGCAATTTCCACTGTAGTCCTCAGTGGGTGATCTTGGTAATCTTGCAATGTGGTAGCAACAGGATCATCTAGTTCTAAGTTGGGTCGCTCTTTTGCCAGGATGTAATTGTGTGTAACAACACACGCTTTCACAACCTCATCAATTGTCTCAGTTTTTAGATTGATGGGTGTTCCCAAAATGTCTCATTTAGATGTCAGCAAACCAAAGGCACACTCCACAGTCCTTTGTGCTCTTGTCAGTAGGTAGTTGAAAATCTGTTTAGTGTGATTCAAGTCTCGACTTGGGTACGGTTTTATGAGGTTGGCACACATTTGAAATGTCTCAATCCCAACCACAACAAATGGCATTAGCGGTCCTTCAGTGTTCGGAAGAGGTCGTGTGTTAAGAATGGGTCACCGAGGAGAAAAAAACAAAACAAGCTAAGTCACAGAAAACCAGAGAGGTTGGTAACTATGCAGACTGCAGATCCCTGATCCTAACCACACAACTAGCAGCAACTGTGGAGCATACCTACGATGAGCCTAGACGCTTCATCACAGCCAGAGAACTACAAAAGCCTGAAGCAAGAAAAGGGGAAAACTTACTGCCCCAGAGCAGACCCCAAAGGAAAGACAGCCCCCACACATGTATTGACGGTGAAACAAGATGAAAGCACAAACACTAGCAGGAAAATAGGCTGAGCAAACGATGGGGCCCAAACTAACTAGAAAGGATAGGAAAGGAAAGACACTGTCTGCAATCTGCAAAAAACCCTACAAAAATCATGTCCAACACTTCTGATAGCAAAATTAACCCTGAAGTCACTAGACTTCTCCCACTATATCAGCACTCTGAAATATTCTGAGACAGAGCAAAAAGACACCGAACTATTAAGGGACAAAAAGCCAATTGGCAAAATACTGATAAATAAGAGTGGAAATTCAGCACATCCCCCAGCCCCAGCTGACCACACAAAAAACTGAATAGACCAACAAAATCAAGTGTGAACACTAGCAGAAAAACTTAGCTTTAGATGACTGGAACAGAGCTGAAAACCAAGACCTGACAAGCCAGAAGGAATCACCAGCACCGGAATAGGGAGTCGGCTGTCTTAAATCCAGTCTGAGATTCCTGAGGTCCAATCGTCATCCTCATTATCAGGTGGCAGATCTCTACTGATTAAATCAGCCTCACTACCTCCTGTTACCACCAGAGGGAGCCTGGCAGGAGAACTCACAACTAGTGGACCACAAAATGAACTCACAACAGTACCCCCCCACTTGAGGAGGGGTCACGGAACCCTCATCCACGCCACCAGGCCGATCAGGATGGGCCCGGTGAAAAGCACGAACCAATCTATTGGCATGAATATCAGAAGCAGAGACCCAAGAATTATCCTCCTGGCCATAACCCTTCCATTTGACCAAATACTGGAGTCTCCGTCTAACCAAACGAGAATCCAATATTTTCTCTACCTCATATTCCACATTACCTTCAACCAACACAGGGTCAGGAGTTGCTGCCATAGGCACCACTGGCTCAACAAACCTCTTCAACAGAGATTTGTGAAATACGTTTTGGATCTTCAACGTAACTGGGAGAGCCAATCGAAAAGAAACAGGATTAAGAATCTCCAAAATCTTATAAGGTCCAATAAATCTTGGCTTAAATTTTGGAGTTGCAACCTTCATAGGAATATTCTTAGACGACAACCAAACCATGTCACCCACTTTAAACCGGGGACCAATGGTCCTATGCCGGTTGGAAAAATGCTGGGCCTTTTCCTGAGAGAGTGACAACTTATCCACCACTTGGTCCCATATCTGCTGCATTCTCTCAACCACAGTGTCCACACCTGGGCAGGACGAAGATTCCACTTGCCCTGAAGAGAATCGAGAATGAAACCCAAAATTACAGAAAAAGGGTGACATCAAAGTGGCAGAACTAGCTCTATTGTTCAGTGCGAATTCGGCCAAGGGCAAAAATGAGACCCAATCATCCTGATCAGCAGATATAAAACATCTCAAATAAGACTCCAAGGTCTGGTTTGTTCTCTCAGTCTGTCAATTGGTCTGGGGATGAAACGCGAAGGAGAAGGATAACTGAATTCCCAGATTGGAACAAAAGGCTTTCCAGAATCTGGAAACAAACTGGACTCCTCTGTCGGACACAATGTTCTCAGGAATCCCATGTAACCAAACCACCTGTTGTAAAAACAAGGGCACCAACTCAGCGGAAGATGGCAACTTTGGGAGTGGTACAAGATGGACCATCTTCAAAAATCTATCACAAATAACCCAGATAACAGTCATCCTCTGAGAGACAGGAAGATCAGAAATAAAATCCATTGAGAGATGGGTCCATGGCCTCTTGGGCACCGGCAGGGGAATCAGCAACCCACTAGAACGAGAACAGGGTTTAGAAAGAGAACAAGTCCCACAGGACTGTACAAAATTCCTGACATCACAAGATAAGGCAGGCCACCAAAAAGACCGACTCACCAAATCTCTGGTACCAAAAATACCTGGATGACCAGCCAATGCGGAGCAATGAATTTCAGACATCACTCTCTTTCTCCACTGGTCAGGAACATACAATTTTCCCATAGGGCAACGCTCAGGTTTATCCTCCTGAAATTCCTCCAGGGCGCGTCTCAAATCGGGCGAAATGGCAGAAAGAACTACCCCCTCACCTAGGATTGTAGTAGGCTCGGTCACACTAAGGGAATCGGAAAAGAAACTCCTAGAAAGGGAGTCTGCCTTAACATTCTTAGTGCCTGGAAGAAAAGAGACCAGAAAATTAAAACGCGTGAAAAACAAGGCCCATCTAGCCTGTCTAGGATTCCAGCGTTTGGCCGACTCCAGATAAATCAAATTCTTGTGATCGGTGAGGACCACAACTTGATGTCTAGCTCCCTCCAACCATTGTCTCCACTCCTCAAATGCCCTGTTCATGGCCAACAATTCCCAATTCCCCACGTCATAGTTGCGTTCAGATGGGGAGAACTTTCGAGAAAAGAAGGCACAGGGATTCATCTTAGAAGTCACAGGGTGTTTTTGGGACAAAACAGCTCCTGCACCAATCTCAGAAGCATCTACCTCCACCTGAAATGGAAGTGAGACATCAGGTTGCCGTAAAACTGGAGCTGAAGTAAATCTTTGCTTAAGCTCCTGAAATGCTGAGACAGCCTCAGGAGACCAATTTAGCACATCAGCGTCATTCTTGGTCAGATCAGACAGTGGTTTGACAATACCAGAAAAATTACCTATAAATTTAAGATAGAAATTAGCAAAACCCAAAACTTCTGGAGGGCCTTCAAAGAAGTAGGCTGAACCCAATCATAAATGGCCTGTACCTTGGCCGGGTCCATTTCAATAGTCGATGGAGACAAGATAAATCCCAAAAATGAAATCCTCTGTACACCAAAGAGGCATTTCGATCCCTTAACAAACAGGGAATTCTCCCTCAAAATCCGGAACACAGTCCGGACGTGTTTCTCATGAGAATACCAATCACTAGAAAAGATCAAAATATCAACCAGATAGAAGATCAAAAACTTATCCACAATGTATCGGAAAATATCATTCATAAAGGACTGGAAGACAGAAGGGGCATTAGTGAGCCCAAAAGGCGTCACCAGGTACTCAAAATGTCCCTCCGGAGTATTAAACGCCGTCTTCCATTCATCCCCGTGCTTGATGCGAATAAGATTATATGCCCCCCTGAGGTCAAGCTTAGTAAACCAGCAAGCACTCTTAACTCTGGAGAATAAATCAGACATCAGAGGTAACGGGTACTGATATTTAACCGTCATCTTGTTAAGGGAACGATAATCAATACACGGTCTTAATGAACCATCTTTCTTGGTCTCAAAAAAAACAGCACCTAAAAGGTGATGAGGATGGTCTAAAATGACCCTTCTCCAACGACTCCTTAATATAGGATTGCATAGCATCATGTTCGGGTACTGATAAGTTGAAAAGCCGACCCTTGGGAAATTTACACCCAGGCATCAAATCAATTGCACAGTCATAACTCCTATGAGGAGGCAAAGACGCAAACTTGTTCTCACTAAATACATCAGAAAAATCGGCTAGATAATCAGGAATATCATGAGACTGAGGAGAGGTGGAGAAAACAGGAGTGTCCCGAAGAACACACTGACAACCCCAACTCACCACAGACCCAGATTTCCAATCCAAAATTGGATTATGAGTTTGCAACCAAGGCAAACCCAGAACAATAGTTTCATGCAAATTATGCAGCACCAAAAATTTGCAATTTTCTTGGTGGTCTGGGGCAACTCGCATTATCACCTGGGTCCAAAACTGAGGTTTATTCTCCGCCAAAGGAGTAGCATCAATACCCCTCAAAGGAATAGGCGTCCGCAGAGGCGTCATGGAAAAACCACAACGTTTAGCAAAGTCCAAATCCATCAGATTCAACGCTGCTCCTGAATCCACAAAAGCCTTCGTGGAAAATGTGGATAAGGAGCAGATCAGTGTAATTGCCAAAAGAAACTTAGGTTGTACACTGCCCACAGCAAATTTGTGTGCAAAACGTTTCTCTCGCTTAGGGCAGACAGAAATAGTATGAGAGATGTCTCCACAGAAAAAACACAGCTTATTACGCCTTCTAAACTCCTGACGTTGTTCCCTAGACAAAACCCCATCACATTGCATAGGTTCAGACGTTTATTCAAAAGGTGGCAGCGCCTCCCGTGTAGTTTTACGTTCATGTAAACGCCGATCAACTTGAATGGCTAATGACATAGAATCATCCAGACCAGAGGGAACAGGAAATCCCACCATAACATCTTTTACGGTCTCTGATAAACCCTTCCGAAAGAGAGCTGCCAATGCACTATCATTCCATGTATTAAGGACCGCCCACTTTCGGAATTTTTGACAGTATAACTCTGCAGAATCCTGACCCTGGTTTAATGCCAACAGGGTTCTCTCAGCTTGATCAACAGCATTAGGTTCATCATACAACAACCCCAAGGCTTGAAAAAATGCATCCACATTAGTCAGAATAGGATTTTCAGGTGTCAGAGAAAAAGGCCCATCCTGGGGATCGCCGCGCAGCAAGGAGATGACAATTTTAACCTGCAGCACAGAGCTCGTCGATGAGTTAGGTTTCAAGGCAAGTAATAATTTACAATTATTCTTAAGATTCAGAAATTTAGACCCATCCGCAGAAAACACATCAGGAGTAGGGATCTTAGGTTCAGCAGCATGTGACTGAATGAGGTAGGTGGAAATTCCTGGTACTTCAGCAGCAAGTTGCTCCACACGATCAGACAATTGCTTAATCTCCATTAGGAAAAAAAAATCCTCCTACGGCCCCAGAGAAAAAGAGGAAAAAATATATTAAAAAAATTCTGACACTTTTTTTTTTTTAAACAACTTTTTCCTGCTTTTGAGTACCCTAGAATCTGCGGTAAGGCTGGTGATTCTGTTATGAATGGGTCACCGAGGAGAAAAAAAACAAAACAAGCTAAGTCACAGAAAACCAGAGAGGTTGGTAACTATGCAGATTGCAGATCCCTGATCCAAACCACACAACTAGCAGCAGCCGTGGAGCGTACCTACGATGAGCCTAAACGCTTCGTCACAGCCGGAGAACTACATAAGCCTGAAGCAAGAAAAGGGGAAAACTAACTGCCCCAGAGCAGACCCCAAAGGAAAGACAGCCCCCACACATGTATTGACGGTGAAACAAGATGAAAGCACTAACACAGGCAGGAATATAGGCTGAGCAAACGATGGGGCCCAAACTAACTAGAAAGGATAGGAAAGGAAAGACACTGTCTGCAATCTGCAAAAAACCCTACAAAAATAATGTCCAACACGTCTGATAGCAAAATTAACCCTGAAGTAACTAGACTACTCCCACTATATCAGCACTCTGAAATAGTCTGAGACAGAGCAAAAAGAGGCCAATCTAATAAGGGACAAAAAGCAAATTGGCAAATACAGGTAAATAAGAGTGGAAATTCAACACAGCCCCAGTCGGGGCTGGCTGACCACACAAAAAACTGAATAGACCAACAAAATCAAGTGTGAGCATTAGGAGAAAAACTTAGCTTTAGATGACTGGAACAGAACTGAAAACCAAGACCTGACAAGCCAGAAGTAATCACCAGCACCAGAATAGGGAGTCGGCTGACTTAAATCCAGTCTGAGATTCCTGAGGTCCAATCGTCATCCTCATTATCAGGTGGCAGATCTTTACTGATTAAATCAGCCTCACTACCTCCTGTTACCACCAGAGGGAGCCTGACAGGAGAACTCACAACTGGTGGACCAGAAAATGAACTCACAACAGTCGTGGCTGTGGAAAATTGAAATTGTTCCCATACAAACGTTGGCCCATGTCAGAGTTTTTGAAAGTCTGTGAGTCATTTCCTCGTCCAAATGAGCCAACGTCTACGGTGAAAAATCGACAGTCAGCATCTGCAATCTCCATTAGAACAATAGAAAAATATTTTTGGTAATTGAAATACTCGGATCCACTTCCAGCAGGTTTCCTAATCCAAATGTGTTTGCCGTTCACAGCCCCAGAACAGTTAGGAAAATTACAAATGTCCTGGAATTTTTCAGCATTTTCCAGCTGGAGTTCAGTTGTGGGTTGGGTGAGGAATTCCTCACACAGAATGGCACATAAAGCACGGCAGGTGTCTCCAACAATCCCAGAAAGGGTGGACACTCCAATGTGGAATTGAAAATGTAGAGATGATAAGGTCTCTCCGGTAGCCAGGAATCTGCGGAACAGAAAATGGGAAAAAAAAATCAGCACATGGCTTTTATAACATTAATATTAATGACAGGTGTTGATTTTTCAAAATTACATACCTTAGGGTCACCAAAAGACGTTCCTCAGCAGTAATTGCTCGACCTAGTTGTGTGTCCTGACTGTGATGGATCCTCGAGCACGTAGCAGTAAGTCATCCTCATGTACTCGAAAAACGTCTGAGGGTTTGCATGCAACTTGGTGTATAACGAGTGGTAGGCTCCACGGCTCTCTCGCACTTCAATGATGGGGTGTTGCCAGTAGCGACGACTACGTCTTCTCCATCTGTCTCTTCTTCTTTCTGTGTGTGCATGCGTTTGCATGCGTTTTGACATGCGTTTGCGCATGCATATAATACGCTGCGCACATATACTCAAATGTGAACTTAAGGGCCTGTAACACTAAGCGATATCGCTATCAATATCGCTATAACGTCACTGGTTTTTGTGACGTTATAGCGATATTGCTAGCGATATCACTATGTCTGATACTTACCTCTGACCGCTCCCCCGCTGGGTATCGCTGATCGCGCGAGAACATCCTGGGCCATTTCTCATCGTCAGCTTCCTGCTGGGCTTCCTGCTGTGGAGACGAGCAACGCATGGACGCGTGCGTGAGGACGTCAGGATCGCCATGTCTGACAGGTAAATAGCGACCCCCGACCCCTGCGATGTCGCTGGAGAGACCTGCCTGTGTGGCAGCTCACTAGCGACCACTTAGCAATGCACCAGCGATCCTGACCGCGTCATATCGCTGGTCGGGATCGCTGGTGCATCGCTAAGTGTGACAGTACCTTTTGCCCTATTTGTACGAACAGTGTGGTGCTGCCAGGAGACCCCATTTCCTAATCTAAATTGTTTGTGCTAGTATTGCGGTGCAGGCAGGAGGCCATATTTCCTAATCTAACTTGTTTGCTAAAAGTGTGGTGCAGGCAGGAGGCCACATTTTTTAATCTAACTTGTTTGTACTAATACTGTGGTGCAGGCAGAATTCTACATTTCCTAATCTAAATCATTTGTGCTAATACTGTGGTGCAGTCACCAGGCCACATTTCCTAATCTACCGTATATAATCGAGTATAAGCTGACCCAAGTATAAGCTGAGGCACCTAATTTTGCCACAAAAAACTGGGTAAGCTTATTGATTCAAGTATAAGCCGGGTATGCATTGTCCCCTCATCCCTGTCCTGGTATGCATGGCTCCCTGTCCCCGTCATTATATGCATGGCTGCCCAGTCCCTGTCATTGTGTGCATGGCTCCCCCGTCCCTGTCGTTGTATGCATTGCTCCCCATCCCTGTTGTATGCATGGCTCCCCAGTCCCTATTTTGGTATGTATTGCTTTCCAGTCCCTGCCATTGTATGCGTGGCTCTCCGGTCCCTGTCGTTGTATTCATGGCTCTCTGGTCCCTGTCGTTGTATGCATGGCTCCCCGGACCCTATTTTGGTATGCATGGCTCTCCAGTCCCTGCTATTGTATGCATAGCTCTCCGGTCCCTGTCGTTGTATTCATGGTTCTCCGGTCCCTGTCATTGTATGCATGTTTCATATTTAAAAAAAAACATCCTACTCACCTTCCTGCGCATCTCGTTCCGATGCCAGCAGCTCTTCCTGCTGAGGGATCATGTGGCCCCTCTCATTAAGGTAATGAATTTGCACTTCACGCCTATGGGAGTGGAGAGGCATGCATATTCATTACCTTAATGAGCGGCGCCACGTGATTGCTAGGCAGAGGAAGAGCTGCTGGCACCGGAACCAACGAGATGCTGTGAGGGTGCCGGGGCCACTGAGATGCTGTGAGGGTGAGTTGGATGTCTTCTGAAAGCCGTCAGCTGTGGATGTCACTGTGTGCACTATAAGAGAAATGAATATTCTTTTCTCTTTAGCAGCGGGCACAGTGACACCCACAGCCACCATCTCCTGCCTCTGTGACCCGCTACTCTGCTGCTCCCCCTTCCCTGCCAGCCGTCTGGGACAATTGACTCATGTGTAAGCCAAGGGGGGCATTTTCAGCACAAAAAAAGTGCTGAAAAACTCAGCTTGTACACAAGTATATATGGTAAATAGTTTGTGATAATAGTGTGGTGCAGGCAGGAGGCCACATTTATTATTCTAACTCATTTGTACTAATATTGCAATGTAGGCAGGAGTGTTGTGAGTTCATTCTCTGGTTCACCAGTTGTGAGTTCCCCTTCCAGACTCCCTCTGGTGGTGACAGGAGGTGGTGAGGCTGGTTTGATCGGTGGAGGTCTGCCACCTGAGAATGAGGATGACGATTGGACCTCAGGATTCTCAGATTAGATTTAAGACAGCCGACGCCCTGTTCAGTTGCTGGTGATTCCTTCTGGCTTGTCAGCTCTTGGTTTTCGGCTCTGTTCCAGTCATCTAAAGCTAAGTTTTTCTGCTAATGTTCACACTTGATTTTGTTGGTCTGTTCAAGTTTTTTGTGTGGTCAGCCAGCCCCTGCTGGGGGCTGTGCTGAATTTCCACTCTTAGGCTAATTTCACACTTGCTTTTTTTTCCAGCGCGTTTTTAGCGCAAAAAAACGCATAGAAAAAACGCATACAAATGCTGCGTTTTTTTCAAGCATTTTTATGAGCATGCATGAAAAAAACGCAGTGTTTTTATGCGTTTGTATGCGTTTTTAGTGCGTTTTTACCGCGTTTGCGTTTTTTTCCAACATTAGGTGGCCCCTCACACTAACCCAAACCATGACTTTACTAACCCTAACCCTAACCCTGACCCTGACCCTGACCCTAACCCTAACCCTGACCCTAACCCTAACCCTGACCCTAGCCCTAAACCCCCTTAACTAACCCTAACTCTAACCCAAACCCCTAAATTCCATTGTCCAACTAATGGTAAAAAAAAAAACGCATGCGCAAAAAAACGCATACATAAGCATGCCAATGCGCACATATGCGCACCCATAGACTTATAATGGGTGTCTTGCTGTAAAAAAACGCATTGCGTGCGCATGCGTTTTTTTGAGGCAAGTCGGACGCTCAAAAAATGCAACAGGATGCATTTTGTGCGCCCGAGCGCATACCGCAAAAAAACGCATGCGCGGAAAAACGCATACAAACGCATGTGTATGCGCACATAAGCGCATCCCATGCAAAGTATAGGAAAAAAACATAGGAAACTGGCTCCCAGCGTTGCTGATCATTGCTCTCCCACTGCCAAACACAATGCGTGCTGGCCAGCGGGAGACCAATGATCAAAAAACGGCCCAGGATGGTCAAGCGCGATCAGCGATACCCGGCAGGGGGGGCCGGTCGCTCATGTGTGTCACACACAGCGAGATCGCTGTGGCATCACAAAATTAGCGATCTCACTGGCTATCTCACTGTGTGTGATGGGGCCCTAACTCGTTTGTGCTAATAGTGTGGTGCAGGCAGGAGGCCACATTTCCTTATCTAAATCATTTGTGCTAATAATGTATTGCAGGCACTGTGGTCCAGACACACTATCTCAGCAAATAAATACTAACATAAATACTGATTGTTAATTTAGTGTACTGAAAGCTCCACTGAACAAACATCTTCTTGTCCTATCCAAAGACAGCTGATAACATCTGTTACTGGACAGACTACATGACTACCTTTCTTTACCAGCCGCACAGCGGTACTCCTTGTTGATGAGAGTCAGAAAGAGCAAAGGCTCCAGTAGAAGGCAAGCGCTTCATCAAGTGGCCTCTCCTCTTCCTCCAGCTTAATGTCCCACACAGTAAAATCCACAGAGATGGCAACCCAATTACCTTTGTTTCCTCCCACGTCTCAACTCTCCAACCGCCCAACTGACTGAGGGGGACCAGTGTACATGCATGAACTGGCACATGCACCATAAACATACTTTTGCGACCCAAAATACTTTGGGATTCTTCACATTTCATTATGCCTTGCACACTGTCAAGGCACTCAGGGCCAGAGGCAGCAAAACAACACCAAAATATCTTTGTACGTTGTAAATGGGGAGTACTCACTTGGCTGGTTGCTGAGGAATATACCGGGACATTCAGGGTTAAAAAGTCCATTCAGTTTATTTTAACACAGCATAAACCACTCTCCAGGAACTTCCTAACGCGCAGCCCCCTGTGTACGTACTATGGATTACTGTCCATTGACTGTCAATGACCACACAGGTTCCCGGATACCTCTTATCCTCAGAGGCAACCTACCAACACTTCTCGCTGACCCCGGTCAATATCACTCACGGTTGCCAAGCCATCCTCTCCAGAGGTATATCACATGCATCCTCACTCTGGCTCAGACTCGCCAGCACTGCCACCTGTCCCAACAAACATAGGCTCCATCTTGTTGAAACAAACCCATTAAGGGGGGTGTGTAGGTGACTGGACCCACCCATCTACTCCGAGTCACCTGGAAGCCTGTCCAACATATTATCAACCCTCAGCAGCAGATCTGTTGAGCCAAACAAGTTCAGGTTTCCATCACAGAGGCCACCCACCTAAATGATACATACCACCCATTAAACACATAACCAGTCGCCATACCACAACGTCCACCATATTTCACTGGAACTACTGTGTTCTTTTATTTGTAGGCCTCATTCCATTTACAGTAAACAGTAGATGATAAGCTTAAGCAAAAAACTATCTTTGTCTCATCTGTCCACAAAACACCTGCTGGCCCTCTATAGATTTTGAGGGCCACCTACTGGGCCTCCAAGTTTCAAACTTTACAGTATTAAAATGAAAAAGAAAATGTGCCCACCTCAGATGGGCATAGTTCAAATTTCCCATTGAATTTCATTTATTTGTTACTCAGGTCGAGCACCTGAGCATTACGATTTGCTTGACTCGAGAAACGAGTACCCGAGCATTTTAGTGCTCACTCATCACTAATAAATAACACTAACGTTTGACATAAAATTAATAGTTTTATAAGTTTTAAATATATTAATATATTTGTAACATAATATAAACTGCAAAAAATGTCTGCATTACTTTACATCTATTTTAAAATTCCCAATTTTAAAAAAATGGCAGCATTCCAATTAATTGGGAAAAATAGAGTGTTTTATGTGTCCTCACAAAATAATGTTTTAACTTGAACTCCTGAGAATCTTTTTCAAGCAAAAAAAAAATCTAGGGGCTGGATCTGAGACGCTGCTGTGTGTGAGCAAATACGAATCCCTATATTACCCCTTTTTCACAGATAAATTCGAGAGCTGAACTTTTAAAAAAATTTGTATGTTTAGTCATGGGACCGGAAGGTTTGCAGCTCTCGAGTTTTGTAAAATTTGGATTTGGATTACACTCCGATGTATTATATCCTGCTGTAGATTTCATATAAGATTTTAATCATAGAAATAGAAAGATCTAGAAAACAAACAGAATGATCTAGAAACAGCAGCAGAGTGAGAACCCGATTATTAGCAGGAACAAGGACGAGTCCTCCCTTCCCCCAGTGCAGGGCTTTACATAACCAATAACCATCCCTCCCCCACACAGAGCAGAGGCTGAGCGCTGAGCCTATCCCTCCCCACCGCAAGGCTAGAAACATGAGAGCACACAAAGGAGAGCTCAGAGAGAGAGAGCGCCACTCCCTCACTATGGAAGTGTGCAATAACCATGGAGCCTGTGCCTCCTCCTTATACAGGGGATTAGGAGCAGCACAGAGTCCGTGCCCCCCCCCCACATTACAGATGAGTCACACAGATATAATACACCACCTCCCTATGACCTACAAAAAGAAATGTGCAGCATGTCCGGCCTGTCACACCCGTATATATGACACGGATATAAAAGCTATCCCTCCCCAGCACACAACTGAGTCATGTGAATGTCTGCTGTATCCTGCACATGTGACATGTACAGATGAACCGTACCCACCTCTAATGCTTCCATGGCTGCATCTAATATATAAGGAAAAGCAGAAAGACTCTAACCAGCATATCCACAGCAATACATGCAGGAGGTAGTCATAGTCCAGTCCTGTTAACCCCTTAGTGACAGAGCCATTTTGCAGCTTAATGACCAGGCCAATTTTTACAATTCTTACCACTGTCACTTTATGAGGATACAACTCTGGAACGCTTTAATGGATACTGCTGATTCTGAGATTGTTTTGTCATGACATATTGTACTTCATGTTACTGGTAAAATTTTGCAATTTTCAAACTTATGCCCTTAAATCAGAGAGATGTGTCACACAAATTTCTTAATGAATAACATTTACCACATGTCTACTTTACATCAGCACAATTTTGGAAACAAATTTTTTTTTTTGTTAGGAAGTTATAAGGATTAAAAGTTGACCAGCAATTTCTCATTTTTACAACAAAATTTACAAAACCATTTTTTTTAGTGACCACATCATAGTTAAAGTCATTTTGAGGGGTGTACATGACAGAAAATACCCAAAAGTGACACCATTCTAAAAACTAGACCACTCAAGGTGCTCAAAACCACATTTGAGAAGTTTAGTAACCCTTTACGTGCTTCACAGGAACTAAAGCAATGTGGAAGGAAAAAATTAACATCTAACTTTTTTTTGCAAAAAATTTACTTCAGAACCAATTTTTTCTATTTTTACAAGTGTTAAAAGAGAAAACAAACCACAAAATTTGTTGTGCAATTTCTCCTGAATACGCCGATACTCCATATGTGGGGGTAAACCACTTTTTGGCGCACGGCAGAGGTCGCAAGGGAAGGAGCGCTATTTGACTTTTTCCAACGCAGAATTGGCTGGAATTGAGATCAGACGCCATGTTGCTGTCAGAGAGCCCCTGATGTGCCTAAACAGTGGAAACCCCCAACAAGTGGCCCCATTTTGGAAACTAGACCCCTTAAGGAACTTATCTAGATGTGTGGTGAGCACTTTGAACCCCCAGGTGCTTCACAGAAGTTTATAATGCAGAGTCGTTAAAATAAAAAAAATCACTTTTTTTTCCTCAAAAATGATTTTTTTAAGCTATGTTTTATTTTCTCAGGGGTAACAGGAGAAATTGGACCACAAAAGTTGTTGTGCAATTTGTCCTGAGTACACCGATACCCCATATATGAGGGGGAACCAACAACAAGAAAATAGGGGGGGAAGCCAGCACTGCTTAAGGTTAGAACGCATATATTGAAGTGCATATGCACATAATATCCAGCTGTATTCAAAAATGAGATATTTGGCAAAAAAATTGATCAATTCAATTGAGCCACCCCGCCGCGCCAAGGCAATCTCATGTGGGGGGTCCTACTCTACATTTATAATAAATACTGTGCAATTACGGCCTCCTAAGAGCATGACCACATCAAGTGCAATCTGTACCTGAACATTGCTGGATCGCTCCCATGAAGCCAGATGAAGGCCAACCAGGTCTGAACACAGACATATCAGGATTGACCTCCACACATTGCCCAACCAGCAAACATAGATGAAGGGCGATGTTGGCCCAGACACAGGTGCACAATTAAATAAAGCTTGGGGCAGGGCGGGGCTGCCGTGTGTGTGCACAGCAGCCTAGATCCATCATAATGAACACAGAAAAATTTATAGCGGACATAGCCAAGCGTGCACGGCAACAGTGGTGGTGAGCCACAAACCAACAACAAGAAAATAGGGGGGAAGCCAGCACTGCTTAAGGTTAGAACGCATATATTGAAGTGCATATGCACATAATATTCAGCTGTATTCAAAAATGAGATATTTGGCAAAAAAATTGATCAATTCAATTGAGCCACCCCGCCGCGCCAAGGCAATCTCATGTGGGGGGTCCTACTCTACATTAATAATAAATACTGTGCCATTACGGCCTCCTAAGAGCATGACCACATCAAGTGCAATCTGTACCTGAACATTGCTGGATCGCTCCCATGAAGCCAGATGAAGCAAGTGCAGATGAAGGCCAACCAGGTCTGAACACAGACATATCAGGATTGACCTTCACACATTGCCCAACCAGCAAACATAGATGAAGGGCGATGTTGGCCCAGACAATGTGTGGAGGCCATTCCTGATATGTCTGTGTTCAGACCTGGTTGGCCTTCATCTGCACTTGCTTCATCTGGCTTCATGGGAGCGATCCAGCAATGTTCAGGTACAGATTGCACTTGATGTGGTCATGCTTTAGATGTATTTAGGAGGCCGTAATGGCACAGCATTTATTAAAAATATATAGAGTAGGACCCCCCATATGAGATTGCCTTGGCGCGGCGGGGTGGCTCAATTGAATTGATCAATTTTTTTGCTAAATATCTCATTTTTGAATACAGCTAGACATTATGTGCATATGCACTCCAATTTATGCGTTCTAACCTTAAGCAGTGCTGGCTTCCCCCCCTATTTTCTTGTTGTTGGTTTGTGGCTCACCACCACTGTTGCCGTGCACGCTTGGTTATGTCCGACGTAATTTTTCTGTGTTCATTGTGATGGATTAGGCTGCTGTGCACACACACGGCAGCCCCACCCTGCCCCAAGCTTTATTTAGTTGTGCACCTGTGTCTGGACCAACATCGCCCTTCATCTATGTTTGCTGGTCAGGCAATGTGTGGAGGCCATTCCTGATATGTCTGTGTTCAGACCTGGTTGGCCTTCATCTGCACTTGCTTCATCTGGCTTCATGGGAGCGATCCAGTAATGTTCAGGTACAGATTGCACTTGATGTGGTCATGCTCTAGATGTATTTAGGAGGCCATAATGGCACAGCATTTATTAAAAATATATAGAGTAGGACCCCCCATATGAGATTGCCTTGGCGCGGCGGGGTGGCTCAATTGAATTGATCAATTTTTTTGCTAAATATCTCATTTTTGAATACAGCTAGACATTATGTGCATATGCACTCCAATTTATGCGTTCTAACCTTAAGCAGTGCTGGCTTCCCCCCCTATTTTCTTGTTGTTGGTTTGTGGCTCACCACCACTGTTGCCGTGCACGCTTGGTTATGTCCGACGTAATTTTTCTGTGTTCATTGTGATGGATTAGGCTGCTGTGCACACACACGGCAGCCCCACCCTGCCCCAAGCTTTATTTAGTTGTGCACCTGTGTCTGGACCAACATCGCCCTTCATCTATGTTTGCTGGTCAGGCAATGTGTGGAGGCCATTCCTGATATGTCTGTGTTCAGACCTGGTTGGCCTTCATCTGCACTTGCTTCATCTGGCTTCATGGGAGCGATCCAGTAATGTTCAGGTACAGATTGCACTTGATGTGGTCATGCTCTAGATGTATTTAGGAGGCCATAATGGCACAGCATTTATTAAAAATATATAGAGTAGGACCCCCCATATGAGATTGCCTTGGCGCGGCGGGGTGGCTCAATTGAATTGATCAATTTTTTTGCTAAATATCTCATTTTTGAATACAGCTAGACATTATGTGCATATGCACTCCAATTTATGCGTTCTAACCTTAAACAGTGCTGGCTTCCCCCCCTATTTTCTATGAGGGGGAACCACTATTTGGGTGCATGGGAGAGCTTGGAAGGGAAGGAGTGCCATTTTGGAAGGCAGACTTTGATGGAATGTTCTGCGGTCTTCACGTTCAGTTTGCAGAGCCCCTGATGTGCCTAAACAGTAAAATCCCCCCACAAGTGACCCCATTTTGGAAACTAGACCCTCGAAGGAACTTATCTAGATGTGTGGTGAGCAGTTTGAACTCATAAGAGCTTCACAGAAGTTTATAAACGCAGAGCAGTGAAAATAAAAAATCTTTTTTCTTCCTCAAAAATGATTTTTTAGCCCGATATTTTTTATTTTCCCAAGGGTAACAGGAGAAATTAGGCCCCAAAAGTTGTTGTGCAATTTGTCCTGAGTACGTTGATACCCGATATGTAAGGGGGAACAACTGTTTGGGCAAATGGGAGAGCTTGGAAGGGAAGGCGCGCCATTTTGGAATGCAGACTTTGATGGAATGTTCTGCGGGCATCATGTTGCGTTTGCAGAGCCCCTAATGTACCTAAACCGTATAAACACCCCACAAGTGACCCCATTTTGGAAACTAGACCCCCCAAGGAGCTTATCTAGATGTGTGGTGAGCACTTTGAACCCCCAAGTGCTTCACAGAAGTTTATAACGCAGAGCTGAGATAATAACATTTTTTTTTCCACAAAAGCTATTTTTTTAGCTCCCAATTTTTATTTTCCCAAAGGTAATAGGAGAAATTAGACCCCAAAAGTTGGTAAATAGTGGAAACCCCTCAATTCTTGCTCCAACCCTAACCCCCATCACACTCCTAACCCTAATCCCAACCCTAACCCTAACCCTAATTCTAACCCTAACAATAACCCTAGCCCTAACCCTAACTCTAATTCCAACCCTAACCCTAATTCTAACCCTGACCTTGATTCCAACCCTAACCCTAATTCTAACCCTAATTCTAACCCTAACCCCAGCCCTAAACCTAGCCATAACCCTAGCCCTAGCCCTAACCCCAACCCTAACCCTAATAGAAAAATGAAAAAAAAAAAACTTTCCTTATTTCATTATGTGTGCCTAACTAAGGGGATGATAAACGGGGGGGTTATTTACTATTTTTTTATTTTTATCACCATGATAGTTTATCACAGTGATCAAATGAAGGAATGGAATCTGCCAGCCGGAGCTTGCAGAATCGTGGCGGGCACACTGCGCATGCACCCACCATTTTCTTCCAGATCCAAGATGGCGGCGCCCACCGGAGGAGGCAGTAGGGACCCAGGACCACCGGGAAGGGATCCAGGACCATCGGGAAGTATCGGGGGGGATCAGGAACCCTATTTCTCTCTCCTCTGATGTGCGATCACATCAGAGGAGAGAGAAATTAAATGCAAAATCGCGCCTTTATTTGGCAGTCGCCATTATAGGGTTAATAACGTCGATCGCAAAAGCGTGGTCGTTATTAACTGACCTGATTCACGTTCTCTGGGGTCTTGGCTACCCCCGGCAGCCGAGACCCCGGAGAAAATCCGACACTGGGGGGCGCTGTTTACTTTCTCCACAGCGCCGTAAATTCACGGCGCTGTGGTTTAAGTACCCTTAACTACCACCGTTAAAAGACGTATCGGCGGTCATTAAGGGGTTAAAGAGGTCTTCTCTAGTGAAGAGCGAGTATACTCATTGCTCGGGTTTTCCCAAGCATGCTCTGGTGTCCTTTGAGTATTTTGGCGTGCTCAGAGATTTAGTTTCTGTCGATGCAGCTGCATGATTTGCGGTTGCTAGACAGCCTGAATACATGGGATTCCCTAACAAACAGGCATTCCCCACATGTATTCAGGCTGTCTAGCAGCCGCAAGTCATGCCGCTGCATCCACTCAAACTAAATCTCCGAGCACGCCAAAATACTCTGAGGACACCCGAGCATGCTCGGGAAAACCCGAGCAATGAGTATACTCGCTCATCACTAGTCTTCTCACATTTGGAAGTTATCCTTTATTCGTGGGATAGGTGATAGCTTCCTCATCACTGGGACCCTCACTGATCCCAAGAACGAGGCATCAGCTCTATTCATTCTTATGGGAATCCCACAGATCAGCTGAGAGCAGAGCTTACCTATCTCCGACAGACCCATTAAGAATGAATAAAGTGGCAGTGCACATGATCGCACACCACTTTTTCAGAACCCCGAGTCTCATGATTGCTGGGGGCATCAGCAGTCGGACCCCCAGTGATCAGGAACAGATAAAACTTCACAGTACAGATATGGTTCCATGCACTGGGATTTGTTGTTCAGCCCTTGCAGAACTCTGCTGATAACACAACTCTATATGGACCTGGTAGAGATTCTGTGCTTCATCACTTGCTGAACAGACAGGATAACAATGAGTAATCAGTAGAGTTGAGCGAAACGGGTCGAAAAATTTCAAAAGTCGCCGACCTTTGGCAAAGTCGGGTTTCATGAAACGAAACCCGACCCTAGGATGAGGTCGGCCACGAGGTCGGCGACTTAAGCGCCAAAGTCGCGTTTCAAAAGTTTGTTTTGCGCCCTTTTTCAGCCAATCAGGATCCACGGACACTGTGGGCAACGTGATGACATAGGCAGGGGTCACCACCATCTTTCAGAAGGGCATGCAAGTGATTGGCTTGCTTTGGTGGGCGTCACAGGGGGTATAAAAGGGCGTGCACGCCGACCGCCATGTTACTCATGCTGATCTCAGAATAGGGAGAGCTGCTGCTGATTTTGTAGGGAGAGCGTTAGGCAGGGAAGAAGACACCAAAAACTGCTTCTGCTGCTAGCGATTTTGCCAGTACAACACACCAGTCACTGTGTGTGCAGTGCAAGTGGAGGCTATATTTTGCTGGATCAGCGGTGTTGGTTGTTAGGCTGCCTTCTAAGGCTTCCTGACGGCTGCATTGCTGTTTACCCACTGCTCTGCAAACTGCTTTTTTAAAAGCAATCCCAATTTTTTTTTTTTTCCTGGTGAGGTACTGAGCGTGCATTTTTTCACACCATACAGCGGTGCACACTCCTCACACAGTACCGTGTAACGGATGTTATCACAGCCACAGTGAAGCTGTGTGTCACTCTGTAAGGTTAAGTCAAGGACATGTTCCGTTCTTACAGACCTGCACCTTCTAGTTTTGTCAGGCTTTCAAACAGTTAAATATATTTGCTGTTTGATCACATTCAAAACTATAGAGAGACAGCGTGTGTCAGTCCGTATACTTAAAAAACACGGAGCTTGACAATTTTACATACACCGGACAGCCGTGTACGTGCACGCTCCTCTCTCAGTACCGTGTAACGGTTGTTATCACAGCCACAGTGAAGCTATCTGTGTGTCGCTCTGTAAGGATAAGTCGAGGACATGTTCCGTTCTTACAGACCTGCACCTTCTAGTTTTGTCTAGTTTTCAAACAGTTAAATATATTTGCTGTTTGATCACATTCAAAACTATAGAGAGACAGCGTGTGTCAGTCCGTATACTTAAAAAACACGGAGCTTGACAGTTTTACATACACCGGACAGCCGTGTACGTGCACGCTCCTCTCTCAGTCCCGTGTAACGGCTGTTATCACGGCCACAGTGAAGATGTGTGTTGCTCTGTAAGGATAAGTCGAGGACTTGTTCCGTTCTTACAGACCTACACTCTAGGGAGATTCCTATTCTGCCCAATTCTATATACACCTTGTAGTTTGTCATACACTAGCCAATTTCTGCCTGTGACATAGCGCTGTGATATTCACTGGGTCTCACACAACCCAAAAGTGTCCAGTGTCCACAAGTGTGTGCAGAAATTCAAAATCTCCGTTATCCTCTAGAGACATTTTTCACACCTGCGACATCGAGCCTGTGACATAGCGCTGTGATATTCAGTGGGCCTCACACAATCCAAAAGTGTCCAGTGTCCACAAGTGTGTGCAGAAATTCAAAATCTCCGTTATCCTCTAGTGACATTTTTCACACCTGCGACATCGAGCCTGTGACATAGCGCTGTGATATTCAGTGGGCCTCACACAATCCAAAAGTGTCCAGTGTCCACAAGTGTGTGCAGAAATTCAAAATCTCCATTATCCTCTAGAGACATTTTTCACACCTGTGACATCGAGCCTGTGACATAGCGCTGTGATATTCAGTGGGCCTCACACAATCCAAAAGTGTCCAGTGTCCACAAGTGTGTGCAGAAATTCAAAATCTCCCCGTCCTATAGACACCTTTTACCTTGTTTTACATTGCTATATAGTTTGTTGGATTTTGTCTACATTTCTACCAAAAATGAGGAAGGCTGGTGGAAGAGGCCGTGGAATTGGGCGGGCGTTGGCAGCTGGTAATGATGGTGTTGGTGGTGGATCTGATGGTAGTGGCAAAAGCAAAATAAGACCGAATGCAGGAGGTGTTGAGCCTGCGTCATCGTCTGGCTCCACAAGGCCTCGAAGGCTTAGTTTTCTAGGAGTTGGCAAACCGCTTTTAAAGCCAGAGCTTCAGGAAAAAGTTTTGTCTTACATTGCTGACTCAGCCTCCAAATCTATCGCCTCCTCTTCTGAAGTTGTAAAAAATAAAAGCACTGAGTCGTCATTGGAGGCTCATGTTCTTGAACCACACCTTTCCTTGTGTCCTTCACCCCAACCAAGATTGAAGGATGACGCAGGCCATACTACTGATTCCTCCATGGAGCTGTTTTCACATACCATGCCTGGATTATCAAGTGAAATGGTGAATTACCCAGGCCAAGATGAATCTGACATGGAGTGCACTGATGCACAGCCGCTGATAGATGATTCTGCTGGTACATTCACTCAGAGCACTACATTGTCCTCGCAGTGTACAGAGCCAGATTCTGACCCTGATGAGACTCAGGTGCCCCTTCCCGCACACTATACCACCATACACGGTGACACAGAGGAAGGTGCACATGACATAGAAGAGGAGGTGATGGATGACCCAGTTGTTGACCCAGATTGGCATCCATTGGGGGAAGAGGGTGCTGCTTCCAATAGCTCAGATGAGGAGGAGAAGCATCCACAGCAGACATCGACATCGCAACAGCTGTTATCTGGCATGTCCGGAGCAGTCCAAAAATGGGTTACAAAAACCAAAAGAGTTGCAGGACAGCAAGGCCAGATGGTCAAAATATCACAGCGTGCTAGGCCGCAAAATGTCTGCCAAAGTAGGAAGAGTGCAGTGTAGCACTTTTTTGAACAAAATCCTCATGATCAGGCCAATGTTATCTGTAAGAAGTGCGCAAAGACCTTTAGCTGAGGGAAAAATCTGAAAAATTTGAATACCAGTTGCATGCTTAGACATTTAACCAGCATGCACTTGCAAGCGTGGACACAACACCAAACCTCAAGTACCACATGTGCAACTGATCACAAAGAAGGTAGTCAGTAACGCTACATTGTTTCCCCCACTGTAAGCCCACCGGTTAGCACAGCAGCAAATGTTGAGGTGTCGTTGCAAGGCCACAGCAGTCAGGGAATCCCACTGTTATATCAACGAAAGACTGAATCTAGGCCATCAGAAAGAACACCAACTCCATCACCATCATCAACCCTCTCTCAGTCCGCCCTGTCCACCGCTAACTTCCACCATATGCAGCTCTCAAGTCCAGCTCACCCTCCCAGACACTATGAGTAGGTCAAGAAAGTACTCAGTCTCTCATCCGCGTACACTGGGTTTGAAGGCCCACATTGCCAAACTAATCTCGTTAGAGATGATGCCCTATCGGATGGTGGAAAGCGCAGCTTTCCGTGAACTCATGGCCTATGCAGTACCACGCTATGACCTACCCAGTCGCCACTTCTTCTCTCGCAAAGCCATCCCAGCCCTCCACCATCATGTGAAAGACCGCATTGTCCATGCACTCAAGCAGTCAGTGAGTGGAAAGGTGCACCTCATAACTGATGCATGGTCCAGTCGGCATGGCCAGGGCCGTTACGTGTCCATCACTGTGCACTGGGTTAATGTGGTGGATGCAGGGTCCACAGGGGACAGCGGTGGTGGGACAGTGCTGCCTAGCCCACGGTATAGGAAACAGTTGGCTGTAGGCGTTCGACCCTCCTCCTCCAGAAGCGAAAGCTCGTCCACAGAGCGCAGTCGTACAAGCACTCCATCTGCAGCTGCCACTGTTGCACACGAGGTGTTCCCCTATCGAGCAGCTAGTGGAAAGCGTCAGCAGGCTGTGTTGCAGATGATGTGTTTGGGCGACAGACACACCGCCGAGGTGCTGGCCGAGTACTTTCAGCGACAAACTGAGTCATGGCTGGGCAGTGTACATCTAATTTTGTGGCAGCCATAGCCCTTTCAAAACTCAGCCACATACCTTGCTTGGCTCACACCTTGAACCTAGTGGTGCAGTGCTTCCTCAATAATTATCCGGCGTTAACAGCCCTGCTCCAGAAGGTGCGAAGACTGTGCGCGCACATCCGCCGGTCGCCTGTACACTCCATTCGTATGCAGAAGCTGCAGTGATTGCTCCACCTTCCCAACCACCGCCTCATTGTCGACATTGCAACAAGGTGGAACTCCATCCTGCACATGGTTGAGCGGCTGTGCGAGCAGAGGCAGGCCATAATGCATTTGTGGGAGGATACACGGGCAGGCACTTTGAGGGCAGACATGGAGTTGACAGGTGTGCAGTGGTCGAAGCTGAAAGACCTCTGTAAAGTCCTTCAGTGTTTTGAGGAATGCACACGGCTGGTAAGCGCAGACGACGCCATCCTAAGCATGAGCATCCCACTTATGTGTCTGCTCATGCAAACTTTGACGCACCTTAAGGAGCAGGCGTCTGCAGCCAGTGTTGATGAGGAGGAAGAGGTGGAGGGAATCCTTGATGACATTCAGCCATTGTCTGCTCAGGGACCTCTCCTGGACGAGGTGGAAGAAGAAGAGGAGGAGGAGGATGATGATGGGGATCATTACTTAGGGGAGGAGGATGCATCTTGTGGGGCAAGTGAAAATGTTGGCGTGGCAAGGTCTGGTACAGGGTTTGTGCGTGACTGGAGGGATGTGGATTTGCCAGAAAGTGCTCCTCCACCCAGCACTCGCAGTGCATCATTGACACTGGGAACATTGGCCCACATGTCAGATTATGCCTTGCAGATCCTAAAAAGGGACCCACGCATTGCCAAAATGATGAACGATGACGACTACTGGTTGGCCAGCATCCTGGATCCACGCTATAAAGGCAAATTACAAAACATCATGCCACAGGAGAACCTTGACCTAATATTGTCTACTAAACAAGCAACTCTGGTTAACCGGTTGGTTGAGGCATTCCCAGGACACAGCAGCGGTGATGGTTCTCACACGAGCCGTACGGGCCGGGGGCAGCTTGGCAGAGGTGTTCGTGGTGCACACAGCAGAAGTGGCTTTGGAGACAGGGGTTTCATGACAATGTTGTGGACTGATTTTTCACGGACCGCTCACACAACTGGTAATACTGCATCGATGGAAAGTGACAGGAGACAGCAGTTGTCAACTATGGTTAACAACTACTTTTCCTCCCATATCGATGTTCTCCCGCACAGGTCATTCCCCTTTGACTATTGGGCTGCTAAACTGGACACCTGGCCTGAATTGGCACAATATGCCTTACAAGAGCTCGCTTGCCCAGCTTCAAGTGTGCTATCGGAAAGAGTCTTCAGTGCAGCTGGATCAATCCTGACAGAAAAAAGGACCCGTCTGTCAACTCAAAATGTGGATGATCTAACCTTCATTAAAATGAACCATGCATGGGTTTCTAAGGATTTTGTCCCACCTTCCCTTGATGACACATAGGTTGCCAGAAAAATGGCTTGCTTTGGTCCTCCTCTTATTCCGCGAACTTGACCTATTTCGCCTTTTGCAGCAGCTGAATGACCCACATCTACATATGCAACTTTGTAAACCTCCCTAAGTGGGCGGCCCCCCCCCCATGGCCGGGGTCACCACCTAGTGCACAAAACCGTGCGAGTGCCGTTGCCCTGGACAGGTGGGTAGGCCGACTCTTGGGCGCGGGCACTGGCATAGGGTCCCTCATAGTGAGTACAATCAAGTGTCTCTGACAGTGGTGGTGCACACCCGCCGTCAGACACACCGCCGTACTATGAGGGGCCCAGTGCCAGTACCGAGGCCCACGAGTGTGCCCCCTTGCTTGGGCAGGGCCCCAGCATTTGCAATGTTTACCTCTCCCTGCTCCTCCGCTGTGTAGTCTGGGCTGTCAAATCCTTCACTGGGACTGCCACTACAAATTGATTGAACTGAAAGATGATGGTTAAGATGTAGCTATGCCCTGTCCTGCTGGCCGGGCTCTAGCTCCAGATGATCAGTGGCTTCCATTTCTTATGGACGTCGACTCACAATTACATGCAGTGGTGGTTTATCATCAGCTTTCACAGTTTTCCTACTCACAAACGTGTGACATTCCGGCGCACATTTCAAAATGTGCCCTCTCATGCCAATCAAATAGAATCGCCTACGGCCTGTGGCTTCTGTCTTTTGCACTCCAAAGTTACGTGACAGATCATGATAGCCAGTGAGCACCATGTTTACATCGCTCCCTGTGATAAAAATTGGATTGAGATGAGTAACAGTGATGGAATCAACGGAAGTGCAATACAGCAAGACTTTATTCACAAAAAAATGTTTTCACTGTCTCAACACACAAATTAATTGAGGGTCAGCATCGCCTATGAGAATTGTGACGGAAGTTTTTCCCGTGAATAATAATTCCTAGATTTCTGCAATCAATAGCCTTTATGTCACTAATTGTATGCATCTCATTTCCTATTGCAGAGAGGCTGGACTGTATTACTGGGACAGAAATATATATGAAGATTTAAAAATAACACCAAAAGTATATAGTTGTGTACGCCTCAAATGCATTTCCTTTTTTCCACTTTTTAGATTGCTGTGTAATCCATACTGAGAACACGGAGATTTTACATGTTTAAACTATGCTATATGTACCTGCTATCCAGTGATAAAGTACCCTTTCTCAACTTTGTACAATCTGGTCAAATCCATACTGGGCCTGAGAACATCTGAGTCTGCCTCCTGATCTATAGACATATATTTTTAATGTATACACTAGGCTACATACAGTGGGGCAAAAAAGTATTTAGTCAGTCAGCAATAGTGCAAGTTCCACCACTTAAAAAGATGAGAGGCGTCTGTAATTTACATCATAGGTAGACCTCAACTATGGGAGACAAACTGAGAAAAAAAAATCCAGAAAATCACATTGTCTGTTTTTTTTTCATTTTATTTGCATATTATGGTGGAAAATAAGTATTTGGTCAGAAACAAGCAATCAAGATTTCTGGCTCTCACAGACCTGTAACTTCTTCTTTAAGAGTCTCCTCTTTCCTCCACTCATTACCTGCAGTAATGGCACCTGTTTAAACTTGTTATCAGTATAAAAAGACACCTGTGCACACCCTCAAACAGTCTGACTCCAAACTCCACTATGGTGAAGACCAAAGAGCTGTCAAAGGACACCAGAAACAAAATTGTAGCCCTGCACCAGGCTGGGAAGACTGAATCTGCAATAGCCAACCAGCTTGGAGTGAAGAAATCAACTGTGGGAGCAATAATTAGAAAATGGAAGACATACAAGACCACTGATAATTTCCCTCGATCTGGTGCTCCACGCAAAATCCCACCCCGTGGGGTCAGAATGATCACAAGAACGGTGAGCAAAAATCCCAGAACCACGCGGGGGGACCTAGTGAATGAACTGCAGAGAGCTGGGACCAATGTAACAAGGCCTACCATAAGTAACACACTACGCCACCATGGACTCAGATCCTGCAGTGCCAGACGTGTCCCACTGCTTAAGCCTGTACATGTCCGGGCCCGTCTGAAGTTTGCTAGAGAGCATTTGGAAGATCCAGAGGAGTTTTGGGAGAATGTCCTATGGTCTGATGAAACCAAACTGGAACTGTTTGGTAGAAACACAACTTGTCGTGTTTGGAGGAAAAAGAATACTGAGTTGCATCCATCAAACACCATACCTACTGTAAAGCATTCTGGTGGAAACATCATGCTTTGGGGCTGTTTCTCTGCAAAGGGGCCAGGACGACTGATCCGGGTACATGAAAGAATGAATGGGGCCATGCATCGTGAGATTTTGAGTGCAAACCTCCTTCCATCAGCAAGGGCACTGAAGATGAAACGTGGCTGGGTATTTCAACATGACAATGATCCAAAGCACACCGCCAGGGCAACGAAGGAGTGGCTTCGTAAGAAGCATTTCAAGGTCCTGGAGTGGCCTAGCCAGTCTCCAGATCTCAACCCTATAGAAAACCTTTGGAGGGAGTTGAAAGTCCGTGTTGCCAAGCGAAAAGCCAAAAACATCACTGCTCTAGAGGAGATCTGCATGGAGGAATGGGCCAACATTCCAACAACAGTGTGTGGCAACCTTGTGAAGACTTACAGAAAACGTTTGACCTCTGTCATTGCCAACAAAGGATATATCACAAAGTATTGAGATGAAATTTTGTTTCTGACCAAATACTTATTTTCCACCATAATATGCAAATAAAATGAAAAAAAAACAGACAATGTGATTTTCTGGATTTTTTTTTCTCAGTTTGTCTCCCATAGTTGAGGTCTACCTATGATGTAAATTACAGACGCCTCTCATCTTTTTAAGTGGTGGAACTTGCACTATTGCTGACTGACTAAATACTTTTTTTCCCCACTGTATATACGTGTTATCCGGTGAAACTGTACCCTTTATCAACTTTCTACAATGTTGTTGAATCCATACTGGGCCTGAGAACAGCTGCCGAGCTGTTAAGCAAGCTACAGCACCTGTGGTTTGGACACGTAATTTTTTCAGGAATGACGGTTAGGCCTAACTCCGGAATTGCGGTTGACCTGAACTTACTGGGAAATCATCGTTCGCGAGGAATAATCTGAATCCCAGATCCCCATCACTAACGGAGTTCAGCAGGTTATCTGCACCTGTAAGCGACAAAAGCTGGTCCTTTCAGTGTAGCGTGCATGCAGCCCCGGACATGTACTGGAATGCTAGACCCTTTATTGCGCGATCTCACGTGCCACAGCCTCGCGTATCCCTCTAGTAAGCTTGACGCTTACCGCGAGGCCATGCCGGAGTCTCGGTCGTTAACAGAATAAAGCTGAGAAATCGCTAGCACAACTACAAACGGACATACCACACCACACACAGAATCGACAAAGCTTGCAATCTGTCCATCTTTTCGGTAGCTTGTATGGTAGTGGTTTCCCGGGTGCAGTCCAATTAAGCCACAGGCTCCACTCCTGGTGGTGCCCTTTTGGACATTCCTTTAAGGTTCAGCTTTGCAATCATACTGCCCCTGGAAACCAAAAACTTTGCCTTCAGGGACGCTGTTTGGAGGTTCGTGGGAATAACGCCGCCCGATCAGCAGTCGGCATATGGGTCGCCCTCCCAGGGCTGTGGGGTACTAAGTACCGGGCCGGTGTCAGTGGGATGTGTCACAGCAGCGGTGACCCGGACGGTGGCCCTGGGCGCCCATATAAATGGTGTGGTATAATGGTAAAGAGTTTATATAGATAGTTTGACGCCACCTGTGGTGTTCGGCAACATAGATGTTAGGTCGACGCTGCATGCAGATCCTCTGGGACTGATGGTGTTGTGCAGCAAAGATGGTGAAGCTCCCCACAGGTGGAGCTGGAGTCCCTGGGAAGTGTAGATGTAGTGATGGGGGAAAGGCACAGGCGGTGTAGGTGCTGGTACCCAGATGTAGCGGTGCTGGAATAACTGTAGGACACCAGAGCGTGCAGTTCCAAAGCTTTACTCACAGTCTGCAGGTTACACAGATGCCTGCCTCCGTGCTGTGTCCTCCGGGTCAGGACCTCTGCCAACCTCCGGGACCAGAATGGAAAGCTCCTTTCCAACACTCCGCCAACATGTACCTTCCTGAACGTCTCCTTTCTAGCGCTTGTGGGGGAAGCACTCACAGGACCGTGGCTCTCTGAAACGCCTCCTGTCTAACAGATGTTCCTCAGACTTTACTTGTAAGGCAGACAGCTGTAGCCTTTTCCTTCTGCCTCGCACACGTCGATGCTGGGGCCTCCGAGCCTTAGTTGGGTACAGAGCATTTATAGCTGCTACTTCCACCGGTTTCTGCTGCAGGAACGTCAGTGTCCCTACAAACTCAGAGACCGGAATCTGGACCATGCGCTCCAGCTAGGAGTGAGCCTTAACTCTGCTCATCCTCCAGCTCCCCTTCTCACGTCCACACACTTCCCCTTCCCTGCACAGAGTGCCCTAACTTACCTCCTCCCGACCACAGAGAGCAGCTCCTCAGCAGTCAGGTTCAGAGGTTGGTTTCACTGCTAGAGAGATCCTTCGTTGCTCCCAAGCTTGACAACACACTCCCTAGGAGGAAGGCAATGCCACAGTGGCGACCGTACTCTTGGGGACGCCACAAGTGTACTAAGGCCCAGCCACTGCTGGATGATGCTGCTGGTACATTGACCCAGACCACTACATTCCCCTCGCACTCTACACAGCCAGAATCTGACCCAGAGGAAACTCAGGTTCCCCTTCCCGCATACTATACCACCTTACACGGTGATAAAGAGGAAGGTGCAGATGAAAGTGCAGGTTCCTTGAGCAGGTGGGGGGGCATACTCATGGGCTATGGCACTGGTACAGGGCACCGCATAGTATGCAAAAGTGTCTCTGCCGGTGGGAGGGCCTAAACAGCCAAGTGCAGTGAGATGGAAGATGGGGACGACAAGGAGTTCAGAGTAGTGCAGGGATTCCCTAGCAAGGAGACTTATGTAATTGTTTTCAATGTTGGGACAGCAATTTTTGGGGAGCACTATACTCTGGTGAATGATATATGGGGCCCACCATACACTGGAGCATTCCAAAGGTGGACATCAGACACTGGAGCAGCATTTACAGGGCTCATTATACACTAGAGCAGTAGAAATGGGGCCCATTATATATGGAGCATTATTTGGGCCCATAAGACAGTGGAGCTTCATCCATTGGGACCAACATATACTGTAGCATTATGTGGAGCTCATCATATACGGTTTGAAACATTATATGGGAATAATGATTCCGTATGGAGAAATATATGGGCCTCATTACTCTGTATAGCGCACTAAGCGCTGGCCATAATACTGTATGGAGTTATATACTGTCCGTTTTTGGAGGTATTGGAGAATTTAAAATGGATATCAGTCATGAGATGTAAGAAGTGAAGTATTTTTCATTGTACTATACTGCTATTTCTCTGCCGTATCGGAGCATCATGAGTTGTTGTATGTGTTAAAGGGGCGCTCTTTGGCCCTGGGCCCACGAAAACCTGGAGCCAGCCCTCCCCCCCACAACTGTAGCCAAATAACCCCCATTTTTCAGTGCGTAACTAGTATTATGAAGTTAATTAAGGTTGACAAGCTTCAGTAACAAGAATTTATGCTTTTGGCATTCAAATGGGCACTGTTGGTGTGTTTCCTGTCCTCCTCTCACTGCCGACTTTAATTCTCCATTGACTTACATTGGGTTTCGTGTTTCGGGACGACCCCGACTTTTCCCTATAGTCGGACGATTTTGCTCGACCCGACTTTTGGAAAAGTCGGGTTTCATGAAACGAAACTCGACCCTAAAAAACCAAAAGTCGCTCAACACTAGTAATCAGCTCTGGGAGGGAACAGGGAAGAGGATGACGACTGAAGGTACTGTCACACTTAGCGATGCACCAGCGATCCCGATCAGCGATATGACGTGGGCAGGATCGCTGGTGCATTGCTAAAAGGTCGCTAGTGAGCTGCCACACAGGCAGATCTCACCAGCGACATCGCAGGGGTCGAGGGTCGCTACTTACGTGTCAGACGAGGCGATCCTGACATCCTCCCACCCGGCTCCACGCTCGTCGCTCGTCTCTCCACAGGAAGCGTCGCAGGAAGCTGACGACGAGAAACAGTCCTGGACGTTCTCGCACGATCAGCGATAACCAGCGGGGGAGCCGGTTGTAGGTAAGTATCAGACACAGCGATATTGCTAGCGATATCGCTTAGTGTGACAGGCCCTTGAGGAATAGCAGAATATTCCTCATTAAAGACTCCCATCCTACAGGCTTTCACACGCCCTTATTACTTTGTATTACCCTTGGCCAAATTCCATTAAAAAGAAAAGTTCTAATTTGTGAATATTTATTATTATACAATTCTGATGTATTCAATTACTATGGTTTATTTCTCAATAGATGAAGATCACTAAAGGCACCCGATGATGTCAGGGGAATGAGGGATATTTGTGCTTTCGTTCTCCCGGGATACACAGGTGTCTGGCAGCGGCTTACTCTACAATCATCATTTAAAACAAATGGATGCTCAGCCAAACAGAGCGTGCAAGTGTAAGTTGTGTCCAAGGAGATATAACCAGCTATAACAGGTACCTGTATATGCCATTAGGATTGTTAACGACTCTGCCACCGATGCTGGCTATATTGTGGCAAACACCACATTTATGCTGCTGACATACACGGCGTGTACAAAAGCTTTTGGCTGTCAACAAGAATAATCTCATTCACTGACAGCAAGCAGAGATTTTATAAGTATATTAGATAGTAGCTTTGTCTACGCTTGTACAGTGCAATACGGTCACTTACATCCAGCCAGAAAGCCCCTATAACTACTGATAACATTTCACCTAAGTTCCCGATGGTTATCGCATGTGAAGCCCCATCTGCCACCAGCATTTGGGTGATTGTTAGAGTGTGTGCACACGCTGCGGATCCGCAGCGGTTTTGGTCCTGCAGTACCATTATAATCAATGGAAATAGAAATCCGCAGTGCACACAGTGCGGAATTTTCCGCGTGGATTTGCTGCAGTTTCAAAACCGCAGCATGTCAATTCTTTGTGCGGATTCCACTGCGGTTTGGCACCTGCTCCATGGCAGGTGTCAAACCGCAAGGGAAACCCGCAGGCAAATCCGCAGATAAACCGCAGGTCTTTTGACCTGCGGATTTACACAAATCCGCGTGGAAAATTCCTTAGGACAATCCGCAGTGTGTGCACACACCCTTAGAAGACACAGACTGTGATCACTGCAGGCAATCATTCCTCCATTTCCAGACCTTTCCAGCCACAATCTCAGTGATTGTATTTCTATCAGGCCTGAATTAGCCGCGTCTGCTCTATGTGCCCGGACTGTGAATTACAGCCTATGTGTGTAGGCACTGGCAATGTCACTGTTTCTTTGTTTAGCAGGAAGGAGCACGCAGCTGTTGCTCTGCAAGTGGGAGGAACTGGATAAATCCGGTTTCAGCCGGCTCAGGCAAGTTTGTCAGCTTAGCAGCCGCAGCAGACGGCCACAATACGTGGAGCAGAGTCTGACTACATGCTGAAGTGGAATGGGACGGATGGGCAGCAAGGTCTGTAGTCTGCAGAAAACTCTGCTGTGGATCCAGAACATGTCATTGCTCTCCAACACAAATGATGTTACGTGAGAGAAGAAATGCCATAAGGAAAGGCAAAACTACCAAACCATGACACCGCTATACCAGAGCAGACTAATAGAGCCACAATGGCGCAGCAGTACGTTACAGAATTGCACACATAGCAGTTGCTGTACAGAGAATAGATTCAGACAATATTCATTTCTGGCTGCAGTTTGTTATAAAAAATTATCAGTCCTTTACTCACCGTCCCCAGATTCAGGGCTGCGTCTCCGGAGCTGCTCCCGGTATCCACTCCCGGTACTCACTGTCTGCCATTATTAGCTATAACCGCCACACTGTCTGCCCCTATGAACCACGGCCTATACCATGGCTGTCCCGTCTCCGCTGTTTTCCGTTACACTCTCTATAGCTCCACACTGTCCCACCACCATGCTAACCTATCTCCATACTTTGCCCCCATTTCACCCTCCCCCTCTGCATATTCATGCTGTGCCCGTTTTTCGAACTATGTCCTCATCTTTCCCGCCATGTTGTCCTGTACAAACTGTACCCCCTCCTCACATTGCACTCCTACACAGTATGATGGTCACCACAGCTGCCCATTCAGTATGATATCCACAACAGACCTAATATACACTTTGATGTTCATCACAGCCCTCCATGCAGTATGATGTGCACCATAGACTCCGTTATTTAGTACATTGGTCCCCACAGCACATCACATCACACAGTATTCTAGCCTCCCAGTCACTGATACAGTATAATTTCCCCACAGTCCCATATATACAGCATAATATCCCCACAGTACTCCACACAGTATGATATCCACCACAGGCCCCAACATACAGTATAATGCCCTGCACAGCCCCCTTTACGGTATGGTCCCCACAGCCCCCATATAAGGTCCCCAATATGTTTTCATAGCCAGCCCCTCTTAGATTGACTCCACAGGCCCTAGGTATAATAGCCTCAATTCATTAGTAAAATAATAGAATAAAAATTAAAAAAAAACTTACTCACCTAATCCAATCTCGCTGTCCAGCGTAGTTATATCTATTCTTCCATCTGGTGCATCAGTGGGCGCTGGACGGCGCGATTATGTGGCGCCCCTGAGGCTTAGTCGCCACAGAGGTACTGCACCTTCTCCTAAGGTGTAGTGCCCCAACACCTAGGTAAGTTGGGAACTCCTTTCCACACTCCAACACTCGCATCCCACACGACAGAGTAGTTCAGCACAACCACAGTGAGGGTTCTCGCTCCTCCTAGACATTAGGAGTGCCCTGGTGGTTCCCTGCATGGAACACTGGATATGCTGAGAGGTGGGTGGAGTTGAGATTCATATAAAAGGTTGGGAAGGTTTAGAATTACAGATCAGTCTGGACAGTCAGTCAGGAGAGTCTGAGGATGGGTCCGAGAGGAGGGAGATCCCTAGAAGAGGGAGAGAAGAAGGAGTGCTGCAGCTGCCTCAGTGATCTGAGCCAACTGGCACGGGAGAGGAACAGAAGGAGAAAGACATAGAACTGCAACCTAAGCTTCCCTAGGAAAGAGGAGTAGAGAGAACAGAGAGGAGTTGTGGGTCGGAAGAGGAACCCTGCCTATAGGTTCTCAGCGCAAGGCCGGGGCCGGTCCCCGAGGTTGTATGGACGCTTGTGGTTCTGCAGCAGACACCGGTGGAGTAGTTGGCTGTAAATGCACTACTCCCATCTAAGACTTGGGGCTCAACAGCAACTGAATAGAGAGCCAGGATTCCAGAGAAGGGAGTCCCCGAGAGAGGCTACAGCTGTCTGCCATACAAGTAGAGTTGTTAGGAACATCTGACAGGAGGAACTCCAGAATACTACGGTACTGGAGCTCTTCACACCTTAAGGCGCAATAGAGGAGTCGTTCAGGAGAGGCACATGGTGGCGGAGTGTTGGAGAGGAGAATCCTGACTTGCCCGGGAGGTTGATTGAGTCTCTGCCCCGGAGGACATGGCACGGAGGCAGGCACCAGTGTGTACCACGGACTGTGAGTAAAGCTTTGGAACTGCAAGCCCTGGTGTCTTCCATTCATTTGTGCGCTAACACCGTCACATCTGGGTACCAGCATTCCTCACACTGCCTGCGCCTATTCTCATCTATTGCTATTACACTGCCCTGGGGTTACAGCTTCACCTGTGGGGAGCTACACCATCTATGCTGCAACACACCATCAGCCCCAGAGGATCTGCACGCAGCGTTGGCTTAACATCTTGCTTGCCAAACACCACAGGTGGCGTCACGAACTATCACATAAACTATATCACGAACCACCATTGATTTGGGTGCCCAGGGCCATGGACCGGGTCACCGCTGCTGTGACACATTTCCCTCTGACACCGGCCCGGTACCGAGTACCCCACAGCCCTGGGAGGGCGACCCAATTTGGCGTCACGAAAAGGATGACGAGACCCGATGCCACTGGGTTCTGTGCGCCTGAAATTTGTGAGACTTTGAACTTTTGAAAATGTGTAGAAGACCTGATTTAATAGACTGTAAAATGGACATTAGAAATGGCCGCTGGCGCGGAGAAGAAGGGCGTGAAGAGATGGGAGGTCCTAGGAAAAGACCGCGAAGAGTATTGGGCTTTCCCTGCCTGAATTACTATGTGACAGCGACAAGGCCCACCCCCAGAAGGGTTCGTATACTGGCTTGGTATGGAGGCGCTGGAAGAAGACGCCGCCCCCGGAAGGAGGGACAGAAGAAGCCAGTGACAGGAAAGGGGCCGAGGCAGGAAGAAGAACACCAGAACGCCATTTTGGAGAGTAAGGAAAGGAGTCCTGCGGAGCGCGGGGAAACGGATCTCCCCGGTGCCATGGCTGAAGGCTCTGACCCGATCTCAGGGATGAATCACCAACAGCTGGAGGA
Source organism: Dendrobates tinctorius (assembly GCF_039654945.1). Lineage (NCBI taxonomy): Eukaryota > Metazoa > Chordata > Amphibia > Anura > Dendrobatidae > Dendrobates > Dendrobates tinctorius. Next base: position 13,506,457 of record NW_027361762.1, on the reverse strand, counting down.
CGAGATTATCCAGCTGACGCGCCACCTGCGACTGAGGCGAGAAGCGCTATGGACATTGAACTTGCAGCGCGCCCAGGAGGGGCCTACACCTGCGGTACCCGCGACACCGGTACCCGCCGCTGCTGCACTGGACCTTTCCCTGGCAGACCCTGTGGAGCTTGGAGCCGCTGCTATGCCACCAGCAGCGTACTTTGTCCCCTCTTTGCCGCTAATACCGGAGGAGTTGTACACAGCCCAGGGAGCTGAAGCGGAAGAAAAGAGGCTCCTGCCTGGACCTGACGCAGCTGCGCAGGTCCCGCCAACGACCCCCGCGGAGCCGGAGCTGCCATGTGCTCCACCGCCGTCCCCGGTGTCTCACCCGGCAGCGCCCGCTGCCACCACGCCTGCACCGGAGCAGAGACCGCACCGCCGAGAACTCCCAGGTATATACCCCGGCCTTCCTAATGGGTTGATGGGGAGGCAGAGGAGGTCCCTGCTGCTGGGGGTACGGTTGGAGCCGGCACGCCCGATCCGATATCTTCAGGGAAGAGGGGGGTCTGGATCGTTTTGGGACGGTGATCTCGGGATCCCTTCACTGCCAAGCCCCCAGGTAGTTGCTTATCAGCGCCGACAAGCTGCAGAAGCCCTAGGAGCTAGACCTCGTACTAGGATAGCGGAACCACCTATCGAGGAGGAGCAGTTGATGGGCATTGAGATACATCATGGGTTCCATTTGCCACAGCTTCAAGGTCTTTTAGTGAGAAACCAGAATCAGGATGAGGACAGTTCCAGTTCAGCTTCCAGAGCCCCAGGAGGGGACCACAATTAAGAAAAAATTACAGTAAATCTCGTTACCCAGGAGGGTTTGTTTGCACCAGTTGTGCCCTTTTGTTCATCATGTTTTTTTTTTGCTTTTCTGGTAGCACTTTTGTTGCCTAATTTTTGCAGTGGCAGCGTTCTTCAATTTTGAACTAAAGTGATCATGAACTTGAAGTGTATCACAAACTCTCTTGTAAATAGTTTGCACCTCTTTAGGTGCACTCTCTTGGTTTTACATAGAAAGACACTTTGCGAAGATGGTGTTTTTTTCCATAAGGACACTTTGCGAAGATGATGTTTTGCATGGACACTTTTCGAAGATGATGTCTACCTCAAAGGACACTGCAAGAAATCCCAGCTGGGAGTGGTGTCCAGCACTTACAAGAATAATTGTTTTAATGTTTTACTGTATTAGTAACTGAGAAATGGCTTTTAGATAGAGTGAGAAATGTTTTGATACAGAATTAAGAATAAAGAATTGAAAGTAGACAGGTGACGGATCAGGTACTTGCGGTCAGCGTCTTGCGTCTAGAAGAGACAGAGAAAGTAGGAAAAGTGATAAAGAATTGTGTACTAGAGAAGGAAAAGCTGAATAATACTGAAGTGATAGTAAGTCACAAATAATGGCACTTAGAATGAAAAATTGCACTTTTTGACTTGACATTTAGATAGTTAATTAAGAATTGTTTGTAACATTCAAGTATAAGTACCTCCTATACTAGGAAGCTTAGTATAAGAATTGTTTATGCAGCATTATAAAAAATTTTTGTATATTCCTGTACTGTCAACTTTGTTGTCTTGCAGCCCGCGGACATGCTGTGTTTAATGGGGGGGTATGTGGCACCCCTGAGGCTCAGTCGCCACAGAGGTACTGCACCTTCTCCTAAGGTGTAGTACCCCACCACCTAGGTAAGTGGGGAACTCCTTTCCACACTCCAACACTCGCATCCCACACGACAGGGTAGTTCAGCACAACCACAGTGAGAGTTCTCGCTCCTCCTAGACAATAGGAGTGCCCTGGTGGTTCCCTGCATGGAACACTGGATGTGCTTGGAGGTGGGTGGAGTTGAGATTCATATAAAAGGTTGGGAAGGTTTAGAATTACAGATCAGTCTGGACAGTCAGTCTGGAGAGTCTGAGGATGGGTCCGAGAGGAAGGAGATCCCTAGAAGAGGGAGAGAAGAGGGAGTGCTGCAGCTGCCTCAGTGATCTGAGCCAGCTGGCACGGGAGAGGAACAGAAGGAGAAAGACATAGAACTGCAACCTAAGCTTCCCTAGGAAAGAGGAGTAGAGAGAACAGAGAGGAGCTGTGGGTTGGAAGAGGAACCCTGCCTATAGGTTCTCAGCGCAAGGTCGGGGCCCGGTCCCCGAGGTTATATGGACGCTTATGGTTCTGCAGCAGACATCGGTGGAGTAGTTGGCTGTAAATGCACTACTCCCATCTAAGACTTGGGGCACAACAGCAACTGAATAGAGAGCCAGGATTCCGGAGAAGGGAGTCCCCAAGAGAGGCTACAGCTGTCTGCCATACAAGTAGAGTTGTTAGGAACATCTGACAGGAGGAACTCCAGAGTACTACAGTACTGGAGCTCTTCACACCTTAAGGCGCAATAGAGGAGTCGTTCAGGAGAGGTACATGTTGGCGGAGTGTTGGAGAGGAGAATCCTGACTTGCCCGGGAGGTTGATTGAGTCTCTGCCCCGGAGGACATGGCACGGAGGCAGGCACCTGTGTGTACCACGGACTGTGAGTAAAGCTTTGGAACTGCTAGCCCTGGTGTCTTCCATTCATTTGTGCGCTAACACCATCAGCACCGTTACATCTGGGTACCAGCATTCCTCACACTGCCTGCGCCTATTCTGATCTATTGCTATTACACTGCCCTGGGGTTACAGCTTCACCTGTGGGGAGCTACACCATCTATGCTGCAACACACCATCAGCCCCAGAGGATCTGCATGCAGCGTTGGCTTAACATCTTGCTTGCCAAACACCACAGGTGGTGTCACGAACTATCACATAAACTATATCACGAACCACCATTGATTTGGGCGCCCAGGGCCATGGACCGGGTCACCGCCGCTGTGACACCTTTCCCCCTGACACCGGCCCGATACCGAGTACCCCACAGCCCTAGGAGGGCGATCCAATTACATCAATGCTTTCCAAAGAAAACAAAAAGCAAAAAACACAAATATCCTGAACTAAAAGTAAAAAATATTCTGCAGATAATGCATAAAGGTAATAATAATAATAATAATAATAAGGGTATTTAGTAAACATAATTTTGATCAAAATAATGAACAAGCCATCCGCCACGTCACGGCAACCCTTGTGGGACAGTCCCTACTCTAATATTTAAAACCTTTTCACTTGCCAAGTGGAGTGAATGTGAATAAGGGTCGAGCGGCTGAACCACTTGTAACAGCTTAGGCCAGACTGGATGGCTTTCCCAGCTCAGAAAGAGGGCGGTCACACCCATATATGCACTGAATGCACAATGAAATGAATAAAAAACAAATCTGAACTGAGAAAAGTAAGTTAATGTGTATGCACAATGTAAGTGCATATTAACACATGACCATTAACCAGAGAAAACAAAAAGCAAATAACACAAATATCCTGAACTAAAAGTAAAAAATATACTGCAAGTAATGCATAAAGGTAATAATAATAATAAGGGTGTTTAGTAAACATAATTTTGATCAAAATAATGAACAAGCCATCCCACCACGTCACGGCAACCCTTGTGGGACAGTCCCTACTCTAATATTTAAAACCTTTTCACTTGCCAAGTGGCGTGAATGTGAATAAGGGTCGAGCGGCTGAACCACTTGTAACAGCTTAGGCCAGACTGGATGGCTTTCCCAGCTCAGAAAGAGGGCGGTCACACCCATATATGCACTGAATGCACAATGAAATGAATAAAAAACAAATCTGAACTGAGAAAAGTAAGTTAATGTGTATGCACAATGTAAGTGCATATTAACACATGACCATTAACCAGAGAAAACAAAAAGCAAAAAACACAAATATCCTGAACTAAAAGTAAAAAATATACTGCAGATTCAATGCATGCATCGGAGTTCCTGGCAGAGCAGGGAGTTGATTATAGCTCCTCTGCTCCGGGTGGCGTTGAGATAAATTATATTTGCATCTTTCAGCCACGAATACAATTAAGTGCAAGGAAGGAGTGATTTCTGGGGTGCAACCAGAGAGGCAAATGGTGTCAGTGACTGACACTGCTCCTCTGTGTGCCTATGGCCGGAGGAAGGTGATGGAAGCTGCAGGCATTCAGCAATGTCAGGGATTTTTTTTTCTTTGAAATGCACCCCCCTCAAGTAGGCAGAAGGAATCACCCTAGGCAGGTGCCTACCATTCCTACCCCTTGTCCCGACCCTGATGGTAATAAATCTGCAGTACATACCACTGATAATAATGTACACTGCTCACAAAAATAAACGGAACACTAAAATACTGCAACCTAGATATTACTAAATGAAATATTCCAGTTGCAAATCTTTATTCATTACATAATGGGATGTGTTGAGAACAATAAAACATTAAAATGATCAACGTAAAGCAAACTTAATATCCCATCTAGATATCAATTTGGAATGATACTCAAAATCAAAGTGGAAAATCAAATTACAGACTGATCCAACTTCAGTGGAAATGCCTCAAGACTAGTGTTGAGCATTCCGATACTGCAAATATCGGGTATCGGACGATATTCGCTGTATCGGAATTCCAATACCGAGTACCGATATTTTTTCAATATCGGAATCGGAAGTTCCCATAATGCAAAGAGCCACTGCTGTGGCTCTGATTGGCTGCCGAAATGACGTCATCATGATGCGCGGTCTGTGCACATCATGATGCGCCGTCAGTTCGGGCCTTCCGGGGGGTCTGTGCCGACTGCCCGGGGGTCTGTACCGGCCTGCCGGGGGTCTGTGCCGACTGCCTGGGGGTCTGTGCCGACTGCCCGGGGGTCTGTACCGACTGCCGGGGGTCTGTACCGGCCTGCCGGTGGTCTGTACCGACTGTCCGGGGGTCTCTGCAGGCTGCGGGGGTCTGTACCGGCCTGCCGGGGGGCTATGCCGGCCTGCCGGTGGTCTGTACCAACTGTCCGGGGGTCTGAGCGGACTGCCGGGGGTCTGTACCGGCCTGCCGGGGGGCTGTGCCGGCCTGCCGGTGGTCTGTACCGACTGTCCGGGGGTCTGAGCAGACTGCCAGGGGGCTGTGCCGACTGTCCGGGGGTCTGTGCAGGCTGCGGGGGTCGGTGCAGGCATCGTCCGATGGGACTACAAGTCCCATCGGGAAATGCCTGCTACCATGACGCATGACGGTGATTGACACATTAGCCAATGATGGGACAGTAATAGTCCCATCATCCGGCCTATATGTTGAATGTAAAAAAAAATAAAAATAAAAATACATACTACATACATACTACATACACATACTACATGCATGCAACATACATATATACTACATATATACTACATGCATACTACATATATACCACATGCATACTACATATATACCACATATATACTACATGCATGCAACATACATATATACTACATATATACTACATGCAACATACATACTACATATATACTACATAGTGTTGAGCATTCCGATACTGCAAATATTGGGTATCGGCCGATATTCGCTGTATCGGAAATCCGATACCGAGTACCGATATTTTTTCAATATCGGATATCGGAAGTTCCCATAATACAAAGAGCCACTGCTGTGGCTCTGATTGGCTGCCGAAATGACGTCATCATGATGTGCGGTCTGTGCGCATCATGATGCGCTGTCAGTTCGGGCCTTCCGGTGGGTCTGTGCCGACTGCCCGGGGGTCTGTACCGGCCTGCCGGGGGTCTGTGCTGACTGCCCGGGGGTCTGTGCCGACTGCCGGGGGTCTGTACTGGCCTGCCGGGGGGCTGTGCCGGCCTGCCGGTGGTCTGTACCGACTGTCCGGGGGTCTGTGCAGGCCGCGGGGGTCTGTACCGGCCTGCCGGGGGGCTGTGCCGGCCTGCCGGTGGTCTGTACCGACTGTCCGGGGGTCTGAGCGGACTGCCGGGGGTCTGTACCGGCCTGTCGGGGGGCTGTGCCGGCCTGCCGGGGGGCTGTGCCGACTGTCCGGGGGTCTGTGCAGGCTGCGGGGGTCTGTGCAGGCATCGTCCGATGGGACTACAAGTCCCATCGGGCGATGCCTGCTACCATGACGGTGATTGACACATTAGCCAATGATGGGACAGTAGTAGTCCCATCATCCGGCCTATGTGTTGAATGTAAAAAAAAAAAAAAAACATACTACATACATACTACATGCTACATACATACTACATACATGCTACATGCTACATACATACTACATGCATGCAACATACATACATACATACTACAGCCCCCCGGCAGGCCGGTACAGACCCCCGCAGCACGCACAGACCCCCGGACAGTCGGTACAGACCACCGTCAGGCCGGCACAGCCCCCCCGGCAGGCCGGTACAGACCCCCGCAGCCTGTACAGATCACCGGCAGGCCGGCACAGCCCCCCGGCAGGCCGGTACAGAACCCCGCAGCCTGCACAGACCCCCGGACAGTCGGTACAGACCACCGGCAGGCTGGCACAGCCCCCCGGCAGGCCGGTACAGACCCCCGCAGCCTGCACAGCCCCCCGGACAGTCGGTACAGACCACCGGCAGGCCGGCACAGCCCCCCGGCAGGCCGGTACAGACCACCGGCAGGCCGGTACAGATCCCCGCAGCCTGCACAGACCCCCGGACAGTCGGTACAGACCACCGGCAGGCCGGTACAGCCCCCTGCAGCCTGCACAGACCCCCGGACAGTCGGTACAGACCACCGGCAGGCCGGCACAGCCCCCCGGCAGGCCGGTACAGACCCCCGGCAATCCGCACAGACCCCTGGAAGGTCCGTACACCCCCCGAGAGGCTGTACAAGGACAGAAAAGGGTTTTTCTTATTCCGATACCGGAAGTCCCATAGACTTGAATGGGACTTACGGTATCGGAATCGGCGATACCCGATATTTTTTTCGTATCGGGCCGATACCATCCGATCCGATATTTTAGGGTATCGAATGGAATCGCTCAACACTACTCAAGACAAGGAAATGATGCTCAGTAGTGTGTGTGGCCTCCACGTGCCTGTATGACCTCCCTACAACGCCTGGGCTTGGTACTGATGAGGTGGCGGATGTTCTGAGGGATATCCTCCCAGATCTGGACTAAAGTATTATCCAACTCCTGGGTAGTCTGTTGGTGGATGGAGCGAGACATGATGTCCCAGATGTGCTCAATCAGATTCATGTCTGGGGAACAGGCGGGCCAGTCCATAGCTTCAATGCCTTCATCTTGCAGGAACTGCTGACACTCTCCAGCCACATGAGGTCTGACATTGTCCTGCATTAGGAAGAACCCAGGGCCAATCGCACCAGCATATGATCTCACAAGGGGTCTGAGGATCTCATCTCTGTACCTAATGGCAGTCAGGCTACCTCTGGCGAGCACATGGAGGGCTGTGCGGCCCTTCAAAGAAGTGCCACCCCACACCATTACTGACCCACCGCCAAACCGGTAATGCTGAAGGATGTTGCAGGCAGCAGATCGCTCTCCTCAGTCTCCAGACTCTGTCACCAGCCAGAAAAGAAAGCAGCCGACAGCACATTCAGAATGAAGGAGATGCACGCTCCCAGTTCAAGGACCCAATTGGACATAAAAAATACTTGAAAAAGACCAATTGTGGTCGAAACGTTGCAAGTCTTTTTAATGGCAGAATAAACTTTTGTACATTTGGAGCGCCATCACTCGCCAGGGCCGTGGGGTACTCGGTACCGGGCCGGTTGATCTTCTCAATGGGAGTTGTCATGGCAGCAGTGACCCGGTCCGTGGCCCTGGGGCTCCATTGCAAAAGGGGTTGTTTCAGTGTGCTTATGGTGGTGAAAGTTTATAAGTGATTCGTGACGCCACCTGTGGTGTTTGGCAAGGAAGATGTTAAACCGACGCTGCAGACAGATCCTCTGGGACCGATAGTGTGGTGCAGCAATGATGTTATAGCCCTCCACAGGCAGGGCTGTAGTCCCAGGGCAGTGTAGATAAGGTGACACTTAGATGGTGTAGTGTCGGGCGCAGGAGGGAGGTAGCGGTGTCGAGCAGGTTGGCGCAGGAATAAGTGGAGGACACCAGGGCATGTAGTTCCAAAGCTTTACTCACAGTCTGGTGTGGTACAGGTGCCCGCATCCATGCCATGTCCTCCGGGTCAGGAGCTCAACCAACTTCCAGGCAAGATGAAGTACTCCTTTCCAACACTCCGCCAACATATGTGCCTTTTCTGAACGTCTCCCTCATAGTGCCTTTTAGTGAAGTACTCACAGTACTGAGTTACACTGGAGCTCCTCCTGTCAGATGTTCCTAAGACTTCTACTTGTACGGCAGACAGCTGTAGCCTGCTTTGGGGACTCCTTCTACCTAGTCCCGGCTCACACATGTTGCTGTTGTGCCCCCAAGTCTGGTCTGGGAATAAAGTGGTCACTACTTCTATTCCTCCGGTGTCTGCTGCAGGACCATTAGTATCCATACAACCTCAGTGACCGTACCCCGGCCTTGCGCTTAGGACTTGGGAAGGGTTCTCCACTAACCCTGGTACTTGTTCTCTTATTCTCCTCACGTTCCGTATCAATCCTTTCTTATGGAAAGTCAGGCTTTCTATCAATGTTCCTTTCTTGTGCCAGCGGACCCAGATCACTGAAGTCGGCTGCAGCACTTCCTTCATCCATCCCACTCAGTCGATCTTCTCTCACAGACTGACCTCGTCAGACTCCTGTGACTATCTGACTAAATCCTATTCTCTTCCCACTCTTTTTGTGCAAACTAAACTCCACCCGCCTCCCAGCATGCTTCGTGTTCCAAGCAGGGAGCCACCAAAGGGTGCTTTGCTACACTACTATGTTGTGTGGGATGCAGGTGTTGGAGTGTGGTCAGGTGTCTCCACCTTACCTGAATAGTGGGGCACCACACCTCAGGAGGAGGTGCAGTACCTCTGTGGCGACTGAACCCTCAGGGGTGCCACATACCCCCCCGTTAAACACAGCACGTCCGCAAGAAAACAAAGGTGGACAAATACAGGAGCATACAAATTTTTTATAATGCTAATAAACAGTTCTTATCTAAACATCCCAATGTAGGAGGTACTCATTCTTGAACGTTACAAACAATTTAACTAAATATCTATACTTTACTATAGTACCTAATTCAAAAGTGCTTTTGGCAATAACTCACTACCACTTCAAGCATCATCATTAGAGTTGAGCGAAACGGGTCGAAAAATTTCAAAAGTTGCCGACTTTTGGTAAAGTCGGGTTTCATGAAACGAAACCCGACCCTAGGGTGAGGTCGGCCACAAGCTCAGCGACTTTAGAGCCAAAGTCGCGTTTCAAAAGCTTGTTTTCCGCCCTTTTTCAGCCAATCAGGATCCACGGACACTGTGGGCAACGTGATGACATAGGCAGGGGTCACCACCATCTTTGAGAAGGGCATGCAAGTGATTGGCTTGCTTTGGGGGGCGTCACAGGGGGTATAAAAGGGCGTGCACGCCGACCGCCATGTTACTCATGCTGATCTCAGAATAGGGAGAGCTGCTGCTGCTGATTCTGTAGGGAGAGCGTTAGGCAGGGAAGAAGACACCAAAAACTGCTTCTGCTGCTAGCGATTTTGCCTGTACAACACACCAGTCACTGTGTGTGCAGTGCAAGTGGAGGCTATATTTTGCTGGATCAGCTGTGTTGGTTGTTAGGCTGCCTTATAAGGCTTCCTGATAGCTGCATTGCTGTTTTCCCACTGCTCTGCAAACTGCTTTTGTAAAAGCAATCCAAATTTTTTTTTTTGTCCTGGTGAGGTACTGAGGATGCATTTTTTCACACCATACACTGGTGTACGCTCCTCACACAGTGCTGTGTAACGGCTGTTATCACGGCCACAGTGAAGCTATCTGTGTGTGACTCTGTAAGGATAAGTCGAGGACATGTTCCGTTCTTACAGACCTCCACCTTCTAGTTTTGTCTGGTTTTCAAACAGTTAAATATATTTGCTGTTTGATCACATTCAAAACTATAGAGAGACAGCGTGTGTCAGTCCGTATACTTAAAAAACACGGAGCTTGACAATTTTACGGACACCGGACAGCGGTGTACGTGCACGCTCCTCTCTCAGTACCGTGTAACGGCTGTTATCACGGCCACAGTGAAGCTATCTGTGTGTGACTCTGTAAGGATAAGTCGAGGACTTGTTCCGTTCTTACAGACCTACACTCTAGGGAGATTCCTATTCTGCCCAATTCTATATACACCTTGTAGTTTGTCATACACTAGCCAATTTCTGCCTGTGACATAGCGGTGATATTCACTGGGCCTCACACAATCCAACAGTGTCCACAAGTGTGTTCAGAAATTCTACATCTCCCCTGTCCTATAGAGACATTTTTCACACCTGCGACATTGAGACTGTGACGTAGCGGTGTGATATTCACTGGGCCTCACACAATCCAACAGTGTCCACAAGTGTGTTCAGAAATTCTACATCTCCCCTGTCCTATAGTGACATTTTTAACACCTGCGACATTGAGCCTGTGACATAGCGGTGTGATATTCACTGGGCCTCACACAATCCAACAGTGTCCACAAGTGTGTTCAGAAATTCTACATCTCCTCTGTCCTATATACACCTCGCACCTTGTTTTACATTACTATATAGTTGTAATGATTTATAGTAGGTTTCTATGAAGACAGTGGCTAGATGATAGAGTCACAGACACAGGTATACGTGAAAGTAGTTTGTATTAAACAAGCAGCACAGAACAGCACAGGTGCTGGCGGAGCCAGATAATGACAGCAGTGGTAACAGCAGCAGAACTCAGTCCAGTAGATAGCAAGTTGTACACCAGCACTGTGTAGATGTAAGCAGACACAGTCTTAAGAATGCAGGCAAGGACAGTCACTTAGCCCTCTCCCTTGCGGGAGGGGAATCTTCGGGCACAGTGCAGTGGCAGAGAAAGTCACTAGGTAATTGATACTGGATGTGCAAAGGTAGCAGGGATAGTCTCTCAGGTGGAACGCACACAGCAGTCAAGATCTTCAGCGCATACCGTGAGTGCTGTAGTAGCGGTGAGCGGTGGAGGCAGGGCTGGAAGGAGCCTTCAGGCCGACACCGTCAGAAGGTCCAGGCAGCGGCAGTTAGGCAGCAGGTAATCCAGGTGGATTCAGCAGGAAGGAAGGAGGTAGCACAGCGTGCAACTCCCAGCTAGCAGATCAGGTACAGAACGAGATATACAAGCAAGGTAGTCACGTCCAGAAAAGCTATTTAAACCCGGCGGGCGGGACCAACAGGCGGTGATGTCACAGGAACCAGTATGGCCAAACGAAGCCAGGCTTAAGGGCAACAGTAAGGGCAAAGTCCGGAACACAGCAGAATAGGAATGATGCTTACAATAGTTTGTGGGATTTTGTGCACATTTTTACCAAAAATGAGGAAGGCTGGTGGAAGAGGCCGTGGAATTGGGTGGGGGTTGCCAGCTGGTAATGATGGTGTTGGTGGTGGATCTGATGGTAGTGGCAAAAGCAAAATAGGACCGAATGCAGGAGGTGTTGAGTCTGCGTCATCATCTGGCTCCACAAGGCCTCGAAGGCTTAGTTTTCTAGGAGTTGGCAAACCGCTTTTAAAGCCAGAGCTTCAGGAAAAAGTTTTGTCTTACATTGCTGACTCAACCTCCAGCTCTATCGCCTCCTCTTCTGAGGTTGTAAAAAATAAAAGCACTGAGTCGTCATTGGAGGCTCATGTTCATGAACCACACCTTTCCTTGTGTCCTTCACCCCAACCAAGATTGAAGGATGACGCAGGCCATACAACTGATTACTCCATGGAGCTGTTTTCACATACCATGCCTGGGTTATCAAGTGAAATGGTGAATTACCCAGGCCAAGATGAATCTGACATGGAGTGCACTGATGCACAGCCACTGATAGATGTTTCTGCTGGTCCATTCACTCAGAGCACAACATTGTCCTCGCAGTGTAATGAGCCAGATTCTGACCCTGATGAGACTCAGGTGCCCCTTCCCGCATACTATACCACCATACACGGTGACACAGAGGAAGGTGCACATGACATTGAATAGGAGGTGATGGATGACCCAGTTATTGACCCAGATTGGCATCCATTGGGGGAAGAGGGTGCTGCTTCCAGTAGCTCAGATGAGGAGGAGGAGCATCCACAGCAGACATCGACATCGCAACAGCTGTTATCTGGCAGGCCCGGAGCACTCCAAAGACAGGTTCCAAAAATCAAAAGAGTTGCTGGACAGCTTGTCCAAACGGTCAAAATAGCACAGCGTGCTAGGCCGCAAAATATCTTCCAAAGTAGGAAGAGTGCAGTGTGGCACTTTTTTGAACAAAATCCTCAAGATCAGGCCAAGGTTATCTGTAAGAAGTGCGCAAAGACCTTTAGCCGAGGGAAAAATCTGAAAAATTTGAATACCAGTTGCATGCTTAGACATTTAACCAGCATGCACTTGCAAGCATGGACACAACACCAAACCTCAAGTACTACATGTGCAACTGATCACAAAGAAGGTAGTCAGCAACGCTACATTGTTTCCCCCACTGTAAGCCCACCGGTTAGCACAGCAGCAAATGTTGAGGTGTCGTTGCAAGGCCAAAGCAGTCAGGGAATCCCACTGTTATATCAACGAAAGACTGAATCTAGGCCATCAGAAAGAACACCAACTCCATCACCATCATCAACCCTCTCTCAGTCCGCCCTGTCCACCGCTAGTTCCACCATATGCAGCTCTCAAGTCCAGCTCACCTTCCCAGAGACTATGAGTAGGTCAAGAAAGTACTCAGTCTCTCATCCGCGTACACTGGGTTTGAACGCCCACATTGCCAAACTAATCTCGTTAGAGATCATGCCCTATCGGTTGGTGGAAAGCGCAGCTTTCCGCGAACTCATGGCCTATGCAGTACCACGCTATGACCTACCCAGTGGCCACTTCTTCTCTCGCAAAGCCATCCCAGCCCTCCACCATCATGTGAAAGACCGCATTGTCCATGCACTCAAGCAGTCAGTGAGTGGAAAGGTGCACCTCACAACAGATGCATGGTCCAGTCGGCATGGCCAGGGCCGTTACGTGTCCATCACTGCGCACTGGGTTAATGTGGTGGATGCAGGGTCCACAGGGGACAGCGGTGGTGGGACAGTGCTGCCTAGCCCACGGTATAGGAAACAGTTGGCTGTAGGCGTTCGACCCTCCTCCTCCTCCTCCAGAAGCGAAAGCTCGTCCACAGAGTGCAATCGTACGAGCACTCCATCTGCAGCTGCCACTGTTGCACACGAGGTGTCCCCCTATCGAGCAGCTAGTGGAAAGCGTCAGCAGGTTGTGTTGCAGATGATGTGTTTGGGCGACAGACACACCGCGAAGGTGCTGGCCGAGTGCTTTCAGCGACAAACTGAGTCATGGCTGGGCAGTATACATCTTGAGGCAGGCAAGGTAGTTAGTGATAACGGCAGTAATTTTGTGGCAATCCTATAAAGAGAGCACGGCACTCAGGAATAGTTTGGTTGTTGGTGCTCAAGTCGGGTATCCAACCCATCAATCAAAAATGACAAAAATCTTGGCACTCAATATGTGAAATATTCAGACACTTATTTTGTGCATCCAGACAGAAAGGTTTAAACGTTTTCGGTCCAGCATAGGACCTTCATCAGAAAAATCTTGTTTACTGAAATATACATACAAAAAAAGAACAAAAACAAGGCGTTAATTGCTGTCCTCATCATCACAGAAACACATTCTAACAAAAGACATGACAAAAATATATGTTCCAACTTCATCAAAAATTCAAAGGAGAGAGAGATGGCTAGTAGAGGTACTATCCAAGGATGCTTTGCTGAGTCAGGCGATGGTAACTCCAAAAGTGCTGTGCTGGTCGTTAAGGAAGAGGGATCCTATAAGTGAGTATTGTTGAGCATAGAAGGAACTACAACAGATAATAACTTGTTGTATGGTGCGCCCTTGTGCTTTGAAGGATACAGGTATAGCGATATCTCATACATGTGCAATCTAGTGCTTCCAAGATGGCTAGGAATAGAAGTCACACCAATACCTGAAATAAATAAATCCTTGCAATGGTAGCCAAAAGAAGGACAAAGTAGAGAGTCTGAAAGCAAAATGGAGGTTCTAATTAAATGCAATAGATGTGACACAATGTATATGGCAGTCATATTGCAGCACAGAACCAACTATGTGTGGTCATATAGACTGAAAAAAGGAATACCTGGATGGCCAGTGGAAATGTTAAATGGCTGGCGTCTGGAAAGCGTATGTGGACTGAGCCGTCCAAAATCAGAACAGGCAGCTGTAAAATAAATGGCCTATCAACCAGTGAAATACAAGAGGGAGACAAGGAATAGGTTGAAGGAAGAAAAATATACCTGTGCAGCGTAGGACTTCAGAAAAAGGGACCTCTAGGGTCACTAAAATAAGGAGTGAAGGAGTGAATCCATACTGGGCCTGAGAACATCTGAGTCTGCCTCCTGATCTATAGACATACAGTGGGGCAAAAAAGTATTTAGTCAGTCAGCAATAGTGCAAGTTCCACCACTTAAAAAGATGAGAGGCGTCTGTAATTTACATCATAGGTAGACCTCAACTATGGGAGACAAACTGAGAAAAAAAAATCCAGAAAATCACATTGTCTGTTTTTTTTTCATTTTATTTGCATATTATGGTGGAAAATAAGTATTTGGTCAGAAACAAAATTTCATCTCAATACTTTGTGATATATCCTTTGTTGGCAATGACAGAGGTCAAACGTTTTCTGTAAGTCTTCACAAGGTTGCCACACACTGTTGTTGGTATGTTGGCCCATTCCTCCATGGAGATCTCCTCTAGAGCAGTGATGTTTTTGGCTTTTCGCTTGGCAACACGGACTTTCAACTCCCTCCAAAGGTTTTCTATAGGGTTGAGATCTGGAGACTGGCTAGGCCACTCCAGGACCTTGAAATGCTTCTTACGAAGCGACTCCTTCGTTGCCCTGGCGGTGTGCTTTGGATCATTGTCATGTTGAAAGACCCAGCCACGTTTCATCTTCAATGCCCTTGCTGATGGAAGGAGGTTTGCACTCAAAATCTCACGATACATGGCCCCATTCATTCTTTCATGTACCCGGATCAGTCGTCCTGGCCCCTTTGCAGAGAAACAGCCCCAAAGCATGATGTTTCCACCACCATGCTTTACAGTAGGTATGGTGTTTGATGGATGCAACTCAGTATTCTTTTTCCTCCAAACACGACAAGTTGTGTTTCTACTAAACAGTTCCAGTTTGGTTTCATCAGACCATAGGACATTCTCCCAAAACTCCTCTGGATCATCCAAATGCTCTCTAGCAAACTTCAGACGGGCCCGGACATGTACAGGCTTAAGCAGTGGGACACGTCTGGCACTGCAGGATCTGAGTCCATGGTGGCGTAGTGTGTTACTTATGGTAGGCCTTGTTACATTGGTCCCAGCTCTCTGCAGTTCATTCACTAGGTCCCCCCGCGTGGTTCTGGGATTTTTGCTCACCATTCTTGTGATCATTCTGACCCCACGGGGTGGGATTTTGCGTGGAGCACCAGATCGAGGGAGATTATCAGTGGTCTTGTATGTCTTCCATTTTCTAATTATTGCTCCCACAGTTGATTTCTTCACTCCAAGCTGGTTGGCTATTGCAGATTCAGTCTTCCCAGCCTGGTGCAGGGCTGCAATTTTGTTTCTGGTGTCCTTTGACAGCTCTTTGGTCTTCACCATAGTGGAGTTTGGAGTCAGACTGTTTGAGGGTGTGCACAGGTGTCTTTTTATACTGATAACAAGTTTAAACAGGTGCCATTACTACAGGTAATGAGTGGAGGAAAGAGGAGACTCTTAAAGAAGTAGTTACAGGTCTGTGAGAGCCAGAAATCTTGATTGCTTGTTTCTGACCAAATACTTATTTTCCACCATAATATGCAAATAAAATGAAAAAAAAACAGACAATGTGATTTTCTGGATTTTTTTTTCTCAGTTTGTCTCCCATAGTTGAGGTCTACCTATGATGTAAATTACAGACGCCTCTCATCTTTTTAAGTGGTGGAACTTGCACTATTGCTGACTGACTAAATACTTTTTTGCCCCACTGTATATTTTTAATGTGTAAACTAGGCTACATGTATACGTGTTATCCGGTAAAACTGTACCCTTTATCAACTTTCTACAATGTTGTTGAATCCATACTGGGCCTGAGAACGGCTGCCGAGCTGTTAAGCAAGCTACAGCACCTGTGGTTTGGACACGTAATTTTTTCAGGAATGACGGTTAGGCCTAACTCCCGAATTGCGGTTGACCTGAACTTACTGGGAAATCATCGTTCGCGGGGAATAATCTGAATCTCAGATCCCCATCACTAACGGAGTTCAGAAGGTTATCTGCACCTGTAAGCGACAAAAGCTGGTCCTTTCAATGTAGCGTGCATGCAGCCCTGGACATGTATGGGAATGCTAGACCTGTTATTGCTCGATCTCACGTGCCAGAGCCTCGCTTATCCCTCTAGTAAGCTTGACGCGTACTGCGGGGGCATGCCGGAGTCTCGGTTGTTAACGGAATAAAGCTGAGAAATCGCTAGCACAACTACAAACACACATACCACACCACACACAGAATCGACAAAGCTTTCAAAGTGTGCATCTTTTCTTTAGGTGGCATGGTTGTGGTTTCCCGGGTGGAGTCCAATTAAGCCACAGGCTCCACTCCTGGTGGTGCCCTTTTGGACATTCCTTTAAGGTTCAGCTTTGCAATCATACTGCCCCCGGAAACCAAAAACTTTGCCTTCATGGACGCTGTTTGAAGGTTCGTGGGAATAACGCCGCCCGATCAGCAGTCGGCAAATGGGTCGCCCTCCCAGGGCTGTGGGGTACTCGGTACCAGGCCGGTGTCAGTGGGATGTGTCACAGCAGCGGTGACCCAGATGGTGGCCCTGGGCGCCCATGTAAATGGAGTGGTATAATGCTAAAGAGTTTATATAGATAGTTTGACGCCACCTGTGGTGTTCGGCAACATAGATGTTAGGCCGACGCTGCATGCAGATCCTCTGGGACTGATGGTGTTGTGCAACAAAGATGGTGAAGCTCCCCACTGGTGGAGCTGGAGTCCCAGGGAAGTGTAGATGTAGTGATGGGGGAAAGGCACAGGCGGTGTAGGTGCTGGTACCCAGATGTAGCGGTGCTGGAATAACTGTAGGACACCAGAGCGTGCAGTTCCAAAGCTTTATTCACAGTCTGCAGGTTACACAGATGCCTGCCTCCATGCTGTGTCCTCCGGGTCAGGACCTCAGCCAACCTCCGGGACCAAAATGGAAAGCTCCCTTCCAACACTCCGCCAACATGTACCTTCCTGAACGTCTCCTTTCTAGCGCTTGTGGGGGAAGCACTCACAGGACCGTGGTTCTCTGAAACGCCTCCTGTCTAACATATGTTCCTCAGACTTTACTTGTATGGCAGACAGCTGTAGCCTTTTCCTTCTGCCTCGCACACGTCGATGCTGGGGCCTCCGAGCCTTAGTTGGGTACAGAGCATTTATAGCTGCTACTTCCCCAGGTTTCTGCTGCAGGAACGTCAGTGTCCCTACAAACTCGGAGACCGGAATCCGGACCATGCGCTCCAGCTAAGAGTGAGCCTTAACTCTGCTCATCCTCCAGCTCCCCTTCTCACGTCCACACACTTCCCCTTCCCTGCACAGAATGGCCTAACTTACCTCCTCCCGACCACAGAGAGCAGCTCCTCAGCAGTCATGTTCAGAGGTCTCCCTGCTGGCGTGGAGTGGGAAATTTGTTGTGTGTTGGTTTAACTGCTAGAGAGATCCTTCGTTGCTCCCAAGCATGACATCACACTCCCTAGGAGGAAGGTAATGCCACTGTGGAGACCGTACTCCTGGGGACGCCACAAGTGCTATATACTATACTATACCACCTTACACGGTGACAAAGAGGAAGGTGCAGATGAAAGTGCAGGTTCCTTGAGCAGGTGGGGGGGCATACTCATGGGCGATGGCACTGGCACAGGGCACCGCATAGTACGCAAAAGTGTCTCTGCCGTGGGGAGGGCCTAAACAGCCAAGTGCAGTGAGATGGAAGATGGGGACGACAAGGAGTTCAGAGTAGTGCAGGGATTCCCTAGCAAGGAGACTTATGTAATTGTTTTCAATGTTGGGACAGCAATTTTTGGGGAGCACTATACTCTGGTGAATGATATATGGGGCCCGCCATACACTGGAGCATTCCAAAGGTGGACATCAGACACTGGAGCAGCATTTACAGGGCCCATTATACACTAGAGCAGTAGAAATGGGGCCCATTATATATGGAGCATTATTTGGGCCCATAAGACAGTGGAGCTTCATCCATGGGGACCAACATATACTATAGCATTATGTGGAGCTCATCATATACGTTTTGAAACATTATATGGGATCAATGATTCCATATTGAGAAATATATGGGCCTCATTACTCTGTATAGCGCACTAAGCGCTGGCCATAATACTGTATGGAGTTATATACTGTCCGTTTTTGGAGGTATTGGAGAATTTAAAATGGATATCAGTCATGAGATGTAAGAAGTGAAGTATTTTTCATTGTACTATACTGCCATTTCTCTGCCGTATCGGAGCATCATGAGTTGTGGTATGTTTTAAAGGGGCGCTCTTTGGCCCTGGGCCCACGAAAACCTGGAGCCAGCCCTACCCCCCCACAACTGTAGCCAAATAACCCCCATTTTTCAGTGCGTAACTAGTATTATGAAGTAAATTAAGGTTGACAAGCTTAAGTAATAAGAATTGATGCTTTTGGCATTCAAATGGGCACTGTAGGTGTGTTTCCTGTCCTCCTCTCACTGCCGACTTTAATTCCCCATTGACTTACATTGGGTTTCGTGTTTCGGTCAGACCCCAGACTTTTCCCTATAGTCGGCCGATTTTGCTCGACCCGACTTTTGTCGGGTTTCATGAAACGAAACTCGACCCTAAAAAACCAAAAGTCACCCAACTTCTTCTTCACTTTCTCTTTTCCTACACATTTACTACTTTCTAAAAGCCTAAGTGACAACTGTGGCTACCTGGTTCGTCACCTAAAATTTTAAATCTTTATTCAGACTTCAATATATACTCCCTTGTTCTTAAACATCATAAAACATTCTCTGTAAAATCTGTAAACACTATCACTATTTACTTCTTTATTACAAAAATACTAAGCATCATCATTTTTTCTTTAAGTGCAATTCTATAAACAGTAGACACTGGTCCAGCCAACACGTCTTGAAATGTCCCTATTCAACAAGGAGAAGAGGTAGTCCTTATTCCAGGAAAGTCTTATGTAAAACCAAGACAGAGCACCTAAAGAGGTGCAAACTATTTACATGACAGTTCTGGATCACTCAGTGTCCATGATCTCCACAGTTCAAGTGTAAAGGCTGCCAACTAGACTGGGCAACAAAACGGGAAACAACAGTTAAACGAGAAAAACATGATGAACAAAAAAAACAGAAAAAACAGGCACAATGGTGCTAATACCCTCCTGGGTAACAAAAGTTAGTTATTTGGGAAATGTTCTTTAATAGTGGTCTCCTCCTGGGGTGGTGGAAGCTGGTTTCCTTGGCTGCTTCCAGGAGAGAACTTCAGGGCATCCTCTTCCTGCTGACTGGTTTACATAGGACGAGGTGGTGGCAGCTGGTGCAATTGCTGCCTGTGGTACAGCGGGTGTAGCTACCTGTACCATGGTGTGGATGACAGAGGTAGATATAGCCTGTGTAGTGTTGGTAGGTGCAGCCACTACCGTAGGAGGCATTCCTGCTGGGGGTACATACGCCTTCTCCTTCTTATAGGCTGCAATAAAATCCTCAGGGATGCGGCGGATGTTCATGGCGTAACAACCTCTTAACCCCTCATGCTGGGTGAAGGTTACATATTCCCCCAGTTGCAGATCTCTAGCAGGGTGTCCCTTCCTCAGGTGTGACTCCACATCCCATCGGTTAAAGAAAAGGTTGGAGATCCGTTTGGGGTCGGCGATGATACCGAACCCCTGTTCTTGGTTCACATTCAGTACCTGTCCCCATCCTGCCGAGTCCCGGGGACCAAAGTGACCGGTACAGACCCTTTCTTTCTTGTCCAGATCTGGGCCTAGCACAGCCAGTCTCCTCTGTTCTCTCTCTCTCTGCTCCGCTGCCAGCTGGCGGATGGTCTCCTGGCAACGAGCCCGTGTCTCATCTTACTCTTCCCGGGGCCTGCCACTACCCACGGTGGACAGGGGCACTACCGCTAGGGGTTCAGGTGTTGCCCCCCAGGGATCAGAGTCCCGGTCCCAGACAAGGTCCAGCACGACCTGTCCTGATGCTGCCACGGGCGTACACCCCAGGGCCTTCCCAGGTGCAGGGACAGCAGACGTACCTGGGGACTCCTGGCGGTGTTCCGGCCCCGATGCAGGCTTGAGATGGTGGGCAGCTGCAGGGGTATCCACAGGGGTAGTCTGTCCGGATGTCGGCGGTGGTGGAGCAGATGGCGGCTCCGGGTCCGCGGGGATCTCCGGCGGGACCTGCGCGGCCACGTCAGGTCTAGGCGGGATCTCTACTCCTTCCTCCACTTCGGCTCCCAGGCCCTCGGACAACTCCTCCTGGCAGGCCTCTCCCAGCGACGGTGACAGCGGGGCGGCGGTGATAGATGCCACCGGTGGTATGGCAGCGGCCGCAAGCTCCACAGGGTTTGCCTGGAGGAGATCCGGTGCAGCAGTGGCGGGTACTGGTGACTGGGGTACTGCTGATGGTGGACCCTCCCGGACGTGCTGCCATTTCTTCATCCAGAACGCCTCCTGCTTCAGCCGCAGTTCATGAGTCAGCCGGGTAATCTCATCCTCCAGCTGTTGACGGTCCAGATGGGAAGCCAGATCGGAGCCTTCAGCCATTGCACCGGGGAGGTTCAGCTTAACCTCCCTTCGCTATTCAGGCCTCCTCTCTCCTTCCATCATGGCGTTCTCTCCTTTCTCTTCCGGTCTGGACCCTTTTCCCACCAATGGCTCCCGCTCCTCCTTCTGGGGGCGGCGTCTTCTTCCTACTCCTCCATACCAAGCCAGTATATGAAGCCCTCGGGGGGTGGGCCATGCTGCTGTTGCATAGAAGTTCAGACATGGGAGGCCAAGGACGGTGCGCAGTCTTTTCTTAGGACCACCCATGTTGTCACGCCCTTCTTCTGCGCGCTGGCGGCCATTTTTAGCATTCATTTTACAGTCTATCAAATTGGTTATTCTGCACATTTTTACAAGCTGTTAAGTCCAATAAATCGTAGGCACACAGAACCCAGTGGCACTGGGTTTCCTCATCGTGTTCGTGACGCCAAGTTGGAGCACCCTCACTCGCCGGGGCCGTGGGGTACTCGGTACCGGGCCGGTTGATCTTCCCACTGAGAGTTGTCACGGCAGCAGTGACCCGGTCCGTGGCCCTGGGGCTCCATTGCAAAAGGGGTTGTTTCAGTGTGCTTATGGTGGTGAAAGTTTATAAGTGATTCGTGACGCCACCTGTGGTGTTTGGCAAGGAAGATGTTAAACCGACGCTGCAGACAGATCCTCTGGGACCGATGGTGTGGTGCAGCAATGATGTTATAGCCCTCCACAGGCAGGGCTGTAGTCCCAGGGCAGTGTAGGTAAGGTGACACTTAGATGGAGTAGTGTCGGGAGCAGGAGGGATGTAGCGGTGTCGAACAGGTTGGCGCAGGAATAAGTGGAGGACACCAGGGCATGTAGTTCCAAAGCTTTACTTACAGTCTGTTGTGGAACAGGTGCCCACATCCATGCCGTGTCCGCCGGGTCAGGAGCTCAGCCAACTTCTAGGCAAGATGAAGTACTCATTTCCAACACTCCGCCAACATACAGTATGTGCCTTTTCTGAACGTCTCCCTCTTAGCGCCTTCTAGTGAAGTACTCACAGTACTGAGTTACACTGGAGTTCCTCCTGTCAGATGTTCCTAAGAATTCTACTTGTACGGTAGACAGCTGTAGCCTGCTTCGGGGACTCCTTCTACCTAGTCCCGGCTCACACACGTTGCTGTTGTGCCCCCAAGTCTGGTGTGGGAATAAAGTGGTCACTACTTCTATTCCTCCGGTGTCTGCTGCAGGACCATTAGTATCCATACAACCTCGGGGACCGGACCCTGGCCTTGCGCTTAGAACTTGGGAAGGGCTCTCCTCTAACCCTGGTCCTTGTTCTCTTATTCTCCTCACGTTCCGTATCAATCCTTTCTTTCTTATGGAAAGTCAGGCTTTCTATCAATGTTCCCTTCTTGTGCCAGTGGACCCAGATCACTAAGGTTGGCTGCAGCACTTCCTTCATCCATCCTACTCAGGTGATCTTCTCTCACAGACTGACCTAGTCAGACTCCTGTGACTAACTGACTAAATCCTATTCTCTTCCCGCTCTTTTAGTGCAAACTAAACTGCACCCGCCTCCCAGCATGCTTCGTGTTCCAAGCAGGGAGCCACCAAAGGGTGCTTTGCTACACTACTATGTTGTGTGGGATGCAGGTGTTGGAGTGTGGTCAGGTGTCTCCACCTTACCTGAATAGTGGGGCACCACACCTCAGGAGGAGGTGCAGTACCTCTGTGGCGACTGAACCCTCAGGGGCACCACACATTTTTTCACCCGGATTGGATGCTGCTCCTCTACGTTATTTCTCCAGACTCTGTCACATCTGTCACATGTGCTCAGGGTGAACCTGCTTTCATCTGTGAAGAGCACAGTGCACCAGTGGTGAATTTGCCAATCCTGCACCGTGTTGGGCTGTAAGCATAACACCCATCTGTGGATGTAGGGCCCTCAGACCATCCTCATGGAGTCAGTTTTTAACCATTTGTGCAGACACATGCACATTTGTGGCCTGCTGGAGGTCAATTTGCAGGGCTCTGGCAGTGCTCCTCCTGTTCCTCCTTGCACAAAGGCGGAGGTAGCGGTCCTGCTGCTGGGTTGTTGCCCTCCTACGGCCCCCTCCACATCTCCTGGTGTACTGGCCTGTCTCCTGGTAGTGCCTCCAGCCTCTGGACACTACGCTGACAGACACAGCAAACCTTGCCACAGCTCGCATTGATGTGCCATCCTGGATGAGTGGCACTACCTCAGACACTTGTGTGGGTTGTAGAGTCCATCTCATGCTAACACGAGTGTGAAAGCACAACCAACATTCAAAAGTGACCAAAACATCAGCCAGAAAGCATTGGTACTGAGATGTGGTCTGTGGTCCCTATCTGCAGAACCACTCCTTTATTGAGTGTGCTTGATAATTGTCAATACTTTCCATCTGTTGTCTATTCCATTTGGACAACAGCATGTGAAATTGAATGTCAATCAGTGTTGCTTCCTAAAGGTACTGTCACACTAAGCAATATCGCTAGCAATATCGCTATAACTTGTGACGTCCTGGACCGTTTCTCATCGTCAGCTTCCTGCGGCGCTTCCTGTGGAGAGACGAGTGTGGAGCCTGGCGGGATGACGCAGGATCGCCTAGTGTGACAGGTAAGTAGCGACCCTTGTCCCCTGCGATGTCGCTGGCGAGATCTGCCTGTGTGGCAGCTCACTAGCGACCACTTAGCGATGTACCAGCGATCCTGACCGCGTTATATCGCTGGTTGGGATCGCTGGTACATCGCTAAGTGTGACAGTACCTTAAGTGGACAGTTTGATTTTGTGTCCAGTTTTGGGCACCACATTTTAAAAAAGACATCAACAAACTGGAGCAAGTTCAAAAAAGAGCGACCAGAATGGTGACCGGTCTGCAAACCCTGTCTTATGAGGAAAGGTTGCAGGATTTGGGAATGTTTAGTTTGCAAAAGAGAAGACTGAGAGGAGACTTAATAGCTGTCTACAAATATCTAAAGGGCTGTCACATTGTAGAAGGATCAACTTTATTCTCATTTGCACAAGGAAAGACTAGAAGCAATGGGATGAAACTGAATGGGAGGAGACACAGATTAGATATTAGAAAAAACTTTTTGACAGTTAGAGTGATCAATGAGTGGAACAGGCTGCCATGGGAGGTGGTGAGTTCTCCTTCAATGGAAGTCTTCAAACAGAGGCTGGACAGACATCTGACTGGGATGATTTAGCGAATCCTGCTTTGAGCAGGGGGTTGGACCAGATGGCCCAGGAGGTCCCTTCCAACTCTACGATTCTATGATTCTATGATTCTATGATTCTATGATTTCACAGAAGTTTGATTTACTTGGTGTTATATTCTGTTGTTTAAGTGTTCCCTGTTTAAGTGGGCAGTGTAGTAAAGAAGGTAACAGAGGCGTATCTACGGGGTGCTGCCAGGGCATGTGCCCTGGGCACAGCCGGCAGGGGGGCGCAGTCGGCCCGCATAATAAAGCAGTCCGCAGTGTCTCCCCCGACAGCTGCATTCTGCCACCCTCAGACGGGGAGTTCTCTGTACTGGCTTTCAGACTGAAAGCCGGCACAGAGAGGCTGCAGCACGCCGGATCCCAGGGATCAATTGTACTGGCATCTTATAGCCCAGCCCAACATAGTATATACAGCCCAGCACTACATGGTATATACAGCCCAGCCGCACATGGTATATACAGCCCAGCCGCACATGGTATATACAGCCCAACCCCACATGGTATATACAGCCAAGCACCACATGGTATAGACAGCCCAGCACCACATGGTATATATAGCCCAGCCTCACATGGTATATACAGCCCAGCCCCACATAGTATATATAGCCCAGCACCACATGGTATATACAGCCCAGCACCATATGGTGTATGTAGCCCAGCCCCACATGGTATATACAGCCCAGCCCCACAAGGTATATATAGCCCAGCCCCACATTGTATATGTGTGGCGCCCCTGAGGATTCAGTTGCCACAGAGGTACTGCACCTCCTCCTGAGGTGTGGTGCCCCACCATACAGGTAGGTTGGAGGCTCCTGACCACGCTCCAACACCTGCATCCCACACAACACAGTAGTTCAGCAAATCCACATTGCGGCTCCCTGCTTGAAGTGTAGCAGAGCACCTTTGGTGGCTCCCTGCTTGGAACACGAAATGTGCTGGGAGGCGGGTGGAGTTAGAATACATAAAAGAGCGGGAAGGTTTAGGATTTCTGGTCAGTAGAGATGAGCGACTTTGCCTTTTTTCTGGTCAAGTCGGGTTTCATGAAACCCGACTTTCGCAAAAGTCGGGTCGAACGAAATCGGCCGATTATCGTGAAAAGTCGAAGGCAGACTGAAACACGAAGCCCAATGCAAGTCAATGGGGAAGCAAAATCGGCAGGGAGTGGAGGACAGGAAACACACCTACAGTTCCCTTTTGAATGCCAAAAACATGAATTCTGATTACTGAAGCTTTTCAACCTTAATTTGCTTCATAATACTAGTTACGCACTGAAAAATGGGGGTTATTTGGTTAAATTTGTGGGGGGGTAGGGCTGGCTCCAGGTTTTCATGTGCCCTGGGCCAAAGAGCACCCCTTTAACACATACCACAACTCATGATGCTCCGATACCGCAGAGAAATAGCGGCATAGTACAATGAAAAATACTTAACTTTTTACATCTCATGACTGATATCCATTTTTAATAGCTCCAAAAACGGACAGTATATTACTCCATACAGTATTATGGCCACCGCATAGTGCGCTATACAGAGAAATGAGGCCCATATATTTCTCCATACAGAATCATTGGTCCCATATAATGTTTGAAACAGTATATGATGAGCTCCACATAATGCTACAGTATATGTTGGTCCCCATGGATGAAGCTCCACTGTTTTATGGGCCCAAATAATGCTCCATACATAATGGGCCCCATTTCTAATGCTCTAGTGTATAATGTGCCCTGTAAATGCTGCTCCAGTGTCTGATGTCCACCTTTGGAATGCTCCAGTGTATGGTGGGCCCCATATATCATTCTCCAGAGTATAGTGCTCCCCAAAAATTGCTGTCCCAACATTGAAAACAATTAAATAAGTCTCCTCGCTATGGAATCCCTGTACTAGTCTGGACTCCTCGTCGTCCCCATCGTCCATCTCACTGCACTTGGCTGTTTAGGCAGAGGGCGTACAGACGTGATGTCACTGCGCTCTCTGATCAGACTATCACTGTCAGGAAACGCGGAAGACGTCATGGCGGTGGAGCAGGGAGAGGTAAGTATTTCAACTTTGCAAGTGCTGTGATCCTGAGCAAGCGGGGGGCCCACTCATTGGCGACGGCAGTGGCACAGGGCCCCTCTAATAGTATGGCGGTGTGTGGCAGTGTGTCTGACGGCGGGTGGGGGTGGCCCTCCCACCAGCAGAGACACTTTTGCGTACTATGAGGGGCCCTGTGCCAGTGCCATCGCCCATGAGTATGCCCCCTCCACCAGCTCAAGGAACCTGCACTTTCATCTGCACCTTCCTCTTTGTCACCGTGTAAGGTGGTATAGTATGCGGGAAGGGGAACTTGAGTTTCCTCAGGTTCAGATTCTGGCTGTGTAGAGTGTGAGGGGAACGTAGTGGTCTGCGTCAATGTACCAGCAGAATCATCTAGCAGTGGCTGGGCATCAGTGCACTTGTGGCGTCCCCAGGAGTACGGTCTCCACAGTGGCATTACCTTCCTCCTAGGGAGTGTGATGTCATGCTTGGGAGCAACGAAGGATCTCTCTAGCAGTTAAACCAACACACAACAAATTTCCCACTCCACGCCAGCAGGGAGACCTCTGAACATGACTGCTGAGGAGCTGCTCTCTGTGGTCGGGAGGAGGTAAGTTAGGCCATTCTGTGCAGGGAAGGGGAAGTGTGTGGACGTGAGAAGGGGAGCTGGAGGATGAGCAGAGTTAAGGCTCACTCATAGCTGGAGCGCATGGTCCGGATTCCGGTCTCCGAATTTGTAGGGACACTGACGTTCCTGCAGCAGAATCCGGAGGAAGTAGCAGCTGTAAATGCTCTGTACCCAACTGAGGCTCGGAGGCCCCAGCATCGACGTGTGTGAGCCAGAAGGAAAAGGCTACGGCTGCCAGCCATGTGAGAAAGTTCCAAAAGAGAGTCAACAGGGGGAACTTCATTGAACTCAGCACTGTTATGAATGAGTCACCGAAGGAGGAAAAAACAAAAATACAAGCTAAGTCCAGAAAACCGGAGAGGTTGGTAGCTATCGGATTGCAGACCCCTGATCCTATCCACAACAACTAACAGTAGCCGTGGGGGGTTCCTACGATGCCCTAGACCCCTCGATCACAGGCGGAGAACTAAGTAGGCCTAAAGAAAGAAAGGGGAAATCTAAACTGCCCCAGAGCAGACCCCAAAGCAATAGGCAGCCCCCAACATATAATGACGGTGAAGCAAGATGAAAACACTAACACAGATAGAAAGATAGGTTGAGCAAACGATGGGGCCCAAGCTAACTAAAAAGGACAGGATAGAAAAGCTGCTGTCTGCAATCCGTAAAAAACCCTACCAAAAAATGTCCCAACCGTCTGATAGGAAAAACAGGCCCTGAAGTCGCTAGGACTTCAGAAAGACTATATCAGCACTCAAGGTAAATTCTGAAGACAGAGCAAAGAGACAAACTGATCAGAGACAAAAATGGAACTCAGCACACCCCCGACAGGGGATGGCTGAACTCCAAAAAACAAGGAAAACAAAACAAAACTAATAAGTTCAATAGCAGAGCAAAAACTTATCTTGGGAAGCAGGAATCAGACTGGTCTCCAAGAATCCAGCAGAGAAATCACCAGCGACTCAGAAGGGCGTTGGCTGCCTTATATCCAGTCAGAATTTCCTGTTACCCAGTCATCATCTACCAGATCAGGTGTTTGGTAATCAGCCTCACTACCTTCCTTCACCAGAAGAGGGAGTTCATCAGACATCGACGGTGAAGGGGAAAATTAACTCACAATACAGCACTGCGAGTACCTCAGATAAGCGCTAGAACGGAGGCCACACTACCTATCTGCAGAGAGAGAAATCCAAATTGGCTTGCAGGCTGACCAACTCCTTCTCCATCTGTACTCTGGGTCCTGGACAGAACCTACCAAGTACAGATAAAGGAACTGCACTACTGTGTCTGTCATCTTTCTCCTGCGCCTGGCGCACGTCTCAGCTACATCCTGCACTGCACACCATCTCCCAACTCTTTCATCTGCCCTGCGACTACGGCCCTACCTGTGCAGGTCTTCTACATCTTAGCTGCACCACAACATCTGTCCCACAGAAGCGACACTGCAGCGCTGGTCAATCTAATCAGAAACCAGAGGTGGCGTCACGTATCATTCACCTATAAATGTAATTCACCCCTTTGCATGGACGCCCAGGGCCATGGAACGGGTCACCACCACCGTGACACATCCCTGTCACTAGAAAAGATCAAAATATCAACCAGATAGAAGATCAAAAACTTATCCACAATGTATCGGAAAATATCATTCATAAAGGACTGGAAGACAGAAGGGGCATTAGTGAGCCCAAAAGGCGTCACCAGGTACTCAAAATGTCCCTCCGGAGTATTAAACGCCATCTTCCATTCATCCCCGTGCTTGATGCGAATAAGATTATACACCCCCCTGAGGTCAAGCTTAGTAAACCAGCAGGCACTCTTAACTCTGGAGAATAAATCAGACATTAGAGGTAACGGGTACTGATATTTAACCGTCATCCTGTTAAGGGAACGATAATCAATACACGGTCTTAATGAACCATCTTTCTTGGCCACGAAAAAGAAATCAGCACCTAAAGGTGATGAGGATGGTCTAGTATGACCCTTCTCCAACGACTCCTTTAATATAGGATCGCATAGCATCATGTTCGGGTACTGTAAGTTGAAAAACCGACCCTTGGGAAATTTACACCCAGGCATCAAATCAATTGCACAGTCATAATTCCTATGAGGAGAAAAAGACGCAGACTTGCTCTCACTAAATACACCAGAAAAATCGGCTAGATATTCAGGAATATCATGAGACTGAGGAGAGGTGGAGAAAACAGGAGCGTCACTAAGAACACACTGACAACCCCAACTCACCATAGACCCAGATTTCCAATCCAAAACTGGATTATGAGTTTGCAACCAAGGAAAACCCAGAACAATAGTATAATGCAAATTATGCAGCAGCAAAAATTTGCAATTTTCTTGGTGGTCTGGGGCAACTCGCATTATCACCTGAGTCAAAAACTGAGGTTTATTCTCCGCCAAAGGAGTAGCATCAATACCCCTCAAAGGAATAGGCATCTGCAGAGGCGTCATGGAAAAACCACATAATTTAGCAAAGTCCAAATCCATCAGATTCAACGCTGCTCCTGAATCCACAAAAGCCTTCGAGGAAAACGTGGATAAGGAGCAGATCAGTGTAATTGCCAAAAGAAACTTAGGTTGTACACTGCCCACAGCAAATTTGTGTGCAAAACGTTTCTCTCGCTTAGGGCAGACAGAAATAGTATGAGAGACATCTCCACAGAAAAAACACAGCTTATTATGCCTTCTAAACTCCTGACTTTACGCCCTAGACAAAGCCCCATCACATTGCATAGGTTCAGTCGTTTATTCAAAAGGTGGCAGCGCCTCCCGTGTAGTTTTACGTTCACGTAAACGCTGATCAACTTGAATGGCTAATGACATAGAATCATCCAGACCAGAGGGAACAGGAAATCCCACCATAACATCTTTTACGGTCTCTGATAAACCCTTCCGAAAGAGAGCTGCCAATGCACTATCATTCCATGTAGTAAGGACCGCCCACTTTCGGAATTTTTGACAGTATAACTCTGCAGAATCCTGACCCTGGTTTAATGCCAACAGGGTTCTCTCAGCTTGATCAACAGCATTAGGTTCATCATACAACAACCCCAAGGCTTGAAAAAATGCATCCACATTAGTCAGAATAGGATTTTCAGGTGTCAGAGAAAAAGCCCAATCCTGGGGATCGCCGCGCAGCAAGGAGATGACAATTTTAACCTGCTGCACAGATCTCGTCGATGAGTTAGGTTTCAAGGCAAGAAATAATTTACAATTATTCTTAAAATTCAGAAATTTAGACCCATCCGCAGAAAACACATCAGGAGTAGGGATCTTAGGTTCAGCAGCATGTGACTGAATGAGGTAGGTGGAAATTCCCGGTACTTCAGCAGCAAGTTGCTCCACACGATCAGACAATTGCTTAATCTCCATTAGGAAAAACAAAATCCTCCTATGGCCCCAGAGAAAAAGAGGAAAAATTATATTTAAAAAATTCTGACACTTTTTTTTTTCAAACAACTTTTTCCTGCTTTTGAGTACCCTAGAATCTGCGATAAGGCTGGTGATTCTGTTATGAATTGGTCACCGAGGAGAAAAAAACAAAACAAGCTAAGTCACAGAAAACCAGAGAGGTTGGTAGCTATACAGATTGCAGATCCCTGATCCTAACCACACAACTAGCAGTAGCCGTGGAGCGTACCTACGATGAGCCTAGATGCTTCGTCACAGCCAGAGAACTACATAAGCCTGAAGCAAGAAAAGGGGAAAACTAACTGCCCCAGAGCAGACCCCAAAGGAAAGACAGCCCCCACACATGTATTGACGGTGAAACAAGATGAAAGCACAAACACAGGCAGGGAAATAGGCTGAGCAAACGATGGGGCCCAAACTAACTAGAAAGGATAGGAAAGGAAAGAGACTGTCTGCAATCTACAAAAAACCCTGCAAAAATAATGTCCAACACGTCTGATAGCAAAATTAACCCTGAAATAACTAGACTTCTCCCACTATATCAGCACTCTGAAATAGTCTGAGACAGAGCAAAAAGAGGCCAATCTAATAAGGGACAAAAAGCAAATTGGCAAATACAGGTAATACAGGCTGGGGCTCCACACAAAAAACTGAATAGACCAACAAAATCAAGTGTGAGCATTAGGAGAAAAACTTAGCTTTAGATGACTGGAACAGAGCTGAAAACCAAAACCTGACAAGCCAGAAGGAATCACCAGCACCAGAATAGGGAGTCGGCTGACTTAAATCCAGTCGGAGATTCCTGAGGTCCAATCGTCATCCTCATTATCAGGTGGCAGATCTCTACTGATTAAATCAGCCTCACTACCTCCTGTTACCACCAGAGGGAGCCTGACAGGAGAACTCACAACTGGTGGACCAGAAAATGAACTCACAACAGTCGTGGCTGTGGAAAATTGAAATTGTTCCCATACAAACGTTGGCCCATGTCAGAGTTTTTGAAAGTCTGTGAGTCATTTCCTCATCCAAATGAGCCAACGTCTACGGTGAAAAATCGACAGTCAGCATCTGCAATCTCCATTAGAACAATTGAAAAATATTTTATGTAATTGAAATACTCGGATCCACTTCCAGCAGGTTTCCTAATCCAAATGTGTTTGCCGTTCACAGCCCCCGAACAGTTAGGAAAATTACAAATGTCCTGGAATTTTTCAGCATTTTCCAGCCGGAGTTCAGTTGTGGGTTGGGGGAGGAATTCCTCACACAGAACGGCACATAAAGCACGGCAGGTGTCTCCAACAATCCGAGAAAGGGTGGACACTCCAATGTAGAATTGAAAATGTAGAGATGATAAGGTCTCTCTGGTAGCCAGGAATCTGCTGAACAGAAAATGGGAAAAAAAAAATCAGTACATGGCTTTTATAACATTAATATTAATGACAGGTGGTGATTTTTCAAAATTATATGCCTTAGGGTCACCAAAAGACGTTCCTCAGCAGTAATTGTTCGACCTAGTTGTGTGTCCTGACTGTGATGGATCCTCGAGCACGTAGCAGTAAGTCATCCTAATGTACTCGAAAAACGTCAGGGTTTGCACGCAACTCGGTGTATAACGAGTGGTAGGCTCCACGGCTCTCTCGCACTTCAACGATGGGGTGTTGCCAGTAGCGACGACTACGTCTTCTCCATCTGTCTCTTCTTCTTTCTGTGTGTGTACGCGTTTGCATGCGTTTGCGCATGCAGATAATACGCTGTGCACATATATTCAAATGTGAACTTAAGGGCCTGTCACACTAAGCGATATCGCTAGCAATATCGCTATAACGTCACTGGTTTTTGTGACGTTATAGCGATATTGCTAGCGATATCGCTATGTCTGATACTTACCTATGACCGCTCCCCCACTGGTTATCGCTGATCGCGCGAGAACATGCTGGGCCGTTTCTCGTCGTCAGCTTCCTGCTGGGCTTCCTGCTGTGGAGACGAGCGACATGTGGACGCGGGCGGGAGGACGTCAGGATCGCCAAGTCTGACAGGTAAGTAGCGACCCCCGACCCCTGCATTGTCGCTGGAGAGATCTGTCTGTGTGGCAGCTCACTAGCGACCACTTAACATTGCACCAGCGATCCTGACCGCGTCATATCGCTGGTCGGGATCGCTGGTGCATCGCTAAGTGTGACAGTAACTTTTGCCCTATTTGCACGAACAGTGTGGTGCTGCCAGGAGACCCCATTTCCTAATCTAAATTGTTTGTGCTAGTATTGCGGTGCAGACAGGAGGCCATATTTCCTAATCTAACTTGTTTGCTAAAAAGTGTGGTGCAGGCAGGAGGCCACATTTTTTAATCTACCTTGTTTGTACTAATACTGTGGTGCAGGCAGAATTTTACATTTCCTAATCTAAATCATTTGTGCTAATAGTGTGGGGCAGGCACCAGACCACATTTCAAAATCTAAGTTGTTTGTGCTAATACTGTGGTGCAGTCACCAGGCCACATTTCCTAATCTACCGTATATAATCGAGTATAAGCTGACCCAAGTATAAACTGAGGCACCTAATTTTGCCACAAAAAGCTGGCTAAGCTTATTGACTCAAGTATAAGCCAGGTATGCATTGTCCCCTCATCCCTGTCCTGGTATGCATGGCTCCCTGTCCCTGTCTGCATGGCTCACCGATCCCTGTCATTGTATGCATAGCTGCCCAGTCCCTGTCATTGTGTGCATGGCTCCCCCGTCCCTGTCGTTGTATGCATTGCTCCCCATCCCTGTCGTATGCATGGCTCCCCGGTCCCTATTTTGGTATGCATTGCTCTCCAGTCCCTGCCATTGTATGCATGTCTCTCCTGTCCCTGTCATTGTATTCATGGCTCTCTGGTCCCTGTCGTTGTATGCATGGCTCCCCGGACCCTGTTTTGGTATGCATGGCTCTCCAGTCCCTGCCATTGTATCCATGGCTCTCCAGTTCCTGTCGTTGTATTCATGGTTCTCCGGTCCCTGTCGTTGTATGCATGTTTCATATTTAAAAAAAAAAACATCCTACTCACCTTCCTGCGCATCTCGTTCCGATGCCAGCAGCTCTTCCTGCTGAGGGATCACGTGGCCCCTCTCATTAAGGTAATGAATTTGCACTTCACGCCTATGGGAGTGGAGAGGCATGCATATTCATTACCTTAATGAGCGGGGCCACGTGATTGCTAGGCACAGGAAGAGCTGCTGACACCGGAACCAACGAGATGCTGTGAGGGTGCATAGGAGGGTGAGTTGGATGTCTTCTGAAAGCCGTCAGCTGTGGATGTCACTGTGTGCACTATAAGAGAAATGAATATTCCTTTCTCTTTAACAGCGGGCATAGTGACACCCACAGCCACCGTCTCCTGCCTCTGTGACCCGCTACTCTGCTGCTCCCCCTTCCCTGCCGGCCCTCTGGGACAATTGACTCATGTGTAAGCTAAGGGGGGTGTTTTCAGCACAAAAAAAGTGCTGAAAAACTCAGCTTATACACAAGTATATATGGTAAATAGTTTGTGATAATAGTGTGGTGCAGGCAGGATACCACATTTATTATTCTAACTCATTTGTACTAATATTGCAATGTAGACAGGAGTGTTGTGAGTTCATTCTCTGGTTCACCAGTTGTGAGTTCCCCTTCCAGACTCCCTCTGGTGGTGACAGGAGGTGGTGAGGCTGGTTTGATCGGTGGAGGTCTGCCACCTGAGAATGAGGATGACGATTGGACCTCAGGATTCTCAGATTTGATTTAAGACAGCCGACGCCCTATTCAGTTGCTGGTGATTCCTTCTGGCTTGTCAGCTCTTGGTTTTCTGCTCTGTTCCAGTCATCTAAAGCTAAGTTTTTCTGCTAATGTTCACACTTGATTTTGTTGGTCTGTTCAAGTTTTTTTGTGTGGTCAGCCAGCCCCTGCTGGGGGCTGTGCTGAATTTCCACTCTTATTTATCAGTATTTTGCCAATTTGCTTTTTGTCCCTTACTAGTTCGGTCTCTTTTTGCTCTGTCTCAGAATAGTGCTGATATAGTGGGAGAAGTCTAGTGACATCAGGGTTAATTTTGCTATCAGAAGTGTTGGACATGATTTTTGTAGGGTTTTTTGCAGGTTGCAGACAGTGTCTTTCCTTTCCTTTCCTGTCTAGTTAGTTTGGGCCCCATCATTTGCTCAGCCTATTTTCCTGCCTGTGTTTGTGCCTTCATCTTGTTTCACTGACAATACATGTGTGGGGGCTATCTATTCCTTTGGGGTCTGCTCTGGGGCAGTTAGTTTTCCCCTTTCTTGCTTTAGGCTTATTTAGTCCTCCGGCCATGATGAGGCATCTAGGAACTTCGTAGGCACGCTCCACGGCTACTGCTAGTTGTGTGGTAAGATCAGGGATCTGCAATCTGCATAGCTACCAACTTCTCTGGTTTTCTGTGACTTAGCTTGTTTTGCTTTTTTCTCCTTGGTGACCCATTCATAACACAGGAGGTCACATTTCCTATTTAAAATCTTTTGTGCTAGTATTGACATGATGGCAAGAAACCACATTTCCTAATTTAAATCGTTTGTGCTAACATTGTGGTGCAGGCAGGAGGCTACATTTCATAATCTAAATCAATTGTGCTAATACTGTGATGCAGGCACCAGGCCACATTTCATAATCTAAATCATTTGTGCTAATACTATGGTGAAACCACCAGGTCACATTTCATAATCTAAATCGTTTGTGATAATAATGTGGGGTGGGCAGGAGGCCACATTTCCTAATTCAAATAATTTGTACTAATATTGTGGTGCAGGCAGGATGCCACACTTCCTAATCTAACTAGTTTCTGCTAACATTGTGGTGCAGGCAGGAGGCCACATTTGTTAATCTAAAGGCCCCGTCACACACAGCGAGATCGCTGATTTTGTGACGCCACTGCAATCTCGCCAGCGATATCGCTGTGTGTGACTCGGATCAGCGACCGCCCCCCCTGCCGGGTATTGCTGATCATGCAGGATCATCCTGGGCCATTTTTTGATTGTTGGTCTCCCGCTGGCCAGCACACATCGCTGCGTGTGGCAGTGGGAGAGCAACGATCAGCGACGCTGCATGCTGGTTTCCAATGTAAACAGCGGGTATCTAGGAAACGCGTGGCTCTTAGTTATCCGCTGTTTACATTGGAAACCAGCTTGCTCGCTGGTCCTGATAGCTGGAGGGGCTGTCTAACGATCAAAAAACGGCCCAGGATGGTCAAGCGCGATCAGCGATCCCGGCAGGGGGGGCCGGTCGCTTATGTGTGTCACACAGCGAGATCGCTGTGGCATCACAAAATTAGCGATTTCACTGGCTATCTCACTGTGTGTGATGGGGCCCTAACTCGTTTGTGCTAATAGTGTGGTGCAGGCAGGAGGCCACATTTCCTTATCTAAATCATTTGTGCTAATAATGTATTGCAGGCACTGTGGTCCAGACACACTATCTCAGCAAATAAATACTAACATAAATACTGATTGTTAATTTAGTGTACTGAAAGCTCTACTGAACAAACATCTTCTTGTCCTATCCAAAGACAGATGATAACATCTGTTACTGGACAGACTACATGACTACCTTTCTTTACCAGCCGTACAGCGGTACTCCTTGTTGAGAGTCAGAAAGAGCAAAGGCTCCAGTAGAAGGCAAGCGCTTCGTCAAGTGGCCTCTCCTCTTCCTCCAGCTTAATGTCCCACACAGTAAAATCCACAGAGATGGCAACCCAATTACTTTTGTTTCCTCCCACATCTCAACTCTCCAACTGCCCAACTGACTGAGGGGGCCAGTGTACATGCATGAACCGGCACATGCACCATAAGCATACTTTTGCGACCCAAAATACTTTGGGAGTCTTTACATTTTATTATGCCTTGCACACTGTCAAGGCACTCAGGGCCAGAGGCAGCAAAACAACACCAAAATTTCTTTGTATGTTGTAAATGGGGAGTACTCACTTGGCTGGTTGCTGAGGAATATACCGGGACATTCAGGGTTAAAAAGTCCATTCAGGTTATTTGAACACAGCATAAACCACTCTCCAGGAACTTCCTAACGTGCAGCCCCCTGTGTACGTACTATGGATTACTGTCCATTGACTGTCAATGACCACACAGGTTCCCGGATACCTCTTATCCTCAGAGGCAACCTACCAACACTTCTCGCTGACCCCGGTCAATATCACTCACGGTTGCCAAGCCATCCTCTCCAGAGGTATATCATATGCATCCTCACTCTGGCTCAGACTCGCCAGCACTGCCGCCTGTCCCAACAAACATAGGCTCCATCTTGTTGAAACACACCCATTAAGTGGGGTGTGTAGGTGACTGGACCCACCCATCTACTCCGAGTCACCTGGAAGCCTGTCCAACATATTATCAACCCTCAGCAGCAGATCTGTTGAGCCAAACAAGTTCAGGTTTCCATCACAGAGGCCACCCACCTAAATGATACATACCACCCATTAAACACATAACCAGTCGCCATACCACAACGTCCACCATATTTCACTGGAACTACTGTGTTCTTTTATTTGTAGGCCTCATTCCATTTACAGTAAACAGTAGATGATAAGCTTAAGCAAAAAACTATCTTTGTCTCATCTGTCCACAAAACACCTGCTGGCCCTCTATAAATTTTGAGGGCCACCTACTGGGCCTCCAAGTTTCAAACTTTACAGTATTAAAATGAAAAAGAAAATGTGCCCACCTCAGATGGGCATAGTTCAAATTTCCCATTGAATTTCATTTATTTGTTACTCAGGTCGAGCACCTGAGCATTACGATTTGCTTGACTCGAGAAACGAGTACCCGAGCATTTTAGTGCTCACTCATCACTAATAAATAACACTAATGTTTGACATAAAATTAATAGTTTTATAAGTTTTAAATATATTAATATATTTGTAACATAATATAAACTGCAAAAAATGTCTGCATTACTTTACATCTGTTTTAAAATTCCCAATTTTAAAAAAAATGGCAGCATTCCAATTAATTGGGAAAAATAGAGTGTTTTATGTGTCCTCACAAAATAATGTTTTAACTTGAACTCCTGAGAATCTTTTTCAAGCAAAAAAAAAATCTAGGGGCTGGATCTGAGACGCTGCTGTGTGTGAGCAAATACGAATCCCTATATTACCCCTTTTTCACAGATAAATTCGAGAGCTGAACTTTTAAAAAAATTTGTATGTTTAGTCATGGGACCGGAAGGTTTGCAGCTCTCGAGTTTTGTAAAATTTGGATTTGGATTACACTCCGATGTATTATATCCTGCTGTAGATTTCATATAAGATTTTAATCATAGAAATAGAAAGATCTAGAAAACAAACAGAATGATCTAGAAACAGCAGCAAATGCAGAAAATAATTGTTAGCAGGAACAAGGACCAGTCCTCCCTTCCCCCAGTGCAGGGCTTTGCATAACCAATAACCATCCCTCCCCCACACAGAGCAGAGGGCTGAGCGCTGAGCCTATCCCTCCCCACCGCAAGGCTAGAAACATGAGAGCACATAAAGGAGAGCTCAGAGAGAGAGAGAGAGAGCGCCACTCCCTCACTATGGAAGTGTGCAATAACCAGGGAGCCTGTGCCTCCTCCTTATACAGGTATACAGAGTCCTTGCCCCCCCACATTACAGATGAGTCACACAGATATAATACACAACCTCCCTATGAACTACAAAAAGAAATGTGCAGCATGTCCAGCCTGTCACACCCGTAAATATGACACGGATATAAAAGCTATCCCTCCCCAGCCCACAACTGAGTCATGTGAATGTCTGCTGTATCCTGCACATCAGATTTTAAGG
This sequence comes from Dendrobates tinctorius, assembly GCF_039654945.1. NCBI lineage: Eukaryota > Metazoa > Chordata > Amphibia > Anura > Dendrobatidae > Dendrobates > Dendrobates tinctorius. The sequence goes on along the minus strand of NW_027361762.1, from coordinate 13,468,542 downwards.
GAATAAATTCATGGACTTCAGTGGGCTGCCTGACAAATTTCACCAATCCAGATTATGAGAAAGATTAACTGTTTATTTCCCAACGCGTTTCAAAGTGTATACCACTTCTTCCTCAGGGGATGACATATATGAACAGATAAAGCTGTCACAGATTATATACAACCATGATTCAAAAAGTTGGCGCCAATGATCACGTCATATGGTACAAATGTCAAAGTTCAATGTACACCAAGTGGAATGTCATATAAGTTAATCTTTGTTCATTAAAAATATTATTTTTATTGATTCACAGATAAAAACTCAAGGAAGACTCGAAAATCAAGAAAAAAAGAGAGAAAAAAAGAAGAAAAAATACATGTATTTAAAAACCGAACTCCTGCTGATGAAAAAAAAGAGACACAATCTGCACTCAAACCACTACACCAAGGCCAGGTCATGCCTGAAGGGAAGAAAAACAATTGCTACATGTGACATGTACAGATGAACCGTACCCGCCTCTACATGCTTCCATGGCTGCATCTAATATATAAGGAAAAGCAGAAAGACTCTAACCAGCATATCCACAGCAATACATGCAGGAGGTAGTCATAGTCCAGTCCTGTTAACCCCTTAGTGACAGAGCCATTTTGCAGCTTAATGACCAGGCCAATTTTTACAATTCTTACCACTGTCACTTTATGAGGATACAACTCTGGAACGCTTTAATGGATACTGCTGATTCTGAGATTGTTTTGTCATGACATATTGTACTTCATGTTACTGGTAAAATTTTGCAATTTTCAAAGTTATGCCCTTAAATCAGAGAGATATGTCACACAAATTTCTTAATGAATAACATTTACCACATGTCTACTTTACATCAGCACAATTTTGGAAACAAATTTTTTTTTGTTAGGAAGTTATAAGGATTAAAAGTTGACCAGCAATTTCTCATTTTTACAACAAAATTTACAAAACCATTTTTTTTAGTGACCACATCATAGTTAAAGTCATTTTGAGGGGTGTACATGACAGAAAATACCCAAAAGTGACACCATTCTAAAAACTAGACCCCTCAAGGTGCTCAAAACCACATTTAAGAAGTTTAGCAACCCTTTACGTGCTTCACAGGAACTAAAGCAATGTGGAAGGAAAAAATTAACATTTAACTTTTTTTTGCAAAAAATTTACTTCAGAACCAATTTTTTCTATTTTTACAAGTGTTAAAAGAGAAAATGAACCACAAAATTTGTTGTGCAATTTCTCCTGAATACACCGATACTCAATATGTGGGGGTAAACCACTTTTTGGAGCACGGCAGAGGTCGCAAGGGAAGGAGCGCCATTTGACTTTTTCAACACAGAATTGGCTGGAATTGAGATCAGACGCCATGTTGCTGTCGGAGAGACCCTGATGTGCCTAAACAGTGGAAACCCCCAACAAGTGGCCCCATTTTGGAAACTAGACCCCTTAAGGAACTTATCTAGATGTGTGGTGAGCACTTTGAACCCCCAGGTGCTTCACAGAAGTTTATAATGCAGTGCCGTGAAAATAAAAAATCACTTTTTTTTCCTCAAAAATGATTTTTTTAAGCTATGTTTTATTTTCTCAGGGGTAACAGGAGAAATTGGACCACAAAAGTTGTTGTGCAATTTGTCCTGAGTACACCGAAACCCCATATATGAGGGGGAACCACTATTTGGGTGCATGGGAGAGCTTGGAAGGGAAGAAGTGCCATTTTGGAATGCAGACTTTGATGGAATGTTCTGCGGTCTTCACGTTCCGTTTGCAGAGCCCCTGATGTGCCTAAACAGTAAAATCCCCCCACAAGTGACCCCATTTTGGAAACTGGACCCTCGAAGTAACTTATCTAGATGTGTGGTGAGCAGTTTGAACTCATAAGAGCTTCACAGAAGTTTATAAACGCAGAGCAGTGAAAATAAAAAATCATTTTTTTTCCTCAAAAATGATTTTTTAGCCCGATATTTTTTATTTTCTCCCAAGGGTAAGAGGAGAAATTAGGCCCCAAAAAGTGTTGTGCAATTTGTCCTCAGTACGTTGATACCCGATATGTGAGGGGGAACCACTGTTTGGGCAAATGGGAGAGCTTGGAAGGGAAGGTGCGCCATTTTGGAATGCAGACTTTGATGGAATGTTCTGCGGGCATCATGTTGCGTTTGCAGAGCCCCTAATGTGCCTAAACCATATAAACACCCCACAAGTGACCCCATTTTTGAAACTAGAGCCCCCAAGGAGCTTATCTAGATGTGTGGTGAGCACTTTGAACCCCCAAGTGCTTCACAGAAGTTTATAACGCAGAGCTGAGAAAATAAAAAATCTTTTTTTCCACAAAAGCTATTTTTTTAGCCCCCAATTTTTATTTTCCCAAGGGTAACAGGAGAAATTAGACCCCAAAAGTTGGTAAATAGTGGAAACCCCTCAATTCTTGCTCCAACCCTAACCCCCAACACACCCCTAACCCTAATCCCAACCCTAACCCTAATCCCAACCCTATTGCCTAACCCTAATTCTAACCCTAACCCTAATTCTAACAATAACCCTAGCCCTAACCCTAACTCTGATTCCAACCCTAACCCTAATTCTAACCCTGATTCCAACCCTAACCCTAATTCTAACCCTAACCCCAGCCCTAGCCCTAAACCTAGCCATAACCCTAACCCTAACCCCAACCCTAACCCTAATAGAAAAATGAAAAAAAAAATACTTTCCTTATTTCATTATGTTTGCCTAACTAAGGGGGTGATAAATGGGGGGGTTATTTACTATTTTTTTATTTTTATCACCATGATAGTTTATCACAGTGATCAAAATGAAGGAATGGAATCTGCCAGCCGGAGCTTGCAGAATCGCGGCGGGCGCACTGCGCATGCACTCGCCATTTTCTTCCAGATCCAAGATGGTGGCGCCCACCAGAGGAGGCAGTAGGGACCCAGGACCACCGGGAAGGGATCCAGGACCATCGGGAAGTACCGGGGGATCAGGAACCCTATTTCTCTCTCCTCTGATGTGCGATCACATCAGAGGAGAGAGAAATTAAATGCAAAATCGTGCCTTTTTTTGGCAGTCGCCATTATAGGGTTAATAACGTCGATCGCAAAAGCGGGGTCGTTAAAAACCGATCTGATTCACGCTCTCTGGGGTCTTGGCTACCCCCGGGAGCCGAGACCCTGGAGAAAATCCGACACTGGGGGGCGCTGTTTACTTTCTCCACAGCGCCGTAAATTCACGGCGCTGTGGTTTAAGTACCCTTAACTACCACCGTTAAAAGGCGTATCGGCGGTCATTAAAGGGTTAAAGAGGTCTTCTCTAGTGATGAGCGAGTATACTCATTGCTTGGGTTTTCCCAAGCATGCTCTGGTGTCCTTTGAGTATTTTGGCGTGCTCAGAGATTTAGTGTCTGTCGATGCAGCTGCATGATTTGCGGTTGCTAGACAGCCTGAATACATGGGATACCCTAACAAACAGGCATTCCCCACATGTATTCAGGCTGTCTAGCAGCCGCAAATCATGCAGCTGCATCCACCCAATCTAAATCTCCGAGCACCCCAAAATACTCGGAGGACACCCGAGCATGCTCGGGAAAACCCGAGCAATGAGTATACTCGCTCATCACTAGTCTTCTCACATTTGGTAGTTATCCTTTATTCGTGGGATAGGTGATAGCTTCCTCATCACTGGGACCCTCACTGATCCCAAAAACGAGGCATCAGCTCTATTCATTCTTATGGGAATCCCACAGATCAGCTGAGAGCAGAGCTTACCTATCTCCGACAGACCCATTAAGAATGAATAAAGTGGCAGTGCACATGATCGCACACCACTTTTTCAGAACCCCGAGTCTCATGATTGCTGGGTTCACTCCACTGGCGTAGCGTGGGGGGGGCGGGGGGGGCGGTCCGCCCCAGGCGGAATGTGTGTGGGGGCGGCGCGGCAGCAGCAATTCCACCCTGCAGTGCAGTGCAGCGGCGGGCAGGGAGCGATGCGATCACGGCAGCTCCGCTGCCTGCAAGAGTGAATAGCAGGAGCGGAGCGGCAATGGTCCGTCCTGCTTCCTGCCCGGAGGCCGCGCTTCCTGTTTCACACAGAGGAGCGCCGCTGAGTGACGTCATCATTCAGCGGCCGCTGCTGTGTGAGGGAGGAAGCGCGGGCGATGCTGCGGACAGGTGAGAGGAGAGAGGTGGTGTCTTGTGTGTATGTATGTATGTATGTCTGTGTGTGTGTGTGTGTCTGTGTGTATGATGGAGCAGGCAATGATGGGAGTGATGGTCTAGAAGGCAATGATGGGGTGATGGAGCAGACAATGATGGGGTGATGGAGCAGGCAATGATGGGGTGATGGAGCAGGCAATGATGGGGTGATGGAGCAGACAATGATGGGGTGATGGAGCAGGCAATGATGGGGTGATGGAGCTGGCAATGATGGGGTGATGGAGCAGGCAATGATGGGGGTGATGGAGCAGGCAATGATGGGGTGATGGAGCAGGCAATGATGGGGTGATGGAGCAGGCAGTGATGGGGTGATGGAGCAGGCAGTGATGGGGTGATGGAGCAGGCAATGATGGGGTGATGGAGCAGGCAATGATGGGGTGATGGAGCAGGCAATGAGGGGAGTGATGGAGCAGACAATGATGGGGTGATGGAGCAGGCAATGATGGGGTGATGGAGCAGGCAGTGATGGGGTGATGGAGCAGGCAATGATGGGGTGATGGAGCAGGCAATGATGGGGTGATGGAGCAGGCAATGAGGGGAGTGATGGAGCAGGCAATGAGGGGAGTGATGGAGCAGACAATGATGGGGTGATGGAGCAGGCAATTATGGGGTGATGGAGCAGACAATGATGGGGGTGATGGAGCAGGCAGTGATGGGGTGATGGAGCAGGCAATGAGGGGAGTGATGGGGGTGATGGAGCAGGCAGTGATGGGGTGATGGAGCAGGCAATGATGGGGTGATGAAGCAGGCAATGAGGGGAGTGATGGGGGTGATGGAGCAGGCAATGATGGGGGTGATGGAGCAGGCAATGATGGGGTGATGGAGCAGGCAATGAGGGGAGTGATGGGGGTGATGGAGCAGGCAGTGATGGGGTGATGGAGAAGGCAGTGATAGGGTGATGGAGCAGGCAATGATGGGGGTGATGGAGCAGGCAATGATGGGGTGATGGAGCAGGCAATGAGGGGAGTGATGGGGGTGATGGAGCAGGCAATGATGGGGGTGATGGAGCAGACAATTATGGGAGTGATGGAGCAGGCAGTGATGGGGTGATGGAGCAGACAATGATGGGAGTGATGGGGTGATGAAGCAGGCAGTGATGGGGTGATGGAGAAGGCAGTGATGGGGTGATGGAGCAGGCAATGATGGGGGTGATGAAGCAGGCAATGATGGGGTGATGGAGCAGACAATGATGGGAGTGATGGGGTGATGGAGCAGGCAATGATGGGAGTGATGGGGAGAAGGCACAGTGATGGGGTGATGGAGAAGGCAGTGATGGGGAGAAGACAATGATGGGGTGATGGTCGAGAGGGCAATGATGGGGTGGTGGGTGAGAATGCAATGATGGTGGTGGTGGAAAGGGCAATAAATGGGGGTGGTGGAGGAGGAGGAAATGATGGAGGTGGTGGAATGGGCAATGATGGGAGTGGTGGGGGAGAAAGCAAAGATAGTGGTGGAGAAGAAAATGATGGGGGTGAGGGAGAGGACAATAATGGGATGCGAGGGGAGGAGGACAATGAGGGGTGTGGGGGATTGGGATGGGAGGAAGGGGGACTTATAATGGCCTTAGGAACAGGGGGAGGTGGAGGAAGACATTATCGTTTATTATGTCTAACACAGTCCCTTAGTATATAGTGTACTCACTAATTCTGTATAACACCATCCTTAGTTACATAGTTTCCTCTTTTATTATGTATAACACCGCCCCTTATTACCTACCATCCTCTCTAGTTATATATGGTGCCGTCCCTTATTATATAGCTTCCTCTGCTGTTATGTATAGTGCTGTCTCTTACATAGTGTATTTTTGTTATTTTTGTTATTCACAGCGCCCTCTTTTATTACATGGTCCCCTCTCTTGTTAGATATAAAATGACTGCTGATCGAGGAGCCGGTGACCAGACGACCAGTCCATCAGCTCCTCCATTAGAAAGGAAGCTTTCCCATGCTCCATCAGCCATCATTGCATTATACAGCTAACAAGACAGGACGGTATGTAATAAAAAACAGGGCTCTATATAATCCAATATGTAAGGGACGGAACTGTACATAACAAGAGAAGGCACTGTGTATGGGACAGCAATATACATAATAAAGGAGACTATGTAATATATACCTGTATGTGTGTGTGTGGCTATATAATATCAATAATCTATCTATCTATATATATATATACACACACGTAGCTTTGACGCCATAAAAGGAGGGGGGCCCGGACACATTTCTTGCACAGGGACCCCAAGCTGTCAGTGTCCGCCCCCTGTCCGCCAAAATAATTTGTACTTTCTGGTTTTTTTTCTGTCACATTATTAAAAATTATTATTAAAAAAAGCCATTAGGTCTTCATCCAGCATCATCAAGCTAATACATACATATATATAGAGAACTGCAAGAAGTTGAAAGTCTAGAAATTTAGAAATAATAGCAGAGTTAGTAGCAGACTAAAAATTAGATCTTTGAGTGTAGTGTGGGCTCTTCGGATGCTTCCGAATTATCAACGACCAAAGGGGCGGCAAATTTTTTGACCGCCCCGGGCGCCACAAACAGTTGCTACGCCACTGGTTCACTCTGCAGTCGGACCCACAGTGATCAGGAACAGATAAAACTTCACAGTACAGATATGGTTCCATGCACTGGGATTTGTTGTTCAGGCCTTGCAGAACTCTGCTGATAACACAACTCTATATGGACCTGGTAGAGATTCTGTGCTTCATCACTTGCTGAACAGACAGGATAACAATGAGTAATAAGCTCTGGGAGGGAACAGGGAAGAGGATGACGACTGAAGGTACTGTCACACTTAGCAATGCACCAGCGATCCCGATCAGCGATATGACACGGTCAGGATCGCTGGTGCATCGCTAAGGCCTCTTTCACACTTCAGTTATTTGCATCAGTTATAATCCGCCAAAAAGGCAGACAAGCGGATCCGTTCTCAACTGATGTGAATGGATGGCACAGGATCCGTTTTTAGACGGATCCTGAAAATGATGAAATTTAAAGGAACCGGTGGCCGGGAAGGAGAGAGAGAAGGAGAGAGAGAGAGAGAGAGAGAATTTTTTTTGTCCGGCACCCAGACAGAATTTGGGGTTAATTCAGTGTCTGGAGAATCCGCCGGCCAAAAAAACGTTGCAAGCTCCGTTTGGAAATCTTTGAGGATGTTGATGGACACTAACATTGTGGCGGATCCTCACAAAAACGGATGCAACGGACGGCAATCAGTCAGGATCCGCCAATAATGAAAGTCAATGCGGAAAAAAACGGATCCGCAAAGAAAAATGGCGGATCTGTTTTTTTTCAAATTTGGCGGATCTTGACTGATTGTCAAAAACGGAAGTGTGAAAGAGGCCTAAGTGGTCGCTAGTGAGTTGCCACACAGGCAGATCTCACCAGCGACACCGCAGGTATCGAGGGTTGCTACTTACGTGTCAGACGAGGCGATCCTGACGTCCTCCTGCCCGGCTCCACGCTCGTCGCTCGTCTCTCCACAGGAAGCGCCGCAGGAAGCTGACGACGAGAAACAGTCCTGGACGTTCTCGCGCGATCAGCGATAACCAGCGGGGGAGCCGGTTGTAGGTAAGTATCAGACACAGCGATATTACTAGCGATATCGCTTAGTGTGACAGGCCCTTGAGGAATAGCAGAGTATTCCTCATTAAAGACTCCCATCCTACAGCCTTTCACACGCGCTTATTAGTTTGTATTACCCTTGGCCAAATTCCATTAAAAAGAAAAGCTCTAATTTGTGAATTTTTATTAATATTATACAATTCTGATGTATTCAATTACTATGGTTTATTTCTCAATAGATGACGATCACTAAAGGCACCCGATGATGTCAGGGGAATGAGGGATATTTGTGCTTTCGTTCTCCCGGGATACACAGGTGTCTGGCAGCGGCTTACTCTACAATCATCATTTAAAACAAATGGATGCTCAGCCAAACAGAGCGTGCAAGTGTAAGTTGTATCTAAGGAGATATAACCAGCTATAACAAGTACCTGTATGTGCCATTAGGATTGTTAACGACTCTGCCACCGATGCTGGCTATATTGTGGCAAACACCACATTTATGCTGCTGACGTACACGGCGTGTACAAAAGCCTTTGGCTGTCAACAAGAATAATCTCATTCACTGACAGCAAGCAGAGATTTTATAAGTATATTAGATAGTAGCTTTGTCTACGCTTGTACAGTGCAATACGGTTACTTACATCCAGCCAGAAAGCCCCTATAACTACTGATAACATTTCACCTAAGTTCCCGATGGTTATCGCATGTGAAGCCCCATCTGCCACCAGCATTTGGGTGATTGTTAGAGTGTGTGCACACGCTGCGGATCCACAGCGGTTTTGGTCCTGCAGTACCATTATAATCAATGGAAATAGAAATCCGCAGTGCACACAGTGCAGAATTTTCCGCGTGGATTTGCTGCGGTTTCAAAACCGCAGCATGTCAATTCTTTGTGCGGATTCCACTGCGGTTTGGCACCTGCTCCATGGCAGGTGTCAAACCGCAAGGGAAACCCGCAGGCAAATCCGCAGATAAACCGCAGGTCTTTTGACCTGCGGATTTACACAAATCCGCGTGGAAAATTCCTTAGGACAATCCGCAGTGTGTGCACACACCCTTAGAAGACACAGACTGTGATCACTGCAGGCAATCATTCCTCCATTTCCAGACCTTTCCAGCCACAATCTCAGTGATTGTATTTCTATCAGGCCTGAATTAGCCGCGTCTGCTCTATGTGCCCGGACTGTGAATTACAGCCTATGTGTGTAGGCACTGGCAATGTCACTGTTTCTTTGTTTAGCAGGAAGGAGCACGCAGCTGTTGCTCTGCAAGTGGGAGGAACTGGATAAATCCGGTTTCAGCCGGCTCAGGCAAGTTTGTCAGCTTAGCAGCCGCAGCAGACGGCCACAATACGTGGAGCAGAGTCTGACTACATGCTGAAGTGGAATGGGACGGATGGGCAGCAAGGTCTGTAGTCTGCAGAAAACTCTGCTGTGGATCCAGAACATGTCATTGCTCTCCAACACAAATGATGTTACGTGAGAGAAGAAATGCCATAAGGAAAGGCAAAACTACCAAACCATGACACCGCTATACCAGAGCAGACTAATAGAGCCACAATGGCGCAGCAGTACGTTACAGAATTGCACACATAGCAGTTGCTGTACAGAGAATAGATTCAGACAATATTCATTTCTGGCTGCAGTTTGTTATAAAAAATTATCAGTCCTTTACTCACCGTCCCCAGATTCAGGGCTGCGTCTCCGGAGCTGCTCCCGGTATCCACTCCCGGTACTCACTGTCTGCCATTATTAGCTATAACAGCCACACTGTCTGCCCCTATGAACCATGGCCTATACCATGGCTGTCCCGTCTCCGCTGTTTTCAGTTACACTCTCTATAGCTCCACACTGTCCCACCACCATGCTAACCTATCTCCATTTTGCCCCCATTTCACCCTGCCCCCTCTGCATATTCATGCTGTGCCCGTTTTTCGAACTATGTCCTCATCTTTCCTGCCATGTTGTCCTGTACAAACTGTACCCCCTCCTCACATTGCACTCCTACACAGTATGATGGTCACCACAGCTGCCCATTCAGTATGATATCCACAACAGACCTAATATACACTTTGATGTTCATCACAGCCCTCCATGCAGTATGATGTGCACCATAGACTCCGTTATTTAGTACATTGGTCCCCACAGCACATCACATCACACAGTATTCTAGCCTCCCAGTCACTGATACAGTATAATTTCCCCACAGTCCCATATATACAGCATAATATCCCCACAGTACTCCACACAGTATGATATCCACCACAGGTCCCAACATACAGTATAATGCCCTGCACAGCCCCCTTTACAGTATGGTCCCCACAGCCCCCATATAAGGTCCCCAATATGTTTTCATAGCCAGCCCCTCTTAGGCTGGTTTCACATTAGCGCTTTTTAAGCGCACGCACGGCCGGGGGTAGCTCCGCCCCCGAGCCGGCTCTCTGCCCGGCGTGCCCGCCCCTTGCTTGTAGCGCCGCCTCCTAGCGCACAGCGGCGCCTGCGATCGGCGCACCCTATCTTTAGCATAGGGTGCGCAGATCGTGCACAGGCTGTGCGCTAGTTGCGCTTTGACCTGCGCTGCGCACTTTTGACGGTGCGCCGTGCGCGCCAAAATCCGAAAAGTTCGATTTTGGCGCGCACGGCGCACCGTCAAAAGTGCGCAGTGCAGGTCAAAGCGCAACTAGCGCACGGCCTGCGCACGATCTGCGCACCCTATGCTAAAGATAGGGTGCGCCAATCGCAGGCGCCGCTGTGCGCTAGGAGGCGGCGCTACAAGCAAGGGGCGGGCACGCCGGGCAGAGAGCCGGCTCGGGGGCGGAGCTACCCCCGGCCGTGCGTGCGCTTAAAAAGCGCTAATGTGAAACCAGCCTTAGATTGAACCCACAGGCCCTAGGTATAATAGCCTCCATTCATTAGGAAAATAATAGAATTAAAAAAAAACAGGGGTGGGGCCTAGCTCTTGATGTGAGAAGTTGGGTGGCTGTGCTTCTCTGCCGCCATTAGCCTCAATTATCCTGCACAGAGCCCGAACTAGCTAATTCCTTTACCAGGATCAGATGTCTGAAGGTCCCAGGAGTCAGGGGCGAGCTTCTGCCAGACTCAGAGAGACAGACATGGGCCGCAAAAGGCAGAAAGATGCCGGAGCCTGCAGCAGTGCCCCAGTCCAAGATGGTGCTGAGAGAGAGGAGGAGGCGGGAAGAAGAAACACAGCCTATGCACAGAAGCTGGAAGTCTCAGCCCGGCTGATCAGGTATGTGAGGGGCATGGAGACAGATGAAGAAGGAAATGGAGGGAGTGAGAAGCACAGAGATGAGGAGGAAGACGATGAGGAGATGCCTGTGCTGAATGCAGAGCTGGAGCAGCAGGAAGAGGGGGATGGTGACACTGTGCAGGCAGCTGAAAGTGCAGATGTAGCAGAGCCCACCCTGCGGGATGTATTCCATGCTGTCTTATACTGCAAGACTGCCTTAACTGCTCTGACAAAGCAGGTGAATTGCCTGAAAGAGGAAATGGGAGGCATAAAAACATCTATGCAGAAAGTTACAGCCAGATTAACTGAGGTGGAGGACAGAGTTGGTGTAACAGAAGATCACTTAACCTCAGTGCAAAAGACACAACAACAGCACACTCAGAAGATCACGGTAGTAGCCAATAAAAATGATGACCTGGAAAACCGGTCACGTAGGAACAATTTGCGCATTGTGGGCATCCCTGAGAGAGCTGAGGGTGCTGACCCCACAGCCTTTATTGAAACCTGGCTGCTGGACAAGTTTGGTGCTGATAACTTGTCGAGAGTGTTTGCGGTGGAGCGTGCCCATCGCGTACCCATGAGACCCCCCGTGCCGGGAGATGGACCTCGCACGATGCTAGCCAGAATCCTGAATTGCAGAGACAGGGACACTATCTTACGAAAGGCTGGAAAGTTGACAGATCTTAACCTGGAGGGCAAACGAATCGAAATATACCCGGATTACTCAGCCGAGGTGCAAAAGTTACGACTGCGGTATGGCGAAGTGAAGAAACAGCTCCGCTCTTTGCATTTGAAATACTCTACAATTTACCCTGCTAAATTGAGAGTGGAAGCTTTTGGAAAGGTCATTTTTTTCCCGTCACTGGTTGAGGCTGCTTCGTGGTTGGAGCGCAACCGGAGCAAATTGAGAGAGGATAATGGCAATATGACCACATGACCCGGCTAGACTGATCACTGAACAGGGTCGTGGCGCTGCTTTACTCTGCGAAATAGGAGCGCAGAGGAGGGGGAGAACTCCCCACTGGGATCTATGTATTATGGTTACTTGTTTGACTAATGGTTCGGGTCTATGCATACTGTTGACAATATGGCGGAGAGGCTGCCAATGATGGAGGAGGACACGACGCATGTTGAAGTGCGGAATACTGAGACGTTGCTCAGGTTCTTTGAGTTCCCACTCTCACGTTGGGGAGAGAGTGACAACTGCAAAAGGGGAAGGGTGGGGGGAGGGGAAGCGGAGAGGGATGGGGGGAGGTGGGTGGGGCGGATTTGTAGGGAGATGGGGGTTTTCATGCTGTTTGACCGGGTATGATTGGGACCACAATGTAATGATGTTACTTGATGATGATGGATTGTTCTTTCTAATGCACAATGAGTAACCGTACTGTTCGGATGTTAAGTTGGAATGTACGTGGTATATCTGATAAGGTTAAGAGGGCGGCTGTTCTGAATCATATCAAATCCTGTGAACCTATGATCGCGTGCTTGCAAGAGACACATCTCACTAGAGACACTATGCACTGGTTGTCAAGAGCCTGGATGCTAAAGACATATCATTCTACTTATTCCTCGTACTCCAGGGGGGTGTCAGTCCTAATACACAAAAACACACATTATGAAGTGCTGGAAGTGCATGTAGACAGTGAAGGGCAGTATGTATGGATTGCTTGCAGATTGTTCGGACACAAAATGATTTTAGTGGCTTTATATATCCCTCCACCTTACTCTAAAAAGAAACTACAAGCAGTACTGGAACTGACGGGCAGATGGGGGAGACTCCATTGTTGATTATGTGAGATGTTAACAACACTCTAAATGATTATTGGGATAAAGTACGACCGGCAGGTAGGGAAGCTGGACAGGACAAGATGACTGCCTTTGGCACGTATGTAGGGGAACTTGGGCTGGTAGATCTGTGGAGAGTGCGGAATGAGGGTAAGAGGACTTTTTCATGTCATTCGGCAACACATGGAACACTGTCGAGGATAGACCTGGCTTTGGGGGATACCACTATGGACAGGATGGTGGGGGAGGTGGAATACCTACAGAGGACTCTCTCGGATCATGGTACTGTGGTGGTCACACTTCTGGTGAGATCTGCTCAGGGTCAGAGGGGAGGTTGGCATCTTCACCCGACGTGGCTTAAAGTGGTGGATATGGGTGGCATAACCAAAGAGCTAGAGCACTTCTTCCAAATGAACGAAGGGAGTACTGAGGCCACAACGGTATGGGATGCCATGAAGGCGTTTACGAGGGGACTTTTTATAAGTGAGATTGCGAGGTGTAAGACCAAAACTAAATTGGCAGATCAACAAATAAAGGATGACCTGACAAGAGCGGAGGCAGACATGATTTTGGCGCCAACGAGTGAAGCTCACAATAGACTAAAATTGGCTCAGGAGGCAGTTGATAAACTGCACATGATGCAAGCTGAGAGGAAAAGGGCATTTCAGCAAGCCCAATTCTTTGAAGAAGGAGAGAGAGTGGGTCACTTGTTGGCGGTGATATCTGCGGCACAGAGGGAGTCTTCCAGGGTGTATAAACTGAGAGATCAAACAGGGGCGACTCTGACAGACACAAAGGACATACTGGAGGTCTTCAAGGCATATTACATGGCACTGTACACTTCGAGAGCACGGGACACAGAGGGGGATGTGGAGAATTTTTTGGAAGGCATTTCACTACCTAAATTGTCTGAGGAAGATAGGTTGAGGTTGGAAGAACCTGTGAGTGTGAAGGAGGTGGAATGTGCAATACTGTCTATGCCCAATAACAAATCACTGGGAGCTGATGGTCTACCTGGGGAGGTGTACAGGGAGTTAGTGGATCTGCTGGCTCCGAAATTGAAATCTGTGTTTGATGAGGCTTTAGTGACGGGGGCACTGCCGAGATCAATGGAGGAAGCGGTGATAGTAGTTCTGCCGAAGGAGGGAAAAGATCCCATGGATGCGGAGTCGTACAGGCCCATTTCGTTGTTGACAATGGATGTCAAAATACTCGCTAAGATCCTGGCCACCCGGCTCACCGGGGTTGCGCATACTATTATACACGAGGACCAGTCGGGCTTTATGCCTAACCGCTCCACGGCTGTTAACTTAAGAAGATTATTTCTTAATATGCAACTGCCTGCTGATAATGGTGGCAGGAGAATAGTGATGTCGTTGGACGCTAGAAAGGCATTTGATAGCGTGGAATGGCAATACTTATGGAAAATCATGGAACTGATGGGATTCGGCCCCGCGTTCATGGCCTGGGTGAAGTTATTGTACTCATCCCCAAAGGCGGTAGTTAAGGTGAATGGAGAACAGTCCGGGATGTTTGACTTGCATAGGGGCACAAGGCAGGGGTGTCCGCTGTCCCCGCTATTGTTCGCGGTGGCAGTGGAGCCCCTGGCGGCCAAGATCAGAGCTGAGAGGGGAGTGGTCGGATTTAAATTTGGGAAGCTGGAAGAAAAAATATCATTGTATGCCGACGACATCCTGTTGTTTTTGGAAAGTGCAGGAGAGACACTGGGGTGCACGATGGATGTAATTGAACAATTTGGAAGCATTTCGGGACTGGAGATAAATTGGCACAAGTCTTATGTCATGGCTGTGGATAGAGCAATAGAAGCAGAGGAGATAGATGAGAGGGGGAAACAACTCCAGCTAGTTTCACAGTTTAGATACCTAGGGATATGGGTAGCTCTTCTACTGTCCCGATTCACGGATCTGAATTTGGTTCCTCTGCTAGAGAAATTTAAGGCTGTGTGCACACGCTGCAGATTTTGCTGCGGTTCTGCAGCGGTTTTGGCTGCTGCGGACCCGCAGCAGTTTTTGCTGCGGTGTACAGTACCATGATTCCCTATGGGAATCAAAAACCGCAGTGCAGACGGTGCGGAATTTTCCGCGCGGATTATCTGCGGTTTTCAATCCGCAGAAAGAATTGACATGTCAATACTTTCTGCGGATTCTGCTGCGGTTTGCCATCTCCTCCATTGAGGAGATGAAAAACCGCAGGGCAAAACCGCAGAGCAATCCGCAGGTAAAACCGCAGGTCTTTTGACCTGCCGTTTCACCTGCGGATTTTACAAAATCCGCGCGGATGAATCCGCACCTAATCCGCAGCGTGTGCACACAGCCTAAAGGGAAAATAGGTGCATGGTGCAAATTGGCTTTAGCGGTAATGGGTAGAACTAACCTGATTAAGATGGTCCTTATGCCACAACTAATGTACGTTTTGCACAATTCGCCGATATGGCTACCAAAAAAACGGTTTCGGGGCATTGATTCTGTCTTCAGATCCTTGATATGGGGCAAGAGGCAGGCACGGATTAAATTTGGAACTCTGCAAAAAGGGAAGGAAGAGGGAGGACTGGCCGCACCAAGTCCATGGGTCTATTTCTTGGCAGTACAGGGCCAGCATTTCAGGGGGTGGAGAGAGCTCGATTGTGGAGGAGCAGTTCACCGGGTGCTGGTACATGTGACAGGGAGACGCCCACTTATCTAGGGTCTAGAGGATGGTACCTTTAAGAAATGGGGAGCACCATATCCTACCATAGGCATGATTCAGAAGGTATGGGACACCATTAAAAGGATCAGAGGGGTGGATGAGCTGACTAGGTACTCACCGGTGTGGGACAATGAACATCTGCCGGAACTTAATAACCTGCGTCAAATGGGCAATTGGAAGGCGAAAGGAGTGAGATATGTGTGCCAGCTGCAGAGTGGAATGGACCTGAAGACCTTTGAGACATTGAGAGAGGAATTCGATTTGCCTTCGGTATGGGGGTTTCAATACTATATGCTTCGACATGCTTGGAGGGCACAGTGTAGATTGGGAGCCATGACGGTTCAGGGCGACATTGTACTAGACTTTGTGTGTATGAAGGGAGGGACGAGGGGAGTTATATCGAGCATATATCATGATCTACTACACTCTTATCTGGGGGACAGTCACCTCACTGCAAAGAGTAAATGGGAAACGGAGGTGGGTACCCTCACAACAGAACAATGGGAGGCAATTCTTGAATATGTCCCGAAGATCTCTCTAAGCGAGCAGGCACAGCTCTCCCAATTATATGTAATACATAGAACATACAAAACACCGCTGGTCCTATTCAAGACGGGCTTGAGGGGAGACTCTAGCTGCCCTAGATGTGGCACAGACCAGGCCGGACTGTTGCATATGTTATGGTCGTGTCCGCGGCTGGGGGCATACTGGCTGGTCGTTATCAACAAAATTGAGAGAGCTTATGCATGTACGCTCGAAAGGAATCCAGTGCTGTGTGTTTTGGGGAGGTGGATGGGATACGTGTCTTAGAACATTACAAGGTGGCAATAGCGAGGTTGCTGTATGTGGCACGCAAACTAATAGCATGAAAATGGAAGGATTTGGAATCCCCCACTAGGATGGAATTTATTGCTCAGACACGTACGGTAATGCATTTAGAGGAAAGCATTTACAGGCGAAGGCATGGTGAAAGAACTTTCTAAAAAATATGGTCCGCCTGGATGGCGGTGATATGATTGCTAAGACTCTCAATTATACCCGGCATAAGGAGTATTGGGGGAGGGGGGAGGGGGGGGATGGCTATGATTGTATTATTAATAATAATAATAAATTTTATTTTTATAGCGCCGACATATTCCGCAGCACTTTACATTTCAGAGGGGATTTGTACAGACAATAGACATTACAGCATAACAATAATCACATACAGTAGATCACAACAAATACCAAGAGGAGTGAGTGGGAGAGAGGAGTGTTATTACAAGATATGTGAATTGTTACATGTATATTGATATCCACTGTTTATTGTTTAAAATCTTTTGAAACCTAAATAAAAATAACTGGTTTAAAAAAAAAACTTATACTCACCTAATCCAATCTCGCTATCCAGCGTAGCTATATCTATTCTTCCATCTGGAATAGAGAGCCAGGACTCCGGAGAAGGGAGTCCCCGAGAGAGGCTACAGCTGTCTGCCATACAAGTAGAGTTGTTAGGAACATCTGACAGGAGGAACTCCAGAGTACTACGGTACTGGAGCAATTCACACCTTAAGGCGCAATAGAGGAGTCATTCAGGAGAGGTAAATGTTGGCGGAGTGTTGGAGAGGAGTTCGTATAATGGCTTGGTATGGAGGCGCTGGAAGAAGACGCCGTCCCCAGAAGGAGGGGCAGAAGAAGCCTGTGGCGGGAAAGGGGCCGAGGCAGGAAGAAGAACACCAGAATGAAATTTTGGAGAGCGAGGGAAGGAGTCCTGCGGAGCGCGGGGAAACGGATCTCCCCGGTGCCATGGCTGAAGGCTCTGACCCGATTTCAGGGATGAATCACCAACAGCTGGAGGACGAGATTATCCAGCTGACGCGCCGCCTGCGACTGAGGCGAGAAGCGCTATGGACATTGAACTTGCAGCGCGCCCAGGAGGGGCCTACACCTGCGGTACCCGCGACACCAGTACCCACCGCTGCTGCAGCATCGGACCTTTCCCTGGCAGACCCTGTGGAGCTTGGAGCCGCTGCCATGCCACCAGCAGCGTACTCTGTCCCCTCTTAGCCGCTAATACCGGAGGAGTTGAACACAGCCCAGGGAGCTGAAGCGGAAGAAAAGAGGCTCCTGCCTGGACCTGACGCAGCTGCACAGGTCCCGCCAGCGACCCCCGCGGAGCCAGTGCTGCCATGGGCTCCACCGCCGTCCCCGGTGTCTCACCCGGCAGCGCCCGCTGCCACCACGCCTGCACCGGAGCAGAGACCGCACCGCCGAGAACTCCCAGGTATATACCCCGGCCTTCCTAATGGGTTGATGGGGAGGCGGAGGAGGTCCCTGCTGCTGGGGGGTACGGTTGGAGCCGGCACGCCCGATCCGATATCTTCAGGGAAGAGGGGGGTCTGGATCGTTTTGGGACGGTGATCTCGGGATCCCTTCACTGCCAAGCCCCCAGGTAGTTGCTTATCAGCACCGACAAGCTGCAGAAGCCCTAGGAGCTAGACCTTGTACTAGGATAGCGGAACCACCTATCGAGGAGGAGCAGTTGATGGGCATTGAGATACATCATGGGTTCCATTTGCCACAGCTTCAAGGTCCTTTAGTGAGAAACCAGAATCAGGATGAGGACAGTTCCAGTTCAGCTTCCAGAGCCCCAGGAGGGGACCACAATTAAGAAAAAATTACAGTAAATCTCGTTACCCAGGAGGGTTTGTTTGCACCAGTTGTGCCCTTTTGTTCATCATGTTTTTTTTTTTGCTTTTCTGGTAGCACTTTTGTTGCCTAATGTTTGCAGTGGCAGCGTTCTTCAATTTTGAACTAAAGTGATCATGAACTTGAAGTGTATCACAAACTCTCTTGTAAATAGTTTGCACCTCTTTAGGTGCACTCTCTTGGTTTTACATAGAAAGACACTTTGAGAGGATGGTGTTTTACGTAAGGACACTTTGCGAAGATGATGTTTTGCATGGACACTTTTCGAAGATGATGTCTACCTCAAAGGACACTGCAAGAAATCCCGGCTGGGAGTAGTGTCCAGCACTTACAAGAATAATTGTTGAATGTTTTACTGTATTAGTAACTGAGAAATGGCTTTTAGATAGAGTGAGAAATGTTTTGATACAGAATTAAGAATAAAGAATTTAAAGTAGACAGGTGACGGATCAGGTACTTGCGGTCAGCGTCTTGCGTCTAGAAGAGACAGAGAAAGTAGGAAAAGTGATAAAGAATTGTATACTAGAGAAGGAAAAGCTCAATAATACTGAAGTGATAGTGAGTCACAGATAATGGCACTTAGAATGAAAAATTGCACTTTTTGAATTGACATTTAGATAGTTAATTAAGAATTGTTTGTAACATTCAAGTATAAGTACCTCCTATACTAGGAAGCTTAGTATAAGAATTGTTTATGCAGCATTATAAAAAAAATTTGTATGTTCCTGTACTGTCAACTTTGTTGTCTTGCAGCCCGCGGACATGCTGTGTTTAACGGGGGGGTATGTGGCACCCCTGAGGCTGTCACCACAGAGGTACTGCACCTTCTCCTAAGGTGTAGTGCCCCACCACCTAGGTAAGTTGGGAACTCCTTTCCACACTCCAACACTCGCATCCCACACGACAGGGTAGTTCAGCACAACCACAGTGAGAGTTCTCGCTCCTCCTAGACATTAGGAGTGCCCTGGTGGTTTCCTGCATGGAACACTGGATGATGTGCTGGGAGGTGGGTGGAGTTGAGATCCATATAAAAGGTTGGGAAGGTTTAGAATTACAGATCAGTCTGGACAGTCAGTCAGGAGAGTCTGAGGACGGGTCCGAGAGGAAGGCGATCCCTAGAAGAGGGAGAGAAGAAGGAGTGCTGCAGCTGCCTCAGTGATCTGAGTCAGCTGGCACGGGAGAGGAACAGAAGGAGAAAGACATAGAACTGCAACCTAAGTTTCCCTAGGAAAGAGGAGTAGAGAGAACAGAGAGGAGTTGTGGGTCAGAAGAGGAACCCTGCCTATAGGTTCTCAGCACAAGGCCGGGGCCCGGTCCCCGAGGTTATATGGACGCTTATGGTTCTGCAGCAGGCACCGGTGGAGTAGTTGTCTGTAAATGCACTACTCCCATCTAAGACTTGGGGCACAACAGCAACTGAATAGAGAGCCAGGATTCCGGAGATGGGAGTCCCCGAG
This sequence comes from Dendrobates tinctorius, assembly GCF_039654945.1. Classification (NCBI taxonomy): domain Eukaryota; kingdom Metazoa; phylum Chordata; class Amphibia; order Anura; family Dendrobatidae; genus Dendrobates; species Dendrobates tinctorius. Next base: position 13,448,879 of record NW_027361762.1, on the reverse strand, counting down.
AGAGGCTACAGCTGTCTGCCATACAAGTAGAGTTGTTAGGAACATCTGACAGGAGGAACTCCAGAGTACTACGGTACTGGAGCTCTTCACACCTTAAGGCGCAATAAAGGAGTCGTTCAGGAGAGGTACATGTTGGCGGAGTGTTGGAGAGGAGAATCCTGACTTGCCCGGGAGGTTGATTGAGTCTCTGCCCCAGAGGACACGGCACGGAGGCAGGCACCAGTGTGTACCACGGACTGTGAGTAAAGCTTTGGAACTGCAAGCCCTGGTGTCTTCCATTCATTTGTGCGCTAACACCGTCAGCACCGTTACATCTGTGTACCAGCATTCCTCACACTGCCTGCGCCTATTCTCATCTTTTGCTATTACACTGCCCTGGGGTTACAGCTTCACCTGTGGGGAGCTACACCATCTATGCTGCAACACACCATCAGCCCCAGAGGATCTGCACGCAGCGTTGGCTTAACATCTTGCTTGCCAAACACCACAGGTGGCGTCACGAACTATCACATAAACTATATCACGAACCACCATTGATTTGGCCGCCCAGGGCCATGGACGGGGTCACCGCCGCTGTGACACCTTTCCCCCTGACACCGGCCCGGTACCGAGTACCCCACAGCCCTGGGAGGGTGACCCAATTACAACACTGCTTTCCAAAGATCAATGCATGCATCGGAGTTCCTGGCAGAGCAGGGAGTTGACTATAGCTCCTCTGCTCCGGGTGGCATTGAGATAAATTATATTTGCATCTTTCAGCCGCGAATATAATTGAGTGCAAGGAAGGAGTGATTTCTGGGGTGCAACCAGAGAGGAAAATGGTGTCAGTGACTGACACTGCTCCCCTGTATGCCTATGGCCGGAGGAATGTGATGGAAGCTGCAGGCATTCAGCAATGTCAGGGATTTTTTTTTCTTTGAAATGCACCCCCCTCAAGTAGGCAGAAGGAATCACCCTAGTCAGGTGCCTACCATTCCTACCCCTTGTCCCGACCCTGATGGTAATAAATCTGCAGTACATACCACTGATAATAATGTACACTGCTCACAAAAATAAACGGAACACTAAAATACTGCATCCTAGATATTACTAAATGAAAAATTCCAGTTGCAAATCTTTATTCATTACATAATGGGATGTGTTGAGAACAATAAAACATTAAAATGATCAACGTAAAGCAAACTTAATATCCCATGGAGATATCAATTTGGAATGATACTCAAAATCAAAGTGGAAAATCAAATTACAGACTGATCCAACTTCAGTGGAAATGCCTCAAGACAAGGAAATGATGCTCAGTAGTGTGTGTGGCCTCCACGTGCCTGTATGACCTCCCTACAATGCCTGGGCTTGGTACTGATGAGGTGGCGGATGTTCTGAGGTGTAACGTGACGTTGGTGGATGGAGCGAGACATGATGTCCCAGATGTGCTCAATCAGATTCATTTCTGGGGAACAGGCGGGCCAGTCCATAGCTTCAATGCCTTCATCTTGCAGGAACTGCTGACACTCTCCAGCCACATGAGGTCTGACATTGTCCTGCATTAGGAGGAACCCAGGGCCAATCGCACCAGCATATGATCTCACAAGGGGTCTGAGGATCTCATCTCTGTACCTAATGGCAGTCAGGCTACCTCTGGCGAGCACATGGAGGGCTGTGCGGCCCTCCAAAGAAATGCCACCCCACACCATTACTGACCCACTGCCAAACCAATCATGCTGAAGAATGTTGCAGGCAGCAGATTGCTCTTCTCAGTCTCCAGACTCTGTCACCAGCCAGAAAAGAAAGCAGCCAACAGCACATTCAGAATGAAGGAGATGCACGCTCCCAGTCCAAGGACCCAATTGGACATAAAAAATTCTTGAAAAAGACCAATTGTGGTCGAAACGTTGTATGTATTTTTAATGGCAGAATAAACTTTTGTACATTTGGAGCGCCATCACTCGCCAGGGCCGTGGGGTACTCGGTACCGGGCCGGTTGATCTTCTCAACGGGAGTTGTCACGGCAGCAGTGACCCGACCGTGGCCCTGGGGCTCCATTGCAAAAGGGGTTGCTTCAGTGTGCTTATGGTGATGAAAGTTTATAAGTGATTCATGACGCCACCTGTGTTGTTCGGCAAGGAAGATGTTAAGCCGACGCTGCAGACAGATCCTCTGGGACCGATAGTGTGGTGCAGCAAGGATGTTATAGCCCTCCACAGGCAGGGCTGTAGTCCCAGGGCAGTGTAGGTAAGGTGACACTTAGATGGTGTAGTGTCGGGCGCAGGAGGGAGGTAGCGGTGTCGAGCAGGTTGGCGCAGGAATAAGTGGAGGACACCAGGGCATGTAGTTCCAAAGCTTTACTCACAGTCTGTTGTGGTACAGGTGCCTGCATCCGTGCCGTGTCCTCCGGGTCAGGAGCTCAGCCAACTTCCAGGCAAGATGAAGTACTCCTTTCCAACACTCCGCCAACATATGTGCCTTTTCTGAACGTCTCCCTCTTAGCGCCTTTTAGTGAAGTACTCACAGTACTGAGTTACACTGGAGTTCCTCCTGTCAGATGTTACTAAGAATTCTACTTGTACGGTAGACAGCTGTAGCCTGCTTCGGGGACTCCTTCTACCTAGTCCCGGCTCACACATGGTGCTGTTGTGCCCCCAAGTCTGGTGTGGGAATAAAGTGGTCACTACTTCTATTCCTCCGGTGTCTGCTGCAGGACCATTAGTATCCATACAACCTCGGTGACCGGACCCCGGCCTTGCGCTTAGAACTTGGGAAGGGTTCTCCTCTAACCCTGGTCTGTTGTGAGTTCATTTTTCCCTTTGTCACTGAGGTTTTGTGAACTCCCTATTCTGGTAAAGGAAGGTAATGAGCCTGATTATCAGGCACCTGAGCCTAATGATGATGACTGGCTGAGTGGAGTCACGGACTGGATATAAGGCTGCCGACGCCCTTCTGCCCTGCGGGTGATTTCTCTGTGGACTTCTAGGACACCAGTCTGATTCCTGCTCCTCTAAAGCTAAGTCTTCTGCTTGCCTGTTAGCATTTGTGTTTTGTTTTTGTTTTCCTTGCTTTTCTGGATTCTGCCATTCCCTGCTGGGGTGAGCTGAATCTCCTTTTGCCGTTTGCTCTGTCTTCAGAATATTCCTGAGTACTGACATAGCTTTTTTGAAGCCTAGCGTCTTCAGGGCCTGTCTACAAATATCTAAAGGGCTGTCACATTGTAGAAGGATCAACTTTATTCTCATTTGCACAAGGAAAGACTAGAAGCAATGGGATGAAACTGAATGGGAGGAGACACAGATTAGATATTAGAAAAAACTTTTTGACAGTTAGAGTGATCAATGAGTGGAACAGGCTGCCACGAGAAGTGGTGAGTTCTCCTTCAATGGAAGTTTTCAAACAGAGGCTGGACAGACATCTGACTGGGATGATTTAGCGAATCCTGCTTTGAGCAGGGGGTTGGACCAGATGGCCCAGGAGGTCCCTTCCAACTCTACGATTCTATGATTCTATGATTCACTGTCAGTCTGTTGGCTCTTATTTTCATAGGGTTTTTCATGGATTGCAGACAGCAGCCTTCCTGTCCTTTCCTATCTATTTAGCTTGGGCCCCGTCTTTGCTCAGTCTATCTTTCTGTCTGTGTTAGTGTTTTCATCTTGCTTCACCGTCATTATATGTTGGGGGCTGCCTATTGCTTTGGGGTCTGCTCTGGGGCAGTTTAGATTTCCTCTTTCTTTCTTTAGGCCTATTTAATTCTCCGGCTGTGATCGAGGGGTCTAGGGCATCGTAGGAACCCCCTACGGCTACTGTTAGTTGTTGTGGATAGGATCTGGGGTCTGCAATCCGATAGCTGCCAACCTCTCTGGTTTTCTGGACTTAGCTAGCATTTCTGTTTTTGCCTCCTACGGTGACTCAATCATAACACTGGTCCTTGTTCTCTTATTCTCCTCACGTTCTGTAACAATCCTTTCTTATGGAAAGTCAGGCTTTCTATCAATGTTCCTTTCTTGTGCCAGAGGACCCAGATCACTGAGGTCAGCTGCAGCACTTCCTTCATCCATCCCACTCAGTCGATCTTCTCTCACAGACTGACCTCGTCAGACTCCTGTGACTAACTGACTAAATCCTATTCTCTTCCCACTCTTTTAGTGCAAACTAAACTCCACCCGCCTCCCAGCATGCTTCGTGTTCCAAGCAGGGAGCCACCAAAGGGTGCTTTGCTACACTACTATGTTGTGTGGGATGCAGGTGTTGGAGTGTGGTCAGGTGTCTCCACCTTACCTGAAGAGTGGGGCACCACACCTCAGGAGGAGGTGCAGTACCTCTGTGGCGACTGAACCCTCAGGGGTGCTACATACCCCCCCGTTAAACACAGCACGTCCGCAAGCTGCAAGAAAACAAAGGTGGACAAATACAGGAGCATACAAAATTTTTATAATGCTAATAAACAGTTCTTATCTAAACGTCCCAATGTGGGAGGCACTCATTCTTGAACGTTACAAACAATTTAACTAAATATCTATACTTTACTATAGTACCTAATTCAAAAGTGCTTTTGGCAATAACTCACTACCACTTCAAGTATCATCATTAATACACTTCTTCACTTTCTCTTTTCCTTCACATTTACTACTTTCTAAAAGCCTAAGTGACAACAGTCGCTACCTGGTTCGTCACCTAAAATTTTAAATCTTTATTCAGACTTCAATAAATACTCCCTTGTTCTTAAACATCATAAAACATTCTCTGTAAAATCTGTAAACACTATCACTATTTACTTCTTTATTACAAAAATACTAAGCATCATCATTTTTTCTTTAAGTGCAATTCTATAAAGAGTAGACACTGGTCCAGCCAACATGTCTTGAAATGTCCCTATTCAACAAGGAAAAGAGGCAGTCCTTATTCCAGGAAAGTCTTATGTAAAACCAAGAGAGAGCACCTAAAGAGGTGCAAACTATTTACATGACAGTTCTGGATCACTCAGTGTCCATGATCTCCACAGTTCAAGTGTAAAAACGCTGCCAACTAGACTGGGCAACAAAACTGGAAACAGTTAAACGAGAAAAACATGATGAACAAAAAAACCCAGAAAAAACAGGCACAATGGTGCTAATACCCCTGGGTAACAAAAGTTAGTTATTTGGGAAATGTTCTTTAATAGTGGTCTCCTCCTGGGGTGGTGGAAGCTGGTTTCCTTGGCTGCTTCCAGGGGAGAACTTCAGGGCATCCTCTTCCTGCTGACTGGTTTACATAGGACGAGGTGGTGGCAGCTGGTGCAATTGCTGCCTGTGGTACAGCGGGTGTAGCTACCTGTACCATGGGGTGGATGACAGAGGTAGATATAGCCTGTGTGGTGTTGGTAGGTGCAACACCTGGTAGGTGTTGGTAGGAGGCATTCCTGCTGGGGGTACATACGCCTTCTCCTTCTTATAGGCTGCAATAAAATCCTCAGGGATGCGGCGGATGTTCATGGCGTACCAACCTCTTAACCCCTCATGCTGGGTGAAGTTTACATATTCCCTGGTTGCAGATCTCTAGCAGGGTGTCCCTTCCTCAGGTGTGACTCCACATCTCATCGGTTAAAGAAAAGGTCGAGATCCGTTTGGGGTCGGTGATGATACCGAACCCCTGTTCTTGGTTCACATTCAGTACCTGTCACCATCCTGCCGAGTCCCGGGGACCAAAGTGACCGGTACAGACCCTTTCTTTCTTGTCCAGATCTGGGCCTAGCACAGCCAGTCTCCTCTGTTCTCTCTCTCTCTGCTCCACTGCCAGCCGGCGGATGGTATCCTGGCAACGAGACCGTGTCTCATCTTCCTCTTCCCGGGGCCTGCCACTACCCACGGTGGAAAGGGGCACTACCGCTAGAGGTTCAGGTGTTGCCCCCAGGGATCAGAGTCCCGGTCCCAGACAAGGTCCAGCACGACCTGTCCTGATGCTGCCACGGGCGTACACCCCAGGGCCTTCCCAGGTGCAGGGACAGCAGACGTACCTGGGGACTCCTGGCGGTGTTCCGGCCCCGGTGCAGACTTGAGATGGTGGGCAGCTGCAGGGGTATCCACAGGGGTAGTCTGTCCGGATGTCGGCGGTGGTGGAGCAGATGGCGGTTCCGGGTCCGCGGGGATCTCCGGCGGGACCTGCGCATCCACGTCAGGTCTAGGCGGGATCTCTACTTCTTCCTCCACTTCGGCTCCCAGGCCCTCAGACAACTCCTCCTGGCAGGCCTCTCCCAGCGACGGTGACAGCAGGGCAGCGGTGATAGATGCCACCGGTGGTATGGCAGCGGCCGCAAGCTCCACAGGGTTTGCCTGGAGGAGATCCGGTGCAGCAGTGGAGGGCACAGGTGACTGGGGTACCGCTGATGGTGGCCCCTCCTGGGCGTGCTGCCATTTCTTCATCCAGAGCGCCTCCTGCTTCAGCCGCAGTTCATGAGTCAGCCGGGTAATCTCATCCTCCAGCTGTTGACGGTGCAGATGGGAAGCCAGATCGGAGCCTTCAGCCATTGCACCGGGGAGGTCCAGCTTAACCTCCCTTCGCTCTTCAGGCCTCCTCTCTCCTTCCATCATGGCGTTCTCTCCTTTCTCTTCCGGTCTGGACTCTTTTCCCGCCACCGGCTCCCGCTCCTCCTTCTGGGGGCGGCGTCTTCTTCCTACTCCTCCATACCAAGCCAGCATACGAACCCCTCGGGGGGTGGGCCATGCTGCTGTTGCATAGAAGTTCAGACATGGGAGGCCAAGGACGGTTCGCGGTCTTTTCTTAGGACGACCCATGTTGTCACGCCCTTCTTCTGCGCGCTGGCGGCCATTTTTAGCGTTCATTTTACAGTCTATCAAATTGGTTATTTTGCACATTTTCACAAGCTGTTAAATCCAATAAATCGTAGGCACACAGAACCCAGTGGCACCGGGTCTCGTCATCCTGTTCGTGACGCCAAGTTGGAGCACCCTCACTCGCCAGGGCCGTGGGGTACTCGGTACCCGGCCGGTTGATCTTCCCATTGGGAGTTGTCACGGCAGCAGTGACCCGGTCCGTGGCCCTGGGGCTCCATTGCAAAAGGGGTTGTTTCAGTGTGCTTATGGTGGTGAAAGTTTATAAGTGATTCATGACGCCACCTGTGTTGTTCGGCAAGGAAGATGTTAAGCCGACGCTGCAGACAGATCCTCTGGGACCGATAGTGTGGTGCAGCAAGGATGTTATAGCCCTCCACAGGCAGGGCTGTAGTCCCAGGGCAGTGTAGGTAAGGTGACACTTAGATGGTGTAGTGTCGGGCGCAGGAGGGAGGTAGCTGTGTCGAGCAGGTTGGTGCAGGAATAAGTGGAGGACACCAGGGCATGTAGTTCCAAAGCTTTACTCACAGTCTGTTGTGGTACAGGTGCCTGCATCCGTGCCGTGTCCTCCGGGTCAGGAGCTCAGCCAACTTCCAGGCAAGATGAAGTACTCCTTTCCAACACTCCGCCAACATATGTGCCTTTTCTGAACGTCTCCCTCTTAGCGCCTTTTAGTGAAGTACTCACAGTACTGAGTTACACTGGAGTTCCTCCTGTCAGATGTTCCTAAGAATTCTACTTGTACGGTAGACAGCTGTAGCCTGCTTCGGGGACTCCTTCTACCTAGTCCCGGCTCACACATGGTGCTGTAGTGCCCCCAAGTCTGGTGTGGGAATAAAGTGGTCACTACTTCTATTCCTCCGGTGTCTGCTGCAGGACCATTAGTATCCATACAACCTCGGTGACCGGACCCCGGCCTTGCGCTTAGAACTTGGGAAGGGTTCTCCTCTAACCCTGGTCTGTTGTGAGTTCATTTTCCCCTTCGTCACTGAGGTCTGGTGAACTCCCTATTCTGGTAAAGGAAGGTAATGAGCCTGATTATCAGGCACCTGAGCCTAATGATGATGACTGGCTGAGTGGAGTCACGGACTGGATATAAGGCTGCCGACGCCCTTCTGCCCTGCGGGTGATTTCTCTGTGGACTTCTATGACACCAGTCTGATTCCTGCTCCTCTAAAGCTAAGTCTTCTGCTTTGCCTGTTAGCATTTGTGTTTTGTTTTTGTTTTCCTTGCTTTTCTGGATTCTGCCATTCCCTGCTGGGGTGAGCTGAATCTCCTTTTGCCGTTTGCTCTGTCTTCAGAATATTCCTGAGTTCTGACATAGCTTTTTTGAAGCCTAGCGTCTTCAGGGCCTTTTTCACTGTCAGTCTGTTGGCTCTTATTTTCATAGGGTTTTTCATGGATTGCAGACAGCAGCCTTCCTGTCCTTTCCTATCTATTTAGCTTGGGCCCCGTCTTTGCTCAGTCTATCTTTCTGTCTGTGTTAGTGTTTTCATCTTGCTTCACCGTCATTATATGTTGGGGGCTGCCTATTGCTTTGGGGTCTGCTCTGGGGCAGTTTAGATTTCCTCTTTCTTTCTTTAGGCCTATTTAATTCTCCGGCTGTGATCGAGGGGTCTAGGGCATCGTAGGAACCCCCCACGGCTACTGTTAGTTGTTGTGGATAGGATCTGGGGTCTGCAATCCGATAGCTGCCAACCTCTCTGGTTTTCTGGACTTAGCTAGCATTTCTGTTTTTGCCTCCTACGGTGACTCAATCATAACACTGGTCCTTGTTCTCTTATTCTCCTCACGTTCTGTAACAATCCTTTCTTATGGAAAGTCAGGCTTTCTATCAATGTTCCTTTCTTGTGCCAGAGGACCCAGATCACTGAGGTCAGCTGCAGCACTTCCTTCATCCATCCCACTCAGTCGATCTTCTCTCACAGACTGACCTCGTCAGACTCCTGTGACTAACTGACTAAATCCTATTCTCTTCCCACTCTTTTAGTGCAAACTAAACTCCACCCGCCTCCCAGCACGCTTCGTGTTCCAAGCAGGGAGCCACCAAAGGGTGCTTTGCTACACTACTATGTTGTGTGGGATGCAGGTGTTGGAGTGTGGTCAGGTGTCTCCACCTTACCTGAAGAGTGGGGCACCACACCTCAGGAGGAGGTGCAGTACCTCTGTGGCGACTGAACCCTCAGGGGTGCTAGATACCCCACCGTTAAACACAGCACGTCCGCAAGCTGCAAGAAAACAAAGGTGGACAAATACAGGAGCATACAAAATTTTTATAATGCTAATAAACAGTTCTTATCTAGACGTCCCAATGTGGGAGGCACTCATTCTTGAACGTTACAAACAATTTAACTAAATATCTATACTTTAGTATAGTAACTAATTCAAAAGTGCTTTTGGCAATAACTCACTACCACTTCAAGTATCATCATTAATACACTTCTTCTTCACTTTCTCTTTTCCTTCACATTTACTACTTTCTAAAAGCCTAAGTGACAACAGTCGCTACCTGGTTCGTCACCTAAAATTTTAAATCTTTATTCAGACTTCAATAAATACTCCCTTGTTCTTAAACATCATAAAACATTCTCTGTAAAATCTGTAAACACTATCACTATTTACTTCTTTATTACAAAAATACTAAGCATCATCATTTTTTCTTTAAGTGCAATTCTATAAAGAGTAGACACTGGTCCAGCCAACATGTCTTGAAATGTCCCTATTCAACAAGGAAAAGAGGCAGTCCTTATTCCAGGAAAGTCTTATGTAAAACCAAGAGAGAGCACCTAAAGAGGTGCAAACTATTTACATGACAGTTCTGGATCACTCAGTGTCCATGATCTCCACAGTTCAAGTGTAAAAACGCTGCCAACTAGACTGGGCAACAAAACTGGAAACAGTTAAACGAGAAAAACATGATGAACAAAAAAACCCAGAAAAAACAGGCACAATGGTGCTAATACCCCTGGGTAACAAAAGTTAGTTATTTGGGAAATGTTCTTTAATAGTGGTCTCCTCCTGGGGTGGTGGAAGCTGGTTTCCTTGGCTGCTTCCAGGGGAGAACTTCAGGGCATCCTCTTCCTGCTGACTGGTTTACATAGGACGAAGTGGTGGCAGCTGGTGCAATTGCTGCCTGTGGTACAGCGGGTGTAGCTACCTGTACCATGGGGTGGATGACAGAGGTAGATATAGCCTGTGTGGTGTTGGTAGGTGCAACACCTGGTAGGTGTTGGTAGGAGGCATTCCTGCTGGGGGTACATACGCCTTCTCCTTCTTATAGGCTGCAATAAAATCCTCAGGGATGCGGCGGATGTTCATGGCGTACCAACCTCTTAACCCCTCATGCTGGGTGAAGTTTACATATTCCCCAGTTGCAGATCTCTAGCAGGGTGTCCCTTCCTCAGGTGTGACTCCACATCCCATCGGTTAAAGAAAAGGTCGGAGATCCGTTTGGGGTCGGTGATGATACCGAACCCCTGTTCTTGGTTCACATTCAGTACCTGTCACCATCCTGCCGAGTCCCGGGGACCAAAGTGACCGGTACAGACCCTTTCTTTCTTGTCCAGATCTGGGCCTAGCACAGCCAGTCTCCTCTGTTCTCTCTCTCTCTGCTCCACTGCCAGCCGGCGGATGGTATCCTGGCAACGAGACCGTGTCTCATCTTCCTCTTCCCGGGGCCTGCCACTACCCACGGTGGAAAGGGGCACTACCGCTAGAGGTTCAGGTGTTCCCCCCAGGGATCAGAGTCCCGGTCCCAGACAAGGTCCAGCACGACCTGTCCTGATGCTGCCACGGGCGTACACCCCAGGGCCTTCCCAGGTGCAGGGACAGCAGACGTACCTGGGGACTCCTGGCGGTGTTCCGGCCCCGGTGCAGACTTGAGATGGTGGGCAGCTGCAGGGGTATCCACAGGGGTAGTCTGTCCGGATGTCGGCGGTGGTGGAGCAGATGGCGGTTCCGGGTCTGCGGGGATCTCCGGCGGGACCTGCGCATCCACGTCAGGTCTAGGCGGGATCTCTACTTCTTCCTCCACTTCGGCTCCCAGGCCCTCGGACAACTCCTCCTGGCAGGCCTCTCCCAGCGACGGTGACAGCAGGGCAGCGGTGATAGATGCCACCGGTGGTATGGCAGCGGCCGCAAGCTCCACAGGGTTTGCCTGGAGGAGATCCGGTGCAGCAGTGGAGGGCACAGGTGACTGGGGTACCGCTGATGGTGGCCCCTCCTGGGCGTGCTGCCATTTCTTCATCCAGAGCGCCTCCTGCTTCAGCCGCAGTTCATGAGTCAGCCGGGTAATCTCATCCTCCAGCTGTTGACGGTCCAGATGGGAAGCCAGATCGGAGCCTTCAGCCATTGCACCGGGGAGGTCCAGCTTAACCTCCCTTCGCTCTTCAGGCCTCCTCTCTCCTTTCATCATGGCGTTCTCTCCTTTCTCTTCCGGTCTGGACTCTTTTCCTGCCACCGGCTCCCGCTCCTCCTTCTGGGGGCGGCGTCTTCTTCCTACTCCTTCATACCAAGCCAGCATACGAACCCCTCGGGGGGGTGGGCCATGCTGCTGTTGCATAGAAGTTCAGACATGGGAGGCCAAGGACGGTTCGCGGTCTTTTCTTAGGACCACCCATGTTGTCACGCCCTTCTTCTGCGCGCTGGCGGCCATTTTTAGCGTTCATTTTACAGTCTATCAAATTGGTTATTCTGCACATTTTCACAAGCTGTTAAATCCAATAAATCGTAGGCACACAGAACCCAGTGGCACCGGGTCTCGTCATCCTGTTCGTGACGCCAAGTTGGAGCACCCTCACTCGCCAGGGCCGTGGGGTACTCGGTACCCGGCCGGTTGATCTTCCCATTGGGAGTTGTCACGGCAGCAGTGACCCGGTCCGTGGCCCTGGGGCTCCATTGCAAAAGGGGTTGTTTCAGTGTGCTTATGGTGGTGAAAGTTTATAAGTGATTCGTGACGCCACGTGTGGTGTTTGGCAAGGAAGATGTTAAACTGACGCTGCAGACAGATCTTCTGGGACCGATGGTGTGGTGCAGCAATGATGTTATAGCCCTCCACAAGCAGGGCTGTAGTCCCAGGGCAGTGTAGGCAAGGTGACACTTAGATGGTGTAGTGTCGTGCGCAGGAGGGATGTAGCGGTGTCGAGCAGGTTGGCGCAGGAATAAGTGGAGGACACCAGGGCATGTAGTTCCAAAGCTTTACTCACAGTCTGTTGTGGTATAGGTGCCCGCATCCATGCCGTGTCCTCTGGGTCAGGAGCTCAGCCAACTTCCAGGCATATGTTGGCGGAGTGTTGGAAAGGAGTACCTTTCCAACACTCCGCCAACATATGTGCCTTTTCTGAACGTCTCCCTCTTAGTGCATTTTAGTGAAGTACTCACAGTACTGAGTTACACTGGAGTTCCTCCTGTCAGATGTTCCTAAGACTTCTACTTGTACGGCAGACAGCTGTAGCCTGCTTCGGGGACTCCTTCTACCTAGTCCCGGCTCACACATGTTGCTGTTGTGCCCCCAAGTCTGGTGTGGGAATAAAGTGGTCACTACTTCTATTCCTCCGGTGTCTGCTGCAGGACCATTAGTATCCATACAACCTCGGGGACCGGACCCTGGCCTTGCGCTTAGAACTTGGGAAGTGTTCTCCTCTAACCCTGGTCCTTGTTCTCTTATTCTCCTCACGTTCCGTATCAATCCTTTCTTTCTTATGGAAAGTCAGGCTTTCTATCAATGTTCCCTTCTTGTGCCAGTGGACCCAGATCAATGAGGTTGGCTGCAGCACTTCCTTCATCCATCCTACTCAAGTGATCTTCTCTCACAGACTGACCTAGTCAGACTCCTGTGACTAACTGACTAAATCCTATTCTTTTCCCGCTCTTTTAGTGCAAACTAAACTGCACCCGCCTCCCAGCATGCTTCGTGTTCCAAGCAGGGAGGCACCAAAGGGTGCTTTGCTACACTACTATGTTGTGTGGGATGCAGGTGTTGGAGTGTGGTCAGGTGTCTCCACCTTACCTGAATAGTGGGGCACCACACCTCAGGAGGAGGTGAAGTACCTCTGTGGCGACTGAACCCTCAGGGGCGCCACACATTTTTTCACCCGGATTGGATGCTGCTCCTCTACGTTATTTCTCCAGACTCTGTCACATCTGTCACATGTGCTCAGGGTGAACCTGCTTTCATCTGTGAAGAGCACAGTGCACCAGTGGTGAATTTGCCAATCCTGGTGTTCTGTGGCAAATGCCAAGCATCCTGCACGGTGTTGGGCTGTAAGCATAACACCCATCTGTGGATGTAGGGCCCTCAGACCATCCTCATGGAGTCAGTTTCTAACCGTTTGTGCAGACACATGCACATTTGTGGCCTGCTGGAGGTCAATTTGCAGGGCTCTGGCAGTGCTCCTCCTGTTCCTCCTTGCACAAAGGCGGAGGTAGCGGTCCTGCTGCTGGGTTGTTGCCCTCCTACGGCCCCCTCCACATCTCCTGGTGTACTGGCCTGTCTCCTGGTAGTGCCTCCAGCCTCTGGACACTACGGTGACAGACACAGCGAACCTTGCCACAGCTCGCATTGATGTGCCATCCTGGATGAGTGGCACTACCTCAGACACTTGTGTGGGTTGTAGAGTCCATCTCATGCTAACACGAGTGTGAAAGCACAACCAACATTCAAAAGTGACCAAAACATCAGCCAGAAAGCATTGGTACTGAGATTTGGTCTGTGGTCCCTATCTGCAGAACCACTCCTTTATTGAGTGTGCTTGATAATTGTCAATAATTTCCATCTGTTGTCTATTCCATTTGCACAACAGCATGTGAAATTGAATGTCAATCAGTGTTGCTTCCTAAAGGTACTGTCACACTAAGCGATATCGCTAGCAATATCGTTATAACTTGTGTCGTCCTGGACCGTTTCTCGTCGTCAGCCTCCTGTGGCGCTTCCTGTGGAGAGACGAGCGACGAGCGTGGAGCCGGGCGGGAGGACGCAGGATCGCCTAGTGTGACAGGTAAGTAGCGACCCTTGTCCCCTGCTATGTCGCTGGTGAGATCTGCCTGTGTGGCAGCTCACTAGCGACCACTTAGTGATGTACCAGCGATCCTGACCGCGTCATATCGCTGGTCAGGATCACTGGTATATCGTTAAGTGTGACAGTACCTTAAGTGGGCAGTTTGATTTCACAGAAGTTTGATTTACTTGGTGTTATATTCTGTTGTTTAAGTGTTCCCTTAATTTTTTTGGGCAGTGTAGTAATGAAGGTAACAGAGGCGTATCTAAGGGGGGCTGCCAGGGCATGTGCCCCGGGAACAGCCGGCAGGGGGGCGCAGTCAGGCCGCATAATAAAGAAGTCCGCAGTGTCTCCCCCGACAGCTGCATTCTGCCACCCCCCAGAGTGGGAGTCAGCTGTTCTCTGAACTGGCTTTCAAGCTGACAGTCGGCACAGAGAGGCTGCAGCACGCCGGATCCCAGGGATCAATTGTACTGGCGTCTTATAGCCCAGCCCCACATAGTATATACAGCCCAGCACCACATGGTATATACAGCCCAGCCGCACATGGTATATACACCCCAGCCGCACATGGTATATATAGCCCAACCCCACATGGTATATACAGCCCAGCCCCACATGGTATATACAGCCAAGCACCACATGGTATATACAGCTCAGCACCACATGGTATATATAAAGCCCAGTCTCACATGGTATATACAGCCCAGCCCCACATAGTATATATAGCCCAGCACCACATGGTATATACAGCCCAGCACCATATGGTGTATATAGCCCAGCCCCACATGCTATTTACAGCCCAGCCCCACAAGGTATATATAGCCCAGCCCCACATTGTATATGTGTGGCGCCCCTGAGGATTCAGTTGCCACAGAGGTACTGCACCTCCTCCTGAGGTGTGGTGCCCCACCATCCAGGTAGATTGGAGGCTCCTGACCACGCTCCAACACCTGCATCCCACACAACACAATAGTTCAGCAAATCCACATTGCGGCTCCCTGCTTGGAGTGTAGCAGAGCACCTTTGGTGGCTCCCTGCTTGGAACACGAAATGTGCTGGGAGGCGGGTGGAGTTGGAACACATAAAAGAGCGGGAAGGTTTAGGATTTCAGGTCAGTAGAGATGAGCGACTTTGCCTTTTTTCTGGTCGAGTCGGGTTTCATGAAACCCGACTTTCGCAAAAGTCGGGTTGAACGAAATCGGCCGATTATCGTGAAAAGCCGAAGGCCGACTGAAACACGAAACCCAATGCAAGTCAATGGGGAAGCAAAATCGGCAGGGAGTGGAGGACAGGAAACACACCTACAGTGCCCTTTTGAATGCCAAAAACATCAATTCTGATTACTGAAGCTTTTCAACCTTAATTTACTTCATAATACTAGTTACGCACTGAAAAATGGGGGTTATTTGGCTAAATTTGTGGGGGGTAGGGCTGGCACCAGGTTTTCATGTGCCCTGGGCCAAAGAGCGCCCCTTTAACACATACCACAACTCATGATGTTCCGATACCGTAGAGAAATAGCGGCATAGTACAATGAAAAATACTTCACTTTTTACATCTCATGACTGATATCCATTTTTAATAGCTCCAAAAACGGACAGTATATTACTCCATACAGTATTATGGCCACCGCATAGTGCGCTATACAGAGTAATGAGGCCCATATATTTCTCCATACAGAATCATTGGTCCCAAATAATGTTTGAAACAGTATATGATGAGCTCCACATAATGCTACACTATATGTTGGTCCCCATGGATGAAGCTCCACTGTTTTATGGTCCCAAATAATGCTCCATACATAATGGGCCCCATTTATAATGCTCTAGTGTATAATGTGCCCTGTAAATGCTGCTCCAGTGTCTGATGTCCACCTTTGGAATGCTCCAGTGTATGGTGGGCCCAATATATATCATTCTCCAGAGTATAGTGCTCCCCAAAAATTGCTGTCCCAACATTGAAAACAATTAAATAAGTCTCCTCGCTATGGAATCCCTGTACTAGTCTGGACTCCTCGTCGTCCCCATCGTCCATCTCACTGCACTTGGCTGTTTAGGCAGAGGGCGTACAGACGTGATGTCATTGCGCACTCTGATCAGACTATCACTGTCAGGAAACGCGGAAGACGTCATGGCGGTGGAGCAGGGAGAGGTAAGTATTTCATCTTTGCAAGTGCTGTGATCCTGAGCAAGCAGGGGGGGCCCACTCGTTGGCGACGGCACTGGCACAGGGCCCCTCATAGTACGGCGGTGTGTGGCGGTGTGTCTGACGGCGGGTATGCCCTCCTACCGGCAGAGACACTTTTGCGTACTATGAGTGGCCCTGTGCCAGTGCCGTCGCCCATGAGTATGCCCCCTCCACCAGCTCAAGGAACCTGCACTTTCATCTGCACCTTCCTCTTTGTCACCGTGTAAGGTGGTATAGTATGCGGGAAGGGGAACCTGAGTTTCCTCTGGGTCAGATTCTGGCTGTGTAGAGTGTGGGGGGAATGTAATGGTCTGGGTCAAAGTACCAGCAGAATCATCTAGCAGTGGCTGGGCATCAGTGCACTTGTGGCGTCCCCAGGAGTTCGGTCGCCACAGCGGCATTACCTTCCTCCTAGGGAGTGTGATGTCATGCTTGGGAGCAACGAAGGATCTCTCTAGCAGTTAAACCAACACACAACAAATTTCCCACTCCACGCCAGCAGGGAGACCTCTGAACATGACTGCTGAGGAGCTGCTCTCTGTGGTCGGGAGGAGGTAAGTTAGGCCATTCTGTGCAGGGAAGGGGAAGTGTGTGAACGTGAGAAGGGGAGCTGGAGGATGAGCAGAGTTAAGGCTCACTCATAGCTGGAGCGCATGGTCCGGATTCCGGAGTCCGAGACACAGACGTTCCTGCAGCAGAATCCGGAGGAAGTAGCAGCTGTAAATGCTCTGTACCCAACTGAGGCTCGGAGGCCCCAGCATCGACGTGTGTGAGCCAGAATGAAAAGGCTACAGCTGCCAGCCATATGAGAAAGTTCCAAAAGAGAGTCAACAGGTGGAACTTCATTGAACTCAGCACTGCGAGTACCTCAGATAAGCGCTAGAATGGAGCCCACACTACCTATCTGCAGAGAGAGAAATCCAAATTGGCTTCCAGGCTGACCAACTCCTTCTCCATCTGTACTCTGGGTCCTGGACAGCACCTACCAAGTAGAGGTAAAGGAACTGCACGACTGTGTCTGTCATCTTTCCCCTGCGCCTGGCACACGGCTCAGCTACATCCTGCACTGCACACCATCTCCCAACTCTTTCATCTGCCCTGCGACTACGGCCCTACCTGTGCAGGTCTTCTACATCTTAACTGCACCACAACATCTGTCCCACAGAAGCGACACTGCAGCGCTGGTCAATCTAATCAGAAACCAGAGGTGGCGTCACGTATCATTCACCTATAAACGTAATTCACCCCTTTGCATGGACGCCCAGGGCCACGGAACGGGTCACCACCACCGTGACACATCCCTGTGAGACACCGGCCCGGTACCAATTAACCCAACTGCCCTGGCTGGCCACCCACACTCCATGTCAGATTCATCTTGGACTGGGGAATTCACGATTTGACTTGGTAACCCAGGCATGGTATGATAGAAAGAGCTACATGGACTAATGTGAAGAGTGGCCTGCTGCCTCATTCAGTTTGGGTGGGGGTGCAGGACACAAGGAAAGGGGTTCTTCCTGACCAGGAGCCAGCACTTGACCACTCAGTGCTTGCATTTTTTGAAACTACAGAGGAGGCAGGCATATTTGATGGAGTCTGCTTCGGCAATGTAAGCCAAAACCAGTTCCTCATGCTCCGCCTTTAAAAGCGGTTATCCTACTCCCAGAAAAGGTATCGTTCCAGGCGTTCCGGAGCCAGACCATGATGCAGGCTCAACACCTCCTGCCTTAGCTGCTATTGTGCTTTTGCCACTACCAGCAGATGCACCACCATCATCATCACCAGCTGGCCCCCCCGCGCCCACGTCCGCGGCCTCTTCCACCAAACTTCAAAATTTTGCACAAAATAAACACAAAATAACATCAGATATATGGCACTGTATCAGAAATGTACAGCTCTATTCAGTCAAAGGATAATTGTCAATCTCTATATATATTCCATCAGTCACACAGAGACACTCCCAGGCTCAGTATGGATTAAACAAGAATATAAAAAGTAGACAAAGTGTACAGTATCATCAGATAGCAGGTATATATAGCATAGTTTAAACATTAACAATGTACGTCTATATATCAGGAGTAGTGTTGAGCATTCCGATACTGCAAATATCGGGTATCGGCCGATAGTCGCTGTATCGGAATTCCGATACCGGGTACCGATATTTTTTCAATATCGGATATCAGAATCGGAAGTTTCCATAATGCAAAGAGCCACTGCTGTGGCTCTGATTGGCTGCCGAAATGATGTCATCATGATGCGCGGTCTGTGCGCATCATGATGCGCCGTCAGTTCGGGCCTTCCGGGGGGTCTGTGCCGACTGCCCGGGGGTCTGTACCGGCCTGTTGGGGGTCTGTGCCGACTGCCCGGGGGTCTGTGCCGACTGCCCGGGGGTCTGTGCCGACTGCCGGGGGGCTGTGCCGGCCTGCCGGTGGTCTGTACCAACTGTCCGGTGGTCTGTGCAGGCTGCGGGGGTCTGTACCGGCCTGCCGGGGGGCTGTGCCGGCCTGCCGGGGGGCTGTGCCGGCCTGCCGGTGGTCTGTGCCGACTGTCCGGGGGTCTGTGCAGGCTGTGGGGGTCTGTGCAGGCATCGTCCGATGGGACTACAAGTCCCATCGTGTGATACCTGCTGCCATGACGGTGATTGACACATTAGCCAATGATGGGACAGTAGTAGTCCCATCATCCGGCCTATGTGTTGAATGTAAAAAAAAAAAAATACATACTACATGCTACATACATATTACATGCATGCAACATACATACATACTACATATATACCACATGCATACTACATATATACCACATATATAGTACATGCATGCAACATACATACAACATATATACTACATGCATGCAACATGCATACTACATATATACTACATGCATGCAACATGCATACTACATATATACTACATGCATGCAACATACATATATACTACATGCAACATGCATACTACATATATACTACATGCATGCAACATACATACTACATATATACCACATGCATGCAACATGCATACTACATATATACCACATATATACTACATGCATGCAACATACATATACTGTATACTACATATATACTACATGCAACATACATACTACATATATACTACATGCATGCAACATACATACTACAAATATACTACATGTATGCAACATGCATACTACATATATACCACATATATACTACTTGCATGCAACATGCATACAACATAGAATCGTAGAGTTGGAAGGGACCTCCTGGGCCATCTGGTCCAACCCCCTGCTCAAAGCAGGATTCGCAAAATCATCACAGTCAGATATCTGTCCAGCCTCTGTTTGAAGACTTCCATTGAAGGAGAACTCACCACTTCTCGTGGCAGCCTGTTCCACTCATTGATCACTCTAACTGTCAAAAAGTTTTTTCTAATATCTAATCTGCGTCTCCTCCCATTCAGTTTCATCCCATTGCTTCTAGTCTTTCCTTGTGCAAATGAGAATAAAGTTGATCCTTCTACAATGTAACAGCCCTTTAGATATTTGTAGACAGCTATTAAGTCTCCTCTCAGTCTTCTCTTCTGCAAACTAAACATTCCCAAAAACTGCAACCTTTCCTCATAAGAAAGGGTTTGCAGACCAGTCACCATTCTGGTCGCTCTTTTCTGAACTTGCTCCAGTTTGTTGATGTCTTTTTTAAAATGTGGTGCCCAAAACTGGACACAATATTCCAGATGAGGTCTGACCAAAGAGGAGTAGAGGGAAATAATGACTTCACGTGATCTAGACTGTATGCTTCTGTTAATACATCCTAGAATTGCATTTGCCTTTTTTGCTGCTGCATAACACTGTTGACTCATATTCAGTCTGTGATCTATTAGCATACCCAAGTCTTTTTCACATGTGCTGTCACTTAGCCCTATTCTTCCCATTCTGTATATGCATATATACTACATGCATGAAACATGCATACTACATATATACTACATGCATGCAACATATATACTACATGCAACATGCATACTACATATATACTACATGCATGCAACATACATACATACTACATATATACCACATGCATGCAACATGCATATTACATATATGCCACATATATACTACATGCATGCAACATACATACAACATATATACTACATGCATGCAACATGCATACTACATATATACTACATGCATGCAACATACATATCTACTACATGCAACATGCATACTACATGCATGCAACATACATACATACTACATATATACCACATGCATGCAACATGCATACTACATATATACCACATATATACTACATGCATGCAACATACATATATACTACATGCAACATGCACACTACATATATGCAACATACATACATACTACATGCATGCAACATACATACATACTACATACATACTACATATATACATGCATACTACATGCATGCAACATACACATATACAACATGCAAGCAACATGCATACTACATATATACCACATATATACTACATGCATGCAACATACATATATACTACATATATACCACATGCAACATACATACTACATATATACTACATGCATGCAACATGCATACTACATATATACTGCATGCATGCAACATACTACATGTATACTACATATATACTACATGCATACTACATATATACCACATGCATGCAACATACATATATACAACATATATACTACATGCATGCAACATACATATATACAACATATATACTACATGCATGCAACATGCATACTACATATACACCACATATATACTACATGCATGCGACATACATATATACTACATATATACCACATGCATGCAACACACATATATAATACATGCAACATACATATTACATACATACTACATATATACCACATGCATGCAACATGCATACTACATACAGTATATACTACATGCATGCAACATACATATATACTACATGCATGCAACATACATACATATATACCACATTCATGCAACATGCATACTACATATATACTACATGCATGCAAGATACATATATACTACATACAATACATTCATACAATACATACATATAGACATACAGTACATATAACAGAGTACATACTCACCATCACTTGTCACTTTGATCCCCGAAGCCATTGTCATCTATGGAATAAATATTAAAATAACAAACCACCAATATACTTACCCCTGATCCGCAGAAGTCCACGAGTGTCCCACGACGATCTTGCATGAAGAACAGCAGCATCAGCTGATGCTACCGTTCTCTATGGTCACCAGGAAACCAGTGTCGGGAGGTAGGTATCCTTCCGCCCTGTATTCCTCCGCCACTGTAAAAAAAAAGTCCCTAGTCTCATTTTATGGCATTGCTGTGTGAGAAATTTCCCATGCAGCTTTTGCCATAAAGTGAGACTAGGGACTTTTTTTTACAGTGGCGGAGGAATACAGTGTGGAAGGATACCTACCTCCCGACACTGGTTTCCTGGAGCCCGTAGAGAACGGTAGCATCAGCTGATGCTGCTGTTCTCCACGCAAGATCGTCGTGGGACACTCGTGGACTTCTGCGGATCAGGGGTAAGTATATTGGTGGTTTGTTATTTTAATATTTATTCCACATATGACAATGGCTTCGGGGATCAAAGTGACAAGTGATGGTGAGCATGTAGTCTATGTTATATGTACTGTATGTCTATATGTATGTATTGTATGAATGTATTGTATGTAGTATATATGTATGTTGCATGCATGTAGTATATATGTGGTATATATGTAGTATGCATGTTGCATGCATGTGGTATATATGTAGTATGTATGTTGCATGCATGTAGTATATATGTAGTATGCATGTTGCATGTAGTATATATGTATGTTGCATGCATGTAGTATATATGTCGTATGTACGTTGCATGCATGTAGTATATATGTCGTATGTATGTTGCATGCATGTAGTATATATGTGGTATATATGTAGTATGCATGTTGCATGCATGTGGTATATATGTAGCATGTATGTATGTTGCATGCATGTAGTATGTATGTAGTATGTATGTAGTATGTATGTAGCATGTAGTATGTATTTTTTTTTTGTACATTCAACACATTAGCCGGAAGATGGGACTACTACTGTCCCATCATTGGCTAATGTGTCAATCACCGTCATGGTAGCAGGCATCGCCTGATGGGGCTTGTAGTCCCATCGGACGATCCTGCACAGACCCCCGCAGCCTGTTCAGACCCCCGTAAAGTCGGTATAGACCACCGGCAGGCCGGCACAGCCCCCTGGCAGGCCGGTACAGACCCCCGCAGCCTGCACAGGCCCCCGGACAGTCGGTACAGACCACCGGCAGGCCGGCACAGCCCCCCGGCAGGCCAGTACAGACCCCCACAGCCTGCACAGACCCCCGGACAGTCGGTACAGACCACCGGCAGGCCGGCACAGCCTCCCGCAGCCTGCACAGACCCCCGGACAGTCGGTAAAGACTACCGGCACGCCGGCACAGCCATCCGGCAGGCCGGTACAGACCCCCGGCAGTTCGCACAGACCCCCGGGCAGTCGGCACAGACCCCTGGAAGGTCCGTACACCCCCCGAGAGGCTGTACAAGGACAGAAAAGGGTTTTTCTTATTCCGATACCGGAAGTCCCATAGACTTGAATGGGACTTCCGGTATCGGAATCGGCGATACCCGATACTTTTTTCATATCGGGCCGATACCATCCGATCCGATATTTTAGGGTAATCAGGAGTAGTGTTGAGCCACCACGCTAGTGTTTTGGTTCGTCACACAGGAGGCAAGTTCATCAAATGTTCGTCGAACCCCATTGAAAACAATGGCAGGCAAACATGAACACATACAAACACATAGAAAACAATTACAAAACACCCTAAAAGGTGTCCCAAAGCAGAGAAAATGCTCAGAAGACAAAAATTACATATGGAAAAGGGCAACTACATTTAGAAAAGAGGCGGAGGAGTAAAAGGAGGAGGTGGAGGAGACACAGATATAGGCTTGTCATTCCCTTATGAAGTCAAGAAAGGCTGAATAAAAATGTAAAATACCAACCAAAAAAAAAAATTCTGAAATCGAACACGATCATATACCGTCAGACTTCCCACCAATAAATTATGCCAACTGGCGATCGGGCGGCGTTAGTCCCACGAACCTCCAAACAGCGTCCATGACGGCAAAGTGTTTGCTTTCCGGGGGCAGTATGATTGCAAAGCTGAACCTTAAAGGAATGTCCAAAAGGGCACCACCAGGAGTGGAGCCTGCGGCTTAACTGGACTCCACCCGGGAAACCACAACCATGCCACCTAAAGAAAAGATGCACATATTGAAAGCTTTGTCGATTGTGTGTGTGGTGTGGTATGTCCGTTTGTCGTTGTGCTAGCAATTTGTCAGCTTTATTCCGTTAACGAACGAGACTCCGGCATGTCCCCGCGGTATGCGTCAAGCTTACTAGAGGGATACTCGAGGCTCTGGCACTATCATGGTCTATCATGGCGTTACATGTCCGGGGCTGCATGCGCGCTACACTGAAAGGACCAGCTTTTGTCGCTGACAGGTGCAGATAACCAGCAGAACACCGTTAGTGATGGGGATCTGTGATTCCAATTATTCCCCGCGAACAATGATTTCCCAGTAAGTGCAGGTCAACCGCAATTCCTGAATTAGGCCTAACCGGCATTCCTGAAAAAATGAAAAAAATTACGTGTCCAAACCACAGTTGCTGTAGCTTGCTTAACAGCTCGGCAGCCGTTCTCAGGCCCAGTATGGATTCGACAAGATTCTAGAAAGTTGATAAAGTGTACAGTTTCACCGGGTAACACGTATATATGTAGCATAGTTTACACATTAAAAACGTAGGTCTATATATCAGGAGGCAGGCTCAGACGGTCTCAGGCCCAGTATGGATTAGACGTGATTGGACAAAGGTGAGAAAGGGTAACGTATCACCGGATTACAGGTATGTATAGCATAGTTTACACATAAAAAACCTATGTCTATAGATCAGGAGGCACGCTCAGACGGTCTCAGGCCCAGTATGGATTTGACCAGCTTGTACAAAGTTGAGAAAGGGTATATTATCACAGGATAGCAGGTATATATAGCATAGTTTAAATATTTAAAATCTCCATGTTCTCAGTATGGATTAGACAACAATCTAAAAAGTAGAAAAAAGGAAATGTATTTGAAGCGTACACCAGTATACACTTTTGGTGGTATTTTTAAATCTTCATATATATTTCTGTCTCAGTAAGACAGTCCAGACTCTCCGCAATAGGAAATGAGATGCATACAATTACTGACATAAATTCTAGTGATTGCAGAAATCTAGGAATTCCTATTCACGGGATAAACTTCCGTCACAATTCTCAGAGGCGATGCAGACCATCAATTAATTAGTGTGTGGAGACAGCGAAAACCTTTCTTTGTGAAGAAAGTGTTGCTGTATCGCAGTACTGTTGATTCCATCGCCATTACTCATATCCATATAATTTTGATCACAGGGAGAGATGTAAACATGGTGCTCACTGCCTATCTTGCTCTGTCACGTAACTTTGGAGTGCAAAAGACAGAAGCCACAGACCGTAGGCGATTCATTTGGATTGGCATGAGAGGGCACATTTAAAAATGTGCGCTTGGAATGTCACACGTCTGTGGGTAGGAAAACTGTGAAAGCTGATGAGAAACCACCACTGCATCTCATTGTGAGTCGACGTCCATAAGAAATGGAAGCCATTGATCATCTGAAGCTAGATCCCGGCCAGCAGGACAGGGCATAGCTACGTGTTGTGAGTTCATTTTCCCCTTCACCATTGAGGTCTGATGAACTCCGTCTTCTGGTGAAGGAAGGTAGTGAGGCTGATTACCAAGCACCTGGGCAGGATGATGATGACTGGGTGACGGGAATTACTGACTGGATATAAGGCAGCCGACGCCCTTCTGCCTTGCTGGTGATCTCTCTGAGGGATTCTAGGAGACCAGTCTGATTCCTGCTCCTCAAAAGCTAAGTTTTCTGCTCTACTTTTTGCATTTGTGTTTTGGTTTTGTATTGTTTTCCTTGATTTCTGCCATTCCCTGCTGGGGTGAGCTGAATTCCTTTTTGCTCTGTCTTCAGAAAATACTTGAGTACTGATATAGTCTTTTTGAAGCCTAGCGTCTTCAGGGCTTTTTTCCCTATCAGCTGTTGGCTCTTGTTTTGATAGGGTTTTGGCGGATTACAGACAGCAGCTTTTCTATCCTGTCCTATCTAGTTAGCTTGGGCCCCATCATTTGCTCAGCCTATCTTTCTATCTGTGTGAGTGTTTTTTCATCTTGCTTCACTGTCATTATATGTTGGGGGCTGCCTATTGCTTTGGGGTCTGCTCTGGGGCAGTTTAGATTTCCCTTTCTGTCTTTAGGCTATGTAGTTCTCTGGCTGTGATCGAGGGGTCTAGGGCACCGTAGGAACCCCCCACGGCTACTGCTAGTTGTTGTTGATAGGTTCAGGGGTCTGCAATCCGATAGCTTCCAACTTCTCTGGTTTTCTGGACTTAGCTAGTATTTCTGTTTTTGCCTCCTACGGTGACTCATTCATAACAGCTACGTCTTAACCATCATCTTCTATCAGTTCACCAAATTTGTAGTGGCAGTCCCAGTGAAGGATTTGACAGCCCAGACTACACAGCGGAGGAGTAGAGAGAGGTAAACATTGCAAATGCTGGGGCCCTGACCAAGCAAGGGGGGCCCACTCGTGGGCGTCGGTACTGGCACTGGGCCCCTCATAGTACGGCGGTGTGTCTGACGGCGGGTGTGCACCCCCACCGTCAGAGACACTTGATTGCACTATGAGGGACCCTGTGCCAGTCGGCCCACCCACCTGTCCAGGGCAACGGCACTCGCACGGTTGCGTGCGCTAGGTGGTGACCCCGGCCATGGAGGGAGGAGGCAGCCCAGTTAGGGAGGTTTACAAAATGGCATATGTTGATGTGGGACATTCACCTGCTGCTAAAGGCGAAATTGGTCAAGTCCCAGGAAGAGGCAGACAGAAGAAAGCCATTTTTCTGTCAACCTATGTGTCATCAGGGTAAGGTGTGACAAAATCCTTGGAAACCCATGCATGGTTCATTTTAATGAAGGTTAGATCATCCACATTATGGGTCGACAGACGGGTCCTTTTTTCTGTCAGGATTGATCCAGCAGTACTGAAGACTCTTTCCAATAGCACACTTGCAGCTGGGCAAGCGAGCTCCTGTAAGGCATATTGTGCCAATTCAGGCCAGGTGTCCAATTTAGCTGCCCAATAGTCAAATGGGAATGACCTGTGAGGGAGAACATCGATATGGGAGGAAAAGTAGTTTGTAACCATAGTTGACAAGTGCTGTCTCCTGTCACTTTCAATTGATGCAGTATTACCAGTCGTGTGAGCGGGACTTGAAAAATCAGTCCACAACATGGTCATATATAAAGTGCTCTCAGTGAGAGAAACAAAATAGGAATCTTGTGGGTATGATACCTTTTAATGGCTAACAAATAATAGTGAATGTTGTTACAAAGCAAGCTTTTGGGACTGCTTACGTCCCTTCATCAGGTTGAAGTAAGCAGTACCGAAAGCTTGCTTTGTAACAACATTCACTATTATTTGTTAGCCATTAAAAGGTATCATACCCACAAGATTCCTATTTTGTTTCTCTCACTGAGAACACTTTATATATTTTTTTCTACTGGCTAACACGGTACCAAACTACTTTTTTCGTTTTACAACATGGTCAGGAAAACCCCTGTCTCCAACGCCACTTCTGATGTGTGCACCACCAACACCTCTTCCAAGTTGCCCCTGGCCCCTATGGTTCGTGTGAAAACCATCACCTCTGCTGTGTGCTGGGAATGCCTCAACCAACCGGTTTACCAGAGTTGCTTGTTTGTTAGCCAATATTAGGTCAAGGTTCTCCTGTGGCATGATGTTTTGGAATTTGCTTTATAGCGTGGATCCAGGAAGCTGGCCAACCAGTAGTCATCATCGTTCATCATTTTGCCAATGCGGGGGTCCCTTTTTAGGATCTGCAAGGCATAATCTGACATGTGGGCCAATGTTCCCGGTGTCAATGATGCACTGCGAGTGCTGGGTGGAGGAGCACTTTCAGGCAAATCCACATCCTTCCAGTCACGCACAAACCCAGTACCAGACCTTGCCACGCCAACATTTTCTCTTGCCCCACGAGAAGCATCCTCCTCCCCTAAATAATCATCCCCATCATCATCCTCCTCCTCTTCTTCCTCCACCTCGTCCATGACAGTTCCCTGAACAGACAATGGCTGACTGTCATCAAGGCTTCCCTCCTCCTCATCATCCTCGGCTGCAGACGCCTGCTCCTTGATGTGCGTCAAAGTTTGCATGAGCAGACGCATAAGTGGGATGCTCATGCTTATGATGGCGTCGTCTGCGCTTACCAGCCGTGTGCATTCCTCAAAACATTGAAGGACTTTACAGAGGTCTTTCAGCTTCGACCACTGCACACTTGTCAACTCCATGTCTGCCCTCAAAGTGCCTGCCCGTGTATCCTCCCACAAATGCATTACGGCCTGCCTCTGTTCGCACAGCCGCTCAAACATGTACAGGGTGGAGTTCCACCTTGTTGCAACGTCGATAATTAGGCGGTGCTTGGGAAGGTGGAGCAATCACTGCAGCTTCTGCATACGACTGGAGTGTATCGGCGACCGGTGGATGTGCGAGCACAGTCTTCGAACCTTATGGAGCAGGCCTGTTAACTCCAGATAATTAGTGAGAAAGCACTGCACTACCAGGTTCAAGGTGTGAGCCAAGCAAGGTATGTGTCTGAGTTTTGAAAGGGCTATGGCTGCCACACAATTCCGTCCGTTATCACTAACTACCTTGCCTGCTTCAAGATGTAGACTGCCCAGCCATGACTCAGTTTGTCGCTGAAAGTAGTCGGCCAGTACCTCCGCCGTGTGTCTGTCGCCCAAACACATCATCTGCAACACAGCCTGCTGACGCTTTCCACTAGCTGATCGATAGTGGGACACATCGTGTGCACCACTGTCAGCTGCGGATGCAGTGCTCGTGCGACTGCACTCTGTGGACGAACTTTCGCTTCTGAAGGAGGAGGAGGGTCGAACGCCTACAGCCAACTGTTTCCTATACCGTGGGCTAGGCAGCACTGTGCCATCACAGCTGTCCCATGTGGACCCTGGATCCACCACATTAACCCAGTGTGCAGTGATGGACATGTAACGGCCCTGGCCATGCCTACTGGGCCATGCATCAGTTGTGAGGTGCACCTTTCCACTCACTGATTGCTTGAGTGCATGGACAATGTGGTCTTTCACATGAAGGTGGAGGGCTGGGATGGCTTTGCGAGAAAAGAAGTGGCGACTGGGTAGGTCATAGCGTGGTACTGCGTAGGCGATGAGTTCGTGGAAAGCTGCGCTTTCAACCAACCGATAGGGCATCATCTCTAACGAGATTAGTTTGGCAATGTGGGCGTTCAAACCCAGTGCACGTGGATGAGAGGATGAGTGCTTTCTTGTCCTACTCATAGTCTCTGGTAGGGTGAGCTGGACTTGAGAGCTGCATATGGTGGAACTAGCAGTGGACATGGCGGACTGAGAGAGGGTTGATGATGGTGATGGAGTTGATGTTCTTTCTGATTGCCTAGATTCAGTCTTTCGTTGTAATAACAGTGTGATTCCCTGACTGATTTGCCCTTGCGACGACAACTCAACATTTGCTGCTGGTGGTGTGCTAACCGGTGGACTTACAGTAGGGGAAACAATGTAGCGTTGCTGACTACCTTCTTTGGGAGCAGTAGCACATGTGGTACGTGAGTTTTGGTAGTCCGTCCACGCTTGCAAGAGCATGGTGGTTAAATGTCTTAGCATGCAACTGGTATTCAAATTTCTCAGATTTTTCCCTCGGCTAAAGGTCTTTGCGCACTTCTTACAGATAACCTTGGCCTGATCATTAGGATTTTGTTCAAAAAAGTGTCACACTGCACTCTTCCTACTATGGAAGACATTTTGAGGCCTTTCACGCTGTGCTATTTTGACCGTCTGGCCGAGCTGTCCTGCAACTCTTTTGGTTTTTGTAACCCGTTTTTGGACTGCTCCGGGCCTGCCAGACAACAGCTGTTGCGATGTCGATGCCCGCTGCGGATGCTCCTCCTCCTCTTCTGAGCTATTGGCAGTGGCACCCCCTACCCCCAATGGATGCCAATCTGGGTCAACAACTGGGTCATCCATCACCTCCTCTTCAATGTCATGTGCACCTTCCTCTGTGTCACCATGGATGGTGGTATAGTATGCGGGAAGGGGCACCTGAGTTTCATCTGGGTCAGATTCTGGCTCAGTACACTGCGAAGACAATGTAGTGCTCTGAGTGAATGTACCAGCAGAATCATCTATCAGTGGCTGTGCATCAGTACACTCTATGTCATATTCATCTTTGCCTGGGTAATTCACGATTTGACTTGATAACCCAGGCATTGTATGCGAAAACAGCTCCATGGAGTAATCTGTAGTGTGGCCTGCCGCATCCTTCAATTTTGGTTGGGGTGAAGAACACAAGGAAAGGTGTGGTTCATGAACATGAGCCTCCAATGATGACTCAGCGCTTTTATTTTTTAAAACTTCAGAAGAGGAGGCGATAGAGCTGGAGGCTGAGTCAGCAATGTAAGTCAAAACTTGTTCTTGAAGCTCCGGCTTTAAAAGCGGTTTACCTACTCCCAGAAAAGGGAGCCTTCGAGGCCTTGTGGAGCCAGATGATGATGCAGGCTCAACACCTCCTTCATTAGGTGCCATTTTGCTTTTGCCACTACCAGCAGATCCACCACCAACACCAACATTACCAGCAGCCAACCCCCGCCCACTTCCATGGACTCTTCCACCATACTTCCTCATTTTTGGGGAAAATGTACCCAAAAAACCACCAACTATATGGTACTGTAAAACAAGGTACAAGGTGTATATAGTAGTGGGGAGAATTGTAATCTCTGTAGACTTCAGGACATAGTTGGTTTCTGTCAGGCCCTGTTTACTTTACACCGCAATGTGACAGTCAGATTCTGGATGGTGTAATAAAGGTGGATCGAGGACTGTGGAGAATTGGAATCTCTCTACACTTCAGGACACAGTTGGATTCTGTCAGGCCCTGTGTCTATAACATCGCAATGTGACCGGCAGAAATTGCCTAGTGTATGACAAACTACAAGGTGTATATAGAATTGGAATCTCCCTAGAGTGTAGGTCTGTAGGAATGGACAAACTCCTCGGCATTTCCTTACAGAGTCACACACTTAGATAGCTTCAATTTGGCCGTGATACCAGCCGCTACACGGTACTGAGAGAGGAGCGTGCACGTACACCGCTGTAATATGTAAAATTGTCAAGCTCCGTGTTTTTGTATACGGACTGACACACACTGTCTCTCTCTAGTTTTGAATGTAATCAAACAGCAAATATACTAAACTGCTTGAAAAACGGACAAAACTATAAGGTGTAGGTCTGTAAGAATGGACAAAATCCTCGACTTTTCCTTACAGAGTCACACACGTAGATAGCTTCAATTTGGCCGTGATAACAGCTGTTACACGGTAAAAAAGGGAGAAGAGAGACACAGGATAACATGCACGCAACAGCAGAATGTCCATGTGAAAAAAGGCTTTTATTGACATACAATAGCCAGAGAGATCCAAGTGTACAATAAAAACAATTAAAAACCACAAATGAAACAAAAGTGGGCAGGTGGAGAACACATGCAGTATACAAAGGAAGAAATGTTTATATAAATAAGTGTTTCAAAAAAATGCATTCACAACATTGCCCTCTATCACCATATAATATGCATAAATTGTTTAGTATAAACATTTGGACTATTTGCAGCAATAAAGTCCGATCAGTCTAATAGTCACTTGTAGGTATGTAAAAAATCCAAATGATTACCATGCAAGTCCATAGATGAGGGAAGGCAATTGCTGGATCACATGAAAATTACCTAAGCATACTCACACTGCCCACAGAACCCAACGCGTGTCGTTGCTAACCTGCAGCTTCGTCAGGGGAAGTAGCCAGGAATGATATCAAGTCCCCTTTATAGTACAATTGCAATTGTAATCACTACAGTGCACGCGACACCTGAGTGCAGCGTCAGCTGTGTGATGAAGATAACCTGAGTCCAGAATGAGTCATGACGCCAGCGCAGTAGATAGCATTGTATTCCTGAGAGATTGTGAACAAGACACTAGCAGTTCAGAAGCCAGAGACCAGGAACTAGGAGGTGCCCCACATGTAACAAAGCTGCTGCTCTGTAAGCCAGGCAGGGAGGGGAAGGGTGGTTTTTAACTCTTTCTCCTCACATAGCCCAGCACCCAAGAATGACATCAGTGCTCCATAACATAAACTTATGCTATCAACCTGGAAAAATAAAGTGATAATAGAGCGCCAGTACCTTGCAGCAGTGTCCATGCTCAGAATCACATGTAATACAAAAATCAATGAAAATACAAAAAAGAAAAAAGAAAAAAAAATAATAATAATAATGCACTAATGACATGGAGACTGCACCTAAAAAACTGCAGCATGTGAACATTGTATCCTAAAAATGGTGGAAACGCAGACAATCAGCAAGAGATATATATACCTTTAAATATATCAAAAGAGTAATGCAATTTCATGGATTACAACAATCAGGTAACCAATATAAACAGTAGGGAAAATATCAAAGATGAAAAAAATCCATAAAAATCGATGATGCCATAATTCATAGTACCAAACTGAATGGTCAGTTCTGTAACAGTAACTATCTTTCTAATCAGAATGTATATTCAAAAAACTTCAGGATATTCAACACAGCAACCAATGTGATTGATGGTATAAATAAATCCTATCATGAGGAAAAATTATTTCTTTTTTTCTTTTCTATTTTCCTTTAGATGGAACTAGAGGGCCTATCAAACCCAAACTAAAAAAATTTTTTGGCTCTAATGAAAATCATGATAGAAAATAGCAAAAAAAAATAAAAAATGCGTAGAGGTACATGAAAAACACCAAATCGACACAAGAAGGGCCCTAAGAATGTCAACACCAATCAGGCCATGAGGAAGCCAGTGAAGGACAAATCCTCATTGATGCCCCCAGGTCTGACGGTGTTCAATTGAAAAATCCATCTGGACTCCAACCGCAATAATTCGCTCAGTCTGTCAGTTTTGCGAATATTGGGTTTGATCCTCTGCAAACCCACCACAGTAAGGCCCCTAATTTGGCTATTATGAAATTCCAAAAAATGTGAAGCCACTGAGCTCAAGCTTTTACCCTTGGCCAGGTCTGATCCAGCCAAATTAATGTTGGAAGTGTGCTGCTGCACACGTTTACTCAATTCTTGGGATGTCTGTCCAATGTAAACTTTAGAACATGGACAGACTAGTGCGTATATGACGTTGTGCGTTTTACAATTAATGTAATCTCGTAGCTGGTATTCGCATCCATCCTGTGGGTTAGTGAAAGTGTGGGTGCAAATCATGAAGCCACACACATTACACTCCCCACACGGAAAGGAGCCCCGTAAGCGAAATCCTGTTTGGGTTCTTACAGTGGGCCTAACAAAATGACTCCGCACAAGCGAATCTCGCAAATTAGGTGCTCTCCATGCAGTTAAGAGGGGTCTTTCAGGTAAGAGGTTAGAAATACGAGGGTCAGTTTTCAAAATTGGCCAATGAGTCTCAAAAAGTTTCCTCATTTTGTCACACTGGTTGTGGAACATCGTGATGAAACGAATTTGGCTGTCACCAATCCATGAGACAGGTTTTAAAAGCTCTTCACGAGTGACAGAGGTGACCCTACGAAATGCTTGACCTGTCATGGATCTCGGATAATGTCTATTGGTAAGATCCCTAGATTATGTCCTGAAATCAACAAAGTCCGTACAATTTTGACGCAATCTCGCAAATTGTCCATAGGGTATGCCCCTTTTCAAATGTTCCGGATGAAAGCTCCTATAGTCTAAAAGACTATTGGTTGCCGTTGCTTTTCGGAAAAGGTCGGTGCAAATCCGATTGTCCTGGAGAGAAAGCCTGAGACCCAAAAAATCTATGGTATTTAACGAATTCCGATTAAGAGACGCAATGAAGTTCTCACATTCTGAAACAGAGCCAGTCCAAATTAAAAAAATATCATCAATAAAACGAAACCACGTAAATACATGTTCTTGAAAGTCAGGCGATGGGTACACAAGCTCCGCCTTCCACCAACCCAAAAAAACACGGTACTGAGAGAGGAGCGTGCACATACATGTATGTAAAATTGTCAAGCTCCGTGTTTTTGTATACAGACTGACACACGTTGTCTCTCTCTAGTTTTGAATGTAATCAAACAGCAAATATACTAAACTGTTTGAAAAACGGACAAAACTATAAGGTGTAGGTCTGTAAGAACGGACAAACTCCTCGACTTTTCCTTGCAGAGTCACACACATAGAAAGCTTCAATTTGGCTGTGATAACAGCCGTTACACGGTACGGAGAGAGGAGCGTGCACGTACACCACTGTACGGTGTATGTAAAATTGTCAGGCTCCGTGTTTTTGTATACGGACAGACACACGCTGTCTCTAGTTTTGAATGTAATCAAACAGCAAATATACTAAACCTTTTGAAAAACGGACAAAACTATAAGGTGTAGGTCTGTAAGAATGGACAAACTCCTCGGCTTTTCCTTACAGAGTCACACACTTAGCTTCAATTTGGCCGTGATAACAGCCGTTACACGGTACTGTGTGAGGAGCGTACACCGCTGTACGGTGTGTGAAAAAATGAATGCTCACTACCTCACCAGGACAAAACAATACAATTTGGATTGCTTTTAAAAAAGCAGTTTGAACACCAGTGTGCACACAGCAATGCAGCTAGCCTTAAAAGACAGGCTAATCACCACCAGCGCTGCTGCACAAAAGCAAAAATCTTCACCTTTCACTGCACAGTAACTACAGTGAAAAGCGCTAGCAGCAGAAGCAGTTTTTTTTTCTTTTTGCCTTCCTAACGCTCTCCCTACAAAATCAGCAGCTGCAGCAGCTCTCCCTATTCTGAGATCAGCATGAGTAACATATGGTCGGCGTCCCCGTCCTTTTATACCCCCTGTGACGCCACACAAAGCAAGCCAATCACTTGCATGCCCTTCTCCAAGATGGTGGTGACCGCTGCCTATGTCATCACGTTGCCCACAGTGTCCGTTCTTCCTGATTGGCTGAAAAAGGGCACTAAAGCATCTTTTGAAATGCGACTTTGGTGCTAAAGTCGCCGACCTCGTTGCCGACCTCACGCTAAGGTCGGGTTTCGTTTCATGAAACCCGACTTTGGCGAAAGTCGGCGACTTTTGAATTTTTTCGACCCGTTTCGCTCAACTCTACAGGTCAGTCATTCAGTCAGTAGTAGAGAGTGAGGAGAGAAGATCCCTGGGAGAGGGATAGAGGAAGGAGGTGCTGCAGCGGACCTCAGTGACCTGGGTCCGCTGGCACGGGAAAGGAAAGAAGGAGAAAGACAGTGAACAGAAACCTGATCTTCCATAAGAAGGAGAGACTAGTACGGAACGAAGGAGTAAAAGGGAACAGAGGATGTGGGTTAGGAGAGAACTCTGCATAGAAGTTCTAAGCCCAAGGCCGGGGCCCGGTCCCCGAGGTTGTATGGATACTAATGGTCCTACAGCAGACACCGGTGGAGTAGTGAGCTGTAAATGCACTACTCCCATCTAAGACTTGGGGACACAACAGTAACTTGGATAGTGAGCCGGGACTCAGGAATAAGGAGTCCCCGAAGCAGGCTACAGCTGTCTGCCGTACAAGTA
This sequence comes from Dendrobates tinctorius, assembly GCF_039654945.1. Classification (NCBI taxonomy): domain Eukaryota; kingdom Metazoa; phylum Chordata; class Amphibia; order Anura; family Dendrobatidae; genus Dendrobates; species Dendrobates tinctorius. The sequence goes on along the minus strand of NW_027361762.1, from coordinate 13,414,079 downwards.
TGGTTCTTGGGAACATCTGTCAGGAGGAACTCCAGTGTAACTCAGTACTAGGAGTACTTCACACCAAAGGCGCTATAAGAGGAGATGTTCAGAAAGGCACATGTTGGCGGAGTGTTGGAAGGGAGCATTCCATCTGACCTGGAGGTTGACTGAGTCCCTGATCCGGAGGACACAGCATGGAGGCAGGCACCTGTGTGTACTACAGACTGTGAGTAAAGCTTTGGAACTACATGCCCTTGTGTCCTCCAATTATTCCTGCGCTAACACACCCTGTACAACTACATCAGGGTACCAGCTTCTACACCACCTGTGCCTCTCCTCCACCCCTACATCTACACTGCCCTGGGACTACAGCTCCACCTGTGGGGAGCTACACCATCTTGGTTGCACCACACCACCAGTCCCAGAGGATCTGCATGCAGCGTCGGCTTAACATCTCACTTGCCGAACACCACAGGTGGCGTCACAAACTATTCCATTAACTACATTCCACCATTCAAACTTCCCCTATTAATTGGGCACGCAGGGCCACGGACCGGGTCACCGCTGCTGTGACAAATCCCGCTGACGCCGGCCCGGTACCGAGTACCCCACAGCCTTGGGAGGGCGACCCATATGCAGCCCAGCCCCACATAGTATATAGCCCAGCCGCACATGGTGTATACAGTCCAGCCCCACAGCCCCACATGGTATATACAGCGTAGCCCCACATAGTATATACAGCCCAGCCACACATGGTATATACAGCCCAGCCTTACATGGTATATACAGCCCAGCCCCACATGGTATATACAGCCCAGCCCCACATGGTATATATAGCCCAGCCACACATGGTGTATACAGCCCAGCCCTACATGGTATATACAGCCCAGCCCCACATGGTATATACAGCCCAGCCTCACATGGTATATACAGCCCAGCCCCACATGGTATATACAGCCCAGCCCCACATGGTATATACAGCCCAGCCACACATGGTATATATAGCTCAGCCGCACATGGTATATAGCCCAGCCGCACATACCATACCCCCCCGAGAGTGGCCCCACAGTCCAGCACACACAACGATATATTAAAAAAAAACACTCCTCACCTCTCCTCTTACCCGCTTTGCTCCTGGCTCCTGTCTCCTCTCCGGCACTGCCTGGCACACAGTGAGAGCGCGATGACGTCATCGCGCACTCGCTGTGTCAGAAGCAGAGCGGGGAATGATGGGAGAGGGAGCATCAGCTGATGCTCTCTCCTCCATCATTGTAGTTCAATGCAGCGGCGTGGGGGAGTCGGCGCCGGGGGCAGGCGGGCCCCCCTGCCTCATAGGGGGCCCATAGCGGCTGCATGATGTGCCGCTAGCTGAGGGCCCCTGGGGGAGCGGGGGCCCTAGGCAGCTGACTGGTCTGCCTGCCCCTAACGCTGGCCCTGCTGATATTGAAGAAAAGAAGCAGAATGACCCCAGAGACTACGTAATTTATAAGGTACCTGGATGAAAATATTATTTGTGAAACTGATTAATTTTCATGTTTTTATTTATGTTAGGAGCATTAAAGGGGTTGTCTAGGTATATGATGAGTCTGTTCTGCAGTCATACTGCATGACTGCAGACTTATGAATTCTCTCAATGCTCACTGCATGCTGTTAGGATTCTCTCGTACCGGTGATTTACATATATGCGGTCATGCGCTGACTAGACATGTATGGCCTCACTCAATGAAAATGAACTGAGCGAGGTCAGACACGTCTAGTCAGAATGTGGCCAGAAGTATGCAGATCACATGCTTGTGCTGACATGACCGTCCACTCTTGCCACCGGCAAGGGAGAATCATAAAAGTTTGCAGCACATTCGTTGTGAGAGTTCAAAAGCCTGAAATGTCAGGGTTCAGCTCTGCGGGTTCCAGTACTCATCACATGGCCACTTCACTCATATGTGACTTTCATACTTATGGTCCTGACTGACAACTAGCGTCTCTTCCTGCTTCTCTCAGTTTTTCACTGAACATTGAAGGAATTAGGGAGAGCAGCTCATCGGTACACGACTAAGTACGCAAATCACATATGTCCTTGGGGTAGGGCGCCGAACTGAATTCTTGCCCCGGGTGCCAGAAAACCTAGATACACCTCTGGAAGGTAAATATACTGGTTCACACAACAGCATGGAAAATCAAGGTGGTCACCTTGGGCAACTCATCTTGCTCCTGATGTCTGAACTAATTTGGGTGAAAAACAGCTCTTGTAAAGGGTATTCATTAGGAAGTCTGAAAGATTTCCTAATGCATGTTTACAGTGGGAAAACATGGTTAAATATTTTGCAGAATTAGTATCCATAGTAGTAATGTTAAATCCAAGTTTATACTGTTTCTGCTAATAAAAATCCAATAGTTCTCTTTGTGGAGAGTTACATGCCAAGGTGAGGAGACTTTTAAGCCTTGCAATTCTCCTCTGGGAAATATGCAAATTGTCATGACTAAAAGTGCAAAGGATGTACATGAGCCACCTTCTGCACTTCGGTCATGCAAAAGTGCGGCTTTGAAGTCGGGACTCGTACACCCAGATTTGGAGTCACAATGACACTGACAAATAGAGTAGTGCGAGATTTGCAGACAGCTGCCATTAACCCTGGCTTTTGCAAATAATCTAACTACACCCACAGGGGCGCAATAACATGCAAAGAGGGATGACTTTTATGAGGAAACTAACGCCCAACTGACTATTCAAAAGCCTAATTAGCAAAAGAAAAACGGAGGTTATGAATACTTTTTTAAAACATGGATTTAAGTTAATAACATTAAAAAGGGCTGGTTAGGCAGGGAATTCAGTAATGCATAAGTGAATGCTGCTAGGTTGGAGGGCGTGGGGGGCCTGACAGGTACCCTTTATTGCCAGTTTCCTTGATTATGCAGTGAAGTGAAGGAGGTAGTTAGTGGGATGCAGTGATAGAGGAGTTAAGGTCCCGTTACATTTAGTGATGCACCAGTGATCCCGACAACGATACGACCCAGTCAGGATCGCTGGTGCATCGCTAAATGGTTGCTAGTGAGCTGCCAAACAGGCAGATCTCACAAGCGATGCAGCAGCGGTTGGCTGTCGTCACTTACCTGTCACATGCAGCTAGGGTGACGTCTTCCGCCCGCATCCATGGAGTCGCTCTTCGGCGCCAGCAGGAAGCCAATGACGAGAAATGGACCAGGACAATCTCGCGCGATCAGCGATATCCAGCGGGGAGCCGGGTCGGAGGTAAGTGTCACATGTAGCGAGATCGCTAGCGATATCGCTGTTGCGTCACAAAATCGGTGAAGCTTTAGTGATATCGCTAGCGATCTCGCTATGTGTGAAGGGGGCTTTAATGTCAGTTTCCTAATTTATTTGGGCTAGAACTTAATACTTGATACCCTGTGGTCTAGAGGAGTAAAAGGTTTAATACGTGCATTCCTGGTGGTTCAAGACCTTCGCAACCTTAGACGTGTCCATACGTTTGATAGCAACTGACAACAACCACTCCCAGAATCTCCTTCTATTGAGAAGATACCGGGAGTTGTAGGTTCATGAGATACAAATAAATTTATGCCTGACTTGACATTACAATTGATTGCTGTACTAAGCTTGGTTATGTTTTCATATGGTGATTCTGGTGATATATTCATGCACTGGGCATACTGCGCTGGGCACTACAACGTACTAGGCACTACAATGTAAAGGCACCTCAATAGCAGATTTTCACTTAGCAACATCCACTGCTGCTTGTTTCTGGAAGACACCCATGAAGTCAAAATTGTTACTACATCTGTAGATGAATTCTCAAAGGGGTATTATTTCCAAAACACGGTCTCTTGAGGAGGGTATTCTGCTCTTCTGGGAAATAGGGGACTCTGTATATGGAGTCTGTAAACTATCTAGAAAAATCTGGGCTCCAGGAGGCAAATAGCTCTCTGTCCCACCTGTGGTGTTAATATGATCACTGTACACTTAGATAAAAGTAATTGAGAGGTGTAGTTTGTAATTGGGGTCACTTATGGTGGTGTCATGATCCCAGTGCGGGTTTTTGAGCTGCACACCGGGGGTTAATGTCTGGAGCTCTGTGCAGATTTTGACCTGCACACTTGGGGTTAATCATTGTGGCCTCTTTCTGGTTCTGGGAGAGCTTCATAAACCCCTGGGTAGCTTCAATCCCTGCCAGTTATACTTTTGCCATTGGCCTAGTGTGCTGACCCCCGTGTGCCTGTTTGTTGCTATAGCTTGTTTATATGGTTCTGACCCGATTCTGTTTCCCGTTGTGAGTTTGCCTGTTGATTTTGTACTGCGTTATTATCTGTGTATGACTCATTGCATGTGACCTGACTACTCTCTGCTCGCCCCTCTTGTACCTTGCAACTATCTGTGCATGACTCATTGCATGTGACCTGACTACTCTCTGCTCGCCCCCTTTGGTACCCTACAGCTATCTCTGTGTGTGACTCATTGGCTACGTCCTGACTATTCTCACTGTCTATTCCCCTTGGTAACTTTGTCTCGCAGTTACTCTGCTAGGAAATGTCTTGCAGCTCCTAGCTCTGTGGAGTTTAGGCCACGCCCCCAGCAGTCACGTGCTTCAGGTCCTGCAGCTCTGAAGTACGCATCTATTCGGTTGCTGCCCGCTCCACAGGTAGCTTTGAGCACTGTTCGCTTTACTCAGGACACGTGCACTGGCTCAGTGAGCAAGTTCAGTGCGGTGTCTCTGACATTATAACTGGCCTACAATTTTTTTTTCTCTCCTCACTTCTGCAGCATGGACCCAATGTGTGCTTTATCTGAGCAGGTGAAAAGCTTGACTCAGTCACTGCAGAAGCTTTGTTTGGAACACCAAGCTCTGGCCCAGTCCCAACGGCGGGTTGAGGACTCAGTTCAGGGGGTACTTTCCGCAGGCTTCCAGCAGGTGGGGAATAGAGATGTCATTTTAATCCCACCTGAATCCCCGGTTAAATTGCCAGATATATTTTCTGGTAACAAGGATGAGTTCAGGGCATTTAAGGAGGGCTGTAAGCTTTTTTTTTCTTTGAGACCCCGCTCCTCTGGGGATGAGAAACAGAGGGTGGTGATGTCCCTGCTTAGGGGGTCCCCACAAGCCTGGGCATTCTCGCTTTCCTCTTCTGCCCCTGAGAGAATGTCTGTGGATGCATTTTTTGAAGCCTTAGGGCTTATTTATGATGAGCCTGATAGAGTGCGGTTGGCTGAGGACAAAGTAATGAGTGTCTGTCAGGGGGAGCACTCGGCCGAATGGTTCTGTACTGAATTCAGACGTTGGGCAGCGGAGATTTCCTGGAGTGATGCCGCCCTTCGGGGGCTGTTCCACAGAGGCCTGTGTGAACGTCTGAGGGATGCCTTGGCTTCAACGCCATAATCCTACCATTGATTGGGTTACAGGGGAAATCACTCAATGGGGATGCAATAATAAATGTGGTAACCGGGGACATCTTGTTAACGCTGTTAAATCCGTGTCTGTGTCGTCTGTCGATCTGGAAGGTATTCCGGAGTACCTGAAAGATTTCGAAGACGTGTTTTCCGAAAGTGAGGCTGAGGCGCTGCCACCGCATAGACCCTATGATTGTGCCATTGATTTAGTACCCGGAGCCAAGTTACCTAAGGCTCGATTGTTCAATTTGTCTGGGCCTGAGCGCCAAGCCATGAAGGAGTACATAGCTGAGAGTCTCCGCAAAGGGGATATCAGGCCTTCTGTGTCACCTGTGGCAGCAGGGTTCTTCTTTGTGAAGAAAAAAGATGGTGGTTTGCGGCCGTGCCTCGACTTTCGGGAACTGAACAAGATAACGGTAAGGAACTCTTACCCGCTTCCCCTCATCCCAGACTTATGTAACCAGTTAGCTGGGGCCCAATGGTTCTCCAAGTTAGATCTGCGGGGGGCCTACAATCTGATAAGGGTTCGGGAAGGGGACGAGTGGAAAACGGCATTCCTCACATCAGAAGGACTCTTTGAGAACCTGGTAATGCCATTTGGGTTAACTAATGCACCCGCTATTTTCCAAAATTTCATCAATGTTGTGTTTTCTGATCTGATAGGCCGTTTTGTTATTATTTATTTGGATGATATTTTGGTGTATTCCCCGGACAGTCAATCTCACTTGCAACATCTAAAGACAGTTCTCCAGAGACTCAGGGAGAACCAATTGTTTGCCAAATTTGAAAAATGTTCGTTTTTTGTACAGGAGCTGTCTTTTTTGGGGTTGATTGTGTCCTGTGAGGGGTTTCGTATGGATCCTAAGAAGGTGCTGGCGATCGCAGACTGGGTTCAGCCTCGAGATCTCAAGGGGCTCCAGCGCTTCTTAGGATTTGCGAACTATTACCGGAGATTCATTAAAGGTTTCTCACAAGTGGTGAAACCACTCACGGATCTTACCCAGAAGGGAGCTGATGTAAAAAATTGGTCTGTACTCGCTAAGGAATCCTTCTCAGTGATTAAGAAATGTTTTATGTCTGCCCCGGTGTTGGTGCAACCTGACCCGTCCAAACCATTCATTGTGGAGGTGGATGCTTCTGAAGTGGGGGTGGGGGCTGTGCTGTCCCAGGGTCCGGCCACCCTTACCAATCTCAAACCCTGTGCCTTCTTCTCCAAGAAGTTCTCTTCAGCTGAGAAAAACTATGATGTAGGCAATAGAGAACTTCTTGCGGTCAAGCTGGCGTTTGAGGAATGGAGGCACTTTTTGGAAGGGGCGGCTCACCCTATCACGGTTGTCACGGATCACAAAAATTTGGCATACCTTGAATCTGCTAAGAGGCTTACTCCTAGACAGGCCTGTTGGTCACTTTTTTTTTCACGATTTCAGTTCTCAATTACTTTTCGACCGGGGTCCAAAAATGTTAAAGCGGATGCCCTGTCCAGAAGTTTTGATCCAGTGTCTCCCCCTGAGCCGCCGTCCTCCATTCTTCCCCCAGGGGTGGTAGTGGCGGGGGTCTCAACTGAGTTGGAACAAGAAATCCTAAGGGCTCAGGCCCTAGCTCCGGCAACCAGGCCAAGCGATAAACTGTTTGTTCCAGACTCATTGCGGCCTAGACTTCTGCAGGAGTTTCATGATTCTAGGCTGAGTGCTCATCCAGGTATCACGGCCACTAGAGAGGCAGTAGCCAGGGGTTTTTGGTGGCCTTCATTAAGGTCCGATGTCAAGGAATTTGTTTCTGCTTGTGGCATATGTGCCCGTTCCAAAATCTCGCATAACCGACCGGCTGGGGAACTCATACCTTTACCGGTTCCTGATAGGCCATGGACTCATCTTTCCATGGATTTTATTACCGGCCTTCCACCTTCCAGGGGCAATACCGTGATCTGGGTGGTGGTGGATAGGTTTTCTAAACAGGCCCATTTCATTCCCTTGGCAGCATTACCTTCAGCAGAAACGTTGTCAAGATTGTTTGTGCAGCATGTGGTCAGACAGAACGCACCAATCAATCCCTGGAACAAATTCTCAGGTGTCTGACCTCCGCCGGACAGGAGGATTGGTGTGATACTTTACCGTTGGCTGAATTCGCTTTTAACAACCGGGTGAGTCAGTCCACCAACATGTCCCCATTCCTAATTAACTATGGCTTTAATCCACATTTTGGGGAGTTTGCTCAGGTGGATTCCGGTTGTCCAGGAGCAGAGGGGTCCGTTCAATGGTTAAAAGACCTCTGGGCTGAGGTCCAGCGTAATATCTCTCGAGCCCAGGGGAGATACAAATATTTTGAGGACAAAAAGAGAGCCTCGGGAGACATGTTTCAGGTGGGAGAGAAGGTTTGGCTCTCCACGCGTAACATCAACTTAAAGGTACCATCAGTTAAGTTGGGACCAAAGTTCATTGGTCCGTACGTGATTATGGAGATAGTCAACCCAGTGGCATATAGGTTGCGTCTCCCCGCCTCCTTAAAAATATCTAATGTGTTCCATAAGTCTCTGTTGAAACCAGCAGGATCTGTCAAAGAGAACTCTGAGACTGTTGTTCCTCCAGTGCTGGTGGAGGGTCAATTGGACTATGAGGTCGGACATATTGTGGACTCTCGGCGGGTGCGCCGCTCTTTGCAGTACCTGGTCCACTGGAAGGGATATGGACCAGAAGAGCGCTCATGGGTCCCTGCTCGCTCGGTACATGCAGATCGCCTGGTTCAGGCGTTCCATGCCAAGTACCCGGGGAAGCCTGGGGGTCCAGAGGCCCCCCGTTGAGAGGGGGGTACTGTCATGATCCCAGTGCGGGTTTTTGAGCTGCACACCGGGGGTTAATGTCTGGAGCTCTGTGCAGATTTTGACCTGCACACTTGGGGTTAATCATTGTGGCCTCTTTCTGGTTCTGGGAGAGCTTCATAAACCCCTGGGTAGCTTCAATCCCTGCCAGTTATACTTTTGCCATTGGCCTAGTGTGCTGACCCCCATGTGCCTGTTTGTTGCTATAGCTTGTTTATATGGTTCTGACCCGATTCTGTTTCCCGTTGTGAGTTTGCCTGTTGATTTTGTACTGCGTTATTATCTGTGTATGACTCATTGCATGTGACCTGACTACTCTCTGCTCGCCCCTCTTGTACCTTGCAACTATCTGTGTATGACTCATTGCATGTGACCTGACTACTCTCTGCTCGCCCCCTTTGGTACCCTACAGCTATCTCTGTGTGTGACTCATTGGCTACGTCCTGACTATTCTCACTGTCTATTCCCCTTGGTAACTTTGTCTCGCAGTTACTCTGCTAGGAATTGTCTTGCAGCTCCTAGCTCTGTGGAGTTTAGGCCACGCCCCCAGCAGTCACGTGCTTCAGGTCCTGCAGCTCTGAAGTACGCATCTATTCGGTTGCTGCCCGCTCCACAGGTAGCTTTGAGCACTGTTCGCTTTACTCAGGACATGTGCACTGGCTCAGTGAGTAAGTTCAGTGCGGTGTTTTAACCAATGTTTCAGAGTGCAGCAGGCAGGTTTTGCTTCAGAGGGCAGCAAGCAGGATTTGCTTCAGAGCGCAGCAAGTAGGATTTATGCTTAGAGTACAGCAGGCAGGATTTGTACTTGGAGTGCAACAGGCAGGATTTGTACTTGGAGTACGACCTTACACAACATAGACTGAAACAGGAAGGTTGCTCAGGCATCTCCCCAGTGCAGAGGAAGCAATATATACATAATGCCTCAAAACCATTGGCTGGGGAGGAAATAGCAAGTGCATGCGCTGGCCCTTTAAGAGGGTGGGAGCGCACGCACCCTTAGAACATGGCCAGAGACCCAGGTGAAAGTGCTGCTGGGAGCATGCAGAGCATGAGGAAGAGAGGAACCAACTGCAGCACGGGTGAGTGAACTGACATGCCGGAAACCCGGCGTGTTCCTAACAGTACCCCCCTATTCGCCCCCTCCTCTTCAGGCCACCGTGGAAGTTCCCGGAGAAGAATCAGAGCGTGAATATTCTCCTTGGGCTCGGAGAACCTCACTTCAGGACCAAATCCTTTCCAGTCAATGAGGAAGAAGAAGGTCTTGCCTCTCACCCTCTTCATGGCCAAGATGTTCTACACTTCAAAAACATCATCCGAGGCTGTTGGCATGGGCGTGGTACTGGGATCATTGAAGAAGGGACTCAGGATGACTGGCTTCAGTAGAGATACATGAAAGGAATTTTGAATCCGCAGAGGAGGCAGCTTCAATTTATAGGAGACCTTATTGATTCGCTTCAACACCTCGGAAGGCCTGATAAAATGAAGACCCAACGTATAAGAAGGGATCTTCAGCCAGACGTACCTGGACGAAAGCCATACCTTGTCTCCAGGATGAAAGCACGGAGGATCCAGACGCCTCTTGTCTGCAAGTCTCTTCATACGAACCAAGGATGCTTCTATCGTGACTCTGGTGTCCTCCCACAACTTCACAAAATCCTTGGAAAGGACATCTGCTGCAGGGAAATCAGAAGGAACCGTCACCGGAAGGGGAACGTCGGGATCGCCGACCGAACACATTGTAAAATGGAGACTCACCTGAGGCTTCACCAACGTGATTGTTGTACGCGAACTCAACCCAGGGAAATAATTTCACCCAATTATATGGTGGGCATTGACGACGTGTCACATGTAGTTCCCAGGACCTGGTTGACACGTTCCACTTGTCCATTGGACTGAGGGTGATAGGCTGAGGAGAGATCCAAGACGATATCCAGTTGTTTACAGAGCGCTCGCCAGAATCTGGAAGTAATCTGTGAACCTCGACCGGACACAATGTGGCGTGGAAATCCATGCAGGCGGAAAATATTCTTGATGAAACTGTCAGCCAATTCAGAAGCGGACGGGAGAGCAGACAATGTGGTAAAATGTGCCATTTTAGAGAAGCAATCCTCAACTACCCAGATGATGATGGAACCCTCGGAAACTGGCGAAGTCCATTGCTATGTGCTGCCAAAGAACGGATGGTACGGGTAACGGCAGTAAAGAACGGGTATGAAGTCACTTAGGATCTTTATTGCTGTCAAAAGTCGGACAGGCAGCCACATAAGCATAGATCTCCCTCCTCATGGATGGCCACCAGTAATGACGAGAGATCAATTGTAATGTCTTTCTTTGTTCCGCGTGACCAGCCACCTTGGACAAGTGACCCCAAGACAAAAACCACTCCTTTTCAGATTCATCCACAAGGGTCTTTCCTGGAGGAATTTGTGACAGGCAGACGGGGCTGACCGTATCCTTCTTAGAGGGTTCAATGATAATTTGAGGATCCTCCTCTTGGTCCCCACACAGAAATGAGCGAGAGAGGGGATCAGCTCTGACATTCTTGTCACTGGATCTGAAATGCAAAAGAAAGTTAAAGCGGGCAAAAAACAAAGTCTACCTGGCTTGAAGAGGATTAAATCTCTGAGCAGACTGGAGATATGCCAGGTTCTTATGGTCTGTGTAGATCAATACTGGATAAACTGCGCCCTCCAGCAGGTATCGCCAGTCCTCCAAAGCCATCTTAATGGTGAGCAACTCCCGGTCCCTGATGGAGTAGCTACGTTCCAGAGCGGAGAAGGCCTTGGGGAAGAAACTGCAGGACACGCGGCGACCCGAAGAGGACTTCTGAGTATGCACAGTTCTGGCAACTAATGTGGATGTGTCCACCTCAAGGAAGAACTGCTTATCCAGATCCGGAAGATACAGAACGGGTGCGGTGGAGAAGAACCGTTTGAGAGAGTGGAAGTCCTCTTAATCCTTGGGGGAGCAGTTTTTTGGATAGGCTACCTTTCGGGTCATGGCAGAGATGAGAGCAGTCAGAGTGGAGAAGTGAGGAATGAATTGCTGCTAATAATTTTCAAAGCCTAGAAATCACTTTATTGCTTTGACTCCCATGGGCAGCAGCTATTTAAGGATGGAAGAGACTTTCTCAGGATCCATCCTGAGTCTGGTATCCGAGATAATGTAGCCCAACAAGAGAGAGAGGACTGTTCAAATGCACACTTCTCATACTTGGCGTAGAGGTGATTCTCCCTAAAATGCTGAAAAACCTGCCAAACTGCTCATCTGTGGGAGGCCAGATCCGGGGAAAATACCTGAATATCGTCCAGATAAACGACAACACAGGGATAAAGCAGGTCCCAGAAGGTGTCGTTGACCAATTCTTGAAAAACTGCCGGTGCATTACTGAGTCCGAAGGGCATCACTCGGTATTCATAATGTCCGTCCCTGGTGTTGAAAGCCGTTTTCCATTTGTCTCCCCAATGAATGCAAATTAGATTGTAGGCGCCTCTTAAATCAAATTTGGTGAAGAATCTGGTACATCTTAATTGGTCAAACAACCCAGGAATTAGTGGGTTAGGATATTTATTTTTCACCATGATCTGGTTGAGACCTTGATAGTCTATACAGGGTAGTAGAGAGCTGTCCTTCTTCTTGACAAAGAAAAACCCGGCCTCAGCAGACGAGGAAGATTTCTGAATTAACCCTCTAGCCAAGTTCTCCTGGATGTAGTCAGACATAGCTTGAGTCTCAGCTGGGGACAGAGGGTAAATTTGGCCCCTAGGGGTTTTAGATCCAGGAATCAAGTTGATAGGGCAGTCATACGGCCTGTGGGGCGACAAAGTATCTGCCTCCTTCTTGTCAAATAAGTTGGCGAAGAAACAATAGGCAGAAAGCAAACCGAGCAGCGATGCCGGACTAGACGGGGCCTTAGCTGGGCTACGGGAGCAAGACACCTCCCATGACAGAAGTGTCACCAGCAGAGCACCAGTAGGCCCAAGAGAAAGACGTGAAACATGTTGGACAGGACATAGAGGACCATCTTCTTTGTATGGAGCATCCCAATACGGACCTCAAACGGCTCAGCAGCCAAACAAACCATCTCCCAGAGAGTTCTCCCATTGACAGATGTTACTACTAGTCGGTTCTGGAGTGGATGAACTGGGAATTGGAACCGATCCACTACAGCCTGCAGGATGAAATTTCTGGCTGTCCCGGAATCCAAATATGCTGACTCGACAAATGGGATTCACCAGTTGTCATGGCCACAGTAAGAATCAGGGGTTGAGAGATGTCCTTTCCGTTTAGAGAGACCTCACCTACCGCCCCAAGATGCCGAGCTTCTCCGGTCATTGAAAGAATGGAGCCAGACGCTGCAGTTTTTTTTCATGTGCCACCTCAAGAGTATGCTCATGAAAGAGGAGGTCTATACGGATGGTGAGGGAGATCAAGTCGTCGAGGATAGTTGGTAGGTCTCGACCGGATAGCTCATTCTTAATATCTCTGGAAAACCCCTTCAAGAATGTCGCCAGCAAAACCTCATTGTTCCATCTGTGTTCAGACGCCAGAGTGCAAAAGCGTACTGCATATTGCCCCACAGAAGAATTGGACTGACATAAACAGAGCAAAATGGAAGCTGCAGAGGTGGCTGCCCGGGTTCATCGAACACTTTGCGAAAAGCCTCCAAGAATGCAGGCAAATTGGAGATGATTGGATCCTCTCTCACAATGGATTCAACCACGTCAGAGCCTCACCTTCAAGGTGTGACATAAGAAACACCACCTTTGCACGGTCTAGCGGGAAGTGGTGTGGAAGAAGTTCAAAATGTAGCCGGCACTGATTGATGAACCCGCGGCAGAACTGCGGATTGCTTTCAAAGCGTGGTGGGGCTGTGAGTCTGAGGCCAGGATCTTGAATTAAGCAAATTGTCTGGGAAGTCTCTGGAGGAAACAGGCTGGAACTCTGGAGGGATATTTAAGGCCTCCAACTTAGTGGTTAAGGACTGCAACTGAGTGGACAGCTCTTCCTGTGCGTTCTTCTGTCGGCAAAGCTCCTGATTCATGGTACGTACGGACAGGGTCCGGGATCCAGTGGGATCCATGGCCTTAGCAAACTGTCACGATCGTGGTTTGTGGAACCACTGTGCCACAACTGCGGAGTGCCCAGAGGGGCATGACTATTCACTAGATCCTCTGATGGTGAGGCTAGACTTGGCTCCCAATGAACGCCAGGTGCCACTTCAAGGTAGACCAATGGTTGCACAGCAGCTCGACCCAAAAGACAGACTGGATGGAGCAGCAGGCAGAGTTTGTATCAGAGTGCAGCTGACCAAGTTTGTATCAGAGTTTAGCAGGCAGAATTTGCTTCTGAGTGCAGCAATCAGGATTTGTACTTAGAGTACAAAAGGCAGGATTTTTACTTGGAGTGCAGCAGGCAGGATTTACAGTATACTTTGAGTACAACAGAACAAAAAAGGTGGTCTGTCAGGACCACAATTATGACCAAAATAGTCCATTCATAAAAATATAAATCTTTATTAAACAGGTATGCAGAGACAAACAGTGTCAGTGGTTACAACCATTAAGCACAGTGGTGCCATAAAAACACAAGGATGCTTAGACCCCTAGAATGGCAGAATATCCCCATTTAGCCGGTAATTGGCCCAAATAATAATTCATATAGATATAAGGATGAAAAATCTTCCCAAGGCCACTGGCCATAGTACATCAACAGGTGCCATAATAGATATCTACAGCCACTACAGGTAATTTATAAGATGCAAATAAAGTTGGCAATAATACCTATAAACAAATCCTGTGCAGGGGATGGGGGTCAGCGCGTCCACCCGACGCGTGTTTCGGACCTCGTCCTTCGTCAGGGGCAGTGTACCATAAAATGCTGGGGAGCTTAAAAACACGCCAGACTGGAAGTGGTGGGAGCCGCAGACCGGAAGTGACGCAAGCGTAACCGGGCAACCTGAGATGCCTGCCGGCGTCGGCGTCAGGCTGGGCGGTACAGGCAAAGGATGCCATGGGAACTGCCGCAACCCAGAGACACCGAGATCCGCCAGGCCCCACAGAGCCAGGCGCGCCAGCGTGCAGGTCATCGGCGCACACACCACAGGAAGGGGGAGGAGCAAACTGTCAGCCCGTCACAGAGTGCTATGTTACAACACAAGCGATATGATGGGAACCACAAGCTCCATGGTGTACTTAGTAGAAAAAAAATGATACAAAAAGGGGGCCAGATCAAATAAATCAGGGCATAATGAAATAAAGCACCTAATAGAAATATCAATCAAATCAAGGCACCATTATACCAATATAAATACAGTATGCACATACAGGTAGAGAAGGGGGATACCAGAATATATATGCAAAGTATACAGTACCAAATTATGATTCTGCCATATAATCCACTGCTCTCCCGGACATATAAAACGATGCACATATACATATTGCCAATATAATGTAATGCATGTATCCGAGGGAGAGTCCATACATAGGTATCTATTTAAATAGATGTACATATATATATATATACACTCACTGGCCACTTTATTAGGTACACCTGTCCAACTGTGTGTTAAGACTTAATTTCTAATCAGCCAATCACATGGCGGCAACTCAGTGCATTTAGGCATGTAGACATGGTCAAGACAATCTCCTGCAGTTCAAACCGAGCATCAGTATGGGGAAGAAAGGTGATTTGAGTGCCTTTGAACGTGGCATGATTGTTGGTGCCAGAAGGGCTGGTCTGAGTATTTCAGAAACTGCTGATCTACTGGGATTTTCACGCACAACCATCTCTAGGGTTTACAGAGAATGGTCCGAAAAAGAAAAAAAATCCAGTGAGCGGCAGTTCTGTGGCCGGAAATGCCTTGTTGATGCCAGAGGTCAGAGGAGAATGGGCATACTGGTTCGAGCTGATAGAAAGGCAACAGTGACTCAAATTGCCACCCGTTACAACCAAGGTAGGCAGAAGAGCATCTCTGAACGCACAGTGCGTCGAACTTTGAGGCAGATGGGCTACAGCAGCAGAAGACCACACTGGGTACCACTCCTCTCAGCTAAGAACAGGAAACTGAGGCTACAATTTGCACAAGCTCATCGAAATTGGACAGTAGAAGATTGGAAAAACGTTGCCTGGTCTGATGAGTCTCGATTTCTGCTGCGACATTCGGATGGTAGGGTCAGAATTTGGCGTAAACAACATGAAAGCATGGATCCATCCAGCCTTGTATCAACGGTTCAGGCTGGTGGTGGTGGTGTCATGGTGTGGGGAATTTTTCTTGGCACTCTTTGGGCCCCTTGGTACCAATTGAGCATCGTTGCAACGCAACAGCCTACCTGAGTATTGTTGCTGACCATGTCCATCCCTTTATGACCACAATGTACCCAACATCTGATGGCTACTTTCAGCAGGATAATGCGCCATGTCATAAAGCTCGAATCATCTCAGATTGGTTTCTTGAACATGACAATGAGTTCACTGTACTCAAATGGCCTCCTCAGTCACCAGATCTCAATCCAATAGAGCATCTTTGGGATGTGGTGGAATGGGAGATTCGCATCAGGGATGTGCAGCCGACAAATCTGCGCCAACTGTGTGATGCCATCATGTCAATATGGTCCAAAATCTCTGAGGAATGCTTCCAGCACCTTGTTGAATCTCTGCCACGAAGAATTGAGGCAGTTCTGAAGGCAAAAGGGGGTCCAACCCGTTACTAGCATGGTGTACCTAATAAAGTGGCCAGTGAGTGTATATATGGCATTAAAAGTGTATGGTGGACCAATCATAAGGTCACCTTAAACAATACATATACATATATGAGAATCCCCATAGAAAAATGACATATATACTGAAAACAAAAAATAAAAGATGAAAAATGAATAATAAAATACAAAAAATCCAAAAAACATCATATCCAGGGACATGAGAATATTCACGGCATCTATGCCATACAGATGGTCCCCATCGATTACGATGGAGAAATTTCACAATGCCAGGGCCGCACAGCCGACTCGTCCACGTCCTCATGGTACAGACGCAAATTTAGAGAACATAAGAAAAGAACCTAAACTGTGCAAACAATGCAAGTTAAAATTACAAATGATAAAAACAACACGGACACATGTGCCCATGGTATGCATGGGTATCACAACAGGCTAGCAATCACAAAAAAGGTACAAAACTTACATTTTCATTAAGACCCCTAGGGTGGACAGTATCCAACGTTCAAATCCATCGTGTCTCCAGTTGGGCCAGTCTCTGTGACACCTTCCCACCCCATGGTCCCAAATCAATCATGTCTATGCCTTTTACCGTAAAGCCCCTATTGTCACACTGATGGTGTAGTTTGAAGTGCTTGGGTATCGTTTTTAAAGCGGATATATCTTGTTCATTAGCAGCCGCTTCTTACCCAACACATGCTCCCTGATCCTCACCTTGAGCTGACCAGTGGTCAGACCGATGTAGATCAGGGAGCATGGACACGTGGCATGATAGATCACATTCCTAGATGTACAGGTGATAGCCTTGCGAATGTTATATTTTTTAAGACCAGATGAATTTGTAAAGGTGTCACCTCTATCAACATTAACACAAGCCACGCATCGTCCACAAGGGACGCACCCACCTTTAGCTTTTAGGTGACTGAAAAAAGTTGAAGGGGAATCTCCTACATAGTGGCTCTGGGTTAGGAACTGACGCAAGTTCTTAGCCCTACGAAAGGTAACTAATGGCCTATCGGGCAAGAGTTTGGCGATAATGGGATCAGTTTTAAGAATTGGCCAAGATTTGGAGAGGGCTGAACGAACTTCGTCAGAGTAAGAATTATAGTTAGTGACAAACCTGATGGTTTTAGATTTATATTTATCCACCCCTCCCTTATATAAAAGAGAATTTTTAGAACTGTATTTGGCATGGTGGTACATCCTTTTTACAGTTCTTCGACTAGAAATCTCCCCTTGAGTTCCATCGCCTGAGCTTCAAAATCTTCATTCGTTGAACAAATGCGACGGAGTCTCAAAAACTGTCCCATAGGTACAGCCCTTACCATATGGGCAGGGTGGGAGGAAGAGGCATGCAACAACATGTTAGTGGCAGTGGGTTTCCTATATATATTTGTTTGAATAGTATCTCCACTGTCACATCTTAAGGTAACATCCAAAAATTCTATTCTGTTTTGATAAGAGGAAAAAGTCAAAAGGATGTTCCGATTATTATGGTTGAGATGCAAAATAAAGTTGTGAAGGGATTGAACGGTATCCTGCCAAATCAGCAGGATATCATCAATGTAGCGCATCCATAACAGGATGCGGTCCATCAACCCCCGCTGATCTGACAGGAAGAGGTCCCTCTCCCACAGACCCAGGAACAGATTAGCATAGGCAGGCGCGAAGGCCGCACCCATGGCTGTTCCCTGGGTCTGCAGGAAAAAGGACCCTGTTGTGAACTCATTTTCTCGTTCACCTTTGATGTCCAATGAACTCCCTCTGCTGGTGAAGGGAGGTCGTGAAACTAATTTCGATGGGAGGGACCTGTCACTAGAATAATTGTAAATTATTTCTTGCCTTGAAGCCTAATTCATTGGGGAGCTCTGCGCAGCAGGTTAAAATTGTCATCTCCTTGCTGCGCGGCGATCCCCAGGATTGGACGTTTTCTTTGACACCTGATGATCCTATTCTAACTAATGTGGATGCATTTTTTCAAGCCTTGGGGTTGTTGTATGATGAACCTAATGCTATTGATCAAGCTGAAAAAGCCCTGTTGGCATTGAGCCAGGGTCAGGATTCTGCAGAGTTGTACTGTCAAAAATTCCAAAAGTGGGCGGTCCTTACTACTTGGAATGATGGTGCCTTGGCAGATCTCTTTCGGAAGGGTTTGTCAGAAACCGTAAAAGATACTATGGTGGGATTTCCTGTTCCCTCTGGTCTTGACGATTCTATGTCATTAGCCATTCAGGTTGATCGGCGTTTACGTGAACGTAAAATTACACAAGAAATGTTGCCACATGTTGAACAAATGTCTGAACCTTTGCAATGTGATAGAGTTTTGTCTAGGGCGCAACGTCAGGAGTTCAGAAGGCATAATAAGCTGTGTTTTTTCTGTGGAGATGCCTCTCATATTATTTCTGTCTGCCCTAAACCTCAGTTTTGGACCCAGGTGGTAAAGCGGGTCGCCCCAGACCATCAAGAAAATTGCAGATTTTTGGTGTTGCATAATTTGCATGATACCATTGTTCTGGGGTTTCCCTGGTTGCAAATCCATAATCCAGTTTTGCATTGGAAATCTGTGTCTGTGGTGAGTTGGGGTTGTCGGTGTGCTCTTAGTGACGCTCCTGTTTTTTACACCTCTCCCCAGTCGCATGATGTTCCTGACTATTTGGCTGATTTTTATGATGTATTTAGTGAGAATAAGTCTGCGTCTTTGCCTCCTCATAGGAGTTATGACTGTGCAATTGAGCTGAGCCCTGGGTGTAAATTTCCCAAGGGTCGACTTTTCAATTTATCTGTACCCGAGCACGAGGCTATGCGATCTTATATTAAGGAGTCGTTGGAGAAGGGTCATATTAGACCATCCTCTTCACCCTTGGGTGCTGTTTTTTTTTTCGTGGCCAAGAAAGATGGTTCATTAAGGCCTTGTATTGACTATCGTTCCCTCAACAAAATTACTGTTAAATATCAGTATCCGTTAACCCTGATTTCTGATCTATTCTCCAGAGTTAAAGGTGCTTGCTGGTTTACCAAGCTTGACCTCAGGGGGCGTATAATCTTATTCGAATTAAGCATGGGGATGAATGGAAGACGGCGTTTAATACTCCGGAGGGACATTTTGAGTACCTGGTGATGCCTTTTGGGCTCACTAATGCCCCTTCTGTCTTCCAGTGCTTCATGAATGATATTTTCAGGGACTTTGTGGATGAATGTTTGATCATCTATCTGGATGATATTTTGATCTTTTCCAGGGATTGGGACTCTCATGTGGAACATGTTCGGACTGTGTTCCGGATTTTGAGGGAGAATTCCCTGTATGTTAAGGGATCAAAAAGCCTTTTTGGTGTACAGAGGTTTTCATTTTTGGGATTTATTTTGTCTCTGTCAACTATTGAAATGGACCTGGCCAAGGTACAGGCCATTTATGATTGGGTTCAGCCCACTTCTTTGAAGGCCCTCCAGAAGTTTTTGGGTTTTGCTAATTTTTATCGTAAATTTATAGCTAATTTTTCTGGTATTGCCAAACCATTGACTGATTTGACTAAGAAGGGTGCTGATGTGCTGAATTGGTCTCCAGAGGCTGTTTCTTCCTTTCAGGAGCTGAAGCGGAGATTCACTTTTGCTCCGGTTTTGCGGCAACCTGATGTCTCACTTCCGTTTTTAGGTAGAGGTGGACGCTTCTGAGATTGGTGCAGGAGCTGTTTTGTCCCAAAAAGATCTGGTGACATCTAAAATGAATCCCTGTGCTTTCTTTTCCCGAAAGTTCTCCCCATCTGAATGCAACTATGTTGTGGGGAACTGTTAGCCATGAAATGGGCATTTGAGGAGTGGAGACATTGGTTGGAGGGAGCTAGACATCAAGCCATGGTCCTCACTGACCACAAGAATTTGATTTACCTTGAGTCGGCCAAACGCTTGAATCCTAGACAGGCTAGGTGGGCCTTATATTTCACACGTTTTGATTTTGTGGTCTCTTTTCTTGCGGGCACTAAGAATGTCAAGGCAGACGCCCTCTCTAGGAGTTTCTTTGCTGATTCTCCTATTGTGACCAAGCCTGCTACCATCTTAGGTGAATGGGTAGTTCTTTCTGCCATCTCGCCCGATTTGAGATGTGCTCTGGAAGAGTTTCAGGAGGACAAACCTGAGCGTTGTCCCATTGGAAAATTGCATGTTCCTGACCAGTGGAGGAAGAGAGTGATGTCTGAAGTTCATTGCTGCGCATTGGCTGGTCATCCAGGTATTTTTGGTACTAGAGATTTGGTGAGTCGGTCTTTTTGGTGGCCTGCCTTATCTCGTGATGTCAGGAACTTTGTACAGTCCTGTGGGACTTGCTCCCGGTCTAAACCTTGTTCTCGCTCTAGTGGGTTGTTGATGCCTTTGCCGGTGCCCAGGAGGCCATGGACCCATATTTCAATGGATTTTATTTCTGATCTGCCTGTCTCTCAGAGAATGATTGTTATCTGGGTGATTTGTGATAGATTCTCTAAGATGGTCCATCTTGTACCACTCCCTAAGTTGCCATCTTCCTCAGAGTTGGTGCCCTTGTTTTTGCAACAGGTGGTTCGCTTGCATGGGATTCCTGAGAACATTGTATCTGACAGAGGAGTTCAGTTTGTCTCTAGATTTTGGAGGACTTTTTGTTCCAAGCTGGGAATTCAGTTGTCCCTCTCCTCTGCGTTTCACCCTCAGACCAATGGGCAGACGGAGAGAACAAACCAGACTTTGGAGTCTTATTTGAGATGTTTTATCTCTGCTGATCAGGATGATTGGGTCTCATTTTTGCCCTTGGCCGAATTTGCTTTAAATAATAGAGCTAGTTCTGCCACTTTGATGTCACCTTTTTTTTGTAACTTTGGGTTTCATCCTCGATTCTCTTCAGGGCAGGTGGAGTCTTCTACCTGCCCAGGTGTTGACACTGTGGTGGAGAGAATGCACCAGATTTGAGACCAAGTGGTGGATAAGTTGTCTCTCTCCCAGGAAAAGGCCCAGCGGACCATTGGTCCCCGGTTTAAGGTGGGTGATATGGTTTGGTTGTCATCAAAGAATATCTCTATGAAGGTGGCTTCTCCAAAGTTTAAACCTAGATTTATTGGACCTTACAAGATTTTGGAGATTCTTAATCCGGTCTCTTTTCGATTGGCTCTTCCTGTTACATTTAAGATCCATAACGTGTTTCATAAGTCTCTGTTGAAGAGGTTTGTTGAGCCAGTAGTTCCTGTGGTGGCACCTCCTGACCCTGTATTGGTTGAAGGTAATGTGGAATATGAGGTTAAGAAGATACTGGATTCTCGTCTGGCTAGACGGAGACTCCAGTATTTGGTTAAGTGGAAGGGTTATGGCCAGGAGGATAATTCTTGGGTCTCTGCATCTGATATTCATGCCGAAAGATTGATTCGTGCTTTTCATCGGGCCCATCCTGGTCGGCCTGGTGTCGTGGATGAGGGTTCGGTGACCCCTCCTCAAGGGGGAGGTACTGTTGTGAGCTCATTTTCTCATTTACCTTCGATGTCCAATGAACTCCCTCTGCTGGTGAAGGGAGGTCGTGAAACTGGTTTGGATGGGAGGGACTTGTCACCTGAACAGGTGGATTGCGATTGGACATCCGGAATCTATGAGTGGATATAAGGCAGCCGACGCCCTGTAGGGTTGCTGGTGATTTCTCTGCTCTGAGCTCTGGCCTCCAGTTCAGTTCCTGTCTTCTAAAGCTAAGTTTTGCTCTGTTATTGTTCCATGAGATTTTGTCTGATTTGCTTAGTTTTGTATTCAGCCAGCCCCGGCTGGGGCTTTGCTGAATTTCCATTTTTGTCCATGATCGGTTAAATCTCTTTTGCTCTGTCTTCAGAATATATCGGAGTGCTGATGTAGGGATTTTGAAGTCTAGTGACTTCAGGGCCGTTTTTCCTATCAGACTTGTTGGGACATTTTTGGTAGGGTTTTTGCGGATTGCAGCCAGCATCTTTTCTGTCCTTTCCTATCTAGTTAGTTGGGCCCCATCGTTTGCTCAGCCTATCTTTCTGTTTGTGTTTGTGTTTTCATCTGTTTTCACCGACAATACATGTTGGGGGCTGTCTATTGCTTTGGGGTCTGCTCTGGGGCAGTTTAGATTTCCCCTTTCTTTCTTTAGGCTTATTTAGTTCTCCGGCTGTGAAGAGGTGTCTAGGACCACCATAGGAACGCTCCACGGCTACTGTTAGTTGTTGTGAATAGGATCAGGGGTCTGCAATCCGCTAGCTACCAACCTCTCCAGTTTTCTGGACTTAGCTTGCACTTTTGTTTTTTCCTCCTCCGGTGACTCATTCATAACAGGACCCCTTAAAAAGAAAAAAATTATGCGTTAGTGTAAATTCCAATATGTCAGGAACACCACACTGCATTTGCTCACTGAGCCACATATAGCACTAACATATTCCACAGCGCTTTACAGTTTGCACACATTTTCATCACTGTCCCCAATAGGGCTCACAATCTAAATTCACTATCAGTATGTCTTTGGAGTGTGGGAGGAAACCGGAGTACCCGGAGGAAACCCACGCAAACACGGGGAGAACATACAAACTCCTTGCAGATGTTGTCCTTGGTGGGATTCAAACCCAGGACCCCAGCGCTGCAAGGCTAAAGTGCTAACCACTGAGCCACCGTTCTGCCCTATAGGAACAAGTGTTGCACGCCTCCTCCCACTGGGCCACAAAAGTCTGATCCTCAACTGGAAACGCCGGAGTTGTACGCACCCTAAGACCCCTAGGAATCAGTTTTCGTGCTACATATTTCTCCAAAAAGGCACGGTTCCACCAAATTTTGGAGCGTTTCAAAAGCATAGTACGTGCCGATTCAAATAGATTATCATATTTTTGATCGCTAGCCTGCTGTGAACCACTCCCGCCTTCACCGAAGACCTGGTCCACCTGTCCCAGCCAGGACTTTTCCCTGGCCTTATAGTCCATTATGTCAGAGGCAGAACCTGTGCAAAACACAGAACATACAGTATATGAGAACAGAAGCCAATGCAAGGAAGCAGCAATATTACCAAGGTGCTAATAGGAAAAATCATAGTAAGGCAATCACAAATACTTGCTGCAATAAGAGGACTAAATACGGACAAGTCGCAAAAATAACATAGACAAAACAAAAAAGGTGGTCTGTCAGGACCACAATTACGACCAAAATAGTCCATTCATAAAAATATAAATCTTTGTTAAACAGGTATGCAGAGACAAACAGTGTCAGTGGTTACAACCATTAGGCACAGTGGTGCCATAAAAACACAAGGACGTTTAGACCCCTAGAATGGCAGAATATCCCCATTTAGCCGGTAATTGGCCCAAATAATAATTCATATAGATGTAAGGATGAAAAATCTGCCCAAGGCCACTCGCCATAGTACATCAACAGTTGCCATAATAGATATCTCCAGCCACTACAGGTAATTTATAAGATGCAAATAAAGTTGGCAATAATACCTATAAACAAATCCTGTGCAGGGGATGGGGGTCTGCACATCCACCCAACGGGTGTTTCAGACCTTGTTATTCATCAGGGGCAGAGTACCATAAAGTGCTGGGGAGTTTAAAAACACGCCGGACCGGAAGTGGTGGGAGCCGCGGACCAGAAGTGACGCAAGCGTAACCGGGCAACCTGAGACGCCTGGCGGCATCGGCGTCAAGGTGGTACTTGGAGTACAACAGGCAGGATTGTACTTGGAGTGCGACCTTACACAACATAGACTGAAACAGGAAGGTTGCTCAGGCACCTCCCCAGTGGAAAGGAAGCAATATATACATAATGCCTGGGTGGAAGTGCTTCTGGGAGCATGCTGACCATGAGGAAGAAAGGAACCAACTATAGCGCGGGTGAGTGAACTGACACGCTGGGAACCCGGCATGGTGCTAACAACCAACTATTGTAAAGAGCGGCAAACCATGCAAGAATCCACAATTCTTGCCACCTGAAACTCCAAATTACCATCAACAATAATCGATGGCAGCATCGCAAGGGTGACAGATCCACAGACGCTACATATTGACCTGTGGAAAACGTTGTGGAATTTAAGAGTTATAGGAAACTCAAGAGGAAAGGTCACAGGGTTAATTATTGTGACCATCTTGTAAGGACCAATGAACCTAGTACCTAATGTCCAGGATGGAATTTTCAGTTTAATATTTCTGGAAGACAGTCATACGAAATCATTTACACCCAGTTCCAGAAATGACAATCAATTTTATCAGCTTTGGTTTTGTATCTGTACCCTATGATCTTTAAGTTGTTCTAAACCCCCTTGCCATATAGATGAGAGTAATGATGAAAATTGTTCCTCCCAGGAACCCATGAAGACCACTCCTTACTAAAGGTACAGAGGATGGATGCCATATGCACCAAAAATGGCGACTTACCATAGAATCATAAAATGGTAGAGTTGGAAGGGTCCTCCTGGGTCATCTGGTCCAACCCCTTGCTCAAAGTAGGATTCACTAAATCAACCCAGACATATGACTGTCCAGCCTCTGTTTGAAGACTTCCATTGAACGAGAAATCACCACCTCTTGTGGCAGCCTGTTCCACTCATTTATCATCCTCACTGTCAAAAAGTTTTTTTCTAATATCTAATCTGTGTCTCTTCCCATTCATTTTCATCCCATTGCTTCTAGTCTTTCCTTGTGCAAATGAGAATAAAGATGATCCTTCTACAATGTTACAGCCCTTGAGATATTTGTAGACAGCTATTAAGTCTCCTCTCAGTCTTCTTTTTTGCAAGCTAAAAATTCCCAAATCCTGTG
Source organism: Dendrobates tinctorius (assembly GCF_039654945.1). Taxonomy (NCBI): domain Eukaryota; kingdom Metazoa; phylum Chordata; class Amphibia; order Anura; family Dendrobatidae; genus Dendrobates; species Dendrobates tinctorius. The sequence goes on along the minus strand of NW_027361762.1, from coordinate 13,389,413 downwards.
ATCGTTCCTCATAGGACATGGTTTGCAGACCGGTTATCATTCTGGTCGCTCTTCTCTGAACTTGCTCGTTTGTTGATGTCTTTTTTAAAATGTGGTGCCTAAAACTGGACACAGTATTCCAGATGAGGTCTGTCCAAAGAGGAGTAGAGGGGAATAATGACTTCACGTGATCCAGATTGTATGCTTCTGCAAATACATCCCAGAATTGTGAACTTACTGCGCCAATTGTTTAAGACAAACTCAGCTAATGGTAGATTAGATGAGCAATCCTCCTGGTTATCTGACACCAAACACCTGATGTATGTCTCCAGACTTTGGTTTAGACGTTCAATCAGACCATTAGTTTCAGGATAAAATGTCGAAGAAAAGGATAGATGCACCGTAGGCAAGAACAAAATGCCCTCCAGAGTTTAGATATAAACTTGGTCCCCTGATCTAACATCACATCAGAGGGAACCCCTATGATGCTTCACAGTTTCGTTCATTGACAAACACCTCAGCCAGGGTCTTAAGCCTCCGTCAGACACAGCAATCTCGCTAGCGAGATCGCTGCTGAGTCACAAGTTTTGTGACGCAACAGCGATCTCACCAGCGAGATCACTGTGTGTGACACTTGTCAGCGACCGGCCCCCCTGCTGGGTATCGCTGATCGTCCTCGAATGGCCTGGACATTTTTTGATCGCTGGTCTCCCATTGGCCAGCACGCATTGCTGCGTGTGGCAGGCGGGAGACCAGTGATCAGCAAGCTGGAGCCTGGTAACCAAGGTAAACATCGGGTTTCTAAGCGCTGCGTGGCGCTTACAAACCCGATGTGTACGTTAGATACCAGCGTGCTGGTGCAGGGAGCTGGTAACCAAGTTAAACATCGAGTTTCTAAGCACCGCGCGGCGCTTAGAAACCCGATGTTTACCTTGGTTACCAGCTCCCTGCACCAGCGCGCTGGTATCTTAACGTACACTGCGGGTAACTAAGCAACGTGCGTCGCTTGTTACCCGCATGTTGCTGTCCTGATCACTGGTGAAGCTGCCTGTTTGGCAGCTCACCAGCGATCATGTAGCGTCCCACCAGTGATCCTGACAAGTTCATTTCGTTGTCGGGATTGCTGGTGAGTCGCTATGTGTGACGGGGCCCTTAGCTTTAGGGAGAGCAAGTAAGGCAATAAAGTGCGACATTTTACTTAACCTATCTACCACAACTAAGATAACAGTCTTACCAGAGGAAGAAGGAAGATCTGTAATAAAAACCATGAATAAATGTGTCCATGGCTGGTTGGGTATGGTTAATGGTGAAGAGCTCCAGATAGATGAATATGCAGGGTCTTAGAATGTGCACAGACATTACAGGAAGACACACTTTATGCTACAACCCTATGCAAGCTTGGCCACCAAAAATGACGAGCAAGGAGGTCCAAGGTTGCTTTATTACCTGCATGACCAGCGAGAGCCGAGCTATGATGTACCCCTAAGACCATGTAAACCTGTAATAAATGTTATAATCTTCCTTAAATTTGATGCTTTGTGGATACATCATCAGCAGTGCATGAGTGACATCTACTTTCAGATTTCTACTGTTTGGTCTTCCTAAAACTTTGAGATGCAAATTCCTTGACACAAATAATTTCCCTGAAGGACAAGCAGGGGTGTCCCCCTGAGCATTCAATAACTCTCCCTCCAGCTCAGAACACATGGCAGAGACGACCATCCCAACAAGTTGTGTTTTGTGTGGATGCATCCACATACATCCGCATACATCCGCATGTCCTGCGTAGCCAATGTTAAAGATAGGTATGCAGGACGCATGCAGAATTATACCATCAAAAAGGTGTCCATAAGGATCAGTTACAACTATGGCACTTCAGCTCAGATATATAACAAATTGTTTCTCATAATAAAGAAACGAAAAGGAAGAGATCCATAAAATAAACAAATTTATTACCAATATTAAAATACAATTAGTATAAAATTAAGCAAAATGCCTCAGTTTCAGGACGGAACAACTCATGCAGAAAATTAGTGAAGCACAAAAGTTTAATAGATGCAGAAAAGTAAGCTACCTCTATATTCCAGAATCTCTCCAAGCTATTATGAACAGAACAATATATAATATATATAATATATAATAAAGTGCACCATGCTAAAATATATTAAATGAACATATAAATAATAGCTAGAGAGAGGAATGAGGGCACTGTTTCTATAACATGTATCACACTAATCAAAATTTAAATCCATCAATATATATGGCTAAGCAAGGTTAAAAAAAAAAGCCATAAAGGGTTAATTAGGTAATCACTGAATAATCCCAATATGTGAGAAATCAGTGTTGGAAAAGCGGTTCACCCTGTGCCAAAGTTACAATGCTAAACAGTGTTTAAGAGCCATACAAGGCTGAAGTGATAAGCGCTAAATAATCCTAACACATGTTAAATCAAAATAAAAAGATGTATAATAAAACAGGGAGAGCGATTCACCTAGTGCAAAGCTGTAGTGCCCGTAGTGACACCCTGACGTGCGTTTCACCACTCGGCTTCTTCCTGGGGGCCACGCTCTCCCTGTTATATTATACATCTTTTTATTTTGATTTAACATGTGTTAGGATGTATCAGTCAGTTTTGCAACAAAACGTTTAGACTGGTGCATAAAAACTGGAGATGAAGAGGAATTTCACCTTTCCTCAAGCCTACCTCCAAATCAACAAAAGACTAGCGTAACCAAAAGAAGATCAGAGTTTTGGAATGGCCCAGCAAGAGTCCAGACCTGAATCCAATTGAATTGAAAATCTGTGGGTTTATATGAAGAGGGTGCTGTACACAGGAGATGCTTTCACAACTGATAGACTTAAGGCCCCTTTATATTTAGTGTTGCACCAGTGATCCCGACAACGATATGACCCGGTCAGGATCACTGGTGCATCGCTAAATGGTCTCTAGTGAGCTGCCACACAGGCAGATCTCATAGCGATGTAGCGACGCAGCAGTGGTCGTTACTTACCTTTCAGACGCGGCGATCCTAACGTCCTCCCGCCCGCGTCCATGCGTCGCTCGTCGGTGCCAGCAGGAAGCCCAGCAGGAAGCGCCCAACGAGAAATGGAGCTGCACGATCTCGCGCGATCAGCGACAGACAGTGGGGGAGCCGGTCAGAGGTAAGTATCACACATAGCGATATCGCTAGCGATATCGCTGCTGCGTCACAAAATCGGTGACACTTTAATGATATCGCTAGTGATATTGCTAGGTGTAAAGGCCCCTTTAGAGCGAAGAAGGAAGGGCGGGCACAGTTTGTCAGTTCTAGATGTGCCATGGTGCACGCCTACCCAAAAAGACTGAATGCTGTCATAAATTCAAAGGCTAATTCAACAAAATATTAGCCTAGAGTATGTATATTTATGGAACCACATTATTTTAGTTAATTGTTTTTTTATCCACCTAAAAAGATTTCAGTTTATTTTTCAAATGAATTGTACAGATCATGAGTTACATTAAAGGTGGAAAAGTTCTGAAATTATTCTTCTTAGTTTGATTTTTTCCATGGCAAAATTCTGACATTCTAACGGGTGGGCAGGGAACCTCCACCGACCTTCTGCAATTTATATCGGTCTTGAATAGCAATGAACTGAACATTTACCTCACTCCGGTATGGGATCCAGTGAAGATTGACTTCCTGGATGTCTCTAAAGTATTAGGAAGGATAGTAGTGGGATAATCCAGACAGATATTTTCCACAAGGAGACCGCCACGAATACCCTACTTCATGCCTCCTCCTGCAATCTGCATCATCTCATCAAGGCAGTTCCTGTGGGCCAGTTTTTGCGGTTACACCGCATTTGTTCTACCGATGCGGATTTTGAGACCAGAGCAAAAGAACTGCAAAAACGTTTCCTAGAACGAGGATATAGCAGGCGTTCTATCAAAAAGGCGTATCAGCGTGCCAAATACTCAGTCAGCAATGACCTGCTATACAGGAATTCTAGAACTGATAAACCTAAAAAGGCTGGAGTAATAAGGTTTATTTCATCATTCCATCCTCAACATGAAATGATGCCGACTGCAATGGTGAAGGCTTGGCCAATTTTAAAAGTTGACCCGGTAATTGCGAAATTTCTCTCAGATCATCCTTCCATCACATTCAGGCGGGCCAGAAATCTACGTGACCACTTGGTAAACAGCCTCTATGGTGGTCAGTTGGTGCCAAATTTCCTGGACAGTATCCTGGCCAGGCATGGGTGTGTTCCGTGCGGCAGATGTGTCGCCTGTCCCAACATCGAGCGATGCAACTCGCTTGCGAACTTTGATGGCACCAAAACATTTGATATTAAACAACGTATATCTTGTACCACTCGCTACGTAATATATCATGCCACTTGTCCATGTGGACTGATATACGTAGGGATGACCACAAGACAACTAAAAGTTTGCACGAGGGAGCACGTACTAGGGATACAGGCGGCATCTGTCTGCACGGACATTTCCAATTTAAAAACCCTGCCTAGGCATTTTAGGGAGTTCCACCAATTTAATGCTGTGCTGCTTAGGATTCGTGGCATTGACGCCCTCAGCATAACTATAAGAGGTGGCAATTTATCTAGACATCTGTCCCAGCTTGAAACCAGATGGATCTGGACTTTGCGTACGATTCACCCAAATGGGTTAAATGAAAATATATCGTTTGTCCCGTTCTTGTAGTTTCTGCTTGTTGAGGATCATTGTGACATCCAGTGGTGTTTGTGTTTTAATGTACTATTTAATTAATTTTATATTTTCTGCTTTTCTAGTTGTATGAACATAGTCTGATATTTCTGCACACTGTACGGTTTGGATTTCCTTTGAGTTTCGTGGTCCTGCATGAAAAATGAAAAAGAAAAAAGAAAAGAAAAATTCTCATGGGCGCCAGCCTTAATGGACTCATGCATACTATTATATGATATGCTGCTTTATATCTAATCTATGGTCATATATTACATATTACATTACATATTATGTGGCTTTATTCCATGGTTTACCAACAATGTGTGAAGAAGCTTTGTATATTATTGTTTATATATGTGTATTTTGCTCTTTGAATGTATATCCATTAATTTATGCATGTACATTGATTGTTATTCGCAAGTACATCATATGGCATACTATTCCATTCTCAAATTTTTAATCATACACTACGCAATGATATAATGCGGATATTTCCTTATGTTTCTTAAGAAATGAGGGAAATTGTTATGCATTCTAGTATATGCATAATTATTCTCTTTTATGTATATATATTCACTGATTTATACTATATATTAATGGATATCTATTGCATGCGGTGTACATATAATAGCATTGTTTCCGCTTAAGGATGTTTAAGCATGATCCTATTATATTTATCCATATGGCTGGCTTAATCATGTTTATGTCCGCAATATTTTGTTTGATTTCTTTTTAATTTGCTTTTCCCTTATAATAATAATAATAATAATTTTTATTTATATAGCGCCAACATATTCCGCAGCACTTTACAATTAAGCGGGGACATGTACAGACAATAAATTCAATACAAGTTAAGACAATTCAAACAGTGACATTAGGAGTGAGGTCCCTGCTCGCAAGCTTACAATCTACAAGGAAATGGGGGGGGGGACACAGTAGGTGAGAAGTGCTTGTTAATTCAGGTCTGGCAATTATAATAAATAGGGATTTTCATATAAAGCTGCATGATCCGTTCATCAGCCCGTGTGTTTAAGTGCAATAGACAAGTATCAAGTGCAGTTATCGTGTGCATGGAGGGTGTGGAGACAGATGAATAGTAGGGTGCAGATTCAGAATAATATTTGGAAGGAGGGAACAGGGCAAAGTTAGTTTGCTGAGTAGTTTATGTGGTAGGCTTGTTTGAAGAGATGGGTTTTCAAAGCACGCTTGAATAGGTCAGGGCTAGGTATCAGTCTGATCGTCTGGGGAAGTGCATTCCAGAGAGCTGGAGCAGCACGAGAGAAGTCTTGGAGACGGAGGTGCGAGGTTCGGATTACGGGGGATGTTAGTCTTAGGTCATTTGTAGAACGGAGGGCACGTGTAGGGCGATAGACAGAGATGAGAGAGGAGATATAAGGTGGTGCAGAACAGTGGAGAGCTTTGTGGGTGAGAGAGATGAGTTTATACTGGACCCTGTAGCGAATAGGTAGCCAGTGTAATGACTGGCACAAGATGGAGGCATCGGTGAAGCGGCTGGACAGAAATATGACCCTGGCTGCCGCGTTCAAGATGGATTGGAGAGGAGAAAGTTTGGTAAGAGGGAGACCGATCAGAAGAGAGTTGCAGTAGTCCAGACGAGAATGAATAAGAGCGACAGTAAGAGTCTTAGCAGTTTCAAAGGTGAGAAAAGGTCGGATTCTGGAGATGTTTTTAAGATGCAGGTGACAAGAGCGACTGAGTGATCGGATGTAGGGAGTAAAGGAAAGTTCAGTGTCGAATATGACTCCAAGACAGCGGGCATGCTGCTTGGGAGTTATGGTTGAACCCTCCAGGGTTATTTTGATGTTAGGTAGAGTGAGGTTAGTAGAGGGGAGAAACACAAGAAGTTCAGTTTTGGAGAGATTTAGTTTCAGATAGAGGGAGGACATGATGCTAGAGACAGCAGACAGACAATCCTTGGTATTTTGAATTAGGGTAGGGGTGATGTCAGGGGAAGAAGTGTATAATTGGGTGTCATCGGCATAGAGATGATACTGGAACCCAAATCTGCTGATTGTTTGTCCAATAGGGGCAGTGTATAAAGAGAAGAGGAGGGGTCCTAGGACTTAAATCTTGCCCTTTTCCAATATGGCTGATGCCGCATCATGTGCAATGCGCACGCGCGCCGTCTTTCAGTCTCTGCAGTAGCCTCCGCCTGGTTGATGACGCTGGATCACATGGGGCCCGCGTGTTTCCAGTTTCGCTGCTAGGGGAGGCACTGTATGTAGCATGATAGGCGTGCCAGCGCGTCCGCAGGACTTCCGGTCAGAGAAATATCTATGTATGTATAATGCGCCCTCTATTCACGCCCCCGGAGGAAGGAGCTTAGCGCTCTGAAACGCGCGTCGGGGTGGGCCGGCTTCCCTCTGCTCCTACAGCCAGAAGGTAACATGCCATGTTGAATGCCTCTCGACTGCTCTTTAGGGTATGAGAACTTGCTCTATGATTGTGTCTATGGTTCTGTACCCTTACGTTAGCTTACATCTATAGGGTCATTTGCTGCAGTAAGCTGGGTGGCATTCAGGATACTAGCACTTGCATTATGATTGTAATAACGGCTTTATATCTCTATGATATTTTACATCCACCTTATAAGGTCATCTGCTGTTGTAAGCTGGGTGGGTAGTGAGTCCAGCTTTGTATGCCATGGGTGTATGCAATTTTTTCCCCTCCACTCCATGCACCTTGTTGTCCATTTTATAATGTACTAGCTGAAGAGCCCGGCGTTGCCTGGGCATAGTAACCAACTGTGGTTTTATAATGATTACATTGCACATAAAAACCGTGCATTTAATCCTATTCTGTGTGATACTGACTGCTGAGCCGTGCATCTAATCCTATTCTGTGTGATACTGTCTGCTGATCCGTGTATCTAATACTATTCTGTGTGATACTGTGTGCTGAGCTGCATATCTAATCCTATCCTGTGTGATACTGCGTGCTGAGCTGTGTATCTATTCCTATCCTGTGTGATACTGACTGCTGACCTGTGTATCTAATCCTATCCTGTGTGTTACTGACTTCTCAGCCGTGTATCTAATCCTATCCTGTGTGATACTGACTGCTTAGCTATGTATCTATTCCTATCCTGTGTGATACTGACTGCTGAGCCGTGTATCTATTCCTATCCTGTGTGATACTGACTGCTGAGCCATGTATCTAATACTATTCTGTGTGATACTGTGTGCTGAGCTGCGTATCTAATCCTATCCTGTGTGATACTGCCTGCTGAGCCGTGTATCTATTCCTATCCTGTGTGATACTGACTGCTGAGCTGTGTATCTAATCCTATCCTGTGTGATACTGTCTGCTGAGCCGTGTATCTATTCCTATCCTGTGTGATACTGACTGCTGAGCTATGTATCTATTCCTATCCTGTGTGATACTGACTGCTGAGCCATATATCTAATACTATTCTGTGTGATACTGTGTGCTGAGCTGCATATCTAATCCTATCCTGTGTGATACTGCCTGCTGAGCCGTGTATCTATTCCTATCCTGTGTGATACTGACTGCTGAGCTGTGTATCTAATCCTATCCTGAGTGATACTGTCTGCTGAGCCATGTATCTATTCCTATCCTGTGTGACACTGACTGCTGAGCTATGTATCTAATCCTATCCTGTGTGATACTGACTGATGAGCCATGTGTCTAATCCTCTCCTGTGTGGTACTGACTGCTGAGCTGTGTATCTAATCCTATCCTGTGCCGTGTATCTAATCCTATCCTGTGTGATACTGACTGCTGAGCTGTGTATCTAATCCTATCCTGTGTGATATTGACTGATGAGCCATGTGTCTAATCCTCTCCTGTGTGGTACTGACTGCTGAGCTGTGTATCTAATCCTATCCTGTGCCGTGTATCTAATCCTATCCAGTGTGATACTGGGCTCCCCCTGCAGTCTGTGTCAGAGGGTGGTCTGTGTTGGCACGGTAAAAAATTGTGTTATTTCCAGCTTTACAGAAGGACGATAAGGGCCTTGTCACACATAGTGACTCCCCAGCGATCCCGACAACGACATCAACTTGTCAGGATCGCTGGTGAGTCACTACATGATCGCTGGTGAGCTGTCAAACAGACAGCTTCACCAGCGATCAGCACCAGCGACGCCGAGCGCACGGCGTCGCTGTGTACTTTAGTTACCAGCGCGCTGATGCAGGGAGCTGGTAATTAAGATACACATCGGGTTTCTAAGGGGCGTGCATCACTTAGAAACCCGATGTGTACCTTGGTTACCAGCTCCCTGCATCAGCGCGCTGGTAACTAAGGTACACATCGGGTTTTAAGCACCGCCCGGTGCTTAGAAACCCTGTATTTACCTTAGTTACCAGCGCGCTGATTGCAGGTCTTCCGCCTGTCACACGCAGCGATGCGTGCTGGCCAGCGGGAGACCAGCGATCAAAAAAATGTCCTGGCTATTCCAGGATGATCAGCGATAACCGGCAGGGGGGCGGTCACTAGTCAGTGTCACACACAGCGATCTCGCTGGTGACATCGCTGTTGCGTCACAAAACTTGTGACTCAGCAGCCATCTCGCTAGCGAGATCGCTATGTGTGACGGGGTCTTAACACCATAGAAATGATAAGAATAATAGGCCTCAGTTACCACAACTGTCTACAAAGAAAACTGTTGCTGATAGCAACCAATCACAGCTCATTTTTCATCTTTTAAACAGCTCTGGGACAGTGTGGCGAGTTTTGAGTGGCGACTTTTGTGTTTCGACTTTTATGTGGCGAGGTTGGTGTATGTGTGGTGAAATGTGTGCTGAGGGTGGTATATGTGTTGAAGCACGTGGTAGTATGTGGCGCATTTTGTGTGTGTGTTCATATCCCTGTGTGTGGTGAGAATCCCATGTCTGAGCCCCACCTTAGCAACTTTACAGTATATACTCTTTGGCGCCATCGCTCTCATTCTTTATGTCCCCCTTGTTCACATCTGGCAGCTGTCAATTTGCCTCCAACACTTTTCCTTTCACTTTTTCCCCATTATGTAGATAGGGGCAAAATTGTTTGGTGAATTGGAATGCGCGGGGTTAAAATTTCACCTCACAACATAGCCTATGACGCTCTCGGGGTCCAGACGTGTGACTGTGCCAAATTTTGTGGCTGTAGCTGCGACAGTGCGGATGCCAGTCCCGGACATACACACATACACACACACACATTGAGCTTTATATATTAGATTTTTAATAAAGTAATTTCTTATGAGACTTTTTGACTGCTTGTTCTTTAGTGTGCTCTAGTTTAGTTTGCAGTTTGTCTTTTCCAGTCCTGGTACAGGTATATATGAGGCATAAATTTATTCATAAATCTGTTCAGTGACGGAATTACTTTAGAAAGAACAATTGTTTTTTCTTGTTGCCACATATACCATGTGCGCCACAATTGCATTTTATTACATTTTAACGGGTGTGTAGACTTTTCATAACTACTGGACATGCAATTAGCATTAAGAGAGCAATTTACGCAGATGGAGGCTTTCCATTATAAAAACGAAAACTTTTTATAGGAAGGATCAAACAATGTATTAAAACGAACTTGTCAGCAGGATTTTGCTAAGTAAACTACAGAAACAGTCAGGTTGGCGCTGTTATGCTGATTAAAATACCTTGGTTGATGAAATCCGTCTTGTGGTTGTTGTTTAATCTGCATTTGCAGTATTCGGCTAACGAGATTCTCGTGCCCCAGGGTGGCCTGTGGGCAGAGCTTATGTGGTGCTCTGCTTAGATATGCATCTGTATGACAGGTCACTGGGTCTTCAGTGACCGGCCTCCTATTTTACATAATGCATATAATATTGTTGATATTATTCTTGATAATATTGCTGATAATGCCTATAACATTGTTGTTAATGCATGTAATGTTGTCTATAGTGAGGCTTAGAAAAAAATTTACATCCAGCGACTCAGCCGTGCATGCAGCAGCTGAAAGGGCCTGTCACACTAAGCGATATCTCTAGCAATATCGCTATAACTTGTGACGTTATAGCGATATTGCTAGCGATATCACTGTGTGTATACTTACCTCCGACCCGCTCCTCCGCTGGTTATCGCTGATCGCGCGAGAACGTCCAGGACTGTTTCTCGTCGTCAGCTTCCTGCGACGCTTCCTGTGGAGAGACGAGCGACGAGTGTGGAGCCGGGCGGGACGATGCAGGATCGCCTAGTGTGACAGGTAATTAGCGACCCCCCATCCCCAGCGATGTCGCTGGTGAGATCTGCCTGTGTGGCAGCTCACTAGCGACCACTTAGCGATGCACCAGCGATCCTGACAGCGTCATATCGCTGGGCGGGATCGCTGGTGCATCACTAAGTGTGACAGTACCTGAACACTATTGACTGCTGCTTCTCGCACAGGCTCTACAGCTTATGCAAGGCGGAGTTCCATCTTGTTGGTACGTTGCATATCAGCCAATGAGCAGGAAGGCAGAAGTAATGCTGCAGCACAGACAGGCGAGCAGCAGCAGGGTGAGAATGATGAAAGTGTGCAAACACTGCCATCGCATTCAGCAGTAGCTCGGACATGTGTGGATAGTTTTTCAGGAAACGCTGCAGCACCAAGTTTACCACATGAACCAGGCAAGGAATGTGCATCATGCCAACTAGACCCAGAGCTGCTACAAGATTTCTGCCTATATCACTAACCACCAGGTCAGTCTTGTGCTTCCTCAGCACCAACCACTCATCTATTTGTTGTTTAATCCTGCACAGTGTGGGATTTGTCTGCCAAACAGATGAATTTCAGAACAGCCTGTTGTTGATTCTCCCTGGCTTTTCTGAAGTTGGTGATGCAGGTCTTACTGTGACTAGATGAGGAGGCGGAGGAGGAAGTGGAGTAGGAGAAGGCAACCTGGACAGAGAAATGTCCAGCAATCCTCAGTGGTCATAAGACATGTGCTAGAATGCCTTCTGCCTCTGTCCCAGCCACAACATTTACACCATGAACATCTAGGGAAATGTAATGTCCCTTGCCGTGCTCACTGATCCACGTATGAGTGGTTCTGTGGACCTTGCCACTGATGGCGTTGCGCAGTGCACACATGATTTGGTCCTCAAAATGTGTGTGCAGGGTAGGGATGGCCAGCCTGGCAAAGCAGTGGAGGCTGAGAACAATGTAACAATGTGCTGTGGGATAGCCACTGCCATCAGTTGATCGTGAGCAGAAGGAAGAGGCCGAGACCGCAGAAGAAGAGGGAGCAGGAGGAGGCTCAGATCTGTCATGTTTTTTAAGGTGTGTCTACTGCACCTCATGCTTGGAATTCAGATGCCTCATCATGCAGATGATGCTCAGGTACAGAAAATGTATGCCTCCCTTCAGGCTCTGATGGCAGAGCGTGCAAACCACCTGTGTCTTGTCAGAAAATTGGCTGAGGAAATGTCACACCAAGTAGCTCCTCCGAGCTGGCTTTGGTTTGCTCATTTTCTCTGCAAAGTGGGCAGTGCAAGCCGACATACTGGCTAGGGTACGTCTGCTGTGCTTTTGCACCCTGCTGCCTCTTTTGCTGTGGTGCTAGGGCAGTGTGACCACCTCTTTTTCCTCCGAACTGTGGATGTCACTATCATGGCCTTCGCTCCAAGTGGGGTCTAGGACCTCATAATCCCCCACATCATCTTCCACTCAAACCTCCCCCCTTCCCTCTTCACACTGCAGAAAGATGCTGCAGTAGGCAACTGTATTTCATCATCATATGAGATGTGCTGCTCTGGTCCACTTACTGTGTGAACTAGCCCACTCAAGTACTCATCCTCCAACATAACAATTGTTTGGGCATCGGTGCACTCAGTTTCTTCCACTTCTTGGTCAGAGCCAGATGAATGGGCCATAGAATCCCAGCAAGTGGACTCATCAAAAAGCAGAAGAAACTGAGGTAGAAGGCAGATGACCATGGTCCTCATGTGCCAACTCTGCATCCATGCAGAACGTCCTGTCACTTGCATGGACCAGAGGAAGGTGTTTCATTTGGGCACATAACAGGCACAGAATGACCACGTTCTCTCCCTGCAGCAGCTGCATCAACACCCCCATGGCCAAATTCACATCCCCGATTTGATGGTCTCCTTATTTGTTTACGTGTTTTTTAGGCAAACTACTCCCACAGACATGGGTGCAGAGTAGAACAATTTGTTTTTACGCATACTACTCCCACAGACATGGGTGCAGATTAGAACAATTTGTTTTTAGGCACACTACTTCCACAGACACAGGTGCAAAATAGAAAAAAATCTTTTTAGGCACACTACTCCCACAAACATGGGTGCAGAGTAGATCAGTTTGTATTTAGGCACATTACTCCCACAGACACTGGTGAAAGGTAAAGCAATTTGTTTTTACACACACTACTCCCACATACACAGATGCAGAGTATAAAAAGTTGTTTTTTGGCACAACACTCCCACAGACAAGAGTGCAGAGTAGAGAAATTTGTTTTTAGGCACAATACTCTCACAGGCACGAGTGTTGAGTAACAATTTTGCTTTTATGCACAGTACTCCCACAGACACTGGTGCAGAGTACATACAGAGATGCTTTTTTACAAAGTGCGAACATACAGAACCTAATACTGTCCCTCACTCAAGCTTAATCTTGTCCCTACACTGAGCAGAGCAGAATACAGGCGGCTCCAGTGACCCAGAATTTATACAGGCTGGGTCATGTAATGCGCTGGCCAATCACAGCCATGCCAATATTTCACATGGCTGTGTTGGCTTCATAAGTGCCCACAGCCTAAACGCTTGTTGATTGGCTATGCTGCAGCCTTTCAACAAACTTTATTCAACATCGAACCTGAACAGTAAACCAGACATCTGGTAATAAATCTGTGTTCAGAGTTCAGTACCTAATGTCCGGTATGAACCCTAAACATTACAGTTCAGGTTGAGTCATCCCTAAATATATGCCACCTACTTCCTAAAAAGAAACAGAAGGTAGGTGCAGAGTAAAGAACAGAAGCAGCAAGGAGATAAACCCCTGCTGGAAATTCGTTGACTAGCTATAAACTTCAATATAATGGCTGAACATGAAACTATCCGTCAGGAATACCGCACTGAGCTTGCTCACTGAGCCAGTGCGCATGTCCTGAGTAAAGCGAACTGTGTTCAAAGATACCTGTGGAGCGGTCAGCAGCCGAATAGGTGCGAACTTCTGAACTGCAGGACCTGAGGCACGTGACTGCTGGGGGCGTGGCCTAAACTCCAGCGAGCTAGGAGCTGCAAGAGAACTCCTAGCAGGGTAACTGCGAGACAAAGTTACCAAGGGGCATAGACAGGGAGGATAGTCAGGACGTAGCCAATGAGTCATACACAGAGATAGCTGCAAGGTACAAGAGGGGCGAGCAGAGAGTAGTCAGATAACAGGCAACAAGTCATACACAGAGATAGCTGCAAGGTCCAAGAGGGGCGAGCAGAGAGTAGTCAGATAACAGGCAACGAGTCATACACAGAGAGGGTAGCGCAGTACAGAATCAACAGGCAAACTCACAACGGGGAACAGAACCGGGTCAGAACCATATAAACAAGCTATAACAACAAACAGGCACAGGCACACGGAGGTCACCACACTCGGCCAAAGACAAAAGTATAACTGATAGGGATTGGAGCTTCCCAGGGGTTTAAGAAGCTCTCCCAGAACCAAAAAGAGGCCACAATCATTAACCCGAGGTGTGCAGGTCAAAACCTGCACTGAGCTCCAGACATTAAACCCTGACATGCAGCTCAAAAACCTGCACTGGGATCATGACAGTACCCCCTCTCAGCGGGGGGCCTCTGGACCCCCAGGCATCCCCGGGTACTTGACATGGAAAGCCCGAACCAGGCGATCTGCATGTACAGAGCGAGCAGGGACCCATGAGCGCTCCTCTGGTCCATATCCCTTCCAGTGGACCAGATACTACAAAGAGCGGCGCACCCGCCGAGAGTCCACAATATGTCCGACCTCATACTCCAATTGACCCTCCACCAGCACTGGAGGAACAACAGGCTCGGAGTCCTCTTTGATGGAACCTACGGATTTCAGCAGAGATTTATGGAACACATTGGATATTTTTAAGGAGGCGGGGAGACACAACCTATATGCCACTAGGTTGACTATCTCCATAATCTCGAAAGTACCAATGAACTTTGGTCCCAACTTAGCTGATGGTACCTTTAAGCTGATGATACGTGTGGAAAGCCAAACTTTCTCTCCCACCTGAAACATGTCTCCCGAGGCAAAATATTTGTACCTCCCCTGGGCCCGAGAGATATTACGCTAGACTTCAGCCCATAGGTTTTTTAACCATTGAACAGACCCCTCTACCCCTGGACAACTGGAATCCACCCGTGAAAACTCCCCAAAATGTGGATTAAACCCATAGTTAATCAGGAATGGGGACATGTTGGTGGACTGACTCACCCGGTTGTTAAAAGCGAATTCCGCCAACGGTAACGCATCACACCAATCCTCCGGTCTGGTGGAGGTCAGACACCTGAGTATTTGTTCCAGGGATTGATTGGTGCGTTCTGTCTGACCATTACTCTCCGGGTGATATGCCGACGAGAAGGAGAGTGAGATGCCCAATTTCATACAGAACGCCCTCCAAAATTTGGCCACAAACTGCACACCTCTGTCAGACACCACATTCAGGGGTACCCCATGCAATTGGACCACATGCTGCACAAAAAACCTTGACAATGTTTCTGCTGAGGATAATGCTGCCAAGGGAATGAAATGGGCCTGTTTAGAAAACCTATCCACCACCACCCAGATCACGGTATTGCCCCTGGAAGGTGGAAGGCCGGTAATAAAATCCATGGAAAGATGAGTCCATGGCGTATCAGGAACCGGTAAAGGTATGAGTTCCCCAGCCGGCCGGTTCTGCGAGCTTTTGGAACGGGCAAACACACCACAAGCATAAACAAATTTCTTGACATCGGACATTAGTGAAGGCCACCAAAAACCCCTGGCTACTGCCTCTCTAGTGGCCAAGATACCTGGATGAGCACTCAGCCTAGACTCATGAAACTCCTGCAGAAGTCTAGGCCGCAATAAATCTGGAACAAACAATTTATCCCCTGGCCTGGTTGCTGGAGCTAGGGCCTGAGCCCTTAGAATTTCTTGTTCCAACTCAGATGAGACCCCCGCCACTACCACCCCTGGGGGAAGAATGGAGGATGGCTGCTCGGGGGGAGACACCGGGTCAAAACTTCTGGACAGGGCATCCGCTTTAACATTTTTGGACCCCGGTCGAAAAGTAATGGAGAACTGAAATCGTGAAAAAAAAGTGACCAACGGGCTTGTCTAGGAGTAAGCCTCTTAGCAGATTCAAGGTATGCCAAATTTTTGTGATCTGTGACAACTGTGATAGGGTGAGCCACCCCTTCCAAAAAGTGCCTCCATTCCTCAAACGCCAGCTTGACCACAAGAAGTTCTCTATTGCCTACATCATAGTTTCTCTCAGCTGAAGAGAACTTCTTGGAGAAGGCACAGGGTCTGAGATTGGTAAGGGTGGCCGGACCCTGGGACAGCACTGCCCCCACCCCTACTTCAGAAGCATCCACCTCCACAATGAACGGTTTGAACGGGTCTGGTTGGACCAACACCAGGGCGGACATGAAACATTTCTTAATAGCTGAGAAGGACTCCTTAGCGAATGCAGACCAATTTTTTACATCAGTGCCCTTCCGGGTAAGATCCCTGAGTCGTTTAACCATTTGTGAGAAACCTTTAATGAACCTCCGATAATAGTTCGCAAATCACAAGAAGCGCTGGAGCCTCTTGAGATCTCGAGGCTGAACCCAGTCAGCGATCGCCAGCACCTTCTTAGGATCCATACGAAACCCCTCACAGGACACAATCAACCCCAAAAAAAGACAGTTCCTGTACAAAAAATGAACATTTTTCCAATTTAGCGAACAATTGGTTCTCCCTGAGTCTCTGGAGAACTGTCTGTAGATGTTGCAAGTGAGATTGGCTGTCCGGGGAATACAACAAAATGTCATCCAAATAAATAATAACAAAACAGCCTATCAGGTCAGAAAACACCACATTGATGAAATTCTGGAAAATAGCTGGCGCATTAGTTAACCCAAACGGCATTACCAGGTTTTCAAAGAGTCCCTCTGATGTGAGGAATGCAGTTTTCCACTCGTCCCCTTCCCAAACCCTTATCAGATTATAGGCCCCCTGGAGATCTAACTTGGAGAACCATTGGGCTCCAGCTAACTGGTTACATAAGTCTGGGATGAGAGGAAGTGGGTAAGTGTTCCTAACATTTATCTTGTTCAGTTCCAGAAAGTCGAGGCACGGCCACAAACCACCAACTTTCTTCTTCACAAAGAAGAATCCTGCTGCCACAGGTGACACAGAAGGCCTGATATGCCCTGTGCGGAGACTCTCAGCTATGTGCTCCTTCATGGCTTGGCACTCAGGCCCAGACAAATTGAACATTTGAGCCTTAGGTAACTTGGCTCCGGGTACTAAATCAATGGCACAGTCATAGGGTCTATGTGGTGGCAGCGCCTCAGCCTCACTTTCGGAAAAAACGTCTTTGAAATCCTTCAGGTACTCCGGAATACCTTCCAGACCGACAGACGACACAGATACGGATTTAACAGCGTTAATAAGGTGTCCCAGGTTACCACATTTAACCTTGCATCCCCATTGAGCGATCTCCCCTGTAACCCAATCAATGGTAGGATTATGGCGTTGAAGCCAAGGCATCCCCAGTACCAGTGCTGCAGGCAAGTTATCTAGCACAAGACAACTTAATTTTTCCACATGAGTGGAACCCACTTTTTGAGAAAAGAGTTCAGACCTGCAACAGATACCGTCCTGGGTAAGAGGGGACCAGTCAATTGCCACAAGTTTAACAGGATCCAGAAGCCTGACTGTCCCTATCTTATTAAGAGTCATAATTTTGGTATCAATCAGGTTCACAGCAGAACCACAGTCAACAAAAGCAGTAGTCTGAACCGGACCATTACCAAGTTCCAGTTCCACCTGCAGCACCATTTTTGCACATGAGGAAAATTGTACCTGAAGGTCTGGGTAGCCTCCTCGACTACTATCCAGACCTAGTCGTTTCCCGCCATCTTGGAGGATGACGGACAGGAGGGGCAGTCCTTCTTCCAGTGTCCAGATTCCTCACAATAGAAGCACAACTGCTTCTCCCGGCGGCGTCTTCTTTCCTTTTCCTCACAGGTGACAACGCTCACCTCCATAGCCACAGGAAGAGTCCGGGTCTCATCTCCACTGAAGAATAATGGTGTTTTCCATTGCATAATGCCTCTAGCCCGTAGTCTGCGATCAATGCGAACTGCTTGGGTCATAGCATCCTCCAGGGAGTCAGGTGGAGGATGGAGTGCCAAGGTGTCCTTCAGACGTTCACACAGGCCTCTACGGAACAGCCCCCGAAGGGCGGCATCACTCCAAGAAATCTCAGCTGCCCAACGTCTAAATTCCATTCAGAACCATTCGGCTGAGTGCTCCCCCCTGACAGACACTCATAACCTTGTCCTCAGCCAAATGCACTCTATCAGGCTCATCATAAATAAGCCCTAAGACTTCAAAAAATGCATCCACAGACATTCTCTCAGGGGCAGAAGAGGAAAGCAAAAATGTCCAGGCTTGTGGGGACCCCCTAAGCAGGGACATAATCACCCCCACCCTCTGTCTCTCATCCCCAGAGGAGCGGGGTCGCAAGAGAAAAAGAGCTTACAGCCCTCCTTAAATGCTCTGAATTAATCTTTGTTACCAGCAAACGTATCTGGCAATTTAACCGGGGATTCGGGTGGGACTAAAATGACATCTCTATTCCCCACCTGCTGAAAGCCTGCGGAAAGCACCCCCTGAACTGAGTCCTCAACCCACCGTTGGTACTGAGCCAGAGCTTGGTGTTCCAAACTAAGCTTCTGCAGTGACTGAGTCAAGCATTTCACCTGCTCAGATAAAGCACACATTGGGTCCATGCTGCAGAAGTGAGGAGAGAAAAAAAAAATTCAAGGTCAGTTATAATGTCAGGAACACCGCACTGAGCTTGCTCACTGAGCCAGTGCACGTGTCCTGAGTAAAGCGAACTGTGTTCAAAGATACCTGTGGAGTGGTCAGCAGCCAGATAGGTGCGTACTTCAGAACTGCAGGACCTGAAGCACGTGACTGCTGGGGGCGTGGCCTAAACTCCAGAGAGCTAGGAGCTGCAAGAGAACTCCTAGCAGGGTAACTGCGAGACAAAGTTACCAAGGGGAATAGACAGGGAGGATAGTCAGAACGTAGCCAAAGAGTCATACACAGAGATAGCTGCAAGGTACAAGAGGGGCGAGCAGAGAGTAGTCAGATAGCAGGCAACGAGTCATACACAGAGATAGCTGCAAGGTCCAAGAGGGGCGAGCAGAGAGTAGTCAGATAACAGGCAACGAGTCATACACAGAGAGGGTAGCATGTTATGATTGAGTCACCATAGGAGGCAAAAACAGAAATGCTAGCTAAGTCCAGAAA
Organism: Dendrobates tinctorius; assembly: GCF_039654945.1. Taxonomy (NCBI): domain Eukaryota; kingdom Metazoa; phylum Chordata; class Amphibia; order Anura; family Dendrobatidae; genus Dendrobates; species Dendrobates tinctorius. The sequence goes on along the minus strand of NW_027361762.1, from coordinate 13,370,242 downwards.
ACCAGAGAGGTTGGCAGCTATCGGATTGCAGACCCCTGAACCTATCAACACAACTAGCAGTAGCCGTGGGGGGTTCCTACGATGCCCTAGACCCCTCGATCACAGCCGGAGGACTAAATAGCCTAAAGACAGAAAGGGAAATCTAAACTGCCCCAGAGCAGACCCCAAAGCAAAAGGCAGCCCCCCACATATAATGACGGTGAAGCAAGAAGAAAGAACACAACACAGACAGAAAGATAGACTGAGCAAAGACGGGGCCCAAGCTAACTAGATAGGAAAGGACAGGAAGGCTGCTGTCTGCAATCCGTGAAAAACCCTATGAAAATAAGAGCCAACAGACTGACAGTGAAAAAGGCCCTGAAGACGCTAGGCTTCAAAAAGACTATGTCAGTACTCAGGAATATCCTGAAGACAGAGCAACCGGAAAAAGGAGATTCAGCTCACCCCAGCAGGGAATGGCAGAATCCAGAAAAGCAAGGCAAACAAAAACAAAACACAAATGCTAAAAGGCAAAGCAGAAAACTTAGGTTTAGAGGAGCAGGAATCAGTCTGGTCTCCTAGAAGTCCACAGAGAAATCACCCGCAGGGCAGAAGGGCATCAGCAGCCTTATATCCAGTCCGTGACTCCACTCAGCCAGTCATCATCATTAGGCTCAGGTGCCTGATAATCAGGCTCATTACCTTCCTTTACCAGAATAGGGAGTTCACCAGACCTCAGTGACGAAGGGGAAAATGAACTTACAACAGTAGCGCAGTACAGAATCAACAGGCAAACTCTCAACGGGGAACAGAACCGGGTCAGAACCATATAAGCAAGCTATAAAAACAAACAGGCACAGGCACACGGAGGTCACCACACTCGGCCAAAGGCAAAAGTATAACTGACAGTGATTGGAGCTTCCCAGGGGTTTAAGAAGCTCTCCCAGAACCAAAAAGAGGCCACAATCATTAACCCAAGGTGTGCAGGTCAAAACCTGCACTGAGCTCCAGACATTAACCCCTGACGTGCAGCTCAAAAACCTGCACTGGGATCATGACACTATCACCAGCAGAGGTAAAGAATATAAAGCCGCACCCAAATGGGGATAGGGCAGACAAGTGAAAACACCTGTGTAATGCTAAACAGACTGTAGAATAACTGAACCTACACCAAGAGAAAAGGTGTATCTGCTGTGGTTCGGCAGATAGAGAAGCCGATCACAAACACAGGCTCAAGTGTTCAAACCCTGGAGCATGACAGATGTTATTGTGTCTCAGGTTTCTTTGGATCACTGAAATCAATATCAAACACTTGTTATAATTAGTTTGCCAGGTGAGCTCAATTAAAGGAAAACTACTTAAAGCGGCTGTCTACCACTAGGAAAACCTCTTCACGATTTAAATGTTTGGTGCCAATAAATTAAAACACTTATACGCACCTCCCATGCCATCTCTGTTCGAGCGGTGTCAGCAATCGTGTTCTTGGGGATCACATGAGATTGTTATGATGCTTGAGTCCAATGCCCAATTTGTGCTAGCATACTTGTTCCCCCCTTTGGAGGAGAAAGTGGAGGAGGAGGCAACTAGGAGAGAGAAACTTCCAGCAATCCTCGGTGTTGGGTAGGACATGCGCTAGATCGCCTTTTGCCTCTGTCCCAGCCACCAGTACATTCAGTCCATAAACAGTTAGAGAGAAATGTAACGTCCCTGGCCATGCTCACTGGTCCACATATATTGCGTTCCTGGGGACCACATGAGGTTGTTATGACGCTCGAGCCCAGTGCTCAATTAGCGCTAGCATAACTATCTCCGCCTTTGGACAAATTGAACATCAATGGGAAGTCAGGGCTACGGTGGCTCTCTGACTTGTTTTTAATGTTCAATTTATTCAAAAGTTGGATCAGTGACAGCTCACAAGTTAAAACAACCCCTTGAGATTCCCAGAAATGTGAATGCTGACAACTCACTCGCCAGTACGAGAGGTGAGTGTACATGTTTTTATTTTATCAGCGCCAAACATTCAAATTGAGAAGGGGTTGTCCTAGTAGTGGACACCTCTATTAAGAACTATGTTCCACATTATTAAGCAGCCACAGGTTTCAAGGAATATGAAAAAGAAAAAGGATTTCTCTACTGCTGAAACGTATCAAATAGAGACATGCGTCGGACAAGGTATGAAAATGCTAGATATTTCATGAAAACTTGAGCGTTATCATTTCACTGTGAAAAGATGTGTGCCTGATACAGAGTTCAGATGATTTCATGTAGATAAAGGCATAATGAGGAAGATTTCTACCAGACAAATTCATTGGATTAAGAGATCAGCTGCTAAAATATCTTACAAAGCAGCAAAAAGGTATTTGAACCTGTTGGCACCTCTGAAGTCCTGCAAACCTCAAGATGTAGGATCCTCCAGAGTCTTGCAGTTGTGCATAATCCTACAATTAATAAATAGTACTCACAAGCAGAAATGGTTGCAGTAGCCCCAGACATAAATGAAGACTTATTTTAAAACAGTCTTGTTTACTGATGAGTGTCATGCAATCCTGGATGGTCCAGATGGATATAGTAGTGAACGGTTGGTGGATGGCCACCATGTCCCAACAAGCCGGCGACATAAGCTAGGAAATGGCGGAGTCATGTTTTCTGATGGAATCATTGGGAGAAAGCTGGTAGGCCCCTTTAGGGACTCTGAAGGTATGAATATGATCTCAGGAAATTATATAGAGTTTCTGACTGACCACCACTTTCTTCCGCGGTACAAATAGAAGAACCATACCATCTATAGCAAAATCATCCTCATACAAACAATGCACCATCTCATGTTGCAAAGAATATCGCTGAGTCATTGGCTGCTATGACCATAAAAGGAGAAAAACCTCATAATGTGGCCACCATCTTCCCCTGACCTCAACCCAATTGAGAACCTTTGGAGTATCCTAAAGCAAAAGCTCTATGAGGATGGAAGGCAGTTCACATCAAATCAGCAGCTCTGTGGGACTATTCTGACATTCTGAAAATATATTCAAGCAGAAAGTATCAAAAAACTCACAAATTCAACAGATGCAAGAATTGTGAAGGTGAAATCAAAGGAAACCTATGTTAACATGTAACTTGGCCTGTTAAGATGTTTTTGATTGAAAAAGCTTTTGATTACAGCAAATGTGACCCCTTAATGCTGCAACGGCCATTTAGGGAGAAAAAAAAGCATTTGCATATCAATTTGGATTGTGATGTATATTGGTTGAGTTCCATAATAATAATAATTTGGTTTCTTTAGAGAAAACATATTTTGTAGCACCTCACAAATGAGTTAAGGTTATAGTGCAATGATGAGCATTTGGTGAGTCTTTTCTGATGCAAATTTTCTCCAGCATTTCCACACTTATTGGATAAATTAAATTACCTGTCTTTTATATGAGTTTTTAGCCCATTTTTGAAGGTGCATTTTTTGTCTTTTTTTGATATGTCATGTTTTAAATCAAGCTGCTTTCTTTTTTTATACTACCTGGTATTTGATAAAGCTTTATTCTATAGTCATGTGTGAATTACGTATGCTTTTAGTGACTTTCGGCAGCGAAATAGAACTAATATAACTTTATTCTCATTTGCACAAGGAAAGACTAGAAGCAATGGGATGAAACTGAATGGGAGGAGACACAGATTAGACATTAGAAAAAACTTTTTGACAGAGAGATCAATGAGTGGAACAGGCTGCCACGAGAGGTGGTGAGTTCTCCTTTAATAGAAGTCTTCAAACAGAGGCTGGACAGACATCTGACTGGGATGATTTAGCGAATCCTGCTTTGAGCAGGGGGTTGGACCAGATGGCCCAGGAGGTCCCTTCCAACTCTACGATTCTATGATTCTATGAATACACATATGTGTTTTTAACTTATGGATTCTCTGCATCTAATTCAATTCTATGGCGAGAATCCGCACATATAACTCAGCACACTCGCAAGAAAAATTGACATGTTGGAGATTTTAAAAAAGCATCACAGCTCAGTTTATGTGGTGTAAAAAACACAGTAAGCATAACATTTCTATAAATCCCATCCACTTTGCTGGAACTGTTAGATGCTGTGTTTTTGAGCAGATAACATTACACAGCAATACATTAATCAACAATTCAAACAGGAGAAGTGAGGGCCCTGCTCACATGCTTACAATCTAGAAGGAAATAATCTGGACACAAAAGGTAAAAAGGGCTTGTCGTGGATGGTTCAGCCATATTACAATAAATAAGTTAGGGCTATTCAAATAACGTTGCATGAACCGGTCATCAGCAGGATCTGCATAAGTACATTTCTATGTGTCATTTTAGTAGTATAGACATGACAATTATTATTACCAACAATAAAATAGTTCAGATTAATAAGAATTTTTATGTCTATGGTGAGCTTTTCACAGGCAACTGCTGTCGATAGATTTTTCAACATGCGCTGGACATATGCTGTTGCTTTCCCCAGGAGACTACCATTCAGCGTTTACATTTTTCCACGTGATAATATAGGCATGTGTAAAACTTGTAACATTGCAGGGATGATCAATCATATATTAGGAGGAGGAGCGTTGGTGTGCCAGAAATGCCGTGGGCCTTATAGTGTTACAATACATTTCTGTAGGCTCCTCCTGCTCTGCTCGCTCTGCTCTGTATCTATGGATACCACTGTTATTCCCCAGGGCATGGCATGAATTAGTCCAATTCCTATAAATAGAGATTCAAAAGAAATGTAGCACAGTATAAAGTGTAGACAGTAACATGCTTTAGATGCAAAAAATATATTTAAAAATTGTCAAAGTTACAAAATCATTTCCATGTAATGGTCAAAAACAACTGCTTACAGAGAAGAATAAAATTCTTTATTTAAAGCCTTATAAAGGTTGTCCTCCACAATATCAGTACTACTGAGTATTAATGAAATACACAGCAATGTAACTCTTCATCTGGAATAGGGCGGTGACTTGATATTCTGAACAGTATGACTTTACAAATACAGGACTGCAAAAAAACTTCTGATGGACAACTCATATAACTATGCAGATATCTGTGGTGACTGATATTTATTTTAAGCATCAATAATTCCAGGGAGTTGTACAAAAAAGGGATTCATGTAATATAATATAATCTATCCACCTTCTCCTAGTCGCAGGGGATATTTCTCCCAATCCTGGCCCCTCATGTTATAGTAAGTCAAACCTCTCAACTTCTACACTCAGAAACCCCTCTAATATCATTACTAGTGTTGAGCATTCCGATACCGCAAATATCGGGTATCGGCCGATATTCGCTGTATCGGAATTCCGATACTTAGTTCCGATACTTTTTTCATATCGAATACCGGAATCGGAAGTTCCCATAATGCTAGGAGCCCGCTCGATTTGATTCAGCCAATGGGGATCCTCAGAAGTGTGGGCACATCCTGTTAGGCATGTAGGCATGTTAACTACTGGCATGGCTGTGATTGGCTGCTGAAATGATGTCATGATGCACTATAAAAACCGCTGCAGCCGCCATTTCGGGTTCACTCTGCTGTGAATTCAGTTAGGGACAGGCTGCTGTTGAAGACTGTGAGGGACAGTTAGAAATAGCGATCATCCAAAATATCTATTGCTCTACCCAGGCTACATAATCCACCACTGTAGCATTTTTGTAGCTGTCTGCAAGGGCTGTGTGAGTGCAGACCCACGATGTGAAGTGTGTCCTGCAGGCACGTCTGCTTGTAGGCCGCCCAGCGTGTGTCTCTGCCTCATACACATTTTTCTTTTATTGCTGCTTTTTTTTTCTCCTGTATAGTGTGCTTCCATACGTATCCATATACGTTGGTTGCAAACACTAAAGGAGTGGACAGCGGAGCCTTTCAGCAGCCTTTCAGCGCTATAGCCCATTTCTCTGCACTGTTTTTGGCTGTCTGATAGGTCTCTCTGTGTGTGAGTGCAGCTCACGTTGCAGTGTGTTCTACAGCCACCGCTGGTTGTAGTCCGCTCAGCGTGCGTCACTGCCTCATACATAGTCCTTTTTTTGCAGATAATTTGTCCAGATTTTTGCTCCTATATTAGTGTGCTTCCATCCGCATCCATTGTCATTGTTTGGTTGCAAGCACTATATAGGATTAGATAGAGGAGCCTTTTTGCTGGCTTGTGCCCTTCAGGGCCAGCCAGACTAGTATCACCCTATTTTTTGGAGCCTCATCAATTGCATTGTAGGTTAGCTTCCTGCATTGTAATCGCTCCAAAAAGTTTGTGATACTATAGCTTTCAAACTTTGGTCACATCCTTTTCTTTTTCCCCCCCAAAAAAAAGGAAATAAAGTTCACCAAACACTCCACTTTAGAGTTGTGTAGGCCATATTAGATCATATTAAAGTGTAGTACACACACTCTTAGCCAAATTAGTGTTTCTTATACTGGTTAGCAGGTGCTCAGGAATAAGAACACTAAGCCACCCCTTTTTTACTTTTCTGCCTATCTTTATCAGTCTATCAAGATGAAGAAGGCAGGGAGTAAGGCACGTGGTCGTAGCCATGGAGTTTCAGCAGGGAGAGGACGGGGGGATTCAGCAGGGAGAGGACGTAGGGATTCGGTGTCTGCTGCGGCCACCAGTGACCCGGCATCCCCCACTTTTACCAGGCAACAGTCTTTCATGCGCAGCTTTGTAGGACCTCGCCGTACCCCACTGCTGCGTGACGAACAAATTGAAGCCGTTGTCGGATGGATGGCAGCTAACGCATCCACTTCAATGACTTCCGCATCCTCCCAGGGCCAGAGCACTGAAGAGCAACCATCTGTCTCTTCACCACCTGCCAAATTGCCCAGGCAGTCTGAGAGCCCTGGACAGGAGCCATCTCAATCTTTACTTCTGTTCTCAAAATCTGTTGGCTTGGAAAGAGGTGGCTAGCCAAGCAGCATTCTAGAGCGTGAAGAAGAGGGAGTATGCAGTGATGCGCAACTGCTTTGTCCCTCTGAATCTGAAGAGGCGGGTGGGCCAGTGCCTATTGTCAGCACAACTCAGTGCTCATCTGATGATGATGAGACTCAGTTGCCAATTTCTGGTGCGTACAGTGCTGGCGAGACAACCCAGGACCAGCCGGTGCTTGAAGAGGGGAGTGGAGATGATGAGGTCCTTGACCCATCATGGCGTCAGCCACAGGAAGGTGGTGGGAGCAGCTCTGAGGAAGAGATTCCCCGAACGGTCAAAAGAGGAGGGAGAGGGCGGGGGCAGACTTGGTTGCCTGTAGCCTCCACTTTGTCACCCATGAGGAGCAATCCTCTTCCAAAACAGAAAACGGGCGCACCCAGGACTTGCAGTGCGTGGTCTTTTTTTGACACAGTTGCAGATGACATTTGCTTTGTCAAATGCAAGCTGTGTCATCAGAAAGTGAAACGAGGGAAAAATGTGAGCAACCTCAATGCCACAAATATGTGGAAACATGTATGTACCAAGCACGAGGTGGAGTTACACAGACACACTGAAGATGTAGGCCAACCTTCAGCAGCACCTACCACCTCTTCAGCTCGTGTTGGGGCCTCTTCCTCCAGCTCACACACAGCTGGTTCGGCTTCCTCACTGGAACGCCATGGAAGAACCTCTGCCACTGTTGTCCAGAGACCCAGTGAAATTCCACCCACTGAACCACGTTCTCAGTCATCAGCACACTCCCAGGCCACTCACCAGCAATCGGTAGCACAGGCATGGGAGAAAAAGCGGCCATACTCGGCAAACCATCCCCGAGCACTGGCTCTGAATGCCGGCATTGCCAAACTACGGGCCCTTGAGATGCTGTCATTCAGGCTGTTGGAGACTGACACCTTCCGGAACTTGATGTCATTGGCAGTTCCACAATACAATGTGCCCAGCCGCTTTTATTTCAGCAGGCAAGCCGTCCCTGCCCTGCAAAAGCATGTGGAGGGAAAAATTAAAAATGCGCTACTAAACGCCGTCAGTAGCAAGGTCCACCTGACCACAGATGCGTGGACCAGTAGCCATGGACAGGGACGATACCTTTCCCTCACTGCCCATTGGGTCAATGTTGTGGAGCCGGGTACAGATCTGGAGAGTGGCTCTGTACGTATTCTGCCAACTCCAAGGATTGCAGGAATGCAGTCTGTACATATTGAGTCCTCCTCCTACTCTAGTTCCTCGGAATCAGCACTGCATGAGCCTGTTAGGCCAGATATGAGCACAGGTGTGGCCAAACATCAACAGGCCGTCCTTAAATTAATTTCTTTGGGGAATCGGAGCCACACAGCACAGGAGCTCTGGAATGCCATCAAGCAGGAGAGCGATGTGTGGTTTGTGCCAGCGAATCTCCAGCCAGGTTTGGTAGTGAGTGACAATGGCCGAAATCTAGTGGCAGCTCTGGGCCTAGGCAACCTCACTCACATACCAGACCTGCAACAGATACCGTCCTGGGTAAGAGGGGACCAGTCAATTGCCACAAGTTTAACAGGATCCAGAAGCCTGACTGTCCCTATCTTATTAAGAGTCATAATTTTGGTATCAATCAGGTTCACAGCAGAACCACAGTCAACAAAAGCAGTAGTCTGAACCGGACCATTACCAAGTTCCAGTTCCACCTGCAGCACCATTTTTGCACATGAGGAAAATTGTACCTGAAGGTCTGGGTAGCCTCCTCGACTACTATCCAGACCTAGTCGTTTCCCGCCATCTTGGAGGATGACGGACAGGAGGGGCAGTCCTTCTTCCAGTGTCCAGATTCCTCACAATAGAAGCACAACTGCTTCTCCCGGCGGCGTCTTCTTTCCTTTTCCTCACAGGTGACAACGCTCACCTCCATAGCCACAGGAAGAGTCCGGGTCTCATCTCCACTGAAGAATAATGGTGTTTTCCGTTGCATAATGCCTCTAGCCCGTAGTCTGCGATCAATGCGAACTGCTTGGGTCATAGCATCCTCCAGGGAGTCAGGTGGAGGATGGAGTGCCAAGGTGTCCTTCAGACGTTCACACAGGCCTCTACGGAACAGCCCCCGAAGGGCGGCATCACTCCAAGAAATCTCAGCTGCCCAACGTCTAAATTCCATTCAGAACCATTCGGCCGAGTGCTCCCCCCTGACAGACACTCATAACCTTGTCCTCAGCCAAATGCACTCTATCAGGCTCATCATAAATAAGCCCTAAGACTTCAAAAAATGCATCCACAGACATTCTCTCAGGGGCAGAAGAGGAAAGCGAAAATGTCCAGGCTTGTGGGGACCCCCTAAGCAGGGACATAATCACCCCCACCCTCTGTCTCTCATCCCCAGAGGAGCGGGGTCGCAAAGAGAAAAAGAGCTTACAGCCCTCCTTAAATGCTCTGAATTAATCTTTGTTAAGAGCAAACGTATCTGGCAATTTAACCGGGGATTCGGGTGGGACTAAAATGACATCTCTATTCCCCACCTGCTGAAAGCCTGCGGAAAGCACCCCCTGAACTGAGTCCTCAACCCACCGTTGGTACTGAGCCAGAGCTTGGTGTTCCAAACTAAGCTTCTGCAGTGACTGAGTCAAGCATTTCACCTGCTCAGATAAAGCACACATTGGGTCCATGCTGCAGAAGTGAGGAGAGAAAAAAAAAAATTCAAGGTCAGTTATAATGTCAGGAACACCGCACTGAGCTTGCTCACTGAGCCAGTGCGCGTGTCCTGAGTAAAGCGAACTGTGTTCAAAGATACCTGTGGAGTGGTCAGCAGCCGGATAGGTGCGTACTTCAGAACTGCAGGACCTGAAGCACGTGACTGCTGGGGGCGTGGCCTAAACTCCAGAGAGCTAGAAGCTGCAAGAGAACTCCTAGCAGGGTAACTGTGAGACAAAGTTACCAAGGGGAATAGACAGGGAGGATAGTCAGAACGTAGCCAAAGAGTCATACACAGAGATAGCTGCAAGGTACAAGAGGGGCGAGCAGAGAGTAGTCAGATAGCAGGCAACGAGTCATACACAGAGATAGCTGCAAGGTCCAAGAGGGGCGAGCAGAGAGTAGTCAGATAACAGGCAACGAGTCATACACAGAGAGGGTAGCATGTTATGATTGAGTCACCATAGGAGGCAAAAACAGAAATGCTAGCTAAGTCCAGAAAACCAGAGAGGTTGGCAGCTATCGGATTGCAGACCCCTGAACCTATCAACACAACTAGCAGTAGCCGTGGGGGGTTCCTACGATGCCCTAGACCCCTCGATCACAGCCGGAGGACTAAATAGCCTAAAGACAGAAAGGGAAATCTAAACTGCCCCAGAGCAGACCCCAAAGCAAAAGGCAGCCCCCCACATATAATGACGGTGAAGCAAGAAGAAAGAACACAACACAGACAGAAAGATAGACTGAGCAAAGACGGGGCCCAAGCTAACTAGATAGGAAAGGACAGGAAGGCTGCTGTCTGCAATCCGTGAAAAACCCTATGAAAATAAGAGCCAACAGACTGACAGTGAAAAAGGCCCTGAAGACGCTAGGCTTCAAAAAGACTATGTCAGTACTCAGGAATATCCTGAAGACAGAGCAACCGGCAAAAGGAGATTCAGCTCACCCCAGCAGGGAATGGCAGAATCCAGAAAAGCAAGGCAAACAAAAACAAAACACAAATGCTAAAAGGCAAAGCAGAAAACTTAGGTTTAGAGGAGCAGGAATCAGTCTGGTCTCCTAGAAGTCCACAGAGAAATCACCCGCAGGGCAGAAGGGCGTCAGCAGCCTTATATCCAGTCCGTGACTCCACTCAGCCAGTCATCATCATTAGGCTCAGGTGCCTGATAATCAGGCTCATTACCTTCCTTTACCAGAATAGGGAGTTCACCAGACCTCAGTGACGAAGGGGAAAATGAACTCACAACAGTAGCGCAGTACAGAATCAACAGACAAACTCACAACGGGGAACAGAACCGGGTCAGAACCATATAAGCAAGCTATAAAAACGAACAGGCACAGGCACACGGAGGTCACCACACTCGGCCAAAGGCAAAAGTATAACTGACAGTGATTGGAGCTTCCCAGGGGTTTAAGAAGCTCTCCCAGAACCAAAAAGAGGCCACAATCATTAACCCAAGGTGTGCAGGTCAAAACCTGCACTGAGCTCCAGACATTAACCCCTGACGTGCAGCTCAAAAACCTGCACTGGGATCATGACACTATCACCAGCAGAGGTAAAGAATATAAAGCCGCACCCAAATGGGGATAGGGCAGACAAGTGAAAACACCTGTGTAATGCTAAACAGACTGTAGAATAACTGAACCTACACCAAGAGAAAAGGTGTATCTGCTGTGGTTCGGCAGATAGAGAAGCCGATCACAAACACAGGCTCAAGTGTTCAAACCCTGGAGCATGACAGATGTTATTGTGTCTCAGGTTTCTTTGGATCACTGAAATCAATATCAAACACTTGTTATAATTAGTTTGCCAGGTGAGCTCAATTAAAGGAAAACTACTTAAAGCGGCTGTCTACCACTAGGAAAACCTCTTCACGATTTAAATGTTTGGTGCCAATAAATTAAAACACTTATACGCACCTCCCACGCCATCTCTGTTCGAGCGGTGTCAGCAATCGTGTTCTTGGGGATCACATGAGATTGTTATGATGCTTGAGTCCAATGCCCAATTTGTGCTAGCATACTTGTTCCCCCCTTTGGAGGAGAAAGTGGAGGAGGAGGCAACTAGGAGAGAGAAACTTCCAGCAATCCTCGGTGTTGGGTAGGACATGCGCTAGATCGCCTTCTGCCTCTGTCCCAGCCACCAGTACATTCAGCCCATAAACAGTTAGAGAGAAATGTAACGTCCCTGGCCATGCTCACTGGTCCACATATATTGCGTTCCTGGGGACCACATGAGGTTGTTATGACGCTCGAGCCCAGTGCTCAATTAGCGCTAGCATAACTATCTCCGCCTTTGGACAAATTGAACATCAATGGGAAGTCAGGGCTGCGGTGGCTCTCTGACTTGTTTTTAATGTTCAATTTATTCAAAAGTTGGATCAGTGACAGCTCACAAGTTAAAACAACCCCTTGAGATTCCCAGAAATGTGAATGCTGACAACTCACTCGCCAGTACGAGAGGTGAGTGTACATGTTTTTATTTTATCAGCGCCAAACATTCAAATTGAGAAGGGGTTGTCCTAGTAGTGGACACCTCTATTAAGAACTATGTTCCACATTATTAAGCAGCCACAGGTTTCAAGGAATATGAAAAAGAAAAAGGATTTCTCTACTGCTGAAACGTATCAAATAGAGACATGCCTCGGACAAGGTATGAAAATGCTAGATATTTCATGAAAATTTGAGCGTTATCATTTCACTGTGAAAAGATGTGTGCCTGATACAGAGTTCAGATGATTTCATGTAGATAAAGGCATAATGAGGAAGATTTCTACCAGACAAATTCATTGGATTAAGAGATCAGCTGCTAAAATATCTTACAAAGCAGCAAAAAGGTATTTGAACCTGTTGGCAGCTCTGAAGTCCTGCAAACCTCAAGATGTAGGATCCTCCAGAGTCTTGCAGTTGTGCATAATCCTACAATTAATAAATAGTACTCACAAGCAGAAATGGTTGCAGTAGCCCCAGACATAAATGAAGACTTAATTTAAAACAGTCTTGTTTACTGATGAGTGTCATGCAATCCTGGATGGTCCAGATGGATATAGTAGTGAACGGTTGGTGGATGGCCACCATGTCCCAACAAGCCGGCGACATAAGCTAGGAAATGGCGGAGTCATGTTTTCTGATGGAATCATTGGGAGAAAGCTGGTAGGCCCCTTTAGGGACTCTGAAGGTATGAATATGATCTCAGGAAATTATATAGAGTTTCTGACTGACCACCACTTTCTTCCGCGGTACAAATAGAAGAACCATACCATCTATAGCAAAATCATCCTCATACAAACAATGCACCATCTCATGTTGCAAAGAATATCGCTGAGTCATTGGGTGCTATGACCATAAAAGGAGAAAAACCTCATAATGTGGCCACCATCTTCCCCTGACCTCAACCCAATTGAGAACCTTTGGAGTATCCTAAAGCAAAAGCTCTATGAGGATGGAAGGCAGTTCACATCAAATCAGCAGCTCTGTGGGACTATTCTGACATTCTGAAAATATATTCAAGCAGAAAGTATCAAAAAACTCACAAATTCAACGGATGCAAGAATTGTGAAGGTGAAATCAAAGGAAACCTATGTTAACATGTAACTTGGCCTGTTAAGATGTTTTTGATTGAAAAAGCTTTTGATTACAGCAAATGTGACCCCTTAATGCTGCAACGGCCATTTAGGGAGAAAAAAAAGCATTTGCATATCAGTTTGGATTGTGATGTATATTGGTTGAGTTCCATAATAATAATAATTTGGTTTCTTTAGAGAAAACATATTTTGTAGCACCTCACAAATGAGTTAAGGTTATAGTCCAATGATGAGCATTTGGTGAGTCTTTTCTGATGCAACTTTTCTGCAGCATTTCCACACTTATTGGATAAATTAAATTACCTGTCTTTTATATGAGTTTTTAGCCCATTTTTAAAGGTGCATTTTTTGTCTTTTTTTGATATGTCATGTTTTAAATCAAGCTGCTTTCTTTTTTTATACTACCTGGTATTTGATAAAGCTTTATTCTATAGTCATGTGTGAATTACGTATGCTTTTAGTGACTTTCGGCAGCGAAATAGAACTAATATAACTTTATTCTCATTTGCACAAGGAAAGACTAGATGCAATGGGATGAAACTGAATGGGAGGAGACACAGATTAGACATTAGAAAAAACTTTTTGACAGAGAGATCAATGAGTGGAACAGGCTGCCACGAGAGGTGGTGAGTTCTCCTTTAATAGAAGTCTTCAAACAGAGGCTGGACAGACATCTGACTGGGATGATTTAGCGAATCCTGCTTTGAGCAGGGGGTTGGACCAGATGGCCCAGGAGGTCCCTTCCAACTCTACGATTCTATGATTCTATGAATACACATATGTGTTTTTAACTTATGGATTCTCTGCATCTAATTCAATTCTATGGCGAGAATCCGCACATATAACTCAGCACACTCGCAAGAAAAATTGACATGTTGGAGATTTTAAAAAAGCATCACAGCTCAGTTTATGTGGTGTAAAAAACACAGTAAGCATAACATTTCTATAAATCCCATCCACTTTGCTGGAACTGTCAGATGCTGTGTTTTTGAGCAGATAACATTACACAGCAATACATTAATCAACAATTCAAACAGGAGAAGTGAGGGCCCTGCTCACATGCTTACAATCTAGAAGGAAATAATCTGGACACAAAAGGTAAAAAGGGCTTGTCGTGGATGGTTCAGCCATATTACAATAAATAAGTTAGGGCTATTCAAATAACGTTGCATGAACCGGTCATCAGCAGGATCTGCATAAGTACATTTCTATGTGTCATTTTAGTAGTATAGACATGACAATTATTATTACCAACAATAAAATAGTTCAGATTAATAAGAATTTTTATGTCTATGGTGAGCTTTTCACAGGCAACTGCTGTCGATAGATTTTTCAACATGCGCTGGACATATGCTGTTGCTTTCCCCAGGAGACTACCATTCAGCGTTTACATTTTTCCACGTGATAATATAGGCATGTGTAAAACTTGTAACATTGCAGGGATGATCAATCATATATTAGGAGGAGGAGCGTTGGTGTGCCAGAAATGCCGTGGGCCTTATAGTGTTACAATACATTTCTGTAGGCTCCTCCTGCTCTGCTCGCTCTGCTCTGTATCTATGGATACCACTGTTATTCCCCGGGGCATGGCATGAATTAGTCCAATTCCTATAAATAGAGATTCAAAAGAAATGTAGCACAGTATAAAGTGTAGACAGTAACATGCTTTAGATGCAAAAAATATATTTAAAAATTGTCAAAGTTACAAAATCATTTCCATGTAATGGTCAAAAACAACTGCTTACAGAGAAGAATAAAATTCTTTATTTAAAGCCTTATAAAGGTTGTCCTCCACAATATCAGTACTACTGAGTATTAATGAAATACACAGCAATGTAACTCTTCATCTGGAATAGGGCGGTGACTTGATATTCTGAACAGTATGACTTTACAAATACAGGACTGCAAAAAAACTTCTGATGGACAACTCATATAACTATGCAGATATCTGTGGTGACTGATATTTATTTTAAGCATCAATAATTCCAGGGAGTTGTACAAAAAAGGGATTCATGTAATATAATATAATCTATCCACCTTCTCCTAGTCGCAGGGGATATTTCTCCCAATCCTGGCCCCTCATGTTATAGTAAGTCAAACCTCTCAACTTCTACACTCAGAAACCCCTCTAATATCATTACTAGTGTTGAGCATTCCGATACCGCAAATATCGGGTATCGGCCGATATTCGCTGTATCTGAATTCCGATACTTAGTTCCGATACTTTTTTCATATCGAATACCGGAATCGGAAGTTCCCATAATGCTAGGAGCCCGCTCGATTTGATTCAGCCAATGGGGATCCTCAGAAGTGTGGGCACATCCTGTTAGGCATGTAGGCATGTTAACTACTGGCATGGCTGTGATTGGCTGCTGAAATGATGTCATGATGCACTATAAAAACCGCTGCAGCCGCCATTTCGGGTTCACTCTGCTGTGAATTCAGTTAGGGACAGGCTGCTGTTTAAGACTGTGAGGGACAGTTAGAAATAGCGATCATCCAAAATATCTATTGCTCTACCCAGGCTACATAATCCACCACTGTAGCATTTTTGTAGCTGTCTGCAAGGGCTGTGTGAGTGCAGACCCACGATGTGTAGTGTGTCCTGCAGGCACGTCTGCTTGTAGGCCGCCCAGCGTGTGTCTCTGCCTCATACACATTTTTCTTTTATTGCTGCTTTTTTTTTCCTCCTGTATAGTGTGCTTCCATACGTATCCATATACGTTGGTTGCAAACACTAAAGGAGTGGACAGCGGAGCCTTTCAGCAGCCTTTCAGCGCTATAGCCCATTTCTCTGCACTGTTTTTGGCTGTCTGATAGGTCTCTCTGTGTGTGAGTGCAGCTCACGTTGCAGTGTGTTCTACAGCCACCGCTGGTTGTAGTCCGCTCAGCGTGCGTCACTGCCTCATACATAGTCCTTTTTTTGCAGATAATTTGTCCAGATTTTTGCTCCTATATTAGTGTGCTTCCATCCGCATCCATTGTCATTGTTTGGTTGCAAGCACTATATAGGATTAGATAGAGGAGCCTTTTTGCTGGCTTGTGCCCTTCAGGGCCAGCCAGACTAGTATCACCCTATTTTTTGGAGCCTCATCAATTGCATTGTAGGTTAGCTTCCTGCATTGTAATCGCTCCAAAAAGTTTGTGATACTATAGCTTTCAAACTTTGGTCACATCCTTTTCTTTTTCCCCCCCAAAAAAAAGGAAATAAAGTTCACCAAACACTCCACTTTAGAGTTGTGTAGGCCATATTAGATCATATTAAAGTGTAGTACACACACTCTTAGCCAAATTAGTGTTTCTTATACTGGTTAGCAGGTGCTCAGGAATAAGAACACTAAGCCACCCCTTTTTTACTTTTCTGCCTATCTTTATCAGTCTACCAAGATGAAGAAGGCAGGGAGTAAGGCACGTGGTCGTAGCCGTGGAGTTTCAGCAGGGAGAGGACGGGGGGATTCAGCAGGGAGAGGACGTAGGGATTCGGTGTCTGCTGCGGCCACCAGTGACCCGGCATCCCCCACTTTTACCAGGCAACAGTCCTTCATGCGCAGCTTTGTAGGACCTCGCCGTACCCCACTGCTGCGTGACGAACAAATTGAAGCCGTTGTCGGATGGATGGCAGCTAACGCATCCACTTCAATGACTTCCGCATCCTCCCAGGGCCAGAGCACTGAAGAGCAACCATCTGTCTCTTCACCACCTGCTAAATTGCCCAGGCAGTCTGAGAGCCCTGGACAGGAGCCATCTCAATCTTTACTTCTGTTCTCAAAATCTGTTGGCTTGGAAACAGGTGGCTAGCCAAGCAGCATTCTAGAGCGTGAAGAAGAGGGAGTATGCAGTGATGCGCAACTGCTTTGTCCCTCTGAATCTGAAGAGGCGGGTGGGCCAGTGCCTATTGTCAGCACAACTCAGTGCTCATCTGATGATGATGAGACTCAGTTGCCAATTTCTGGTGCGTACAGTGCTGGCGAGACAACCCAGGACCAGCCGGTGCTTGAAGAGGGGAGTGGAGATGATGAGGTCCTTGACCCATCATGGCGTCAGCCACAGGAAGGTGGTGGGAGCAGCTCTGAGGAAGAGATTCCCAGAACGGCCAAAAGAGGAGGGAGAGGGCGGGGGCAGACTTGGTTGCCTGTAGCCTCCACTTTGTCACCCATGAGGAGCAATCCTCTTCCAAAACAGAAAACGGGCGCACCCAGGACTTGCAGTGCGTGGTCTTTTTTTGACACAGTTGCAGATGACATTTGCTTTGTCAAATGCAAGCTGTGTCATCAGAAAGTGAAACGAGGGAAAAATGTGAGCAACCTCAATGCCACAAATATGTGGAAACATGTATGTACCAAGCACGAGGTGGAGTTACACAGACACACTGAAGATGTAGGCCAACCTTCAGCAGCACCTACCACCTCTTCAGCTCGTGTTGGGGCCTCTTCCTCCAGCTCACACACAGCTGGTTCGGCTTCCTCACTGGAACGCCATGGAAGAACCTCTGCCACTGTTGTCCAGAGACCCAGTGAAATTCCACCCACTGAACCACGTTCTCAGTCATCAGCACACTCCCAGGCCACTCACCAGCAATCGGTAGCACAGGCATGGGAGAAAAAGCGGCCATACTCGGCAAACCATCCCCGAGCACTGGCTCTGAATGCCGGCATTGCCAAACTACGGGCCTTTGAGATGCTGTCATTCAGGCTGTTGGAGACTGACACCTTCCGGAACTTGATGTCATTGGCAGTTCCACAATACAATGTGCCCAGCCGCTTTTATTTCAGCAGGCAAGCCGTCCCTGCCCTGCAAAAGCATGTGGAGGGAAAAATTAAAAATGCGCTACTAAATGCCGTCAGTAGCAAGGTCCACCTGACCACAGATGCGTGGACCAGTAGCCATGGACAGGGACGATACCTTTCCCTCACTGCCCATTGGGTCAATGTTGTGGAGCCGGGTACAGATCTGGAGAGTGGCTCTGTACGTATTCTGCCAACTCCAAGGATTGCAGGAATGCAGTCTGTACATATTGAGTCCTCCTCCTACTCTAGTTCCTCGGAATCAGCACTGCATGAGCCTGTTAGGCCAGATATGAGCACAGGTGTGGCCAAACGTCAACAGGCCGTCCTTAAATTAATTTCTTTGGGGAATCAGAGCCACACAGCACAGGAGCTCTGGAATGCCATCAAGCAGGAGAGCGATGTGTGGTTTGTGCCAGCGAATCTCCAGCCAGGTTTGGTAGTGAGTGACAATGGCCGAAATCTAGTGGCAGCTCTGGGCCTAGGCAACCTCACTCACATACCAGACCTGCAACAGATACCGTCCTGGGTAAGAGGGGACCAGTCAATTGCCACAAGTTTAACAGGATCCAGAAGCCTGACTGTCCCTATCTTATTAAGAGTCATAATTTTGGTATCAATCAGGTTCACAGCAGAACCACAGTCAACAAAAGCAGTAGTCTGAACCGGACCACTACCAAGTTCCAGTTCCACCTGCAGCACCATTTTTGCACATGAGGAAAATTGTACCTGAAGGTCTGGGTAGCCTCCTCGACTACTATCCAGACCTAGTCGTTTCCCGCCATCTTGGAGGATGACGGACAGGAGGGGCAGTCCTTCTTCCAGTGTCCAGATTCCTCACAATAGAAGCACAACTGCTTCTCCCGGCGGCGTCTTCTTTCCTTTTCCTCACAGGTGACAACGCTCACCTCCATAGCCACAGGAAGAGTCCGGGTCTCATCTCCACTGAAGAATAATGGTGTTTTCCGTTGCATAATGCCTCTAGCCCGTAGTCTGCGATCAATGCGAACTGCTTGGGTCATAGCATCCTCCAGTGAGTCAGGTGGAGGATGGAGTGCCAAGGTGTCCTTCAGACGTTCACACAGGCCTCTACGGAACAGCCCCCGAAGGGCGGCATCACTCCAAGAAATCTCAGCTGCCCAACGTCTAAATTCAATTCAGAACCATTCGGCCGAGTGCTCCCCCCTGACAGACACTCATAACCTTGTCCTCAGCCAAATGCACTCTATCAGGCTCATCATAAATAAGCCCTAAGACTTCAAAAAATGCATCCACAGACATTCTCTCAGGGGCAGAAGAGGAAAGCGAAAATGTCCAGGCTTGTGGGGACCCCCTAAGCAGGGACATAATCACCCCCACCCTCTGTCTCTCATCCCCAGAGGAGCGGGGTCGCAAAGAGAAAAAGAGCTTACAGCCCTCCTTAAATGCTCTGAATTAATCTTTGTTAAGAGCAAACGTATCTGGCAATTTAACCGGGGATTCGGGTGGGACTAAAATGACATCTCTATTCCCCACCTGCTGAAAGCCTGCGGAAAGCACCCCCTGAACTGAGTCCTCAACCCACCGTTGGTACTGAGCCAGAGCTTGGTGTTCCAAACTAAGCTTCTGCAGTGACTGAGTCAAGCATTTCACCTGCTCAGATAAAGCACACATTGGGTCCATGCTGCAGAAGTGAGGAGAGAAAAAAAAAAATTCAAGGTCAGTTATAATGTCAGGAACACCGCACTGAGCTTGCTCACTGAGCCAGTGCGCGTGTCCTGAGTAAAGCGAACTGTGTTCAAAGATACCTGTGGAGTGGTCAGCAGCCGGATAGGTGCGTACTTCAGAACTGCAGGACCTGAAGCACGTGACTGCTGGGGGCGTGGCCTAAACTCCAGAGAGCTAGGAGCTGCAAGAGAACTCCTAGCAGGGCAACTGCGAGACAAAGTTACCAAGGGGAATAGACAGGGAGGATAGTCAGAACGTAGCCAAAGAGTCATACACAGAGATAGCTGCAAGGTACAAGAGGGGCGAGCAGAGAGTAGTCAGATAGCAGGCAACGAGTCATACACAGAGATAGCTGCAAGGTCCAAGAGGGGCGAGCAGAGAGTAGTCAGATAACAGGCAACGAGTCATACACAGAGAGGGTAGCATGTTATGATTGAGTCACCATAGGAGGCAAAAACAGAAATGCTAGCTAAGTCCAGAAAACCAGAGAGGTTGGCAGCTATCGGATTGCAGACCCCTGAACCTATCAACACAACTAGCAGTAGCCGTGGGGGGTTCCTACGATGCCCTAGACCCCTCGATCACAGCCGGAGGACTAAATAGCCTAAAGACAGAAAGGGAAATCTAAACTGCCCCAGAGCAGACCCCAAAGCAAAAGGCAGCCCCCCACATATAATGACGGTGAAGCAAGAAGAAAGAACACAACACAGACAGAAAGATAGACTGAGCAAAGACGGGGCCCAAGCTAACTAGATAGGAAAGGACAGGAAGGCTGCTGTCTGCAATCCGTGAAAAACCCTATGAAAATAAGAGCCAACAGACTGACAGTGAAAAAGGCCCTGAAGACGCTAGGCTTCAAAAAGACTATGTCAGTACTCAGGAATATCCTGAAGACAGAGCAACCGGCAAAAGGAGATTCAGCTCACCCCAGCAGGGAATGGCAGAATCCAGAAAAGCAAGGCAAACAAAAACAAAACACAAATGCTAAAAGGCAAAGCAGAAAACTTAGGTTTAGAGGAGCAGGAATCAGTCTGGTCTCCTAGAAGTCCACAGAGAAATCACCCGCAGGGCAGAAGGGCGTCAGCAGCCTTATATCCAGTCCGTGACTCCACTCAGCCAGTCATCATCATTAGGCTCAGGTGCCTGATAATCAGGCTCATTACCTTCCTTTACCAGAATAGGGAGTTCACCAGACCTCAGTGACGAAGGGGAAAATGAACTCACAACAGTAGCGCAGTACAGAATCAACAGGCAAACTCACAACGGGGAACAGAACCGGGTCAGAACCATATAAGCAAGCTATAAAAACGAACAGGCACAGGCACACGGAGGTCACCACACTCGGCCAAAGGCAAAAGTATAACTGACAGTGATTGGAGCTTCCCAGGGGTTTAAGAAGCTCTCCCAGAACCAAAAAGAGGCCACAATCATTAACCCAAGGTGTGCAGGTCAAAACCTGCACTGAGCTCCAGACATTAACCCCTGACGTGCAGCTCAAAAACCTGCACTGGGATCATGACACTATCACCAGCAGAGGTAAAGAATATAAAGCCGCACTCAAATGGGGATAGGGCAGACAAGTGAAAACACCTGTGTAATGCTAAACAGACTGTAGAATAACTGAACCTACACCAAGAGAAAAGGTGTATCTGCTGTGGTTCGGCAGATAGAGAAGCCGATCACAAACACAGGCTCAAGTGTTCAAACCCTGGAGCATGACAGATGTTATTGTGTCTCAGGTTTCTTTGGATCACTGAAATCAATATCAAACACTTGTTATAATTAGTTTGCCAGGTGAGCTCAATTAAAGGAAAACTACTTAAAGCGGCTGTCTACCACTAGGAAAACCTCTTCACGATTTAAATGTTTGGTGCCAATAAATTAAAACACTTATACGCACCTCCCACGCCATCTCTGTTCGAGCGGTGTCAGCAATCGTGTTCTTGGGGATCACATGAGATTGTTATGATGCTTGAGTCCAATGCCCAATTTGTGCTAGCATACTTGTTCCCCCCTTTGGAGGAGAAAGTGGAGGAGGAGGCAACTAGGAGAGAGAAACTTCCAGCAATCCTCGGTGTTGGGTAGGACATGCGCTAGATCGCCTTCTGCCTCTGTCCCAGCCACCAGTACATTCAGCCCATAAACAGTTAGAGAGAAATGTAACGTCCCTGGCCATGCTCACTGGTCCACATATATTGCGTTCCTGGGGACCACATGAGGTTGTTATGACGCTCGAGCCCAGTGCTCAATTAGCGCTAGCATAACTATCTCCGCCTTTGGACAAATTGAACATCAATGGGAAGTCAGGGCTGCGGTGGCTCTCTGACTTGTTTTTAATGTTCAATTTATTCAAAAGTTGGATCAGTGACAGCTCACAAGTTAAAACAACCCCTTGAGATTCCCAGAAATGTGAATGCTGACAACTCACTCGCCAGTACGAGAGGTGAGTGTGCATGTTTTTATTTTATCAGTGCCAAACATTCAAATTGAGAAGGGGTTGTCCTAGTAGTGGACACCTCTATTAAGAACTATGTTCCACATTATTAAGCAGCCACAGGTTTCAAGGAATATGAAAAAGAAAAAGGATTTCTCTACTGCTGAAACGTATCAAATAGAGACATGCCTCGGACAAGGTATGAAAATGCTAGATATTTCATGAAAACTTGAGCGTTATCATTTCACTGTGAAAAGATGTGTGCCTGATACAGAGTTCAGATGATTTCATGTAGATAAAGGCATAATGAGGAAGATTTCTACCAGACAAATTCATTGGATTAAGAGATCAGCTGCTAAAATATCTTACAAAGCAGCAAAAAGGTATTTGAACCTGTTGGCAGCTCTGAAGTCCTGCAAACCTCAAGATGTAGGATCCTCCAGAGTCTTGCAGTTGTGCATAATCCTACAATTAATAAATAGTACTCACAAGCAGAAATGGATGCAGTAGCCCCAGACATAAATGAAGACTTATTTTAAAACAGTCTTGTTTACTGATGAGTGTCATGCAATCCTGGATGGTCCAGATGGATATAGTAGTGAACGGTTGGTGGATGGCCACCATGTCCCAACAAGCCGGCGACATAAGCTAGGAAATGGCGGAGTCATGTTTTCTGATGGAATCATTGGGAGAAAGCTGGTAGGCCCCTTTAGGGACTCTGAAGGTATGAATATGATCTCAGGAAATTATATAGAGTTTCTGACTGACCACCACTTTCTTCCGCGGTACAAATAGAAGAACCATACCATCTATAGCAAAATCATCCTCATACAAACAATGCACCATCTCATGTTGCAAAGAATATCGCTGAGTCATTGGCTGCTATGACCATAAAAGGAGAAAAACCTCATAATGTGGCCACCATCTTCCCCTGACCTCAACCCAATTGAGAACCTTTGGAGTATCCTAAAGCAAAAGCTCTATGAGGATGGAAGGCAGTTCACATCAAATCAGCAGCTCTGTGGGACTATTCTGACATTCTGAAAATATATTCAAGCAGAAAGTATCAAAAAACTCACAAATTCAACGGATGCAAGAATTGTGAAGGTGAAATCAAAGGAAACCTATGTTAACATGTAACTTGGCCTGTTAAGATGTTTTTGATTGAAAAAGCTTTTGATTACAGCAAATGTGACCCCTTAATGCTGCAACGGCCATTTAGGGAGAAAAAAAAGCATTTGCATATCAATTTGGATTGTGATGTATATTGGTTGAGTTCCATAATAATAATAATTTGCTTTCTTTAGAGAAAACATATTTTGTAGCACCTCACAAATGAGTTAAGGTTATAGTGCAATGATGAGCATTTGGTGAGTCTTTTCTGATGCAAATTTTCTGCAGCATTTCCACACTTATTGGATAAATTAAATTACCTGTCTTTTATATGAGTTTTTAGCCCATTTTTGAAGGTGCATTTTTTGTCTTTTTTTGATATGTCATGTTTTAAATCAAGCTGCTTTCTTTTTTTATACTACCTGGTATTTGATAAAGCTTTATTCTATAGTCATGTGTGAATTACGTATGCTTTTAGTGACTTTCGGCAGCGAAATAGAACTAATATAACTTTATTCTCATTTGCACAAGGAAAGACTAGAAGCAATGGGATGAAACTGAATGGGAGGAGACACAGATTAGACATTAGAAAAAACTTTTTGACAGAGAGATCAATGAGTGGAACAGGCTGCCACGAGAGGTGGTGAGTTCTCCTTTAATAGAAGTCTTCAAACAGAGGCTGGACAGACATCTGACTGGGATGATTTAGCGAATCCTGCTTTGAGCAGGGGGTTGGACCAGATGGCCCAGGAGGTCCCTTCCAACTCTACGATTCTATGATTCTATGAATACACATATGTGTTTTTAACTTATGGATTCTCTGCATCTAATTCAATTCTATGGCGAGAATCCGCACATATAACTCAGCACACTCGCAAGAAAAATTGACATGTTGGAGATTTTAAAAAAGCATCACAGCTCAGTTTATGTGGTGTAAAAAACACAGTAAGCATAACATTTCTATAAATCCCATCCACTTTGCTGGAACTGTTAGATGCTGTGTTTTTGAGCAGATAACATTACACAGCAATACATTAATCAACAATTCAAACAGGAGAAGTGAGGGCCCTGCTCACATGCTTACAATCTAGAAGGAAATAATCTGGACACAAAAGGTAAAAAGGGCTTGTCGTGGATGGTTCAGCCATATTACAATAAATAAGTTAGGGCTATTCAAATAACGTTGCATGAACCGGTCATCAGCAGGATCTGCATAAGTACATTTCTATGTGTCATTTTAGTAGTATAGACATGACAATTATTATTACCAACAATAAAATAGTTCAGATTAATAAGAATTTTTATGTCTATGGTGAGCTTTTCACAGACAACTGCTGTCGATAGATTTTTCAACATGCGCTGGACATATGCTGTTGCTTTCCCCAGGAGACTACCATTCAGCGTTTACATTTTTCCACGTGATAATATAGGCATGTGGAAAACTTGTAACATTGCAGGGATGATCAATCATATATTAGGAGGAGGAGCGTTGGTGTGCCAGAAATGCCGTGGGCCTTATAGTGTTACAATACATTTCTGTAGGCTCCTCCTGCTCTGCTCGCTCTGCTCTGTATCTATGGATACCACTGTTATTCCCCGGGGCATGGCATGAATTAGTCCAATTCCTATAAATAGAGATTCAAAAGAAATGTAGCACAGTATAAAGTGGAGACAGTAACATGCTTTAGATGCAAAAAATATATTTAAAAATTGTCAAAGTTACAAAATCATTTCCATGTAATGGTCAGAAACAACTGCTTACAGAGAAGAATAAAATTCTTTATTTAAAGCCTTATAAAGGTTGTCCTCCACAATATCAGTACTACTGAGTATTAATGAAATACACAGCAATGTAACTCTTCATCTGGAATAGGGCGGTGACTTGATATTCTGAACAGTATGACTTTACAAATACAGGACTGCAAAAAAACTTCTGATGGACAACTCATATAACTATGCAGATATCTGTGGTGACTGATATTTATTTTAAGCATCAATAATTCCAGGGAGTTGTACAAAAAAGGGATTCACGTAATATAATATAATCTATCCACCTTCTCCTAGTCGCAGGGGATATTTCTCCCAATCCTGGCCCCTCATGTTATAGTAAGTCAAACCTCTCAACTTCTACACTCAGAAACCCCTCTAATATCATTACTAGTGTTGAGCATTCCGATACCGCAAATATCGGGTATCGGCCGATATTCGCTGTATCGGAATTCCGATACTTAGTTCCGATACTTTTTTCATATCGAATACCGGAATCGGAAGTTCCCATAATGCTAGGAGCCCGCTCGATTTGATTCAGCCAATGGGGATCCTCAGAAGTGTGGGCACATCCTGTTAGGCATGTAGGCATGTTAACTACTGGCATGGCTGTGATTGGCTGCTGAAATGATGTCATGATGCACTATAAAAACCGCTGCAGCCGCCATTTCGGGTTCACTCTGCTGTGAATTCAGTTAGGGACAGGCTGCTGTTGAAGACTGTGAGGGACAGTTAGAAATAGCGATCATCCAAAATATCTATTGCTCTACCCAGGCTACATAATCCACCACTGTAGCATTTTTGTAGCTGTCTGCAAGGGCTGTGTGAGTGCAGACCCACGATGTGAAGTGTGTCCTGCAGGCACGTCTGCTTGTAGGCCGCCCAGCGTGTGTCTCTGCCTCATACACATTTTTCTTTTATTGCTGCTTTTTTTTTCTCCTGTATAGTGTGCTTCCATACGTATCCATATACGTTGGTTGCAAACACTAAAGGAGTGGACAGCGGAGCCTTTCAGCAGCCTTTCAGTGCTATAGCCCATTTCTCTGCACTGTTTTTGGCTGTCTGATAGGTCTCTCTGTGTGTGAGTGCAGCTCACGTTGCAGTGTGTTCTACAGCCACCGCTGGTTGTAGTCCGCTCAGCGTGCGTCACTGCCTCATACATAGTCCTTTTTTTGCAGATAATTTGTCCAGATTTTTGCTCCTATATTAGTGTGCTTCCATCCGCATCCATTGTCATTGTTTGGTTGCAAGCACTATATAGGATTAGATAGAGGAGCCTTTTTGCTGGCTTGTGCCCTTCAGGGCCAGCCAGACTAGTATCACCCTATTTTTTGGAGCCTCATCAATTGCATTGTAGGTTAGCTTCCTGCATTGTAATCGCTCCAAAAAGTTTGTGATACTATAGCTTTCAAACTTTGGTCACATCCTTTTCTTTTCCCCCCCCCAAAAAAAGGAAATAAAGTTCACCAAACACTCCACTTTAGAGTTGTGTAGGCCATATTAGATCATATTAAAGTGTAGTACACACACTCTTAGCCAAATTAGTGTTTCTTATACTGGTTAGCAGGTGTTCAGGAATAAGAACACTAAGCCACCCCTTTTTTACTTTTCTGCCTATCTTTATCAGTCTACCAAGATGAAGAAGGCAGGGAGTAAGGCACGTGGTCGTAGCCGTGGAGTTTCAGCAGGGAGAGGACGGGGGGATTCAGCAGGGAGAGGACGTAGGGATTCGGTGTCTGCTGCGGCCACCAGTGACCCGGCATCCCCCACTTTTACCAGGCAACAGTCCTTCATGCGCAGCTTTGTAGGACCTCGCCGTACCCCACTGCTGCGTGACGAACAAATTGAAGCCATTGTCGGATGGATGGCAGCTAACGCATCCACTTCAATGACTTCCGCATCCTCCCAGGGCCAGAGCACTGAAGAGCAACCATCTGTCTCTTCACCACCTGCCAAATTGCCCAGGCAGTCTGAGAGCCCTGGACAGGAGCCATCTCAATCTTTACTTCTGTTCTCAAAATCTGTTGGCTTGGAAAGAGGTGGCTAGCCAAGCAGCATTCTAGAGCGTGAAGAAGAGGGAGTATGCAGTGATGCGCAACTGCTTTGTCCCTCTGAATCTGAAGAGGCGGGTGGGCCAGTGCCTATTGTCAGCACAACTCAGTGCTCATCTGATGATGATGAGACTCAGTTGCCAATTTCTGGTGCGTACAGTGCTGGCGAGACAACCCAGGACCAGCCGGTGCTTGAAGAGGGGAGTGGAGATGATGAGGTCCTTGACCCATCATGGCGTCAGCCACAGGAAGGTGGTGGGAGCAGCTCTGAGGAAGAGATTCCCCGAACGGCCAAAAGAGGAGGGAGAGGGCGGGGGCAGACTTGGTTGCCTGTAGCCTCCACTTTGGCACCCATGAGGAGCAATCCTCTTCCAAAACAGAAAACGGGCGCACCCAGGACTTGCAGTGCGTGGTCTTTTTTTGACACAGTTGCAGATGACATTTGCTTTGTCAAATGCAAGCTGTGTCATCAGAAAGTGAAACGAGGGAAAAATGTGAGCAACCTCAATGCCACAAATATGTGGAAACATGTATGTACCAAGCACGAGGTGGAGTTACACAGACACACTGAAGATGTAGGCCAACCTTCAGCAGCACCTACCACCTCTTCAGCTCGTGTTGGGGCCTCTTCCTCCAGCTCACACACAGCTGGTTCGGCTTCCTCACTGGAACGCCATGGAAGAACCTCTGCCACTGTTGTCCAGAGACCCAGTGAAATTCCACCCACTGAACCACGTTCTCAGTCATCAGCACACTCCCAGGCCACTCACCAGCAATCGGTAGCACAGGCATGGGAGAAAAAGCGGCCATACTCGGCAAACCATCCCCGAGCACTGGCTCTGAATGCCGGCATTGCCAAACTACGGGCCTTTGAGATGCTGTCATTCAGGCTGTTGGAGACTGACACCTTCCGGAACTTGATGTCATTGGCAGTTCCACAATACAATGTGCCCAGCCGCTTTTATTTCAGCAGGCAAGCCGTCCCTGCCCTGCAAAAGCATGTGGAGGGAAAAATTAAAAATGCGCTACTAAACGCCGTCAGTAGCAAGGTCCACCTGACCACAGATGCGTGGACCAGTAGCCATGGACAGGGACGATACCTTTCCCTCACTGCCCATTGGGTCAATGTTGTGGAGCCGGGTACAGATCTGGAGAGTGGCTCTGTACGTATTCTGCCAACTCCAAGGATTGCAGGAATGCAGTCTGTACATATTGAGTCCTCCTCCTACTCTAGTTCCTCGGAATCAGCACTGCATGAGCCTGTTAGGCCAGATATGAGCACAGGTGTGGCCAAACGTCAACAGGCCATCCTTAAATTAATTTCTTTGTGGAATCGGAGCCACACAGCACAGGAGCTCTGGAATGCCATCAAGCAGGAGAGCGATGTGTGGTTTGTGCCAGCGAATCTCCAGCCAGGTTTGGTAGTGAGTGACAATGGCCGAAATCTAGTGGCAGCTCTGGGCCTAGGCAACCTCACTCACATACCATGTCTGGCACACGTGCTCACTTTGGTCGTGCAGAGCTTTCTGAGGGACTATCCGGATCTTGATGCACTGCTGTACAAGGTTCGCCTAGAGTGTGCTCACTTGCGGCGTTCCAGCATGGCAAGATCGCGCATTGCATCTCTGCAACACCGATTCCGCCTGCCAGAACATCGCATCATATGTGACCTCCCCACCAGGTGGAATTCAACGTTACATATGTTGGAGAGGTTGTGTGAGCAGCAGGCAGCAGTAATGGAGTACCAGCTGCATCAGGCGTAAACAAGTCGCACTGTGCGCCGGACACACTTCACCACCACTGAGTGGGCCACTATGAGGGACATCTGCCAAGTTTTGCGTGCCTTCGATGACTCCACGCGGATGGCCAGTGCAGATGATGCACTAGTCAGCATGACTGTCCCCCTTATCTGTCTGCTTCAAAAAACCTTACAAGCACTAAGTGAGGAGGTTTTTGAAGAGGTCGAGGATGAGGAGTCAGAAATGCCATCTGCTTCTGGCAAGTCTGCGCAACGTGCTTCCACACAAAGGCCCAGGCAGGGGACACTTAGTGAGGAGGATGACGAGGAGTCAATGGAGGAGGAGGAACACATCTCTCCAGAGGAGGGAGGTAAACAAGGCTCTAGTAGTCAGTGTGTACAGCGAGGGTGGGGTGATGCTGAGCAGGCTGAGATGCTGCCTTGAGCTGGGGACAGCGTTTCCGGTCCAGTTGGCAGTCTACAGCACATGGTTGATTTCATGCTGCAGTGCTTGTTAAATGACCTCCGCATCGCCAACATTCTCCACACGGCTGATTATTGGGTGTACACCCTCCTAGATCCTCGCTACCGGGACAACTTACAAAGCCTCATACCACAGTTGAACCGGGAGCGTAAAATGCAGGAGTACCAAGAAACACTTGTGCAGGCCATCATGTTCTCCATTCCCCCCCGCAAGTGTTGCTGGTAGTGCTTTTCAAAGCAGCCATGTGGGTAGAGGCAGTGGAGGAAGCTCTGCACAAAGAGGTAGCAGAGGCAGTGCCGCAGGACAAGGCAAGGCCAGTATGGCCCAAATGTGGAAAAGTTTTGTGGGACCGCCACAAATGGCTACACTATCACAGACGGCTCCAGTCAGCAGGAGGCAATGTTTCCGTCAGATGGTGACAGACTACTTGTCTTGCCCTGTTAGTGTACTCCCAGACGGCTCTTCCCCGTTCAAGTATTGGGTCTCTAAGCTGGATACATGGCCAGAGCTTAGCCAGTATGCATTGGAGGTGCTGGCTTGCCCTGCTGCCAGTGTATTATCGGAACGTGTCTTTAGTGCTGCAGGTGGTGTGGTAACAGACCGTCGCACGCGACTATCCGCCGATAATGTTGACCGGCTTACTTTTCTGAAAATGAACAAGGCCTGGATCTCACCTGAATTTGCCAGTCCTCTTCCAGAATAAATAATTGGCTGGCAACAGGATCCAGGTCTCCTGTTGTGTTCATGTTTCTATGACCTGAACTTTATTTCCTGGGCTACAGCAACACCCGTTGTTGCTCAGAAGTGCTGTCCACACAGACAAAACACTCGCTCATGTGTAAGTGGGGTTCGGTAACGTCAGCTGATCCCCTGCTGTATGTATGGCAAAGTTTCCTGCTCCCTCCACAGTCAAACAACCTCAGATTTACACCCGGCTCCAAGTAGGCCTCGGCCTACTACCTGATTTTCCCTGGGTTCCGACACTGCCAGTTGGTGCTAAGAAGTGCTGTACGCACAGACAAAACACTCGCTTATGTGTAAGTGGGGTTCAGTAACGTCAGCTGATCCCCTGCTGTGTGTACGGCAAACTCTCCTGCTGCCTACAACTTCTGACTACCTCTGATTTAATATGTTCTCTGATTTGCCCTCTGTCTCCACTCTGTTTTGAGTATTTCCTCCGGCCTACAACACCGCCTGTTTCTGCTCTCAAGTGCCGTCTGCACAATCAACACTTGTTCCTGTGTTACCTGGGTCCTGTAACATCTGCTCATCTCCAGAGGTGAGTCCGGCAATGTCTCCTGCTTTGTCTACATTCCCACTACTTGTAGTGGAAAAGTGGACAGAGCAGGAGACATTGCCTGACTCACCTCTAGGGAGAAGCTGCTGTTACAGAACCCCAGTAACACAGGAACAAGTGTGGGTTGTGCAGACGGCATTTCAGAGCAGCAACTGGCGTGGTTGGAAGCCAGAGGAAATACTCAAAACAGAGTGAAGACAGAGGCCTAATTGGAGTACGTTGACAGTTAGTAGTAGTCTAGAAACAATCGAAAACCGCTACCAAGTAGGCCTCGGCCTACTACCTGATTTTCCCTGGGCTCCGACACCGCCAGTTGGTGCTAAGAAGTGCTGTACGCACAGACAAAACACTCGCTCATGTGTAAGTGGGGTTCGGTAACGTCAGCTGATCCCCTGCTGTGTCTATGGCAAAGTGTCCTGCTCCCTCCACAGTCAAGCAACCTCAGATTTACACCTGGCTCCAAGTAGCCCTCGGCCTACTACCTGATTTTCCCTGGGCTCCAACACCGCCAGTTGGTGCTCAGAAGTGCTGTCCGCACAGACAAAACACTCGCTCATGTGTAAGTGGGGTTGGGTAACGTCAGCTGATCCCCTGCTGTGTGTACGGCAAACTCTCCTGCTGCCTCCAAATTCAAACAACGTCTTATCTTAAACTGCCTCCAAGTAGGCCTCAGCCTACAAAATGACTATCCCTGGGCTCCAACATCGTCAGTTGTTGCTCGGTAGTGCTGTCCACACAGAAAAAAACA
Source organism: Dendrobates tinctorius (assembly GCF_039654945.1). Classification (NCBI taxonomy): domain Eukaryota; kingdom Metazoa; phylum Chordata; class Amphibia; order Anura; family Dendrobatidae; genus Dendrobates; species Dendrobates tinctorius. The sequence goes on along the minus strand of NW_027361762.1, from coordinate 13,338,983 downwards.
CTCGTTCATGTGAAAGTGGGGTTCGGTAACGTCAGCTGATCCCCTGCTGTGTGGAGGGCAAACTGCTGCTGCCTCCAAATTGTAACAACTTCAGATTTAAACATTCTCTGATTTGGCCTCTGTCTCCACTCTGTCTCTAGTATTTCCCCTGACCTCCAACACCGCCAGTTCCTGCTCACAGTTGCTGTCCACGCTTTCCACACTTGTTCCTGTGTTCCTGGTGTTCTGTTACGTGAGCAGATCCCCCAATGTGTGTCCGCCACTGTCTCCTGCGCTGTCCACCTTCCCACTGCAAGCGGTGGGAATGTGGACAGAGCAGGAGACAATGGCAGACACACATCAGGGGATCTGCTGACATTACAGAACCCCAGTAACACAGGAACACGTGTGGATTGGGCAGACGGCTACTGTACGCATAAACTGGCGGTGTTGGTGGTCACGTGAAATCCTGGAAACAGAGTGGAGACAGATGCCTAATTGGAGTACGTTGACAGTCTGTTGTAGCCTACAAACAATCTAAAACTGCCACCAAGTAGGCCTCGGTCTACACCATGATTGTCCCTGGGCTCCAACAACGCCAGTTGGTGCTCGGAAATGCTGTCCACACAGAAAAACACACTTGTTCATGTGAAAGTGGGGTTCGGTAACGTCTGCTGATCCCCTGCTGTGTGTACGGCAAACTCTCCTGCTGCCTCCAAAGTCAAAATACCTCCGATTTACACCTGGCTCTTAGTACGCCTCGGCCTGCACCATGATTGTCCCTGGGCTCCAACAATGCCAGTTGGTGCTCGGAAGTGCTGTCCACACAGAAAAAAACACTCGTTCATGTGAAAGTGGGGGTCAGTAATGTCAGCTGATCCCCTGCTGTGTGGAGGGCAAAGTGTCCTGCTCCCTCCAAAGTCAAAATACCTCCGATTTACACCTGGCTCCTAGTACGCCTCGGCCTGCACCATGATTGTCACTGGGCTCCAACAACGCCAGTTGGTGCTCGGAAGTGCTGTCCACACAGAAAAAAACACTCGTTCATGTGAAAGTGGGGGTCGGTAACGTCAGCTGATCCCCTGCTGTGTGGAGGGCAAACTGCTGCTGCCTCCAAATTGTAACTACTTCAGATTTAAACATTCTCTGATTTGGCCTCTGTCTCCACTCTGTCTCTAGTATTTCCCCTGACCTCCAACATCGCCAGTTCCTGCTCACAGTTGCCGTCCACGCATTCCACACTTGTTCCTGTGTTCCTGGTGTTCTGTTACGTGAGCTGATCCCCCAATGTGTGTCCGACACTGTCTCCTGCGCTGTCCACCTTCCCACTGCAAGCGGTAGGAACGTGGACAGAGCAGGAGACATTGGCAGACACACATCAGGGGATCTGCTGACATTACAGAACCCCAGTAACACAGGAACACGTGTGGATTGGGCAGACGGCTACTGTACGCATAAACTGGCGGTGTTGGTGGTCACGTGAAATCCTGGAAACAGAGTGGAGACAGATGCCTAATTGGAGCACGTTGACAGTCTGTTGTAGCCTACAAACAATCTAAAACTACCACCAAGTAGGCCTCGGCCTTCACCATGATTGTCCCTGTTAAAACAACGCCAGTTGGTGCTCGGCAGTGTCTTTGGCATGGGTACTCCCTGTTGCCCAGCCTGGTTCCAGCACCCCAGCTGTTTCCGGGTAGTGTCAAGTTCACTATGCCACCAATCCGTTGTCCTGTCGTCTTGCGGCCGGGTTAGCCGACTCTACGGTGCCTGCAGTTTAGGTGACTCCTATGTGGGCTGCGGGAACTGGCACTGAAGGCTGGATCCGTAGTGCCAATGGGACATGGACCCCCTGTAGGACTGTGGGTTTCGGTAACTGCGTCCGGCTTGCGGCCTGGCTACTTTGCTTTGGATGGGTACCTTCTGCTACCCACCCGGGTTCCGGCACTGTCAGCTGGTTCTCGCCAGAGCCTTTGGCCTAGGTGCCTCCATCTCGGTATCCGAAGGTCCAGCACTGTCAGCTGGTCTTTGGTAGTGCTTTCTAGCACAGGTACCTCCTGCCTAGTAACCGTGGTCCAGCAACGTCAGCTGTTCCTCGGTAGTGCCATTGGCTCTTGTAGCTTTTGCTACTCATCTGGGTTCCAGCACCGTCAGCTGGTTCTCAGCAGTGTCTTTGGCACGGGTACTCCCTGTTGTCCAGCCTGGTTCCAGCACGCCAGCTGTTTCCGGGTAGTGTCAAGGTCACTATGCTACCAATCCGTTGTCCTGTCGTCTTGCGGCCGGGTTAGCCGACTCTACGGTGCCTGCAGTTTAGGTGACTCCTATGTGGGCTGCGGGAACTGGCACTGAAGGCTGGATCCGTAGTGCCAATGGGACATGGACCCCCTGTAGGACTGTGGGTTTCGGTAACTGCGGCCGGCTTACGGCCTGGCTACTTTGCTTTGGATGGGTACCTTCTGTTACCCACCCGGGTTCCAGCACTATCAGCTGGTTCTCACCAGAGCCTTTGGCCTATGTGCCTCCATCTCGGTATCCGAAGGTCCAGCACCGTCAGCTGGTCCTTGGTAGTGCTTTCTAGCACAGGTACCTCCTGCCTAGTAACCGTGGTCCAGCAACGTCAGCTGTTCCTCGGTAGTGCCATTGGCTCTTGTAGCTTTTGCTACTCATCTGGGTTCCAGCACCGTCAGCTGGTTCTCGGCAGTGTCTTTGGCACGGGTACTCCCTGTTGCCCAGCCTGGTTCCAGCACGCCAGCTGTTTCCAGGTAGTGTCAAGGTCACTATGCCACCAATCTGTTGTCCTGTCGTCTTGCGGCCGGGTTAGCCGACTCTACGGTGCCTGCAGTTTAGGTGACTCCTATGTGGGCTGCGGGAACTGTCACTGAAGGCTGGATCCGCAGTGCCAATGGGACATGGACCCCCTGTAGGACTGTGGGTTTCGGTAACTGCGGCCGGCTTGCGGCCTGGCTACTTTGCTTTGGATGGGTACCTTCTGCTACCCACCCGGGTTCCAGCACTGTCAGCTGGTTCTCGCCAGAGCCTTTGGCCTAGGTGCCTCCATCTCGGTATCCGAGGTCCAGCACCGTCAGCTGGTCCTTGGTAGTGGTTTTTAGCACAGGTACCTTCTGCTTAGTAACCGTGGTCCAGCACTGTCAGTTGGTCCTCGGTAGTGCCATTGGCTCTTGTTCCTTCTGCTACCCATCCGGGTGCCAGCACTGTTAGCTGGTTCTCGCCAGAGCCTTTGGCCTAGGTGCCTCCATCTCGGTATCCGAAGTCCAGCACCGTCAGCTGGTCCTTGGTAGTGCTTTTTAGCACAGGTACCTTCTGCTTAGTAACCATGGTCCATCACCGTCAGTTGGTCCTCGGTAGTGCCATTGGCTCTTGTTCCTTCTGCTACCCATCCGGGTTCCAGCACTGTCTGCTGGTTCTCGCCAGAGCCTTTGGCCTAGGTGCCTCCATCTCGGTATCCGAGGTCCAGCAACGTCAGCTGGTCCTTGGTAGTGGTTTCTATCACAGGTACCTCCTGCATAGTAACCAGGGTCCAGAACCGTCAGCTGTTCCTCAGTAGTGCCATTGGCTATTGTTCCTTCTGCTGCCACTACGGGTTCCAGTACTGTCAGCTGGTTCTCGCCAGTTTCTCAGCCTTCTTGTACCTTCTGCTACATTTCCAAGATCAAGCTTTTTGAAATTGACTTTGGTAATCCTTATTGATCTCCATGACGACGACCCTGATGACGACGACCCTGAAGACCACACTAAAGAAGACCAGAAATATGACCCTAAATAATAAGACCAAGAGGACAAAGAACATGAAGACAACCACCAAGATACAGAACAAAATACAGAAGAACAAGAAGCAGAAGAAGCAAAAGCAGAAAAACACAAAGCAGAAGAATATTAAGCATAAGACTAAAAATCAGCATAGAAGAAATCAAAATTATAAGCAGAAGAAGAAGCAGTAAATGGGGGTGAGTTCGTTCCTCCTCGTGGTGCCCCTGGAAAATGCCTGCTGCTGCAAGCCAAACTGAACTCGGACAAATCCTGTTGTAAATCTTTTGTGACAGGCAGAACGTAAGGTGTAATCTTATAACTTTTATACATAAGTACTACAGGAATGCCTGTCACCATAAGAAAATGAAGAAAAAGAAGAATAGGAAGAAGATGAAGAAATAGCATATGAAAATTAATAATAGCTGAATAAGAAGAATATGAAGAATGGAAAAAAAAATTAATGGGAAGAAGGTGAAGAAGATGAATAAGGTGAAGAAAAAGTTGATGAAAAAAATGCTACTGCTGCGGATCATGAAGGAGAAAGTGTGGGAGAAGTACAAAAGAAGGTGAAGAGCATGGAAGTTGTGAAACATACATATCTGACAAAATATAAAAAAGTTAACATAGTCAATATCTTTTTAACGCCGAACGTCTTGAAAAAAAAAATTGGAATTAATGCTATGCCATGTGATTTGAATAAACCACTATGCCTTTAATGTCTCCTCCACCTCCCACAATACATTCTACATGACTCTTATTTGTTTTCAATTACGTAGAATTAGCCAACAAGGAAAAAAAGGGCTTTTTTAAATTCCAATACCGGAAGTCCCATTGACTTGAATGGGACTTCCGGTATCGGAATCGGCGATACCCGATATTTTTTTCGTATCGGGCAATACCATCCGATACGATATTTTTGGGTATCGAACAGTATCGCTCAATACTAATCATTAATATTCCCTGCGTGCCTTCTGTCTCTTTTAATTGTGTCCTCTGGAATTCTTGCTCAGTGTGTAATAAACTCTCCTTCATCCATGACTACTTCCTTTCTGATTCTCTTAACCTTCTGGCTCTTACTGAAATCTGGATCCAGCACTCAGACACCACCGTTGCTGCTGCTCTTTCATATAGTGGACTACACTTTTCTCATACCCCAAGATCAGACAACAGAGCAGGTGGAGGCGTTGGTCTGCTCCAATTACTCAAATGTACCTTTCAGGTTATCCCCCAAGTACCCTGACTTGTCTTCCATTCTTTTGCGGCACAGAGTATCAGACTCTACATCCCGTTCGCCATGCGAGTGGCCATTGTGTATCGTCCTCCGGGCCCCTCCCATCAGTTCCTGGATCATTTTTCCACTTGGCTTCCACATTTTCTTTCTTGTGACATCCCCACCCTCATCATGGGGGATTTTAAGATCCCCATTCCCTTTCCCGTCTCCCCATCGGCTACTCACCTTTTATCTTTAACCTCCTTCTTCGGCCTTTCGCAGGTTACTATCTCTCCTACGCATGAAGATGGAAACTCCCTCGACTTGGTCTTCTCTCGGCTTTGCTCAGTGTATGATTTTACCAACTCCCCTCTCCCACTCTCTGACCACAACCTTCTTTCATTCTCTGTCAAGAACTGCCATTCCTCTCAGGACAACCCACTTTCCACACTTATAGAAATATACAGACCATTAACACCCAGAAGCCTATGAATAATTTGCAGTCATCATTAGCCCCAATCTTGTCCCTCTCATGTCCTGACTCTGCACTAAAGCATTATAATGAAACACTGCAAAGTGCCCTGGATAAAACTGCACCTCCTATACATAGAACAACTTGGCACAGACAGCGACAACCCTGGCACACGCTGCAAACACATTTCCTACAGCAGTACTCCAGGAGCGCTGAACGTCTATGGAAAAAATCCAATCTGGCCGAAGATTTCATCCATTATAAGTTTATGCTTAAAACATACAACTCTGCCATTTACTTCTCCAAACCAACCTATTTCAACACCTTAATCACCTCACTATCCAATAACCCTAAACGTCTCTTTGACACTTTTCATTCCCTACTCAAGCCAAGAGTGCAGGCCCCAATCACAGATCTCAGCGCTGATGATCTGGCCAATTATTTCAACGAAAAAGCTGACCATATCTGACAGGAAATTTTCTCCCAATCCCCTCATTCCATGCACTGTCCTCCATCCCCCACCTCATCTAGCTCACTCTTTGACTTTGAATCAGTCACAGAAGAAGAAGTGATCGGGCTACTTGCATCTTGTCCCTCTACTACTTGCATCAGTGATCCTATTCCATCGCATCTCCTCCAGTCTATTTCCCCAGCAGTCACCAATCACCTAGCAAAAATATTCAACCTCTTTCTTCCGGTATCATTCCCTCCTCATTTAAGCACGCCATCATACATCCATTACTTAAAAAACTATCCCTCAGCCAAAACTGTGCCGCTAACTATAGACCTGTCTCTAATCTTCCCTTCATCTCTAAACTCCTGGATTGCTTGGGCCACTCTCATCCTATCCGCTATTTCTCAGGCAACTCTCTTCTCGACCCTCTTCAATCCGGTTTCCGCTCTTTACACTCTACTGAAACTGCCCTCACTAAAGTCTCTAATGATCTACTCACAGCTAAATCTAATAGTCATTACTCCATGCTAATTATAGTGGTTTGAAAAAACCACTATCTTGTAATCCAAACGCTGCTAACTTATTCTTCTTATTATTATTAAGTTGATTTCCGCAATTAATACAGCCCGAACCGCTACACGCACAGACTCCGTTGAGGTGTCGTTTCGAAGCCAGCATCCTCGAGAGGTGTGCTAAGTATTTTTCGTGTCGATCGGATTTGTAGTTTTTGCGCAATTTGCGTTTGAAAATTTTTTTTCCCGTCATTGGAATGCATTGCCTCCAATGCTTTTCAATGGGAAATGGCAAAACGTACCCTGAGGCGATTGAAATGGCAGTTAAGCTCATTGATATGCGCAGGCACACCCAGTTACTATGCCAATGCCTACGAACGTCACATGACGCCCCCAGGACAGAGCTTCTGCCACATAATATCAGCTCTTAAAGCGAAACCCACAGCACAAATGCAAATCTAGCTTCATCACATGACACATGCCCCTGAGAGAGAATGTCGGCCAAAGTTGATTTAGAAGCCCAGTGAGCCAAACTAGCTCTTAAAGGGCCGACGCGCCAAATTGATTGTTAAAGGGCGGGCACACCGAAATGTATCTTAAAGGGCCGACACGCCAAATTGAAAGCTGAGCCACCCCGGCCTCCAAATCGGAGGCTAATCGACCCCGGCCTCCAAATCGGAGGCTAATCGACCCCGGCCTCCAAATCGGAGGCTGAGCCACCCCGGCCTCCATATCGGAGGCTGATTGACCCCGGCCTCCAAATCGAAGGCTGATCGACCCCGGCCTCCAAATCGGAGTCTGAGCCACCCCGGCCTCCAAATTGGAGTCTGAGCCACCCCGGCCTCCAAATCAGAGTCTGAGCCACCCCGGCCTCCAAATCGCAGGCTGAGCCAACTCGGCCTCCAAATCGGAGGCTAAGCCACCCCAGCATCCAAATCGGAGACTGATCGACCCCGGCCTCCATATCGGAGGCTGATCAACCCCGGCCTCCAAATCGGAGGCTGATCGACCCCGGCCTCCAAATCGGAGTCTGAGCCACCCCGGCCTCCAAATTGGAGTCTGAGCCACCCCGGCCTCCAAATCGGAGTCTGAGCCACCCCATCCTCCAAATCGCAGGCTGAGCCAACCCGGCCTCCAAATCGGAGGCTAAGCCACCCCGGCATCCAAATCGGAGGCTGAGCCAAACCGTCTTCCAAATCGGAGGCTGATCGACTCCGGCATCCAAATCGGAGGCTGAGCCACCCCGGCCTCCAAATCGGAGGCTGAGCCACCCCGACCTCCAAATCGGAGGCAGAGCCACCCCGGCCTCCAAATAGTAGGCTGAGCCACCCCAGGCTCCAATCGGAGGCTGAGCCACCCCGGCCTCCAAATCGGAGGCTGAGCCATCCCGGCCTCCAAATCGGAGGCTGAGCCACCCCGGCCTCCAAATCGGAGTCTGAGCCACCCCGGCCTCGAAATCGCAGGCTGAGCCACCCCGACCTCCAAATCGCAGGCTGAGCCAACCCGACCTCCAAATCGGAGGCTGAGCCACCCCGGCCTCCATATCGAAGGCTGATCGACCCCGGCCTCCAAATCGGAGGCTGATCGACCCCGGCCTCCAAATCGGAGTCTGAGCCACCCCGGCCTCCAAATTGGAGTCTGAGCCACCCCGGCCTCCAAATCGGAGTCTGAGCCACCCCGGCCTCCAAATCGCAGGCTGAGCCAACCCGGCCTCCAAATCGGAGGCTAAGCCACCCCGGCATCCAAATCGGAGGCTGAGCCAAACCATCTTCCAAATCGGAGGCTGATCGACTCCGGCATCCAAATCGGAGGCTGAGCCACCCCGGCCTCCAAATCAGAGGCTGATCCACGCCGGCCTCCAAATTGGAGGCTGATCCACCCCGGCCTCCAAATAGGAGGCTGATCGACCCCGGCCTCCATATCGGAGGCTGATCGACCCCGGCCTCCAAATCGAAGGCTGATCGACCCTGGCCTCCAAATCGGAGGCTGATCGACCCCGGCCTCCAAATCGGAGTCTGAGCCACCCCGGCCTCCAAATTGGAGTCTGAGCCACCCCTGCCTCCAAATCGGAGTCTGAGCCACCCCGGCCTCCAAATCGCAGGCTGAGCCAACCCGGCCTCCAAATCGGAGGCTAAGCCACCCCGGCATCCAAATCGGAGGCTGAGCCAAACCGTCTTCCAAATCGGAGGCTGATCGACTCCAGCATCCAAATCGGAGGCTGAGCCACCCCGGCCTCCAAATCGGAGGCTGAGCCACCCCGACCTCCAAATCGGAGGCAGAGCCACCCCGGCCTCCAAATAGTAGGCTGAGCCACCCTAGGCTCCAAATCGGAGGCTGAGCCACCCCGGCCTCCAAATCGGAGGCTGAGCCACCCCGGCCTCCAAATCGGAGTCTGAGCCACCCCGGCCTCGAAATCGCAGGCTGAGCCAACCCGACCTCCAAATCGCAGGCTGAGCCAACCCGACCTCCAAATCGGAGGCTGAGCCACCCCAGCCTCCAAATCGAAGGCTGATCGACCCCGGCCTCCAAATCAGAGGCTGATCGACCCCGGCCTCCAAATCGGAGTCTGAGCCACCCCGGCCTCCAAATCGGAGTCTGAGCCACCCTGGCCTCCAAATTGGAGTCTGAGCCACCCCGGCCTCCAAATCGGAGTCTGAGCCACCCCGGCCTCCAAATCGCAGGCTGAGCCAACCCGGCCTCCAAATCGGAGGCTAAGCCACCCCGGCATCCAAATCGGAGGCTGAGCCAAACCGTCTTCCAAATCGGAGGCTGATCAACTCCGGCATCCAAATCGGAGGCTGAGCCACCCCGGCCTCCAAATCGGAGGCTGAGCCACCCCGACCTCCAAATCGGAGGCAGAGCCACCCCGGCCTCCAAATAGTAGGCTGAGCCACCCCAGGCTCCAAATCAGAGGCTGAGCCACCCCGACCTCCAAATCGGAGGCTGAGCCACCCCGACCTCCAAATCGGAGGCTGAGCCACCCCGGCCTCCAAATCGGAGGCTGAGCCACCCCGGCCTCCAAATCGGAGGCTGAGCCACCCCGGCCTCCAAATCGGAGTCTAAGCCACCCCGGCCTCGAAATCGCAGGCTGAGCCAACCCGACCTCCAAATCGCAGGCTGAGCCAACCCGACCTCCAAATCGGAGGCTGAGCCACCCCGGCATCCAAATCGGAGGCTGATCGACCCCGGCATCCAAATCGGAGGCTGAGCAACCCCGGCCTCCAAATCGGAGTCTGAGCCACCCCGGCCTCCAAATCGGAGTCTGAGCCAACCCGTCTTCCAAATCAGAGGCTGATCGACTCCGGCATCCAAATCGGAGGCTGAGCCACCCCGGCCTCCAAATCGGAGGCTGAGCCACCCCGGCCTCCAAATCGGAGGCTGAGCCACCCCGGCTTCCAAATCGGAGGCTGAGCCACCCCAGCCTCCAAATCGGAGGCTGAGCCACCCCGGCCTCCAAATCGGAGTCTAAGCCACCCCGGCCTCGAAATCGCAGGCTGAGCCAACCCGACCTCCAAATCGCAGGCTGAGCCAACCCGACCTCCAAATCGGAGGCTGAGCCACCCCGGCATCCAAATCGGAGGCTGATCGACCCCGGCATCCAAATCGGAGGCTGAGCAACCCCGGCCTCCAAATCGGAGGCTGAGCCACCCCGACCTCCAAATTGGAGTCTGAGCCACCCCGGCCTCCAAATAGGAGGCTGAGCCACCCCAGGTGCCAAATAGGAGGCTGAGCCACCCCGGGCTCCAAATCGGAGGCTGAGCCACCCCGGCCTCCAAATCGGAGGCTGAGCCACCCCGGCCTCCAAATCGGAGGCTGAGCCACCCCGGCCTCCAAATCGGAGGCTGAGCCACCCCGGCCTCCAAATCGGAGGCTGAGGCACCCCGGCCTCCAAATCAGATGCTGAGGCACCCCGGCCTTCAAATCGGAGGCTGAGCCACCCCGGCCTCCAAATCGGAGGCTGAGCCACCCCGGCCTCCAAATCGGAGGCTGAGCCACCCCGGCCTCCAAATCGGAGGCTGAGCCAACCCATCCTCCAAGTCGGAGGCTGAGCCACCCCGGCCTCCAAATCGGAGGCTGAGACCCCGGCCTGCAAATCGGAGGCTGAGCGACCCTGGCCTGCAAATCGGAGGCTGAGCCACCCCGGCCTCCAAATCGGAGGCTGAGCCACCCCGGCCTCCAAATCGGAGGCTGAGCCAACCCATCCTACAAGTCGGAGGCTGAGCCACCCCGGCCTCCAAATCGGAGGCTGAGCCCCTCGGCCTGCAAATCGGAGGCTGAGCGACCCCGGCCTGCAAATCGGAGGCTGAGCGACCCCGGCCTCCAAATCGGAGGCTGAGCGACCCCAGCCTCCAAATCAGAGGCTGAGCGACCCCAGCCTCCAAATCAGAGGGTGATCGACCCTGGGGTCCAAATCGGAGGCTGAGCGACCCCGGCCTCCAAATCGGGAGCTGAGCCACCCCGGCCTCCAAATCAGAGGCTCATCGACCCCGGCCTCCAAATTGGAGGCTCAACGACCCCGGCCTCCAAATCGGAGGCTCAATGACCCCAGCCTCCAAGTCGGAGGCTCATCGACCTCGGCCTCCAAATCGGAAGCTCATCGACCCCGGCCTCCAAATCGGAGGCTGAGCGACCCCAGCCTCCAAATCTTACCCAGAGTGGCCCCACCCAACAAACCGGACCCTGAGGAGCCCCGCCCACCAAATCGGACCCAGAGGTGCCCCGCCCACCAAATTGGACCCAGAGGGGCTCTGCCCACAAAATCGGACCCTAAGGGGCCCCACCCACAAAATCAGACCGAGAGGCCCCGGCCACAAAATCTGACCCTGAGGGATCCTGTCCACCATTTCAAGCTCTGAGGAGCCCAGGCCACCGAATCGGATCCTGAGGGGCCCAACCAACAAAATCAGACCCTGTGGGGCCCCGCCCACCAAATCGGACCCAGAGTGGCCCCACCCACCAAATCGGACCCTGAGAGGCCCCGCCCACCAAATTGGACCCAGAGTTGTCCCGCCCACCAAATCGGACCCAGAGTGGTCCCAACCACCAAATTGGACCGAGAGGGGCTCCGCCCACAAAATCAGACCCTAAGGGGCCCCACCCACAAAATCAGACCCTGAGGGGCCCATGCCTCAAAATCAGACCCTGAGGGGCCCCAACAAAATCGGACCCTGAGGGGCCTCGGCCACAAAATCGGACCCTGATGGGCCCCAGCCACAAAATCGGACCCTGAAGGGCCCCAACCAAAAAATCGGACCCTGAGGGGTCCCAACCACAAAATCGGACCCTGAGGGGCCCCGGACACAAAATCGGACCCTGTGGGGCCCCGGCCACAAAATCGGACCCTGAGGGGCCCAACCCACAAAATCGGACCCTGAGGGGCCCCAGACAGAAAATGGGACCCTGAGGGGCCCCGCCCACCAAATTGGACCCTGAGGGAACACGCTCGCCAAATCGGACCCTGAGTAGCCCCGCCGAACAAAACGGACCCAGAGTGGCCCCACCCACCAAATCGGACCCAGAGTGGCCCCACCCACAAAATCGGACCCTGAGGGGCCCCAACCACAAAATCGGACCCTGAGGAGCGACGGCCACAAAATCGGGCCCTAAAGGGCCCCACTCACAAAATTGGACCCTGAGGGGCCCCGGCCACAAAATCGGACCCTGAGGGGATCCGGCCACAAAATCAGACCCTGAGGGGCCCCGGCCACAAAATCAGACCCTGAGGGGCCCCGGCCACAAAATCAGACCCTGAGGGGCCCCGGCCACAAAATCGGACCCTGAGGGGCCCCACTCACAAAATCGGACCCTGAGGGGCCCCACCCACAAAATCGGACCCTGAGGGGCCACACCCACCAAATCCGACCCTGAAGGGCCCCGCCCACCAAATCGGACCCTGAGTGGCCCCACCCACCAAATCGGACCCAGAGAGGCCCTGTCCACCAAACCGGACCCTGAGGGGCCCCACCCACCAAATCGGACCCTGTGGGGCCCCACCCACTAAATCAGACCCAGAGTGGCCCCGCCCACCAAATCGGACCCTGAGAGGACCCGCCCGCCAAATCGGACCCTGAGGGGCCCCACCCACCAAATCGGACCCTGAGTAGCCCCGTCCAACAAAATGGACCAGAGTGGCCCCACCCACCAAATCGGATCCAGAGTGGCCCCACCCACAAAATTGGATCCAGAGTGGCCCCACCCACAAAATTGGACCTTGAGGGCCCCGGCCACAAAATCGGACCCTGAGGGGCCCAACCCACAAAATCGGACCCTGAGGGGATCCAGCCACAAAATCAGACCCTGAGGGGCCCCGGCCAGAAAATCGGACCCTGAGGGGCCCCACTCACAAAATTGGACACTGAGGGGCCCCACCCACAAAATCGGACCCTGAGGGGCCACACACACAAAATCGGAGCCTGAGGGATCCCCGCCAACAATTCCAAGCCCTGAGGAGCCCAGGCCAAGGAATCAGATCCTGAGGCGCCCCACCCACCAAATCAGGCCCTGAGGCCAAAGTGGCCCCTGAGAGGCACTCACAGTTAAAACGGATCCTGAGTTGAAAGTCTTGCAGGGGCAGCAGGCAAGTCTCTCTTAAAGGGGCAGCCCGGGAACCATTTCAAACCACTATCTGTACTTCCTTCAGGAAATACACATCTAGTTATAGTGGTTTGAAAAAAACACTATATTGTAATCCGAACGCTGCTAACCTATTATAGTGGTTTGAAAAAACCACTATATTGTAATCCGAACGCTGCTAACTTCTTCTTCTTATTATTTTCCAGTTGATTTCCGCAATTAATGCGGCCCAAACCGCTACACGCACAGGCTCCGTTGAGGTGTCGTTTCGAAGCCAGCGTCCACGAGAGGTGTGCTAAGTAATTTTCGTGTCGATCGGATTTGTAGTTTTTGCGCAATTTGCATTTGAAAAAACATTTTCCTCAACGCATTTCAATGGGGAAATGTTGCCACAGACAAAACATGCCCTGAGGCGATTGAAATGGCAGTTATGCTCATTGATATGCGCAGGCACACGCAGTTACTATGCCAACGCCTACGAACGTAACATGACCTTTCCAGGACACAGTTTCTGGCAGATAATTTCTGCTCTTAAAGCGAAACCTACAGCACAAATGCAAATCTAACTTCATCACATGACGCATGCCCCTGAGAGAGAATGTGCGCCAAAGTGGATTTAGAAGCCCAGTGAGCCAAACTGGCTCTTAAAGGGCCAACGCGCCAAAGTGATTCTTAAGGGGCTGGCGCACCGAAATGAGTCTTAAAGGGCCAGCGTGCTAAATCGAAAGCTGAGTGATCCCAGGCTCCAAATCGGAGGCTGAGCCGCCCCGGCCTCCAAATCGGAGGCTGATCGACCCTGGCCTACAAATCGGAGGCTGAGCCACCCTGGCGTCCAAATCGGACCCAGAGTGGCTCCGGTCACCAAATCGGACCCTGAGGTGCTCCGCCCACCAAATCGGACCCTGAGGGGCCCCGCCCACCAAATTGGACCCAGAGTGGCCCCGCCCAACAAATCGGACCCTGAAGGGCCCCACCCACAAAATCGGACCCTGGGGGGCCCCGGCCACAAAATCAGACCCTGAGGGGCCCCACCCACCAAATCGGACCCTGAAGGGCCCCGCCCACCAAATCGGACCTGAGGGGCCCCGCTCACCAAATCGGACCCTGAGGGGCCCCGCCCACCAAATCGGACCCTGAGTGGCACCGCCCACCAAATCGCACCCTGAGGGGCCCCGCCCCACCAAATCGGACCTTGAGGGGCCCCACCCACACAATCGGACCCTGAGAGGCCTCGCCCCACCAAATCGGACCCTGAGGGGCCCGGCCCACCAAATCGGACCCTGAGGGGCCCCGCTCACCAAATGAGACCCTGAGGGGCCCGCCCACCAAATTGGACCCTGAGGGGCTCCACCAAAAAAATCGGACCCTGAGGGGCCCGGCCACAAAATTGGACCCTGAGGGGCCCCGGCCACAAAATCGGACCCTGAGGTGCCCCACCCACAAAATCAGACCTTGAGGGGCCCCACCCACAAAGTCAGACCCTTAGGGGCCCCGGCCACAAAATCGGACCGTGAGGGGCCCCACCCACAAAATCAGCTTTGAGGGGCCCCAAACACAAAATCGGACCCTGAGGGGCCCCACCCACAAAATCAGACCCTGAGGGGCCACACCCACCAAATCAGACCCTGAGGGATCCCGGCCACCAATTCAAGCCATGAGGAGCCCAGGCCACTGAATCGGATCCTTAGGGGCCCCACCCACCAAATCAGACACTGAGGCCAAAGTGGCCCCTAAGAGGCACTCACAGTTAAAACAGATCCTGAGTTGAAAGTCTTGCAGTGACAGCAGGCAAGTCTCTCTTAAAGGGGCAGCCCGGGCACCATTTCAAACCACTATCTGTACTTCCTTCAGGAAATACACATCTAGTTCTTCTTCTTATTATTATTATTTTCCAGTTGATTTCCGCAATTAATGCAGCCCGAACCGCTACACGCACAGACTCCGTTGAGGTGTCGTTTCGAAGCCAGCGTCCATGAGAGGTGTGCTAAGTATTTTTCGTGTCGATCGGATTTGTAGTTTTTGCGCAATTTGTGTTAGAAAATTTTTTTTCCCGTCATTGGAATGCACTGTCTCAATGCATTTGAATGGGGAAATTTTGCCATAGACAAAACATGCCCTGAGGCGATTGAAATGGCAGTTGAGCTCATTGATACGCACAGGCAGACCCAGTTACTATGCCAACGCCTACGAACGTCACATGACGCCCCAAGGACAGAGCTTCTGCCACATAATATCAGCTCTTAAAGCGAAACCCACAGCACAAATGCAAATCTAGCTTCATCACATGACGCATGCCCCTGAAAGAGAATGTGCGCCAAAGTGTATTTAGAAGCCCAGTGAGCAAAACTGGCTCTTAAAGGGCCGAAGCGCCAAAGTGATTCTTAAAGGGCCGGCGCACCGAAATGAGTCTAAAGGGCCGACGCGCCAAATCGAAAGCTGAGTGACCCCAGGCTCCAAATCGGAGGCTGAGCCACCCCGGCCTCCAAATCGGAGGCTGAGCCACCCTGGCCTCCAAATCGGACCCAGAGTGGCCCCGCCCACCAAAAAACGGACCCAGAGTGGCACAGCCCACCAAATCGGATACTGAGGGGCCCCGCCCAACAAATCAGACTCAGAGTGGCCCTACCCACCAAATCGGACCCAGAGGGGCCCTGCCCACCAAATCGGACCCTGAGGAGCTCCGTCCACCAAATCGGACCCAGAGTGACCCCGCCCACCAAATCGGACCATGAAAGGGCCCCGCCCACCAAATCGGACCCAGAGGGGCCCCACCCACCAAATCGGACCCTGAGGGGCACCGCCCACCAAATTGGACCCTGAGGGGCACTGCCAACTAAATCGGACCAAGAGGCCACGCCCACCAAATCGGACCCTGAGGAGCCCCGCCCACCAAATCAGACCCCGAGGGGCACCGCCTACCAAATCAGACCCTGAGGGGCCCCGCCCACCAAAATGGACCCAGGGGCTCCACCCACAAAATCAGACCCTAAGGGGCCCCACCCACAAAATCGGACCCTGAGTGGACCCGGCCACAAAATCAGACCCTGAGGGGCCCCAACCACAAAATCGGACCCTGAGGGGCCCCGGCCACAAAATCGGACCCTGAGGGGCCCCACCCACAAGATCGGACCCTGAGGGGCCCCAGCCACAAAATCGGACCCTGAGCAGCCCAACCACAAAATCGGACCCTGAGGGGCCCCGGCCACAAAATCGGACCCTGAGGGGCCCCGGCCACAAAATCGGACCCTGAGGGGCCCCGGCCACAAAATCGGACCCTGGGGGGCCCGGCCACAAAATCGGACCCTGAGGGGCGCCGGCCACAAAATCGGACCCTGAGGGGCCCCAACCACAAAATCGGACCCTGAGGGGCCCCGGCCACAAAATTGGACCCTGAGGGCCCCCAACCACAAAACCGGACCCTGAGGGGCCCCAACCACAAAATCGGACCCTGAGGGGCCCCAACCACAAAATCGGACCCTGAGGGGCCCCGGCCACAAAATCGGACCCTGAGGGGCCCCGGTCACAAAATCGGACCCTGAGAGACCCCGGCCACAAAATCGAACCCAGAGGGGCCCCACCCACAAAATTGGACCCTGAGGGGCCCCACCCACAAAATCGGACCCAGAGGGGCCCCGCCCACCAAATCGGACCCTGAGGGGCCCCGCCCACCAAATCGGACCCTGAGGGGCCCCACCCACAAAATCAGACCCTGAGGGGCCCCGGCCATAAAATCAGACCCTGAGGGGCCCCGGGCACGAAATCGGACCCTGAGGGGCCCCACCCACAAAATCGGACCATGAGGGGCCCCACCCACAAAATCGGACCCTGAGGGGCCCCACCCATAAAATCAGACCCTGAGGGGACCCACCCACAAAATCGAACCCTGAGGGGCCTCACCCACAAAATCGGACCCTGAGGGGCCACACCCACAAAATCAGACCGAGGGGCCCCTCCCACAAAATTGGACCCTGAGGAATCCCGACCACTAATTCAAATCCTGAGGAGCCCAGGGCACCGAATCGGATCCTGAGGGGCCCCACCCACCAAATCAGACCCTGAGGCCAAAGTGGCCTCTGAGAGGCACCCACATTTAAAACGGATCCTGAGTTGAAAGTCTTGCAGGGGCAGCAGGCAAGTCTCTCTTAAAGGGGCAGCCCAGGCACCATTTCAAACCACTATCTGTACTTCCTTCAGGAAATACACATCTAGTATTATTATTACTATTCAGTTGATTTCCGCAATTAATGCGACCCGAACCGCTACACGCACAGACTCCTTTGAGGTGTCGTTTCGAAGCCAGCATCCACGAGAGGTGTGCTAAATATTTTTCGTGTTGATCGGATTTGTAGTTTTTGCGCAATTTGCGTTTGAAAAAACATTTTCCTGTCATTGGAATGCATTGTCTCAATGCATTTTAATGGGAAAATGTTGCCATAGGGAAAGCATGGGGCAGTCGTGAGGTGGCAGTTAAGCTCAATGATATGCGCAGGCACACCCAGTTACTATGCCAATGCCTACGAACTTTACATGACCCCAGCAGGACACAGATTCTGCAAGATAATATCAGCTCTTAAAGCGAAACCCAAAGCACAAATGCAAATCTAGCTTCATCACATGACGCATGCCCCTTAAAGATAATGTGCGCCAAAGTGGATTTAGAAGCCCAGTGCGCCAAACTGGCTCTTAAAGGGCCGACGCGCCTAAGTGATTCTTAAAGGGCCGGCGCACCAACATGAGTCTTAAAGGGCCAACGAACCAAATCGAAAGCTGAGTGACCCCACGCTCCAAATCGGAGGCTGAGCCACCCCAGCCTCCAAATCGGAGGCTGATCGACCCTGGCCTACAAATCGGAGGCTGAGCCATCCTGGCCTCCAAATCGGACCCAGAGTGGCCCCGCCCACCAAATCGGACCCAGAGTGGCCCCGCCCACCAAATCAGACTCTGAGGGGCTCCACAGGCCAAAGTGGACCCTGAGAGGCACCCACAGTTAAAACAGATCCTGAGTTGAAAGTCTTGCAGGGGCAGCAGGCATGTCTCTCTTAAAGGGGCAGCCCGGGCACCATTTCAAACCACTATCTGTACTTCCTTCAGGAAATACACGTCTAGTTATTATTATTCAGTTGATTTCCGCAATTAATGCGGCCCGAACCGCTACACACACAGACTCCGTTGAGGTGTCGTTTCGAAGCCAGCGTCCACGAGAGGTGTGCTAAGTATTTTTCGTGTCGATCGGATTTGTAGTTTTTGCGCAATTTGCGTTAGAAATGTTTTTTTCCCATCATTGGAATGCATTGTCTCAATGCATTTGAATGGGGACATTTTGCTATAGACAAAACATGCCCTGAGGCGATTGAAATGGCAGTAAGCTCATTGATATGCGCAGGCAGACCCAGTTACTATGGCAACGCCTACGAACGTCACATGACCTATCCAGGACAGAGTTTCTGGCAGATAATTTCAGCTCTTAAAGCGAAACCCACAGTACAAATGCAAATCTAGCTTCATTACATGACGCATGCCCCTGAGAGAGAATGTGCGTCAAAGTGGATTTAGAAGCCCGGTGAGCCAAACTGGCTCTTAAAGGGCCAACGTGCGAAAGTAATTCTTAAAGGGTCGCGCACCGAAATGAGTCTTAAAGGGCCGGCGCGCCAAATCGAAAGCTGAGTGACCCCAGGCTCCAAATCGGAGGCTGAGCCACCCCGGCCTCCAAATCGGAGGCTAAGCCACCCTGGCCTTCAAATCGGACCCAGCATGGCCCCGCTCAAAAAATTGGTCCCAGAGTGGCCCCGCCCACCAAAACGGACCCAGAGTGGCACAGCCCACCAATTCGGACCCTGAGGGTCCCCGTCCACCAAATCAGACTCAGAGTGTCCCCGCCCACCAAATTGGACCCTGAAGGGCCCTGCCCACCAAATTGGACCCAGAGTGGCCCCGCCCACCAAATCGGACACTGAGGAGCAACGCTTACCAAATCGGACCCTGAAGGGGTCCCCACCCACCAAATCGGACCCAGAGGGGCCCTGCCCACCAAATCGGACCCAGAGGGGCCCCGCCCACCAAATCAGACTGAAAGTGGCCCCGCCCACCAAATCGGACCCTGAGGGGCCCCACCCACAAAATCGGACCCTGAGGGGTCCCAGCCACAAAATCGGACCCTGAGGGGCCCCTGCCACAAAATTGGACCCTGAGGGGCCCCGGCCACAAAATTGGACCCTGAGGGGCCCCACCCACAAAATCACCCACAAAATCGGACTCTGAAGGGCCCCACCCACCAAATCGGACCCTGAGGGGCCCCGCCCACCAAATTGGACCCTGAGGGGCCCCGCCCACCAAATCGGACCCTGAGGGGCCCCGCCCACCAAATCAGATCCTGAGGGGACCCGCCCACCAAAGTGGATCATGAGGGGCCCCACTCAACAAATCGGACCCTGAGGGTCCCCGACCACCAAATCAGACCCTGAGGGGCCCAGCTCTCCAAATTGGACCCTGAGGGGGCCCACTCACAAAATCGAACCCTGAGGGGCCCCGCCCACCAAATTGGACCCTGAGGGACCCCGCCCACAAAATCAGACCCTGAGGGGCCCCGGCCACAAAATCGGACCCTGAGGGATCCCGTCCACTAATTCAAGCCCTGGGGAGCCCAGGCCGCCGAATCGGATCCTGAGGGGCCCCGCCCACCAAATCAGACCGAGTGGACCCACCCACCAAATTGGACCCTGAGGGGCCCCACCCACAAAATCGGACCCTGAGTGGCTCCGACCACCAAATCGGACCCTGAGGGGCCTCAGCCACAAAATTGGACCCTGAGGGGTCCCGGCCACAAAATCGGACCCTGAGGAATCCCGTCCACCAATTCAAGCTCTGAGGAGCCCAGGCCACCGAATCGGATCCTGAGGGGCCCCACCCACCAAATTGGACCCAGAGTGGCCCCGTCCACCAAATTGGACCCAGAGTGGCCCCGCCCACCAAATTGGACCCAGAGGGGCTCCACCCACAAAATAGGACCCTGATGGGCCCCACCCACAAAATTGGACCCTGAGGGGCCCCGGCCACAAAATCGGACCCTGAGGGGCCCCAACCACAAAATCTGACCCTGAGGGGCCCCGGCCACAAAATGGGACCCTGATGGGCCCTAACCACCAAATCGGACCCTGAGGGGTCCCGCCCACCAAATCGAACCCTGAGGGGCCCCGCCCAAAAAATAAGACCCTGAGGGGCCCACCCAAAAAATAAGACCCTGAGGGGCCCCCCCACCAAATCGTGCCTTGAGGGGCCCCGCCCACCAAATTGGACATTGAGGAGCCCCGCCCACAAAATCAGACCCTGAGGGGCCCCACCCACAAAATCAGACCCTGAGGGGCCCCAGCCACAAAATCAGACCCTGAGGGGCCCCACCCACAAGATCGGACCCTCAGGGGCCCCACCCACAAAATCGGACACTGAGGGGCCCCACCCACAAAATCGAACCCTGAGGGGCCCTACCCACCAAATCAGACCCAGAGTGGCCCCCGCCCACCAAATCAGACCCTGAGGGGCCCCGCCCACCAAATCAGACCCTGAGGGGCCCCGCTCACCAAATCGGACCCTGAGGTGCCCTGCTCACCAAATTGAACTCTGAGGGGCCCCGCTCACCAAATCGGACCCTGAGGGACCCCGCCCACCAAATCGGATTCTGAAAAGCACCAACCACAAAATCGGACCCTGAGGGGCCCCGGACACAAAATCAGACCCTGAGGGGCCCCGGATATAAAATCAGACCCTGAGGGGCCCCGGACTCAAAATCGGACCCTGAGGTGCTCCACCCACAAAATCGGACCCTGAGGGGCCCCAACCACAAAATTGGACCCTGAGGGGCCCCGCCCACCAAATCTGACCCTAAGGGGCCCAGCCCACCAAATCGGACCCTGAGGGTCCCCGCCCTCCAAATTGGACCCTGACGGGCCCAGCTCACCAAATCAGACCCTGAGGGTCCCCGCTCACGAAATCGGACCCTGAGGGGCCCAGGTCACCAAATTGGACCCTGAGGGGGCCCGCTCACAAAATCAAACCCTGAGGGGCCCCGCCCAACAAATCAGACCCAGAGGGGCCTCACCCACCAAATTGGACCCTGAGGGACCCTGCCCACAAAATCAGACCCTGAGGGGCCCCGGCCACAAAATCGGACCCTGAGGTATCCCATCCAC
Organism: Dendrobates tinctorius; assembly: GCF_039654945.1. Taxonomy (NCBI): domain Eukaryota; kingdom Metazoa; phylum Chordata; class Amphibia; order Anura; family Dendrobatidae; genus Dendrobates; species Dendrobates tinctorius. Next base: position 13,317,835 of record NW_027361762.1, on the reverse strand, counting down.
TAATTCAAGCCCTGAGGAGCCCAGGCCGCCAAATCGGATCCTGAGGGGCCCCAGCCACCAAATCAGACCCTGAGGGGCCCCAAAGGCCAAAGTGGCCCCTGAGAGGCACCCACAGTTAAAACGGATCCTGAGTTGAAATTCTTGCAGAGGCAGCAGGCAAGTCTCTCTTAAAGGGGCAGCCCAGGCTCCATTTCAAAGCACTATCTGTACTTCCTTCAGGAAATACACATCTAGTTCTCTGATCTCTCTGCAGCATTCGACACTGTGGATCATCAGCTCCTCCTCACTATACTCCGCTCTATCAGCCTCAATGACACCTTTCTCTCATGGATCTCCTCCTACCTCTCATACCGCTCCTTCACTGTATCTTTTGCTGGCTCCTCCTCCATTCATCATCCTCTCACTGTTGAAGCTCCTCAAGGATCATTCCTAGGCCCCATCCTCTTCTCCTTGTACACTGCCCCTATTAGACAAACAATCAGTAGATTTGGTTTCCAGGACCATCTCTATGCCGATGACACCCAGTTATACACCTCAACTCCTGACATCACGCTTGAATTATTACAAAACACCAGTGATTGTCTTACCACTGTCTCCAACATCATGTCCTCCCTCTATTTGAAACTGAACCTTGTCAAAAACTGAACTCCTTGTGTTTCCTCCCTCTACTAACCTACCTATGCCTGACATTGCCATTTCCGGGTGTGGTTCTACCATTACTACCCAGCAACATGCCCGCTGTCTTAGGGTTATAGTTGATTTAGAACTTTAATTCTCCCCCACATCCGATCACTGGCTTGCTTTTGTTATCTGCACCTCAAAAACATTTCTAGAATTTGACCTTTTCTCACTTTCGACTCTGAAAAACTCTTACTGTTGCTCTTATTCATTCTCGTCTGTACTATTGTAACTCTCTACTAATCGGTCTCCCTCTTACCAAACTCTCCCCTCTCCAATCTGTCTTGAACGCCGCAGCTAGGATCATATTCCTCACCAATCGTTACACCGATGCCTCTACCTTGTGCCAGTCATTGCACTGACTATCCATCCACTCCATGATTCAATATAAACTTATCACTCTCACCCACAAAGCGCTCCACGGTTCAGCACAATCCTACATCTCCTCCTTCGTCTCAATCTACCACTCTACCCATGCCCTCCATTCTGCTAATGACCAGAGATTATCATCCTCAATAATCAGAACTTCCCACTCCCATCTCCAAGACATCTCACATGCTATGCCAATTTTTTGGAATGCATTACCCAGGATAATTTGATTAATCCCCAATACCCACAGTTTTAAACATGTCCTAAAAACATCAATTCAGACTGGCCTACCACTCAACACATTTATCTAACTATCCCTGTGTTGCCCATTCAAAATTCTTACCATAACCAGATTCCTCGTATCGTGTTCACACACGCTTTATACATTTAATAGCCCTCTGTGTCTGTACTTCTACACAAACTGGTTGGTAACTGATTCATGCAGCATTACATGAACACCCGATTTATTATATTATTGCTGGTCAGAACAATGAAAGCAATTGTTACCTTCCACCTTTTGTGTCTCCCCCATTTCTTCATAGACTGTAAGCTTGCGAGCAGGGCCCTCATTCCTCTTGGTATCTGTTGATTTATGTGATTATTTTTATGCTGTAATTTCTTTTATCGGTACAAGACCCCTCTAAAATTTAAAGTGCTGCGCTATAGAAATAAAATATATTATCTAATATATAAAGCTCAAAGTGTGTATGTATGTGTGTGTGTGTGTGTGTGTGTGTGTGTGTGTGTGTGTGTGTATGTCCGGGATAGGCATCCGCACCGTCGCAGCTACAGCCACAAAATTTGGCACAGTCACACGTCTGGATCCCGAGAGCGTCCTAAGCTATGTTTTGAGGCGAAATTTTAACCCCGCGCGTTCCAATTCACCAAACAATTTTGCCCCTATCTACATACTGGGGGAAAAAGTGTGTGCGCGTCAAGCCCCGCCCCTCATTATGATGTCATAATGCCCCTATTTGCATACTGGGGAAGCAGTGTGTGCGTATCATGCCCCGCCCCTCATTATGATGTCACAATGGTTGCCATGGCGACGCTGATGTCATCAAAGGTTGAAAGCCCTGCCGCCGCTTATTATGATGTCATAATGGTTGACTATGGGATGGAGGATGTGTGATGAGTATACAGTATGGGCACCGGACTATGGGATGGAGGATATGTATGACGGGTATATGGGAACGGGACTATGGGATGGAGGATGTGTGATGGGTATATGGGCACTGGACTATGGGATGGAGGATATGCATGACGGGTATATGGGCACGGGACTATGGGATGGCGGATATGTATATGGGCATGGAACTATGGGATGTAGGATGTGTGATGGGTATATGGACACTGGACTATGGGATAGAGGATATGTTTGATGGGTATATGGGCACGGGACTATGGGATGGAGGATGTGTGATGGGTATATGGGCACTGGACTATAGGATGGAGGATATGTATGACGGGTATATGGGCACGGGACTATGAGATGGCGGATATGTATGATGGGTATATGGGCACGGGACTATGGGATGGAGGATATGTATGATGGGTATATGGGCATGGGACTATGAGATGAAGGATGTGTGATGGGTATATGGGCACTCAACTATGGGATGGTGAATATGTATGATGGGTATATGGGCATTGGACTATGGGATGGAGGATATGTATGACGGGTATATGGGCATGGGACCATGGGATGGAGAATATGTATGATGGGTATATGGGGACGGGACTATGGGATGGAGGATATGTATGATGGGTATATGGGCATGGGACTGTGAGATGAAGGATTAATGATGGGTATATGGGCATGGGACTATGGGATGGAGGATGTGTGATGGGTATATGGGCACTGGACTATGGGATGGAGGATATGTATGATAGGTATATGGGCATGGGCCTATGGGATGGTGGATATGTATGATGGGTATATAGGTACTCGACTATGGGATGGCGAATATGTATGATTGGTATATGGGCATGGGACTATGGGATGGAGGATGTGTGATGGATATATGGGCATGGGACTATGGGATGGAGGATGTGTGATGGGTATATGGGCACTCGACTATGGGATGGAGGATATGTATGATGGGTATATGGGCACGGGCCTATGGGATGGAGGATGTGTGATGGGTATATGGGCACGGGCCTATGGGATGGTGGATATGTATGATGGGTATATGGGCACGGGACTATGGGATGGAGGATAATTATAATTTGTTATAACTAACCACAGTTAGTTACTATGCCCGGGCAGCGCTGGGCTCTTCAGCTAGTTATTATATAATATTGTCTGCAGAGTGGAATAAAACTTTTTTGTTTGTTTTTAGTTTTTCCTCTCCATTGCCAAGATATTATCAGTTTGAATATTCAGCACCTAATATTTATAATAATAATATTTGGCACCTAACTTTTGTTAACTGGGTTTTATCAGATAGTTTTCACTGGGGGTGTCTACTTCTGCTATGTCTGTTTATGATTGGTTATCATCATACAAGGAAAAGTACACACACCCCAGTTAAAATTCTTATAAAACACTTGGATGTTGATTGAAAGGCAAAATTAAAAAAAAAAGCTTTATTTTTTTATTCCGCTCTGCAGACACTATTTCATACTATTTCATCCTGTCTCCAGTTCAACATGAAAAATTTGGTGAAAGGTCCTCTTTAACGAATGACAGACTGGTACAGAAAAAGGAACATGCCTTTTCGCGATTGCTTAAAATCACCAAAAACAGAGGAGACAATAGATAAGGGCAAAAACTGCTCAGATGGTCATTTACTGGCAAGATTTTCTAAAGATGTTGATTTTCAGGTTGTTTTTGAAGATTTCAAATGTGTTGTGCTGGTGTAGAACGTTTCAGTGTAAGAGAGACGCATAAGGGTATGTGCACATGTTGCAGACAACCCTGCGGAATTTTCTGCACAGAATCCGCATCTCTTGGCAGAAAAAGCAGGGCAAAACACTTGCAGATTTCATGCGGAATTGATGCGGTTTCCTTCCAGATTGTAATGCGTTTTTGCTGTGCGGATTTGTTAGGTGGTACTGGGAATGGATTAGGTGTGTGAATTTTCTCCCTTGTGATTCTGGAAGAAAGAAAGAGAGAGATGTGTTTCAGACTTAAAAATGCTGCTGCGGATCCGCAAAAACAATTGACATGCTGTGAAAAAAACCCGCTGCAAATCTGTGCAGATTTTTCCGCAGCATGTGCACAGCAATTCTTCATTTACCATTGACAAGCATTGGCTGTGCACTACACTGCAGATTTGATGCAATTCTGCGTGTCCAAAAACGCTGCGGATCCAAATCAAAATCCACAACGTGTGCACATAGTCTAAGAGAAACACCGGAGATGACTGTGTGAGGAGCAGACAAGAGGAGAACAAAGAATGTATTTGCGGAGTATCGAGAGGTTAGGTCAGAGGGATACATATAAAGGGGAAACGTTGTAGAAATACATAATATGTCAGAAAAGTGGCAGCACTCACTATCCCTTTAAAAGCAATCCTTTAGTTTGGAGTCACATAAAACAGCAGAGGCAGGAGAGAACGATATGTACAGAACGTCAGGACAACAGCCGTTTCGTGCAGGTTTGCGCTTATACGGCTCCTTGGATGGAAAGGAAGTGGCGGGGCTCATATACAGGTAACAGCACAGAGCCGCCCCAACTACGAAGTCATCCAAAATGAATGGAGACTACGATCCAACTACTGCACCTTTAGACTTTAAGACAACATATAAATACACAACATTTAAAAACTCTGTGTATACACACTTTGAAACAAAGATGAACAGACATCATTAAATCATAAAAAACACACATATCGACTTTATCATTGAAACCCGCTGAACCTTGTGCCTGTGTTCGCAGTATCCATTCAGCTTACCTTCTAAGTAACAGTCTGCTATGATCCCCTCCTTGAACTGGTGGTTTAACTCTTTCAATGCCTGCAAAACTTAAAACGGCAGAATTCCCATTATGTTGTTCCCTAACGTGTTTAATTAACCTAAGAGCACCTTTCCCTGATTGTATGGCATTAAAATTCTCCCTGACAAACAAGGGCTGAATAGTTTTACCAATATAGAAAAACCTGCATGGACCGAAAATAACATATACCATATAGCAAGTGCGGCACGAAATAAAATCATGGACCATGTGTTTTATTCCCACTATGTTCAGTTACTTAGACGTCACGTGGTATGGACAAAACAAACAGTGTCCACATTTGAAATTACCCTTTGGGATACCATCCTCTAACCGGGTACTTGATTTGGTTTTTATACGATTGTGTACCAATAGATCTTTAAGATTCGTTGTTCGTCTCTTAGAAATTTAAGGCCCCCTGAAAACTATTTCTGCAATCCACTCTTCTTTTTCAAGCATATGCCAATGTTTATTAATCATTGCTTTAACTTGCTTGTCCATAGGGCCATACGTGAAACTAAAGATGAATCTTCTATCCTTATTCCTGTCACGACTGTGACCGCGGACGCGGCCCAGCCAGCGCCTCCACGTCGACCGACCACGCCGACGTGGGGCGAGCGTCCCAGATGGGGACGGAATGTGGACCCACTGGACCACATAGAGTAACCTGAACCTACCCAGACTAGGGAAGGGCAGCGAGCAGGATCTGTGGCAGCTGAGCATGTGGACGAGGTAGCAGAACGACATGACACCGCAAAACTTCAGGTTTGAAGAATATTAAGTTTACTTGAAGACAAACACAGTACATAAACAGAACATAATGACAGGCTCCCGGTTCCGCACATCAGGGAAGGGTACACGTCTCAGGATAACAGATGAAGGCAGGAGGACATCACGGGTTGATGCAGTCCAATCACGGGTTGATGCAGTCCAGGGTCATCTGACATGGGCATATCATGACGTCCTCTCACTCAGACCTCAGGCATAGCACTGGCTCAGCAGGAGAACATCAGAAACACACCCAGGATAGACGTCAGACGATGGCAAGGATCATCACGGGTTGATGTAGTCCAGGGTCATCTGGCACAAGCATACTAGGACGGCCTCTCTCTCAGGCCTCAGGCGTAGCACAGGCTCAGCAGGAGAACATCAGACACCGATCCCAGATAGACGTCATCACCGGGTGGACCTCAGGGAACTGGCGAAACATCGGGACACATGCAGGACAGGAACAGGAACTCCGGCATGGCAACACAGGTCATCGGCTGGTTAGATCCAGGCAGAGCCATCACCGGGAAACAAGGCTGGAGACTTTCCAGGAACACAGGCAGGACCGACTCTGGAACACAGGCTGGACCACCAGGACCATGGACCAGACATCTGGACACAGGCAGGACGACCAAGACCACAGACTGGACATCGAGACACAGGCAGGGCATCAGGAACACGGACTGGACATCGTGAACATGGACTGGACATCGGGAATACGGACTGGACATCAGGACAACAGGTCACAAGCAGGATATCTGGACATCAGGGCACCAGGCGGACATCAAGACACCAGGTGGACATCAGGTCTCAGGCAGGACATCAGGACATCGGTTCTCAGGCAGGACATCAAGACACCAGGTGGACATCAGGTCTCAGGCAAGACATCAGGACTCGGATCTCAGATAAAGCATCAGCACACTGGCATCGGACTCTGGATATCTGGTCACGATCGACAGGCTCCGGACATCAGGCTGCGGACATCATCTCTGGACATCAGGCCGCAGTCGTCAGGCTCCGGACCTCTGGCAGCGATCAGCAGGCTCTGGACATCAGGCAGGGAAGCATAGAATCCGGACATCTGGCGGAGGACATCAGGCGCAGCACATCTGGAGGAGGTCATCAGACACCAGACATCAGGCCGCGGTCATCAGGCTCCGGACAAGAGGCCACAGTCATCAGGCTCTGGACATCTGGCAGCGCCCTAAAAAGGAACCCAAGCGGTCTGGTGCAAGCCCGGCCAGGTTGGACTGGAAACGGCAGGAGATTGCACCAAATAACCAGCTGAGCACAGAGTTAGATCACAGAAAGTCAGATAGCAAAAAGTCACAGTCACTGGCACAGGGTTCAAGACATGGAAGGACCTCAGGAACATAACACAGAGGACACAGTTCAGACAGGGTCAGGTACAGGAACAGATCCAGGATCCAGGAAACAAGACACAGCAGGAAACAGGTACAAGGCAAGACTCCAAACATTAACACAGGGACCAGGATATTCTGCCTCCTGGAGGCTGGACAGGAACTAAGGCCAGGATATTCTGCCTCCTGGAGGGCGGACAGGAACAAGGGCCAGGATATTCTGCCTTTTGGAGGGCGGACAGGAACAAGGACAAGGATATTCTGCCTCCTGGAGGGCAGCAAGACAGGCATCAGCTCACCTAGAACTGCAGGCAAGCAGAACAGGTGCTGACACCACACAGACATACAGAGACATAAGGCGAAGCTCTGGGAATGCCCCGCAAGACAGGGAACTTTTATATAGGAGCTGCCTCACAGTGATAGGCTGGAGCAGCAATTCAAACACACACCCAATCCTCATAAAAGCAGGGAGGTGTGGTCGTGCGCACCCTAAGCACAGCCAGACACAAATCAGCATTGCAAAGGACACCTGGCAAGAGCTGCAAGCCTGAACACACGTGGTAAGCCAATCACAGTGCAGAGGACCTAGAAACCCATGGATAGCTTTCCACAGCGGCAGCCAGGGACCGCACAAGTGGGTGGTCATGCAGTGCAGTGGAGCCTCACACGCATGTACGGCTACGCAGCAGAGCAGGGAACTGAGCAGCATCCATAGAGGTAACAGACAACAGTATCCCTGATAATTAGGGGGAAAGGAGCAAAGGGTTAATGCAGAGACATGCAAAGTAACGCTGGGGAATCAAGATACAAACATACCGGCGTTACAATTTCCACCGTATTTTAAGTTTTTTTTAATCTCAACGGTCAAACCACTGTTGGGGAAAACAGAAGAACAAGAAGGGAGACTAGCTTTGTCTAAAGCTGCATCTAACAAGGGTCTCGGGTATCCCCTATGCACAAATCTGTTATACAAATCTGCGGGATTGTTCCTTAAAACGATCCAAATCGCTGTTCATCCTTTTTAACCTTAAAAATTGACTGTACTGAAGGGATCTTTTGACATGTGCAGGGTGAGTACTACTGTAATGCAACAGTGAACTTGTTGAAGAAGGCATCCGGACACAAGTATATCCAGAAATTCCAGTCATGGACCCCCTTGCAGTCTCTAGAATCTCTTTTCTAAATGAAGCTGGGACCTCAGGGGTTAAAGCCAGGAGCAGGGAGACGCTGCGAACCTGAGTTTCCCCTGCTCTGAGTCTCTATTTGATACACCGACTGTCTCTCCACAGGAATGATGCTGCGCACACTGGGAAGTCTGTCTACCTCACTCAAGGGCCCCAGCTTGTCACTGCGGTCTCTGGGACTGCGCTCTCAGGTCACTCTCTGCACTGTCAGGGGGAAGTCTCCTCTAGTCACGGAGGCTACCGGGTCCACGTACTCACATACGGCGCTCTCTACACCTCGTCCTTCAGTCTCTGTATCTGGATGGGAGGTTCTCGTTCTCTGGGAGCGTAGTGCTGCAGCCTGGCCTCAGTCCCACATGCTCTGTTCTGCCTCTGGCGCGCTCTGCTCTGTGTCTGGCATGCTCTGCTTTGGCGCCCTTTCCCTGCACAGCTTCCTGCCTAGCACCTCTCCTCCCTTGTCACAGCCCCCCACGGTCACATGGTCAGGGCCCGAATGTCTTTCCCCCGGCAACCCTGCTGTCTGACTAGGTGGTTCCGGATGCAGAGCAGGAGAGGTAACCCCTTTTAGGCTCTTCTTCCTCTTCACCCCCTTACACATACGCTTACCGGAGGTGGACACTTATACGTAGTCTTCTACATCTGAGAGTCCACCTCCAGTAGGTGTACATATCCAAAAATAATGCATGGCAGAGCGCACGTTCTTTCTGCCCAGACAATTATAGTCTATGGCCTCTTTGGCACATATGTCTTATTCCTGTTTTAGGGGGTTCGGACACAAGCCTAACTAAACACAATGTGAAAACACCCTTACTGAAATGTATTTATACTTGGTACAAACACCTTTGTTGGTGATGACAGCATCAAGACGCCTCTTGTATGGAGAAACTAGTCGCATGCAATGCTCTTGTGTGATTTTGCCCATTCTTCCACACAAACACTCTTCAAATTCTGAAGGTTCCGTGGGGAAGGATGGGAGGACCCATGGATGTTTGGGTCAGTCAGGTTTGGATGAGCTTTATAAAAAAGTTTGATTCTGGTACCAGAATGGTATCCGAGTTTGATCCTAAAGCCCATTCAAATGAATAGGTGGACTGAACATCTGGCAGTTACCACGCTGTCAAACAGAGGACAGCATGTGTGCCAGTGGCAGTCACCGGTGGTGAAAAGGTTACTGCCAGTCAGGCATCATCTGATGACGGACTAATAAGCAACCACATGTCTTGCACTCTGGAACTCATTTGTCCGACACTCATGCTGCCCTTGTGAGACCAAGCGGCTGTGAACTGAGGTGATGTCAGTAAGGTTACTTCAATTCACAGTGGCACTGCCCTTGTGAGAACCAGCTGCTGTAAACTGAGATAACCTTACGGATGTCACCTCAGTTCACAGCAGCCGGGTCTCGCGTAGTATAGCATCAGGCCCAGCAGTGGCTGCTGCTCCCGGCTATGGAGGTTGCATTGCTTGAACGGAGCTCCATAGACTGGGTAAAGAAGACTGGGATCGTCGTGGAACCTTCATATTATGGGTTATGGCGGAAAATGTGTTTTTTTATTTTCTTTTGTTAATAAATGGGGGAAAGAAGTAAATTGTTGGGGAGTCTTTATTCAAATAAATATTTTTTGTGTTTTCTTCTGTTTTTACTTACTGGGTTATTAAAGGGGTGTCTTATAAACGCCTTTTCACTACTAACCTGTGGGTTTGATGTCAGCAGATATTACACAACTGACATCAATCCCACAATCCCATTATCCAGATTTTCACCACACCAGGGTAATCCAGAAGAGCTGAGGCTAAGCGTCAGAATTTGGAGCATATAATGGATATGCCATTTCAGGGGCATCTGACAGCTGGTCTGTTTAGGCTGGGAAGGGGCCAATATTCATGGACCTTCCCAATCTATTAATATCATCCCAAGCTGTCTGCTTTGCCTTAGCTGGTTATTACAAATAGGGGGTACCCACATCATTGTTTTAGAGTCCCACAATTTTTAATAACCAGCAAAGGCAAAGCAGGCAGCTGGGGGTTGGTATTAATAGGTTGGGAAGGTCCATGGATATTTGGTCCCTTCCCAGAATAATAAGACTAACATACAGCTGTCTGCTTTCCCTTGGATGGTTGTTTAAAATAGGGGGGACCCCATGTAGTTTTTTTCATTTTTTTATTTCTTCGCATTTTTCATTTTTTGTATTTATTAGTAATAAATAAATGAATGAAAAAAATAACGTGGGGTCCCCTCAATTTTTGATAACCAGCCAAGGTAAAGCAGACAGCTGGGGGATGGTATTCTCAGGCTTGGAAGATCCATGGATACATGGACATCCACAGCCTAAAAATAGCTGCACAAAGCCACCCCAGACACGGCGCATCCATGAGATGCACCAATTCTAGCTCTTTCTGCCTGATCTGGTGCATTGGCAGCAGGGTAATATTTTGGGGTTGATGTCAGCTGTGTAATATACGCTGACATTAAGCCCAGAGGTTAGTAATGAGGCGGCGTCTATTACTCCCATTACTAACCTGGTAAGTGAGTAGGTAAAAAAGCACAGACACACAGGAAAACAATACTTTATTTGAATAAAGACTCCCCCAAACTCCCTTGTTTACCTATTATTAATTAAAATTAAATCTGAGAAGTTCCGACAGTAATCCCATAGTGAAAAATCTTACAACTCCCATGAAATCCTATAGAGTCTCATTGTGAGAAAGTTCTCAGAACAGCACTTCATAGTTCTCTTGTTGTCAGCAGCAGGCACGAAAATTCTAATGCTCCCGCCTGCCGCTGACTGCTAGTAACTCTAAAGTAAGAGTCAGTGATAAGCGGTCATAGAGGAGCGCTTAGGAAGCAACCCAGGGGCAGACAAAAATGCCAGGTCTCCACTGCAGCTCCAGCCGAAAACCTCCAATGGAGGATAGGAGCAATGAGAAAATGGAAACTGTCTTAGGAGCGCAGGAAAGAGACTCAGACAAGAGATGGGGTTAAACCACAACGCGTTTCGACGGAGGATCCGTCTTCATCAGGTGCAAGTTTATTAATGACATAGGGGATGGGGTATTTAAACGGGAGGCAGCCAATCACAACAGTCAAAACAGTCACATGTTATGATAGTCACATGTTACGACAAGGTGACATCATATATAATATATTATAAAAAATTTAAAAAAATTAAAACAACGTACATAAAATGTGAGATAAAATAGCATGAGGTAAACAAGTTTTAAATGTATAAAATGTGCAAAAAGGAGCAATAAAATAATACAGATAAAAATGAATAAAATTATTAACAGGTTAGTAGACCAGTAAAAAGACCAATAAAAAAGCGAGAACCCATATTAATAATAAAAGCATGTAAACAATAGCATCTAGGTAAAACGCACTGATGCTAAAAAGGCAAATAAAGTTATCTGGTCACTTTATCTATAGTTAAATTCAGACCTTCAGGGGCAAGTGTGCCAAGCTTGAATATCCAAAAGCATTCTCTATTGATTAAACTGTTGAAGCGATCAGCCACGGTATCAGGTATGTGGTCAATAATCGTTAGTTCCAAAGTTTTTGGATTTTTTTGATGCACAGTTAAAAAATGTTTGGAAAGGCTGTGCAGGAGAAAGCCGTTTCGGATATTCTGTTGATGCTTGTTCAATCTAGCATGCATCGTTTGCATGGTTTGACCTACGTACTGTAAGCCGCAACCATTGAGAGAGAGGATAGGGAGCCTGAACTCAAGGTGGTGTTGCTTGGTGCAACAAGGTTCCGTAACGTGCGGTTTCTGCGGAATACCGTTCTAGGTGGGGGGGGAATATGCTTGGTCAAAACTGGGTCCCCTTTCAGGATGAACCAGCACTTGGTAAGGAGCTTCTTAATCAACCCATAGGATTGGTTGAAAGTGGTAACGAAACTCCATCTACCTAGCTCCGTACCAGAAGAACAAGCGGTTTTATGACTCATAATCTTGCTTATACAGTCTTTCTGTGTGAAAGTTTTGGCTCTCAGGAATGCATCCTGGACCAATTTTTTAGGGTACCCTTTCTGCTGAAACCGCTGTTTCAGAACTTTTGCCTCCTCAATGAAGTCAGTATCCTCTGTACAATTTTTTCATATACGCCAATATTGCCCATATGGAATGTTTTGAATCCACTTGGGTAGATGACCACTGCTGAAACTAAGGTAGCTGTTCACATCTACTTCTTTAAAATGTGTGGTGGTGAAAAATCGTCCCAATTTATCAACATGTACCAACAGGTCCAGGAATTGGCTGTATAAGCAAGATTATGAGTAATAAAACCGCTTGTTCTTCTGGTACGGAGCCAGGTATATGGAGTTTCGTTACCACTTTCAACCAATCCTATGGGTTGATTAAGAAGCTCCTTACCAAGTACTGGTTCATCCTGAAAGGGGACCGAGTTTTGACCAAGCATATTCCCCCCCCGACCTAGAACGGTATTCCGCAGAAACCGCACGTTACGGAACCTTGCTGCACCAAGCAACACCACCTTGAGTTCAGGCTCCCTATCCTCTCTCCCAATTTCTCTGAACCCTGGTTGCTATGCATGTAGAGCCCCCAAATGTCTTTGCTGCACCTCCATTTTAAATGGGGTACATGAATTTAAATCCAACACTACAGGTACCTCATATAAAATTAATTTTTATGTTAACTGTCAATCTATTTTTGTGGTACACTTGATTGAATGTGGTTGCGGCCTACAGTACATAGGTCAAACCATACAAACGATGCATGCTAGATTGAACAAGCATCGACAGAATATCCGAAATGGCTTTCTCCTGCACAGCCTTTCCAAACATTTTTTAACTGTGCATCAAAAAAATCCAAAAACTTTGAAACTAACGATTATTGACCACATACCTGATACCGTGGCTGATCGCTTCAACAGTTTAATCAATAGAGAAAGCTTTTGGATATTCAAGCTTGGCACACTTGCCCCTGAAGGCCTGAATTTAACTATAAAGTGACCAGATAACTTTATTTGCCTTTTTAGCATCAGTGCGTTTTACCTAGATGCTATTATTTACATGCCTTTATTATTAATATGGTTTCTCGCTTTTTTATTGGTCTTTTTACTGGTCTACTAACCTGTTAATAATTTTATTCATTTTTATCTATATTATTTTATTGCTCCTTTTTGCACATTTTATGCATTTAAAACTTTTTTACCTCATGCTGTTTTATCTCACGTTTTATGTAAGTTGTTTTAATTTTTTTTTTTTTTTTATAATATATTATATATGATGTCATCTTGTCGTAACATGTGACTATCATAACATGTGACTGTTTTGACTGTTGTGATTGGCTGCCTCCCATTTAAATACCCCATGCCCTATGTCATTAATAAACTTCCACCTGATGGAGACGGATCCTCCGTCGAAACGCGTTGTGGTTTAACCCCATCTCTTGTCTGAGTCTCTTTCCTGCGCTCCTAAGACCGCTTCCATTTTCTCATAGTAACTCTAAAGTGTCTCATTCCCAGAACGTTCTCAGAGCGAGACTCAATAGCTTCAAGCAGGATCGTGAGAACTTTCATGCCTGTCGCTGACCGCAAGTGAACTATGAAGTCTTGTTCTGAGAACTTTCTCACAACAAGACTCCATAGGATTTGATGGGAGTTGTGAGAAATTTCACTATTGGATTACCGTCGGAACTTCCTGGATTTATTGTTCATTAAAAAAATGTGTAAATGAGAGAGTGTGGGGGAATCTTTACTAGTTGACATCAACTGCAAAATATTACACTGCTTGCCAATGCACCAGGCAAGCGGGAAAAGCCAGGCAAATCGCCAGAATTGGTGCATCCAATGAATGTGTTTTTTCCTGGTGTGGCTGCGGGCTGCTATTTTTAGGCTAAGGAGGGCCAAACATCCATGGACCTTCCCAGCCTGTGAATACCAGCCCCCAGATGTCTGCTGTACCTTGGCTGGTTATTAAAAAAAACAGAGAACCCCACAAATTTTTTTTTAATTATTTATTTAAATAATTAAAATACGGAGTTGGGGATCCTGAATTTTTGATAATCAGTCAAGATAAAGCAGATAGCTGAGGGTTGCAGCCTGCAGCTGTCTGCTTTTTTATTTAATTTTTTTTGCCTACTGTGACAATCAAAGTCATGCTAATACTTGGCATGGCTGTGATGGGGCCTGAAGTGCACACACTGGAAAAGCTTGTTGCTTGGCTGTGCTGCAGCCTTTTAAAAAGCTTATTCAGGCTGCCAAACCTGAACAGTAACACGGACTTCCATGAGAAGTCCTTGTTCGTGGTCGTTGCCGAACATTTATGGAAATGTATGGTTTGATTTCTTTGCCTGTGTGCATAGGATGGATTGTTACCCACATCTGGTGAGAATTTCATGTCAATAACACCTTTAGAAATACAGGGTGGGCCATTTAATGGATACACCTAAATAAAATGGGAATAGTTTGTGATATCAACTTCCTGTTTGTGGCATATTAGTATATGAGAGGGGAGAAACTTTTCAAGATGGGTGGTGACCATCGTGGCCATTTTGTATCCAACTTTATTTTTTTCAATGGGAAGAGGGTTATGTGCACAATTGCACATCAAACTTATTGAAAATTTCACAAGAAAAACAATGGTATGCTTGGTTTTAACGTAACTTTATTTTTCATGAGTTATTTACAGTTTATGACCACTTATAAAATGTGTTCAAAGTGCTGCCCATTGTGTTGGATTATCAATGCAAACCTCTTCTCCCACTCTTAACACACTGATAGCAACACCGCAGAAGAAATGCTAGCATAGGCTTCCAGTAACCATTGTTTCAGATGTTGCACATCTCGTATCTTCACAGCATAGACAATTAACTTCAGATGGCCCCAAAGATAAAAGTCGAAGGGGTCAAATCCGGAGACATTCGTGGCCAGTCAACTGGCCCACAACGATCAATCCACTATCCAGGAAACTGTTCATGTAGGAATGCTAGGACCTGACACCCATAATTGATGGTATGGTGTGGTATATGGGGCACAAAGATAGTGGGGCTATTCTTCATCAATGGAAACCTCAGTGCCACTGGATATCTGAAATTGCTACATGATGATGTGTTGCCCTCTTTATGCACTGAAGATGGCACGTTCCCTGAGTTTTTCCAGCAAGATAGTGCACCACCACATTATGGGTGTCAGGTCCGAGCATTCCTACAAGGAATCTGACCCCCTTAGACTAGCATTTCTTCTGTGGTGTTGCAATCAGTGTGTTAAGAGTGGGAAAGAGGGTTGCATTGACAATCCAACACAATAGGCAGCACTTTGAACACATTTTATAACTGGTCATAAACTTGTAAATAACTCATGAAAGAATAAAGTTACATTAAAACCAAGCACACCAATTGTTAGGTGTCGGATTCCGAACTCTGCAAAGGAGGAATCCCCCAGCCTTGCCTTCTGTGGTCTCTCATTCAGTCCCGATCGCAGAGGAGGCTGCTCAGCAAAGGTGTCATTCCCAGCGACTTGCTCGGACTAGCACTGTGGGTTTGGTTGCTGCTGCCACCTCTGGTCCAGCTATAGCAACGCATGCTGGTCAGCAGCGAGCTACTCCAGCGACTAAAGGGCCTATCACAATAAGCGATATCGCTAGCAATATCGCTATAACGTCACCGGTTTTTGTGACGTTATAGCGATATTGCTAGCGATATCGCTATGTGTGATACTTACCTCCGACCGCTCCCCCGCTGGTTATCTCTGATCTCACGAGAACGTTCTGGACCGTTTCTCGTCGTCAGCTTCCTGCTGGGCTTCCTGCTGTGGAGACGAGCAACGCGTGGTCGCGGGCAGGAAGACGTCAGGATCGCCTCGTCTGACAGGTAAGTAGCGACCTTCGACCCCTGCGATGTCACTGGTGAGATCTGCCTGTGTGGCAGCTCACTAGCGACCACTTAGCGATGCACCAGCGATCCTGACCGCGTCATATCGCTGGTCGGGATCACTGGTGCATCGCTAAGTGTGACAGTACCTTGAGTCCTCCTTTTGGTCCACTGAGCATGACCGTGGGATGATCTCTCATTAGAGATCGGAGGTCACATGCTCAGGTCCTTCTCCAGCTCAGAATGGACCATCAGGAAGGTCCCGGAAGGATGCTGCTATAAAAGGCCGCTCAGGAATGCGCTAATATAGACTCTGATGGTTAGTTGTGCGTCTGATGACGGATGTAGGAGACTGGTGACTGACTCATTATGAAACCCCTACCCTCGGTTGTGTATGAGTTAGGGTTTAGGGAAATCGAGTCAGCGCCAGTAGTGGCATAACCTATGTGCTACAGAGCATCCCGCTCTCCACACGATCGTTAGCACCTGATAGCACTAGTCAGCACAAGGCACCACTGGACCGCATGTGCAGCAGATTCCTCGCAGCGGCGCCATGCGCAAGTCAAGTGCTTTCCTCCCTGCTCTGGGTGGTTAGTGGCGTCCGCTGAACCGGTGCAGTGCGCACGTGGTGCGACTATATTATTTACTTCAGGCATTGCAGTTGCGGTGTCAAACGCTAGTGGGACTAGAGGGACTCTAACCCTGTGTCCTTGGGGCAGAGTCCTGTGTCTCTTAACTAGTGTTCAGCTTGCCGAGCCCTGTGAGGTTAACAGGCTCCGGCACTTGCGTTCTGCGGCTCTGTGCAGTAACAGAGTTCGCTCCTGTACACACCGGGTCAGCGGTTACTCCGCCAGTGTTCAGTCAGTGTTCACCATTACCGAGCAGCAGCATACCATCTCTGCACGGTGGACTCCGGGTTGCTAACGTACCTTATTATTATATTTTATTTTGTGCGTCCCGCCAACCCTAACACCAATGTTTTTCTTGTGAAATTCTCAATAAGTTTGATATGTCACATGACCCTCTTCACTTTGGGAAAAATAAAGTTGGATCCAAAATGGCCGACTTCAAAATGGCCACCATGGTCACCACCCATCTTGAAAAGTTTTCCCCCTCCCATATACTAATGTTCCACAAACAGGACGTTGATATTATTAACCATTCACATTTTATTTAGGTGTATCCATATACATGGCCCACCCTGTATATTTACTTAGAAAATTGGAGATGTGTTTAATACTTATTTCACCTGCTGTACATCACATATTTTTCATGTAAAATTTATGGTAAAACACTTAAAGGTAGTATTGGCATCTCAAAGATGCTATCCCGATTTGAAGTAAGTGTAGTAGTAATAATAAAATTAGCACATACCTCTAATTATAAATGTAGTATAGTTTTTCTGATTCGCTATGTCTCTTTCCTCATGTGCAGGCATTGCAGGACATTAGATATCCATAGTTACGACCACTAGCAACTAACTAACTGTCACTATATCAGTGGTCGTAACCATTGATACCTAAGGTCCTGCAATGTCTGCACATGAGAAGGAGACATAGTGAATCAGAAAAACTATACTACATATCTAACTGAAGGTATTTGCTATTATTTATTATTATTATTATTATTATAACACCTACTACATATATTGAGATAGAATCTTGGAGATGGAAATACCAGTTTAAATATTTGAAATCTTCTGATTTTCATTGTTTAATTATGTCAGTACCATGCCTCTAGTACAAATGCCTTACTGTTTTCCTTATATAAATGAAAAAAAAACGCTCCTTGTATGGACCATTATTTATAGCCTGCCATCCCCCTTCTTGCTTCTTGGATTACACGCAGAAATGCTTAGCTGAATGAGAAATGTGTGGTTGTGAAGGCTTGCAATAACTGTTTGGTGAAACAGGCAACAAAGGCTATTTGGCAGTTATCTCTGTTGTGCAGTAATCAGTAAATCAATCCACTCCTACAAACAGAATGGCCTCTGCATTAGTGCTGTGGAGAATACATCAAACATAGATTATGTTGTAACCTGTGCAGGCAGTTTATTAATGATTTTTCTGTGACTAAACACAGATAGCGCATCATCATCATCATCATGCTTATTATTATGAGATCATCACTCACCCTAGTTCTAATCCAAGAAAAACATCCAAATTAAGCATGCGAATATGTAACTGAAATAGTTCATTTATTTACTGTGTATACTCGTGTATAAGCCGAGAGTTTCAGCACATTTTTTGTGCTGAAAATGCCCCCTCAGCTTATACACGAGTCATTGTGCAGATACCAGCGGGGGAGGGGGAGCGGCGGCAGGAGCCGGTGGCTGGGATATCAAACTCACCCTCCTGTGCCATCGCTGAACGACCCCTGCATCCTCCATTGTCCCAATGCTGGCAGCTTCTTCCTGCATTGAGCAGTCACATGGTACCACTCATTAAGGTCATGAATATGGACGCAACTCCACTCCCATAGGTGTGGCATCCATATTCATGACCTTAATGAGCGGTACCACGTGACTGCTCAACACAGGAAGAAGCTGCCACACCAGGACAATGGAGGATGCAGGGACGTTCAACGATGGCACAGCATGGTGAGTATGAATGGGGGGAGTGTTATGATTGAGTCACCGTAGGAGGCAAAAATAGAAATGCTAGCTAAGTCCAGAAAACCAGAGAAGTTGGCAGCTATCGGATTGCAGACCCCTGAACCTATCAACACAACTAGCCGTAGCCGTGGGGGGCTCCTACGATGCCCTAGGCCCCTCGATCACAGCCGGAGGACTACATAGCCTAAAGACAGAAAGGGAAATCTAAACTGCCCCAGAGCAGACCCCAAAGCAAAAGGCAGCCCCCCACTTATAATGACGGTGAAGCAAGAAGAAAGAACAAAACACAGACAGAAAGATAGACTGAGCAAAGATGGGGCCCAAGCTAGCTTAGATAGGAAAGGACAGGAAGGCTGCTGTCTGCAATCCGTGAAAAAACCTATGAAAATAAGAGCCAACAAACTGACAGTAAAAAAGGCCCTGAAGACGCTAGGCTTCAAAAAAGGCTATGTCAGTACTCAGGAATAATCTGAAGACAGAGCAACAGGCAAAAGGAGATTCAGATCACCCCAGTAGGGAATGGCAGAATCCAGAAAAGCAAGGAAAACAAAACACTAATGCAAAAAGGCAAAGCAGAAATCTTAGCTTTAGATGAGCAGGAATCTAGACTGGTTTCCTAGAAGTCCACAGAGAAATCACCCGCAGGCCAGAAGGGCGTCGGCAGCCTTATATCCAGTCATTAACTCCACTCAGCCAGTCATCATCATCAGCCCCAGGTGTCTGACAATCAGGCTCACTACCTTTCTTCACCAGAAGAGGGAGTTCCTCGGGCCTCAGTAGTGAAGGGGAAAATGAACTCACAACAGTACCTCCCCCTTGAGGAGGGGTCACCGAACCCTCAACCATGCCACCAGGGCGATCAGGGTGAGCCCGATGAAAGGCACGCACCAATCTTTTGGCATGAATATCAGAGGCAGAGACCCAGGAATTATCCTCCTGACCATAACCCTTCCACTTAACCAAATACTGGAGTCTCCGTCTAGCCAGACGGGAATCCAGTACTTTCTCTACCTCATATTCCATGTTACCTTCAACGAATACAGGGTCTGGAGGTGCAACCCCCGGAACAACAGGTTCAACAAACCTCTTCAACAAAGATTTATGGAACACATTATGGATTTTAAATGTGACAGGAAGAGCCAAACGAAAAGAGACCGGATTAATAATCTCCAAAATCTTGTAAGGTCCAATAAATCTAGGCTTAAACTTAGGAGAAGCCACCTTCATAGCAATATTTTTTGATGATAACCACACCATATCACCAACCTTAAACTGGGGACCAATGGTCCTATGTCGGTTGGAAAACCGCTGG
The DNA here is from genome assembly GCF_039654945.1 of Dendrobates tinctorius. NCBI lineage: Eukaryota > Metazoa > Chordata > Amphibia > Anura > Dendrobatidae > Dendrobates > Dendrobates tinctorius. The sequence goes on along the minus strand of NW_027361762.1, from coordinate 13,297,786 downwards.
GCCTTTTCCTGGGAGAGAGATAACTTATCCACCACTTGGTCCCAGATCTGGTGCATTCTCTCCACCACAGTGTCAACACCTGGGCAGGCAGAGGGCTCCACCTGCCCTGAAGAAAATCGAGGATGAAACCCAAAGTTACAAAAAAAAGGTGACATCAAAGTGGCAGAACTAGCTCTATTATTTAAAGCAAATTCGGCCAAGGGCAAAAATGAAACCCAATCATCCTGATCAGCAGAAATAAAACATCTCAAATATGACTCCAAGGTCTGGTTTGTTCTCTCTGTCTGCCCATTGGTCTGAGGGTGAAAAGCAGAGGAGAAGGAAAACTGAATTCCCAGCTTGGAACAGAAAGTTCTCCAAAATCTAGACACAAACTGGACTCCTCTGTCAGATACAATGTTCTCAGGAATCCCGTGCAAGCGAACCACCTGTTGTAAAAACAGGGGCACCAATTCAGAGGAAGACGGCAACTTAGGGAGTGGTACAAGATGAACCATCTTAGAGAACCTATCACAAATCACCCAAATGACAGTCATCCTTTGAGAGACAGGCATATCAGAGATGAAATCCATTGAAATATGGGTCCATGGCCTCTTGGGGACAGGCAAAGGCATCAACAACCCACTAGAGCGAGAACACGATTTAGACCGGGAGCACGTCCCACAGGACTGCACAAAATTCCTGACATCACGAGACAAGGAGGGCCACGAAAAAGACCGACTCACCAGATCTCTAGTACCAAAAATACCTGGATGACCAGCCAAAGCAGAGCAATGAACTTCAGACATCACTCTCTTCTTCCACTGGTCAGGAACATACAACTTTCCACTGGGACAACGCTCAGGTTTGTCCTCCTGGAACTCTTCCAGAGCACGTCTCAAATCGGGCGAGATGGCAGAAAGAACTACCCCTTCGCCTAAGATGGTAGCAGGCTTGGTCACCACAGGAGAATCAGCAAAGAAGCTCCTAGAGAGGGCGTCAGCCTTGACATTCTTAGTTCCAGGAAGAAAAGAAACCACAAAATCAAAACGTGTAAAAAACAAGGCCCACCTAGCCTGTCTAGGGTTCAAGCGCTTAGCCGACTGTAGGTAAATCAAATTCTTGTGGTCAGTGAGGACCACGACTTGATGCTTAGCTCCCTCCAACCAATGTCTTCACTCCTCAAATGCCCATTTCATGGCTAACAGTTCCCGATTCCCCACATCATAGTTACGTTCAGATGGAGAGAACTTTCGGGAAAAGAAAGCACAGGGATTCATTTTAGATGTTACAGGATCCTTTTGGGACAAAACTGCTCCTGCACCAATCTCAGAAGCATCCACCTCTACCTGGAACGGAAGTGAGACATCAGGTTGCCGCAAAACCGGGGCGGAGGTGAATCTTCGCTTCAGCTCCTGAAAGGAAGAAACAGCCTCCGGAGACCAATTTAACACATCAGCACCCTTCTTAGTCAAATCAGTCAATGGCTTGGCAATACTAGAAAATTTTGCTATAAATTTCCGATAAAAATTAGCAAAACGCAAAAACTTCTGGAGGGCCTTCAAAGAAGTGGGCTGAACCCAATCGTAAATGGCCTGTACCTTGGCCGGGTCCATTTCAATAGTTGACGGGGACAAAATAAATCCCAAAAAAGAAATCCTCTGTACTCCAAAAAGGCATTTAGACCCTTTGACATACAGGGAATTCTCCCTCAAGATCCGGAACACAGTCCGAATATGTTCCACATGAGAATCCCAATCCTTGAAGAAGATCAAAATATCATCCAGATAGATAATCAAAAATTTATCGACAAAATCTCAGAAAATATCGTTCATGAAGCACTGGAAGACAGAAGGGGCATTAGTGAGCCCAAAAGGCATCACCAGGTACTCAAAATGTCCCTCCGGAGTATTAAACGCCGTCTTCCATTCATCCCCATGCTTAATGCGAATAAGATTATAAGGCCCCCTGAGGTCAAGCTTGGTAAACCAGCAAGCACCTTTAACTCTGGAGAGTAGATCAGAAATCAGGGGTAACGGATACTGATATTTAACAGTAATTTTGTTGAGAGCACGATAATCAATACAAGGTCTTAATGATCCATCCTTTTTGGCTACAAAAAAAAAACGGGCACCTAAGGGTGACGAGGATGGTCTAATATGACCCTTCTCCAACGCCTCCTTAATATAGGATCGCATAGCCTCGTGCTCGGGTACAGATAAATTGAAGAGCCGACCCTTGGGAAATTTACACCCCGGGCTCAGTTCAATTGCACAGTCATAACTCCTATGAGGAGGCAGAGACGCAGACTCATTCTCACTAAATACATCATAAAAGTCCGCCAAATAATCAGGAACATCATGCGACTGAGGAGAGGTGGAAAACACCGGAGCCTCACTAAAGGCACACCGACAACCCCAACTCACCACAGACACAGATTTCCAATCCAAAACTGGATTATGAATTTGTAACCAGGGAAACCCCAGAACAATAGTATCATGCAGATTATGTAACACCAAAAACCTGCAATTTTCTTGATGGTCTGGGGCGACCCGCATTACCACCTGGGTCCAAAACTGAGGTTTATTTTTAGCCAAAGGAGTAGCATCAATCCTCCTCAAAGGGATAGGCATCTGCAGAGGTGTCATCGGAAATCCACAACGTTTAGCAAAATCCAAGTCCATTAGGTTTAGAGCTGCTCCCGAATCCACAAAAGCCTTGGCGGAAAATGTGGACAGGGAGCAGATCAGAGTAATAGCCAGAAGAAACTTAGGTTGAACACCACCAACAGAAAACGTGTGTGCAAGACATTTCTCGTGTTTAGGACAGACAGAAATAATATGCGAGGCATCTCCACAGAAAAAACATTACGCCTTCTGAACTCCTGACGCTGCTCTCTGGAAAAAACTCTATCACATTGCATAGGTTCAGACATCTGTTCAACAGGTGGCAACACCTTTCGTGCAGCTCTGCGTTCGCGCAAACGCCGATCAACCTGAATGGCTAAAGACATAGAATCGTCAAGACCAGAGGGAACAGGAAATCCCACCATAGTATCTTTTACGGCTTCTGACAACCCCTTCCGAAAGAGAGCAGTCAAGGCATTATCATTCCAGGTAGTAAGTACTGCCCACTTTCAGAATTTTTGACAGTACAATTCTGCAGAATCACGACCCTGGTTCAATGCCAGCAGGGTCTTTTCAGCCTGATCAATGGCATTAGGTTCGTCATACAACAACCCCAAGGCCTGAAAAAATGCGTTCACATTAGTCAGAATAGGATCATCTGGTTTCAAAGAAAACGCCCAATCCTGGGGATCGCCACGCAGCAAAGAGATGACAATTTTAACCTGCTGCGCGGAGCTCCCTGACCAGTTAGGCTTCAAGGCAAAAAATAATTTACAATTGAAATTCAAAAATTTAGACCGATCCCCAAAAAATACATCAGGTGTAGGAATCTTTGGTTCAGCAGCATGTGAATGAGCAAGGTAGGCGGAAAAATATACACACTTTTTTTTTTATACAATTCTTTCCTGCAATTGAGTACCCTAGGAACTGCGGTATGGCGGGTGATTCTGTTATGATAGATTGACTATTATGATTAATCTTAAGTGGGCTGTGTCCCAATTTAATGATGATATTATATTGAAAGAATAAAAGGGTGCTATAATCATTACCAGACATTATCTATACAAATGATTTGCTTAGATACTTTTGTGATTTCATTTTTCTATATTGCGCTTGTTCCGCGCTTGTATTTCCACTTGCCCCTTCTTCTGGCCAGTACTTAAAATGGCCGCTGCGTGGTTGCGCATGTGCGGCTGGTCCCGTGGTCAGTGGGCGTCTCTGAAGGCGTCAGCTCTGCCTGGGGCGGGACAATGACGTCAGGAGAGTTGTATCTCTCCCTGTCCCTCCCACAGGCAATGACGGCCGGATGTGACGCGCCGCGATCGGGGCCCGCCTCTCATGCGCTCACTTCCTCCCGCAGTGATGCTAATTTTGGACACCTGGTCTTCAGTTATTTATACCCCGCACCTCTAGCAGTACCACACATGCCCCCTGATGAAGCCTAGCGCGAAACGTGCGTAGGGGCTTTGGGGCTGGACGCTACGCACATGCACTTCTTTTATGGGTAAGCATGATCACCTTTCTACAAAATCCCCCATGCTTTTTTTGCACATAGCACTTTATTGAAAAGTTTTTGTATGAATTCCCCATGCTTTGTGCTATGCACTTTATTCTGATAGCAACACTAGACGTTTAAGTGTGAGACTTTTCAGCGTGGGCACTAGTTTTCATGCATTTTCTTGGGGCTTTGAAAACTCATTTTTTGTACTATTGCATTTACCATACATGTGCGGTGTATCCATCCCCTCTTTTTCGTAGTGTCATATCCGACATCTGATCATATGATTGTATTTTGTAATGTACACTTTTTATGCACCTGTATTAATAAAGAGCGAATAATTTTTGACATTATAACCAATTATTTTTATTGACTCCATGGCATAATACTCCGTCTTCTATGTAGGTCTATATATTTCCAAGAGAGTTGCCCTTTTGTTCATTCCATTATGAACGTCCTTTTTTCTAGATAGGAAAAAGTACTATGTTCATTGCTATGTTGGACTATGTTAAATTGTCTATTTTTCTGTGTATATTCACAGCTTCATCCAGCAGCATGGATTACAAGGCACGTGAAAAGACGTGGCTTTCTAAACTTGATCAGGTTTTTGGTGATGACACTAGTGTGGTTTTAAATACAAGAGTAACGGATGAATCAGTATCTAGACTCAAATACCTATGTAATAAGAAAATACGTTTGTGGTGGAATAAGGCATTCCTAGAAAGATACCTGGATAAGGGCCTGATTCCAAGAGGCCTCCGTGTACAAGTCTTTCCTTCTTTTTCTATTGAAGATGAAGCATTGAAAAAACAGTGGGAGGAATTGTCCTCGGGCTGTTCACAGGGATATATGGGGTTACTCATAAAATCCAACACAACCTCCCTTCAAGAAATTGAATTGGAGATCAATAATCTGCAGGAATCTCTTAATAGCACACTTTCCACAGAAGAATCTTCACAATTATTAAAACAGCTCGAAAATGATTTTTCAAAGTGGGAGAAGGAGATTGTGGCTTCAAAAACTAAAAAGTATCAGCGGGATCAGTTAGATTATAAGAACAATCAGGTATATCGATGGAGAAAGAAACAAATGCCAGTTCAATCTATGCCCAGAACTCATCACAATTCATTCTCGTCAGCCTCGTCTATGGACGAGGAGCCACAAAGTAGTGGCCATCGTGTTAATATTCATCAAGAAAGATTTGCTATAGGAAGACAAGGGCATTTTAGGGGTAAATCCTCTAATAAACGTAAAATGACCCCACCTCAATCACTGGAGAAAAAAACTAAATCTGGGAATGCCTTAGAGGTAATTAACCTTTCCACCTATTCTTTGACTAAAAATCAACTTGAGGTTTTGAGTCTGGGTCTGAATTTTGTTCCTACTAATGATTTTAACTTTTTTTCAGCCATGAAGGACATACAATTATTCCTAAGAAAAGTCTTACTATGCAAACTTCACACGAAATCGGTTGATAGTACCACCTTATGTTCGTCGGCGGAACAGGAAGCTTTGGGCATATTGGAGGAATTAGAACAGGAGGGATCACTCGACCCCTCAGGTATTTTTCCTACTTCTGTTGTGCCGAAGTCCACCACATTCCCCCCTTTTTCCCTCTGTCCATCGATCGAGATCTTCAATAAATTGGTAGTTGAGGATATAAAAGCTTTGACAAGGACACATAAGGGGGATAATTTGACAAGGGCCCACAGAGTTGCCCTAAAAGAGCTTAAATCCTTAAAGGATATTGTTATAAAATCAGCAGATAAAGGGGGGAATGTGGTCAATTGGCCAACATCAAAGTACGAAAAAGAAGCCTTTCGGCAGCTGAGAGATCGTGAGTCGTATGCCATCCTCCCACATAATCCCACTAGTTCCTTCAGTGCAGCCATTTATGATATTTTGGACCTTGCCCTTTACCAGGGTATTATTCCTAAAAAGATTTTTGACTGATTATTAGTCAAGAATCCGGTCGTTCCCACCTTCTATCTTCTGCAGAAGATACATAAGGATCCAGTGGATCCCCCTGGACGTCCGATTGTCTCTGGCATGGGAGGGCTTTGCGATCCCATTTGTAAGTTCATTGAATATTACCTTCACCCTTTAGTGGAGACGCTGCCCTCCTATGTCAGGGACACTACGGACGTCCTGAAGAAATTAGATGGTCTCCATCTTGAATCAGATATGCTGTTTGCTACGATTGACGTAGAATCTCTGTATACATGTATTGGACATAGAGATGGATTGCAGGCTGTGGGGTTCTTCCTTGACATGAGTAATTTAGACCTGGCCCTACGATCACTGATGCTAGAACTGCTCGAGTTTATTTTAACTCACAACTATTTCACCTTTAAAGACAAATTCTATCTGCAGCGACGCGGCACTGCAATGGGCGCGGCCTGTGCGCCATCTTACGCTAACCTCTTCCTGGGACACTGGGAGCGGGAGGTTTTCGGAGATGGTGCATGTGCCGCGTCCCATGTGCAGTGCTGGTATCGCTATATCGACGATGTCTTTATAATTTGGCAGGGGACCGAGTCTGGCCTCCTCGATTTCATCTGTGGTTTAAACCAAAATTGTCGTAATATTAAACTGACCCACAGGGTGGCGGCGGGTGAGATTGATTTTTTGGATATTAAGATCAAATTATGTGGGGATGGTGCAATTCAAACTGATGTATTTCGGAACGACACGTCTGTCAACTCCTTACTACATGCATCATCTGCACATAATATTTCAACCATTAGAGCCATTCCTGTGGGTCAGTTTTTGAGAATGAAGCGAATATGCTCCACTGATGGGATCTTTGAGGATCAGGCTCGGGACCTTACCCAGCGGTTCAGAGATCGTGGATACAGTATGAGAAACATTAAGTCGGGCTATTCTCGTGCCAGGAGGACCCCCCGCCAACAACTCCTTGACTCTAAACAGCGTGCCAATACATCTAGAGAACAACCACTGAGGTGCATCATGACTTACAATAATCAGTGGCACAGGATTAGAGAGATCATGGGAAAACACTGGTCTGTCTTACAAACAGACATGACATTAAAGGGAATTCTACCTGATAGACCCCTTTTGACTGCTAGAAGGGGAAGGAATTTGAAAGACTTTCTTGTGAGAAGTCATTATGTGGCTAAACCTACTAACCCTTTCGGTGCTAGGCCCCAGAGGTGGGGGTGTTACCCATGTGGCTCATGTGTGGCCTGCCAAAATATCGTTAGGGCAACCACCTTTAAGGCGGCTGATGGTAGTATGGAATACCATATTACAAGTTATATTTCCTGCAGCACCACATATGTGGTGTATTATGCTGTATGTGGATGCAACCTGATCTACGTGGGCCTCACCTCTAGGGAGCTTCGTACTAGAGTTAGGGAACATGTTAGGGATATAAGGGTGGCTAAGGAGACTTTGGATGTTACAACATTGAAGACTATCCCTCGGCACTTCAAGCAAGTCCATAATTGTGATCCACGGACATTTAAAGTCAAGGGGATCGATCGAGTACACTTGGGGACTAGGGGTGGAGACTACAAGAAGATCTTAGCCCAGCTTGAGTGCCGATGGATAGTCACTTTGGGTTCTATGACACCTCATGGACTCAATGAAAAGCTATCTTTTGCCCCCTTTCTTTAGTATCAATATGTCCTTCTGGCTGTTATATACACTTTTGTGTATAAATTGCTTTTGTTCTTGTTTTTAATTGTTGTTTTTATTCATCCTTCCTCAGTGTACAGTCAGTATGAGCTATTGGATGCTTTATGCGGGGTTACTTTTGATCGTATGTCCTCATCAAGCTCATCTGGAATTTTGGAGGAAATGGTGGATATTCAATTGCGTGGAACCTCACTTTCTTGCGCATAGGATATGTTATTGTCATTTTCTTTGCTTTCTATATAGATTTTGGAATTATATTTCAACATTGTATTTTTTTGATTTTACAAAGTATCTCAGTGTTGTAATCTTTTGTTTAGTTTTATAATACACTAAACGAGATTTTTGATAGCATGATATATTGCACTCTTTAGATACTATGATCTACGATAGATTGACTATTATGATTAATCTTAAGTGGGCTGTGTCCCAATTTAATGATGATATTATATTGAAAGAATAAAAGGGTGCTATAATCATTACCAGACATTATCTATACAAATGATTTGCTTAGATACTTTTGTGATTTCATTTTTCTATATTGCGCTTGTTCCGCGCTTGTATTTCCACTTGCCCCTTCTTCTGGCCAGTACTTAAAATGGCCGCTGCGTGGTTGCGCATGCGCGGCTGGTCCCGTGGTCAGTGGGCGTCTCTGAAGGCGTCAGCTCTGCCTGGGGCGGGACAATGACGTCAGGAGAGTTGTATCTCTCCCTGTCCCTCCCACAGGCAATGACGACCGGATGTGACGCGCCGCGATCGGGGCCCGCCTCTCATGCGCTCACTTCCTCCCGCAGTGATGCTAATTTTGGACACCTGGTCTTCAGTTATTTATACCCCGCACCTCTAGCAGTACCACACATGCCCCCCGATGAAGCCTAGCGCGAAACGTGCGTAGGGGCTTTGGGGCTGGACGCTACGCACATGCACTTCTTTTATGGGTAAGCATGATCACCTTTCTACAAAATCCCCCATGCTTTTTTTGCACATAGCACTTTATTGAAAAGTTTTTGTATGAATTCCCCATGCTTTGTGCTATGCACTTTATTCTGATAGCAACACTAGACGTTTAAGTGTGAGACTTTTCAGCGTGGGCACTAGTTTTCATGCATTTTCTTGGGGCTTTGAAAACTCATTTTTTGTACTATTGCATTTACCATACATGTGCGGTGTATCCATCCCCTCTTTTTCGTAGTGTCATATCCGACATCTGATCATATGATTGTATTTTGTAATGTACACTTTTTATGCACCTGTATTAATAAAGAGCGAATAATTTTTGACATTATAACCAATTATTTTTATTGACTCCATGGCGTCATACTCCGTCTTCTATGTAGGTCTATATAAGCTCTTAATACTGTATAATAATACTCACAAATATACACATATTTATCACATTAACTGCACGATCAAGCAGACAGATGCTGTAGAAGTGAAATACTTCTGGAACTGTCCCTGGTGATGTACAATGGCAGAGCTATTTATTGTATAACCATTACAGATGTATGTTCAGTTGTATGCGCAGTAAAGAGAAACCTAGGGGGAGAAGACAGGTAGGCAAGTATTGGGACCAGCAAGCAATGGGTTCACACCTGTTTCAAGCTGTATTGGGAGCTAGTAATGGGTTTACCCCTGTTTCTGGAGTTTCAGGATGTTAATTCTAGGGCAAGCATCAGAGTAAGACAAGATAAAGAGTATTGGAGAATTAATATAGTGGAATGGTATATACAAAATATAATGCAAAAACCTCGGCACACAATCAAATGAAATGCAGATGAATATGAATATAGACCAAAGTTTATTGATTCCAAAATATCATAAAGACCAATATTCCCAGGAAAAAATTCCACAGAAAAAAATTTGACGTTTCGGCTATAGCGCCTTTTTCAAGAACTTATCTGTAGAGTAAATAATACATGCACTCATTACATAAGAGATATAAAGTCAGGTACTAATCATATATAAAAAAATAAATTGTAATTAACACAAAGTGAAGACTCAATACATCGAGTAACATATCCATTGAAATAATCAATATGGACCCAGAATAATACCTGTGGAAATAATAATTCATGGACATCAGAGTCAGATTCATCATACATGTCACTTAAGTGTGGAATGCCTTATGAGAAAAAAGAAAAATCATATTGAATAATTTTCAATTTGATACCCAAAACATAGTGCGTCACCAGAAAGAATTTACCAGGTGTACAATATAATATATAAAAGAGTAATACACCCCATATAAATGATTGCAAAAAGAATCCTAATCACATTCTTATTCCATGTGAACAATTGCAAAAAATTGCAAAAGGACATCCTGATAGAAATGCATTGTGCGTACCATGAATATACTTTACAATATATGAAAGTGCTATACTCCACGTAAATAGCTGCAAAAAAAGTGCAAAAAAAAGGAGAATCCTGATCCAAACATGGTGCGCTCTGTAAACATCCCTAATCCCGATATAACCTGATCCATGCATACCTATTTCAAAGTCCGTGGATTGCATGCACGTGCTCCATGGTGACCCGTGCGGTATGGCCTGTCTCTGCCCTGAGAGATCCCGGCTCTCTTATATCGGAGAGGCTAAAGACTTCCGGGGTAAGAGTCAGTGCCAACAAAGAGAACTGCGCATGCGCCGTCGGCGTATACCGGAAAAAGCCGAAGTGAAAAGCCGAATGGTAGTGACGAAAGCAGGCTTACAGGTGAATGCCATACTAGAACAGGGAACTGCTATAAAAGAAGAGAGAGTTTGAAGCCGCCACCATCATCCGTCATATCAGGATAAGGATCATTTCCCCCGTGCATTATCAAACTAAAAAAGAAAAGACAAAAAAAGTTTAATTAAGAACATATGAAATAATAAAAGGCATATGGAAAGACTATGATAATTATTTCCACCAGTATTTTAGTACCAAAAGTAGGAAAAAATAAAAAATAAAAGAAAAAGCATAACCAACATTGTATACACTGGAGGAGAACCACAAGTTATTTAAAAAAACCTTGTAATATAAATAATGTATAATAATATATATAATAGACAGGGTGAGACGGTCATGGACAGTCCAAAAATACTACCCAAATTGAATATAACTAGACTAACATCCGATTTCATATTCTCTATTTAACCCTAATGGTGTTAGGGTCTGTAAAGTATGAATCCAAAAGGATTCTCGCTCCTTCAATCTTTTAATCCTATCACCCCCTCTTCTAGATGTTGGCACCCAGTCAATGACTTGGTACCTCAATTGTGCCACCGAATGCCCACATGATATAAAGTGGGCCGTAATCGGTAATAAAGTCCTTCCACATCTAATAGTGGATTTATGTTGGGAAATGCGATCGTGGATATGTTGGGTGGTCTCCCCAACATATCCGAGACCGCATGGGCACTTAATAAGATATACGACAAAAGAAGAGTCACATGTGAAGTATCCATTGATGGAAAAACGACGTCCTGTACGGGGATGGGTAAAGGTATCTCCTTTCATCACATTTGAACACTGTAAGCATCCCAAACAAGGAAAAGTGCCCTTACGTGATGCAGTCAAAGTTTTCTGGATCATCTCCTTCTTACCAGAGCCGACATCAGCTCTAACTAAAAGATTCCTAATATTATTAGATCTCTTATAACACATAAGGGGTCTAGACATAAACTCAGGGATACTGGGATATGAATTTTTCAATACATCCCAATGTCGTAATACACAACCTTTAATGAGAGTGCTATAGGGATGGAAAGTGCTAACAAATGCTAACTTAGCGGTCTTCTCTCTTTGGGGAGAGGATAACCTTGATTGTTCTAAAATCTGAACTGGAAAACCCCTTTTGCGAAAACGTGTCTCCATTTCTTGATATCTCAACATTCTAGTAGATGGATCAGAAACGATCCTATCTATTCTTACATGTTGTGATTTTGGTAACGCACGCTTCACATGTCTTGGGTGACTGCTGTCAAAATGAAGTAAACTATTTTTATCTGTGGGTTTTATGTACAAATCCGTACCAATAGAGCCGTCAGAATAGAAATTTGGATTTAAGAGAAAATTATATTTTTGTAAAATTCAATAATTAAATCAATTTCAAACAAATTTGGAAGCTCTTAATACTGTATAATAATACTCACAAATATACACATATTTATCACATTAACTGCACGATCAAGCAGACAGATGCTGTAGAAGTGAAATACTTCTGGAACTGTCCCAGGTGATGTACAATGGCAGAGCTATTTATTGTATAACCATTACAGATGTTTGTTCAGTTGTATGCGCAGTAAAGAGAAACCTAGGGGGAGAAGACAGGTAGGCAAGTATTTGGACCAGCAAGCAATGGGTTCACACCTGTTTCAAGCTGTATTGGGAGCTAGTAATGGGTTTACCCCTGTTTCTGGAGTTTCAGGATGTTAATTCTAGGGCAAGCATCAGAGTAAGACAAGATAAAGAGTATTGGAGAATTAATATAGTGGAATGGTATATACAGTCATGGCTAGTGTTGAGCATTCCGATACTGCAAATATCGGGTATCGGCTGATATTCGCTGTATCGGAATTCCGATACCGAGTACCGATATTTTTTCAATATCGGAATCGGAAGTTCCCATAATGCAAAGAGTCACTGCTTTGGCTCTGATTGGCAGCCGAAATGACATCATCATGATGCGTGGTCTGTGCGCATCATGATGTGCCGTCAGTTCGGGCCTTCCGGGGGGTCTATGCCGACTGCCCGGGGTTCTGTACCGCCCTGCCGGGGGTCTGTGCCGACTGCCCGGGGGTCTGTGCCGACTGCCCGGGGGTCTGTGTCGACTGCCCGGGGGTCTGTACCGGCCTGCCGGGGGACTGTGCCGGCCTGCCGGTGGTCTGTGCCGACTGCCCGGGGGTCTGTGCGGACTGCCGGGGGTCTGTACCGGCCTGCCGGGGGGCTGTGCCGGCCTGCCGGTGGTCTGTACCGACTGTCCAGGGGTCTGTGCAGGCTGCGGGGGTCTGTACCGGCCTGCCGGGGGGCTGTGCCGGCCTGCAGGTGGTCTGTACCGACTGTCCGGGGTCTGAGCGGACTGCCGGGGGTCTGTACCGGCCTGCCGGGGGCTGTGCCGACTGTCGGGGGTCTGTGCAGGCTTCGGGGGTCTGTACCGGCCTGCCGGGGGGTGTGCCGGCCTGCCGGGGGGCTGTGCCGGCCTGCCAGTGGTCTGTACCGACTGTCCGGGGGTCTGAGCGGACTGCCGGGGGTCTGTGCCGGCCTGACGGGGGCTGTGCCAGCCTGCCAGGGGGCTGTGCCGACTGTCCAGGGGTCTGTACCGGCCTGCCGGGGGGCTGTGCCGGCCTGCTGGTGGTCTGTACCGACTGTCCGGGGGTCTGTGCAGGCTGCGGGGGTCTGTGCAGGCATCGTCCGATAGGACTACAAGTCCCATAGGGCGATGCTTGCTACCATGACGGTGATTGACACATTAGCCAATGATGGGACAGTAGTAGTCCCATCACCCGGCTAATGTGTTGAATGTAAAAAAAAACAAAAAACAAATACATACTACATGCTACATACATACTACATACATGCTACATACATACTACATATATACCACATGCATGCAACATGCATACTACATATATACCACATATATACTACATGCATGCAACATGCATACTACATATATACTACATGCATACTACATATATACCACATGCATGCAACATACATACATACTACTAGTGTTGAGCATTCCAATACTGCAAATATCGGGTATCGGCCGATATTCGCTGTATCGGAATTCCGATACCGAGTACTGATATTTTTTCAATATCGGATATCGATAATGCAAAGAGCCACTGCTGTGGCTCTGATTGGCTGCCGAAATGACGTCATCTTGATGCGCGGTCTGTGCGCATCATGATGCGCCGTCAGCTCGGGCCTTCCGGGGGGTCTATGCCGACTGCCCGGGGTTCTGTACCGGCCTGCCGGGGGTCTGTGTCGACTGCCCGGGGGTCTGTGCCGACTGCCCGAGGGTCTGTGCGGACTGCCGGGGGTCTGTACCGGCCTCCCGGGGGTCTGTATCGGCCTGCCGGGGGGCTGTGCCGGCCTGCCGGTGGTCTGTACCGACTGTCCGGGGGTCTGTGCAGGCTGTGGGGGTCTGTACCGGCCTGCCGGGGGGCTGTGCCGGCCTGCCGGTGGTCTGTACCAACTATCCGGGGGTCTGAGCGGACTGATGGGGGTCTGTACCGGCCTGCCGGGGGGCTGTGCTGGCCTGCCGGTGGTCTGTACCGACTGTCCGGGGGTCTGAGCGGACTGCCGGGGGACTGTGCCGGCCTGCCGGTGGTCTGTACCGACTGTCCAGGGGTCTGTGCAGGCTGCGGGGGTCTGTACCGGCCTGCCGGGGGGCTGTGCCGGCCTGCAGGTGGTCTGTACCGACTGTCCGGGGTCTGAGCGGACTGCCGGGGGTCTGTACCGGCCTGCCGGGGGCTGTGCCGACTGTCGGGGGTCTGTGCAGGCTTCGGGGGTCTGTACCGGCCTGCCGGGGGGTGTGCCGGCCTGCCGGGGGGCTGTGCCGGCCTGCCAGTGGTCTGTACCGACTGTCCGGGGGTCTGAGCGGACTGCCGGGGGTCTGTGCCGGCCTGACGGGGGCTGTGCCAGCCTGCCAGGGGGCTGTGCCGACTGTCCAGGGGTCTGTACCGGCCTGCCGGGGGGCTGTGCCGGCCTGCTGGTGGTCTGTACCGACTGTCCGGGGGTCTGTGCAGGCTGCGGGGGTCTGTGCAGGCATCGTCCGATAGGACTACAAGTCCCATAGGGCGATGCTTGCTACCATGACGGTGATTGACACATTAGCCAATGATGGGACAGTAGTAGTCCCATCACCCGGCTAATGTGTTGAATGTAAAAAAAAACAAAAAACAAATACATACTACATGCTACATACATACTACATACATGCTACATACATACTACATATATACCACATGCATGCAACATGCATACTACATATATACCACATATATACTACATGCATGCAACATGCATACTACATATATACTACATGCATACTACATATATACCACATGCATGCAACATACATACATACTACTAGTGTTGAGCATTCCAATACTGCAAATATCGGGTATCGGCCGATATTCGCTGTATCGGAATTCCGATACCGAGTACTGATATTTTTTCAATATCGGATATCGATAATGCAAAGAGCCACTGCTGTGGCTCTGATTGGCTGCCGAAATGACGTCATCTTGATGCGCGGTCTGTGCGCATCATGATGCGCCGTCAGCTCGGGCCTTCCGGGGGGTCTATGCCGACTGCCCGGGGTTCTGTACCGGCCTGCCGGGGGTCTGTGTCGACTGCCCGGGGGTCTGTGCCGACTGCCCGAGGGTCTGTGCGGACTGCCGGGGGTCTGTACCGGCCTCCCGGGGGTCTGTATCGGCCTGCCGGGGGGCTGTGCCGGCCTGCCGGTGGTCTGTACCGACTGTCTGGGGGTCTGTGCAGGCTGTGGGGGTCTGTACCGGCCTGCCGGGGGGCTGTGCCGGCCTGCCGGTGGTCTGTACCAACTATCCGGGGGTCTGAGCGGACTGATGGGGGTCTGTACCGGCCTGCCGGGGGGCTGTGCTGGCCTGCCGGTGGTCTGTACCGACTGTCCGGGGGTCTGAGCGGACTGCCGGGGGACTGTGCCGGCCTGCCGGGGGGCTGTGCCGACTGTCCAGGGGTCTGTGCAGGCTGCGGGGGTTTGTGCAGGCATCATCCGATGGGACTACAAGTCCCATCGGGCGATGCCTGCTACCATGACGGTGATTGACACATTAGCCAATGATGGGACAGTAGTAGTCCTATCATCCGGCCTATGTGTTGAATGTAAAAAAAAAAAATACATACTACATGCTACATACATACTACATACATGCTACATACATACTACATGCATGCAACATACATACTACATATATACCACATGCATGCAACATCATGATGCGCCGTCAGTTCGGGCCTTCTGGGGGGACTATGCCGACTGCCCGGGGGTCTGTACCGGCCTGCCGGGGGTCTGTGCCGACTGCCCGGGGATCTGTGCGGACTGCCGGGGGTCTGTACCGACTGTCCGGGGGTCTGTGCAGGCTGCGGGGGTCTGTACAAAAAAAAAAAAATACATGCTACATACATACTACATGCTACATACATACTACATACATGCTACATACATACTACATGCATGCAACATACATACATACTACATATATACCACATGCATGCAACATGCATACTACATATATACCACATATATACTACATGCATGCAACATACATATATACTACATGCATGCAACATGCATACTACATATATACAACATACACTCACTGGCCACTTTATTAGGTACACCTGTCCAACTGTGTGTTAAGACTTAATTTCTAATCAGCCAATCACATGGCGGCAACTCAGTGCATTTAGGCATGTAGACATGGTCAAGACAATCTCCTGCAGTTCAAACCGAGCATCAGTATGGGGAAGAAAGGTGATTTGAGTGCCTTTGAACGTGGCATGATTGTTGGTGCCAGAAGGGCTGGTCTGAGTATTTCAGAAACTGCTGATCTACTGGGATTTTCACGCACAACCATCTCTAGGGTTTACAGAGAATGGTCCGAAAAAGAAAAAAAATCCAGTGAGCGGCAGTTCTGTGGCCGGAAATGCCTTGTTGATGCCAGAGGTCAGAGGAGAATGGGCATACTGGTTCGAGCTGATAGAAAGGCAACAGTGACTCAAATTGCCACCCGTTACAACCAAGGTAGGCAGAAGAGCATCTCTGAACGCACAGTGCGTCGAACTTTGAGGCAGATGGGCTACAGCAGCAGAAGACCACACTGGGTACCACTCCTCTCAGCTAAGAACAGGCATCTGATGGCTACTTTCAGCAGGATAATGCGCCATGTCATAAAGCTCGAATCATCTCAGATTGGTTTCTTGAACATGACAATGAGTTCACTGTACTCAAATGGCCTCCTCAGTCACCAGATCTCAATCCAATAGAGCATCTTTGGGATGTGGTGGAACGGGAGATTCGCATCAGGGATGTGCAGCCGACAAATCTGCGCCAACTGTGTGATGCCATCATGTCAATATGGTCCAAAATCTCTGAGGAATGCTTCCAGCACCTTGTTGAATCTCTGCCACGAAGAATTGAGGCAGTTCTGAAGGCAAAAGGGGGTCCAACCCGTTACTAGCATGGTGTACCTAATAAAGTGGCCAGTGAGTGTATATACTACATGCATACTACATATATACCACATGCATGCAACATACATACATACTACTAGTGTTGAGCATTCCGATACTGCAAATATCGGGTATCAGCCGCTATTCGCTGTATTGGAATTCCGATACCGAGTACCGATATTTTTTCAATATCGGATATCGGAATTGGAAGTTCCCATAATACAAGAGCCACTGCTGTGGCTCTGATTGGCTGCGGAAATGACGTCATCATGATGCGCCGTCAGTTCGGGCCTTCCGGGGGGTCTATGCCGATTGCCCAGGGGTCTGTACCGGCCTGCCGGGGGTCTGTGCCGACTGCCCGGGGTCTGTGCCGACTGCCCGGGGGTCTGTGCCGACTGCCGGGGGTCTGTACCGACTGTCCGGGGGTCTGTGCAGGCTGCAGGGGTCTGTACCGGCCTGCTGGGGGGCTGTGCCGGCCTGCCGGTGGTCTGTACCGACTGTCCGGGGGTCTGGGCGGACTGCTGGGGGTCTGTACCGGCCTGCCGGGGGGCTGTGCCGGCCTGCCGGGGGTCTGTGCAAGCTGCGGGGGTCTGTACCGGCCTGCCGGGGGGCTGTGCCGGCCTGCCGGTGGTCTGTACCGACTGTCCGGGGGTCTGAGCGGACTGCCGGGGGTCTGTGCCGGCCTGCCGGGGGTCTGTGCCGGCCTGCCGGGGGGCTGTGCCGACTGTCCAAGGGGCTGTGCAGGCTGCGGGGTCTGTGCAGGCATCGTCCGATGGGACTACAAGTCCCATCGGGTGCTGCCTGCTACCATGACGGTGATTGACACATTAGCCAATGATGGGACAGTAGTAGTCCCTTCATCCGGCCTATGTGTTGAATGTAAAAAAAAAACAAATACATACTACATACATACTACATGCTACATACATACTACATACATGCTACATACATACTACATGCATGCAACATACATACATACTACATATAGACCACATGCATGCAACATGCATACTACATATATACCACATATATACTACATGCATGCAACATAAATACAACAAATATACTACATGCATGCAACATGCATACTACATATATACTACATGCATGCAACATACATATATAATACATGCATACTACATATATACTACATGCATGCAACATACTACATTTATACCACATATATACTACATGCATGCAACATACATACAACATATAAACTACATGCATGCAACATGCATACTACATAAATACTACATGCATGCAAACTACATGCAACATGCATACTACATACACTCACTGGCCACTTTATTAGGTACACCATGCTAGTAACGGGTTGGACCCCCTTTTGCCTTCAGAACTGCCTCAATTCTTCGTGGCAGAGATTCAACAAGGTGCTGGAAGCATTCCTCAGAGATTTTGGACCATATTGACATGATGGCATCACACAGTTGGCGCAGATTTGTCGGCTGCACATCCCTGATGCGAATCTCCCGTTCCACCACATCCCAAAGATGCTCTATTGGATTGAGATCTGGTGACTGAGGAGGCCATTTGAGTACAGTGAACTCATTGTCATGTTCAAGAAACCAATCTGAGATGATTCGAGCTTTATGACATGGCGCATTATCCTGCTGAAAGTAGCCATCAGATGCCTGTTGTTAGCTGAGAGGAGTGGTACCCAGTGTGGTCTTCTGCTGCTGTAGCCCATCTGCCTCAAAGTTCGACTCACTGTGCGTTCAGAGATGCTCTTCTGCCTACCTTGGTTGTAACGGGTGGCAATTTGAGTCACTGTTGCCTTTCTATCAGCTCGAACCAGTATGCCCATTCTCCTCTGACCTCTGGCATCAACAAGGCATTTCCGGCCACAGAACTGCCGCTCACTGGATTTTTTTTCTTTTTCGGACCATTCTCTGTAAACCCTAGAGATGGTTGTGCATGAAAATCCCAGTAGATCAGCAGTTTCTGAAATACTCAGACCAGCCCTTCTGGCACCAACAATCACGCCACGTTCAAAGGCACTCAAATCACCTTTCTTCCCCATACTGATGCTCGGTTTGAACTGCAGGAGATTGTCTTGACCATGTCTACATGCCTAAATGCACTGAGTTGCCGCCATGTGATTGGCTGATTAGAAATTAAGTCTTAACACACAGTTGGACAGGTGTACCTAATAAAGTGGCCAGTGAGTGTATATACCACATATATACTACATGCATGCAACATACATATATACTACATATATACTACATGCAACATACATACTACATATATACTACATGCATGCAACATACATACATACTACATATACTACATGCATGCAACATGCATACTACATATATACCACATATATACTACATGCATGCAACATACATACAACATATATACTACATGCATGCAACATGCATACTACATGCACGCAACATACATATATACTACATGCAACATGCATACTACATGCATGCAACATACATATATACAACATGCAACATACATACTACATATATACTACATGCATGGAACATACATACTACATATATACTACATGCATACTACATATATACCACATGCATGCAACATACATATATACAACACATATACTACATGCATGCAACATGCATACTACATATATACCACATATATACTACATGCATGCAACATACATACAACATATATACTACATGCATGCAACATGCATACTACATATATACCACATATATACTACATGCATGCAACATACAGATATACTACATGCAACATACATACTACATATATACTACATGCATGCAACATACATATATACTACATATATATTACATGCAACATACATACTACATATATACTACATGCATGCAACATACATACATACTACATATATACTAAATGCATACTACATATATACCACATGCATGCAACACACATATATATAACATATATACTACATATATACCACATATATACTACATGCATGCAACATACATATATACTACATATATACTACATGCAACATACATACTACATATATACTACATGCATGCAACATACATACATACTACATATACTACATGCATGCAACATGCATACTACATATATACCACATATATACTACATGCATGCAACATACATACAACATATATACTACATGCATGCAACATGCATACTACATGCACGCAACATACATATATACTACATGCAACATGCATACTACATGCATGCAACATACATACATACATACTACATATATACCACATGCATGCAACATACATATATACAACATGCAACATACATACTACATATATACTACATGCATGGAACATACATACTACATATATACTACATGCATACTACATATATACCACATGCATGCAACATACATATATACAACACATATACTACATGCATGCAACATGCATACTACATATATACCACATATATACTACATGCATGCAACATACATACAACATATATACTACATGCATGCAACATGCATACTACATATATACTACATGCATGCAACATACAGATATACTACATGCAACATACATACTACATATATACTACATGCATGCAACATACATATATACTACATATATATTACATGCAACATACATACTACATATATACTACATGCATGCAACATACATACATACTACATATATACTAAATGCATACTACATATATACCACATGCATGCAACACACATATATATAACATATATACTACATATATACCACATATATACTGCATGCATGCAACATACATATATACTACATATATACCACATGCAACATGCATACTACATATATACTGCATGCATGCAACATACACACATACTACATATATACCACATATATACTACATGCATACTACATATATACCACATGCATGCAACATACATATATACTACATGTATGCAACATATATACTACATGCATGCAACATGCATACTACATATATACCAGATATTTACTACATGCATGCAACATACATATATACTACATATATACCACATATATACTACATGCATGCAACATACATATATAATACATATATACTACATGCAACATACATACTACATACATACTACATATATACCACATGCATGCAACATGCATACTACATATATACTACATATATACTACATGCATGCAACATACATATATACTACATGCATGCAACATACATACATACTACATATATACCACATGCATGGAACATGCATACTACATATATACTACATATATACTACATGCATGCAACATACATATATACTACATACAATACATTCATACAATACATACATATAGACATACAGTACATATAACATAGAGTACATACTCACCATCACTTGTCACTTTGTTCCCCAAAGCCATTGTCATCTATGGAATAAATATTAAAATAACAAAGCAACAACATACTTACCCCTGATTCACAGAAGTCCACGAGTGTCCCACGACGATCTTGCGTGGAGGACAGCAGCATCAGCTGATGCTACCGTTCCTACGGGCTCCAGGAAACCAGTGTCGGGAGGTAGGTATCCTTCCGCCCTGTATTCCTCCGCCACTGTAATAAAAAAAAAAAGTCCCTAGTCTCATTTTATGGCATTGCTGTGTGAGAAATTTCCCACGCAGCTTTTGCCATAAAGTGAGACTAGGGACATTGTATGAATGTATTGTATGTAGTATATATGTATGTTGCATGCATGTAGTATATATGTGGTATATATGTTGCATGCATGTAGTATATATGTAGTATGCATGTTGCATGTAGTATATATGGTGCATGCATGTAGTATATATGTAGTATGTATGTTGCATGTAGTATATATGTAGTGTATATGTATGTTGCATGCATGTAGTATATATGTAGTATGTATGTTGTATGTAGTATATATGTTGTATATATGTATGTTGCATGCATGTGGTATATATGTAGTATATATGTGGTATATATGTAGTTTGCATGTTGCATACATGTGGTATATATGTAGTATGTATGTATGTTGCATGCATGTAGTTTATATGTGGTATATGTAGTATGCATGTGGCATGCATGTGGTATATATGTAGTAGGTATGTATGTTGCATGCATGTAGTAAATATGTAGTATGCATGTTGCATGTAGTATACAGTATATGTATGTTGCATGCATGTAGTATGTATGTTTCATGTAGTATATATGTAGTATATATGTATGTTGCATCCATGTAGTATATATGTAGTATGTATGTTGCATGTAGTATATATGCTGTATATATGTATGTTGCATGCATGTGGTATATATGTAGTATATATGTGGTATATATGTAGTTTGCATGTTGCATACATGTGGTATATATGTAGTATGTATGTTGCATGCATGTAGTTTATATGTGGTATATGTAGTATGCATGTGGCATGCATGTGGTATATATGTAGTAGGTATGTATGTTGCATGCATATAGTATATATGTAGTATGCATGTTGCATGTAGTATACAGTATATGTATGTTGCATGCATGTAGTATGTATGTTTCATGTAGTATATATGTAGTATATATGTATGTTGCATGCATGTAGTATATATGTAGTATGTATGTTGCATGTAGTATATATGCTGTATATATGTATGTTGCATGCATGTGGTATATATGTAGTATATATGTGGTATATATGTAGTTTTCATGTTGCGTGCATGTGGTATATATGTAGTATGTATGTTGCATGCATGTAGTATATATGTAGTATGCATGTTGCATGCATGTAGTATATATGTCGTATGTATGTTGCATGCATGTAGTATATATGTGGTATATATGTAGTATGCATGTTGCATGCATGTGGTATATATGTAGTATGTATGTATGTTGCATGCATGTAGTATGCATGTTGCATGTAGTATATATGTATGTTGCATGCATGTAGTATATATGTTGTATGTTGCATGCATGTAGTATATATGTTGTATGTATGTATGTTGCATGCATGTAGTATATATGTTGTATGTATGTTGCATGTAGTATATATGTTGTATATATGTATGTTGCATGCATGTGGTACATATGTAGTATGCATGTAGTATATATGTGATATATATGTAGTTTGCATGTTGCATGCATGTGGTATATATGTAGTATGTATGTATGTTGCATACATGTAGTATATATGTAGTATGCATGTTGCATGCATGTAGTATATATGTTGTATGTATGTTGCATGCATGTAGTATATATGTTGTATGTTGCATGCATGTAGTATATATGTGGTATATATGTAGTATGCATGTTGCATGCATGTGGTCTATATGTAGTATGTATGTATGTTGCATGCATGTAGTATGTATGTAGCATGTATGTAGTATGTATGTAGTATGTATTTTTTTTTTTTTTATATTCAATACATAGGCCGGATGATGGGACTACTACTGTCCCATCATTGGCTAATGTGTCAATCACCGTCATGGTATCAGGCATCGCCCGATGGGACTTGTAGTTCCATCAGACGATGCCTGCCCAGACCCCCGCAGCCTGCACAGACCCCCGGACAGTCGGCACAGAGCCCCCGGCAGGCCGGCACAGCCCCCTGGCAGGCCGGTACAGACCCCCGGCAGTCCGCTCAGACCCCCGGACAGCCAGTACAGACCACCGGCAGGCCGGCACAGCCCCTCGGCAGGCCGGTACAGACGCCCGCAACCTGCACAGACCCCCGGACAGTCTGCACAGCCCCCCGGCAGGCCGGCACAGCCCCCCGGCAGGCCAGTACAGACCCACGGCAGTCCGCTCAGACCCCCGGACAGTCGGTACAGACCACCGGCAGGCCGGCACAGCCCCCCGGCAGGCCGGTACAGACCCCGCAGCCTGCACAGACCCCCGGACAGTCGGTACAGACCATCAGCAGGCCGGCACAGCCCCCCGGCAGGCCGGTACAGACCCCCGGCAGTCCGCTCAGACCCCCGGACAGTCGGTACAGACCACCAGCAGACCGGCACAGCCCCCCGGCAGGCCGGTACAGACCCCCACAGCCTGCACAGACCCCCGGACTGTCGGTACAGACCCCTGGCAGTCGGCACAGACGCCCGGGCAGTCGGCACAGACCCCCGGCAGGCCGGTACAGAGCCCCGGGCAGTCGACACAGACCCCCCGGCAGGCCGGTACAGACCTCGAACTGACGGCGCATCATGATGCGCACAGACCGCGCATCATGATGATGTCATTTCAACAGCCAATCAGAGCCACAGCAGTGGCTCTTTGCATTATGGGAACTTCCAATTCCGATATCCGATATTGAAAAAATATCGGTACTCGGTATCGGAATTCCGATACAGCGAATATCGGCCGATACCTGATATTTGCAGTATATGTAGTATGCATGTAGTATATATGTTGTATATATGTAGTATGCATGTTGCATGCATGTGGTATATATGTAGTATGTATGTATGTTGCATGCATGTATATATGTAGTATGCATGTTGCATGTAGTATATATGTAGTATATATGTATGTTGCATGCATGTAGTATATATGTATGTTACATGCATGTAGTATATACAGTGGGGCAAAAAAGTATTTAGTCAGTCAGCAATAGTGCAAGTTCCACCACTTAAAAAGATGAGAGGCGTCTGTAATTTACATCATAGGTAGACCTCAACTATGGGAGACAAACTGAGAAAAAAAAATCCAGAAAATCACATTGTCTGTTTTTTTTTTCATTTTATTTGCATATTATGGTGGAAAATAAGTATTTGGTCAGAAACAAGCAATCAAGATTTCTGTCTCTCACAGACCTGTAACTTCTTCTTTAAGAGTCTCCTCTTTCCTCCACTCATTACCTGTAGTAATGGCACCTGTTTAAACTTGTTATCAGTATAAAAAGACACCTGTGCACACCCTCAAACAGTCTGACTCCAAACTCCACTATGGTGAAGACCAAAGAGCTGTCAAAGGACACCAGAAACAAAATTTTAGCCCTGCACCAGGCTGGGAAGACTGAATCTGCAATAGCCAACCAGCTTGGAGTGAAGAAATCAACTGTGGGAGCAATAATTAGAAAATGGAAGACATACAAGACCACTGATAATCTCCCTCGATCTGGTACTCCACGCAAAATCCCACCCCGTGGGGTCAGAATGATCACAAGAACGGTGAGCAAAAATCCCAGAACCACGCGGGGGGACCTAGTGAATGAACTGCAGAGAGCTGGGACCAATGTAACAAGGCCTACCATAAGTAACACACTACGCCACCATGGACTCAGATCCTGCAGTGCCAGACGTGTCCCACTGCTTAAGCCTGTACATGTCCGGGCCCGTCTGAAGTTTGCTAGAGAGCATTTGGATGATCCAGAGGAGTTTTGGGAGAATGTCCTATGGTCTGATGAAACCAAACTGGAACTGTTTGGTAGAAACACAACTTGTCGTGTTTGGAGGAAAAAGAATACTGAGTTGCATCCATCAAACACCATACCTACTGTAGAGCATGGTGGTGGAAACATCATGCTTTGGGGCTGTTTCTCTGCAAAGGGGCCAGGACGACTGATCCGGGTACATGAAAGAATGAATGGGGCCATGTATCGTGAGATTTTGAGTGCAAACCTCCTTCCATCAGCAAGGGCATTGAAGATGAAACGTGGCTGGGTCTTTCAACATGACAATGATCCAAAGCACACCGCCAGGGCAACGAAGGAGTGGCTTCGTAAGAAGCATTTCAAGGTCCTGGAGTGGCCTAGCCAGTCTCCAGATCTCAACCCTATAGAAAACCTTTGGAGGGAGTTGAAAGTCCGTGTTGCCAAGCGAAAAGCCAAAAACATCACTGCTCTAGAGGAGATCTGCATGGAGGAATGGGCCAACATACCAACAACAGTGTGTGGCAACCTTGTGAAGACTTACAGAAAACGTTTGACCTCTGTCATTGCCAACAAAGGATATATCACAAAGTATTGAGATGAAATTTTGTTTCTGACCAAATACTTATTTTCCACCATAATATGCAAATAAAATGAAAAAAAAACAGACAATGTGATTTTCTGGATTTTTTTTTCTCAGTTTGTCTCCCATAGTTGAGGTCTACCTATGATGTAAATTACAGACGCCTCTCATCTTTTTAAGTGGTGGAACTTGCACTATTGCTGACTGACTAAATACTTTTTTGCCCCACTGTATGTGGTATATATGTAGTATGCATGTTGCATGCATGTGGTATATATGTAGTATGCATGTTGCATGCATGTGGTATATATTTAGTATGTATGTTGCATGCATGTAGTATACATGTTGCATGTAGTATATATGTATGTTGCATGCATGTAGTATATATGTGGTATATATGTAGTATGCATGTTGCATGCATGTGGTATATATGTAGTATGTATGTTGCATGCATGTAGTATATATGTAGTATGTATGTTGCATGTAGTATATATGTTGTATATATGCATGTTGCATGCATGTAGTATATATGTTGTATGCATGTTGCATGTAGTATATATGTAGTATGCATGTTGCTTGCATGTGGTATATATGTAGTATGTATGTATGTTGCATGCATGTAGTATGTATGTAGCAAGTATGTATGTAGCATGTAGTATGTATGTAGTATGTATTTTTTTTTTTTTGTACATTCAACACATTAGCCGGATGATGGGACTACTACTGTCCCATCATTGGCTAATGTGTCAATCACCATCATGGTTGCAGGCATCGCCCGATGGGACTTGTAGTCCCATCGGATGATCCTGCACAGACCCCTGCAGCCTGCACAGACCCCCAGACAATCGGCACAGACCACCGGCAGGCCGGCACAGCCCCCCCGGCAGGCAGGCACAGACCCCCGCAGCCTGCACAGACCCCCGGACAGTCGATACAGACCACCGGCAGGCCGGCACAGCCCACCGCTGCCTGCTCAGACCCCCGGACAGTCGGTACAGACCACCGGCAGGCCGGCACAGCCCCCCGGCAGTCCGCACAGACCCCCGGGCAGTCGGCACAGACCCCCGGAAGATCCGTACACCCCCCCCCGAGAAGCTGTACAAGGACAGAAAAGGGTTTTTCTTATTCCGATACCGAAAGTCCCATAGACTTAAATAGGACTTCCGGTATCGGAATCGGCGATACCAGATACTTTTTTCGTATCTGGCCGATACCATCCGATCCGATATTTTAGGGTATCGGATGGTATCGCTCAACACTAGTCATGGCCAAAAGTGTTGTCACTCTTAAAACTGCTCCAGAAAATGAAGTATTTCTCCCAGAAAATGATTGAAATTACAGTACATATGCTTTGTTATACACATGCTTATTTCCTTTGTGTATTGGAACAATACAAAAAAAAAAAACAGAAAAAGGCAATTTGGACATAATTTCATACAAAACCCCAAAAATGGGCTGGACAAAATTGTTGGCACCCTCAACTAAATATTTGGTTACACACCTTTTGGAATAAATAACTGCAATCAATCGCTTCCATTGACAAGCTTCTTACACATCCCAACTTGGATTTTGGACCACTCTTCTTTTGAAAACTGCTCTATGTGTCTCATAGTTGAAGGTCGCCTTCTCCCAAAAGCAAGTTTAAGATCTCTTCATGTGTTTTCAATGGGACTTAGATCCGGACTCATAGCTGCCACTTCAGAACTCTCCAGCGCTTTGTTTCCTTCCATTTTTGGGTGCTTCTTGAAGTATGTTTGGGGTAATTGTCCTGCTGAAAGACTCTAAGATGCAAACCTAGCTTTGTGACACTGGACAATACATTGAGACCCAAAATCATTAGGTAATCTTCGAATTTCATGATGCCGTGCCCACAGTCAAGGCACCCTGGGCAAGAGGCAGCAATACAACCCCAAAAATCTTTGAACTTTCACCATATTTGACTGTAGGTACTGTGTTCTTTTCTTTTTAAACCTCATTTCATTTTTAGTAAACAGTAGAATGATGTTGTGATGACACTGTATTTATTATTAAATATTCCAGAAGTATTATTCAGTAGGACCAGGGACATGAGCTGTTGTTCATATGAGCCTAAAGCTAACTCTTTTTGTAAGTTGAATTGATGTTTGTTGATTTAATGAATGGCTGCTGATTACCTATTGTATCAGCACATGCAGCTTATTGTTCTGCTATCCTCAGGAAGCAAAAGCACAAGTTAATTGAACAATTGAGGTTTGTTAATTTGGTGAATGCCTGCTGACTACCTATTGTATAAGTTCCTGCATCTTGCTTTTCTGCAAACACTGAAAGACAAAATATGCAGGTTAATTGAACACTCAAAAAATGAGAGATTATCTCATCTCACCTCCCATCAAACCAAAGGATAATGCCCTGAACGACAGCTGTGGGTTTAAAAAGGACCTTTCTCCTTCTACAGAGATACTCTACAGGACAGCAGCCAATGCACCATGGCTCTAACCAGAGGAATACAGATTTGCTCTACTGCCCATCACTGAACCCACAGAGATGTTTGGAGAACCCAGGTTGGGACAATCAGGTCACCTGGCCACATAGCTTAATGCTTTTTGTCAGCTTCTTAAGCCTCTTGCTACCTTCTGCCTGTGCATGCACAAAAATGAGGCTCTACTGGTTGGGTTGTTGGCCCTGGAAGCCCTGAAGTCACAGATGTTCTAATTCCTGGTGAGCCAGCAGAAGGGTGAGACTGTCATTTGCACCATCTTATGTACTTTCTGGGACTGTACTATATGTTATTGATGTTGGAGATCCAATAAAGAATCACCCCATTGTGTTACCCTTACCCTGTGTTGTCTAAGTAGTATTATGCCCATGGGAAGGAAAATGGGCATTCAGCGGGTTAGGCCTGGTACATTATATATCTCAATTTCTGCCACAAATTTGTGCAGACATAGCAAAGGCAAATAGGCAAAAAATAGATGAATCAATAAAACCAATCATTTATTAATAAATTTCATAAAATTCTTTTTTACAAGGAAATTTCTAAAAAAAAGGGGAGTACAAATGTAATGATAGATGCTCACAGAATTAAGCTTTATGCAACATAATCACAGAATGTTTTTTTCTTTTCTTTTTTCAATTTTTTTACATACAAATTATCTCCAAATAGTGTTTATTTCTTAAGCATAAATTCATAAGCTATATTTATATAAACTTCTGTCTAAATATTTTTAGGGAAAGGCCCAATAGTTCTAAAAGCAGAAGAAACACATCTTTGATTAAATAGTGTGAAATACACACTGCTGAAAGTAAATAACAATTGGGTTTAACTCCCTATACTATGTGTATACCATGATAATCAAAGACAAGGCTAACTAATCCTTAATGGAGTAATCACAATGCATAAATGCTCAGATAGTAGCGACTTTTGTTCTCAATGTTTCTCTGATTAATTACAAATACTTATAAACAAAAATGCATAAGCTTACTTGATTGTGTAAATATGTATCTAATTGTTGTAACAAAGGAACAACCTAACTGTGTGTGCGGCAAAGAAAATTTCTCCTTAATGTGAATATATCCAATGCCTAGTGCAGAGAACTACAGGTTAATCATGTGTCCTGCTTAATATGCCAGCTATACTGATTCAATTTGAAATAAGCTATTCCTGCATGATGTAACAATGCAATCCTGTTTGCAATGATACAACAACTTACATGTATAAAACTTCTGCGGCTCTCTCATACACGTGTCTGGTTACCCCGACAGTGCCATTTTGCCATACTGGCTTCCTCAATAGGGGGCGTATATTATAAGTTGTTGTATAACACAGGTCAACGAAAAAAAATTTTTTTTCTGGTGTCCAAAATATTTTAATGAATTTGGGGTATTTTTGGGGTGCTGATTCTGAATATGTCATCAGTTTTGCCAGATTGGCTCAAGTTTTTGAGATTTTTGGTATCTTATTTATAGCACTTGTTGGTAAATGCGACGCATCATCTCATTAATTTCTTTGGATTAGTACTTGAACTGAGCAGTTCTCAATATAGTTTTGTGTTAATTAGTGTTCTAAAAGTTTGTTCATAGCTTGATTTTTGCACTAACTTTATGTTGTTGTCTGTTTTCCAGTGAAAAGCATGAACTCATCATGAAGAAGTTGTCTTAACGATCCAGACTCATTCTGTTACATTTGTGGTGAATATACACTGCCAAAACATAGAAGAAACATAACACACTTCGTAAAAAAAGTGTATTTTGCCTATTTTGGGGTTATGCTTGGGGACCAAGACAAGTTTTGGGCACCACACATAGTGTGCAAAGCATGTATCGAATTATTACGAAAATGGAGCAAAGGACAAAGAAAAAGCTTCAAATTTGGTGTTCCAATGGTGTGGAGAGAGCCAAAAAATCATCATGATGACTGTTATTTCTGTGCAGTGCAAGTGCAAGGATTCAATAAGCATAAGAAACGAAAATGGGAGTAACATGGAATCTGCAAGAAGGCCTGTCCCTCATTGTGAAGATGTGCCTGTACCTGTGTTTACCATAAATAACAGTCATCATGATGATTTTTTGGCTCTCTCCACACCATTGGAACACCAAATTTGAAGCTTTTTCTTTGTCCTTTGCTCCATTTTCGTAATAATTCGATACATGCTTTGCACACTATGTGTGGTGCCCAAAACTTGTCTTGGTCCCCAAGCATAACCCCAAAATAGGCAAAATACACTTTTTTTACGAAGTCTGTTATGTTTCTTCTATGTTTTGGCAGTGTGTATTCACCACAAATGTAACAGAATGAGTCTGGATCGTTAAGACAACTTCTTCTTGATGAGTTCATGCTTTTCACTGGAAAACAGACAACAACATAAAGTTAGTGCAAAAATCAAGCTATGAACAAACTTTTAGAACACTAATTAACACAAAACTATATTGAGAACTGCTCAGTTCAAGTACTAATCCAAAGAAATTAATGAGATGATGCGTCGCATTTACCAACAAGTGCTATAAATAAGATACCAAAAATCTCAAAAACTTGAGCCAATCTGGCAAAACTGATGACATATTCAGAATCAGCACCCCAAAAATACCCTAAATTCGATGAAATATCTTTGGCACCAAAAATGCTGTTGACCAGTGATTGCAAACAGGATTGCATTGCTACATCATGCAGGAATAGCTTATTTCAAATTGAATCAGTATAGCTGGCATCTTAAGCAGGACACATGATTAACCTGTAGTTCTCTACACTAGGCATTGGATATATTCACATTAAGGAGAAATTTTCTTTGCCGCACACACAGTTAGGTTGTTCCTTTGTTACAACAATTAGATACATATTTACACAATCAAGTAAGCTTATGCATTTTTGTTTATAAGTATTTGTAATTAATCAGAGAAACATTGAGAACAAAAGTCGCTACTATCTGAGCATTTATGCATTGTGATTACTCCATTAAGGATTAGTTAGCCTTGTCTTTGATTATCATGGTATACACATAGTATAGGGAGTTAAACCCAATTGTTATTTACTTTCAGCAGTGTGTATTTCACACTATTTAATCAAAGATGTGTTTCTTCTGCTTTTAGAACTATTGGGCCTTTCCCTAAAAATATTTAGACAGAAGTTTATATAAATATAGCTTATGAATTTATGCTTAAGAAATAAACACTATTTGGAGATAATTTGTATGTAAAAAAATTGAAAAAAGAAAAGAAAAAAACATTCTGTGATTATGTTGCATAAAGCTTAATTCTGTGAGCATCTATCATTACATTTGTACTCCCCTTTTTTTTAGAAATTTCCTTGTAAAAAAGAATTTTATGAAATTTATTAATAAATGATTGGTTTTATTGATTCATCTATTTTTTGCCTATTTGCCTTTGTTATGTCTGCACAAATTTGTGGCAGAAATTGAGATATAATATGCTGAATTGAGGTGGCTATTAGTTTTGGCCTATTTTGTTATGTATAGGCCTGGTACATGCGGTATTTCTAATGACAGACAGACCAGAGGACGATAGCACCCACTGATGCTCGCGTCTGCACAGATGTGCTGTACCACTGTGACGTATACTGACCACAGGTAGGCTACGTCCGAGAGTGGACCCTCTGAATAGCGGCACTGGATTTCCCAGGGGCGAGCTCGCCAGGTGGTGCCGACCCCTATACAGGGGCCGTTAGGGGCAGGCCCTCGGAAGACAGATGCCGCGACTGCTAGACCCAAGAGGGGCAGCTCAAAAGACTGAGTGAGGGGTGCAGGACTGAGCATGGAATGAAGAAGGGAGTAGGAAGCACAGAGTAGGCGCAGGACAGTAACATGGAGTATAGGACTGGGCACTGGGGTGCAGGACGGAGACACGGAGTACTGGAAGGGGCACTGGAGTACAGGACAGAGACATGGAGTACAGGACTGGGTACTGGAGTACAGGACGGAGACACGGAGTACTGGACGGGGCACTGGAGTACAGGACAGAGACATGGAGTACAGGACTGGGTAATGGAGTACAGGACGGAGACACGGAGTACTGGACGGGGCACTGGAGTACAGGACAGAGACACGGAGTACAGGACTGGGCACTGGAGTACAGGACGGAGACACGGAGTACTGGATGGGGCACTGGAGTACAGGACAGAGACACGGAGTACTGGACTGGGCACTGGAGTACAGGACAGAGACAGAGAGTGAGAAGGGGAAACCCCTAAACACTGGGCCAGGATACCGTAGGAAAGGCACACGATAATCAGGCGTCTCCACCATGTTGGAGACGCCTGATATACCCGGTGCTGCCGGCTGATTGGACGCCTAGGCTTCTGGGCGGGAGCTCAAGGGTTAAGAGACCTGGAGAGCGCGCGCCAGAGGCCTAAGGCGCCCGCAGGAAGCAGGCACACGCCGGATGTAGGAAAAGGAGGAGGAGGCGGGCACAGAGCGGGGAGGCGAGCGCCGGTGAGTATAGGCGGTGGCAGGCCCCGCTGCTGCTAGGTCGGCGGCGGCTACCGCCACCGACGTGACGGTACCCCCCCTTTACGTCTCCCTCTCCTGAGGTTAGATAAAAATTTCCTTAATAGAAGAGGAGCATTAACATTCTCCCTGGGTTCCCAGGATCTCTCTTCGGGACCAAAACCCTTCCAATCAATGAAGTAGAGAGTGCGCCCCCGAACTCTTTTCACGGCAAGAATTTCTTTCACCTCAAAGACGTCATCGGCCCCTACTGGCTGAGAAGGAGGTGGGACTGAGTGAAACCAATTCAGAACAACAGGCTTAAGGAGCGAGACATGGAAGGCGTTAGGGACCCGAAGCGAAGCTGGCAACTTTAATTTATAAGCCACGTCGTTAATGCGTCCCAAAACCTCGAACGGACCGGTGTACCGAGGACCTAGTTTGTAAGAAGGTATCTTCAAACGGATATACTTAGTTGACAGCCAAACTTTGTTGCCAGGTTGGTATGGCGGAAGGTCCCTGCGCCTCTTGTCTGCATGTCTCTTAATCTGGATACTGGATCTTTCAAGTGCCTCTCTGGTCTCCTTCCAGACTTGAGAAATTTCGGTAGCGAGGGCATCTGCTGCGGGAACACCAGAGGGCGTAGAGCGAGGTAGTGGAACACCAGGGTTCTAGCCGGAAACCACAAAGAACGGCGTTTTAGTGGTGGACTCATTAGGATGATTGTTGTGGGCAAACTCTGCCCACGGCAGAAGAGACACCCAGTTGTCTTGATGGGCATTAGAGAAGTGACGCAGGTAGGCTGTTAATACCTGATTGATCCGTTCCACTTGCCCATTGGACTGAGGGTGATAAGCGGAGGAGAAGTCCAGAGATATATCCATGAGCTTGCTGAGTGCCCTCCAGAAACGGGAGGTAAATTGATCCCCTCGATCAGAGACAATTCGTTGAGGAAGCCCGTTTTCACGTCACCGTCAGACTCAGGGCCGGCTGTCCCGGCCTCGGCCATTAGGAGGCGCCGGACTGTCACATCACCGTCAGACTCAGGGCCTGCTGTCCCGGCCTTGACCACTAGGAGGCGCCGGACTGTCCTATCACCGTCTGACCCGTGGCCTGCGGTCCCAGCCTCGGTCTCTGGGAGGCGCTGTGCTTCAACCCCGAGTGATGGCGGCGATAGTTATGAGGTTCCTGCGCAGGCGTCCTCTGGACGCAGGCTTCGTTCCTCGGTCAGTCATGAAGGGGCTGGTGCATCACCATCCAGCCTGGTCCTGGGGGCGGTCCGGATGACATCATCAGCCCAGGAGCCTGTGAGGGATGACCTGATCCCTCAAATACCTTGGGACTGCTCTTGCAGGCCGCCGGATATATTCTTGGTTCCCTTGCGTGTATTACTGTGTGACTGACTTTTGCCTGGACTTCTGACCCTGCTTCTGCCTAACGATTCTGTACCTCTGCGACTCTCCTGGTTTATGACTCTGACTTTGGCCTGGATTCTGACTCTGCTTCTGCCTAATGATTCTGTACCTCTGCGACTCTCCTGGTTTATGACACTGACTTCGGCCTGGATTCTGACTCTGCTTCTGCCTAACAATTCTGTACCTCTGCGACTCTCCTGGTTTATGACTCTGGCTTCGGCCTGGAATCTGACTTTGCTACTGTCTACTGTTTTTATACCATTTCTGCCTGACTGGTTTAGTCTCGGATATCATTGCCTCTGTGTCCTGTATTGGAACACCTTTCTGGCGACCGTCCTGCTCTGGTCATTGCTCATATTCAGACAGCACCTCCTGGGCTCTGCTATAAATCCAGATCCCTGTATAGGGGTAAAGGGTATCAGTGTTTCTCGGGGTGTTGTCTGGCTGCAGCCCAGAGCGCAGGCAGACATCACATTATATCCGGCCATAAAAAATAAAACTGCTTTTTGTGTCTATACTTAACACATATAAAAGCAGTTTTCCTTACCTTTTTTTTTCCTCTTCCTCCTGACTGAGCTGATTCTTGGCCCAAACACCTGTTATATTGCACAGCCTGGAAGGTCACTCTCAGGCTCAAGCATGCTGCAGCCTGGAAGCTTCAAGGAAAATGCTGGCTGTTGGAAATCCACATTCCTGGATCATCACCCCCTGGACAGCTCTGGGGGTCAGGTATTGCCCGCAAATGCGGCCAAACTGTTGTTACCAGTTTCCCTTTCTTTTGCTAAGAAACGTCTGTGTGTGAAGGCTTTTGTGGATTGTGGTGCTGCCGGCAACCTTATGGATTTTTTATTTGCTAGGAGCCTTGGTGTACCTCTGTCAAGGCTTAAAGCACCTATTCAGACTACTGTGATTAATGGTACATCTATATTCCAGGGAGGCGTGGAATTCGTTACTGCCGAAATTTCTATGTCAGTGGGGACATTACATAATGAACAAATGTCATTTTTTGTTATATACAATTTATCAGATCCAGTTGTGTTAGGCATGCCATGGTTGCACCAACATAATCCGGTTATTGACTGGCGCATAGGTGACGTTGTGCGCTGGAGTCCACAGTGTCAGAGTAACTGTATGTCTTTTTCAGTAAACCAGATTAAAATTAAAACACCTTCTATTCCATATGCGTTTAGGGATTATGAAGATGTTTTCTCTATAGTGGAGTTGGAGAAACTACCTCCTCACAGAGAATACGATTGTCCTATTGACTTGGTCCCTGGTGCCCGTCTCCCTAAGAGGAGAATATTCAACCTCTCTGGTCCTGAGCGTGTATCCATGAATGACTACATAGCAGACAGCCTACGAAAAGGCTTCATTAGACCTTCCACCTCACCTGTAGGAGCTGGGTTTTTCTTTGTAGAGAAAAAAGATGGTGGACTCAGACCATGCATTGATTACTGTGAGCTGAACGCCATTACTGTAAAAAATCAGTACCCACTGCCACTCATTCCTGATCTTTTTAATCAGTTACTGGGAGCCCGCTGGTTTACTAAACTTGACCTCCGGGGGGCATATAACCTGGTCCGCATAAGAGATGGGGACGAATGGAAAACGACCTTTAATACACCCCTTGGCCATTTTGAGTACCTGGTAATGCCGTTTGGACTCAGTAACGCTCCTGCAGTATTTCAGCACTTGGTCAACAATATTTTCAGAGACATTTGTGGGGTGTATGTCGTCGTATATCTGGACGACATTTTGATTTATTCTGCTGACCCTGTGACACATGCTCAACACATCCGTTCAGTACTGCAAAGACTGCGCGAAAACTCTGTTTGCGAAATTTGAAAAATGTGGGGGGTTTTTTGCCGAAGAGGTGCAGTTTTTAGGATACATGGACTCAGGCAAGGGGTTCCGCATGGATCCTGCCAAGATTCAACCTATTAAGGATTGGGTGCAACCCAAATCGCTGAAAGCACTGCAGCGATTTTTGGGATTTGCGAATTATTATCACAAATTCATCAGGGGATTCTCAGATTGCCAAGCCACTCACGGACCTTACCCGGAAAGGGACGGACGTGACCAATTGGAATCCTGAGGCAACTCGGGTTTTTTCTACACTAAAAGAGTGCTTCGTGGCCAACCAGGTGTTGATTCAACCAAACTTGGACCACCCGTTTATTGTAGAAGTAGATGCCTCCGAAGTCAGAGTGGGAGCAGTGCTCTCGCAAGGCACTGCATCCCTCACTCAGCTTCGCCCATGTGCCTTTTTCTCCCGCAAATTCTCTGCCACGGAGAGAAACTATGACATCGGGAATTATTGGCAATCAAGTGGGCCTTCGAGGAATGGCGCCACTTCCTCGAAGGTGCCAAACACAAGGTTACTGTTATTACCGACCACAAAAACCTAACCTACCTAGAGTCGGCTAAAAGACTAAATCCTAGGCAGGCCAGGTGGGACTTGTTTTTCTCCAGGTTTAATTTTTTTTTAATCACCTTTTGCGCCGGAACTAAAAATGTGAGGGCAGATGCCCTCTCTCGCAGCTTTTGCCCCACACAAACCGAGGACTATGAACCAGTTCCAATATTGGCTAATGGCATTGTCGTGTCGGCACTATCTCTGGACCTTCTGGAGGAGATCCGTAGGTCATCAGAACGAGCTCCTGACACTACACCCCCCAAAAAAATTATTTGTTCCAGCTACCTTTCACTTACAAGTGTTAAAAGAATCACACGACTCCGTCATGGCAGGCCATCCTGGTCTCAATAATACCACTAGGCTGGTAACCAGGAACTTTTGGTGGCCAACGGTGGCCAAGGACTGTAAGGACTACGTCTCAGCGTGTGAAGTCTGTGCCTGTGCCAAGTCCCCCCATAATCGCCCTACCGGCTGGCTTCAGTCCTTGCCCACCCCTGAGAGTCCATGGACCCACATCTCCATGGACTTCATTACAGACCTGCCACCCTCCGATGGGAAAACTTGTATCTGGGTGGTGGTGGACAGGTTCAGTAAGCAGTGTCACTTTGTTCCCCTGTCTGGCTTGCCTAACTCTGAAACTTTAAGTAAGTTGTTTGTTCTTCACATTGTATGTTTGCACGGCGTTCCGGCAAATATTGTGTCCGACAGGGGTACCCAGTTTGTCTCGAAGTTCTGGAGGGCGTTCTGTAAACGTATTGGTGTTGAGTTGTCCTTCTCCTCGGCATACCATCCCGAAACCAATGGTCAAACTGAGCGTGCCAACCAAGCGCTGGAGCAATACCTCCGCTGCTATGTCTCAGCACATCAGTCAGATTGGGTGGAACATTTGCCATTGGCGGAGTTCGCTCTCAATAATAGATACCAAGACTCCATCAAAACTATCCCCTTTTTCTGTAACCTTGGACTACATCCGCGCTTTGGATCATTTTTGGCCAAGATGTCGGAACTCCCAGGAGTTGAGCAAAATATACATCGTCTGAAGACAATTTGGTCCGAAGTAAACTCTAATTTGAAAGGGGCTCAGATTAGACAGGCTTCGGCGGCTAATAGACGACGATCCCAGGGGCCGCACCTGGGAGTTGGTGACAAGGTTTGGCTCTCTTCAAGAAACATCAAACTTAAGGTACCGTCTGCCAAACTGGGTCCCAGGTTCATCGGCCCATATGAAATATTGGAGGTAATTAACCCGGTAGCGTTTCGGTTAAAGCTCCCGCAGTCGTTTAAAATTCCTAATGTTTTCCATAAGTCCCTCCTCAAGGTGTACCGTTCCCCAATTCGTCCCGTCCAGTCCCCTCCTCCTCCAGTTTTGGTCAAGGGCGCCTTGGAGTACGAAGTCCAGGGCATCTTTGATTCCCGCCTAGTGAGAAACTCTGTGCAATATTTAGTGCATTGGAAGGGCTACGGCCCAGAGGAGAGGTCCTGGGTCCCCGCTAGTGACATTCGTGCAAAGCGGTTGATTAGAAGGTTTCACCTCCTCCACCCTGACAAACCGGGTTTTGAGGGTCCGGAGGCCCCTCTTAGAGGAGGGGGGTACTGTCACATCACCGTCAGGGCCTGCTGTCTGGACAGAGCGTCTGCCTTGATGTTTCTGTCCCCAGGCCGAAAATGAAGTTTGAAGTCAAACCGGGAGAAATATAGCGACCACCTGGCTTGCCTGGAGTTGAGTCTTTGCGCGGACTGAAGATACGCCAAAGTCTTGTGGTCCGTGAAGATTACGAAGGGATCAACTGCCCCTTCTAAAAGATACTGCCACTCCTCCAGAGCCATCTTAATGGCCAGTAATTCCCGGTCTCCAATTGCATAATTACATTCTGCAGGAGAGAATGATTTAGAGAAGTACCCACAAAGCACCACTTGACCCAAAGTTGTCCGCTGAGAAAGGACCGCTCCCGCACCAGTAGAAGAGGCATCCACCTCTAGGATGAAGGGCCTATTGACTAACGGCCGATGTAAAATCGGAGCGGAAGCAAAGGACTGTTTCAAGGTGAGAAAGGCCTCTTCAGCCTCTGGAGTCCAGGCATTTGGTTTGGTCCCTTTTCGGGTCAACGCAGAGATGGGCTTAGTCACTGAAGAGAAGAAGGGAATGAACTGTTGGTAGCAATTCACGAACCCCAGGAACCGTTGGATGGCTTTGACTCCAACCGGACATGGCCATTTGAGCAGAGCAGACAACTTTTCGGGGTCCATCTTTACTCTGGAGTCCGTGATGATATACCCTAGGAAGGGCAAAGAGGTTTGCTCGAACAGACATTTCTCTAGTTTAGCGTAGAGTCTGTTCTCTCGTAGATGTTGCAGAACCAGCCGAACACTCCTTCTGTGGGTGGATAAGTCAGGGGAAAAGATGAAAATATCATCTCGGTATACGACGACACATGAGTATAGTAGGTCTCGAAAGATCTCGTTAACGAACTCCTTAAAAAATCGCCGGAGCATTAGGGACCAAAAGGCATAACCAAATACTCATAATGGCCGCCCCGAGTATTGAAGGCCATCTTCCACTCATCCCCGGCGCGGATCCTGATCAAGTTATAGGCTCCCCGCAGATCCAATTTGGTAAAGATCTGGGCCCCTCTCAAGCGGTCAGAGTTCTGGGATCAGCTTAAGGGGGTACCTATTTTTGACGGTGATGCTGTTCAGGCCTCGGTAATCAATACATGGCCGAAGGGACCCGTCTTTCTTCCGGACAAAAAAGAATCCTGCCCCAGCAGGCGAAGATGACTTCCGAATAAAACCCCGAGCCAAGTTCTCCTGGACATATTTGGACATGGCCGCGGTTTCTGCCGGAGACAAAGGATAAATTCTTCCCCTGGGGGGAGTCGCTCCTGGAAGAAGCTCAATTGGGCAGTCGTAGGCACGATGCGGCGGTAGAGTTTCAGCCTCCTTCTTACTAAAGACGTCGGCGTACAAGTAGTAAGCCATAGGAAGCCCAGGAAGATCGATAGGAGCTTGCTGCGGACTTGGGCGAGATACAGGCAGTGTTCATAGCAAGAGCGTCCCCAGCGGAGGATCTCCCCGGACCGCCAATCTAGAATCGGCTCATGAAGACGAAGCCAGGGAGCCAAGGAGCACGGCGTGGGACAAACTGGGCAAAACATAAAAGGCGATTTTTTTTTTTTTTTTTTTTTTTTTTTTTTTTTTTTTTCTCGGTGAAGAGCTCCAACTTGATACTCCAATGTATCAACCGGAATTCGGAGCTGGTCCACTTCTTTGAGCCGGATGAAGTTACCAGTCGCACCCGAGTCCACATACGCCTCCACAGATCTGCGCTCCCCACCTAAAACAATTAAAGCTGAACTAGTAAGGGGCAGAGAGGAATCGGTGTCACCTAGGAAGGCCTCTCTTACCTGGCCTAGGCGGAGGCGTTTCCCGGCCGCACTGGGCAAGTACGCACAAAATGATTAGCCCCACCACAATAAAGGCATAGGTCCTGCGTCCTTCTCTCCCTGCGTTCTTGCTCAGACAACCTTACTCGGTCTACTTGCATGGGCTCAGGGGTGGAATTACTAGAAGACGCCGGGGAGCGGGGGATGGGCGCTTGGTATAGCCTAAAAGACCTCTTCTCCCTAACTGACTCACGGGTGTGTTCCTGAAACAGTAAATCTATACGGTTAGCTAGAGATATGAGATCTTCCAGAGTGGTAGGAGTGTCTCGGCCAGCAAGCTTGTCCTTTATTTTACCGGAGAGGCCCCTCCAAAACGCCCCAACCAAAGCCTCATTATTCCACCCCAGTTCAGAGGACAGTGTCAGGAAGCGAATAGCATACTGTCCCATGGTTAGGGAGCCCTGTCGAAGATTGAAAAGAGCCTCAGTGGTAGAGGCCACACGGCCAGGCTCATCAAATACCCTGCGGAAAGTATCCAAGAAGTTATGGATACTTGATACCACCGGGTCATCTCTCTCCCACAGGGGATTCACCCACGCTAAGGGCTCCCCCTCAAGATGGGACACAATGAAAGCTACCTTGGC
Source organism: Dendrobates tinctorius (assembly GCF_039654945.1). Classification (NCBI taxonomy): domain Eukaryota; kingdom Metazoa; phylum Chordata; class Amphibia; order Anura; family Dendrobatidae; genus Dendrobates; species Dendrobates tinctorius. The sequence continues at coordinate 13,257,151 of NW_027361762.1, read as the reverse complement.
CCGATCAGAGGGGTATTGCTGAGGCAGGAGCTCAAAGTGCAATCGACACTGGTTTAAAAACCCCCGACACAACTCGGGGTCGCCACTAAACCTGGGAGGTTTCCCTAGGCGTGGTGGCGATGAGATTGGGGGTCCCAAGGTAGGGCTGAGGCGGCCGCAGAGGACTGTAGGGATTGGAGTCGGTCGTCCACGGACGCCATGTAGCTCAGAATATGGGACTGGGCGTCCCGCTGCTGCGCGAGCTCCTGCTGGAGTCCTGCTAGTAACGGGGCGTTCCCCGGATCGGTAGTTTGCAAGGCGGAAAGGCGGGTGTCCATGGACTTCATAAAGGACATTATCCTAGTTTGATTTTCACGCAAGAAGAGCAATTCTTTCTGGGTGGCCGCCGAGGCGCTAGCAGGATCCATGGCCTGATTATACTGTGATGTATACTGACCACGGGTAGGACCCTCTGGATCGTGGCACTGGAGCTCCCAGGGGTGAGCGCGCCAGGTGGTGCCGACCCCTATACAGGGGCCGTTAGGGGCAGGCCCTCGGAAGACAGATGCCACGACTGCTAGACCCAAGAGGGGCGGCTCAAAAGACTGAGTGAGGGGTGCAGGACTGAGCACGGAATGAAGAAGGGAGTAGGAAGCACAGAGTAGGCGCAGGACGGTAACACGGAGTATAGGACTGGGGTGCAGGACGAAGACACGGAGTACTGGACGGGGCACTGGAGTACAGGACAGAGACACGGAGTGCAGGACTGGGTACTGGAGTACAGGACTGGGCACTGGAGTACAGGACAGAGACACGGAGTACAGGACTGGGTACTGGAGTACAGGACTGGGCACTGGAGTACAGGACAGAGACGGAGTACTGGACAGGGCACTGGAGTACAGGAATGGGCACTGGAGTACAGGACAGACACGGAGTACTGGACGGGGCACTGGAGTACAGGACTGGGCACTGGAGTACAGGACAGACACGGAGTACTGGACGGGGCACTGGAGTACAGGACAGAGACACGGAGTACAGGACAGAGAGTGAGAAGGGGAAACCCCTAAACACTGGGCCAAGATACCGTACGAAAGGCACATGATAATTAGGCGTCTCCACCATGTTGGAGACGCCTGATATACCCGGTGCTGCCGGCTGATTGGACGCCTAGGCTTCTGGGCGGGCGCTCAAGGGTTAAGAGACCTGGAGAGCGCGCGCCCGTGACCTAAGGTGCCCGCAGGAAGCAGGCACATGCCGGATGTAGGAAAAGGAGAAGGAGGCGGGCACAGAGCGGGGAGGCGAGCGCCGGTGAGTATAGGCGGCGGCAGGCCCCGCTGCTGCTGGGGCGGCGGCGGCTACCGCCGCTGACGTGACGACCAAAAAGCTCTATCTTGGTTTCTTGTGTCCAGAAGAAGCTTTCCCAGATGGATTTCGGCTTATTCTCATACATATGTCTGTGTCAGCAGTGGGGTCCTCTTGGGTCACCTGCCATAGTGTTTTATTTCATTTAAATGTTGGCGGATAGTTTGCGCTGACACTGATGCAACCTGAGCCTGCGGAAGTGCATGGATTTCTTTGGAACTTGATTGGGGCTGCTTATCCAAAGAAAAGAATTTAATATAGAACAAAATTTCCCATCTGATGAAAAAGATAAGCAAAAATAAACTTGGCACTCGAATTGATGAAAGATGAGGAAATTTCATCTATTTTGCATCCAGACAGAAACAGAAGAAATAACTGAACGATTTCGGTGCCACATTAGGCCTTCATCAGAGTATCTTGCTGGTTCAGAAGGATAAGACAGTGTGCTTCAAATAAGCTGGAAGGCTGATAAGAGGAAAATGCCTTAATGCTACAATATTTAAGGAGGCAAGATTTAATCTGGCCAAATTAAATGTAGCGCGTCCATAAAGCCCCCGTCACACATAGCGATCTCGAGTCACAAGTTTTGTGACGCAACAGCGATCTCGCCAGCGAGATCGGTGTGTGACAGCGATCAGCGACCGGCCCCCCTGCCGGGTATCGCTGATCGCTGTTGAAAGGTTCAGACATTTTTGGGGTTGCTGGTCTCCCGCTGGTCAGCACGCATCGCTGTGTGTGACAGGCGGGAGACCAGCGAGCAGGAGATGGTAACCAAGGTACACATCGGGTTTCTAAGCAGCGACGCCCAGCGCCTAGAAACCCGATGTGTACCTTAGTTACCAGCGCGCTGATGCAGGGAGATGGTAACCAAGGTACATATCAGGTTTCTAAGTGACGCGCGCTGCTTAGAAACCCGATGTGTACCTTGGTTACCAGCTCCCTACATCAGCGCGCTGGTAACTAAGATACATTGCGGGTAACTAAGCGACGTGCGTCGCTGGTCCTTATCGCTGGTGAAGCTGCCTGATTGGCAGCTCACCAGCGATCACATAGCGACTCACCAGCGATCCTGACAAGGTGATATCGTTGTCGGGATCGCTGGTGAGTCGCTATGTGTAACGGGGCCCTAAATGGCGACTGCCGTCACTGTGGTAGAGTACTGGATGCTGTGTAGGGAATTAGAATTCAGTTCAGCATGTCCTTAATAGGTAATTACTATCGCTGTGCCGGTACTCCTGTCCAGCGCCCGGGACCTCCACACACGCAGCACTTTGAAGCAGCGACCACAATCGCCTCACATGGATGAGCTGCCCATAATCTGATCTACATATACAGCAACCAGCGCTTGGGCACAGCGATAGTAATTACCTATAATGGACATGTTGAACTGAATTCTGATTCCCTATGTAGCATTCAGTACTCTACCACAGCGACGGCAGTCGCCATTTATGGATGCACTACATTTAATTTAGCCACATTAAATCTTGCCTCCTTAAATACAGTCATATGTTAAAGTTTGGGCACCCCTATTAATGTTAACCTTTTTTCTTTATAACAATTTTGGTTTTTGCAACAGCTATTTCAGTTTCATATATCTAATAACTGATGGACTTAGTTATATTTCTGGATTCAAATGAGGTTTATTGTACTAACAGAAAATGTGCAATCTGCATTTAAACAAAATTTGACCGGTGCAAAAGTATGGGCACCCTTATCATTTTCTTGATTTGAACACTCCTAACTACTTTTTACTGACTTCCTGAAGAACTAAATTGGTTTTGTAACCTCATTGAGCTTTGAACTTCATAGCCAGGTGTATCAAATCATGAGAAAAGGTATTTAAGATGGCCACTTGCAAGTAGTTCTCCTATTTGATTCTCCTATGAAGAGTGGCATCATGGGCTCCTCAAAACAACTCTCAAATGATCTGAAAACAAAGATATTCAACATAGCTTTTCAGAGGAAGGATACAAAAAGTTGTCTCAGAGATTTAACCTGTCAGTTTCCACTGTGAGGAACATCGTAAGGAAATGGAAGAACACAGGTACAGTTCTTGTTAAGGCCAGAAGTGGCAGGCCAAGAAAAATATCAGAAATGCAGAGAAGAATGGTGAGAACAGTCAAGGACAATCCACAGACCACCTCCAAAGACCTGCAGCATCATCTTGCTGCAGATGGTGTCACTGTGCATCGGTCAACAATACAGCGCACTTTGCACAAGGAGAAGCTGTATGGGAGAGTGATGCAAAAGAGGCCATTTCTGCAAGCACGCCACAAACAGAGTCGCCTGAGGTATGCAAAAGCACATTTGGACAAGCCAGTTACATTTTGGAAGAAGGTCCTGTGGACTGATGAAACAAAGATTGACTTGTTTGGTCATACAAAAAGGCGTTATGCATGGAGGCTAAAAAACACAGCATTCCAAGAAAAACACTTGCTACCCACAGTAAAATTTGGTGGAGGTTCCATCATGCTTTGGGGCTGTGTGGCCAATGCTGACACCGGGAATCTTGTTAAAGTTGAGGGTCGCATGGATTCAACTCAGTATCAGCAGATTCTTGACAATAATGTGCAAGAATCAGTGACGAAGTTGAAGTTACGCAGGGGATGGATATTTCAGCAAGACAATGATTCAAAACACCGCTCCAAATCTACTCCGGCATTCATGCAGAGGAACAATTACAATGTTCTGGAATGGCCATCCCAGTTCCCAGACCTGAATATCATTGAACATCTGTGGGATGATTTGAAGCGGGCTGTCCATGCTCGGCGACCATCAAACTTAACTGAACTGGAATTGTTTTGTAAACAGGAATGGTCACAATAACTTCATCCAGGATCCAGGAACTCATTAATAGCTACAGGAAGCGACTAGAGGCTGTTATTTTTGCAAAAGGAGGATCTACGAAATATTAATGTCACTTTTATGTTGAGGTGCCCATACTTTTGCACCGGTCAAATTTTGTTTAAATGCAGATTGCACATTTTCTGTTAGTACAATAAACCTCATTTGAATCCAGAAATATAACTGAGTCCATCAGTTCTTAGATATATGAAACTGAAATAGCTGTTGCAAAAAACAAAATTGTTATAAAGAAAAAAGGTTAACATTAATAGGGGTGCCCAAACTTTAACATATGACTGTAGCATTAAGGCTCAACAAGATAGTTATAATCTGTTATGTCAGCGCTGGCATCCCTGCACGATCCCTCTCCTCCTCCCAGCAGGGATGCTGACAAGTCCACCCACTTACTTCCTCTGCTCTGGTCTGGTCCCCACCATGTATGCTTCCTCCCAGGACCTGCGCATGACACGCATATCTCCTGTGAGTGTGCTTAGCGCATGCATGCACACTCTCCCTACTTCTTAAAGGGGAAGTGAGCCAATTTCTGAAATGTCCCTCAGCCAAAAGCTGAAAGACATCAAATATTTAAAGCACTCTCCCCTATAGGCATTTAGTGTTTATACGTCCATCTTAGTTGTAAGGTCCCTGTATCTGTCCTGCCTAAACCTGACCATCCTGCTTGAATCTCTTTCTAAACCTGTCCTGCCTGTAGCTATTCCTGATCCTGACCCACCTAGTCCATTCCTGAATCTCTTCCTTCTCCTGTATTATCTAAACCAGCACCCATGATCCCTTACCTGAGTTCATCTTGCTTTCTTGAACCTGTACTGTCTGTACCTGTTCTGGTATACTCCTGTTAACAAGTTTTTGGCTGGCCTGGCTCTTTGCGTCCATACCTGCATCCCTAGCCCTTTGGGGTCAGCTGCTGCAGCTCCGGGATCTGTCCTGGAGTGGTATCTGGTGTCGACCTGCGGCCAAGTCTACCCACACCATCAGGGGCTCTAGTGAAGAGCCAGGTGGTCGCATAGTTACTCTCTTCCAGGTCTGTGACACAGTAGTTCCAAAACCACAAGGCGCAACATCCTGTAATCTCATTACAAATAATCATCTAGTGATTAAACCAGCTGACAAAAGTAGGGCAATCTTCATGATGGATAGGACTAACTTACCGTTATTTTACTTTTAATTCCATAAAGAGCAATGAAAATAATTAACTTTGCCATATACTGTATATTATCAGAGAAATCTGCTTCTTTTCCTGGATTGAACATTAACTCTCAATTTATGGGTAAAATCTGTATTCAATAAATACAGATTTCCAAGTTATTGGCAAATGCTACTAAGAAAAAAATTCCATGGAGAGGGGGAGGAGTACGATGCTAGAGACAGACACAGACATGCTTCTGCAAGTTCTCTTGACAAGACAATTGAATCCTATTTATGCTGGCCGATAATCTGCCAGATTCTAATGCTAGTGGCCAATTGTTCAAGACAATTGTGTAAAGTAAATGGTTTGAGCAATTGAAAAATGTGTTCAAAAACACTTGTTCACCATGCATAAAATCATTTAGTATGTGAAAAAATTATTTTTCAACCTTACTGACTGACAAAAAAAGAAGTGGAAATTCAATTTCTAAATAGGTTTCTGTCGGTGTGAACACAGAGCAAGATGTTCGCTGTTCCAATATAACTATCGCTATTGAACCATTTCATTCACTATTCTAGTCCTATGTAAACACTTGTTTGACATCGTTTGCTAGTTATGATCACATCATTCATGCGATTTTCTGCTCATTTAAATAAACCCTTACACCTTAAAGAAGTTGTCCACTATTTAGACAACTCCTTGTCATACCCCAGGCTTGGCCGCGATAAAATAAAAAAGCCCATACTCACCTCCAGTGCAGTTGCCGTTTTGGCATGTTGCTTGGAAGGAGAAAGACCAGCACACTGTCCTTTTAAAATTGTATGCTTGTGGAAGGGACTTGTGGTCCAGACTAATAGAGATAGGAACCTCAGCACTACAAAAGAAAATGAGACTGTAGGTCTTGCTGCAGTGTAAATTTATTTTGAATCGGCAAGGAGTCACAAACAGATGTGGTCCAACGTTTCGCCTGTAAACTGTCTTTGTCAAGGACATCTGAAGTTCGTGAAATTACAAAATGGATACATATTATACAGTGTATCGGATGATATATACAAAATTATGTACAATATTTAAAAAAGAATATGTACAAAAATATATAGGAAGAATATGCAAAAGTAAATACATTGATCAAATGGAGGGAAAAGGGAAGGGGAATGGAGCAATGAGTAAAAGGTCCAATGGAGACTTAATCACTATCACCTGTTGCAGGTGCATGTAGGCAAAATCAAGTAGAGCAATAACTTAAATCATAAGATCTTTTTCACGCCAAGGAGGTCCTACAGAACATATAGGTTATAATAAAGTACAGTCAGTAATCTGAATAGACATTATACACATCATAGAAGGAGGAGAGTATCTGGAGTATAAATAATACATCTTAAAACCTAGATGGAGTGACCTGAAGCCAAGGAAAGGAGGAGGGGAGAGGGAAGGGGACGGAAAGTGTGAAGCAGAGCATTATAAAGAGGATTGGTTGAAAATCACTGGCGCGTTTGTTGTGACACATGACCCCGGTGACCAATCAGCACTGGCATCACTGTCTCTGCCTTCAGACAAATTGATAATGAAGAGCTGCAGCTGATCTCTGACTTCCTCTTCATGTTCAATTTTTCCAAAGGTGGGACCAGTAATGCCAGCGCTTATTGGGTGCAAGGGTCATGTGTCATAACACCACATGAGAGCCCCAGGGAAATCGAGTGCTGACTCTGTGGGAACCATGCTGGCATGAGAGGTGAGTATAAGCTTTTTTATTTTATGTGGGCCAAGCGTGGGGTATAAGAAGGGGTTGTCCTAGCAGTGGAAATCTCCTTTAAGGAAATACACTCCCAACTTAATGACCATAACACTTACCAAGGGACCTAACACAAGAGAAAAGAAGGCAAATTAGGAACAGGTAAACCCCGCAGGTAAACCGGGCCCTTAGCGCGGCGCTGCGGGTGGCAGCTAAACGCTATTGACATGTGGGCCCGCCGACCCGCACGTCAATAGTTAACAGCTGCCAGCCAATCGGAGGCTGGCAGCTGACGTCAGCCGCAGCGTGCACATCGCCGGCGTCTGACGTCACTGTCAGTCGCCGGCTAGAGCATGCTTCAGCAGCGTGGAGGGACGGAGCCTCGCCTGATGCTGGAGCATGGCCAGGTAAGAAATTTTTTGTTTTTTGACAGCGGCGATCGGGGGGGCCGGGGGCAGAATGCTGGAGACTGGGGCAGAATGCTGGAGACTGGGGCAGAATGCTGGAGACTGGGGCAGAATGCTGGAGACTGGGGCAGAATGCTGGAGACTGGGGCAGAATGTTTGACATGGGGTAGAATGCAAGACACGGGGCAGAAAGCTGGACATGGGGGCAGAATGCGAGACACGGGGCATGATTGGAGACACTGGGCAGAATGGAGATATGGGGCATGATTGGAGACAGATGGGGCAGGGTTGGAGACAGATCGCACAGGATCATGGGGCAGGATGGATACGATGGAGACAGATGGGGCAGAATGGATACTCATGAGGGCAGGATGGGAGAACATATGGCTAAAGCCAGGAATGAGAAACATGGGGGTCAGGAGGGGGGATATTATTACCATAGGGGCTAATTAAGGGATATTATTACTGCAGTGATGTATTTACATTTTTGAGGATACTGTTTTAAATGGGGGGGCGGTCCTGTTACTGTGCAGAGCAACACTATGCCACCTTTTTTTTCTTCATGTGGTGTAATGTAGAAGTTGGGAAAAAATAAGTAATGTGTTCTGCAAGCGGAGCTCTAGATAACTGTGTTATTTCCTGCAGAGATGAGTCCTGGCTGGAAGACGTAATGGCGATCTGTGCTGGATGAGTGAAAAGCAAGGATGAAGGACTTCACCTAGAGACATCACTGGTGAGTTAGTGTGTTACCTATACACTAACACTATACATTGTATACTATATACAGAGGTCCTGTGTATGTCACCAGTGATCACTGTGTTACCTGTACATTATACACAGAGCTCCTGTGTATAATGTCATTGATCACTATATTACCTGTACACAGACACTGCATACTAAATACAGATCTCCTGTATATAATGCCACTTATGGTGATAGTATTATGTTTTTTTATTAATGATTAGTATTGTAGTATTCAGTCACCATGTGGTGGTAATATGTGGTCTGGGCATGGTGCGGTGGTATTTGTCCCTTGTATGTGCTATTATTTGGTCACTTTGTGGTGGTAATATGTGGTCTGGCGTTGGTGCGGTGGTATTTGTTCCTTGCATGTGATATTATTCGGTCACTATGGTAGTAATATGTGGTCTGGTCATGGTGTGGCGGTATTTGTTCCTTGCATATGGTATTATAGGTCACTATGTGGTGGTAATATGTGGTCTTGACATGGTGTAGTGGTATTTGTTCCTTGTATGTGATATTATTGGTCATTTTAAAGATTGAAAATTAAATAAAAATATACCTAAATTGTATTGCATATTTTAACAAATATTTAATAGGTTACAGTAGAGTAGAGCCTGGCCAAAAGTGTCTACCCTGTTATGGTGGCGGCTTAAAAAAATCTTTTGTCCAAAGCAAAAGCTGCTGGCTATATGTGTGATCTGGTGATGGGAACTGTTATTGTGTGATTGGTGAGAAGTGGAGTTTTTCCAAGAGAGAGCGGTGGGACTGTGGACAGTTTGAGGGGTGGAGCCTGGGCGGAGTCTCAAGGGGGCCCCGAAAATTTTGCCAGTATGGAGCCCCAAAATTCCTAGTGGCAGCCCTTCCCATCGGGCTTTGTCTGGTGTCACTGATAACAGTGACAGCAGGTGCCGCTGATGGGACAGTAGTATCATCTGCCGGCGCCTTCGCTCACAGTTAAAAAAAAAAAAGTAAAATTACATACATATTCACTTAAAAATATAAACCCATTATACTCACCTCACACCAAATCCACAACATCCTCGTCTCCTAGAAATAATGTAAAATAATAAACCAACCCCGGAAATACTCAACGAGCTCCGAGCATCTCGAGCAGTGAGATGCTTGGGCGAGTACCAAGTAGTGGTGAGCATGCTCACTCATCACTAATTAGTACATTTTTTTTATTCAAATCTTGCCAGATTTGCCAATTTTTTAAAAAATTTGATTTGCTGTCTAAGCTACTGCAATGCATCCAATTGCCATGAAAAGACATAGCTGACACTCAGAAGTCTCCCAATTCTGTGTTCATCCCTTTCCAAGCTCTTGAATAAAAACACTGCCTGTGTAATATCATAGTGACCTCAATGCCTATAGATAACTGGTAGTAACCAAAAGACAATTTATTCACATACTGCACTTTTGAACTTTATATTTTCAAAATAAAAATATACTCTAAAAAAAAATCCTATTTTGAGTGCAACCCCTTAACAACATATGACATACTATGTATGTCATATAACGTCTCACTATCTCTGATGCAGGCTCTTTCACAACAAATGATGGCTGAATTACTTGCATTTACAGCATGCCAGCAAAGGGGTTCGCTGTGCTAACCGCTCATCTGCATTCCCGTAGCACGATCGTGGGACTCTAATTCTGAAGTTCTCTGTGCCTGTCATGACGGTACTCCTGTGAAAGTCAGCCGGTGACCGGTGTTCATAGGTGACTGTGATTTTTACAATATACAGCAAAGCTGCGGTATTGCTGTATATAGCGCAAGCGATCAGACGATTGCAGGTTCAAGACCTCCAAGGTGACTAACAAATGCAGTGAACATTAAAATACAGTTTTTAAAAAATATGTAAAAAATATAAAAGTTCAAATCACACCCCTATTCCTCCATTGAAAAATTATAAATAAAACAATTAAAATCAATTTTAAAAATACACATTTTACATTTCTGCATTCATAAAAGTCTGATCTATCAAAATATAATAAGTTAATCCATTCAATAAAAGGTGAAATTTAATAAAAAAATTAAAACCCCCAAATTGTGTTTTTTCGGCAGCTGCAATAACACGAAAAAATTTAATAACTGGCAATGAAAACATCATATCTACCCCAAAATGATATCAGTTAAAAGCATCGGCTTGTGGCTCAAAAACAATTCCTAACATAGATCCATATTCCAAAAATTAAAATGTTACGGCTCTTGGAAAAGCATCGGCCTGTGGCTCAAAAACAATTCCTAACATAGATCCAAATTCCAAAAAATTAAAATGTTACGGCTCTTGGAAAATGGGGACACAAGCAAATTTTTTTTCACCACTTTAATAAACAAAAACATAAAAGCGAAAACTCGCCTGGTCCTTAAGGATTTAAATACCTGCTGTCTCGGTGTTTATGCACATCGACAAACAAACCACCAAGCCATAGCTTTTAGGAGTAGCAACAGGTTTGGTGTTTGCAAACCGAAGAAGCATTGGCTTGGTTTCTTTCAGCTGTCAAAAATTATTAATCCTCCCTTCTTGTAGAGTGGTAACAGGTTTGCTCTTTGTTTATAATATGAATAAGTAATGGAGAAAAACATAAGGATCCAGACAGGTCATTTTATCTGGTTTGTGACAACTTAAGTTGATTATGTTGGCAGCAGTAAGAATCATTAAAGAAAGTTTTTTATTCATTAAATTTGTATGCATTAATATACTCACTTACCACTGCTATCTCCAGTGTCCATGGCCGTTCTTCGATGCTTCTCAGTGACGTCACTGCAATTGTGACTAACCGGCTCACTCTATACTCTGTGTGAGCTGGATGTCTCTTTAATAATGAAAACCTATGGATCCCATGAGCCCCAGCTGGTGTAATTTCTTCCGGTAAAAGGACACTTTACCAGTACATTACTGGTTGCAGCTCTACCCTGGATACCTTATCTAAATTAGCCACCTTTATATGGATAAGATTGTGAGCCCCATCGGGGACAGTGATGAAAATGTGTGCAAACTGTAAAGCGCTGCGGAATATGTTAGCGCTATATAAAAAATAAAGATTATTATTATATCATCCTATCAGTCTGATTTTAGCTGCAACTTTAGGGTACAAACTATTCTATCGGTGCCTATTCCTGATACCATATTGCAGGGCATTCCCCACATGTCCTCCTATCTCTGTATGAGTTGTACATAGTTTTATATAATTATTCCATTTACACCTTCAACCAAGGGATTTTACCTTTTAATATATGTTTCCTATTAGGTCTAACTTTGTGGGATGTTTGCTCATTGCATCCAGTGCACCCTCTGCATACATTGGTGTGTGTTTTTTCACATGTTTTATTTCCAGGCTTTCCCATGGGATGGAGGATATGTATGATGGGTATATGAGCACGGGACTATCGGATGGTGGATGTATGATGGGTATATGGGCATGGGACTATATGATGAAGGATGTGTGATGGGTATATGGGCACTCGACTACGGGATGGAGAATATGTATGATGGGTATATGGGCACGGGCCTATGGGATCGTGGATATGTATGATGGGTATATGGGCACGGGACTATGGGATGGAGGATAATTATAATTTGCTATAACTAACCACAGTTAGTTACTATGCCCGGGCAGCGCCGGGCTCTTCAGCTAGTTGTTTGATAAAGTTATTATCTCATTATATAATGAACTGTATGATTGTCTCTTTGGTCCCCCCTCCCTCTTTGTCAATATATATACTGTATAGCCGACGATCAGTCCTGACCTCGTCCTGCTTGTATGTTAGAGGTTATATGATTTAATACATACTATACCCCATTTGGGTAACATATAAAGTAGCCTTGGTGCACACTCCCTCTAACATACCAATGCATTTAATAAGTTATCTATATTACTATATATTGAAATATATATATACTAGCTGAAGAGCCCGGCGCTGCCCGGGCATAGTAACTAACTGTGGTTAGTTATAACAAATTATAATTATCCTCCATCCCTTAGTCCCGTGCCCATATACCCATAATACATATCCTCCATCCCATAGTCCCGTGCCCATATACCCATCAAACATATCCACCATTCCATAGGCCCATGCCCATATACCCATCATACATATCCTCCATCCCATAGTCGAGTGCCCATATACCCATCATACATATCCTCCATCCCATAGTCCCGAGCCCATATACCCATCAGACATCCTCCATCCCATAGTTCCATGCCCATATACCCATCATACATATCCGTCATCCCATAGTCCCGTGCCCATATACCCATCATACATATCCTCCATCCCATAGTCCAGTGCCCATATACCCATCGCACATCCTCCATCCCATAGTCAACCATTATGACATCATAATGAGCGGCGGCGGGGCTTGCAACCTATGATGACATCAGCGTCACCATGGCAACCATTGTGACATCATAATGAGGGGCGGGGCTTGATACGCACACACTGCTTCCCCATTATGCAGATAGGGGCATTATGACATCATAATGAGGGGCAGGGCTTGACACGCACACAGTTTTTTTCCCCATTATGTAGATAGGGGCAAAATTGTTTGGCAAATTGGAACGTGCGGGGTTAAAATTTCGTCTCACAACATAGCTTAGGACGCTCTCGGGGTCCAGACGTGCGACTGTGCCAAATTTTGTGGCTGTAGGTGCGACGGTGCGGATGCCTATCCCGGACATACATACATACATACATACATACATACATACACACTTTGAGCTTTATATATTAGATTATGTATGTTGGAAACATGTTAGATATTAGCAATTTATTTCTATCGGTGTTGTGCTTAAACCTCTGGAAAATTCTGAAGAATGACCTTGATTTAGACTTTAGGTCTGTGATATCTTAGTAATTTTCTCTTTTCACATGTAAAATGTATTACTGGCTATATGAAGGTCCAGACTTGGTCCTTAATACACTTCTGCCTTGAGTGACATCTAAGTTGGATATCTGATCCACTGTGGACAACCTTTAGTATAAAATCATATCAGATTTATATAGGGTCATCCGTCAGTGAGCTGGGGTGCCATATTGCGACCAAGTTAGGGTGCCAACCTCGGCAGCAAGGCAAGGTCCTCCTATAGGGTCATGTTAGGGATAGCTAGGTATTAAGTTTAATTACTTTGAGCAACCTAGTCGTTTATCAAAATATCGTTGTGGTATTGTACAAAAAGTTGACACCCACTTGACTAGGATAATTGAACATCTGTGACCTTGTTCAAGTGTTTTTGGACTCTACAACTGATATTAAGCCTTTATATAGCTGATACGGGTATAGTTTAGTCTCTGAGATTGTTTTATTAATTTTTGGGTATCTGATGTAATTGTGGTTTATTTTGTTTATTCTCTTGCAGTTTGTTATATGAATAGCCTATTCATGGACAGCGGTGTTTTGCATTATTGGGATGTCTGGAGGCATTAAATTATCCAGTAATAGGGTGCAATAGGGACCACTAGGGCTAGCCGTTGGTGAGCCGGGGCGCCACATTGCGTCCAAGCTAGAGTGCCAACCTCCACAGTTAGGAAGCTATAAAAATCAGGGTGTCTATAAGGCAAGAGAGACCTTTTCCACATGCAATTTACACTCACTGGCCACTTTATTAGGTACACCTGTCCAACTGTGTGTTAAGACTTAATTTCTAATCAGCCAATCACATGGCGGCAACTCAGTGCATTTAGGCATGTAGACATGGTCAAGACAATCTCCTGCAGTTCAAACCGAGCATCAGTATGGGGAAGAAAGGTGATTTGAGTGCCTTTGAACGTGGCATGATTGTTGGTGCCAGAAGGGCTGGTCTGAGTATTTCAGAAACTGCTGATCTACTGGGATTTTCACGCACAACCATCTCTAGGGTTTACAGAGAATGGTCCGAAAAAGAAAAAAAATCCAGTGAGCGGCAGTTCTGTGGCCGGAAATGCCTTGTTGATGCCAGAGGTCAGAGGAGAATGGGCAGACTGGTTCGAGCTGATAGAAAGGCAACAGTGACTCAAATTGCCACCCGTTACAACCAAGGTAGGCAGAAGAGCATCTCTGAACGCACAGTGCGTCGAACTTTGAGGCAGATGGGCTACAGCAGCAGAAGACCACACCGGGTACCACTCCTCTCAGCTAAGAACAGGAAACTGAGGCTACAATTTGCACAAGCTCATCGAAATTGGACAGTAGAAGATTGGAAAAACGTTGCCTGGTCTGATGAGTCTCGATTTCTGCTGCGACATTCGGATGGTAGGGTCAGAATTTGGCGTAAACAACATGAAAGCATGGATCCATCCTGCCTTGTATCAACGGTTCAGGCTGGTGGTGGTGGTGTCATGGTGTGGGGAATTTTTTCTTGGCACTCTTTGGGCCCCTTGGTACCAATTGAGCATCGTTGCAACGCCACAGCCTACCTGAGTATTGTTGCTGACCATGTCCATCCCTTTATGACCACAATGTACCCAACATCTGATGGCTACTTTCAGCAGGATAATGCGCCATGTCATAAAGCTCGAATCATCTCAGATTGGTTTCTTGAACATGACAATGAGTTCACTGTACTCAAATGGCCTCCTCAGTCACCAGATCTCAATCCAATAGAGCATCTTTGGGATGTGGTGGAACGGGAGATTCGCATCAGGGATGTGCAGCCGACAAATCTGCACCAACTGTGTGATGCCATCATGTCAATATGGTCCAAAATCTCTGAGGAATGCTTCCAGCACCTTGTTGAATCTCTGCCACGAAGAATTGAGGCAGTTCTGAAGGCAAAAGGGGGTCCAACCCGTTACTAGCATGGTGTACCTAATAAAGTGGCCAGTGAGTGTATATCCTAAGGTGTATTATATTTGTCATTTCTTTCTTTCAAATTATTCTAATTATGACAATTAAATTAAATAAACAATATACGGTAATTTAGTGGAGTAATCTTTGATAAGCTTACGCTAAGTTTTAAGTAAAGGTTTTCTTCAAAGAATTTCACTGCGGAAAACCTTTAGGTAAAAACACATATGCATTTTTAGTGTTTTTCCGCTGCGGAAACAAACTAAAAACGCATTTAATTTGCACATGACTGTATCAATAAAATTTTGTCCAAGCCAAAAACCAGGAAGTATGAAAAGCAAAGCAGCTTTATTTAAAAAATAACAAGTCACTGAATTTACAAAAAGGTGCAGAAATGCTACCAAAAAATCTGCAACAGCAAATACTCACTGTGGGAACACAGCCTAAGGATACAGGATGTAGCAACTGACTTTCTGTTTATTTCCATTTAGACTTATTCTGACACAAAAAAAAAACACAAAATTTGAGCTTGGTTTGAGTTGATACACACGCAGCATATAAATGCATGTTGACATTGGCCATAAAACATAAAACCTGCAAAAGACAAAGTGAGCAAAAACCCTGCTGTAACTAAATAAGTAAAAGCAAAAGTGCATCTAAATAATAGAGTTTTTAGTAATACTGTATATAAGGCTTCCCCAGACTGGTGTCTACTGTTTGGGACCCAGTCCTTTTGTCTGTCCTTGTTCACACATTGAGGTCAACTTTGACACAAGGCAAGGTTTTTAATATTAGACAGTGTAGGACTATCCCGAACAGAGTTATCGTGTCGTGGTGGGATGGCTTTCATGCTACTTTTGATCAAAAACAGTATTGGCTATGCTTTTACAAGGCAATCTTAGTCACAACCAGACCCTTTCCAAATCGTTCATCCAAAAACTAATTAAGAAATTAGTAGACAAATATACAGGTGTTACAGTATATCTGAGCACATGGGAGAAATATCTGTTGACAATCTGTTGAGATATTTGAATATTTTGCCAGGTGGATGTTTTCAGAGAATGGGACGAGATCTGAATCTGAGCTTGCGCGGGCTCCGGCGGTCATTTTCCCGGAGGCCACCGCATCGCAGCAATGGAGCTGCCTGGTCCTTCGGGCTATGGGAAAATGCCAGAGGAGCCCCGAGGCTGGACAGAGAGCCTCCGCAGCCGCCCCCCAGCACAGCGCCCCCACGCTGGACAAACAGGAGCCGCCGCCGCCGCCGACCCCCAGCACAGAGCCGCCACACTGCTGAAGGAGGAGCCGCCGCACCGCTGCCACCAATGAGGTAAAAGGGGATGATAACACCACCTACACCCTCCCTTCTTCATCGGGACCACTCCCCTGCCATATACACTTGGCGTATAAGATGACACCCAGCGTTTAAGATGACCCCCGACTTTTAAGCAGATTTTCAGGGGTTAAAAAGTCATCTTATACGGTAGGTATGCTAATGCAGATTATAGTTGGACAGAAAGTTAATGTTGAGCACTAAAGATTCAAACTCCTGTTTAATATTACCCAAAAGATTATCAGAGTAGTGACAATGTGGATTACTAATTTTTGAATTTGTATTCCCACATTAATAATGAAACTGAGTAGAACTATGAAACAAATTGTTAAGAAAAACTCCATATTTAGTACTTTTTAAGCAACATGGGGAAATAATGTTAAAAAAAATCTGTCTTTTAATTAATATGAATTGCTGTTAAGCATATCTGTCAAATATTTAATATAAACTATAGATGACATCAAAAACAAATCTGCTAAACTCCAATTTATTTAACAGTTATACAAAGGCAAGAGTTCTAAGGGTGTGTGCACACGCTGTGGATTCTGCTGCAGATTGATCTGCGCAGATTTAGCAAAATCCACAGGTAAATCTGCAGGTCAAAAGACCTGCGGTTTATCTGCAGATTAGCCTGCGGTTTTGCCCTGCGGTTTATCATCTCTACAATGGAAGAGATGGTAAACCGCAGCAGAATCCGCAGAAAGAATTGACATGCCAGTTCATTCTGCGGATTAGAAACCGCAGCAAATCCGTGCAGAAAAATCCGCACCATCTGCACTGCGGTTTCCATTTCCCATAGGATATTATGGTACTGTACACCGCAGCAGAAACTGCTGCGGATCCGCAGGACCAAAACCGCTGCGGATCCACAGCAGAATCCGCAGCGTGTGCACACACCCTAACAGTGGTGAATATCATGTCAATGCGTAACAATTTGTCTGCGTTTTCTATCAAGTTCTGGTATGGCAAACCTATTTAAAAATGTGGGATCAACTTAAATTGTAAATTAAAGTGTCAGTCATTCACCAGACTCACCTTCCAATGTTCACATGATTTATTACAAGTTACCATATATACTCTACTATAAGCCAACCCAAGTGTAAGCCGAGCCACGGAAAACTGGGTAAGCTTATTGAATCGAGTATAAGCTGGGTATGCATTGTCCCTTCATCCCTGTCCTGCTATGGGTGGCTCCCCCATCCTGTCCTGGTATGCATGGCTCCCCCCGTCGCTGTTCTGGTATGCATGGCTCCCCCCCCGTCCCATCGTTGTATGCTGGCTTTCCCCATCCCGTCGTATGCATGGCTCCCACGGTCCCGTCGTTGTGTGCATAGCTCCCCCGGTCCCGTCGTATGCATGGTTCCCCCGTACCATTGTTATATGCATGGCTCCCTCCCTCCCATCCTGGTAGGCATGCTTGCTATTACAAAAAAGCAAAAACATCCTACTCGCCCTCCTCCAGAGTGCCCTTACAGCAGCTCTCACTGCTGAGCGATCACATGGCACCACTCATTAAGTTAATGAATATGCATTCCACGCCGATGGGAGTGGAGATGCATGCCTATTCTTTACCTTATTGAGCAGTGCAATGTAATCGCTCAGCACAGGAAGAGCTGCCGGCGCCAAGACCAACGGAGAGGAGTATGATGTCTTCTGGAAGCCGGCGGCTGCAGCTGTCACTGTGCGCGCTATTTAGCAGCGGCACAGGCTTTAGCCACAGCCACCAGCTCCTGCCTCTGTGACCCGCTGCCCCACCGCTCCCGCTCCCCCGCTGGCATTCTGGACAATTACTCGTGTATAAGCCAAAGGGGGCATTTTCAGCACAAAAAAAGTGCTGAAAACTTGGCTTATACACAAGTATATATGGTATATTTTGTTGCAATTCTAACATTAATTTCAGATCACACATCTTTTCTTCTAATTCCTTTCCATATATTATATATTTGTCCTAGTCTGACCTTAGTAGTATATTCTAGTTTGGAAACTGACAAAATTAGGGGGTCACAACATTATTATTATTATTATTATTATTATGCATTTCTATAGCGCCATTTATTCAATGGCGCTTTACATGTGAAAAGGGGAAATATAGACAAGTATAATAAACGTGTAAGACAAGGGGCACACAAGTACATAAGGAGAGGTGACCCTGCCCGCGAGGGCTCACAGTCTACAGGGATGGGTGAGGATACAGTAGGAGAGGGTAGAGCAGGTCATGCGGTGGTTCAGTAGACCGAGGGTCATTGCAGGCTGTAGGCTTGTCGGAACAGGTGGGTCTTCAGGTTCTTCTTGAAGGCTTCCGTTGATGGTGAGAGTCTGATGTGTTGCGGCAGAGAGTTCCAGAGTATGGGGGAAGCGTGGGAGAAGTCTTGTATGCAGTTGTGGGAAGAAGAGATAAGGCATTCAGCATATAAGACCCTTCTGTCCTGCCAGCTAGCCCAACCAACCAAACACACCACACCGCCACCAGCTCCCGATTTCTCTGCTTAAGGTATAGACTTAATAGAGGGGTTCAAAGCCAACCCAATCAGTAGCGTAATTATCTAAAAATGGTGCTTAAGTTCGTTTCTTAGAGCATGAAGGCAGACTGATAAATTTACGATTTATTCCCCAAAAGAGGGCAGTGATTACAAAGATAAAAAGTTGTTACAAAGTTGAGACATTAGATATGTACATTGCAATTATAAAATAAAAGAGAATTAACATAGATCAACACTTACAGTTGCTGAAGGGTCTTTAGGCAAGCCATGTGGCTGGGGGATGGGCAGCCAGCCATACATCTCCCGACATCTGGTGGGTCCTTTCAGCATGGACTCTGCAGCTGGAACTGACTGGTTTGTTCAATGGAATGCCTTATGGCCTCTGCTGTGTGATATCCCAGAAGGGGCCGGCTGGGGAGGTTCAGCCCCCTACTCTTGAAGTTATAATTTAACTGCAAAACTTATAATGACTATATCTAGCTGGGGGGACTTTGTATAGCCACGTACATGGTATCATTTTTTCCAGTTTATCGAATACAATAAAACAAAACCAAACATGCAGTCGTTATGAAACACCATTTGGGAGTAATCCATATCTCAGTTTCTGGGGGTCTTAGAACCGTGAAAATTAGGGATCAGAATAATGGGTTCGTGCCCTACACAGAGATGTGGTTTTTATATCTGTGTGACATATGGTTCTCGCGATATGACTTCTTTTAATATTTCCCATAGCTGGATTGGCACATGGTTTCAAACAAAGACAGTCTTTCACTTAGCTAATCAACATTCCTTAGCTACACAGGAAATGGCCGGTGTCCTATTACCAATGCAGACACATAGCTGTAGGCAGAGAGGACACCCACAGCTGCTAAGGGGGGAGAGATCACATCTGCAGCTGTGACAGGCTGATTTCTCATCAAGTGTAGCGATGGGAGATTCTGGAATATTCCGCAAAATCATATCTACTTAGCATTACAGTAACATGGTTAGCAAGGCCGAAATAAGCCATGTGTCCATCCAGTTCAGCCTATATTCCTTGAGAATAAATACCCAGATCTACGTCCTTCTAAAAAACCTAATCACCGTAAGATACAATATTGTTACGCACATAAAACTCATTACTATGAGCTATATAAATACAAATAATTATTATTAATAATAAAATCTGCTCAGCTCCTCCTTCTCTGTAACATACTGCCTGTAGGATGGACTGCAAGTTCACTATAACTATTATAAGAGAAGCTCTAGGATTCTAAGGATCTGGCTTTAGGCTCCTATGTTACTTTAGTTTCCAATGATGACCTATGTTCACTTTTTTGTTTCAAACTCATTAACATACTTTTTTCTTTTGATTTAATGAAAAATAAATGTCAGTTTTTCCAATTCCAGTTTCTAATCCACGTTTTTACTCCAGTGTCACAAAATTTAGATATTTGAAAATATTTTAACTAAATTGGTAATCTTGTTTCTTTCATATTAATACAATTCTGTGGTGCCCATGGAGAGCAGAATCCACAAAACTTTTTTTTGCTAAATTCATTTATCTAAATACTAGTGAATTAAAAAAAAAATCACAAAAGAAGATATAGCCTTACCCAACACCAGATCAGATAACCAATGCACTAGCAGGATACAGGAGACCCCTATGATAAAGGAAGCACAGGTGCAAAATACTGATGGAGCAACCACTCACAAACCTACCAATTCATGAAGCGGGTAGTTGCCTAGTATTAACCCCTTAACGGCCAGACCAAATTTTTTAAATCTGACCATTGTCACTTTATGTAGCAATAACTCTGGAATGCTTCAATATATCCCATTGATTTTGAGACTGTTTTTTTGTGACACATTATGTTTTATGATAATGGTAATTTTAGGTTGATATGTTTCTGGTTTATTTATAAAAATATCAGACATTTGACAAAAATGTCAAATTTGCAATTTTTAAACATTGAATGATAATCCCTTTAATCCAGATAGTCATACCTCACAAAACAATAGTAAATAACATTTCCTTTATGTCTGCTTTACATCAGCACCATGTGTAAAATGTTTTTTATTTTGTTAAGATTTTAAAAGGTGTAAAAATGTAGCTGCTATTTTTTTTCATTTTTTTCAAGGAAATTTGCACAATTTTTTAGAGGATCAATTCAGTTTTGAAATGACTTTCAGGGACCTATATATTGGAAACCCCCCAAAATGAAACCATTTTAAAAACAGCACCCCTCAATGTATTCAAAATTGCTTTCAGGTAGTTTATTAACCCTTCAGGTGATGTTCAGTAGTTAATGCAAACTGACATGACAGGAATGAAAAGAAAAATGTATTTTTACCACCTAAATGTTTATAACTTCTGAACAGACCACAATAGCAGGAAGACTTTAAGGCCATTATTTGGCCAAGAACTACCATGGCAAATATCAGGACCACATAATCATAATCTCAGGGTGCCTATGGGGTTAAACAGGGAGCCCCCACACTCTGTTAACCATCTAGATTTTGTAGTCTCTTTTTACAGTAGTACTTAAGAGTTTAAACGGCAAAGGTCAGTGCCAACAATGATCATTGCTGGTGCAGCAAGATGTCAGCTGACAGCTGCTGGATTGTCATCTGTAGGATGCTATTCTCTTATATTGCAGGTCAGTTTTAAGTCGTATTGGTGGTCATTATTAAAGGATGCAAACAGATGAGACTTGCATAGAGCACCATTTACACAGGTATGTGTGATGCACAGTGTCTGGCTTACAGCCTATTCCTGATGTACATACTATTAAATAAGCTGGGCTGCCCAGCACTATATAAGTGCACCCCCCAAGAACAAAAACCCCTATTCACCCAGCCAAGAATAAAGGGCCTGCCTGCATTCTGTATAAAAATTGAAGAATGTGCAATAAATAACACTTGTGTGACAAAGTAAGGACTCCCCATATAAATGTTTAGTTTTTTCAACAGAAATGAAATGGTAAAAAGCATTAACATATTTACCATTCCCAGATCCTAGAACTAGTGATGATCGAGCACTAAAATGCTTGCATGCTCAGTACTTGAATCGAGCAAGCATGTAACACAAGGGAAGAGGAAGTAGTGTCACCCTCAGATACTGATTGTGGACCCAGGTGTTATGCCCACCTAGTCGGATGCTTTAATGACATGTGCCTGAGCATGCTGGCGGTCGTCAGGCTGGTATTGGTCAGGACCCTGCAGCTCTTGGTACAGCACAGTTTGCAAATGACCATTCATTTATCATCCGCATTTTCTTTAAAGCGCCAGACTGGGAAACACCTAACACTGAGCATGGGAACTTGCCATGTGTGGATGCTCTATGTAACAGTTGCCCACCTTCTTCCTCTGGCAACTCCACTGCCTCTTCCTGCCTGTTGTGGTGCTGCTGATCCCTCTTCCCCTCATCACTGCTGGTCTTGCTCTGCATGGCACCTTTCCAGGTTGGGTCAGTGACCTTATCATCCACCTCCACATCTTCCACTTCCGCACTCTGGCCCACCTGACTTGTTAACTTAACAACATCACTTGTTGGCAACTATGTCTCATTATCTACCTCTTGAGACACTAATTGCCGTTCTCCACCATCACCTTCTTCTGACCATGGCTGCTCAAACAGCTGAGCGTCACCAAACATAAGCTCCTCATGTACTTCTTGAAGCGTGAAGGGTGAGAGACTAGAATCAATAAATGAAAATGTAAAGATTTCCTCAGAGTGTCTGAGTGTGAGATCATTGGTCTCCTGGGACTCCTCAAGGTGGGAGAAAGGAAGACCAGGGTGAGGATTATGAGGTCCAAATTCTTGGCTAATGAGACTGGATATGAGGAAGACATGGTGGTGCTGGGAAACCTACTGGAAGCATTATATTCCATCTAGCTGACCACCTGTTTCCATTGTTCTGGCTCCAAGAGTAGTGTCCCATGCCCCACCTGCAAAGTGCAACAGGAAGCTAACTCTTAGCTAAAACGATAATCAGCAAGCACAATAATAAATAGGCTGAGGACACAGTCAAGCATTAAGCTCACCCAAGAAAAATATTCAGAAAATATATAAAAAGGCATTGCATTCCCAAATACCATTAGAAAACTGATGAATTGGAGTAAACCATAAACCACCAAAGATTTTGTAAACATAGACAAATCTAAATTTTATTGATATACAGAACAAACACCTAAAAAATGACAAGTATGTATCCAGGTAAAGATGGAAACATATGGAGGTAAGCAGGGCGGAAATACAGCCATCATTGTAAAAGTAATAAGACCAGTAAAATGAATACAGAAAAAAACCATAACACCAGCCTAGCAATAAGAACAATGAAGTTAAAGTGCAATGTGCGCATCAGATAAAAAACTGGTCATGAACAACTCCTATTTGCTTACCCATAATGTGTTACAGCAGCTGTTGCCCACCCCGCGACCCCTGACACGTGTTTCGCATTCAGCTTTATTGAAGGGGATGGTGTAATGTCCCAAAATGGTTGCTTAAACATGCCACAGTGAATCGTCGATAACAGCGGTGCATGTGCCCCAGGAAGCTCTGTACACTTCCAGTCACCTCCTCCACCACCGTCGCATCATTCTTTGCATGTGGGTAAACTTGCACCCTGTGACGTCATGGGGCATGTGCACAGGTAACTGTATCGATAGCTACACAGGGAGAGACGTGTAAACAGAGTTTCAGTGCACATGCTTACCCTTGGTGGCCATAATATCAGAGAGCACAGTCAAATATGGAAGTGGCCATCTTTGGTGAGAACACAAATTATGTAAAAACATAGCAAAAGTTCCCCTCAAAAAAAGGAAAAAGAAAAAAATGACAAGGGTGAAAAAGTGGAAGACAAGTAGGAAATGAATGAATAATAATGGAAATAAGAAAATGGAGAGAAATAAAAAAAGAAAAGAGAAAATATATAAAAGATATATAATATAGAGTGAACCACAATAACAATAAACAAAAGAATTTAAGAATCCATGTCAAAGAGCATACAATATCTATACAGAATCAATAAGAAATACTAGAGAAATGTCACATTGCAGAAATAAATGCCAAGCGAGTGTAAAAAACATACACCATATTCAACAGTGATGACATTGAAATACAAATATAATCTGTGAAATATAGAAATGGAGGACAAGCTATGATTTTTTTTAATTAAAAAATATATATATACATAATCAATGTCAAAGGTTAATTACCTTCAGACATGGTGTGGTGTAGTATGGAATCAGGAGACACGTGGGACGCGCTAAGCCTCATCCATAGCCTTTTCATCCATAGCCCCATTGTGTCTGTATACCCATATATTTTGTCTTTTTTTTTTTGTATTTCTTGATTAATAAACTTTGAAAAAATTTTTGATATTCTGTTATCCTCTATTGCTTTATTTTGGGATTTTATAAATATCTCTAAATTTTAAAGTGACAAAGTCATTTATGAATCACAAGGAACCGTGTTACAACACTAGTGACTATCATGACTACCGTCACGTATGACATTTCCTATCCATAGCTTTGTTTTTTGTTTTTCTGGTATTTATTTCAGGCCTAGAGGTGCTTCCACTTGGCCATGTGGAATTGTTTTTGGTATAATTGTTCCTCAAAGTAAGCCTCAGTGGAGGAGACCCGCCTGTTCCTAAGAAATTGGCCAACTGGGATAGCCTTAATAACAGAATAATTATGAGCCGAGGAAGCATGTAGTAAGGAATTCACAGAAGTAGCTTTCCGATACAAGTCTGTTTCAATCCGTCCATCTTCTCCGACAAATAAACTATTGTCCAAACAATTTATTTTGCTTCGATGTCAATTAAACGTAAATCTAGATTGATAGGGTTATCATTCAAGTACCGCATAAATGATAATAGGCTGGTCTCGTCACCTTCCCAAAAAATGAAAACATCGTCAATGTAACGAAACAGCCCAAAACTGGGACCTAGGTGTGTGCTCCATCACCTTGAAAAACCTGCCTCTCCCAAAAAATGAGAAACAGGTTTGTATATTACAGAGCACATGCCGTGCCCATTACGGTACCCTGGATTTGAAAGAAGAACCTATCCTTGAAAATGAAATAATTATGAGTAAGAATATACTCAAGTAAATCAAGAATAAACTCAGAAAAATCCCAGTTTGCTGTCTCAAGGAAGAAGCGGGCTGCGCTGAGGACATCAACATGGCGAATCGATGTATATAATGACTCACTATCAATTGTGACAAGCAACATGTTGGTTTCAACATGTTGGCTTCAAGGTAGATTCCGTCAATCTTTGTAAGAACTTTGGTCGTGTCCCTGACATAAGAGGGGAGTGTTTCCACTAATGGTTTAAGATAGTGGTCAATAAACTTGCACACATTATCACTAAAGCCCTCCTATGGCAGAGACAATGGGTCAACCAGGGGGAATCTCAATATCATTGTGTACCTTAGGCAAAAGGAAAAAGGTGTTTAGAAATGAATGGGAAGAGGTTGTGACTAAGTGCTCCCTGGGTTTCATGGAATTATTAGTGAAACTTGATGAGAGTAAGTTGGGTGATTTAGAAAAATAAATTGTTACCATCCAGGGGAGCATCAAAGAGGATCTCACCCCAGATGCTTTGGAAAAACTAAATGATGATTTGGAGAAGGATTTCTCCAAATGGGGGCAGGAGATTGGTGCCCTCAAGTCTAAAAAAGTACAGCGGGATAATCTTAATTTTCCAGATAACAAAGTATACAGATGGCGTAATAGATCTAGGCACCATCCTCCCTCACAAACACGGTCCGAGTCTGTCATCATTTACATCACTGATGAATCTAGTATAACTGTTGACCAAACAAAATCTTCTATGAATGAGAAAACTACGAATACATAATCTACATGGACTTTGAGGGGACACAACATTCATAATAAAAGAAAACACAATTCTTCACCTACCTATGAGCAGAAAGCTACAAAATTCCAATTTATAGGCAATCTCTCAACCTACCCCCTTTCTGAAACACAAAATGAACTTCTCAAATTGGGCCTTAACTTTGTTCCTAGTAACAGTTTTAATTTTTGTACAGCCCTGAAAGATGTACACCTTTTTGCCATAAATTGGCTTTAAAGAAACTCTGCAATAAAACAGGGCTGAATTCGGGACTTACAAGTGAAGTGCAACAACAGGCATTGGCAGCACTGGAGGATTTACTGAGCGAACAGCAGCCTGATTCCACAGGTACTTTTCCACAATTGGTCATTCCCAGATCACTCACGTTCCTTCCTTTGTCTGTTTGTCCACAAGTTGACATTTTTTGTAGACTTGTTACTGAGGATCTGAAGAGTATCCCTAGATATATTTGCAGTGACAATCTTACAACTTCCCAGAGACAAGCATTGAGGGAGTTAGAGGCCCTTGACTCTGTTGTCATTAAACCGGCAGATAAGGGAGAGTTGTGATCTGGCCAATTGAAAAATATTAGGAAGCTTTTCATCAGCTGAGGAACATGGACACTTATCAAATGCTTCCCTGTGACCCAACCCAGTCTTTTGCTGCTATACTGGAAGAGATTCTGTTGAATGCATATGAGTCGGGTATTGTCCCAAAGAAAGTAATGGATGGGCTGTTACCTAAATTTCCAAGGGGTGCTACCTTTTACCTTTTTCCTAAGGTGCACAATGATATTGAGAATTCCCCTGGTCGACCCATTGTCTCTGGCATAGGAGGGCTTAAGGCCCCGTCACACTAAGCGACTTACCAGCGATCCCGACACCGATATGAAGGTGTCAGGATCGCTGGTAAATCGCTATGTGATCGCTGGTGAGCTGTCACACAGACAGCTTCACCAGCGATCAGCACAGCGATGCCGAGCGCCCGGCATCGCTGGCCATCCTGTAAAAAATAGAATCAAAATAAAAAATATAGTTATTCTCACCTTCCGACGTCCTGTTCAGCAATCCCGCCTCTCTCCACGCTCCGGTCCCAGTGATCCTTTGCGAGAATGACCGCGAGATGTCACAGTCTCGCGGGCTAACAAAGTCTTGCGGTCATTCGTGCAAAGGATCACTGGGACCGGAGCGTGGAGAGAGGCGGGATGGCTGAACGCGACGTCGGAAGGTGAGAATAACTATATTTTTTATTTTTTTATTATTTTTTACACCTGATCGCTGGTCTCCCGCCTGTCACACACAGCGATGCGTGCTGGCCAGCGGGAGACCAGCGACCAAAGAAATGTCCAGAGGTTTCTTGCAGCGATCAGCGATACCGGCAGGGGGGCCGCTCGCTGATCGCTGTCACACATAGCGATCTCGCTGGTGAGATCGCTGTTATGTCACAAAAGTTACCGAGATTGCTTAGTGAGACGGGGCCTTTAGTGATAGTGAATGCAAGTTTATTGACCAGTATCTTAAACCATTAGTGGAAACACTCCCCTCTTATGTCAGGGACACAACCAAAGTTCTTACAAAGATTGACGGAATCTACCTTGAAGTCAACATGTTGCTTGTCACAATTGACAATGAGTCATTATATACATTGATTCGCCATGTTGGTGGCGTCAGGGCAGCCCACTTCTTCCTTGAGACAACAAACTGGGATGGCCATTTTTCCGAGTTTATTCATGATTTACTTGAGTTTACTTGAGTTTATTCTTACTCATAATTATTTCATTTTCAAGGATAGGTTCTTCTTGCAAATCCAGGGTACCACTATGGGCACGGCGTGTGCAATGTCATATGCAAACCTGTTTCTCAGTTTTTGGGAGAGGCAGGTTTTTCAGGGTGATGGAGCACACGCCTCGGACCCAGTTTTGGGCTTGTCTCATTACATTGACGATATTTTAATGATTTGGGAAGGCGATGAGACCAGCCTATTATCATTTATGCGGTACCTGAATGACAACCTTTTCAATCTAGATTTACGCTTAATTGTCAGTGAAGCAAAATTAATTTTTTGGACATTAGTTTATGCGTCGGGGAGGATGGACGGATTGAAACAGACTTGTATCGGAAAGCTACTTCTGTGAGTTCCTTGCTACATGCTTCCTCGGTTCATAACTATTCTGTTATTAAGGCTATCCCAGTTGGCCAATTTCTTAGGAACAGGTGGGTCTGCTCCACTGAGGCTCGCTTTGAGGAACAGTCCGCCATTCTTTCTGAGATTCAACGATACCCCTATAGCAACTGTTGCATCAAAACTGGTTATAGGCGGGCTAGGTTGACAGGTAGGAATGGCTCACTCAAAATATCTAAGAGACATACCCAACAAGATAATTTTGATCTCAGATTTCTTTCAACCATCAATTGCCACTGGAATTTGATCCGAGGGATCCTTTCCAAACATTGGTTGGTCTTACGGACTGACACTTTTTTGTCGGTACACTTACCTTTGACTTCACATATGACACAATGCAGGGGAAGGACCCTAAGGGATCATCTTGTGAGAAGCCACTATGTGGCTAAACAAAAACCTTTTTTTTAACTCTGGTGGTCCCAGACATGTCTGCTTTCACTGCCGGTTATGCATCGCTTTCCCTAACATCCTGAGGTGTGGGACCTTCACTTTCATCTGATGGGAGTAGGGAATTTAAAATCTGTGATATTATTTCATGTAACACCACCCACGTAATTTATTATGCTACCTGTCCCTGCTCCCTCATTTATGTGGGTCTCATGTCTAGGGAGCTAAAGACAAGAATTCACGAACATGTGCTCGACATTCTTGCGCAAAGGAGACTTTGGATGCTTCAACACTTAAGACTATACCCAGACATTTCAGGATTTCCCATGGGTCCGATCCCAGTGGTTTGAAAGTGAGGGGCATCGATAGGATATATGGTGGTTCCAGAGGTGGCACGGATTTTGGCTCAACATGAGTGTAGATGGATTGTGACTCTCGACACCATGTCTCCAAAGGGTTTGAATTAGGGATGAGCGAGCATACTCATGAGGATTCGGTACTCAGTGAGTAATGCGGTACTCACGGTACTCGAATCCTTGTATTTCACTACTCGCCTCGCAATATTCGCAACAGCCCGCTCAGTCCCCGCACAGCCCTGCACAGTCCCCGCACGGCCCACCACAGTCCCACACAGCCCAGCACAGTCCTGCACAGTACCTGCAAAGCCTTGCACAGCACGGCACAGTCTTTGCACAGGCCAGCACAGCCCGGCAGTCACCGCACAGGCCAGCGCAGTCCCCGCACAGGCCAGCACAGTCCCGCATAGCCTGGCACAGTCCCCGCACAGGCCAGCACAATCCCGCATAGCCTGGCACAGTTTTCGCACAGTCCCCGCCCAGTCCATCACAGTCCCCGCCCATTAATCGCATTTCCCATAGACTTACATTGGACTCGGTACTCGTTACGAGTACAGTAAGTCTGAATACTATAGTACTCGCTCATCCCTAGTTTGAATGAAAAACTCAGTTTTGTTCCCTTTTTGTGACCTGTTTCTGCCTGTATTACTTGTTCCTGCCTATGACGTTTATCTTCCCTCTATACATTTTTTCATTATTTGGTGTCCTCTAATGTTTCTGTGGTTTCTCTGCATTTTTTGATTTTTAATTGATATTTTGACCTTTATTTTTAGTTTTTATTATTGTCCTTCCTTTTGTATCCTGACTTATGGATGCCCCTTGTGAAACCTGTTATGCATTTCCGAATGACTCCTCTCCATCCTCCTTTGCGCGTATATGTACGGCTGCGACCAGTGTGTCTGGAGACCTTTATTATCGGCTGTTTGAAGTTCAGCCATATATATACGGATTTTTTCTGACCTTCTTTTGGCTGGCTACTGTAGCTTTAAGCTTTGTCTCATTGGTGAATTATTTTATGAATTATTTTATGGATTTTTTGCAACCTTGGTGGGAATATGGATATTGTGATTTTTTTACATTGATTATGTATATATAATTTTTAATATAAAAAAAAAATTAATCACTAGTCCTCCATTTTTGTATTTCACAGATTATATTTGTATTTCAATGTCATCACTGTTGGATATGGTGTATGTTTTTAACACTTGCTTGGCATTTATTTCTGCCATGTGACATTTCTTTAGTATTTCTTATTGATTCTGTATAGATATCGAATAAACTTTAACATGGATTTTTATATATTTTTTGTTTATTGTTATTGTGGTTCACTCTATATTATATATCTTTTATATATTTTCTCTTTTCTTTTTTATTTCTCTCCATTTTCTTATTCCCATTATTATTTATTCACTTCCCACTTGTCTTCCACATTTCACCCTTGTCATTTCTTTTCCCTTTTTTGGGGGGGGGGTTTTGCTATGGTTTAACATAATTAGTATTCTCACCCAAGATGGCCACCTTCCATATTTGACTGCGTTCTCTGATATGTCCGCCGAGGGTGCGCATGCGCACTGAGACTCTCTTTACACATCGCTCCCTCCGTAGCTATTGATATAGTTACTGTGTGCCTGCCCCGTGATGTCATAGGGTGCAAGTTCACCTTCATGTGTACAGTGATGTGACAGTGGTGGAGGAGGTGACCGGAAGTGTACAGAGCTTCCTGGGGCGAATGCACCGCTGTTATCGGTGCTTCACTGTGGCATATTTAAACAACCATTTCAGGACATTACACCATCCCCTTTGATAAAGCTGAATGTGAAACGAGCATCAGAGGTCGCGGGGCAGGAGACAACTGCTGTGACACATCATGTGTAAGTGGATAGGAGTTGCTCATGACCAGTTATTAATCACATTGCACTTTATCTTCATTGTTGTTATTGCTGGGCTGGTGTTATGAGGTTTTTTTTTCCTGTATCCGTTCTACTGGTCTTATTACTTTTACATTGCTGGCTGTCTTTTCCCCCCTGCTTACCTCCATGCCTCCTCCATATGTTTCCAACTTTACCTGGATACATATTTGTCATTTTTTATGTGTTTGTTCTCTGTATCAATAAAATTTAGATTTGTCGGTTTACAAAATCTTTGGTGGTTTATGGTTTACTGCAATTCCTCAGTTTTCTAAAGAAAGTTAGGTCTTGTAGATGAGCGTGTTTTTTGTGCTCTTGTAGCATGCACAGTTTCACCTGGCCCATGACCTCTGCATCCACCATCAGCAGAACCACATGCCTTGCATATTTTAAATTAAGGTATATATCTACCTACAAACTTTCTGGTATTATTAGATAAAAAGAAAATATGTAGCTCTGAAAGGACTTATGTTTTTAGGTTGCTTCAACAGTATACCTATAAAACAATTGTTTAATGTCAGAGTAATCTTGGTGTATGTAAACTTTTGACTTTGCAGTAAGTAATAAATATGACTTAAAATATTCTTTCTCTCATTATTCTGGCATTTGGCAAATATTAATAATTATGATAATCCTAATTGACAAAGCGGGAAAGGTTTATTCTGATTTCAAGTCAGATATTGAGAAAAACATGCATGTGTATTTTTATATAATGTATTATTATTATTATTATTATTATTTATTGTTATAGCGCCATTTATTCCATGGCGCTTTACATGTGAGGGGGGTATACATAAAAACAAGTACAATAATCTTAAACAATACAAGTCATAACTGGTACAGGAGGAGAGAGGACCCTGCCCGCGAGGGCTCACAATCTTCAAGGGATGGGTGATAATACAGTAGGCGAGGGTAGAGCTGGTCGTGCAGCGGTTTGGTCGATCGGTGGTTACTGCAGGTTATAGGCTTGTCTCACACCTCGCACTCACACCTGTTCAAGGCAGTTAAAACTGGTTTGAATCACTGACTGGTAACCAACGTACGATTTTACTTAAAAAAATGCTTTGTCCCAATTAATTTGCACAGCACTGCAAGCTTTAACACTCTCAAGTCCATATTTAATCATTTTTTTTTTTTTTAAAAAGTAGTAGTTTTCTTTAAAAATATTGTTATATAAAAATGTTAGTGCACTTGTGAAGAATTTCAGCTTAATAATATAAAATCTTCAACTTTATTTCCATATGATAGAACTTACAAGGGAATGGCAGGTAGCCAAAGCTAGCCATTGTAATAAGAGTAATAAGGCTAGCTTCACACTGGGCATTTTTTTAGGGCTTTTTTTTTTTTGCAGAAAATCCTGAGTGCTTGGTAGGAAAGAAGCTGCGGCAATAACGCAGCTTTCTTGATGC
The DNA here is from genome assembly GCF_039654945.1 of Dendrobates tinctorius. Classification (NCBI taxonomy): domain Eukaryota; kingdom Metazoa; phylum Chordata; class Amphibia; order Anura; family Dendrobatidae; genus Dendrobates; species Dendrobates tinctorius. The sequence continues at coordinate 13,225,271 of NW_027361762.1, read as the reverse complement.
ATGTTTTTTCGTGTTTTGTTTTTTTTTCTGTTGAATTCAATGGGTGAAAACGCTGAAAAAATGCTGAAAGTGGCATGCTCTATGTCCAAAAAAACAAGCAAATCACAAAATACTGATGACAAAAAACAAGCTGTGTGCGTGAGATTTCTGAAATCTCATAAACATAGCTGGTACTGTCAAATGCAGCTGAAAATTAGCATAAAAAAGTAGCAAAAACACACAGTGTTAACTTAGCTTAAAGGCCCCGTCTCACATAGCGAGGTCGCTAGCGAGATCGCTGAAGCGTCACCGATTTTGTGACGCAACAGTGATGTCGCCAGTGATCTCGCTACATGTGACACATAGTGGTGACCAGCCTCCCCGCTGGATATCGCTGATCGTGCTTGAATGTTCTGGGCCACTTTTTCATCATCGGCATCCCGCTGGCCAGTGCGCATCGCGTGTTTAACGCCGATGAGCGACCTCGTTGGTGATGCAGAACTCAGGGACGCAGGCGTGAGTCATCAGAAAAGTTACTGTGTGACAAGGTACCAACGACCGCTGAGGTCGTTATACAGATCGCCGTCAGATTGCTGCATCGTTGAAGAAATCTGCCTGTTTGGCAGCTTATTAGCGACCATGTAGCGATGCACCAGTGATCCTAACCAGGTTGTATCATTGTCGGGATCACTGGTGCATCGCTATGTGAAATGGGACCATAACATATAAGGGAACACAGTCACAAAACCTACAAAAGAATTCACTGTGTCATGCCGGCGCCAGCACCCGCTATCATGCCAGCGCAGGCCACTGCCGCCGCTCCCAGGTGCTCCTCTCTTCCCCCTACTCACCGCTCCATGCGCTGCGCTGTTCTCCTGGCCTGCTGTCCTGCTATCCAGGGGATCCAGCGGAGAGACCGGGAAACTCCTCCACCTAGGCCAGGTAAAGGAGGCCTCCCTAGGTGACTGTTTCCTCTCTATCCCTTACTATTTCAGTCCTAATTGTCCTAGGTCCGGGGCGCAGATCTGTGGAGGCGTATGTGGACTCGGGTGCAGCTGGCAACTTCATTCGGCTTGAAGTAGACAAGTTCTGAATTTCAGTTGTAACCCTTTAAGAGCCGCATGTGATTGCCTCTGTGGATGGCAAACCGTTACTTGTGCCCATCACCATAGTTACACGCGAGCTGGAGTTGCAAATTGGAGCCCTGCACAGGGAAAAAAGCCTTTTATGTATTGCCCAATTTGTCTCACGCCCTGCTCCTTGATCTGCCCTGGCTCACGTCGCATGAGCCAGTCCTGGATTGGCGCTCTTGGGAAGTCCTTCGCTGGGGTCACTGTTAGCAAGAATGCTATCTGGTGCCTGTTACCCGTTCTAGTCTTCACCAAATACCCGTTGACCTTCCAGGTAGGGATGAGCGAGTACTGAAGGATTCGGACTCAATATTACTCGTACCGAGTATACCCTAATACTTGGGTATTTGGTACGAATAGCGAGACCAATGATAGTCAATGGAAAATGCGAGTAATTGTCTGCTGGACCCTTCAAAGTGGTCTGGGGGCTGAGGAAAACGCTAAAAAATGTGTCAATGTTAAAAAATGTATTCTGTAAACAAATGTATATAACATGGGGGCACCTGGTCAGGGGCTGCACGATTGTTTTTACCCCACTGCTTCACTAAAATGTACAAACACTATTTTAAGTCCTTTGTTTTTTTGCCGGAAGAGCGGGACTCGTACGCCACTTACGCAGTGCCGTAAGAGCGAGTGATGATGGAGGCAATCTACCCTAGGGGTAGGGGCTGTGTTATGGTTAACGCAGGAAGAAGCCACCCATCATCATCATCATCACGAGGGATTCACAATTATAAAGCTTGGACTACTGTCCTTGTTGTGCCACTGCCCAATGTGTAGGCATAGATTTAGTGTCTTCCAAACATTTGCCATAGGGGCTGTATCATGGTTGATGAAGGAAGCAAGGCAGGTCTGAAGGGCCAAACAATTATGATGAAGCTAGGAGTCGGACTACTAGCATAGAGGTGGCCGTGCCCAGTGTCCAGGCATAGCAATAGTGTCTCCAAAAATTAGCCCAAGGGGCATGATAGCATGGTTGATGAAGGAAGTGCCTCCGATGGGAAATATTAACGTAACATTGTTTTTAGCTTATTGACAATGAGGTACATGTGTCAGAAGCAGGTTTTGAAAACATGTGTAAGAAGAAGAAAAGGGGCTTGTATGGGAATGGAATAGGATGGATGTGATCACCAATTTAAAAAAAAAACATGTTGGGTGACTTTAGGTTGGGATACTGTTCTCTGGAGGGCTTAAATACTGTTGTGAAATCCAGTCCTTGTTAAATTTTATCAGTCAGCCTGTCTGCATTCTCTGTAGTCAACCGTGTGCGTGTATCTGTGATGATTGCCCCAGCGGCACTGAAAACATGCCCTGACATCACACTAGCAGCAGGGCAGGCCAGCACCTCCAAGGCATAGAAGGAGAGGTTGGGCCAACTATGCAGCTTGGACACCCAGTAGTTAAACGGTACAGAAGCGTCAGGAAGGACACAGGTATGGTCACTTAGATAGTCGTTGACCACCTTGTTCAATTTCTCCCTCCTTGACATTGCTACTGCTGCAGCTAGTCATTGGTGATGAGCCGGTTTATTAAAGATGGCCCAGTTTGTGGACATTTTACCACCACCTCTTTTGGACCTGCTTGGTGTATCTCTCCCCATTAATGCATGCTGTTGCACAGAGATGGTATCTCTGCTAGCAGTGGTGTCTGAGGGTGCTGTTGCCATCAAATTATCGACAACGGCCTTCTTGAAGGATTCCATTGTGAAACCCCTTGGTGACTGCAACAGTAGCGAAGGAAATATGTCCTTGTACCGTGGGTCTAGAAAGGTGGCCAACCAGTATAGGTTGCTATTGAAAATGTGGATTACGTGAGGGTCTTGGCACAGACAGTCAGATATGAAGTGTACCATGTGTGCCAAGCTGCACATAGGCAAATTTTCTGTGACCCCTGAAGGAGGAACAATACCCATCCTCTCCTCACACTGACTCTCCTCCTCCACCTCCTCTTCAGCCCACCCATGCTGGACAGACATGAAGCTGGGGTTTGGATTCCGCTCTATAGCATGACGTGTCCCCTCAGTACCACTGAAAAAGAAGTCCTCTCCCTTCTCATTTTCATCATCTTCATCCCCCAATGTTACCTGATGATATTGTCTGGGCTGGGTAGGATCACCCATTGTGAAATCTTGCTCCATACCCAGCTGCAGGGCACGCAAAGATTCCATTTTTTGATTCTGCAGAGATCTTTTTCAGCAGACATAGCATAGGGATGGTTACACTGATAATAGCCTGATCACCACTCACAAGCTTGGTGCAGTACTCAAAGTTATCAAGCACCTCACAATTATCAGCGATCCACACACACTCGACAGTTATGTGTCTTGGCTGAGTCTCAGTGTGACGGGTATGTTTAAGCTGGTATTCAGAAAGTGCCCTCTGCTGCTCACTTACCCTTGCCAACATATATGTTGAGTTCCACCGTGTTGGTAGGTCGCAAATCAGTCTGTGGTTTGGCAAATTAAATTGCTTTTGAAGCGCTGCAAAACCAGCAACAGCGGTTGAGGAGTGGCGGAAATGGGCACAAATACGGCGCACCTTCTCAAGTAGGTACGGCAAGGCAGGGTATGTTTTTATAAATTTCTGCACCACTAGGTTCAGCACGTGAGCCATGCATGGCACATGTACCAGCTTCCCGAGCTTTAAAGCCACCACCAGGTTACGCCCATTGTCGCAGACAACCAGACCAGGTTGGAGTTGCAGTGGGAAGAGCCACTGATCGGTCTGCTGTTTTATTCCTTGCCACAGCTCTGCTGCAGTGTGTGATGTTTCACCTAAGCAGATCAGCTTCAGCAGAGCATTTTGCCGCTTTGCCGATGCGCTGCTGCACAGCTCCCAACTTGGGAGTGATGTGGAGGGTAATTCAGCATAGGATGACTAGGCAGAGGAGGAGGAAGAGGGGAGACTGGACGTATATGATGAGGCGGAAACCCTGATTGAGGTTGGGCCTGCTATTCGTGGCTTGGGTAGGATATGTGTTGATGGTCCAGTTTCAGACTTTGTCCTACCCTCCCCCAGGTTCAGCCAGTGTGCCGTGAGAGATGTATCATCCCTGGCCACAATTACTTGTCAACGTTTCTGTTGTAATATGGACCTTCCCTGTTACAGCGTTAGTGAGAGCACGCTTTAGATTGTTTAAGACGTGCTGGTGTAATGCGGGGACAGCACAGCGGGAAAAATAGTGCCGGCTGGGAACCGAGTATCATGGGGTAGCCACAGCCAAAAGATCACGGAAAGACTGTGTCCCCACAAGCCTAAACGGCAACATCTCCACGGCTAGCAACTTGGCAATGTGCGCATTCAGTATTTGTGCTTGTGGGTGCGCGACTTGGTATTTACGCCTCCTTTCATATATCTGGGGCACGGACAATTGGACACTTTCCTGGGACAAACAAGTGGATGAGCTTGTTGTGGCCTGTGTCTGCGCAACCGCAGCTTGTGAGCAAGAGTTATGATGATCACCTGCTTCCTGCCCAGCAGATTGGAAAGGACGTATCACAGGCGACATGGCAGTGGTTTGACCCGCAGTCGCAGACACTGATTTGGTACCCTGTTCAGCCCACTGACTAGGGTGCTTGGCTGCCATGTGTTTCCGCATACTGGTGGTGCTTTGGTTGCCTTTGCCCTGGCCTCTGCTCAGCTTCCTATGGCAGATGCTACAGATGACGTTTGGTTCAGAAGGACTATCGGAAAAAAAATTCCAGACAGTGGCTGAATGCACCCTTGCCTTGACTTGGGGCAGAGAGGGATTCCTCTTGGCAACAGTTGACACACTTCGCACTCTGCTCAAACCAGTAGCCCTCGGTGACTTTGCTGGTACTACGTATCCACCTTCATCCTCTGTGCTGCTGTGCTGGCTATGCATGCCAACGGCCCAGGTCGGATCGGTGGTCTCATCATTGACCACCTCGTCGTCCATGTCATCCTCCTTCCGTGTTGATATTGGTGACTGGACAGATGGCAACTGTGTGTGATCACCAACAGCCTTCACCTCTTCACCCGGTATATCATGTGGATGAAAGTGGCTTTCTTCTGGATGTGGGGTTTCAAATATTTGGCCATCTTTAACAGACGATACCCACTCATGTTCCTCTTCAATGTCGCGCGGTGAGAGGCCAGAGGCAACGAAAGAACCAAAGAGATCATCGGAGTGACCAAGGTTGGGGTCAAATGTTTTCTGTGACTCCTGACCAGGTAATGAACTAGGAACAGGTTGAGAATAGGATGACCCAGCGTTATCTGTATGGACAGTAGACTGTTTTGTTATGGATGATTGGGTGCTGCTAGAACATTTTGTGGAGGCCTTGTCAGCCATCCAAAACAGTATCTGCTCTTGTTCTTCTGGCTTCCAGGCCATTTTATGTTCCAGACTGGGAAATTTCGCCAGGAAACTAGATGCATCAACCTTCTTCAATCTCCCAGGCTCTGTGCCTTGTTGGGCACCAACGACCCCACGTCCACGTCCCTGTCCCTTTACAACAGCCTTTTTAAGAATTTTGGATTTTTCTGCCATAGTTGCAGATGTTCAGATGCAGATATTGGGGAACAAGGAGCAGTTAGTGCTTTGTGGAAGGTAGCACTACAGCCTAGTACTGCATTGTGTTTTACAAACAGCACCGCAGCAGCAGAAAAAAATTGCCCTGAGGTCTAAGATGAGATTACGCACCCCAGGAACCACACAAGACAGCAGTGCTGCCACTAAAAAATTGCCCTAAAGTTTAAGGCAAGAATATGCACCCGACACCACACAAGACAGTGGTGCTGCCTGCGTGTCAGTTGTGCAGTACCGTGCGTGCTATTCGCTATTCGCTGTGAACGCAGCATGGCAGCAGCATAAAAAAACTGCCCTGAGGTTTAAGGCAAGAATACCCACCCCAGACACCACACAAGACAGTGGTGCTGCCTGCGTGTCAGTTGTGCAGTACCGTGCGTGCGTACTATTTGCTGTTATTATGTGAACGCAGCACGGTAGCAGCACAAAAAACTGCCCTGAGGTTTAAGGCAAGAATATGCAGCCCAGACACCACACAAGACAGTGGTGCTACCTGCGTGTTAGTTGCACAGTACCGTGCATGCGTATTTGCTGTTATGTGAACGCAGCACGGTAGCAGCACAAAAAACTGCCCTGAGGTTTAAGGCAAGAATACGCAGCCCAGACACCACACAAGACAGTGGTGCTGCCTGCGTGTTAGTTGTGCAGTACCGTGCGTGCTATTCGCTGTGAATGCAGCACGGTAGCAGCACAAAAAACCTGCCCTGCAGGGGTAAAAAAAAAGCTGGGAAAACAGTCACTACTCGGTCCCTGACCTTATACTTTCAGCTCTGAAAAGAGCTTTTGGGTTTCACAGAGGATTTCTGGCTGATTTGAACCAAAAAACACAACTCTCCCTAGCAGCTGCTCACACTCTCCCTATACTAGCTGTGTTCTGCATGCAATGTGCAGAAAATGGCGGCGGCAGGCAGGGCTTAGTGCCAGGCTATGATTGATGACTCATAGCAAGCTGGGCGGCCAGCCAATCATAATAATGCCACCCACAACCAAGAAGGGTGTGGCATTACTGTGATTGGCAAATGCTGGGCGGGAGAACCGAATAGCGAGGCGAGTAGTGAAATACTCGCTTTGGTTCGAGTACTGCGAGTACCGCAATATTCACCGAGTACCGAATACCCACGAATATGCTCGCTCATCCCTACTTTCAGGGCTTCCATTGGTCTATCATTCTTTTGCGGATGTCTTTGATAAGAAGGAGGCAGAGACCCTTCCTCCGCATCGGACCTACAACTGCCCAATCGAGTTAGTTCCTGGAGCCACCCCTCCAAGGGGGAGAACCTATCCGCTGTCCCTGGCAGAAACCTCGGCCATGACCGAGTACATCCGGAAGAACTTAGCCAAGGGCTTCATCCAGAAATCGTCTTCCCCAGCGCGTGCTGGGTTTTTCTTTGTTTGGAAGCAGGATTGATCCCTTTGACCTTATATCGACTACCGAGGTCTGAACAATATCACGGTCAAGAATAGGCATCCTCTGCCGCTTATCCTCGAGCTTTTCGACCGCCTTCGAGGGGCCTGGATTTTTACTAAGCTGGATCTACGGGGGGGCCTACAATTTGGTCCGAATATGTGCCAGAGACGAATGGATGACCACCTTTAACATGCGAGATGGCCATTATGAATATTTGGTCATGCCCTTTGTAACACTCCGGCAGTCTTCCAAGAATTTGTTAATCAAGTCTTCTGGGATCTTCTGTACTCATGTGTCGGGGAATATCTAGATGACATCCTCATCTTTTCGCCCGATCTGTCTTCCCACAGGAAGAATGTTAGACTGGTCCTGCATTGCCTACGGGATAATCAACTCTATGCCAAAATTGAGAAATGCCTGTTTGAGCAGACCTCCTTACACTTCTTAGGGTATATTATCATGGACTCTGGGTTGATTATGGATCCAGAGAAATTGCCCGCCGTCCTCAAATGGCTGCGTCCAGTCAGAGTAAAAGCCATCCAACAATTCTTGGACTTCGCAAATTATTATAGGCAATTCGTCCCTCACTTCTCCTCATTAACCAAGCCTCTCACTGCCCTTACCCGGAAGGGAGCGAGACCTAACATCTGGCCTTCGGAAGCTGGGGATTCCTTTCTCGCCCTGAAGCAGGCCTTTGCCACAGCCCCTTTTTTGCATCGGCCAGAAGTCAGCAGGCCCTTCGTCCTAGAGGTGGATTCCTCCTCCACGGGGTCCAGGATGATTCTCTCCCAGAAGACGTCCTCAGGGCACTTGGCTCCTTGCGGGTTCTTCTCCAAGTCGTTTTCCCTCGCAGAATGCAATTACACAATTGGAGATCGAGAATTGCTGGCCATAAAGATGGCTCTGGAGGAGTGGCATTATCTTCTGGGAGGGGCTGTCCATCCCTTTATGATATTCACTGACCACAAGAACCTGGCCTATCTTCAGTCGGCTCAGACTCAATTCCAGACAAGCCAGGTGGTCATTGTTTTACTCTCGTTTCGACTTCAGGCTCCATTTTCGACCCTGTGACAAAAATGCCAAAGCAGATGCGCTTTCACAGTTCCTGCAGTCACCAGAGCCAGAGGATGGTCCGTTGCATATCATTGATCATGCCAGATTCATCACGGTAGCTCCCATGAGTCTTCTTCCCATCAAGCCTGGCAAGACCCTCATCCCGCAAGACAGAAGAGTGGAAGTCCTATGCTGGGGTCACTCCTCCAAGACTGCAGGACATGTTGGTACCAAGAAGACTCTCGCTCTTCTCTCCTGCTATTACTGGTGGCCTTCCCTCCCTCAAGATGTGTTGGATTTTGTAGCCTTCTGCTCGACCTACGCAAGAAACAAGGTACCGAGAAGGTTGCCTTCCGGCCTCCTACATCCTTTGCCTGTTCCCAAGGCCCCTTGGCAACATATCGCCATGGATTTTGTTACTGACTTGCCCCGCTTCTCCAGATGCACAACTATCTTGGTGGTAGTAGATCGTTTTTCCAAAATGGTCCATTTCGTTCCGTTGCCCGGTTTGCCCACAACCCCTGAATTGGCCAAGATCTTCATTCATTAGATTTTCAGATTATATGGGCTCCCGCAGCGGATCATGTCTGATCGTGGGGTCCAGTTTACCTCCTGATTCTGGAGAGTGCTCTGTAAACTCTTGGGCATATCTAGATTTTTCCTCCGCCTATCACCCATGGACCAACGGGCAAGTCGAACGAATTAACCAAGTATTGATCTCTTACCTACGCAACTTTTCTAACGCCCATCAAGATAATTAGGTAGCTCTTCTTCCTTGGGCAGAGTTTGCCCATAACCATTCTAGGGAATCTACCACCAAGTCCCTATTCTTTGTGGTCTCTGGCCAGAACCCAGGTGTACCTCTTCCTATGTCTTCATCCTCTGGCATACCCGTAGCTGATGCCCTCTCTCAGGAGTTTTCCCAAGTCTGGAGGGAGACCAAGGAGGCCTTCGTACAGGCTGCAGTCCGGATGAAAAGACATGCCGACAAGAGGCAGAGGGATCTCCCACCATACCATCCCGGAGAGAAAGTCTGGCTTTCGACCAAACATATTCACTTGAAAATCCCTTCCTACAAGCTGGGTCCCCAGTACATCGGTCCCTTTGAGATTCTTGGACGCATCAACAACGTAGCCTATAAATTGAGGCTGCCTGCTTCACTCCGGGTCCCTAACGCCTTCCATGTCTCACTCCTGAAACTAGTCATCCTCAATCGGTGTTGCCCTGCACCTCCCGTTGCTCCTCGGCTAGTAAGGGCCGATGACGTTTTTGAAGTAAGAGTTATTTGGCCATGAAGAGGGTTAGGGGAAAGACCTTCTTTCTTATCGATTTGAAAGGGTTCGGTCCTGAGGAGAGGTCTTGGGAACCTCGAGAGAATGTTAATACTCCTCGCATTCTGGAAAAATTCTTGGCCAAGCTCAGGAGGAGGGGACTTAAAGGAGGGGGTACTGTCATGTTGGTGCCGGCACCCACTATCATGCCGGCGCCTGCTGCTCCCTGGTGCTCCTCTGCCCAGCCATCCTTCCGCCCAGGGGATCCTGCGTGGGGTTTCCTCTCCCTCCTGCTTCAATCCTGCTCCAGCCCCGTGCATGCAACTTAGGTCATGGGCGCATGCTCCTCTCTCCTCTTAACCCTCTCTGCACCTTCCCAGAGGAGTGAGCACTCCAATCAGGCACCAGCACAGGGTATATCAGGCGGCTCCTCCATCATGGAGGCGCCTGATTACCATGTGCATATTGTACGCTACTCTGGCCCATCCTGACTACCTGCTCTGTCCTGACTACCTGCTCTGTCCTGACTACCTGCTCCGTCCGTTCTACCTGCTCCTGACTACCTGTCCCGTCCGGTCTACCTGCTCCTGGCTACCTGTCCTGTCCGGTCTACCTATCCGGTCCTGACCTCAGTCCAATTCCGTCTCCTGAGTCCTTGTCTCCTCCCTGGTCACCTGTCTTGGTGGCCTCTTCTCCCCAGCGCCGGTTGGGCTCTCTCATTCGCTCTTGAGCTGCCCCTCTTGGTACCAGCTGTCGCGGTATTTGACTCCCTCGGGTCTGCCCCTAACGATCCCTGTATAGGGGTCGACATAACTTGGTCTGCCCAGATCATGGAAACAAAAGTACCAAAGAAAAAAAGAGATAAAACCAATTGACCTATATAGGTTGAAAAAAACACACAAAAAAATGGAAGGGTGATCCAGAGTACAATATTATACATTTATCTTTATTTTCCAACATGATATGCGCATCCTTCAGCTCTTTGTATCATATTGAGGGCTTATATCGTGATCTGTTTATTTCTCAATAAAATGTATTTATTTTTATATATTAATATGAATGACTACATCTCAGTTTTCTTTCCTCTTCTCCATTGTTAATTTTACCGAGGGTCTCTCTTTTTTATGTTTATTGTCCAATGCGTGTATGCAATCATGCATTTAACATAAACCTTCCATACATTATTATATGTACTGTGGTAGAGCGGCTCACTCAGCTGTACATGCGGCATAAACCATGGAGAAGAAAAAAAACATGGCTCTAAGAGCAAAACAGGAAAAAAAAAGAAAATGGTATATCACAGTCCACACATCTGCAGGGATCCACCCTCTGAAGAGAATTCAGCATCCAAAGGTTCACCTTTCCTTAACAGGACACAAAGCACTGAATCTCCACTCTCCAGGCCTACCATACACTGAAAGCCTCTGGAGGCCAAATATTTAAGCCCCAGACCACACCCTGGGGTGGAGATAAGGTGGATAACCTCCCACCAGCTCTCTGGTTGTCCACAAAAACCCAGCCCTTAAATAACATGGCTGATTAGCACTTCTCAATACTTAGTGTGCTGAAGCAAAACTTTTGGGTTTCAAATCACTGAAGCCAATAGCCTCAACAAAACATATCTCCCCTCAAGGACTTTACCAGTGACTTTGTCACAGTACATATATTTTCTGCCTTTGATGCCTTTCCGTAACCTTATATGAACGTTTTTATTTTTTCACCCTAGATTCTTGTATCTTCCTGCTTATTTTCCTCTCCTGTTGGCAGTGTGTTGAGACCTCTCCTCTGTTTCATCAGGAGGTAAGAAAAACTCATTGATGGCTTTTAGGGGGCAAAGTTTGAGGTGGTTTTGAGTTGTGCGGTTAGGGTCTTCTAGCCTGTACAGGGACCAGATGGTTGTCGGTGTGGCATTTCCCTGTAGTAGGTCTGTTAGGTGTCGAGTTCCCCCCACTGCACAGGTGGAATCTCAAGCCATGTCCTCTGCGGTCTCCCATTCCTCTGCGGCCGGAGAGATTCCTGCCCAGCAGAGAAGTCGGTCCTGGCGTCTTGCCCAGGCTAATGCTAGTTATCTGGTTGCTCCTTCAGGCTCTGCTGTAACACCATGCTTGAGTCAGCAGCTAGCAGATGCTCCAGGGACTAAGTCCTGTATTTTGCCTACTGAGCATGCCGGTGGAATGGCCTCTCATTGGAGGTCGGAGTTCACATGCGCAGGTCCCGTTCCTGTTCTGATTGGTACACTGGGAAGGTCCCGGAAGGACGCTGCTATAAAAGAGTCGCATGGCCGCTCGGCCATGCGTTAGTATAGACTCTTATTAGTAGTTTTGTGTGTGAAGGTGGATGCATGAGACTGGTGACTGACTAATTAATAATAAGCTTGACTGGGCCCATCACTTGGATGCAGTGTACAGGAAGAGCCAAAGCAGGCTTTATCTGCTCAGAAAGCTGAGAGCCTTCGGAGTTAGAGGGGCACTCCTTACATCCTTCTTCAACTCTGTTGTGGCATCAGTCATCTTCTTTGGTGTGGCATGCTGGGGTAGTGGCATATCAACCAGGGATAGGAATAGGCTGGACAAACTGATTAGAAGGGCCAGCTCTGTCCTGGGATGCCCCCTTGATCCAGTTCAGGAAGTAGGCGACAGGAGGATACTGGCCAAGGTGAGCTACATGGTGCAGAATGATTCCCATCCCATGCATGAGACCGTGACAAAGATGTGCAGTACTGTCAGTGACCGGCTACTTCATCCTAAATGTGAGAGGGAGCACTATCGAAAGTCCTTCCTTCCTGCTGCAGTTAGGCTGTATAACCAGCACTGTCCAAAACGGAGAACGACCCAAACAGTGAACTGATAGATCCAAAGTTGTGACAGTCCGGTTACATTTTTTTTTTCCCCCGTATATGTACCTACCTGCTGTCAATGTAATGCCTTTATGCATCCATATCTGTACTTGTTCCTGCCTTGCTACTGTAATGCTCTGAATTTCCCCATGGTGGGACGATTAAAGGATTATCTTATCTTATCTTATTATGATCCTCTCCCTTTGGTTGTGTATGGTATAGGGGTTACAGAGTCAGTCTGCTCCAGTAGTGGCATAGTCTACGTGCCAAAGAGCATCCCGCTCTCCACATGAGCGTTAGCGCCATATAGTGCAGACCAGCACAAGGCACCTCTGCACCGCACGAGCAGCAGTGTTCCTTACAGCGGCGCCGTGAGCTAGTTAAGCGCTTTCCTCCCTGCTCTGGGTGCTTAGTGGTGTACACTGCAGTGGTGCAGTGCGCACTTGGTGAAATTAATATTTATTTGCTGGCACCACAGCTGTGGCGCCGAGCGCTAGTGGTCTAGAAGGACGCTAGCCCTGAGTCTCTGGGGCAGAGTTCTATGACCGTTAGCTAGTGCTCACCCAGCCGAGCCCTGTGAGTATTAACAGGCTCCGGCATTTGTTTCAGCGGCTCTGTGAGGTAACAGAGTTTGCTCCTGTGCACACCGGGTCAGCGGATATCCCGCCGGTGTTCACTTAGTTCTCCGCCATTACCGAGCAGCAGAAAAAGCTTCCATCTTTCCACTCTATCCCATAGGTCAGAAATATGAAGAATGTGAGATTGTTTACACAACAGTACACAACCAATATTTGCCAGATATTCCTACAGCTCCTTTAATGTTGCTATACACCTCTTGCCAGTTTTTTGGACCAATTTTGTTTTTCCATCAATTTTTTGAGCGACTAGGGAATGTCACTATCTTTACAGTGTGCCATGGGTCATCTAAGGCTTTGGGAATTTTTTGCACCCTGCTCCTGACCGATAACTCTCAATATTGACATTCTTTTGCTATGTTGTAAGCTGTTTATGAACCATGGCTTTTGCAGTAAAATGCAGCCAAGAGAATGCCAGCAATATCCTGAGAAGAGCTAAACTTTAAATGAGGTTAATCAGAATCACTATATATGATAGCAGCTGTGTAGTTTAAATGTGATTGGCTAATTCAGAACACAACCACATTCCCAATTAGAATAGGGTGTTCACAGTTATGCAACCACATTATTTTAGTTTTGTTACTTTTTATTTCCCCCCTCAAAATATTTTGTTTGTTTCTCAATGGATTTGTACAAATTACAGGTGACATTAAAAGGTGAAAAAGTTGTGAAATTATTCTTCTTCCTATCATTTTTTTTACAAAACAAAACCTAGCATTTTAACAGAGGTGTGTGTAGGTATTCTTTTTGTATTCAGTTTATGTTAACGCAAACAACTAAATATATATATATATATATCTTTTTCATTTCTTTCAATATTTGTTGTGATACACAATGCAAAAAATGCCAACTTTAAGTCTAAATTTGAACAAATAAAGGCAGCATTATTTCATTTATGTACAAGTGAATTGTAAAGAGGTTCAAGACTCGATGATATGAAGCAAATTTATGGTTGAAGGATTATTACATGGGGAATTTGTGAACTTATAAATTAAGCAAAATAAATGCAAATATATCAGAGTGATGACTGCAAAAAAGAATATAAATAGAGACGAGCGAACCAGTCAAAATTCAAAGTCATGTGTTTTTACCCCACAAATTAGATTCCAAGAATTTTGAATAACTTATCTGTCAACTTAATGTCCCTTGTTATGCTCTGGGGTCATTAAAAAAATAATAAAAAATATTTAGACTCACCTTAATGCTCGTCAGTCTGGTTCCTTCACTTCTAACCTTCACCTGTACTGTCCCCGCCACATCTTCAGACCACCATGAAGGTTCTGAGCATGCAGACCGAAGGTAACAGTGTACATCGTGCCCTTTCATGTGTTTGGGCAGAACTCTCCCGGGCTGTCATCATAGCCAGAAGTCCTGGCTTAACATGAGAGGCCCAGGAATTTCAGTGTGAACTGTAGCTATATGAAGATGCAATGAGGACCGGACAGGTGAGTATAAGGATTTTTTTTTACATTTTAATGGCATTTTACAGTTCAGAAAAATAATGCCCATCAGCTGCCATGTTGCTGAATCCATGCAGAAGTGGATTTTTAGAAAATTCAAGTAGAATTCAATTCCACTCAAATTTATTTGCTCCTCTCTACTTATGAATAATAAATAAAAGAGATGCTTTAAAAAAATCAAATAGGATAAAACAAAAGTTTTTAAAAAACTTAGGAAAAAATATATTTATTAAAATAAATTAGTTGATTGTATATTATATTTATTTAAAAGAAATACATTTTAAATACTGTTTGGAATTTACTTCAATGTATTCTCGAGTTAGTGAAGAAAAATGAAGGGTGTTAGAAAGGTTTGAGAGGAAAGGTATGATCAAAGGTTCATAGAAATTTTAATCCATTTTTCTTAAAGAATAAAAGCATCACTGCACTAAGAAACAAACTACAGTAATTATTAATTTTCCAGCTTCAATATATTTAATTGTTTACACATAATATGAAATTCAGGCCCGATTCACCAAAGTAATGTGGCCAGAATTCTGGCATAAATTTCTTTAAAAAGTCCCTACATTTTTGCGCAACTATTGTACTACTCTTGATGCTTTCAGGCCAGTTTCTCCCACTTTCTTACTCCAGAAATCTTATTTCTCTGAGGGACTGGAATATGACTTCTGCCGAGGCACATGAAGGCAAACGCCACTCGCCCTACGCTCCTGAATTATTAAGGTGCATGAGCCTCTTAAAGGGAATCTGTCACCCCCCAGGATGTATATGACCTATTAATATGGGTAAAAAGGTAATAGAAATTTAAACCTGTCCTATCTGTAAGCCTCATATATGCGGTTTTATTGTTGAGAAATTGTATTTTATTTCGGTATGCTAATAACTCCATGAACTGGAGCCTGGAAAAAATCATTAGCAAACGGAAATAAAATACAATTTCTCAACAAGACCGCTAATATGAGGCATACAGGTAGAACTAGTGTAACATTTCTATCACCTGTATGGCCATAGTAGTAGGTTATATACCTCCCAGGGGGTGACAGATTCCCTTTAATGAATTAGGAGCATCTGGTTTCAACATGTTTATTAATGAGGATTTTCTTACCACTTGAAACTCCAGTATCTATATTCACTTTGAGAATATCTTCTTTAACCCTTTCAAGATCTGACAATTTTTTTTCTTTTTGAACTTTTATTTTTTCCTCCTTTTCTTTCAAGAGCCATAACTTCTTTTTTTTATCAATATAGATATATGAGGACTTGTCTCTTTGTGGGATGATTTGTAGTTTTGAATGACACCATTCAAATTATTATATACAGCTGTGGCAAAAATCAAGAGACCACTGCAAAATTTTCAGTTTGTCTGATTTTTCTCTTTATAGGTAAATTGCCCTTTAATTCTATAAACTACTGGAAACATGTCTTTGAATTTTCAAGCACCAAATTTTGTATTTATTTTCAGAAAATGAGAAATGGTCAAAATAACAAAAAATGCAGTACTTGCAGACCTCAAATGCTAAGAAAAGAAGTTCATAAACATTTAGAAACAACAATACCAATGTTTTAACTCGGGAAGAGTTCAAAAATCAATATTCTGTGGAATAACCGTGATTTTTAATCACAGCTTTCATGTGTTTTGGCATGCTTTCCAACAGTCTTTCACACTGCTTTTGGGTGACCTTTGTACTCCTGGTACAAAAATTTAAGCAGTTCTTCGTTTGATGGCTTGTGACTATCCATCTTACTCTTGATTACATTCCAGAGGTTTCCAATGGGGTTTCAGGTCTGGAACTGGGCTGGCCATAACAGGGATTTGATGTTGTGGTTCTTCATCCACACAATGATTGACCTACCTGTGTGGCATGGCGCATTGTCCTGCTGGAAAAAAACAGTCCTCAGAATTGGGGAACATTGCCTGAGCAGAAGGAATCAACTGTTTTTCCAGGATAACCTTGTATGCGGCTTGATTCATACGTCCTTCGCAAAGATTAACTTGCCCGATTCCAGCCTTGCCGAAGCTTTCCCAGATCATCACCGATCCTCCACCAAATTTCACAGTGGGTGCAAGACACTGTGGCTTGTATGCCTCTTCGGGTCTCCGTCTAACCATTAGACGACAAGGTGTTGGGCAAAGCTGCAAATTAGACTCATCAAAGAAGATTACCTTACTCCAGTCCAATCCTTATGGTCTTTGGCAAACTTCAGCCTGGCTCTCCTTTGCTTCTCATTGATGAAAGGCTTTTTTCTAGCTTTACATGACTTGAGCCCAGCCTCTAGGAGCCTGTTATGAACTGTTCTTTCTGTGCACTTCACCCCAGCTGCCATTTGTTATTCCTTTTGTAGGTCACTTGATGTCATCCTGTGGTTGCTGAGTGACATTCGAATAAGATGACGGTCATCCCGGTCAGTGGAGAGTAGTTTTTGCCCTCTGCTGGTCTGTAGCTGTGTTGTCCCCAATGTCAGCTGCTTGACCTTGTTGTAATGGACTACAGCCTTAGACATTTTAAGGATGGAGGCGACATGATGCTCACAGCTTGTCCTATTGCAAGAGGATTGTGAACACCACAGCAGGGTTTTTTATATTTTCCTTTGCTAAATAAGATTTAGTTCAGGTGATCGCCTAATCAGAAGCACATTAAGTAGAATGAGATGTACTCTGGTTGGAATTCAACTGACACTGGAATGGAATGGCTGTCAGACATGTAGAGAAGCTGATTTTTATGAAACTGTGCAGTGGTCTCTTAATTTTTGCCAGAGCTGTATATTCTTCCAAGATTTATTTTTATATTTTTACTTTATTTCTTAGTCTCCTCGGGACTTGCACTTGCGAACAAACTACTAAACCACTGCACCACTGTAGTATTGCACTATATAGTATAACTGACATTCTTACAGCGGGTACGGAAAGTATTCAGACCCCTTTACATTTTTCACTCTGTTTCATTGCAGCCATTTGGTAAATTCAAAAAAGTTCATTTTTTTTCTCATTAATGTACACTCTGCACCCCATCATGACTGAAAAAAACAGAAATGTAGAAATTTTTACAAATTTATTAAAAAAGAAAAACTGAAATATCACATGGTCATAAGTATTCAGACCCTTTGCTCAGACACTCATATTTAAGTCACATGCTCTCCATTTCCTTGTGATCCTCCTCGAGATGGTTCAAATCCTTCATTGGAGTCCAGCTGTGTTTAATTAAACTGATAGGACTTCATTTGTAAAGGCACACACCTGTCTACATAAGACCTTACAGCTCACAGTGCATGTCAGACCAAATGAGAATCATGAGGTAAAAAGAACTGGCCGTCCATCCAAACTGAGCAATCGTGGGAGAAGAGCCTTGGTGAGAGAAGCAAAGAAGAACTCCAAGATCACTGTGGCGGAGCTCCACAGATGCAGTAGGGAGATGGGAGAAATTTCCAAAAAGTCAACTATCACTGCAGCCCTCCACCAGTCTGGCCTTTATGGCAGAGTAGCCCGACAGAAGCCTCTCCTTAGTGCAAGACATATGAAAGCCCGCATAAGGTTTGCTAAAAAAACACATGAAGGACTCCCAGACTATGAGAAATAAGATTCTCTGGTCTGATGAGACGAAGATAGAACTTTTTGGTGATATTTCTAAGTGGTATGTGTGGAGAAACCCAGGCACTGCTCATCGCCTGCCCAATACAATCCCAACAGTGAAACAAGGTGGTGGCAGCATCATGCTATGTGGGTGTTTTTCAGCTGCAGGGACAAGACGACTGGTTGCAATTGAAGGAAACATGAATGCGGCCAAGTACAGAGATATCTTGGATGAAAACCTCTTCCAGAGTGCTCTGGACCTCAGTCTTGGACGAAGGTTCACCTAAAATAACATCTAAAATAACAAAGGAGTGGCTTCAGAACAACTCTGTGACCACTCTTGACTGGCCAAGCCAGAGCCGTGACCTAAACCCAATTGAGGATCTCTGGAGACCTGAAAATGGCTGCTCACCAACGTTCACCATTCAAACTGACAGAACTGGACAATATTTCCAGAGTACGTCCTTTCCTCACTCCCATATCTACTAAAATATATGGTAAGTATATGCTCTCATAATGTCCTGCCTCGACTACTGCAATATTATCCTTTGTGTACCCCTCCAATTAATCCATCTATCCCCTTGCTTCTCCTCCTCTGGAAATATTTTTGAATCCCGCCAACTTGGTATTAAAGGCATTTCTCAGTCTCTAGCATAAATAGACTGTCCACCATTAATGGTTTTTCTCCAGCTCCAACACTGCTAAGCCAACCTATTTGCCTGTTATTATGCCTGTAAGACTTGGACTCAAGTACGGAAGTGACATTTCCCACTCAGGCGCTTTTAGTTGCTCCTATATCTTGGACTAAAAACCAGTCAAATAAAGACCCTCTCAGTAACGTAGTGCTACTGGTACAGACTTTACATTACAGAGGCCAGCCAACTCAGTGACACATAACAGCTAACCAGGACCTTACCACCTTTCTTACATATCCCCCCTCAGTCCAAAACTTCTGCCATCAAAGAGTGTACCCTCGACAGAGCATCTGCATTTCCATGTAGCTTACTGAGTCTATGCTGTACAATTGAGTCATTTTTCTTGCATGGGGAAATCTTTCTACTCAAGCAGACTATTGGGTGTTCCTTCCTAATGATCTACTTGTGCATGATAGCTTCTAGTCCAATGCATCTGTCTGATCTGTGAACGCTTAGGAGAGATTCCGCGCTTCCAACACTGTTTGCCCACAGAGTGACAGTTTAGGCATCTTAGACTCTGGAGACCACTTAAACATAACTGATTTTGTGCCCGTTAGCAAATCGGTTAGAGTTGCAAGGGACAACGCACTTATAATGGCCTAAAATTCCCAGCGGACTTTAGGAATCCTGTAGTACTTTACAGTGACCCACCCAAGTGTGAGGCTCAATGAGTATCTTATAGTTGCTGACACACGTGAGACCTGGAAACTCTGAGAATGTGTCCCTATGTTGCTGTACCACGTTCTGACAGATTTTTTTTGGGAAGGCAACAAGGTTACTGCCACTTTGACACTCAATATTGGCTTCTAACTGGGCCAACAAGCAAGGTATTTTAAGCGGGTCCCTATCCTACCAGGGTTTTAGTACGTTAATATGATATATCACGAAGGGGCTTCTTTTTCCCTTGTCGGTGTATTTTATAGTTGACCTCTCTCACCTTTTTCACCACCTCATAAGGTCTCTACCACTTGGCAAGGTACTTGCTCTCTACTGTGTGTACTAACAAAAGTACCCGCTCCCCACACTTTGATCCCTTGATAGTACAGATCATTATGGACTTCCTGGTTCAGGCCTTGGCTATACAGGAGTGAGAGGAGAGAGCTCTGCACAGCTCCAGTAGATTTCACCCCCTCAGGGCAGTAAAGACTGATAAGAAAGCCAAGGATCAAAAGCACACAGCAGTGAGATACAGATTAATAAGCTCATGGAAAGCTATCTCTTTCACACCTGCAATAAAACCGGAGTGGCATGACATGTGTGATGCAGGAGAAATCCAAAATGGCCACCAATGAAGATTCTCAGTGTGCCTTCCAGCTATCAGCAGAGGAGCTGAGAGGTGAGGAAATATCTGCAAACATCCAGCAGAAGAAGGGGGTGAGAGATGAGGAAAGTGCATAGAGAGACAGCATGCAGATGGGAGAGACCCATGCAGTATAAACTACAAAGAACTGACTGAAAGTGTAATCAGACACCTCACACCAGAGATAAGGGTCTCCCTAGAAAATGCAATGAAGCAGGCACTGATGGGTCTTAAAGAAGACATTTCACAACATGAAGTGAGAATAGAGGAACCAGAGTGCAGAATAGGATGGCTGGAGGCAGGGGCTGGCTGGCACTTTTCAGCCTGGGGGACAATCACAAGCCAGTGGCCCTCCAGTTGCGGTGCTTTTGCCCTGCTTATCTCTGGCCGCTGCATTAAAGCAGCAGAGATAACAGGCTTTAATAACAGGCTGGTACATAGATATGGGAACAGAATCGAGCTAGCTGCATATATATGGGAGCAGAACCAAGTTTGCTGCCTACATAGATACTGTAACAGAAGCAAGCTGACTACATAGACACGAGACCGGAACCAAGATTGCTATGTAGACAAGGAAACTGACTGGAGCTTACTACAGAGATATGGGAGCAGAACCAAGCTTACTAAAGAGAAATGGGAAAAGAGCGGAGCTTACTATAGAGATAAGGGAGCAGAACAGAGCTTACTACAGAGATATGGAAGCAGAACCAAGCTTGCTGCCTACATAGATACTGTAACAGAAGCAAGCTGACTACAGAGATATGGAAGCAGAGCCGAGCTTACTACAGAGATATGGGAACAGAACAGAGCTTACTACAGAGCTATGGAAGCAGAACCAAGCTTATTACAGAGATAAGGGAGCAGAACCGAGTTTACAACAGAGATAAGGGAGCAGAATAGAGCTTACTACAGAGATATGGGAGCAGAACCAAGCTTGCTGCCTACATAGATACAGTAACAGAAGGAAGCTGACTACAGAGGTATGGAAGCAGAACCGAGCTTACTACAGAGCTATGGAAGCAGAACTGAGCTTACTACAGAAATAAAGGAGTAGAACCGAGCTTACTACAGAGATAAGGGAGCAGAATCGAGCTTACTACAGAGATATGGGAGCAGAAGCAAGATTACTCCAGAGATATGGGAGTAGAACAGAGCTTACTCCAGAGATATGGTAGCTGAATGGAGCTTACTCCAGAGATATGGGAGCAGAACCGAGCTTACTGGAGAGATAAGGAAGCAGAACAGAGCTTACTACAGAGATAAGGAAGCAGAACAGAGCTTACTATATCTACTACAAGATACAGAACCAAGCTAATGGCATACATATTGTACCAGAATCTAGATTACTACATCAATACAGTATCAGAACCAAGGTTACTGTTTAAATATGGTACCATAACTGAGCTTACTTACAAACATACAACTCCAGAAACACGGACATTTAAACACACAATATGGCAGGGGCATTGCCAGGGTCCTTAAAGCTCAAGGGCCCAATCCCCAGAAAGCATGACTCCCCATAAGACCAACCTTTAGCCATTTAAAATAGCATGTATATATAATTACAGTATACCACTGTTGCTACCCAAAAACACACAATGCAAAGACCAATATGATCAATATTACTACTATAAAAGGCCAAAACAATACGTCTGCACAATGCCCACTACCATCACCACCACACTGCGAATACATAATATATGACCATTACCTCTACATAACAAAACACTCTAATCAAACCAATGACACCACCATACACCTTCTACGACATAATGACCGAAACACATTACGCTGTTACTAAATAAAAAAAACCAAAAGCTACTAAAAAGAGCACTAGTCCCACCTTACAGGAACCGTATATTGGTAGATACCAGTCCTGCAGAACACATACATGATTACAGTCAAGGCTGCCACTAGGAATTTTGGGGCCCCATACTGGCAAAATTTTCGGGACCCCTTGAGACTCCACCCAAGCTCCACCCCAGTTCTGCCTCCACACCTCGAGCTTGCCACAGTCCCACCGCCCGCTCTTGGAAAAACTCATCTTCTACACCACGTCCTCACCAATCTATTAACAGTTCCCAGCAAACACCAGATCACATACATAACCAGAAGCTTTTGTTTTGGCCAAAAGAATTTTTAAGCCACCACCACAACAAGGTAGACTCTTTTGGCCGGGCCATATTCTACTCTTACTTTTTAAACATTTCCTAAAATATCCAATACTCTTTTTAGGTTTATTTTTATTTATTTTTCTTTAAGGGAATGAGTCGCATATATTTTTTTGAATGACCATTAATACCACATACAAGGGACAAAAACTGTCACACCATGACCAGATCATATATTACCACCACATAGCGACTGAATAATACCATATATAAGGAACAAATACCCCCGTACCATGACCAGACCACATATTGCCATCACATAGTGCCAAATAATACCACATACAGGGAGAAATACCGCCACACCATAACCAGATCACATACTACCACCATATAGTGACCGAATACTACAATACAGATCATTAATAAAAAAATACACAACACTAATGCCATTAAACACAGGAGCTTTGTATATAGTGTACAGGTAATACAGAGCTCATCTGTGACATTATACACAGGAGCTCTGTATACAGTGTCCGTGTCCAGGTAATACAGTGATTACCTGTGACATTATACACAGAAGCTCTGTATATAGTGCACAGTGAACAGGTTATAGTGTATAGTGTCAGTGTACAGGTAGCACACTGACTCACCAGTGACGTCTCCAGCTGATGTCCCTCATCTTTGCTTTTCTTTTTTATGCAGGGCAGACCGCCATCAGTTCTTTCCGCCAGGACTCGTCTCTGCATAAAATAACAGTTACCTTGAGCACGGCTTCCGGAGCACATTCCCCATTTTTCCCCTTTCTTCTACACTACACATCTAAATACAGACGTGCACCCACCATTAATATATAATAATTCACCATTCCAAATATAAATTATAATTCACCACTGCGCCCCCACCAACAATAAATAGCAATTTCCCCACCTAATAAATATATACATTAATTAGCCCCTGTACTCTTCCTCCAATTCATTACCAGTCACTGCATCCGCAATGTCCTCCATTATGTGCCTCCCGCTCCCCCAATTCATTATATTTATATGCCGCTTCCACCCCAGTTCAATGTCATGTCCTTCTCTCCCACCCTCTATTCATTATCAATTGCTCTACCCCACTTTCAATACATCATTTACTCCCATCACCCTGAAAATTCATTATTTGCTCTCCCCCAGGTCCTCATTTGTTCTCCCCATCCCCCACCTTCAATTCAATTGCTGTCCTCGTCCCTCATTTCATCATTTGCAGCCCCCCTCCATTTCCAGCACCCCTCCATCATTTGCAGGCCTGCTCCATCATTTGCCGCCTACTGCATTATTTGCAGCCCCCTCCATCATTTGCAGCCCCCCTCTACCATTGGCAGCCCTTTTCTTCATTTGCAGCCTCCTCCATCATTGGCAGCCCCCCTTTCATCATTTGCAGCCCCCTCACCCATTTAATTCATTTGATAAAGAAACAAAAAAACATTTTTCATACTTACCTCACCAGTGATCCCCAGCAGGCACAGCTGCAGCTCCTCTTGTCATGGCAGATGCTGTACCTGGAAAGAGCCCATATGTTGTATCATTTTCAGCAGTGAATCAGCTAGACTGTATGGGCTGCTGAGAGGAACTGACTGCAGCCCATACAGCCTAGCACATTCGCTACTGAGACAGCTAGAATGTATGGGCTGTAGTCAGGACCTGCAAGGAGCCCCTAGCCCCTACATTCTAGCTACAGCCATGTCACATGACCAGAAGTCCAGGGAGGGCGGAGGGAGAGAGTCGGAGCTGTGCAGCTGTCAAGGTAAGACAGCTATGCACAGCTCAGAGAAAGCTGCCGGCCCATGTGTGCGCCTGTGGCAGCGGCCCGGGGGGCATATGCCTCCCTGCCACCCGGCCCAGCCCGCCCCTGGCTGGAGGATATAAATGAGCAGGCTGACAAAGACATCTGTTTACTACAGAAACAAGTTAATATTCTGATAGACCATATTGAAGACCTTGAAAACAGGTCGCGCAGGAATAACTCCCAGAAACTATCAAGCCCAGACAACTTCAGAGAATATTTGAAGATGATCTACCAGAGGCTCTGAGAATAAATTTGCAAAGTAGGGTAGAAAGGGCACACAGAATAGGCCCTCAAAGACCAAACAATACACCAGAGACAAACTAGAGACCAAGGCAAGCAATAGCCAAGTACTTGAACTTCAATGATAAGGAGAACATACTGCGAGCGCTCAAGTTCCGCAGAAAACCATTAACTTTTCAAGGGCAAAAAATTATCATTTTCAAGGACTATTCATGGAGGTTAATAAATGGTGCAGAATGTTCAGTGAATGTTGTTCCAGATTATTTAAAAACCATATACAGTTCCAATTACTATATCCAGCCATATTGAAAATATGGCACACAGATGGCTCAACAAAAAACTTTCAAAATCCGAAAGACGCAGAATATGTACTGAAGCTGCTGGGGAAAAATGGACAAGATGAAACAGAGGCCAGGAAATCACCGCAACAGGGGAGAAGAACAGAACAAAGTACAGAGAGAGAAGAGGAATCCGAAAATTGGAGAATGAGCCCACACACCCAAAGACAAAGATCACCCCGGTATCACAAGAAACTCCAGGAAGTGGACATTGAAGAAGATAAGTAATGCACTATAGAGAGAATAAATCAAGGAGGACACTTTAATAAGACAGGTGGTCCAAGGGCTCTCCTGTTTGTGTTCACTTGAGGGGGTGACCACTTAAACAACTTAGATGTTATTTAATGAAACAAATATTGCCGAGGGAGGAGCTTGTGGGGAGAATAAGCCAGAAAAAAAGGAAGTTGCAGAAGACAGGATGCTTTTGATTGATTTTTTATTGTTGGTTGTTAATTTATTTTTTGTTCAAAGGGGAGACTGTCAGGAACACCGCACTGCACTTGCTCACTTAGCCAGTGCGCATGTCCTGAGTAATACAAGCTGTGCTCAAAGATACCTGTGGAGCAGCAGCGGTGAAGATGCGCGCTTCACACAAACAGGACCTGAAGCACGTGACTGCTGGGGGAATTGTCTAAACTCAGGAGAGCTAGGAGCTGAAGGAAAACTCCTAGAAGGGTAACTACGGGACAAAGTTACCAAGAGGCATAGACAGGGACGTAAACCAGATCAGGCTGGGGTCAAAGCACGAAATAGCACGACAGTACCAAAGTTCTATTGAAAACTCTGGTATCAGAAGTGGAAGGAAAGAACAAAGACAAAGAATCTAATTAATAAAAATATTGGAGAAACAGAAACCAATCACAAACTAAAATGTTTCTATACTAATACACAAAGTATGGGCAACAAAAAAGGAGAATTGGAACTACTAACACAGGAAAAGAAATATGATGTCATTGGAATCACTGAAACTTGGTGGGATGATACACATGATTGGAATACAAGACTAGAAGGATACAACTTATTTGCAAGAAACAGACTTGATAAACGAGGAGGAGGTGTCGCATTGTATGTTAGAAACGCGTATATCTGCACAGATTGAAGCTTCAGAGACTGGGAGTTCTGTGGAAACTGTTTGGGTAAGAATACAATGACAGAACAATGGAAAGGACACCATTGTAGGCTTGTAGGCATTTACTACAGGCCGCCTGTGCAAGCTGAAGATATGGATGAACTCTTTATGCATCAAATGGCCAAGTTCTCCAAAAAATATGACATAGTTGTCATGGGAGATTTCAACTATCCAGACATTTGTTGGGAATCTCTCTCAGGCAAAACTAACAGGTCAAGGAAATTCTTATCCTCTTGCTGACAACTTTATCTTCCAAAAGGTAGGGGAGGAAACAAGGGGAACTGCTACCTTGGATCTAATCCTTATAAACAGGGAGGAAATGGCTGAGGAGGTAAAAGTGGCTGGGACCCGAGGAGGTAGCGACCATGCTATTTTAGAATTTTGGATAACTAGAGGAGGAAGACCTGTGAAGACTCAGACGTCAAGGTTAGATTTCAGAAAGGCAGATTTTAAGGGATTCAGAAAGAGAATTGGAGGGATCCAATGGCTGGATATCCTTAAAGACAAAAATGTCCAGGAAGGATGGGAAATCTTGAAAAATGAAATTCTCAAAAGCACAATTGTTAACAATTCCGAAAAGAGGGAAGAATAGGAAGCATTTAAGGAAACCAGGATGGATGAACACAGAACTTAAGCACATGCTAAAAAGGAAGAAAGAAATGTTTATAAAATGGAAAGAGGGAGGCATATCTAAAGAAGAATATAATGCTGTCTGCAGAACCTGCAGGGCACAAATCAGATTACTAAAGCTGACAATGAATTGAGGCTTGCAAGAGATGTCAAAAGCAATAATAAAGGATTTTGGGGATATGTCAAAAGTAAAAGAAAAGTCAAAGATGCTATAGGATTTTTACAGGATGAAAATGATGAAATAGTAAGACAGGATGTCGAGAAGGCCGAACTTTTAAATTCCTATTTTGCATCTGTTTTCTCTCAGAAAGGAAATGTAACATCAACTGTTCTTCACTGTCCTATTAAAGGAATAGAAGAATCCAGGATATCTATAAACAGAAAGATAGTGAGGAAACACTTAGCTAACCTAAATGAATTCAAGTCTCCAGGTTCAGATGAATTACACCCCAGAGTGCTGAAGGAGATAGCAGAAGAAATTTTTGAACCCCTCTCCATAATCTTTGAAAAGTCCCAGAAGACTGGAGAAGAGCAAATGTTGTTCCTATCTTCAAAAAGGGGAAGAAGGTGGACCCAGGCAACTATAGGCCGGTGAGTCTGACTTCTATACCAGGAACGATCTTTGAACAATTTATTAAACATGCATGTCAGTACCTGGATAAGAATGAAGTGATTAAACAGGGCCAGCATGGGTTTGTAACTAATAAGTCATGTCAGACTAACTTAATTTCCTTCTATGACGGAATCACTGGTTGGGTGGATCAAGGAAATACTGTAGATATAGTATATCTTGACTTCAGCAAAGCATTTGACTAAGTATCTCATACAATCCTTATTGAAAAAATGACTAAGTATGGAATGGACAAGGCAACTGTTAAGTGGATTCATAACTGGCTTAGTGATTGGACCCAAAGAGTGGTCGTAAATGGCTGCACATCCAGTTGGAAGAATGTCTCAAGTGGGGTACCACAGGGCTCTGTCCTGGGCCCTGTATTGTTCAACATCTTTATCAACGATTTAGATGAAGGAATTGAAGGTAAACTGATTAAATTTGCTGATGACACAAAGCTAGGAGGGATAGCTAATACTAGAGAAGAGAGAGAGAGAGGATTCAAAAAGATATAAATAAACTGGAGAAGTGGGCAGCAACTAACAGAATGGTTTTTAACAGGGAAAAATGCAAAGTACTACATCAGGGCAATAAAAATGAAAAAAGCATATACAGAATGGGAGGAATAGGGCTAAGCCACAGCACATGTGAAAAAGACTTGGGTATACTAATAGATCACAGACTGAATATGAGTCAACAGTGTGATGCAGCAGCAAAAAAGGCAAATGCAATTCTAGGATGTATTACCAGAAGCATACAGTGTAGATCACATGAAGTCATTATTGCCCTCTCCTCCTCTTTGGTCAGACCTCATCTGGAATATTGTGTCCAGTTTTGGGCACAACATTTTAAAAAAAGACATCAACAAACTGGAGCAAGTTCAGAAAAGAGTGACCAGAACGGTAACCGGTCTGCAAACCCTGTCTTATGAGGAAAGGTTGCAGGATTTGGGAATGTTTAGTTTACAAAAGAGAAGACTGAGAGGAGACTTAATAGCTGTCTACAAATATCTAAAGGGCTGTCACATTGTGGAAGGATCAATTTTATTCTCATTTGCACAAGGAAAGACTAGAAGCAATGGGATGAAACTGAATGGGAGGAGACACAGATTAGATATTAGAAAAAACTTTTTGACAGAGTGATCAATGAGTGGAACAGGCTGCCACGAGAAGTGGTGAGTTCTCCTTCAATGGAAGTCTTCAAACAGAGGCTGGACAGACATCTGACTGGGATGATTTAGCGAATCCTGCTTTGAGCAGGGGGTTGGACCAGATGGCCCAAGAGGTCCCTTCCAACTCTACGATTCTATGACTCTATGATTAGACAGAACGGATAGTCAGGACGCAGCAAGAGATCAATAAACCAGAACGGGCAAATGCACAGTACCAAGACAGTAGATAAACTCACAACGAAGAGACGGACCGGGTCAAAACCAAACAAGCAAGAAGATATGAGGCACAAGACACAGGCATGCAAGACGTCAGCTAACTCAGCCGAGGGCAGGAGTATAACTTACACCGGACCTAGGTCGATTGGCATCTAAATAGCCGCCCTCTGTCAGAGAGAGGCAGAAACAATTAACCCCTGTCTGACCAGGACAAAGACAAAACCCCATCCTGGATCATGACAGAGACATGCAGGAATGCAATGTAAGACAGAATGAAATTGTTAACATTTGGTGTGAACACCTAACATACAATCCAAAATAGAAAATATAATATGCACATTGTATCATGGAATGGAAAGGGCTTAGAGCCCAGACTACAAGAATGATGGTTCTGCAGCACTTAAAGAAACCAAAAGCAGATATTGCATTATTGCAGGAAACATATCTGAGAAATGAAGGTATGTTTAGGTTGAAAAAAATGTGGGAAGGAGAGGTGCATGGATCAGACAGGGAGGGAAGAAAGGCAGGTGTTCTAATATTGTTACACAAAAAACTAATCTACAAAATAAAACAGGTGGAACAGGATACAGATGGAAGGTACATAGTGCAAAGCTAGAAAGAAATGAGGAGGAAATCTGCATAATCAATATATCTGTGCCTAACATGGACCATAAACCTTTTTTTGAACAATTAGGTTCTAACATACTGCAAAACACTACAAAGAAAATGATAGTAGGAGGAGATAACAACATACACACCTTAGAGGAAGATAGATTGAGCCACTTGTGGTCAAGAGGGGAAAAACTATTGGGAAACCAACTCTATTGGCAACCACAGATCTGTCAGATAATAGGAGAATGGAATCCACCTAATGAATGAGAATTTATGCACTTCTCCCACCCACATCAAACTTGGTCGAGAATTGACTATATATTTGTGAGCAGAGGGGCTACTAAACAGATGCAAAAAGACAAAAATTGAGGAAATGGTTATTTCAGATTATGCGCCAATATTTCTAAACTTACATAAGCAATTTCCAAAGGGAACAGACTACATATGGAGATTTCCATCATTTCTCCTTAGAGACCAACAATTTTAAGTGATGTTGCAACAATGGCAGGAGGAGTATTCTTACCAAAATTCGATGATCGATCTGAAACCAGAAACATACTTGGAAGCAGGAAAAGCGGACTTGAGAGGGAAACTAATAGCGTATGTGCATACATTAAAAAAACAAACATTAAATATGAGGAATTTTGTAGGAAATTAAGGGAGAAGTGCTTGCACTTTCAACAACAAAAACAACAGAAGCTAGAGAAGAATGGAGGGAGGCCAAAAGAGATTTTGACATATGAGAGGAAAAAAGAGAATCATTTAGAAAGACGCAAATGGAAATTGAGTTGAGAAGATATGGAGATAAGGCAGGAAACTTATTAGCAAATTTGGCAAAGGTAGGAAGGAAAAGAGTAATATATTAAAGTTTAAAACTAGAGAGGGCTTAATGGTAGAAAATCCCAGGGAAATAAACTCAACCCTGCGGGAGTTTTACGCTAATTTATATTTGAAGGAGGCCAAGGGCACAAACAGGGGTGGAGACTTTCTAAAAAAAATTAACATGCCTAAAGTCACAGAGCCACTGTTAACTATGTTGAATGCTCCCATTACAGAGGAAGAAGTGAGGTGTACTATTGGGGGATTGCCAGCTGGAAAAGCACCTGAACCGGTTGGGTTCACGGGCGATTTTTTTTTTTTTTTTTTTTTTAAAGCCATAACCCAACAAATAACCCCTACTTTGACTGTATGGTATAATGAATTGTTACAATCTGTTGATGGGCACTATTGTGGCTCATATAAGCCTAATACCAAAGAATGGGAAAAATGTGGAGGGCCCAGCATCCTATAGACCTACAGTTGTGGCCAAAAGTATTGACACCCCTGCAATTCTGTCAGATAATACTCAGTTTCTTCCTGAAAATGATTGCAAACACAAATTCTTTGGTATTATTATCTTCATTTAATTTGTCTTAAAGGGAAGGTGCCGCAATTTTATATAATTTGCAAAAAAAGAGTAAGTAACAAAACATGTTGTTTCAGCAAATGTTGTACTAACCAGGATTTATGGTTTGTTTGCAATAATGTTTTAATGTAGCCACTGGGCTCTGCCATCTTGATTTGCAGATCTGTGGAGGACTCATACAGTCTGAAAATATGGCCGTCCCAGGACATAGGAGACTGCGGTCAGCTCCCGACCCCACATTGCAGCCTCATTAGCAGTGAACTGGGCACGCCCCTGTGGGATGCACCATTCACTGCTGTAGGAGTGGCTGGGCGCCATTTTACTGTAGCCCATTGCTATCTGCTGAGCTCCACGTTCTGCACTGTGCTTCCTGCTCCAGCTCCCCTGTCCTCCTGCTCTGTCTCCGTCTCCTCACTCACAGCCCCAGCGATCTCCGGTAATCTGACACCTTCCTTTTTATGAGAGCTTTTATGGCTGTCTGAGGAGGACAGTGAAATATACAGCCCATAGTCTGGGGGGGCTGGAAGTTTCACCAGTGTGGGCATATCTGTAATACTGTCTTGTGTGATACAGTCTGCTGAGCCGTGTATCTAATCCTCTCCTGTGTGATACTGACTGCTGAGCCGTGTATCTAATCCTCCCCTGTGTGATACTGTCTGCTGAGCCATGTATCTAATCCTATCCCGTGTGATACTGCTCTCCTGAAATACTCTGTGCTGCTGTCACCCTGCTGGTTTTATGTGTGATCTACATGGTGGTATGAACTATATGGCGGCATTATGTGTGAAGTATATGGCGGTATTATGTGAGAACACTATGGCAGTATTATCTGCTAAAAGCATTCTAGGGTGGTTCTGGCTGAGCACCTGCACACGGGTCAGGGGTAATAGGTGAAGTCAGAGGAGGGCTGGTGAGGCAGCTGAAGAGAGGGGTCTCATTTTTACTGTATGGCTCCATTCCCCCCCATCCTGCTTCCCAGCGTCACCCTGGACTGCGCCTGTCGCCTCGCTTTCACACATCGCCAGGACAGAATCTGAGGAGGGGAATGGGGTCTTTGCATGCAAAGTCTGGATCAGAACAGGCCATCAATCAGCAGAAATGTTTCCTGAATTTCTGTGGTGCTGTCACCCTGCTCCTCCCCCATATATCTCCCTCTGTGACCCCCATAGACCAGCACACTGCTCTCTTGAAATACTCTGTGCTGCTGTCACCCTGCTCCTCCACCATTTATCTCCCTCTGTGACCCCCATAGACCAGCACACTGCTCTCTTGAAATACTCTGTGCTGCTGTCACTCTGCTCCTCCCCCATTTATCTCTCTCTGTGCCCCCCATAGACCAGCGCACTGCTCTCCTGAAATACTCTGTGCTGCTGTCACCCTGCTCCTCCCCCATATATCTCCCTCTGTGACCCCCATAGACCAGCACACTCATCTCTTGAAATACTCTGTGCTGCTGTCACCCTGCTCCTCCCCCATATATCTCCCTCTGTGACCCCCATAGACCAGCACACTGATCTCTTGAAATACTCTGTGCTGCTGTCACCCTGCTCCTCCCCCATTTATCTCCCTCTGTGCCCCCCCATAGACCAGCACACTGCTCTCCTGAAATACTCTGTGCTGCTGTCACCCTGCTCCAAGAATCCTTCCTGCCTGCCATCCTCAGTGACCGAAGACCCCATTCCTCTCCTCAGATCCTGTCCTGGCGATGTGTGAAAGCGAGGCGACAGGGGCCTGATATATGGTGGAAAGAGCAGAGTGACAGCAGCACAGAGTATTTCAGGAGAGCAGTGTGCTGGTCTATGGGGGTGCCCTGTTCGGTGCCAGGGATTGTAAATTGAGCGCTGTGTTTTATACACATGGATGGACTATCTGCTTGTCTGCTCCACAGAAATCCAGGAAACATTTCTGCTGATTGATGACCTGTTCTGATCCAGACTTTACATGCAAAGACAGTCAGTAACTTTGCAGGCCCCATCAAAATGGCTGATCACTGTGTTCCTAGATGTCATAGGTTTTTGTGCCAGATTTCAGTAGCTGCTCCCCCTAGTGTTAACAAGTGGAAATGCCAAACTTTTTAAAATTATTTTTCATATTTTGCAAAATTAAAAACAAATGATAATATTTTTTAAGAAAATGTAAACATTAATTCTTTACATTTTTTCAATCGCTGAAAAA
The DNA here is from genome assembly GCF_039654945.1 of Dendrobates tinctorius. NCBI lineage: Eukaryota > Metazoa > Chordata > Amphibia > Anura > Dendrobatidae > Dendrobates > Dendrobates tinctorius. The sequence goes on along the minus strand of NW_027361762.1, from coordinate 13,192,921 downwards.
AAATTTTTTTGAATGGCACCTTCCCTTTAAATGAAAAAACACAAAAGAGAATGAAGCAAAAAGCAAAACATTGATCATTTCACACAAAACTCCAAAAATGGGCCAGACAAAAGTATTGGCACCCTCAGCCTAATACTTGGTTGCACAACCTTTAGCCAAAATAACTGCGACCAACCGCTTCCGGTAACCATCAATGAGTTTCTTACAATGCTCTGCTGGAATTTTAGACCATTCTTCTTTGGCAAACTGCTCCAGGTCCCTGATATTTGAAGGGTGCCTTCTCCAAACTGCCATTTTTAGATCTCTCCACAGGTGTTCTATGGGATTCAGGTCTGGACTAATTGCTGGCCACCTTAGAAGTCTCCAGTGCTTTCTCTCAAACCATTTTCTAGTGCTTTTTGAAGTGTGTTTTGGGTCATTGTCCTGCTGGAAGACCCATGACCTCTGAGGGAGACCCAGCTTTCTCACACTGGGCCCTACATTATGCTGCAAAATTTGTTGGTAGTCTTCAGACTTCATAATGCCATGCACACGGTCAAGCAGCAGTCCAGTGCCAGAGGCAGCAAAGCAACCCCAAAACATCAGGGAATCTCCGCCATGTTTGACTGTAGGGACCGTGTTCTTTTCTTTCAATGCCTCTTTTTTTTCTCCTGTAAACTCTATGTTGATGCCTTTGTCCAAAAAGCTCTACTTTTGCCTCATCTGACCAGAGAACATTCTTCCAAAACGTTTTAGGCTTTTTCAGGTAAGTTTTGGCAAACTCCAGCCTGGCTTTTTTATGTCTCGGGGTAAGAAGTGGGGTCTTCCTGGGTCTCCTACCATACAGTGCCTTTTCATTCAGACGCCGACGGATAGTACGGGTTGACACTGTTGTACCATCGGACAGCAGGGCAGCTTGAACTTGTTTGGATGTTAGTCGAGGTTCTTTATCCAACATCCGCACAATCTTGCGTTGAAATCTCTTGTCAATTTTTCTTGTCTGTCCACATCTAGGGAGGTTAGCCACAGTGCCATGGGCTTTAAACTTCTTGATGACACTGCGCATGGTAGACACAGGAACATTCAGGTCTTTGGAGATGGACTTGTAGCCTTGAGATTGATCATGCTTCCTCACAATTTGGTTTCTCAAGTCCTCAGACAGTTCTTTGGTGGTCTTTCTTTTCTCCATGCTCAATGTGGTACACACAAGGACACAGGACAGAGGTTGAGTCAACTTTAATCCATGTCAACTGGCTGCAAGTGTGATTTAGTTATTGCCAACACCTGTTAGGTGCCACAGGTAAGTTACAGGTGCTGTTAATTACACAAATTAGAGAAGCATCACATGATTTTTCGAACAGTGCCAATACTTTTGTCCACCCTCTTTTTTACGTTTGGTGTGGAATTCTATCCAATTTGGCTTTAGGACAATTCTTTTCGTGTTTTTTCATTTAAGACAAATTAAATGAAGATAGTAATACTAAAGAATTTGTGTTTGCAATCGTTTTCAGGAAGAAACTGAGTATTATCTGACAGAATTGCAGGGGTGTCAATACTTTTGGCCACAACTGTATATCCTTGATAAACCAGGATATTAAAATAATATCCAAACTTATGGCAAACAGACTAGCAGAGATACTCGCAACCTTAGTAACACCTGCACAGGTGGGATTTTGAAAGGTAGGATAAGATGTACAATATTAGCCATAGATGTAATCAATATAAGAGAAAACAGTAGAGGTAAGCAGGCTCTGGTTACACTAGATGCAGAGAAGACTTTTGATAAGGTGAAGTGGAATTGGGTAGGACAAGTTTTGGACAAAATTGGGATGGTGGGGAATTTCAGAAATTTTATAAAAGCCCTGCATGCTAACCCCGCAGCAAGAATTCGAACCCCAGGTCATCTATCAGCAAATTTCTCACATGAAAAGGAAATATGCAGTATTATGATATCCAAAACACATATAACATACTTGGGTATCAAGCTGGGTAGAAAGATCACGTATAAAACTGAGTAAACTGATGGCATCCAAGGAAAAAGGGGGAGGGGGTAAACCTAGTGATTCCATTCCAAATTGGAAAGCTGTAATAAAGGTCAAGTGAAGACTTTATTTCATTTAGAATGGCTGGAAGCAGAACGTAACAAGGAAGAGAGTATTAAATCACTTATGACAAAGTGGAAAAGTTTTCTAACTTAAACATTATACAAACAGAGAACTTCAGGGAATTGTGAAACCCTTTGAACAGACCAGTTGGTACATATTGGAGGGCATGGGTGGAACATTGGGCAAGTTGAAAATGGCTGATTTGAATGTTGATGGAATAGGTGGTAGGGACACTGGTTAAGAAGTAATATAAATTATGGATGCAAACTAAATATTCTATAGCGGTTTGGGATTAAGATGTATGAAAAGAAAGGAGAGGTGCACACAAGAAATATACAACAATTTTTTGCATGTCTGTGAAGAGGGATCGTACTGGGGAGTTTGTGTTGCTTATTCTGTATTTTGACCTTACAAATTGTAATGCGATAATCAAAAACTGAAATTAAGAATCTGTAAGCTAAGAAAATATTTTTGAATGTACATTTCCATGTATATGTTAAAAATCAATAAAAATTGTTTAAAATCACAGATCATTAAGCCTGGCTAAATGCGAAAAACTATTATTGGCTCTCGGGGAACACAATTTAACACACATTTTTCAGATCACCTTACACCATTAAGTCCCTGAACTGGTCAGTCTTAAGCCCCCGTTACACACTGCGATATCGCTAGCAATATCGCTGTAAAGTCACCGATTTTGTGACAGCTGGTTATCGCTGATCGCGCGAGAAGCTGCTGGATCATTTCTCGTTGGTCACTTCCTGCGGCGCTTCCTGCTGTGACAACGAGCGACGCGTGGAGCCGGGCGGGAGGACGCAGGATCGCCGCGTCTGACAGGTAAGTAGCGATCCCCGTCCCCAGTGATGTCGCTAGTGAGATCTGCCTGAGTGGCAGCTCACTAGCGACCACCCAGCGATGCACCAGCGATCCTGACTGCGTCATATCGCTAGTCGGGATCTCTGGTGCATCGCTAGGTGTAACGGTACCCTTAAAGTTGTTTTGGGACTCCTCCCGATTAGGGATATTGATTTAAGCGGATGCTTCCTCATCCGCTTCTCTAGTCAGTACAGTGAAAGGAAATTCTCTAGTTACATCATGTGGCTTTGTTACCATAGCAGGCTCCTGGCGGCATACCGGACTACTGGGTGATACAGCTTTAGCCTATAAGTCCCAGAATAAAGGAAAATCTTGTTCCATAACAATAGCATGCAACAAGTCTTTGACAATTCTTACTTGGTGAGGCATGGAACCACAGTCTGTACATATGTCGACCTGGACAATGGGATATTTCTTGTCATTTTCCCAGGGGCTAGAAGATGCAGGAGTATAACAGTTATTAAGGTAACCAAACTCCGAGTCCAGTAACAGTAACACCGTTCACAGTAAGCTGACACAGCTAAGATCCCTCACCAGGGTGAAGTATGGCAATGCACTCAGGAGGTGCAAGAAATTAGAAGCTTCTGCCTATAGAGCAGTTCATCGGCTCTGGGGTCGCAGGACAATGGTCTGCTATATGACCTGGGCAATAACATCTCCAACAGAAAATTGTACCCTTTGAAGCCAGCTTTGGCCCCTCCTGAGTCTTTGGGAGCCCTGTCAGATATGGACTTGAACCCCTTATGTTGGGTATCCCAGTAAGGAGACCTCAGACTCCCTAGATTACCCAGGGAGTTTGCCACAGCCACGTGTCTTTCCATGAGGCTCACAAGGTTATCAGTATTCTGGGGGTCTCCTTGGGCAACCCAGGTTTGCACAAACTTAATTAGTGAGTAGATAAATCGGTCCACTGCCACTCTTTCCACGATCTGTGTCAGAAAGCAGGTCTCAGGCTGCAGCCATTTTTGCACCATGTGTAATAGGTCAAACATCTGAGACCTGGGAGGCTTGTCTCTTTGGTAGCACCTGAGGTGAACCCATTGAGCACTGACTGCCAGGGTTACACCTAAACGTGCCATAATCTCCACCTTCAGCTTTCCAAAATCCTAGGCATCCAGCAGGGCAAGGTCGTTACACGCTTTTTGCAGTTCCCAAATAAGGTACAGTACAGGCAGTTTCTTTCTGTCAGCCACCTTCTCAAAGACAGTCAGAAATGCCTCAACATAGTTCTCCAGAGACATTTTCTGCAAGGACGCAAGCACTTTTAGCCTCACACCGATACTGTAACATTGACTTGTGGAAGGTGCTGTCTCTCTGGTCCAGACAATTTCGGGCAGGAGAGTAATTTTCTGCTGATGCTCTTGCTTCTGCTGAAACTGCTGCTGCAGGTTGCCCAGGACCAATTGCGTAATAAGCTCCTTCATGCTTTCAGATCATGTTTGCAACACTGTATCTGCCTTTACACAGGACATTCAGACTTTAAACTGTAATTACCTGTGTTATTTGGGACAGTGCCCACTTTCAAACACCAATTCTAGAGGTTTCTGCTCTTTGGTAGCCTCATGAATACACTCTGGCACACTGTGATTATTTCAAGACAGAATAAAGTTTATTGTCCTTCATACATTTTACAGCTCAAAATTAAAAACAGCCTTTGTTCAGCAGAAACGAGTAACAAAACAGTCCTTTTTTCAGTTAAAAAATTAATTAACAAAATAGTTGTTTCTCTGGGTAACGCAAAGTAAATCAAAACAGCCTTAGGCTACTTTCACACATCCGGTGTGTGGGGTCCGGCGGCGTGCGGCGAAAAGCCGGGCCGCCGGATCCGGCCTGCAGCCGTGACACCGGATGTGTGTGCAGTGAGATGATACGGCTCGGACATTATTAAAGGAGCCGCAGGACAGAGGCAGCCAATGAGACAGCTGCTGAAAGGGAGGTGAGGGGAGGAGAGGATAGGAGAGGGGAGGGGAGGAGAGGGGAGGGGGGTGGAGAGAGAGAGACATGGGGGGTTAACATTAGTGTCCAGGCAAGAGAATCTCTCTCTCTTGCCGGGCACTTGTGGGGTTAACCCCACAGAGAGATCTCTCTCTCTCACCCAGAGACTGTGAGTGTTAACCCCACAAGTGCCCGGCGAGAGAGATCTCTCACAAGTGTCCGGGTGACAGAGAGAGATCTCTCTCTCTCTCGCCGGGCACTTGTGGGGTTAACATTCACAGAGTCCGGGCATGCGCTGTGGAAAAAGCCGGTCCGGCGCTGCAAAAAAACGTTACATGGAACGTTTTTTCCAGACGCCGGACAGGCTGTTTTTGCCGGATCAGGCAAAAACCGGATACGCCGCATAGGCATCAGGCGCGATGCGGCAATAATGAAACTGAATGGGGGAAAAACCGGATCCGGTGGCAACCGGCGCCGGATCCGGTTTTTACACTTTTCGCCGCATCGCGCCTGATGCTGAAAACCGGATGTGTGAAAGAGGCCTTACTAATTTGGTATTACAAGCACTTATCAGTCTCGAGCATAGAATGTCCACCATTAATGGTCTTTCTCCAGCTCCAACACCACACACTCTGCTAAGCTAACACGGCTGCCTGTTATTATGCCTGTAAGACCTGGACTGGAGTATCAGAGTGTTCTTTCCCACCCAGGCTCTTCTGGTTTCTCCTAAATCCCAGATGCAAAATCCAGTCAAATATAAACCCTCTCCATTATCTAGTGCTACTGGTAGACTTTACAGTACTGAGGCCTGTCGCCATGGTGACAAATATCTACCATTCAGGACTTAACCTTCTGCTTAAGAACACCCAAGTTCTTGTTTTTGATAAGTTCACACTCAAACTGTCTCCTGAGCACATACAAAAGGCCACCTCCGCTCAAAGAGGAGGAGGCATTGACCAATTAAGGCAGCATCTTCTCCTTGGTAACACACAGTGTGCCTACAGAGCTAGAACACTTTGCAAACACAGAGTGCCAGTTATGGCATAAGCCTGACTCTGGGACAGCAAGACATCTCCCCTAATACAGACTGTCTTGCTAGATCTAGGATGGTTGGGAGATATGAGTGAAGTTTACCTCCAATGAAAAACTTCAGTACTTTCAGATACACATGTCAAGTACTTCTATGAAACCTTTCAAGGCCATTTTAGTTCCAGAACTTCTACTTAAAGGAAGTTGCTAATCATTTTCTGCCATGTGAAAGGGATACTGCAGTGCTGTCGTGTCCAATTAATCTGCTAGATCAGAATCACTCTCCAATCCCTCTCACACTGCCGAGAGGAAAAGAGAGGCTGCGTGCTTATGTAGTGTCAATGTCTCTGTTCGCACAACATTAACGCCTTCAATAAGATTTATACTGCATGTTAGGAGTATTGCCTAACGTATACCTTGGATGGATAGGTAACAGTAGCATTTGTCATCCAATAACCATTTAAAAATAAGCATACATAGAACATAATACACTATTTTGGCGGGATGCCTTTATATTTATGCTACATAAAATATTTAAAAGACTACCTCAATGTATCTTAAATAAATTACATTTCTAAACCAGAGATTAGTGGAATAATAGAAAGGTTTGTGCAGCATGTAATAATTTCTGTCAAAACTGACTCTCCAGTTGTGTCTCACCAGCTGGGAGGCGAGTCACAGTATGAGAAGCACTGGCATGGTGAACTCAATTTGAATTCTAGATTAGAAATTTGAATTTGCACATGGATAACCTTAGAGGTTTCTATTCTGATCCCTGGATGAATGCTTTACCCAGCCCTCCACCTTTCATGCAGGGCTGCAGATGCTCTGTTCAAAAAATTGCACTATATGTGGCTCCTTCTCATTACATACTAAGCAGTAAATTTTGTATCAGACTTCACCATAAAGAGGAAATAGGATTTTTGGGCTTTGAAGTTAAATTATTATTTCCATCATAGACATTTATGGCATATCCACTATTTGCCATGAAAGTTGGGTGCTCCACCACTGGGACCAGCTTCTGTCTCCAGAACAGATGTCCCCCAAGCCTCTTGGTGAGGTAGCCACTCGCTGTAGGTGGGTAATGAATGGAGAGGTATCTTTGTGCTCTGCTATTTCCAGAGCCCCTACAGAGATATGCAAATGCATAGTCTCATCTCCATTCATTCATTCCCCACCTTTCAAGGGTTGTATTTTGCATCATCGCATAACCAAGCAGGGTCGGCTTACAGTAAAAAGATACAATGACATCGGAAAAATCACAATTTTTTTATATACTAGAAATAAAAAATCCTAAGGCCACAATAACATAAACATTTTTTTCATTTTCTTTAAAACATTTATTCTACTATAAGATTTTAAATACTTTAATAGGAAATGTTATCAATTGATTATTTTTTGAAAAATATTTCTTGTCCTTTTATTGCTTTTAGCTAACATATACATTTCACTGTCTTGCCTTAACCCCTTCCTGACCTTGGACGTACCCAGTACTTCATGGTTTTAAGTGCTTCCCGACTGGTGATTTTGCATGCACAGAAGCAGTATACTCATGATCGTTGCCAGGTGATCAGCTTATATCACAGCTGATACCCTGCACTCACTGCCCGCACAGCATTGATTCAAGCATATAAAAGGCAGGGAGAGGGAGGGGCTTCTCTCTGCCCTCCAATCGGTGCCCCCACGACATCAATGCGGGGACCCAATCGCTGCCATGGTGATCTGATGTCACCATAGACATCTGGATCATCAGACTCTAGCAACTTAGCTAGATCATGATACCAGCGATCAGAGCTGTAAAAGTGTGATTCCCATAGTGAGACTAAGAAAAAAAGTAAAAAACAAAATTGGTAAAAATATTTGAAAGAAAAAGTCAGAAAATTAAAAAAATATGTATTGTACCGATAAATATCTATTTTTATGTAAAAAAAAAAAAGTACACGTTATGTATATTATGTGCCCGAAAAGGGTACCAACAAAATGTCAACTCATCTCACAAAAAAAAAAGCCCTCACATGACTCTGTCGGCCGAAATATAGAAAAATTATAGCTCTCATAATATGGCGATGCAAAAACTAGTTTTTAAAATAAAAAGCGTTTTTTAGTGTGTGATAGCAGCCAAACAGGAAAAAAATGTCTGGTATTGCTGTAATCGCACTGACTTGAAGAATAAAGTTGTCTAATCACTAGAGATGGGCGGACACATGAATGTTTGGGTCTGGCGGGTTCGGCCGAACAGTTGCAAAAAGTTTGGATGCCAGAACAGTACTTGAACCCGGACCCCATTTACTTGAATGGGGGGCCCAAACATCCAGTGTTTGCTGCACTGTCACGTGCATGACAGCACGGCAAACACCACTTCTGATCAGCGGGAGAGCCGCAGTTTCCACGCTGTCAGACAGCATGAGAGCACAGCTTTGATCAGAGGCATAAACTTTACCTCCGATCACTGGTGTCAGCTGATGAGACTACTGATCCCATCATCCGACACCTGCTACCGCTAACTACAGTGATGGCAGTATTCATCAGCCGTTCCTGCACTGTAAATAAATAATTTAAAAAAAACGGCATGGGTTCCCCTGTATTTTTGCTAACCAGCCAGACAAAACTCTCAGCTGGGAGCTGCAACCCTCAGCTGTCAGCTTCAGCAAGGCTAGTTATCAAGAATAGAGGGATCCTCACTCTGTTTTTTTTTAGTTATTTAAATTAATAATTTAAAGAAACGGTATGGGGCTCCCCCATTTTTGACAACCAACCTTGCTAAAGCAGACAACTATTCAAAAAAGGGACAAAAACTAAACTTGGAAATTATAGGCCAGTAAGCTTAACCTCCTACTGTGGGCAAAATCCTGCAAGTTTTCTAAGAGATACTATACTGGAGTATCTGAAGAAGAATAACCTCATGACCCAATATCAACATGGGTTTACAAGGGACCGTTCCTGTCAGACTAATCTGATCAGTTTCTATAAAGAGGTAAGTTCCAGACTTGACCAAGGGAAAGCAGTGGACATAGTGTATATGGACTTTTCAGAAGCTTTTGATATGGTGCCACACAAAAGGTTGATACATAAAATGAGAACAATGGGGATAGGGGAAAATTTGAGTAAGTGGGTTAAGAGCTGGCTCAGGGATAGGAAACAAAGGGTGGTTATTAATGGAGCACACTCGGACTGGGTCACTGTTAGCAGTGGGGTACCACAAGGGTCAGTATTGGGTCCGTTTCTTTTTAACATATTTATTAATGACCTTGTAGGGGGCATACCGAGTGGAATTTCAATATTTTCAGATGACACTAAACTCTGCAGGGTAATCAATACGGAGGACAATTTTATATTACAGGTAAACTAGAAGCTTGGGCTAATAAATGGCAAATGAGATTTAATGGAGATAAATGTAGCTTCATGCACTTGGGCAGAGTAAATAAGATGATGCATAATTATGTGTTTAATTGTAAAATACTGGGTAAAACTGTCAATGAAAAAGCCCTGGGTGTATGGGTGGACAACAAACTCATATTTATTGGCCAGTGTAAGGAAGCTGCTACAAAAGCAAATAAAATAGGATGCATTTAAAGAGGAATAGATGCTCATGAGAACATAATTTTACCTCTATACAAGTCACTAGAGCGACCACACTTAGAATACTGTGCACAGTTCTGGTCTCCGGTGTATAAGAAAGACATACTGTAGCTGAACTATAGCGACTGCAGAGAAGAGCGACCAAAGATATTAGAGAACTGGGGGTCAGCAATACCAAGACAGGTTATTATGCTGGGGTTATTTAGTTTGGAAAAATTAAGGCTAAAGGGTGATCTTATTTTCATGCATAAATATATGAGGGGACAGTACAAAGATCTTTCTAATGACCTTTTTACTCATAGACCTGAGACAGGGACAAGAGGGCATCCTCTACATCTGGAGGAAAGAAGGTTTAAGTATAATCACAGATGCAGATTCTGTACTGTAAGAGCATTGAGACTATGGAACTTTCTGCCGTATGATGTTGTAATGAGTGATTCCCTACTAAAATTTCAGAGGGGACTGGATGCCTTTTTTGAAAATTATGTTACAGGTTATATACACTAGTTTCCTTGATATTGCGTTGATCCAGGGAACTAGTCTGATTGCCGTATGTGGAGTCGGGAAGGAATTTTTTTCCCCAATGTGGAGCTTACTGTTGCCACGTTTTTTTTTCCGTCCTCTGGATCAACATGTTAGGGCATGTAGGTTAGGATATGGGTTGAACTAGATGGACTTAAAGTCTTCCTTCAACCTTAATAACTATGTTACTATGTAGACAGCTGGGGGCTGGTATTCTCAGGCTGGAAAGGGGCCATGGATATTGCCCCCCAGCCTAAAAATAGCAGCCTGCAGCTGCCCAGAAAAGACCCATCTATTAGATGCATCAATTATTGTGCTTTGCCCAGCTCTTCACACACTTGCCCTGTAGCGGTGGAAAGTGGGGTTCATATCTGTGGGTTTGATGTCACTTTTGTATTGTCATGTGACATCAAGCCCATGGATTAATAATGGAGAGGCGTCCATAAGACTCCCGTCCATTACTAATCCTATAGTTGTACGGTATATAAAGACACAGCCAGAATAAAGTACTTTATTTGAAATAAGACTAAACATAGTTTTCCATTTTTATTTAAACACCTAATTTCAGCAAAACTCTCAATCTCCTGTGACAAAGTAAAATAAAAAAACAGTATACCATACCTGTCTGTCGGTCTGTCCCACGCCGTAGTCCATGTCTGGGGATATATTGGACTCAGTTTTCTTCTTGTTTGGCAAATTGTATGATGCAATGGTTACTTTTGTGAAAATGCAAAAATTTGGGCCTAAAATAACATTTTTGTGGGAAAAATGTGATTTTCTTTATATTTTCACGGCTCAATTGTATAAATTTCTTTGAAGCACCTGGGGGTTCAAGGTGTTCACAACACATCTAGCTAGGTTCCCTGAGTGGTCTAGTTTCCAAAATTGTCTCACTTGTGAGCGGTTTCCACAGTTTAGGCACATCATGGGCTCTCCAAACGTGGCATGGCGTTTGCTAATCCAGCAAATTTTGCATTCAAAAAGTTAAGAGACGTTCCTTTCATTCCAAACCATGCTTTGTGTCCAGTCATTTTCCCCCACATATGGGGTATCGGCGTCAGGGCTGCCACTAGGAATTTCAGGACCCTATACTGGCAAAATTTTCAGGCCCCATTGAGACCTTTCCAACTATCCACAGTCCCACCGCTCTCTCTTGGAAAATCTCAACTTCTCACCAATCACACATTAACAGTTCCCATCACCAGATCACACATATAGCCAGCATTTTTTTGGCCAAAGATTTTTTAAGCCGCCACCACAAGGTAGACTCTTTTAGCCCGGCCCTACTCTACTCTAACCTATTCAACATTTGTTAAAATATCCAATACAATTTAGGTACATTTTTATGTTTTTCAATTTTTAATTCACATACAGGGGACAAATACCACCGCACCATGACCAGACACCATATTACAACCACATAGTGACCTAGAATACCACATACAAGGATCAAATACCACTAACACCATGTCCAGACCACATATTAACCACTATGCTATCACCATACGTGCCATTATACACAGGAGATCTGTACTTAGTATGCAGTGTCTGTGTACAGGTAATACAGTGATCACCGGTGACATTCTACACAGGAGCTCTGTATATAGTGTCAGAGTACAGGTAATACAGTGATCACCGGTGACATTATACACAGGAGCTCTGTATATAGTGTAAAGGTAATACAGTGATTACTGGTGACATCTTCATCTAGCACAGACAGCCGTCTCTTCTTCCAGCCAGGGCTCATCTCTGCAGGAAATAACACAGCTATCTAGAGCACAGCTTGCAGAACACATTACTTATTTTTTTCCCAAATTCTAAACTACACCAGATGAAGAAAAAAAGGTGACATAGTGTCACTCTGCACAGTAACAGTACCGCCTCACCCATTTAAAACAGTATCCTCAAAAAATAAATGCATCACTGCAGTAATATCCCTTAATTAGCCCCTGAGGCAATAATATCCCCCATCCTGGTCCCCGTGTGTCTCATTCCTGGCTCCAGCCATATGTTCTCAAATCCTGCCCTCATGAGTATCCATTCAGCACCCATGTGATGTCCCATCCTGCCCAAATGCTCTCCGCATCCTGCCCCATCTGTCCCATGATCCTGCCCCATCTGTCTCCATCCTGCCCCTGTGTCTCCCATCCTGCCCCATGTCTCCATTCTGCCCCATCTCCCATCCTGGCCCTATGTCTCCATTCTGCCCCATGTCTCCAACCTGCCCCCATGTCTCCATTCTGCCCCATGTCTCTATTCTACCTGTGTCTCCATTTTTCCCCAAGTCTCCATTCTGCCCTTGTGTCTCCATTCTGTCCCAGGTCTACATTCTGCCCCTATTTCTCCAATTCTGCCCCCCATGTCTCCCATTTTGCACCCCAATGACTCCCATTCTGCCCGCATGTTTCTATTCTGCCACGGGCAGGATGGAGACACCTTTATCCATGTGTCTTCATTGTGCCAGTGAAATATATTGCAGCTTGCGGCTTTCAATAAAAATAAAAAAGCAAAAGCTTTCTCATTACCTGACCTGGCTGCGCTCCTGCAGCGCTGATCCCTCCAGGTGTTTCAAGCACGCACTCGCCGGCAAATAACAATGTCATACACCGGCGACGTGGGCACTGATGTCAGCTGCCAGCATTCGATTGGCTGGCGGCTTTATTGCCATGCAGGCCCGCACGGAAATAGAGTAACTGAACCTGCGTCTCCTACGCAGGTTCAGTTACTGCTCCGGCAGAAGCTTGCTGCTGGGGCCCGGGGCAGAAGAGGCAGTGTTCGATGCGGGCCCCCTCTGCTGATCGGGCAACTTATGGCGGCCCTGCCCATGATCGTGGAGCCTACTGAAACAGACTAAGGGACCTTTTTAAATGCTTAGGAAGCCTTTGTCTTTTATTAATTATTCTAATCAACTGAGATAATGACTTTTGGGTTTTCATTGGCTGTAAGCATAATCATCAACATGAACAGAACTAAACACTTGAAATAGATCACTCAGTTTGTAATGACTCTATATATGAGTTTCACTTTTTGTATTGAAGAACTGAAATAAATTAACTATCACGCTGCTGCAAATGCAGGTAGAAGCTAGCTCCGTTAGGTGGCGAAAGGATAGAGTGAGGTCCAGCACACAGATGAAGCAGACCTGCCATGCAGCAGTGAAGCTACCAGCAGGTGGAAGCAGAGAAGTCAAACAAGCCGGGTCAAATCCTAGACTATAGTGCAATACAAAAAGAATAGGCAAACTCAGGGCCAGAGACAAGCCAGGGGGTCAGTAACGGTCAGGAGCGGATATCCCAAAGACAAGAGACAAAAGCAGGTCAGGGTCCAAGCCGAGTTCCAGTACCAAGAAGTCCAGACACAAAGGGGACACAGAGTTGGGACAGGGAAAACACAGACATGAGTCGAATCAGGAATAACAGCATCACAAATCAGGGTGTAACAATGTCAGTTACTCATGTCGTAGGCAGAACTATAACTGACATAGCCTTCAGGAAGCAACTGCGAGAAATAGCAAACCTTTACCCAGACAGAGGCTGAGAAAAGTTAACCCCTGAAATGACCAGACCGGGAACATGGAGAGACAGGACTCAAAACCCGGTATGGATTATGACATTAACTCTTTGATGATATTCTAATTTTGTGAGAAGCACCTGTATATTTAAATGTCTCTGCTTTAACCCTTTGCTCCTCTGCCCCTAACTAGCAGGGATGCTGTTGTCTGTTACGTGTATGGATGCTGAACAGTTCCCTGCTCCGCTGCGTAGCCGTACATGTGTTGTGATGTCTTTGCTCTGCTGCATGACGATCCGCATGTGCGGTCCCTGGCTGCCACTGAGGAAGCTATCTGCAGTTTGCAAGGTCCTCTGCAGCTGGTGCATGACTTTTCCACGTGTCCAGGATTGCAGCCGCTGCCAGGTGCCCTATGCCTCAGTTCCTGTGTTGTGACGGTTTCGGTTTGTGCTTAGGGTACTCACGGCCACACCTCCCCTGCTTTCATTAGGGTTAGTGTGTGCACGAGTTGCTTTCCCCAGCCTATTGCTGAAGGGCAGCTCCTATATAGTTACTCTTTCCTGTTGGGCATTGCCAGGGCTTCGCATTGTTTCTGAGTCTTGCCATGTGTTTGGCGTTCAGCTCCTGTTCTGCCTGTGTTCAGTTCAGGGATAGCTGATGCCTGTTTTTCCACCTGCTCTGGGGGCTGAGTACCCAGATCCGTTGTGTCTTGTTTTTCTGCCTGCTCTGGGGGCTGAGTACCCAGATTTGCCTTTCCTGGAGGCTGCATATCCAGGCCCATTTCTGTTGTCTTGTTTCCCACCTCCCTGAGGGCTGCATACTCAGGCCTGAACCCTTGATCCTGTATACGCTCCTGTACCTGACCGTTTGAACTGTGTTCTCTGTGTTATGTTCCGGAAGTCCCTGTGTCTGGAACCCTGTACCCAGTGACAGTGAACTAACCTGGGTTCGTCTTTTAAAGAAGGAGTATGGAGTTTTTCCTGAGCGTTTACTATGCTGTGCTCAGCCTACTTGGGCTAACTCTGTCCAGCTCTGGTCCAACCCTGCGGTGCTAGCACCATCCGGCTTGAGTTCATTCCTAGGTCCAATGCCCGAAGCCTGACTACTGTAGTTTGGAGCTTGACGATCGCTGCTTGGAGATCGTGGCCAATGTCCGGCGACCGCTGTCTGATTCCTGGATCTCCACCACCGCTGCCTGATCCTGTGCTGTCCGTGTCTCAGCTGATGACTTGAGCTGCCATGCCAGTGTTTCTAGTCCTGTGCCATCAGTATCTCAGCCAATTACCTGAGCTGCGACGCCAGTGTTCCTGGACCTGTGCTGTCCATGTCTGTCAGTGATCTGAGCTGCCATGCTGTTCCTGGTTCTGTGCCATCCATGTCCCAGCCAATGACCGGTCTGCCTGAGTCCAGATGTATCCTGTCCTGATGTCCAGCATGTCCTGATGGCCTTCCTATGTCCAGTCTGTATCCAGAAGTCCTGCCTGAGTCCCAATGTCCTGCCTGTCCCGATGTTCCCGGGGATCCACCCTGTGATGAATCTGTCCTGGGTCAGTGTCTGATGTTCTCCTGCTGAGCCTGTGCTACACCTGAGGCCGTCCTAGTAAGCCCATGCCAGATGACCCTGGACTGCATCAACCCATGATGACCCCCGCCATCGTCTGAAGCCTGTCCGAGGTGGGCATCTGATGTTCTGCTGAGCCTGAGAAAGAGGCAGTCCTAGTATGCCAGTGCCAGATAACCCTGCCTTCATCTGTTATCCTGAGACATGTACTCTTCCTTGATGTGCGGAATCGGGAGCCTATGTTGTTTATGTACTCTGATTTCATTTAAGTAAACTTTTTGTTTCTACATACCTGAAGTTGTGCATGTCACCATCTTGTCCACAAGCTCAGCTGCCACAGACCTTGATCGCTGCCCTTCCCTAGTCTGGGTAGGTTCAGGTTCCCTTCTGTGGTCCAGTGGGTCCACATTGTCCCCACCTGGGACGCTAGCCCCACGTCGCCGTGGTCGGGCGACGTGGAGTCGTCGGCTGGGCCGCATCCGTAACAATTATCTTATGCATTTCCATGAAATCAACATTGTATTTCAGCAGCAAATGAGGTGTTAAGTGCAATGAAGGTGACAAAGCACTATCTGAACCTCTGCCTCTTGATGTTTCCTCACCCAGCATCAGCCTCTATAGCTTGAGAGAATAAGGAGCAGTGCTCTGTCATGCCTAGAGAACATAATGCCCTATCTGAGTATGATCTGAAACACTCATTTCTTGGGCATGCACAAACTGATAGAAGATATAAAGGTATCAATGGATTAAGCTTTCAAAGACATGCATGACACTATATTTGGTTTGGGGTGAGGGATGATCATACTGACATATTTTCTATCAAAGCTTTTTCTCCAGGTCTCTGTACTTTTTGCTCCTATTCTGTTGGTGGAAATGAAACTGAGCCTGCAGTTACACTACAGTATAAATAATCGGTGAAATGTTGATCCAGAAAAGTAGGACGAGTGTCATGGGAAAAGAATGTGGCTCAGTGGTTAGCTGGAGTCCTGGGTTCGAATCCCACCAAGGACAACATCTGCAAAGAGTTTGCATGTTCTCCCCGTGTTTGCGTGGGTTTCTTCCAGGTTCTCCGGTTTCCTCCCACATTCCAAAGACATACTGACAGGGAATTTAGATTGTGAGCCCCATCCGGGACAGTGATGATAATGTGTGCAAACTGTAAAGCACTGTGGAATATGTTAGTGCTATATAAAAATAAAGATTATTATTAATGTGATTTTTCTCATTTAGCATCTGTGACAAATCGCACAGGAGAAGGGGGTGTCGACTTCGCTCACCTCGGGAGAGGGGAGAATAGGACCCAGCAGGGATAGGTTCTCTGGCGCCACCACTTGCCCCAGGTCAGTCAGGGAACTGCACCGAGGGAAAATAATCACCGGAAAGGCTTTCCTTACAGGTACGAGTTATTGAGGCGCTCCCAGTGAGAGGGGATATATATATATAAACATCCCGGCCATCACTGTCAGGGCTCCTCAGAAACCCTGTACCGTATCCTGCCACCAGTTCCTCGTTCGAAATAAGCCCCATCCGACAGCAACCTTATATCAGGTCAGAAACCAATCCGGGTAGCAGATAATAACCAATGGAGCGTGTGGATGTGGGGATTCGTGTATCGAGATAAAAGAGCAGCCAAAGATTAATTATATATTTAATCACCGAAAAGACGCACTAGAAATATACAGGTATATACACACATGGTCAAAACTGTTGGTAACCCTCGTTTAATGACAGAAAAACCCACAATGGACACAGAAATAACTTGAATTTGACAAAAGTAATAATAAATCAAAAATCTATGAAAATTAGCAAATGAAAGTCAGACATTGCTTTTCAACCATGCTTCCACAGAATATTTAAAAAATAAAACAAGCGTTCTCAGCAATTTTGACCACGTGTGTATTTACAAGAACAATATACAGGTATACAGTCAGGAGTGTAGTACAAGGATAGGGTATAGATAGGTTGCAATTACCTTGTTATGTAGCATGTGACCATAGGGATGTGCTGATGGATCACAGGTCCAAATCTTTGTTACGTGGGTTTTCTGGCTACATCAGCTAACGGATCCTCCTGCCAGTAGAAATCTAAGCTCAAAAAGAGATGTCCTTTATCTCCTAGGCAGTTCCCTCCCACACTCTGTGCCCACCCCTGGGCAGCCTTCCTCCTATATTTAAAAGTATGATTTTCCAGACTGAACCGTGGATGGCCCATAACTTTCCGCCCGTAGCTTGAAATGGGTCAGCGCTGCCGCCACTGGGTTCCACTGCCCACGTATGTAATTCCTGGTAGCTATGCTTCATAACTCCATAACACAGAGGTCTACAAATGGCTGCCAGGCATGGGCATGTGGGTGAAGAAATTCTGGTACGGAGAATGTGCTCGGCTAGGCTGAAAGATATAGCATTATTTTATTGTTGGTCATTTTCCAGATTCATTACCTCAGAGCCTTTCTGACCTGTAGTTCCACAATGTCTCCATGTGTTTGAGTCAGACAAAGGAATACAGTTTGGCTGTAACTGCACTAGAACTCACACTTGTGCTAATTGCTAGCCACCGAGCTTCAAAGGGCTTGTTCTTGGAGTTAATTAAAGGAAAACAATGATTATGTAGAATCTCAAGGGTGGGGGACACATTTCAGGAGTGGAGTGAGATGTCCTGAACCTACAGTCATATGTTAAAGTTTGGGAACCCCTATTAATGTTAACCTTTATAACAATTTTGTTTTTTGCAACAGCTAGTTCAGTTTCATATATCTAATAACTGATGGACTCAGTTATATTTCTGGATTTAAATGAGGTTTATTGTACTAACAGAAAATGTGCAATCTGCATTTAACCAAAATGTGACTGGTGCAAAAGTATGGGCACCCTTATTTTCTTGATTTGAACACTCCTAACTACTTTTTACTGACTTCCTGAAGCACTAAATTGGTTTTGTAACCTCATTGAGCTTTGAACTTCATAGCCAGGTGTATCAAATCATGAGAAAAGGTATTTAAGGTGGCCACTTGCAAGTAGTTCTCCTATTTGATTCTCCTATGAAGAGTGGCATCATGGGCTCCTCAAAACAACTCTCAAATGATCTGAAAACAAAGATTATTCAACATAGCTTTTCAGGTGAAGGATACAAAAAGTTGTCTCAGAGATTTAACCTGTCAGTTTCCACTGTGAGGAACATAGTAAGGAAATGGAAGAACACAGGTACAGTTCTTGTTAAGCCCAGAAGTGGCAGGCCAAGAAAAATATCAGAAAGGCAGAGAAGAATGGTGAGAACAGTCAAGGACAATCCACAGACCACCTCCAAAGACCTGCAGCATCATCTTGCTGCAGATGGTATCACTGTGCATCGGTCAACAATACAGCGCACTTTGCACAAGGAGCTGTATGGGAGAGTGATGCGAAAGAAGCCGTTTCTGCAAGCATGCCAAAAACAGAGTCGCCTGAGGTATGCAAAAGCACATTTGGACAAGCCAGTTACATTTTGGAAGGTCCTGTGGACTGATGAAACAAAGATTGAGTTGTTTGGTCATACAAAAAGGCGTTATGCATGGAGGCTAAAAACACAGCATTCCAAGAAAAACACTTGCTACCCACAGTAAAATTTGGTGGAGGTTCCATCATGCTTTGGGGCTGTGTGGCCAATGCCGGCACCAGGAATCTTGTTAAAGTTGAGGGTCGCATGGATTCAACTCAGTATCAGCAGATTCTTGACAATAATGTGCAAGAATCAGTGACGAAGTTGAAGTTAAGCAGGGGATGGATATTTCAGCAAGACAATGATCCAAAACACCGCTCCAAATCTACTCCGGCATTCATGCAGAGGAACAATTACAATGTTCTGGAATAGCCATCCCAGTCCCCAGACCTGAATATCATTGAACATCTGTGGGATTATTTGAAGTGGGCTGTCCATGCTCGGCAACCATCAAACTTAACTGAACTGGAATTGTTTTGTAAACAGGAATGGTCACAAATACCTTCATCCAGGAAATCATTAATAGCTACAGGAAGCGACTAGAGGCTGTTATTTTTGCAAAAGGAGGATCTACGAAATATTAATGTCACTTTTATGTTGAGGTGCCCATACTTTTGCACCGGTCAAATTTTGTTTAAATGCAGATTGCACATTTTCTGTTAGTACAATAAACCTCATTTGAATCCAGAAATATAACTGAGTCCATCAGTTATTAGATATATGAAACTGAAATAGCTGTTGCAAAAACCAAAATTGTTATAAAGAAAAAAGGTTAACATGAATAGGGGTGCCCAAACTTTAACATATGACTGTATAATCCAAAATGGCGTCTCCCTCGTCCCTCACAGCATCCATATGACATCAGTATGACATGCATATGCAATGCATTTTTAACATCAGCTTTTACATAAAGTTCTGTCATTTAAAGCTAGTTTTCTAACTAATAAAGCAATATTATATACAGATAGTTAGACAGAATATATAGATTGATTAAATAGGATATGTCCTGTAGATATTTAATGCCACAAGCACCTTACATATAATACAGCACCCTTTAGTGCCTTTCATGTGGCACTAAAGGGTGTTTAGCCTTATTTAACCTATTAAATAAATTTATAAAATGGCACCCCCCTTTAAAAAAAAAAAAGCTAAGTGAAAGCAGACAGCTGTGAGCTGGTGTTATTATTCTAGGAAGCTAATAACCATGGAGATTCCTAGCCTGTTATCAGCTCACAGCTGTCTGCTTTCACTCATCTGGTTATTAAAAAGTAGGAGGATCCAACGTCAATTGTTAAATTTTTTTTAATTTATTAGCTAAATACAAGTTAAGAAAACTACACATACAAAGCACTGATTATATGTATTTCACTGACATTTCTATCTATTCTATTATTGTTCTGGCTGTGAATTTACTGTACTTGGCTGATGAAATGCCAGGTTTCCTTTGAGATGTGTGTGTAAAAATCAGATGGCACAAAAATGGTCTGTGTGCCGTGTGATTTTTGAAGATCAATAAGGTATAATTTATTTTACATTAGTTTTTTGTTAAATTTTGAAGTATTTGTTTAACCCATTAAATATAATTTTCAAACATTTTAAAAAACTTCAGTTTGACATACATATGGCTACAAATAGTCACATGCAGGCACGCTGTCTGGGTGTTATGTTTGACACTAATCGCTCATTCACATCCCATATACAATCTCTTGCCCGCTCTTGCCGCTTACACCTAAATAATATCTCTAGAATCTGCCCTTTTTCACCATGGAAACAAAAACCCTCACTTAGCATTGATCCACTCCCATCTGGACTACTGCAACGCTCTATTAATTGGCCTCCCTGTTACTCGACTATCCCCTCTTCAGTCCATACTTAATGCAGCAGCCAGGGTCATCCATCTGGCTGATTGGTACTCGGACAAGTCCGCTCTTCGCCAGTCCTTACATTGGCTGCTCATTCATTATAGGATCCAATTCAAAGTACTTGTTCTCACCCACAAAGCTCTCCACAGTGCAGCACCACCCTACATCTCCTCCCTCATTTCTATCAGCCTAACCGACCGCTGCGCTCTGCAAACGACTTTCGACTAACCGCTGCACTAAACCGTACCTCCCACTCCCAACTCCAAGACTTCTGTGCTGCGCCAACCCTCTGGAATGCTTTATCCCAAGAAATTAGGACTATCCACAATTTGCAGTTTCAGGCACTCCCTCAAAACACATTTGTTCAGAGTGGCCTATCACGTTCACTAATCAAAGTCATTCTATGTGTAAAGGCCTGTCACACTAAGCGATATCGCTAGCAATATCGCTTTAACGTCACTGGTTTTTGTGACGTAGCAGCGATACTGCTAGCAATATCGCCATGTCTGATACCTCTGACCGGCTCCCCCGCTGATTACCGCTGATCGCGCGAGAACGTCCTGGACCGTTTCTCGTCATCAGCTTCCTGCTGGGCTTCCTGTGGCGCCGATGAGCGACGCATGGATGCGGGTGGGAGGATGTCAGGATCGCCTCGTCTGACAGGTAACGACCCCCGACCGCTGCTATGTCGCTAGTGAGATCTGCCTGTGTGGCAGCTCACTAGCGACCACTTAGCGATGCACCAGCGATCCTGACCGCGTCATGTCGCTGGTCAGGATCGCTGGTGCATCGCTAAGTGTGACAGTACCTTAAGTGTGCATGTGTAGCCCATTCACTATCTCCATCCATCCCTCAAGATGGCTGGACCATCATTGTAAATACACCATTGTAAATACACACCTGTACTTTGTATCTCCCCCACCTCATTGTAAATTGTAAGCTCTCACGAGCAGGGTCGCCTTATTTTGCTTTAATTATTGTATTGTTAACGTTGTTACTTATGACTTGTGTTTTGAAACTGTTAAACTGTAAAGCGCTGAGAAATATGTTGGCACTATATAAAGATTATTATTGTTCCCCTTACAAATCCTTGCTTTTGTGCTCCCTTGGCCATTTTTCAATCTGCCACAGTGAATAACCTGCTGTATTTTACACGATTGTGAAAGCTTTTACACAAAAAAGTGGTATAAAAGCTTTGAAAAGTCACACAATTTGGCCCAACTCAGAGTTGCACCAACATTTTGTAACTTTTACCATTACGCCAATTTCTTCCAGCTACACTAAAATGAGCAAAGCTTGGGCGGGTGACTAGAGACCAGCAGAGGCTTAATGTCACAGATTTATCCAATTCATGAGCTGTCTTGTTCCTGCCTGGAGTATATTTCTAACCTGGTGCGTTCAACGTGTCTGATGCCCCAGATTAATCAATAAGAGGAATGCACCTCTTCATGAATCAGGAGGGCCTGACTCCACCACATACCCTCATCAAGACTGACAAGAAAAATAACTGATCTTAATGAATCAGGCCTACGCATTTGCAGCATCAGGCAGACACTTTCTAGAACAATAGTTTATGCCAACCCTCCAACTACACACAGCATTTGAGCTCTCATAGTGTATATGTAAGTGATCAACAAGTAGCCATAATTTTGGTTTTGGTCAGGAGTCACAGAGATAATCAAAGAGCATTTTAACCCATTTCTGACCAGGCTATATTAAAAGGCTATATTAAATTTTTGCAATTTTGTTTTCATATCACCAAATTCACGAAGCCTTAACTTTATATTTCCTTTCACATAGCTGTATTAGGTCTTATTATTTGGGGGACAAGTTATTTTTCCAATGGAAAAAAAAAAAACAAGGTAAGTGAAACTGTGCAAAAAAACACAATTCTGCAATAGTTTTTGGGTTTCGTTTTTATGGCATTGTGTGGTAAAAAATAGGCAGTAGGATTTTCCACAATTAAAAAAAAAAAAATCTTTTGCTTGTGTTGCCATTTTCTGTGACTTAACATTTTAATTTTTCGGTTGATTGAGCTGTGTGAGATTGTTGTTAGCGTGGTGAGGGGAGACATTTTTATTTTTAGTTTTTGTGGTAACCAAAAAACGTAATTCTGTGTTTTGATTTTCTTTTCATGAAGTCATTTATCAATCAGGTTAAATAATATTATATTTGAAAAGATCAAACATTTACAGATGTGGAGATACCAATTTTTTTTATTTTAACTTCGTTACTTTAATCATTTTCAGCAGACCCACAAATGTAATAACCCCTTAACACCTCTCAATCATGTCAAAATTCACCCAGCATTTAAGGAGTTAAAAGCAGTGGATGGAGCTCAGCTCCGCGCTATTAAAGACAGATGAATTATACAGCCATTATCTGCCAGCAATACTGCAGGCACAGCTTCTGAGCCTGCTCCAAAGACAGGGGCCCGACATATGCTGCCAGATGTCGGAAAGGAGTTAAATTATAATTATATGATGATGATCCGCATGGTGCACAAAGCTTGTTACCAGATTTTAAGATACAAAGTGCATACATTTTTTGTAGCTATTTATGACCTGACAAGGTTGGTATACTTTAAAAACTCATGACAAAATGGCTATGCTATCCTTTTTGATGGGCATATTCAAATAATGAAGAATGACGTCTTGAGTGCATAAGTAATGCTTACTATAGCAACTTGCTGATTAAAGCATACTTCTTTCCCAGTGCCCTATTCTTCATGTTCACTAATTATGAGGTTAATTTTGTTGGATCCCACTCGGCCTGCAAATACGCTCGTTTGCCTACAATACGATTTTGATTTGTTTTTTTATGCAGCGCATTTTCGCTGCATAAAAAATGCAGCATCTTACAGCTTCCGTAAAGTGGATGAGATTTATGGAAATCTCATGCCCACAGTGGGCTTTTTTAATCAGCTTAAACCGACTTGTGGTGAGACTTTCAAATCTGCAACATGTAAATTTCTCTTTTGAGTTTTATGTTTATTTTCCCGCTAGAATTCCATTAGAGGCAGCAAAATCGACAGGTTAAAAATGCACAAGCGTTAACAAAATTACACAGTGGAAACGCACTAAAAACACATGTGTATAATATAATAAGGAGCTGCCTATAATAGGATTAACACATTCAAATAGGAAGGCGTTAGGTATGCCTGTGTGAGGGGAGATACGACTGCCAGACGGGATGAGCTCAGCGTCCCCTCACCACGATGCACGTTTTGCAGCCAGCTTCTTCCGGAAGATGCCCCCGTCAAACTATTTGAATTTGTTAAACTTATTATAGCAATTATATTTTTTTAACACTTCAGCATTAGGGTTTATTTATTGCTAACTGCACCATGGGATATATAGTGTATTCTGATATCCTTTAACCCTTGCTTATCCCCTGAGACTACCGCCACTACTTGGATGTTTTTTCTTGTATTTATACTTATGTACTGCACTATGTAGGGAGTTTGGTCATCATGGTATGGGGGGTTATTGAACTGTTATTATATGCATTTATAAACCAGGGATTTCAATGAATGAATTACAATGTATACTGATACTTTTCCCACAAAAATGTATATCAATCTAGTGAGCTCATCCTGCTCTATAACATCCTGTCTGCAGATCAGAAACTTTTCTCAACATGATCGGCTCCTTCTAAAGGGACTCTACCCATCAGAAAAAAACCTGTTTAATTTAAACGCGTTGTACCAAGTTATTGCTTTCATAGGCTAGAGGATAACATACTGATCCTTGAAGGCCCTACCACAAAGACTCACAGTGATCGTGAGAACGGGGTGGAGGTTGAATATGTGCACCTTTGCTCTATTAATTCTCATTAGGACTGCTGGAGATACCCTAGTGCAGTCCTTGAATATCACAGTCAGTGCCATATAGAATAAATCGAATGAAGGTGTGCATACTAAACTTACACTTCATTCCGATAGGACTGTTCAGAGCCTATAGATGGGGCTAACGTATAATAGCTTGGTACAAACCCTTTAAAGGAAAAGCCATCACAATGGGTTTCCTACTTTAACACTGGAGAAGCTCTGTGCTTCCTGTTACTAATTTCCTGACATTTCAGCACCAAGTGCTATCTCTATGACTCCTTGGTCAGTAATTGAGTCCTCCACATTTTACCTTTTTCTATCGGTATCAGTAGGCGGTACTCACAGCCAAACCCCTCCCACAGTGGTGACATTTAAAAACTGGTAGTTAGAAGTGCTGCTCCACGGAGCCCGACAGACAAAAAGCTGAGGTATGCATCTTGGCCCTAATAATATCCTGCACAAATGTCATGTCTTAGCATACTTCCTGCATTGAGCCCTGTAGCACACACCGCTCTGTTGCTATGCCAACAAGTGGATTAGCTGCGGCCTTGTAGTTAGCAGAGGGGGAGCTCTCTGTAAGAGCACAATTCAGGGAAATAATACTTTGTATGTAATGCTCCATGTAAAGCGTGTCTCCTAGATTTTGGCTGGAATGACCTTTTAATGTTACACTTTTTTCTAAAACAAAACGTAAAAAAAAAATTAAAAAGAAACCAAAATTCTTCCTGTGTTTAGTGACTACTCTGCATTCACAATAAGTATGGCTTCCATTTCCCCTGGCATCAGGATTTCCCTTTTTACAGGAGCAATGAAGGCTAAAGGCCCAGTTACATTTAGCGATGCACCTGCAATCCCGACCACGATATGACCCGATCAGGATCGCTGGTGCATCGCTAAATGGTCGCTAGTGAGCTGCCACACAGGCAGATCTCACTAGCGATGCAGCAGCGGTTGTACTCACTTGTCAGACGTGGCGAGGATGATCGTCTTCCGCCTGCGTCCATGGCTCGCTCGTCGGCGCCAGCAGGAAGCCGACGACGAGAAATGGACCAGGCCGATCTCGCGCGATCACCGATAGCCAGCGGGGGAGCCGGCTGGAGGTATCACATGTAGCGATATCGCTAGTGATATCGCTGCTGTCACAAAATCGGTGACACTTTAGCGATATCGCTACGTGTAAAGGGCCCTTAAGACGGAGCAATTTTTGTTTCACAATCAGTAATGAGCTTTCTTCCTCCACTGACTTGCGTTAGTTCCATCAGTTATCTCTGCTGAATACAATACTGTAGTAAGCTAAGCTGTAATGTCTGAAAGCTGAATAGACGTCAATGTGAACAAAGTCTTACACTTTGTTTTGTACAGATCCTTGTGCTCATGAAATGGGTGATGGAGACAGCTTGCTTCCTGCTCTGCTTGGGCTAGCAGTGACAGAGCACACTCACAGTAGACTCCCCTTTTAATCCTTATTCCCTTAGGGCTAATTCGTTCACATGTGAGTTTTTCACACATACAAGTTTTTTCAGATAGAACTTATACCCATCATAGTCTAGGAGTCTGTTTTTAATTTTTTATATATAACAAAACTGAACAAACTCTAATGGTAAAAAATGGACAATGACCAAACGCTAATCAAAATCTGATAAAAAAACAATGATGAAACTCAGTTTATTTGCCTACGAGAAAAATCACCGACGTATGAATGAGCCCTTAGTTCTCTTATACTGATTTAAATACAACAGTATTTACTGTGCTTGATTAGCCAGCAAACTCACCTGATCTTAACCAGGGCTGTGGAGTCGGTTAGCCAAACCTGCGACTCCGACTCTTCAATTTCCCTTACACCGACTCCCACATATATTGCTTATATTTAAGTGAAAAATTTATTGTAGTACAATGTGAACACCAGACATTTGATCATTTCTATGATCCAATAATCAAGATATTTAGGTAGAACATAATATCTATTTATTGGAATACAACTTTAGAACACAAAAAACTGTAATAAATTGTAAATATGTAATACACTGTATAATATAAATTACATATATACAGTACAGACCAAAAGTTTGGACACACCTCATTCAAAAAAGTTTTCTTTATTTTCATGACTATGTAAATTGTAGATTCACTCTGAAGGCATCAAAACTATGAATTACATGTGGAATTATATAATTAACAAAAAAGTGTGAAACAACTGAAAACATGTCTTATATTCTAGTTTCTTCAAAGTAGCCACCGTTTGCTTTGATTACTGCTTTGCACACTCTTGATGAGCTTCAAGAGGTGGTCACCGGAAATAGTCTTCCAACAGTCTTGAAGGAGTTTCCAGAGATGCTTAGCACTTGTTGGCCCTTTTGCCTTCACTATGCGGTCCAGCTCACCCCAAACCATCTCGATTGGGTTCAGGTCTGGTGACTGTGGAGGCCAGGTCATCTGGTGTAGCACCCCATCACTCTCCTTCTTGGTCAAATAGCCCTTACACAGCCTGGAGGTGTGTTTGGGGTCATTGTTCTGTTGAAAAATAAATGATGGTCCAACTAAACACAAACCGGATGGAATAACATGCCGCTGCAAGATGCTGTGATAGCCATGCTGGTTCAGTATGCCTTCAATTTTGAATAAATCCCCAACAGTGTCACCAGCAAAGCACCCCCACACTATCACACCTCCTCCTCCATGCTTCACGGTGGGAACCAGGCACGTAGAGTCCATCCGTTCACCTTTTCTGCGTTGCACAAAGACACGGTGGTTGGAACCAAAGATCTCAAATTTGGACTCATCAGCACCAAAGCACAGATTTCCACTGGTCTAATGTCCATTCCTTGTGTTCTTTAGCCCAAACAAGTCTCTTCTGCTTGTTGCCTGTCCTTAGCAGTGGTTTCCTAGCAGCTATTTTCCCATGAAGGCCTGCTGCAAAAAGTCTCCTCTTAACAGTTGTTGTAGAGATGTGTCTGCTGCTAGAACTGTGTGGCATTGACCTGGTCTCTAATCTGAGCTGCTGTTAACCTGCGATTTCTGAGGCTGGTGACTAGGATGAACTTATCCTCCGCAGCAGAGGTGACTCTTGGTCTTCCTTTCCTGGGGCGGTCCTCATGAGAGCCAGTTTCTTTGTAGCGCTTGATGGTTTTTGTCACTGCACTTGGGTACACTTTCAAAGTTTTCCCAATTTTTCGAACTGACTGACCTTCATTTCTTAAAGTAATGATGGCCACTCGTTTTTCTTAGCTGCTTTTTTCTTGCCATAATACAAATTCTAACAGTCTATTCAGTAGGACTATCACCTGTGTATCCACCAGACTTCAGCGCAACACAACTGATGGTCCCAATCCCATTTATAAGGCAAAAAATCCCACTTATTAAACCTGACAGGGCACACCTGTGAAGTGAAAACCATTTACGGTGACTACCTCTTGAAGCTCATCAAGAGAATGCCAAGAGTGTGCAAAGCAGTAATCAAAACAAAAGGCTACTTTGAAGAACCTAGAATAAAAGACATATTTTCAGTTGTTTCACACTTTTTTGCTAATTATATAATTCCACATGTGTTAATTCAGTCTTGATGCCTTCAGAGTGAATCTACAATTTTCATAGTCATGAAAATAAAGAATACTCTTTGAATGAGAAGGTGTGTCCAAACTTTTGGTCTGTACTGTGTATATATACAGTGCCTACAAGTAGTATTCAACCCCCTGCAGATTTAGCAGGTTTGATAAGATGCAAATAAGTTAGAGCCTTCAAACTTCACACAAGAGCAGGATTTATTAACAGATGCATAAATCTTACAAACCAAAAAGTTATGTTGCTCAGTTAAATTTTAATAAATTTTAAACATACAAGTGTGGGTCAATTATTATTCAACCCCTAGGTTTAATATTTTGTGGAATAACCCTTGTTTGCAATTACAGCTAATAATCGTCTTTTATAAGACCTGATCAGGCCGGCACAGGTCTCTGCAGTTATCTTGGCCCACTCCTCCATGCAGATCTTCTCCAAGTTATCTAGGTTCTTTGGGTGTCTCATGTGGACTTTAATCTTGAGCTCCTTCCACAAGTTTTCAATTGGGTTAAGGTCAGGAGACTGACTAGGCCACTCCAACACCTTGATTTTTTGCCTCTTGAACCAGGCCTTGGTTTTCTTGGCTGTGTGCTTTGGGTCGTTGTCTTGTTGGAAGATGAAATGACGACCCATCTTAAGATCCTTGATGGAGGAGCGGAGGTTCTTGGCCAAAATCTCCAGGTAGGCCGTGCTATCCATCTTCCCATGGATGCGGACCAGATGGCCAGGCCCCTTGGCTGAGAAACAGCCCCACAGCATGATGCTGCCACCACCATGCTTGACTGTAGGGATGGTATTCTTGGGGTCGTATGCAGTGCCATCCAGTCTCCAAACGTCACGTGTGTGGTTGGCACCAAAGATCTCGATCTTGGTCTCATCAGACCAGAGAACCTTGAACCAGTCTGTCTCAGAGTCCTCCAAGTGATCATGAGCAAACTGTAGACGAGCCTTGACATGACGCTTTGAAAGTAAAGGTACCTTACGGGCTCGTCTGGAACGGAGACCATTGCGGTGGAGTACATTACTTATGGTATTGACTGAAACCAATGTCCCCACTGCCATGAGATCTTCCCGGAGCTCCTTCCTTGTTGTCCTTGGGTTAGCCTTGACTCTTCGGACAAGCCTGGCCTCGGCACGGGAGGAAACTTTCAAAGGCTGTCCAGGCCGTGGAAGGCTAACAGTAGTTCCATAAGCCTTCCACTTCCGGATGATGCTCCCAACAGTGGAGACAGGTAGGCCCAACTCCTTGGAAAGGGTTTTGTACCCCTTGCCAGCCTTGTGACCCTCCACGATCTTGTCTCTGATGGCCTTGGAATGCTGCTTTGTCTTTCCCATGTTGACCATGTATGAGTGCTGTTCACAAGTTTGGGGAGGGTCTTAAATAGTCAGAAAAGGCTGGAAAAAGAGATAATTAATCCAAACATGTGAAGCTCATTGTTCTTTGTGCCTGAAATACTTCTTAATACTTTAGGGGAACCAAACAGAATTCTGGTGGTTTGAGGGGTTGAATAATAAATGACCCTCTGAATAAACTTTTCACAATTTAAAAAAAAATTAAACAAAGAAATAACATTCTTTTTTGCTGCAGTGCATTTCACACTTCCAGGCTGATCTACAGTCCAAATGTCACAATGCCAAGTTAATTCCGAATGTGTAAACCTGCTAAATCTGCAGGGGGTTGAATACTACTTGTAGGCACTGTATATATATATATATATATATATATATATATACACATATACACACACACACTATGACTTATCTCAGCTAAGACAAAGCCTAGATCCTCAGGCAACATTCACACTATGGGCGTAGCCAGGATCAAACCTGGGGGGGCAGAACCTCATGCTGTTCCACAGAATTTCATACTGCACACCTCAGCTGCTGCAGAACCTCATACTGCACACCCCTACACTTGAAAATAAAGCCTGCACCTTAAGATGTGGTGATGAATGCAGTCTATTTATTCCAACTATCAATTGATGTTGATGTGTTACTGAAGACGAGCAATGCCTGTCCTGGGCGTCCTTTTGGGCAGCTATGAGGTGTCCCTGACTGGTGCTAAAAAAAAAAAAAGGAGTGTTAGTCTGTGTGCTATCCGGCTTTCATTCTTTTTGGTACAGATATGATATGGATACAGATATGGATATATAGATAGATTTCTAATCTGCTTTTGCTATTGAAAACATTATCTATGAGCTCAAAAACCTTTCAGGTGATGCGGTTTTTTCAAAAGCTGATCTGCTTTTGCAACTGAAAAACATATCCTCAAAAAACGCAGGAAAAACGCTGTGTGTGAATGTAGCCTTAGATCAGGAATAGAAAAGTCATTTATAGGCCATTTCATAACTTTCCCAAATTCCTATGAAAAAATATTCAGCACATTCTGCATTGAAATACTGTACCCAATTTATTACATATTTTAGGAGTCGGAGTCGGTCCATTTTATACCGACTCCAACTCCGACTCCACCAAAATGAGCACCGACTCCGACTCCACAGCCCTGATCTTAACCCCATAGAGAATCTATGGGTTATTGTCAAGAGGAAGATGAGAGACACCAGACCCAACAATGCAGATGAGCTGAAGGCTGCTATCAAAGCAATATGGGATTCCATAACACCTCAGCAGTGCACACAGACTGATCGCCTCCATGCCATGCCGCATCGATGCAGTAACTGATGCCAAAGGAGCCCAGACCAAGTATTGAGTGCATTTAACATACATTTCAGTAGGCCAACATTTTGGATTCTAAAATAATTTTTTCAAGCTGGTGTTATAAAGTATTCTAATTTACTGAGATAATGACTTTTGGGTTTTCAATGGCTGTAAGCCATAATCATCAACATTGACATAAATAAACACTTGAAATAGATCACTCTGTTTGTAATGACTCTACATATGAGTTTCACTTTTTGTATTGAAGAACTGAAATAAATTAATTTTTGATGATATTCTAATTTTGTGAGATGCACCTGTATATAATAAACTTTAGAATGGTAGATGTTCATATATGGCTTCTGAAATGATAATAAAGCAGTGACTATGGGAGCAAAGATATGTTTTTCCTTTGTCATGCTAAAGAATAACCATATACTCCTTGCTTGAATGTGCTCTTTTCAGACAATTACATTGAATTGCACAACTATAGTGTTTTTTCTGCACAAGAAGTTATAGAAATACTTAGCATTTTTCATGCGTTTATTTTCCCAGAAACCGATCTGCGGACAGATGTTAACCATAAAGTCAATAATAAAATATAAAAAACACAATACAAGTATTTTTGTTATTGGTCAAATTTTTTTGCATTTTTTTCCCAAACAGTTAAAGTTCTAGATATAGCATTTTTCTCTTGACATTTTCACAGAGAGTTCTCTACTCTATAAGGCATGAAAAGTGGCAGGAAAAAAAAGTTTCATATGTATGAATTAAAACAAAAAACCTTGAACTGAAAAATAGCCATATGGGGATAGGAAATATTGTTGGTTTGTGTTCCTTTAGGTTACACACAGAATAAGTGATAACTTGATGATTGTTGGGGGTCTGACCACCCACACCTCATTGACCCAAAGAATGATGTTCAGAATTGCCATATATACTTCACTATCCACAAAGAATAGAGTGGTGGCATGCATGCATGACCAAGTCTCCATTTTAATGGGCCATTTTCAAGTCCTTTTTTTGGGATATATTTGGGCCCCAGAGATCAGAACCACCAAGATCAGAAATGTATCACTTAATTGTCTCTTGAGCAGCACACAACTTTCTAATGTCCTCAATTCTTGGTATCTTGCAGGGTGGGTGAGCAGCGCAAGTTCTACTGTAAAGGGTACTTCACACATAGCGAGATCGCTATCGAGATCGCTGAAACGTCACAGGTTTTGTGACGCAACAGCGACCTCGCTACATGTGACACATAGCGTCGACCGTCCCTCCGCTGCGATGTCGCTGATCGAGCTCGAATGTCCTAGGCCATTTTTTGATCGTTTGTGTCCCGCTGGCCAGCATGCATCGCTGTTTGACGCCATAACAACGACGAGCGACCTTGTTGGCGACTCAGAACTCAGGGACGCAGGCGTGATTTTGCTTTGTCTTTTCAACGCCCCCTCAGCTCCGATTGGTGGTCTCAAATTAGGATCTTTGTAGTGTTTCCTTTTATAAATCAGCTATCAATTATATGCAGTCATAACATTTAACATGTACAGTTATAATTGCGTGTCCCCGTGTCAGTGACTGTGGATCCACGAATAAATAGCGCACTAGCGGCTCAGATAGGGACGCTGAAGCAAACCGCGTAGTGATAGCGCAGTTGTGGCCACCAATCGGAGCAGAGGGGCGTGGAAAAGGCAACGCTGAAGCACGCCTATCGAGGTCTGATTCGTCAGAATAGCTGCTGTGTGATAAGGTCCCAACGACAGCCGAGGTCGTTATACGGATCGCCATATCGTTGCTGCGTCATTGAATAGATCTGCCTGTTTGACAGCTTACTAACGACCATGTAGCGACGCACCAGCGATCCTTATCAGGTCATATCGTTGTCGGGATCGCTGGAGCGTCGCTATGTGTAACGGGACCCTAACACATTCAGCTATCAGTGGTTGTTCTGGAATGTACACTACTATCACAATAATTTACCAAGACAGATAACAGGGTATTGAACAAGCAAACAGCTCTGTACAGTGAGAGCCATGATTAGAAGAACTACTCTAGAAACTACTGCCAATGGTAGGAATGGTGATTTAGCAAGATTTATAACAACAGTTCATCAAGAGCTGAAAGGGCGTGGAAAGAAGGTGGGCAGCTAACTGCTTTATAGAAATCAATGGAGAGCTGGAGAGAGCTGACTGGGATGGTAAGAGTTAACTCCTCTCCAAGAATGCAACTATTGCACACTCTCTGCCAGGCACACGTCAAAAAGCTCCATGGAAATCAGCTGTACAATATGAAAAATAAAAGCTCTCATTGCAGGAAAATGACAGCAGAAAGAAAATAAAAGCCAATTATAAACTTGCTTATTGTCCTGTTGTCTAACTAATTAAAGTATTTAGTAACTTCAAGAATACCCCTTTAAATCATTTATTGTTAATGCCTAACCAATACTGGGTAAAAAAACCCTATTCTTAGTAGCCATTCTACCGCCATTTAGTAGTGTGCCTTTCAAACATTAATTTGTTATAAATTATGTACTTCAATTTGAGAGATAAATATGGTAACCACATGACAAATATCCAGTTACTGTATGTTTACTTTTGGAAAATTTGTTTACCACTTAACCCCTTAAGGAGCGATTTTCCATTTCTGCACTTTTTTTCCCCTCCCCTTCTTCCAAGAGCTGTAACTTTTTTACTTTCCCACTAACAAAGCCATATGAGGGCTTGTTTTGTGTGGGACTAGTTGTACTTTTGGATAACACCATCCATTTTATAAAACGCTGTACTAGAAACTGGTAAAATAATTCCAAGTGAAGGAAAATTGTGAAAAAAGAAAAACGCAATTTCACAATTGTTTGAGGTTTTTTTTTTGCGGTTTTTTCTCCAGTAAAAATTGGACTGGAAATATGACTGTCCAGTTCAGTATGACTAGGATGATACCAAACTTTCATATTTTGTTCTTTTTAATTTGCAAAAAAAAATTCAGAAATTTGTAAAAAAAAAAATTTGCTTGAGTTGACAATTTCTAAAATCCATAACATTTGTATTTTTCAGCCAGTGGAGATGTGAGGGCTTATTTTTAACATAATGACCTGAAGTTTTTATTAATATTGTTTTTTGGCAGATATGACACTTTGATCGCTTTTTATTCCATATTTGTTTTGGAATTGCAGCAACCAAAAACCTGCAATCTCGAAATAAATTTTTTTTTCTCTCAACAGTTTTTCCAGATTGGGTTAATTAATTTTATATTAGATAGAACAGACTTTTCTGTACATGTTGATACCAAATGTGTATTTTTATATAATTTTTTTACATTTCTTTATTGTTAAGAGAGAAAAAAGGGATGATTCTAATTTTTATAACTTATTTTTTTAAACTTTTTTCTTTACATTTGTTAGTGCTATTGTCTGATTGCTTCTACTCTATACAACAATTTCATAGTATAGTTGTATAGAGTACAAAATCTGTCTTCCATCAAGCCCAGCCACAGACTAGACATCACAGAAATGATCACATAACAGGCACATGGGTCGTCAGACACCCCCCAGGCTGACATAGCAACCTATTGGCTCCCTGCCATCACTTACATTATGGACAGCAGTGTACGCAGCCTCTTCTTACTTCAGCACCCCTTGAATCTCCAGTATTAGATTAGACAGGGTGGACAGCAGTGTGAGCAGCCTCTTCTTACCTCAGCACCCCTTGAATCTCCAGTATTAGATTAGATAGCTTAGACAGCAGTGTGAACAGTCTCTTCTTACCTCAGCACCCCTTCAATCTCCAGTATAAGATAGACAGGTTAGACAGTAGTGTGAGCAGCCTCTTCTTACCTCAGCACCACTGGTATCTCCAGTATTAGATCAAATTATCCACTAACGCATGTTCTTACACATTAAGCTAATACTGCACAAGCTCATCAGCGTTTCTCCTAACATTCATAGATTGTAAGCAGGGCTCTCATTCCTCTTAGCATCTGTTATGATCTATGTGATTATTGTTATGCTGCAATGTCTATCATCCGTACAAGTCCTCTCTGAAATGTAAAGTGCTGCGGAACATGTCAGTGCTATAGAAATAAAATTATTAACATTCTAAGGGTGCTTTCACATTGTGCTCCTTCAACTGTTCGGTGATCCAGTCAGGGTTTATATTTGAACCCCCGGCAAAATGGGATTCGGACATATGTGCCGACGGGCCATAGACTACAATGGTGCTGACAGAGGGAATGTGCACTCTGCCGTACATATTTTGAGTGTTGGACACATTATAAGTGCATCCATTGGCAAATGTGTCCGAATACCGTTTTGGGGGGGGGGGGGGGGGGGATTCAGATGTAAGCCCTGACTTGTCCTCTGAACGGGTGCCGGATCTCAATGTGAAAGCTCCCTTAGACAAGGAAGTTTCCATCAGTGTAAAAAGATGGTGGTGAATTTCGAGCATCTGTCCAGGATGAGAAAAGTCTGCATTCATTCCATGTGACTACAGACTGTCAAATATTGACAGGGTGTGATGTAGGCATTTTCATGATTCCACATGCACATGGGTGTTCCCGTGAGCACATGTATGTGACTTGTATCCTTGTGGTCACGTGCAGACTATCATCCAGCTTCTCTTACTACCCTTGAGAGAAAATGTACACAGATAATTGGGATATGATCACAAATCTACAGATCACATACATACAATAGTGTGAGAGTCACTCTGCCCTGATCTGGCAGCTTCTAGTCACACTGTGACCACACTAGGCACAGCAGTGGGCACACTATTCATTTCAGCCCCTTGAAAACATGGACTGGGGATGAGGGGACTACAAAGACTAGTCATGGAGGAAGGCACCCGCTAGACCCTCCCCCACCCCGCTCACGCCTGATGGGTTTCACCTTACTTTCCCTTTGTGTGGGGTGGGTAAATGTTTGAATAAAAAAGTCCTACCACGGTGTGTGTGCATTACCGGGCGCGCAGCGTACAGCCCTGCACAATATGGCGGCTCTATATAGGACATTTGCATTTTTTTCACAATTTCTAAGATAACAAATAAGTAATGGGTCATTAGAAAAACCCAAGGTCACAAGTGACACGAGCATGCACTATATATATGTATACATATAGTATGTATCTATAGTATGTATACATGCGGACAAGAGACTGAGGCGTGACGCATTCCCTACAGTGATGCCGTTATACAAAGCGCTATACCTTACACTATCTGGTGGCGCCAATGTAGGTGACCAGGCGTTTACTAGGGTGAAAGCAAAAAATGTGGGCTTCCCAGAACTGTGCAGTCCCAGCAGCACCTCACACACCGTGGTGCCAGCAGCGCAGCACCGTCTTCTTTGTGGCTCGTCCTGCCAGCAGCGAGGCCATGTGACGGGGCGGGGCCACCTACCTTGCTGCCCGTCGGCACACACATACACTCGGCGCGGGATTGGCAGGCTACACAAATCGGCGGCTTGTTTACTGCCAATCGGCAGCGGTTTTTCAGGCAGCTCATTTGCATAACGACGGCTCACGTGACGTTGCGTTTAGAAGTGGGAGGAGCGATCGGCGTTCCAGTTTGAATGTCGGAGCTACAGGCACCGAGGGAGAAGGAAGACTTGCGGGAAGGCGGCTCTGTGACCGTGCTGCGTGGAGACCGCTCCGTCCAGCTACCGCTCGCTCCCCCACAGAACTGAGCGCAGAACGTCTTCTGACAAAGGTAACCGTGTTCGTTTTTTCAGGTAGCCGTTTGTGACACGCTATGTCGCGATAGAAGAGCTCTGCTGTCGGGTTTTCTCGCAGGAACACAAAATGGCGCCTTTGACTTGAAGAAAATGGTGCACAGCGCCCCCTCCCTTCCACAGGCGGTGGGCGGAGCTTCCCTCGCACAGCACAGGCTCCGGCGCCGCTCCGTGTCTCAGTGCTGCCGGCAGTTCGGAGCTCCCGCGTATTCTCCTCCGCTATGTCTCCGTCGCTGGTGGCTCATGGCTCTCGCCTGCGCTCTCCAGGAGGCTAGATTATTTATGCGCAATGACTTCTAGACATTATTGTATTTTTGCTGAGAAAATAAACCTAATAAAGGGTTTCCTGTAGGAAATGACTATTTTCCAATCTTTCCATCCTCTTCTGTTCCTGCTGCCTCTATGACTGGACGCACGTCTGCTCTTCATGCAAATGTTCCAAATTTTTATCTTTACATAATGCCGTAAGCCCAGTGTGTCCTATGCTCAATGCTCCCACAGTATCCCAAATAATAAAATCTAAAATGTGAGCCCTTCCTAGAGACTACTGGCCGGTGCAGGGGGAGGGGACCACGGGCCGGTGCAGGGGGAGGGGACCACGGGCCGGTGCAGGGGGAGGAGACCACGGGCCGGTGCAGGGAGAGAGGACCACGGGCCGCCGCTCGGTGCCCTCTTCTCATGGCTTTGTTTTTTTAATACCGTTCTGCTTTCTGTTGCATGCTATTCCTTAAATGTGTAAATGTTATTTTAGTTGTTTTGTCTTTTGAATAATATCTAAGTTCCCGTTTCAGTGTTCCAGTATAATATCCATATGACACTACGCACCAGAGCACAAGAGAACATAAATGGAGAATATCTTAAAAGCGCTGTCCAAAAATGATTGACAGTTTTAGTTCTGGGCGTTTCGAAGCTTTTTATTTGATGCCAAAACGCGTGGTCTGATGATTTTATAAATAAAAGCTGTTCTTCGGGGTAAAATGACTTTTGACCATGATAGATTTGAATGATTTTTTTTTCCCTTTTTATGTATGTAGAGTTTTTTTCCTTAGAGTATGTACAGTCTTTTATCTTCCAGCTGCAGAGCACCTGCGTTTTTCTATCCTGAGCTCCAGCAGTCTTTCTTTGTGAAGTGGATTCACCATCATTTTTTGTGACCTCTCTGCTGCTGGTATTTTTTCCTCTATCCTTTCAACTAAAGTAGTGTCCAATGAGTCCAGCATGCTGCTACTTTTCCCCTAGTTAAAGGGAATCTGTCAGTGGGATCACCCCTCATAATCATTCTGCATAGGCATGTAGGTAATAATAATAATCTTTATATAGTGCCAACATAATCTGCAGTGCTTTACAGTTTAACAGTTTCAAACACAACAGTCATAAGTAACAACGTTATCAATACAATAAAGCAAAATAAGACGACCCTGCTCATGAGAGCTTACAATCTACATTGAGGTGGGGGAGATACAAAGTACAGGTGTGTATTTACAATGATGGTCCAGCCATCTTGAGAAGGTGGGGGGGACAGAGATAGTGAATGGGCTACATACTCTCACTTGCACATAAAATGACTTTGATTAGTGAACGTGATTGGCTGCTCTGAATAGATGTGTTTTGAGAGAGCGCCTAAAACTGTGTAAATTGTGGATAGTCCTAATTTCTTGGGGTAGAGCATTCCAGAGGATTGGCGCAGCGCGGGAGAAGTCTTGGAGTGGGAGGTGCAGATTAGTGCAGAGGTTAGTCGAAAGTCTTTTGCAGAGCGCAGCTGTCGGCTAGGCCGATAGACAGAAATGAGGGAGGAGATGTAGGGGGGTGCTGCACTGTGGAGAGCTTTGTGGGTGAGAACAAGTACTTTGAATTGGATCCTATAATGAATGGGCAGCCAGTGTAAGGACTGACGAAGAGCGGACGCGTCCGAGTACCGATTAGCCAGATAGATGGACCTGGCTGCTGCATTAAGTATGGACTGGAGAGGGGAAAGTCGAGTAACGGGGAGGCCAATAGTGTGTTGCAGTAATCCAGGCGGGAGTGGATCAATGCTAAGTGAGGGTTTTTGTTTCCATGGTGAGAAAAGGGCGAATTCTGGAGTTCTTTAGGTGTAGGCGGCATGAGCGGGCAAGAGATTGTATATGGGATGTGAAAGAGAGATTGGTGTCAAACATAACACCCAGACAGCGCGCCTGCTGCCGGGGTGTTGTTATGGTGCCACCCACGGAGAGGGAAATGTCAGATTTAGGGAGGTTAGTAGATGGCGGGAGCAGAAGAAGTTCAGTTTTTGAGAGGTTAAGTTTCATGTAGGTAATAGGAATGTGAATAAAATTATATCGTAATTATCTTATTCCAGAAAAATACATGTTTTCTTATGTGGAAGGGATCCCTTCCAGGCTGAAAGATAACTCTGCCTCCAGAGCTGATCTTGTATGAAGGAGGAGTTACCAGTGTGATGGCCGCTCTCTGCTTTCCTGATCCCTGCAGAGCTGTGTGTGATTATACCTGACACATCTGCAGGTTCCTC
This sequence comes from Dendrobates tinctorius, assembly GCF_039654945.1. NCBI lineage: Eukaryota > Metazoa > Chordata > Amphibia > Anura > Dendrobatidae > Dendrobates > Dendrobates tinctorius. The sequence continues at coordinate 13,154,225 of NW_027361762.1, read as the reverse complement.
TCAGTGCTTCAGCTTCCATCTCACATGCAGACAGGGCTGCAATATTGTGACAATACAGCAGAGCTGAGAGCACTTGTTTGTTATTAAAGGGAATCAGTCACCCCTTTTTTGAGATATCATATGATATCATTCAATTGTGTGTCACATAATGATTCTTGGTACTTTTGCTTCCCCCTGACCCCGCACCTTTCATGCATAAATACCTTTTTTATATCGGTTCAGATGTATGTAAACTGCCACGGTCCGGTCCGATGGGTGGGGCTTATTCAACCCCCCTCTGTCTTGCTCTACACAAGAAGAAATGCGTAGAGCAGGACAGGGAGGGGGGAGCAGGTGAATAAGCCCCGCCCAGGGCCCGGACAGCGGCAGTTTACATACATCTGAACCGATATAAAAAAGGTATTTATGCATGAAAGGTGCGGGGTCAGGGGGAAGCAAAAGTGCTAAGAGAATCCTTATGTGACACACAATTGAATGATATCATTATATGATATCTCAAAAAAAGGGTGACAGATTCCCTTTAAACATAGTTCATAACTGCAGTTCTGTGTTGCGCCTCACACTGGTAACGCCTCGGATTATTAAACAATTCTGAGGCAGATTCTCATGCAGATCAGTGTCTGGCCTATAGTCTTTAACAGATCACATGGATTTCTCTGTCATGAGGCATTGGATCGTGGATATCAAGGTATAATTTTACTCTGCTTTCTGTAGCCTACATGGCCATAGGCTGAGGAGGGAGGGTTGATCCTAATGGACAGATTTCCTTTGTTTCCAAACCCTGAAGCGTTTAAAAGTAGAAGCTAAAGACTGAACATGTGCACAACTGTCATTTTTATGTTACTTTTTCAGACATGCAAAAAAATTAAGGTTGTGTGCACATACCCTTTGGTCCGACGTCTGAATAGGGCCAATCAGTTTGGTCAAGTCTGATCAGTTTTCTTAGTGTTGAGAGAAAAAAAGCTTTTCCACCTATTGGTGAAAAAAGGACAGCTTATGGACGGCATCAGTGCGCTCTCTGATTTTTATTTTTATTTTTTTTTTCCCCATACACCTGTAGATTTTCATTTTCAAGTTTGATCTGACACTTGGATCATTATTGAACACTAGATGGTGGCCCGATTCTAATGCATCAGGTATTCTAGAATATGTACAGGACTGTGCCTGTGTAATGAGCGATGCAGCAGTGATGCCTTTAACGGCTGTAATGTGCCTGCACAATAAGCGATGCTGCTGTGTTGCCGCAACGACTAAGCAACTGTCGCTGATTGGTCGTGGCCTAACTGCCGCGACCAATCAACGAGGCGGGATTTCTGTTACAGGCAGACAGAATTAGACAAATATATAGTAGATATCTACTCTGACTTTGCATGGACCCCTCATTCTGCTAAAGTCACGGTCTATGCTGCTGTTCAGAAGTCCATCAAAGGTACAATTGCTATCCATGATAAAATGGATAGCACTCGTACGTGAAAATCTGGTTGAACCCTTAGGGTGGTTTCACTCACCAGCTGTAAAAAAGGAAATGTCAGCAGCTGACTCTAAGCGACAGTGGGAGTGTGACTAACAATGCTGTTCCAAACAAGGTGAGCTCATTACTTATCTACGCCTATTCCTACTCTCAACCAGCTCAGGATCTCTGCACTATTGAGCATGCTGTCATTTTCTGTTATTTTTTCCCCTTTATTATAAGCCACATGGTAGGGTCTGATTTACATTCTGCTTGAAAACCAGTCATCCTTGCAATTATTTGTGAGGAGCAAGTGATCTTGCAGTTTGTGTAGGGAGGGCCTTTCATGACTCTAAGCATGGTTATAGCTTCCGTTTGATGGACAAAGCGTTCCATTTTTTTATATTTTACACACACTGTGCGCTCTTAAACATATATTTGTGCAAGTTTGGAAACACTCATGGAATAACCCCACCCCTACAAAACTGTTCTATACAACTGGGAATTTAGCCATTATTTCCACCTTGTCCTCCAAAAGTCAATATAAAGAAGAATACATACTTTGCGTGGAGACTACTAAAGATTGGCTGTAAGGAGAATATTACAGGACTTTCCAATATTGGCCATGGTCACATTTGGGCAACTCTAACTAATTGGCCCAGAAGTCTGGTGATCACAGGACCATTGGTTGGCACTACCACACACATCCTTATATGGTTCCTTCAGAAACCTATTTTTTTTATTTTTTTGTCTCTTGGAAAGAGGTGATGGTAAATTTTGTTACGTAAATGTAGTAGACTTTATTCTCCACTAGTCTCTTGGTGATGGGTAATGTATAAATGGAAACCAACACCATTATTCCTCTTCAGGAATTGTTCACACAAATTATCTTTCAAAACATTGATAAACCATATGGGCCTGAAGATTTTTCTACTGTACTGTCCTGTACACACTGAAAGAGTTTAACGCAGTCCGTCTAAGACGTAATGTGAACCCATCCTAAGCTGACTGATTTCAAAAGCTGTTTTCTGAATTGGGACGACCAATCTGGATCCTTTCCCTTTGGTACAACCAAATGTTTAAATGCATTAATCTGGTAGCCTGATGATAGAATTTCGCTACTTTAAATTGAAGAAACGTGTGAAATCCACGCATTTGTTCATGCCATGAATGTACAACTTCAAGCTCTTTGGTCTGCAAAACCTCCAATTTGGCTGTGCATTTAAAGGGAGCTGGCCACTTGGTTTTTGACCACTTATTCACCTGTCTGTTATACAGCTGGGATTTAGTCTTCCATGTATGCCCATTGTAGGACTTTCCGCATTATGGCATAAGAGCTGTTGGGTTACCTGGGATGAGCCTGGAATTCTCGTCCAGCAGCATTGTGCAGATGCAGTTAGGCACTGGACATTTACGTCACTGCATGCTGATGGCGTAGTGTCCCAAAACCTATAGAAAGGTTCTACTTGATAAAACTCTGCAGTTGATCTTCAAAACTGGAACAAAACACTACAGCGAAGTCCTGTGACCAGAACATATGGAAGGAAACAGTAGAATTGTTAAGGATACTGAATTATACTTGCTCCAGTACATAAGAGCTTAACTAAAAAATGGTGTGCCCTCGTTCACAAAGTACACCTTTGTCCAGATGGCTAGACTATAGTTTTAAGCCTGCCCAATGGAAATCTAGAAGACAGAAATCAGTATCGGTGACTAAGTGCAATGTAAGATTTAGGTTATGTTCACATGTTGAGTATTTGCTGCAAATTTTTTCTATAGGAAAAACTCTACAAAAATACATATGTTCTTAGCACATTTTTACTTATTCCCTCATTCATTTGATTGGGTCTAAAATGCTGCAAAATCAGACAGAATTAACATGATGCAGACTTGAAAAACTTAATTGTTCAAATTCAGAAGAAAAAGATAAGCAGCATGTGCATGAAATCACATACACTTTACTGCTACTGTAAAACACTGCATTTGTTTTCCTCGGGGAAGGGTGGGGTTGTGTGGTAGGAACGCTGTGTGAACAAGCCCTTAAACTAACAGTTTACATGGGGATATTTAGCAACTGCACGTTATAGGCAATTGGGACAAGATTTTGTAAATGTGTTGTAGAATTTGGAGGAAATGATGGTAATGGCACATGTTAGTGTTGTACATTTGCTATAACTTTCTTTGGGTAAGGTCGTACAAAGTGACCAAAAGGCCATGGCGGTGCTGTAATTGTTTAACAAATGATAACTTGTTGTTGAGCTGAGGAACAATAACACATGGTCATTTATATTGGCTGCAGTTTTGAAGATGAAATAACTATTCTACAACAACTTATGAATTGTTTAACAATTTGAAAACTGTAAGATTTTCGACCTTGTATTGTTTTCATTAGGCTAGATTAACATGATTGTACTATGGCTAGAAATCCAGGCCTGATTTTTTTTTTTTTTTGCAGTTTCTTAGGGGTGAAGAGATTGGTTTTTGCTGATGAATAGCAAGATATTTCCAAAAAAATATATATTAGATTTTTTTTTTTAAATCTAGATCTAGGCAAAAATCATTGTATAAGCGAAGGTCTGAAACATTTAATTATTTCCAATGCGCCTTTTTAAACGTTTTCTCCTTTATAATTTTTAACAATTAAAATGTTGCCAGTGCATTTGTCGTTTGTAGCCCTTTATTGTAGCGAATCTTATGATCTACATTACATTGCAGCTTCCAGTTTCTAATCTCATAAAGCACTTTACTATCCACTCTTCTCTGTGCCATTGCTGTGACCTTGAAAGAAAACGGCTGCAGCCAGCCATGCCTCTTTATGCATGCAGATAGATCTGCAGCAAGAACAGCACTGCAAGGGTGTTTGGGATCCTGGGAAGCCAAGCGCCTGCTAATGAAAAACATTGGGGGAAGGGTGGCTGGAATGCAGGAGGTGGAGCTGTAATTTTCCAGTGAGTCACCTCACAAGGCACAAAAGAGCTGCTCATGTTGGCAAGCATCAGATCCTCAGCCTCAACCAGTAGAATTCAGCTGCAATAGATTTAGAGGTTTTTATTAATTTCCATAATCTGTCTTCTGCTGCAAGTTACATGACATTTGTTTTCCTACAAATCTTTCCCTAGATGTTAGGATTTCATTTCTTCAGGTTACCCATGCTACGTATACAAGAACATGCAAGATATTAAGTCATCAATCTTTTTTCTTTACCGGTCTCTTAATCAATAATATATTGTTTTATAAATTTAGTGAAGCAAATGAAGACTATTGTAAAAGTTGTTCATAGATGTGAAGATTTTTGCACACAAAGTAACAGTGAACAGTTGTCTTTACAGGCAATTTTTGATTTGGTTTTCCAAATTATGTACAATTAATGCAAGGGTATGCAGCTGTTAGTCCCCTGCAGATTGTCAATTAAACCTCAATCGCTTACAGTCGTGTTACAGCCACTGTCTGGCCATACCCTAGAGGCATTGGAAACCTGAGGGCCTTTTACACGGGATGATTATCTAGAAAGTTTGCACTCATCGGTGAGAATTTGCTCATTTGTGGTTGATGGAATCTTTAATAATAGCGTGATATCCCCTTGTGTGAACAAGCATCTGCAAGTCATTAGCGGAGAAGATGGGAAGTAAAGCAACCGCAAAAAGAACGAAATTACAGAAAACAATAGGGTTACATAGTGGATCACTGTGAAATGTTGATCACCTTTTTTTATAAACGCAGGCATTTTCTTTTTTTTTTTTTTTTTTTTTTTTAGATTTTTTTTCACAATTGGCAGTTTTTTTCCAGACCCCCCCCTTAAACTTGAAAGTAATAAATCTGTATTTTTTTTAAACTTTTTGCATTTTAATTTGGAGCTTAAGAGGAGTTCAATTTATAATTCACATACACTTGTTAAAATAAAAAAACTTGATAGTTGTTTGTTTTTTTTTTTTTTTGTTTTTTTTGTGACCACTTAATTTCCCCAAAATTAGACTCTAATTTTTGCTATCTGTTTGGTTGGTAAATCTCTTTAAAGGAATTATATCATATTAGAGAAAATTCAGGTTTTATTTTTCTAAAACTACATGTTCCATGCATTGCTGTTCACTACAGCCCTCACTGCTCCAGCATCATCCATGTGCATCCTCCTTGCAGGCACCAACCAGGTGCCACTTAAATTACAGGCAGGATGCCATGTAATCTCAGGGGCATTTGTTCCTAGCATACTCTTTTGTTGTGACTCAATTGCACATTGCCGCACCTGGCTTCTGCAGAAAAGCAGTGTGTAATTTTTTAACCTCTAAACATACTGTCCACTGTAGCACAACAATAAGAACAGCAAATTCCAGCAAAGAAATGGTGCAGGATAAAAGTGGTAAAATATCAAGATCATCTTTCCCTGCATTATAAAAAGTAAAAATTAGCATAAACATGGGATCAAGAGACTAGGAGGTGGCATGATCAGAGTAAGGAATAACATATAGAATATGTACTAATGATATACTGTAAGTGTCAGGGCAGCTGCTTGATCGCTTAAGCATTTTGGTAATGTAAGTTTTTTGTTTTGCTTTTTTTATTTTAGCCATGAAAAGTTACGTTACTACTTTCAGTGTATATGTAGCCTGACCACTTTTAGATTATATAGTGTTATGCCTTCAATTGAACTAATTGTATATGTAATTTGTTCCTTGCTCTGATCAGACCGCCTCCCATTCCTTCTTGTTCCCACCCTTGTGTATTTCCATACAGGCATTTAATGGTTAATTCCTCCTCGTTCTGTTGCTATGCGTGTGTTTCTGATGAGCTCGCCAAGGTCTGCCGTACCCAGTACTTTCCTTTACTGCCCAAATAGGTGCTCCTAATGTTTCGGCCTCTGTATTGTGGCTCCTGCCTCTAGTTAAATGGTTCCTAATATCTTTCTTGGGGTGCTTGTCTCCAGTGCCTGAGTGTCTTCAACGCACAACTCTTCATACTGTTCACTCCACCTGCTGTTCCTTTGGATGGTGCTGTAAACCGCTTTGTTGATTATTCCAGGACTTACGGAACCCGTGGAACTTCACCTGATCTTGATTCGGGGCTTGTTCTGGCTAGGTTTCATACTATGCCTGGTACTACTGGTCCTGATCAGGTCCTGGCTACTCTCCTGTCCTATAGCCACATTCTGCATGTCTTGTGGTCATGATCTTGTTCCAACTGTCCGTTCTTTTTACAGTCCTATTCCAAGCTCCACATCCTGTTTTAGTTCCAATCCTGTCCTCTTTGCTGCGTTCATCTACCAGTTGCTGACAGTTCTGTGGATCGTGATCAGAGTATCTCACTGTAACATAGTCCATAACCCCCTAATGGTTAAGAGTAACAGGAGATCCATTATGTTCCTTTATCAGTCTAGCCAGCGCAAAACTGGTTGTAGCCCAAAGGACCTGTTATCCAGGTCACAAGGAAAATCACACAAATGTTGTGGTGGTCCCATTTTGTAACACTTAACAAGAATTGTAGCCTAAATTGTGCCCCCCCCCCCCCCCCCCGCGACATTTGGTTTAAATTCTTGGACCAAAAAAGTACATTTACAGCAAATTATGGTGGCTGGTAATAATTGTACAGTTGTTAAATAGCCTGTTTAGGCAGGCCGACTGCACTTTTGTGTGCAGAGCATGAATGACACAATCACTCTGTGCCCATAGGATACCTTTTGTTCTTCTTGGTTAAGCATTTCACCAGTTGAGCGTTTTGCTCATGTGTCAAGTGATCTAACTTGTTTAGAGTGTAAATGCACCCTTAAGCCCTGCACCACCAGCATAGACATTAGACTAATGTTGGACGAACCCACCAATATTGACGGTTTCTACTGACTAAAGTGTGTAGGGGCCCAAGACAATTGACTGTCAGTGGGGTTAAGGATCCAGTTTGTGTCCAATTTTTGGACTGCTGATCCCTTGTAATTCTCTGGGAGATAAGCTGCTGTCTGACTCGTCTGGTGGCAGCTATGACTTCCAGAACACAAGCGTTTGGTCGAACGATCACGGTGTATGTGAGAGCTAGCCGAGATGGCTGTCGGCTAATCCATCATTCATCTAACAATCCCTTTAATGTCTATTGCTTGGTCAACTGATGGCATGTTCACAAGCCAATCTAAAGAGGTCCCAGATTTATCTAACCTGTGCTTTGATAAATTTGACACAACTATTTATAAAATTGTATAAATTTGTATTATCTAAAACTTTTACTAAATCTACTCCTATGAATTCCCTCGTGTGCAATAAACACACATCCCATTGAAATCCATTAAAAATCACCAGAAAATCTAAAAGCTGGCAATGTCTCTGGCTCAGTTTGGGATAGGGAAACTTCAGTTTCTCAATTAGGCTGGTTTAACATAATTTTTCATGTGACAGAAAAGAAACACTTTTTTTTTTTATTTTTTTTTCAGTATCATGGATACATTTTTGGTCAGTGTCCGAGTTTACATTTCTTATTTCTTCTGTTTTTCTTGTGTAAAGAAAAAAATTCTTTGCTTCTCCTACCCATTGAATAGTAAAATACAGACAGCAAATGAATGCCATCCATGTGCGAATATTTTTATTTTTTCCCAACTTACCATTTACTTGAATTTGAGTTTGAGCACAACCCTGATCAAAGTAGGACATGTAAATTCAGAAAAAAAATCTGCTTATCAAAAAAAGCATATGGAAAGACAAGTCCATTGTAATGGATCTGTGATCTAACCGCAAAAATAACAGCTGCGTGAAAGGGCCTCTTCATCTTTAGGAAAATAGGATGATGTCTGGTGGCGTTATAATGAGCGCCTCAAGGACTAGCCCTCTTGTCACTGACCCCCGCGTTGCAAATCAGTGAAGGTTAATGTTAATACATTCCTGACATACAACTCTTGGATACAAATATTTGGTGAGGTATGTGGGTTGTCAAATTGATAGCCATCCGGAAATCTCAGGAATTTGTTTTAGCTAGGAGACCCCTTTTTCTTAAATGTCTACCAAATTGTAAAAAACATCTTTCTTCGGGAATGCATTTAATAAGTTTATAATTTTTTTTTTTTTCTAGTAGTATGTCTTAGAAGTAAGTACATTTTCAATCAAATGTTTTCTTTTGTTCGTGTTTTTTTTTTTTTTTTTTTTTTTGTTTTTTTCCTTTTTAGTTAGGGAAGCCTTTTTTGCATTCCCACAACAGCATTTGCTAAGATAAATGCATGAGTTTTCTTTCCTTGTGCTGCATGTTTACTTAACCAAGTGCTACAATCCTCCCAAAATTAGCATTTAAAGTGTAGGATTTCTTCTCTTTCTGGAGTTTTAAGAATAGACCTGATTTTGCTTTTCAGGTTTGTTTGTTTTATTTAGTATATTCTCCCAGGTCCTGTTTTCTATTTCTCTTTAGCTTTTTATTGGCCAGTGTGAGGAGCAGAGCTTGCTCCTGCCTTGATCATGTCCTGTTTGTCTTTTTCTGCTAGGGATTAGTTTAGTCTGCTGGTGCTGCTGTGTGTGGTGTAGGAGGGGCCTCGCTCAACACATTTGCTGCAGTACTCTAGTTGGCAAGCACAGAAAAGCAGTACAAAGAGTCCAGACCATAGTAACTACACGATCAGTCTCTCTTCTACAGCTTCTTCTCTGCTATGGTTTTTTGTTCATTTTTGCTATTGGTTTTGCATTCTATGTAGAAGGTTCTTACATGGCAATCTGGATCAGTCTTTTTATTAATGTTAAATATAACATGACTGTATTTGTTTCTTGATATATATTTTTTTGTACGTTAACGTGCAGTGTGTGTAATACTGAGTACATGTGGGTTTGCAACTTGGTGGTGTGTTCTAAAAGTGAAGATTGCTTCGCGGGCATTGTTTTTCCAGGTAAGGCAGTTTATTTTGTTTTATTGTGAAATTGTGCAAGTACACATCTTTATGATAAAGTTGTTAAAACTAATGACACTTTTCCTTAAAGCTGCAAGGTTGATGTCCAGACTGAGACTGAAGGTGATTAATGTATTTGGGGGAGTGGCAAACCTTTTGAATGAGGAGTAATTCTGCCAAAGCGCCACCCACAGGGGACTTGTGCTACTGTGTGTATGAATAGATTTAAATGTGTGTATATATACCTAATCATTATAGAACATGTATATAGTATTTATGTGCTGTATTGGTAAAGCTGCTAAGATTAATTTGGCATCAGGTGGTTTGATATCTTTGTTACATGCAAACTACCCGGTTTTTACCCCTTCATATTAAAGCTGTAAGACTTGTGGTACAAAGAGTTATTGTTGCCTTAGTACCAAATATCAAGTTTTGGGCAAAACATTTCTTAGTGTAGTTATTTTAAGTGAAGCGTCTGTAATATTTGCAGCAATCACTGCAATAACTTTTCTATTTGTTTTCTCCTAATGTTTCTGTACTTATTATCTGTTGCTGTTGCAGCACACTCTAGTGTTTATGTTCTGTATTGTTCCTTTCGCTATTCTTTTCCTAGTTAGAATAGAAATGTAGGTGTGTCTTCAAACTGATTACTTTTTCTTTTTCTCCTGGGTTTAATGTCTTATGTTTTCATGCTTCCTTTTGTAAACAAAATATTTTTATTTTTCTCCCCTTGCTCAGCTTGAATGTCATTATTGGAACATAACCATACCTATGCCTAAATAGATTATTTTAAAGGTGCATTCCAGCATTTTTTGCAATTAATATTAGTGATTAAATCAATTTAAAGGAAATGGTGTTGCTTGGAGATTTGATATCAAATTCCATATTTATTAATATCCAACCCATTGTTTAACTCTTTAAACCAGTGATGTCTAATTAATAGTTATGCCTCACTGTGCAATAATTTGGTCACTGAGCGCATCATTGGGACACTGGCTAATTGGTGGTTAATGTTCGACCTGTCAATGACCAAGGGTTGCATTTGCTTAACCTTTTTGAGATTCAGATTTCAGGGAGCAGGTGATTGTTCCTTGTCTTCTAAAAAGAATGGATGGTATTGTACTGATGGCAATTTCTATTCATAATTACCAGTATTTGCCAAAAATTGCAAGATTCTGAAAGCTGACATAATGCCTGAACTTGCAATAGACATTAGATTTTGGATTTCTGATCTCCTTGAGGATATTCCAAGATGAAATGTGCAAGAAAAGCAAGCTGATGAGGATGATTGCAGTCAGCAGAAGTTGGTTATACATTTTTGCAAGCCGTAAGAATAATTTATTTTTATAGCGCCAATATATTTTGCCACACTATAAATCCGAGGGTACGAGTATAAGCAATATATCATACATTACAGAGTAACAAAATATATAATTCATTAATAAACAAGAGGGGGGTCCTTCTAGCAAGTTTACAGTCTATAAGGAAATGGAGGTGGAACACAAGGTAAAATGTGCTTGATGTTTAGGGCCTGTGCACATGTTGGAGATTTTTAACAAAACCTGAAGGGTTTCCTGATAGCAAAATGAATGATCCTGAAGTTCATGCACACGTTGCTTAGTTATGTTTTGCAGATCTAAATCTGCTCCATGTCAATTTTTTTCAGCATTTTTGCTGCAGATTTCACTCATACCAACGAATGGGGAAAATCTGCACCAAAAAAATGCATCTAAAAACTCCTATTTTAATCTTCGGGTTTCTTGCCATGAGATGCACCAAATACTTAATGTTTTCACATTCCCTTAAGGGCATGTCACACTAAGAGATATCGCTAGCAATATCGATATAACTAGTGACGTTATAGCGATATTGCTAGCGATATCTCTGTGTCTGATACTTACCAGCGACCGGCTCCCCCGCTGATTATCGCTGATCGCGCGAGAACGTCCTGGACTGTTTCTCGTCGTCAGCTTCCTGCGGCGCTTCCTGCTGTGAAGACGAGCGACGCGTGGAGCCGGGCGGGAGGACGCAGGATCGCCTGGTGTGACAGGTAAGTAGCGATCCCCGTCCCCAGCGATGTCGCTAGTGAGATCTGCCTGTGTGGCAGCTCACTAGCGACTACTTAGCGATGTACCAGCGATCCTGACCGCGTCATATCGCTGGTCGGGATCGCTGGTACATCGCTAAGTGTGACAGTACCTTAAGTCTAACAATCTGTTATATGTGTATACAAGTAGAGCTGCATGAACCCATCATGAGCCACTCCATTATCTGTATGTGTACAGCTACAAAGTCCTACTGCGAGATCAATTAACCATCTCCCCTGACATTTCCTTTCAAAAGTGTACCTGTCATTTCAGGCGAACTTGCAGAATGTCTGTTTGACTGGAACTGCTTCCCTCCACCCACCCCCATAGACTCTCATAAACAGTAACTGCTTGATCCTTATCTCAGTAATGAAAAAAATGTCTTCACTGAAGACGGATTTTTATTGTTGCGTTGAGAAGGAAGATCGGTCTGGGAGGAAAAACAAGCATATATTACTGATACAAAGTTTCTTATTCTCATGTTTACAATGAATTTATGAAAAAATGTCAATTCAATGGCTGTTACTGTTTAAGGCGGGGGTGGGGAACCTTTTTCCAGCTGGGGGCCATTTTTAAACTTCTACCATCATTTGGGGGCCACAAAAAAATGATCACCTTGAAAATTACCCCAGTATATTTAGTCAAACAATTAATTATGGTAACTCACCCATAATGTGACAGCTGGAGCTTCTATTTGGTGCAGCTGTGATATTAGGTGATACTGATCATGTTGCTTCTCACAGCTGCTTTTCCAGGTTTGTCGGCCAGGAGAGCAGTCAACTTTTTGTCACCATAAGTTTTGTAAATCATATACATTCACAGGGGGGCACTGATCACCAGGGGTGGCACGAAACTCTTGGGGGGGGGGGGGGGGCACAGAGGTCATGGAGGGGCACAGCTGCAGGGGATGGAGATCACGGGGTACAGATCACAGGGGGTACATAGTAAGGGAGCACAAAGCTAGGAATCACAGGTGCACATAGCTGGGGGGGGCACGGATCACAGGCGGGCATATAGCTAGAGGGCACAGAAATCACAGGGGCATGTAGCTGGGCGGGCAGCAAGATCACAGGTGAGAACATAGCTGGGGCGCACAGGGATCGCAGGGTGACATATATCTATGGGGCACATAGCTGGGGCCACAGATCATGGGGGCATATTGTTTGGGGCGCAGAGATCATATTGGGGCACATAGCTGGGGGACCACAGATCACAGGGGGTGCACATAGCTAGGGCCACAAAGATCACGAGGGGCACAGATCACATGGGGGCATATAGCTGGGAGGCAAAGAAATCACCAGCAGATAGGTACAGAGATCGCGCTGGACTCTCTGGCAGCAGCTCCTCTCCTGGGACAGGAGGACGGGAGCGCAAAAGGAGCGAACCCTGCCCACCCCAATGGCATGATCATTCATGTGGCTATGTACATGTGGTGTTTCCTAATCTAGGAAATCAGTCCAAAAATAATCCCCAATGGCCTGTATGAAAATTGCAAGATATAGTCCTCAAGATGAAACCAGCACACCAAAAGAAATCCAGTCAAAGTGCTATTTATTAGCCCATCTGGCTAGTTGCCCATACAGCGACGTTTCGGTCCTGGGAGTTGTGGACCACTGTCAGGCTTGAGAAAGGTCCACAACTCCCAGGACCGAAACGTCGCTGGATGGGCAACTAGCCAGATGGGCTAATAAATAGCACTTTGACTGGATTTCTTTTGGTGTGCTGCTTTCATCTTGAGAACTATTTTTGAGGTTTGGTATATGCCTGGAAGGCTTGCACCCACATTGTCTGTTTAATTTTTATGTTGCTTCTTCCATAATATATATACCGTATTTTCCGGCGTATATGGCGACTTTTTAACCCCGAGATCTCGGGAGACGAGATCTGAATCTGAGCATACACGGGCTCCGGCGGCCATTTTCAGGGAGGCCACCGTATCGCAGCAATGGAGCTGCCTGAGCCTCCAGGCTTTGGGGAAATGCCGGAGGAGCCCCAATGCTGGACAGAGAGCCTCGGCAGCCGCCCCCCAGCAGAGCGCCCCCACGCTGGACAAAGAGGAGCCGCCGATCCCCAGCACAGAGCCGCCACAGTGCAGATGGAGTAGCCGCCGATCTCCAGCACAGAGACCCGCAGACAGCACTGCTGCCACCAATGAGGTAAAAGGGGGATGATAACTCCATGTACACCCTCCCTTTGTCATCGGGACCACTCCCCCTCACCTAGCATATAAGATGACACATGGCATATAAGAAGACCCCCGACTTTTAAGAAAATTTTCTATTTTAGCTGGAAAAGTTGGGGGGGTCGTCTTATACGCCGGAAAATATGGTATATGTGTGTGTGTGTGTGTGTGTGTGTGTGTGTGTGTGTGTGTGTGTGTGTGTGTGTGTGTGTGTGTGTGTATATATATATATATATATATATATATATATATTTTTTTTTTTTTTTTTATTACAGATTGTGTTTTGTTAAAAAAAAAATTTTTTTTATGCATAGCCCTTATTTAAATCAGTTTTGGGCAATGGCTACTCTTTTTAACCTTGCATGCCTGCCTGCGCATGTACGTTTGCTATAGTGGCAGATCTTTGCTTTTTCAAGCATTTTTTGTTTGCAAAGGGAAGGAGGCCCAGAATGTAGGCTGATTCTGTTCTACTAAGCTGGCGTCTGATGAAGGTGTCATCAATGTGTACAAATTGTGATAGTCCATTTACATTGGGTGCCCTGATTAGGCTAGGTTCACATTACGTTTAACCAGCCTATTCAACGCATAGCGTTGACGGGCTGGTTAAATGGTATAGCATAACGCGATCGCGTTATGCTATACCCGCTAGCGCTGATGATTCATCAGCGCTAGCGGTGACTGAGCCTCAGACGCTGCAGCCCGTGTCCGAGGCTCCGTCACTGAATGATGGCACATCGCGAACGTGTGCCGCTTTACGGCATGCGTCGCGATGCGCCCAACAATGGAGGGCAATGGCAGCGTTAACGGACTGCCTAAACGTAATGTGAACTGATGGACAAGGCTGACAAGCTGTTTCTTGTGACATGGCATTTAACTTTATTTCTTTGCTGCCTAATGAGAAGTATAATTTGTTTACTACTACGTTAATGTAACTGAAGGTTTGTTTTTCTTTTTTTTTTTTTTGTTGTTCCTCAATTATTTTGATTTTTTTTTTTCCAGTTATATTTGTATAAAATCCACTTAATCATTTGTACAACACACTGGAAAACTAAATATTGCTGTGTTTTGATGGTCTGCTTCCATTCTGCAGGGCCTAAAGTTTGCTGTAAACTTTAGATTGTTGTCTGCCACACACTTATATGGACAGCTGTACTGGGACACCTTCCCATTACTCCTATAGGTGCTTTTATGACATTGACTTTGAAGAACCAAACTTTACAGTTGCACAATTCAAGTAAGTCATATTCTGCAAATCCAGACTCCTCCATCGGATGCGAGATAAGTGTGATCTGTCACTCAACAGAACACCTCTCAATTGCTCCAGAGTCCAATGGTGTTCTCAGAGGCTTGGTGATGTAAGACTTAACTGCTCAGCAATGGAAACCCTTGCCATGAAACTCCTGGTGCACAAGTTTTTGTGCTAATGTTGATGACAGAGGAAGTTTGGAGTCTGCAGTTACGAGTAAAAGGCAACTTTTATCCTCTCGCGGTGATCCAACTCTAACTTTACCTGATCTGCCATTTCGTGGACGAGTTGCTGTAGTTCCTGAAATGTTTTTACTTTCAATAATACCACTCAGTTGATCGTGGAATGTTAGAGAAGACTCTTCCTTTACTGGCTTGTTATAATGCTGACATCCTATTACAGGGCCACAATCGTATTGTGTGAGCTCTTCAATACGACTTTCATTCTCAAATGTAAAAGCACATACACAAATTAGAACGGAATACATTGTTCCTACATCATAAACAGTCCTCTAAAAATGTCATAAAGGGACCAAGAAAATTTCCAGCTTGGAACACTCACTGTTTTGTATGTCAAATGTAAAAGCAGACTGCATGGCTCGAGGCTGGATATTACACATGTGACATTTGGACTAAATGAAAAACCTTGATTTTAATGTCTTAAGAGGTGCATGCCAAAACGTTTTCTCCATGTAGTGTGCATGGTACTTTATTATAGAGAAGGAGACTGGCTGGCAGACACCTGAAACTACATGTCTTTGGGAGGAGCAAAGAATCTGGCAATAAAGTTGTAGACTTCAATAAACCAAGGGCCAGACCCCATAGACGTAAATTGTAGCCAGATCTCCTTAAACCTCTCCATTAGCTCTTGGCACTCAATTTGTCAGAAATTTAAGAAAAAATGGTTCACTTTAACATTTGATCTTTTTAAATTGAATTGTTATTTTTGTCCTATCCTGTGGGCTCAAGTTTTTAAGTTTCTTTTTAAGGTTTTTTTTTTTCTTTTTAAACCTAAATTATAAAATGACTTTTTATAATTCCTATATATGTACTATAGTAAATACCTAGGGACAATGTCACCCATTTCTAGATAATGGATCCTAAATCCAATTTCCTGTACAATTTTTTTTTTTTTTTTGGCTTGAGGCTTAAAAAATGTGCAGAATCCATAATATAGCCACTAGTATTTATAAAGTTATGAAAACTGGTAAAAAAATGTCTGCAACACTGATTCTGGCAAACAACCTGATCAGGGGCATAGCTTGTTTAGATCTGGAGCTGGTCAACTTTTTACCACTCTTGTAGTAAGGAAAAAGTCCTGCAGGATCCTTAAAATATTATGATTAGTGTTACCTGGGCAGCACGGTGGCTCAGTGGTTAGCACTGCAGTCTTGCAGCGCTGGAGTCCTGGGTTCATATCCCACCAAGGACAACATCTGCAAGGAGTGTGTATGTTCTCCCCGTGTTTGCGTGGGTTTCCTCCGGGTACTCCGGTTTCCTCCCACACTACAAAGACATACTGATAGGGAATTTAGATTGTGAGCCCCATCAGGGACAGTGATGAAAATATGTGCAAAAACTGTAAAGTGCTGCGGAATATGTTAGCGCTATATAAAAATAAAAGATTACCTGTTGAAGCTATTTAAAAGGGAATGTGTCAACAGAAAATTGTTTTTAAATTAGGGTTTTGTGTTTTAAAATTGCCAAAAATAAAAAAGCATGTATTTCATATTGCATTATAATCTTAGACATTAAAAGTACTAATCTTACAACTTTCACACTGGCCACGGGGGCTATACTTGCTGACATTATAGGAAGCGTTTACAGCAGTTTCTTCATTAGTCATTGTAATCCTGCCTCTGCTGATAACCTCTATACACAGCTGATCAAACAGGATCCACCAAGCGCAATAAACAGTGTCACAGCTGACCCTGCTTCCCTTTCTTCACAATGTCCGTGGCACAATGTGGTTAATGTTCATATGAATTTTAGAGCACCAGAGATTTGATCTAAAGAAGCCCTAGTGGCCAGTGTGTAAATTGCATTTCTAATTTTGTTTAAAAAAAAAAAAAAATGGAAAGTTAACACCTGATTTAACAATAGTTAATGTTTCCGATGGCTCACTCCCTTTTAGGGCAGTTAAAATTGTATGAGGGAGTCTATCAGATGGTGTATGCCTAATTGACAATCTACAAAATCGGGTAGGGGACTTTATTGACATTTTCACTTATACCATTATGGTTGCTGATTTTGTTAATGTATGCAGTATCAAGTTGTACCTTGATACCCGTCCCAGATCTGGTAAGTTCTCCAGGTGTCCAACTTTTATGGACAGCTGCATTGGAGTGATAGTTTGATCTGTACTGAGATCTCATTCATGCACCGTATGAGCCTGATCTGGCGCATGTGCTGCTTACGGGCTGGGACTGCCCTCGGAGTACTTGCCAGCTCATTCACATAATAAATAAATATATATACAGTGTGATATATATATTATTTTTTTTTCTCAATTCTTGTGGCCCCACAGGGTTGTTTGAAGATGTCCCCTCCCTGGTGCCATGGATGGCTTAGTAGGCACACACCATCAGGCATGCTCTATTAACCCTGCAGAAGGGACCTTTGCAGTGGCCAGATGAGCAGAGGCTCTAGTACAATGGCACGCCTGCTGTTTCCCTCTGAGCATGCCTGTCTCTTAGGCTCATGCATATATTGAGCACCGTGCCATCACTTTACAGCTGTACTTCATAATGTCCTTAAAATAGTGGTGACTTGGTGTTCTGCATTTCTGTCCTAGTGATCTGTGCTGTCTGTGTACCTATAGGGCCACCGATACTTTTTCTGATGTCGGTGATGTAAACAGACTGAATCGTGTGCAACATTTATTTAAAAGCATTTTCTTCTGAAGCTTCCCTGGTAAAATACATTATTCTAGTTATAATTCACTCTCCATCTGTAAATGGCTAAATTATATTAAACCATGTAAAATGTATGGCAAATGTTCTTTGTAATTTCACCAAGTCCTGCCACAATCTTCTTCCATTTCCACATCCTGGTCAGCCCTTGGTACATGACATTTTCCCAGTCTCCCTGTTACTAGGCAGATTTCTCCATCCCCTCCTCCTCTGTGCACTCAGCTGGCTGCTGGCTATCCTGATTGGTTTGCATAATGTGAAGCATAAAAACCAATGGTTGCTGCTATGCAAATTGTGCACTCATTCATCTGACATCAGACAGGGCTGGTGTGCTTATTTGCCGGGAGAGCTGATCTTTGACGGCACCATGGCTGCAGGGGGCTCCCTTTCCGGTATGCTTTTTTTCTTTTTTTTTTTTTATATTCATTTAAAAACTCATTTCAATCCTTTGCTTCTTTGTGTTTTTTTTTTTTGCAGCAGGGCACTGAGATGTTGATGGAATAGAGCAGGCTCCTGTCTGCAGTTTTCAGTCATAGCAAATTTATAAGGCCTTATTTGAAATGCGCCTTAAGATACACTAAGTGTACAAAATTTGTAGGATGTGCAAGTACAGAAGTGTTTTTTGTGACTTTAAACTGGCCTTTGTTAGCAAGTGCTGTTATGCCATGCGCCTAATGCATCATTAACATATTTGGGCTTGTTTTGGTGTAGGGTTACAATGTGACACACCTTCCTGCTAGTTTCCCAGCACAGAGGAAGCCACTTAAATGTATCCAAGGCTACCACAGATGTGAGCAATATGGCTGGTAAACTAAAGTGCAAGAAAACTTAACCGTATAACCGAATAACTGTATAGTTATTAAACGGACTTATTGCAGGACTTTGTGCCTCGATTTATATAAGGAAAAAAATTGTAGGCAGTAATTATTTAACACCTCTCCACTGGTAATGTTCTGCCAAGAAAATTTGCAGTGGATTTCTGAAATCCTTTACGATAAAGTCTTGCAAGTGCAGGATTCTGTAAGCATTCTTGATTGAGCAGGAAGATCAGTATCTGACCGGGGTGTCATTCTCGATGCCTGTAAGCGTCATTTACATGATGACCCCTCCTACACATCCAAACTCCCAATCACATCTTTCACTTGTTATGTAAGCTGGCAGTCAAGCTCATTAGTCACGTGGCAATCTCCCAATTTAACGGGTGCTAAGTAGTTTTCAAGCACATAACCACATATGATATGCTGGTAGTTATGCCATGGGCCAATAATATCGATACTGCGGCAATTGCTGAACTACACGATGGCCATAAAATTCAGTTTATCTTCGTGTGGTGAAATGAGCTGATGGCCGTGGCCCTGATCTGAATAATCAGAACCACTTAAACCTTTTACCTCCTTTTCTATTTTCCGACTTTGATGATAAAGGGAAATAAGGAACAAAAACAGCAATTTTGGTGGTGTCAATTTTTTCCTCTTTGCATCATTTACTGTAGAGGTAATACCATTTTATATTTTCATTAGATTTTTGCAAACTCATCAATACATAATATGTATTTTTTTTTTTTCACATTTTATTTTTAGCTGGGGAAAGGGTGATTTCAAATTTATTTTTCTTCCCCAACACAGCGGGACATTTTGAACTTGTGATCATTTCACCTCTTGTACTATATATTAGTATTGCAGTGTACCGTAAAAATTACGGTCTCTAATGAAGCTCAGTGGCTGGACTTCATAGGTTAACCTAACATGGCCTTCACTGGGCCTTCAGCAGGCCCAAGCTGCCATAGCAGCTCATCGTACCAAAGTTCTGGGAGCCAGTGGGCATCTGAGGAAATGCCTGGGCTGTATCTGTACATGGATGCTGTTGTCACTGTTTCACAGCAGCATTTAAAGGGTTAACAGGCAATTTGCTGCTGTTAGAGGCAGATGCCGGCTATGTAACACAGCCCAGCAGGCATCTGCCCTGTGTGATGTGGGCTCAGCTCCTGATCTAGCTACACACAGACTCGCTCCACGACACATCTATCAGTGCTAGAGTACTGAGGGTTTAAAAAAGATCACAAACCAAGAAATAAGATGTGTAACACATAGCATAACTTTCTTACATTTTAGGTATTGGGTTCATAAAGTCTCACTTGACTATAAATAAAGTTATATTAAAATCCTACAGAACACATTTGTTCTGATTTCTCATTTTATGCTAATATGGCAGAGAAGGTTAAGACTTGGTTGGTCTAAGTCTAACTGGTGGTGGAGGGAAGCTGATGCAGCCACTAGCCTTATAGCCTTACAGCCAGGCCTTAAAGATGAGTGTGGAGAACTAGAAGCCATTGATGCAGATTAAATGATGATCAGACTAGAGGATTTTTTTTATGCAGGACTATGGTCTTATTAATGTGACCATATATAAGTTTGTACCACATTAAAAAAAAAAGTCAATATAATTGAACTTTGAAGTTTGATCATAGCCATGTGGTGTACTGTGGTTCTAATATAACTTTTAGCTGTAACTTTTATACTGGCTTTTTTTTTTTTTTTTGTGTTTTAATATATACAGGGAACCTATAATCTGTCATGCTGACCAAATCATTGTTAGCAATTGCAGGCGTGTAGTTTTTCTCTGAACTGCTAAAGCTTTTCAGCGAGAATTTGTTTATAAAAAGCAGGCTTAAAGACTTTCTCCAATTACTAGTCCTAGACAGCAGTGTCTCTAACAGTCTAGGGGAGTCGAGTAGGAAAAGGCTACTGGGGCACCTGCCTTGGGCTAGTCATCTGAGGCACATTTGTCCTCAGCTGGCCTTTCATACTGTGCTGTAAAGTGTTTCAGTTTTAGGGCTCTTGCATATGATCAAGTGTTTTGTACAAGTGCCATCCGTGGTTTTCATGGATGACACTCGTACCTATGATATTCTATGGTGCTGTAATCCTTGGAACAGATAGCAGATGTGTCCAATTTTGATGAGAATCTGCAGTTCAAGTCTTTGGGTCTATGAAAGAAATAGGACCGCATTCAGATGACGTCAAAGTGCTGTATCCTTAGCGTACCACATAAATGGCTGGAATAATCCAACCACAAATTCATGCTGCCCATTGTTTCGACAGCATGAATCCACCGTCAGGTTCCCTTTAAGAAAGGACCTCTGGTGCAGCTTTCAATGGATCAGTATTGACCTTGATGCAGTTGTGTCCCCGAAATGAGCCAATTGCTATTAGGCTGTATTCACACACAGCGTTTTTTTAGCGGTTTTTACCGCGGTTTTCACTCTAAAACCGCTAAAAATAAACTGCAGTCATTTCTATGCATTTTGCACTTTTTGTGCACATTGATGCGTTTTTACCGTGAAAAAAACTAATCGCGGTAAACGCAGCATGCACATTAATTTTGCAGACTTATCCGCTGTTTTGGCTTCTTCCATGCTTTTAGAAACCGCTACGGAAAAAAACGCAACAAACGCCGCCGAAAAATAGGTGCGGTTTCTGGGAAGGGATTCAGGTTTTTGAGCAGAAATTTTTTGCAACGTGTGCACTTAGCCTTAGAGTTACTTCATGCAGGTTTTTTTTTTTTTTTTCATGTTTTTATAATTACATCATGCCTTTTTCTCTGTTATGCCTTATGCACATTATTAAATATATTGCCAGATTTGGGTCATTATTCCTCTTGTCAGAGGGTCATATAACCTAGTCACAAGTGTATGACTGTGTGGGGAAATGTTCTGTGCCTTTTTTTTTTTTTTTTTTTTTTTTTTTTTTTTTTTTTGTAACTTGTGCCTGCATTTTACACCTGTGCTCATTATGCTCTGTCAATTTCTTGTTTTAAAGGTTTGACATGGAAACTGCGGTGGAACCTCAAAAGAAAGTGTTTAAAGCCCGCAAAACAATGAAAGCAAGTGACCGCCATCAGTTGGAAGCTGTACACAAAGCAAAAGTGGACCTGCTTAAATCTCCAGAGGTGAAGCTAGTTAATGGACTACATGAAAATGGCAATTCAGATGTGAATTACTCCCGCAATGATAAATTACTCATGGAGGACTCAAAGAATTTAAATGGCATTCTAGATATTAATTGTGATGCTCTTGAGATTCCTATTGTGAAGCTTTCTGACCTAAGAGACAGTTTAAAACACATTGACCAAACCAGTGACCTAAAGCTGTCACTTAATCTAGGACTATCTAAAAGTTCTGTATGTCAGGGAGATGGTAATACAATTGGGCCCACAGAGACGACTATCCAAACTGACACCAACCAACAAGAGCAGGATGAAATTGTTCCTCACAAAGGAGAAGAACAAGCCGATTCCAATGAACTGCTTGAGGAGATTCCCTCCTGCGAGCCTGAAAGTCCAGAGGAGCAGACCCAGTTAGACATTCCCAGTGAGAAGGAAAATTGCATGGTTTCAGAGGACTCAAGTAAGCCAGAAGATGAAAATCCTGTGGAGAACTCCCCGATCAGAGAATTGGAAAATGAAGCTATGGACATTATTTCAGAGACTCCTATTGATAATTTAGGGAATGTAATAGAAAGTAATATTACTAACGAGCCGTTTGAACCAGAGACTGTAAATTCTGGTAATGATGTAGAAAACTATGATCTCACAGCTAAGGAGCAAGAAAGTGAAGCTAGCATTGATGAGTTACAGAGTGAACTACAGAATACTGAGCAAACTGAAAGAAATGATGAAGAGCAGGAAAGTGCAGCGCTTGTAAATGAGTCACATGATACGAATGTTTCACCAAGTATGAATGTGGAAGAAAATGGGTCCCCTTTGGCGGATAAAAGTGAAACTTCAGAGTCCAAGGTAGAACAAAACAATTTTGGGGATGAGGCTATATCAAGTAGCATGGAGGTGGACCATAACATGCAAAATATAGAGCCAGTATCTCCATTACCTGCAGAAGCTCCAATTGATATGGCTCCATCAGACGCACAGATGGGGCCTGAGTTGGAAAATGCAGAAGAAATGGAAACTGATGAAATTATACCTATTCTAGAAAAGCTTGCACCACTAGAAGATAAATGTTTTTCAGAGGGCAAATCAGATGAAACTGTCCCTCATAAAGAAGAAAAAGCTGAAAATATTACAGCTTCTCCAACAAAGATTGATACTAGTGAGACTCTGCCAAGTGAAGCCTTTTTAGTGCTTTCAGATGAAGAAGACCCCTGTGATGAAAGCACTCAACTGAAAGAGAGCATTTTAACTGATCAAGGTAACTTTCTTCTCAATTCAGCACTTCTATCATTGCTTTAAAACGGGTTGTCTAGTTAGAGGAAAAAAAAGCCCCAAATGTTCAAAAATACTACTTGCTTTGTCCAACCACTGCCGATCTAGCTCTGTTGGTTTGTTGGGCCCTAATGGTCTGTTCCTTACAAACTTCCGTCATTTGTCTGCTTCAGCCTATCCGTGGCCTCAGTGGCTGTGTGCTGTGCCACTGGTACCATCACTAAGCGTCGTGCCATGAAGCCGTTACATTTTAGCAGGTTGTAACCAAGGAGCGTCTGTGGGATTGGCAGGGGATAGAGGTTTTTATTTTAGAATTTGTAGCACTTTTTTGAGACTTTCTGAAAATGGCAGCCCTTTTTATGGCCTAGTCCTCTACAATAGTTACTTTTGGTTAATCTCTATATATGTGCTACCCCTTAGGCTGTGTGCACACGCTGCGGATTAGGTGCGGATTCATCCGCGCGGATTTTGTAAAGTCCGTAGGTGAAACCACAGGTCAAAATATCTGCGGTTTTACCTGCGGATTGCTCTGCGGTTTTGCCCTGCGGTTTTTCATCTCCTCAATGGAGGAGATGGCAAACCGCAGGGGAATCCGCAGAAAGAATTGACATGTCAATTCTTTCTGCGGATTGAAAACCGCAGATAATCCGCGCGGAAAATTCCGCACCATCTGCATTGCAGTTTTTAATTCCCATAGGGAATCATGGTACTGTACACCGCAGCAAAAATCCGCAGCGTGTGCACACAACCTGAAAGAAAAAAAAATTGTAAATTTATATATAATTATTTTTAACTGCTTGAACAATTGTGATCACTTTCCTCAAAACTTCTTATTACTACCAGACAGATTTTTTGACAAGGAACTGTAGAAGCCATGCTTTCCTGGAAAAGATTGCAGACTGTGTCCTCACACTTGGAAAACTTCCCACAACCCCTTAATGACCGCCAATACATCTTTTAACTGACCTGAGATATAAGAAAATAGCCTCCCCATACAGGTGACAATCGAGAAGCTGTTGACAGTACACTACAGCAAGTTGTCAGTTATATCAGCCACGATCAGTGTTGGCACCGTCCATATGTGTTTAACCCCTTAGATGCTGCTGTAAATGGTGACTATATCATGTGAATGGTTAGCGGGGTCTGGGGGCTTCCTATTTATCCTCATTGGTACCCGGAGATCATGTTTGTGTGGTCCTGATGTTTGCCATGGCAATTCATGGTCAAATAGCAGCCTTAGTCTCTCGGCTGTTGTAACCTGTTCAGAAGTTAGTGACATTTAGGTGGTAAAAATACTTTTTCATTTGTATCATGTCACTTTGCATTAATTCCTGAAAATCACCTGAAGGGTTAATAAACTACCTGACAGCAGTTTTCAGAATGTCAGGGGGTGCTGTATTTAAAATGATATCCCTTTGGGGGGCTTTCCAATATAGGTTCCAAAAGTCACTTCCAAAGTCACTTCAAACCTGGATTGGTCCCTAAAAAATAAATGTTGTAAATTTCCTTTAACCCCTTCACTACCAAGGGTGGTTTTCACGTTAACTCCCAGGCCAGTTTTTACAATTCTGACCACTGTCCCTTTATGAGGTAATAACTCTGAAACGCTTCCATGGATCCCAGTGATTCTGACATTGTTTTCTTGTGACATATTGTACTTCAGGTTAGTGATAAAATTTAATTCAAATAACTTGCGTTTATTTGTGAAAAAAATTGAAGTTTGGCGAAAATTTTTAAAATTTCGCAATTTTCCAACTTTGAATTTTTATGCCCTTAAATCACAGAGATATAGCACACAAAAAACTTGATAAGTAACATTTCCCACGTTTACTTTACATCAGCACAATTTTGGATCCAAAATTTTTTTTTGTTAGGAAGTTATAAGGGTTAAAAATTGACCAGCGATTTCTCATTTTTGCAACACCATTTTTTTTTTTTTACGGACCACATCACATTTGAAGCCACTTTGCGGGGTCTATATGATAGAAAATGCCCAAAAGTGACACCATTCTTAAAACTGCACCCCTTAAGGTGCTCAAAACCACATTCAAGAAGTTTATTAACCCTTTAGGTGCGTCACAGGAATTTTTTGAATATTTAAAAAAAAATTTAACTTTTTCACAAAAAAAATACTTCAGGTTCATTTTTTTTTTATTTTACCAAGGGTAACAGGAGAAATTGGACTGCAAAAGTTATTGTGCAATTTGTCCTGAGTACGTTGATACCTGATATGTGGGAGGGAACCACTGTTTCGGCGCAAGGCAGAGCTCAGAAGGGAAGGAGCGCCGTTTGACTTTTTCAAAGCAAAATTGGCTGGAATTCAGATCGGACGCCATGTCGCGTTTGGAGAGCCCCTAATGTACCTAAACAGTGGAAACCCCCCCCCCCCCCATAAATGACCCTATTTTGGAAACTAGACCCCCCAAGGAACTTATCTAGATATGTGGTGAGAACTTTGAGCCCACAAGGGCTTCACAGAAGTTTATAACGTACAGCGGTACAATTAAAAAATCATATTTTTTCCACAAAAATGATCTTTTCACCCCCAATTTTTATTTTCCCAAGGGTAACAGGACCCTAAAAGTTATTGTGAAATTTGTCCTGAGTACGCTGATACCCCACATGGGTGCATGGTAGAGCTCGGAAGGGAAGCAGCGCCATTTGACGTTTTTGGCTGGAATTGAGATCGGACACCATGTCGCGATTGGAGAACCCCTGATGTACCAAAACAGTGAAAACTTCCCACAAATGACACCATTTTGGAAACTAGACCCCCCCCAAGGAACTTATCTAGTTGTGTGTTGAGAACTTTGAACCCCCCCCCCCCAGTGCTTCACAGAAGTTTATAATGCCTGGGCGTGAAAATAAAAAAAACATATTTTTTCCACAAACATGATCTTTTAGTCATCAATTTTTTTATTTTCCCAATGGTACCAGGAGAAATTGGACCCCAAAAGTTGTTGTCCAATTTGTCCTAAGTACGCTGATACCTCATATGTGGGAGAAAACTACTGTATGGGCACACGTCGGGGCTCGGAAGGGAAGTAGTGACGTTTTGGAATGCAGACTTTGATGGAATGGTCTGCGGGTGTCATGTTGCTTTTGGAGAGCCCCTGATGTACCTAAACAGTGGAAACCCCCCACAAGTGGCCCCATTTTGGAAACTAGATCCCCTAAGGAACTTATCTAGATGTGTGGTGAGCACTTTGAATCCCCAAGAGCTTCACAGAAGTTTATAATGCCCGGGCATGAAAATAAAAAAAATCGTATTTTTTCCACAAAAATGATATTTTTGCCCCCAATTTTTTATTTTCCTAAGGGTAACAGGAGAAATAATTGGACCCCAAAAGTTGTTTTGCAATTTGTCCTGAGTAGGATGATACCCCATATGTGGGGGTAAAACACTGTTTGGGCGCATGGCAGAGCTTGGAAGGGAAGGGGCACCATTTGACTTTTTCAACGCAGAATTGGCCGGAATTGAGATCCGACGCCATGTTGCATTTGGAGAGCACCTGATGTGCCCACACAGTGGAAACCCCCCAATTCTAACTTCAACCCTAACCCCAACACACCCCTAACCTTAATCTTAGCCCTAACCCTAATGGGAAAATGGAAATAAATACATTTTCTTTTAATTTTATTATTTTTCCCTAACTAACGGGGGGTTAGATTTACTATTTATGGCGGTTTTTATATTTGGCAGCTGTCATAGGCTAAAAGACGCTTTTTATTGGAAAAATTATAATTTTTCCGTATTTTGACCCACAGAGTCATGTGAGGTCTTAGTTTTTGCGGGACGAGTTGACATTTTTATTGGTATCATTTTCGGGCACATGACATTTTTTGATCGCTTTTTAATCCGATTTTTGGGACGCAGAATGAACAAAAACCAGGGTTTCATGAATTTTTTTTGGGGGGTGCGTTTACACCGTTCTGCGTGCGGTAAAATTGATAAAGCGGTTTTATTCTTCGGGTCAGTACGGTTACATCGATACCTCATTTGTCATTTTTTGTTTGGTCTCTTATGCAATGAAAACTATTTTATATAAAAAAGAATTATTTCCAGGACGTCCACCTGACAGCACCATGGAGGACGTCCTCCTCCTCCTTACAGGGACAGGAAAGCACACGAGAGGTTAAAAGGCCATGTCCCACCCCCTTTCCCTTAGTGTTTTTCCTGTCCCTGCACGGAGGGACACACGAGAGCTTACCGGAGGGGCTCAGGGGATCGTGCGGCCAGTCCAATCCTTCCCCTGTCAAGAGGTCTCGGGGCCGAAACTCCCCGATGGGGAGTCCCTCGGCTCCAAAGGCCGGGAGCAGGACGACGCTCCTGGAGGGAGCCGTTCCTCCCGGTGGGGGGCTCTCGGCTCCAGGACGGGTCGGCTCCCCGCAGGCGGCAGGCCGAGTGGGCACCGACAGAAGAGGGCGCAATCGGGGTTGCCAGGCCAGACGGGCCGGGCCCCGCGGCGGGCCGAGTACCCGCAGGACGGCGCCGACGGCTGGCGAGGTCAGTACTGGGAGGCCTCCAGCGGAACGCCATAGCAGGCGGGGAGGCGGCTCCCTGCAGGCGGCGGCACCGGGGAACCGAGCGCGGTCGCGCGCAGAAGCCCGGCAGGAAATGGAGGCGCGGCTTACCAGCGTCACATCCGGTGACGTCAAACGCCGGTTTCAAATCCAGGGCGCGCGCGCTCCTGGACCACAGCGCTCTCCAGAGTCGCCACAGGTCGGTGACTGCATTGGTCGAGCCTGGAGCAGGATGGAAAGCAACGCTGCAGCTGGTGGAGGGGTAAGTGCGCATAGCGCAGACCACCCTCCCCACCCATCCCCACAGCCCAGATTTGAATAGGTGCCCCTTATGTTATTAGGAAAAGGGAATCCCGGCAGAGTCCCCCTCGGGGAAGGACCCGGCAAAAGCCAACTCCAAATCGGTCAGATGTCCGGTGTGCAGAGCAAAGCTGCCAGACACCTATAACAAGACCCTATGCGGTCCCTGTACCTCCAGGGTCATAGGCGAGGAACAGCCATCTCTCCTTTCCGAAATGAGGTCGCTGATAAGGGAAGAGATTCAGGCCTCTACAGCCCGTCGTCAGTCCCCCAGCCCTGGGCCAAGTCGCAAGCGTCCAAGGTGGGAACCAGACCCAGTATCAGAAGCGAGCCCTAGCGAGGAATCCGATTTCCGGGACTCAGACCAGGAGGAAGAAGGCGAGATCCCGGGGGATAGACAGGATCAGAGCAGGAAGTACCTATTCAGACTGGAGGATACGGACGAGCTGGTACACGCGGTCAGAAATACCATGCAGATGGAAGAAGTCCCTAAGCCACAGTCCAGGCAGGACTTAATGTTTGGAGGGCTGGTGTCCCGCAAACAGGTGGTGTTCCCTGTAAGCGAACACATCAAAGCAATGATCCAGGAGGAGTGGAAGGAAGCAGAGCGTCGGTTGACACTCTCCCGAGACTTTCAAAATAGACTGCCCTTCGATCCCGAGGAAACTCTGGCGTGGGAAGAAGTCCATAAAATCGACGTCCCAGTCGCCAAAGTTACTAAA
Organism: Dendrobates tinctorius; assembly: GCF_039654945.1. Taxonomy (NCBI): domain Eukaryota; kingdom Metazoa; phylum Chordata; class Amphibia; order Anura; family Dendrobatidae; genus Dendrobates; species Dendrobates tinctorius. The sequence goes on along the minus strand of NW_027361762.1, from coordinate 13,125,749 downwards.
AAGACGGCTATCCCATCCGAGGACTCATCAGGTCTTCGAGACCCGATGGATAGAAAGGCGGACGTCTTGTTAAAAAGAGCATGGGAGACGTCGGCGGCCCTGATTAGAGCCAACATAGCAGCCACCTCGGTGGCCAGGTCTATGTTCTTGTGGTTGGGGCAGTTGGAGGAACACCTAACCAACAAGACCCCGAGGTCAGAGATACTAGCATCTCTTCCTCTCTTGAAATCAGCCACGGCGTTCCTGTCGGATACGTCAGCGGAATCAGTAAGGTTTGCAGCCAGAAACAGCTCCCTCTCTAATGCGGCCAGGAGAGCAGTCTGGCTTAGATCCTGGTCGGGGGATAGCTTTGCTTTAGAAGGGTTATGTGCCATCCCTTTCTCGGGCCAGAGGGTGTTTGGTCCAGCCCTTGATAATATCCTTGAGCTGGTGTCCAATAAGAATAAGGGATTCCCGGAAGGAAAACCCAGGCGGCCCCAGTCCTTTCGGAGAGGCTCCTTCAGAGGACAGACGGAGTTTAGGGGTCGGGCGAGGTCTAATAAAAGCTCCTACAATGGCTCCTTCAGCCAAAGTGGGAGGAACAGAGGTCCCCCATTTTCATCAACATCTAGATCGAGGAGACAATGACGCCATAGGCATTGGGGGGAGACTTCGCCACTTTGCAGCAAACTGGTCCCGAGTCACCAACAATCAGTGGGTTCTCAGAACCATCAGGGAAGGCTACAGGATAGAGCTCTATTCTCCTCCCCCCGACATATATTGCCCCCACCGTCGTCCGGGAGGACTCCGCAATGTGGTCGGATCTTCAGGACATGTTAGATTCAGGGGTCATAATACCAGTTTCACCATCAGAAAGAGGGAGAGGGCACTACTCTTCCCTGTTTGCAATCACAAAGAAATCCGGCGAGGCCCGCACCATCATAAACCTGAAGCCACTAAATACTTGGGTCAGATACAGGAGGTTCCGGATGGAATCAATCCGATCCGCAATTCCCCTAATAGACAGGGACGCAGTTATGTGCACCCTAGACCTAAAAAAGGCGTACTATCAGGTTCCTATCCATCCCTCATCCCAAAGCCTACTAAGGTTCGCGATCAGCTTACCAGCCCGGACCTGCCATTTCCAGTTCCAGGGTCTTCCATTCGGGTTGGCCTCAGCTCCCAGGATCTTTACGAAACTGGTGGTAGAGGTGGTGGCCTACCTGAGAGATCAGGGTATCGTGATTGTTCCGTACCTGGACGACTTCTTACTGGTGGCAAGATCCAAAGAAGCGCTCATCCGAGACAGGATCCGAACAACTACCGTAATGGAGTTCCTGGGCTGGGTGATCAACTGGGAGAAGTCGGACCTCACACCAGAAAGGTATTCCTGGGAGTCCTCCTAGACTCAGCCGACAGAATATCCTGGCTACCCGAGCAGAAGCAGAAGACCATTCAGGCCAGAACCAGAGGCCTGTTGAAGCATCAATGCTCCATAAGAGAAGCAATGGAGGTCCTGGGCCTCATGACGGCCTGCATCCAGTGCGTCCGATGGGCCCAATTCCACTCGCGATTGTTACAAAGAGAAATCCTCGCGAGGTGGGACAGGAGTCAGGCGTCGCTAGACAAACCCCTAAGGCTCTCAGGACGAGTAAAGGAGTCCCTTCGCTGGTGGTCACAATCCAGGAACCTTCAGGTGGGCGTGCATTGGACAACCTCTCCATACGTGGTAGTCACCACAGACGCAAGTGCGTGGGGATGGGGAGCCCACATAGAAGGGAAGATCTTCCAGGGGAAGTGGCCAGCAAGCATCAAGGCCAGATCCTCCAATTTCAAGGAACTCTTCGCGGTCTGGGAAGCGTTGCGGAGAAACCGGTCGGTACTAAAGAGTCGTCATGTCCGCATATTATCCGACAATACAATGACAGTGGCATTCCTGAAACACCAGGGAGGAACCAGACATCAACCACTACAGGCACTGGCGGAAAAGATATTCACGTGGGCAGAACGAACAGTCCGATCCGTGACCGCGGTACATCTAGAGGGTTCCCAAAACGAAGTGGCAGACTACCTGAGCAGACAACAGATCCACCCGACAGAGTGGGAATTGAACGTAGAAATCTTCGACCAGCTTTGTCAGCGCTGGGGGACCCCCAGTATAGATCTCTTCGCAAGCCGGAAGAACTCGAAGGTTCCCAGATTCTACTCCCTAAATCCGATGGACCACCCAGAAGGCGTAGACGCCCTGAGTCAGACTTGGGGAGAATCCCTCTCTTATGCGTTCCCACCACTGGCCCTCATACCGGCAGTGCTCAGGAAGATACGCGAGGACCACGCAAGAGTGATATTGATAGTGCCATACTGGCCGAGGAGAAGCTGGTTTCTCCTTCTAGGAGCCATGGCAGTAGAAGATCCAGTCGAACTGCCCCTGTGGGAGAACATCATCCACCAGGGCCCGATCCACCACCCGGACCCAGCAAGACTCCATCTATCGGCTTGGATCCTGAGAGGGACATCCTGAAGGCAAAAGGATTGTCGGAGCAGGTCATATCCACCCTACAGGCCAGTAGGAAGCCGGTGACATCGGCAATTTATCGGAAGATATGGAAAAGATTCTGTCTGGAGGGTGGCAGGTCCGAGCTCGTGGCAGGCACCCCTGATCTCCCTAACATACTAGGGTTCCTGCAGGCAGGTTTTAATAAAGGCCTCAAGCCCAGCACTCTAAAAGTCCAGGTTTCAGCCTTGAGCGCCTTCTTCGATTACCAGTTAGCTGCACATCCCTGGGTGATAAGGTTTATAAAAGCCACACAGCGCCTGCGCCCCACGATTAGGCAGCTCACCCCGCCATGGGACCTGGGCCTGGTACTTCGGTTCCTCTGCTCGGACACTTTCGCCCTTAGTGAGAAGATAGCCATCCCTGCTCTCACTCGTAAAACGGCCTTCCTAGTAGCCATTACCACGGCCAAAAGAATAGGGGAGATCCAGGCCCTATCCACTAAGGACCCATACCTCCAGATAAGAGAGGACCGTATAATCCTAAGGTTAGACCCGGCATTTACCCCGAAGGTAGCCTCTACAAGAAATCTGAACCAGGAGGTAGTGTTACCCTCTTTCTGCGATAATCCCCGAAATGAGAAGGAGCGGCGGCTCCACTCGCTAGACGTGAGGCGCGCAGTTATAGAATACCTAGAGGCCACCAATAGTTGGCGTGTCGACCCGAACCTGTTCGTCCTCTTTGGAGGTAGGAATAAAGGGAAGAAGGCCTCTAAGGCGTCCATCGCTCGTTGGATTACCTCAGTAATCTCGGATGCCTACCAAGCTGAAGGCGCCAGCCCGCCAGATTCCTTAAAAGCCCACTCTACGAGGGCGGTATCGGCCTCATGGGCCGAGCGGGCGGGGGCGTCAGTTGATCAGATCTGTCGAGCGGCAACCTGGGCTAGTCTTAATACATTCTGCAAACACTACAAACTAGATGTGTTAGCTGGTCAACAAACCGCATTTGGGAGAAAAGTTCTCCAGGCGGTAATCCCACCCTGAGGAGGTGCTTTGGTACTCTCCATGGTGCGGTCAGGTGGACGTCCTGGAAAATAGGTATTAGACCTACCGGTAATGTTTCCAGGAGTCCATCCTGACAGCACGGGTAGTTCCCTCCCTGTTATGTTATACTACGTTGTGTTATGTTATACTGCAATGTATTATGTCATGTCATATGCTGTAATATGATCGTTTCATTAAACCGTTTCTAGTATCATCCACCTTGTGGTACTTGTCAAATCACTGAGGGAAAGGGGGTGGGACATGGCCTTTTAACCTCTCGTGTGCTTTCCTGTCCCTGTAAGGAGGAGGAGGACGTCCTCCATGGTGCTGTCAGGATGGACTCCTGGAAACATCATTACCGGTAGGTCTAATACCTATTTTTTGCATCGCTTTATTCTGCGAGCTATAACTTTTTAATTTTTTCGCTGATGACGCTGTATGGCTGCTCGTTTTTTGCGGGACAAGATGACGTTTTCAGCGGTACCATGGTATTTATATGCGTCTTTTTGATCGCGCGTTATTGCACTTTTTGTTCGGCGGTATGATAAATCATTTTTTGCTTCGTTTTATAATTTTTAAGGGGTTCGCTAAAGGGGTTAACTAATGGGACAGTTTTACAGGGCAGGTCGTTACGGAAGCGGCGATACCAAATGTGTACTTTTATTGTTTTTCTTTTATTTTGTTTTTTATTTCCAAAAAATGAATTTGACTATTTTTTTTTTTCTAATTTTATGTACCGATTTTTTTTTTTTTTTTTTTTTTTTTTTTTTATTAGGTTGTCTCGGGGGACATCACTGTCCTGTGACAGATCGCTGATCTGTCACATCACAGATCACTGTGACAGATCAGCAATCTGTCACAGGCATAGACGCAGACTTACTCATGCCTGCGCTTTGCAGGCACTGAGGAAGTCGGCTCCCTACAGGCCCCCGAAGGTCCCCGTCGCCATCTTGGATCCGGTGACCTGTAGGGAAAGAGACCCCTGCAGCAGCGCTGCACATTGCGCTGCTGTGGGGGGCTCAGGGAAGCACAGAGGGAGCCCCCTCCTTGCCGATGCTTCACTTTAACCCCCGGTACACCGCGATCGTGTTTGATCGCGGTGTGTAAGGGGTTAACGTGTCAGGGGCTGTCCGTGACCACCCCTGACACATTGTGCCGGGTATCAGCTGTGATAATCAGCTGACACCCAGCCGCGATCAGCGGCGCTCACCACGTGAGCGCCGCTGATCTCACTAGACGTACTATTCCGTCTTTGGGACTTAGGTCCCAGGTCACATGGACGGAATAGTACGTCCAATGTAGGTAAGGGGTTAAAAAAGAAATTGCTGTTAGCATTTTAGGAGGTTTAAAAATATAATAAAATAACATTTTACAAATGGTACTGATTTAAGGCAGACATGAGGGAAAATGTTATTTATTAATGGTCTTCTATGGTATGACTATCTGGATTAACCCACTCCCGACCTGTGACACAGCGTATGCGTCATGAAAGGCGGTGCCAATCCGACCCATGACGCATACCCTGTGTCATGAATTCAAAGCCCCCCTGCGGGTCAGGTGACCGGGGTCAATGAAAGGTCACCTGACCCGCAGATACAGGGGGCTTTGTAATTCACCACAGGGGGCGTGGCTTCGCCCCCACGTGGCTATGATCACTCTGATTGGCTGTTAAAAGTGAAACAGCCAATTGGAGTGATAGTAATATTTCATCAATGAAAATTGATGAAATATTACAATCCAGCCATGGCCGATGCTGCTGTAGCATCGGACATGGCTGGAGACACCGATTCGACCCCCACCGGCGATCGCCCCCCTCGCCACTGAATGACAGCGGGGATCTGCCGCCGCTGTCATCTGCCCCCCCTCCCATTCCCTCTGCTCCCCGCCAGCCTCCGATCCCCCCGGCACCTTCTAAGTCCCCCTTTCGCTCCCGGTGTTCGGCGGGTCCAGTTCATGGGCGCTGCCATCTTGGAAAATGGCGGGCGCATGTGCAGTGCGCCCGCCCGAATCTGCCGGCTGCAGATTCCGTTATTTCATTTTGATCACTCTCACAGTGATCAAAATAAAATAAAAAGTAAATAAACCCCCCGTTTATCACCCCCATATGTAGGCATAACTAATAAAATAAAGAAAATATTTTTATTTTTCCGTTAGGGTTGGAATGAGGGTTAGGGTTGTGATTAGGGTTAGGGATGTGTTGGGGTTAGGGCTGTGGTTAGGGGTGTGTTGGGGTTAGGGTTGAAGTTAGAATTGATGGGTTTCCACTGTTTAGGCACATCAGGGGGTCTCCAAACGCGATATGGTGCAACCATTGATTCCAGCCAATTCTGCGTTCAAAAGGTCAAACGGTGCTCCCTCCCTTCCAAGCCCCGACGTGTGCCCAAACAGTGGTTTACCCCCACATATGGGATATCAGCGTACTCAGGAAAAATTGCACAACAACTTTTGGGGACTAATTTCTCCTGTTACCCTTGGGAAAATAAAAAATTGGGGGCTAAAAAATTATTTTTGTGGAAAAAAAATTATTTTTTCATTTTCACGTCTCTGCATTATTAACTTCTGTGAAGCACTTGGGGGTTGAAAGTGCTCACAACACGTCTACATAAGTTCCTTGGGGGGTCTAGTTTCCAAAATGGGGTCACTTGTGGGGGGTTTCCATAGTTTAGGTACATCAAGGGCTCTGCAAATGTAACATGATGCCCGCAGACCATTCCATAAAAGTCTGCATACCAAAACGTCACTACTTCCCTTCCGAGCCCTGACGTGTGCCCATACAGTGGTCATCCCCCACATATGGGGTATCAGCGTACTCAGGACAAACTGGACAACAACTTTTGGGGTCCAATTTATCCTGTTACCCTTGTGAAAAAAAATATTGCGGGCTAAAAATCATTTTTTTGAGGGAAAAAAAATGATTTTTTATTTTCACGGCTCTGTTATAAACTTCTGTGAAGCACAAGGTGCTCACCACACATCTAGGTAAGTTCCTTGGGGGTCTAGTTTCCAAAATGGGGTCACTTGTGGGGGGTTTCTACTGTTTAGGCACACAGGGGCTCAGCAAATGTAACATGACGCCCGCAGACCATGCCATCAAAGTCAACATTTCAAAATGTGACTACTTCCCTTCCGAGCCCCGACGTGTGCCCAAACAGTGGTTCCCCCCCACATTTGGGGTACCAGCGTACTCAGGACAAACTGGACAACAACTTTAGGGGTCCAATTTATCCTGGTACCCTTGTGAAAATAGAAAATTGCCGACTAAAAAATTTTTTTTTTTAGGAAAAAAAAAAGATTTTTTATTTTCACTGCTCTGCATTATAAACTTCTGTGAATCACCTGGGGGTTCAAAGTGCTCACTATGCATCTAGATAAGTTCCTTAGGGGGTCTAGTTTCCAAAATGGGGTCATTTGTGGGGGAGCTCCAAAGCTTAGGCACACAGGGGATCTCCAAACACGACATGGTGTCCGCTAACGATTGGAGCTAATTTTCATTTCAAAAAGTCAAATGGCGCTCATTCCCTTCTGTGCTCTGCCGTGCGCCCAAACAGTGGCCCCCCCACATATGGGGTACCAGCGTACTCAGGACAATCTGGACAACAACTTTTGTGGTCCAATTTCTCTTGTTACCCTTGTGAAAATAAAAAATAGCGTGCTAAAAAAATCATTTTTGAGGAAAAAAAATGATTTTTTATTTTCACTGCTCTACGTTATAAACTTTTGTGAAGCACTTGGGGGTTCAAAGTGCTCACTACACATCTATATAAGTTCCTTAAGGGGTCTAGTTTCCAAAATGGTGTCACTTGTGGGGGAGCTCCAATGTTTAGGCACACGGGGCTCTCCAAACGCGACATGGTGTCCGATAACAATTGGAGCTAATTTTTCATTCAAAAAGTCAAATGGTGCTCCTTCCCTTCCGGGCCCTGCCGTGCACCCAAACAGTGGTTTATGACCACATATGAGGTATTGGTGTGCTCAGGAGAAATTGCCCAACAAATTTTATGATCCATTTTATCCTGTTGCCCATGTGAAAATGAAAAAACTGAGGCTAAAAGATAATTTTTGTGAAAAAAAAAAAGACTTTTTTTTTTTCTTACAGATCAATTTGAGAAGCACCTGGGGGTTCAAAGTGATCAGTATGCATCTAGATAAGTTCCTTGGGGGGTCTAGTTTCCAAAATGGGGCCACTTGTGTGGGAGCTCCAGTGTTTAGGCACACAGCGACTCCAAACGCGACATGGCAAGCGCTAAATATTCCAGCATATTTTCCATTCAAAAAGTCAAATGGTGCTCCTTCCCTTCTGAGCCCTGCCGTGCGCCCAAACAGTGGTTTATGACCACATATGAGGTATCGTGTACTCAGGGGAAATTGCCCAACATATTTTATGATCGATTTTATCCTGTTGCCCATGTGAAAATGAAAAAATTGATGCTGAAAGAAAATTTGTGTTGGAAAAATTAAAATGTCCATTTTTTTCTTCCACATTGCTTTAGCTGCTGTGAAACACCTGAAGGGTTAATAATCTTCTTGAATGTAGTTTTGAGTAGCTTGAGGGGTTCAGTTTTTAGAATGGTGTCACTTTTGGGTATTTTCTGCCATATAGACCCCTCAAAGTGACTTCAAATGTGAGGTGGTCCATAAAAAAAAATGGTTTTGTAAATTTTGTTGTAAAAATGAGAAATCACTGGTCAACTTTTAACCCTTATAACTTCCTATCAAAAAAATATTTTGCTTCCAAAATTGTACTGATGCAAAGTAGACATGTGGGAAATGTTATTTAGTAACTATTTTGTGTCACATAACTCTCTAGTTTAACAGAATAAAAATTCAAAATTTGAAAATTGCGAAATTTTCACCAAATTTCTGATTTTTTCACAAACGCAAAAATTATCGACCTAAATTTAGCACTAATATGAAGCCCAATATGTCACGAAAAAACAATCTCAGAATCGCTAGGATGCGTTGAAGCGTTTCAGAGTTATTACCTCATAAAGGGACAAGGTCAGAATTGCAAAAAATGGCCAGGTCATTAACCCCTTACCTACAATTGACGTAATATTCCGTCCATGTGTCCATGGACCTAATTACCATGGACGGAATATTACGTCATCGCGATCAGCGGCGCCCACGTGGTGAGCGCCGCTGATCGCGGCCGAGTGTCAGCTAATTATCATAGCTGACACCCGGCACAATGTGTCAGGGGCGGTCACGGACCGCCTCCGACACGTTAACCCCTTGCACACCGCGATCAAACGCGATCGCGGTGTACCGGGGGTTAAAGGGAAGCATCGGCAGGGAGGGGGCTCCCTCCGTGCTTCCCTGAGCCCCCCACGGCAGCGCAATGTGCAGCGCTGCTGCGGGGGGCTCTTTCCCTACAGGCCCCCGGATCCAAGATGGCGACGGGGGCCTGCAGGGAGCTGACTTCCTCACTGCCTGCAAAGCGCAGGCATGAGGAAGTCTGCAGCAGTGCCTGTGACAGATCGCTGATCTGTCACAGTGATCTGTGATGTGACAGATCAGCGATCTGTCACAGGACAGTGATGTCCCACCTGGGACAAGGTAATAAAGTAAAAAAAAAAAAAAAAAAAAAAGTGTTAAAAATAATAAAAAAAAAATCGCTAAATAAATCAGTAAAAAAAAAAAAATATTCCCCAATAAATCCATTTTTTCAAAATAAAAAAAAACAAAAACAATAAAAGTACACATATTTGGTATCGCCGCGTCCGTAATGACCTGCCCTATAAAACTGTCCCATTAGTTAACCCCTTTAGCGAACCCCTTAAAAAATAAAAATAAAAAACGAAGCAAAAAATAATGATTGATTATCATACCACCGAACAAAAAGTGCAATAACGCGCGATCAAAAAGACGCATATAAATATGCATGGTACCGCTGAAAACGTCATCTTGTCCCGCAAAAAACGATCCACCATACAGCATCATCCGCAAAAAAATAAAAAAGTTATAGCTCGCAGAATAAAGCGATACAAAAATAATTATTTTTTATATAAAATAGTTTTCATTGCAAAAAACCGACAGAACATAAAAAAACGACCTAAATGAGGTATCGCTGTAACCGTACTGACCCGAAGAATAAAACCGCTTTATCAATTTTACCGCACGCGGAACGGTGTAAACGCACCCCCCCAAAAGAAATTCATGAAACGCTGGTTTTTGTGCATTCTGCGTCCCAAAAATCGGAATAAAAAGCGATCAAAAAATGTCACGTGCCCGAAAATGGTACCAATAAAAACGTCAACTCGTCCCGCAAAAAATAAGACCTCACATGACTCGGTGGGTCAAAATACGGAAAAATTATAGCTCACAATATGTGGTGATGCAAAAACTATTTTTACAATAAAAAGCGTCTTTTAGCGTGCGACAGCCGCCAAACATAAAAACCGCCATAAATCGTAAATCAAACCCCCCGTTATCACCCCCTTAGTTAGGGAAAAATAATAAAACTAAAAGAAAATGTATTTATTTCCATTTTCCCGGTAGGGTTAGGGCTAGGGCTAGGGTTAGGGCTAGGGCTCAGATTAGGGTTAGGGGTGTGTTGAGGTTCGGGTTGGAGTTAGAATTGGGGGTTTCCACTGTTTGGGCACATCAGGTGCTCTCCAAAGGCAACATGGCGTCTGATCTCAATTCCAGCCAATTCTGCGTTGAAAAAGTCAAATGGTGCTCCTTCCCTTCCAAGCTCTGCCATGTGCCCAAACAGTGTTTTACCCCCAAATGTAGGGTATCAGCCTACTCAGGACAAATTACAAAACAACTTTTGGGGTCCAATTTCTCCTGTTACCCTTAGGAAAATAAAAAATTGGGGGCAAAAATAAAATTTTGCGGAAAAAAATGTTTTTTTTATTTTCACGCCCAGGCGTTATAAACTTCTGTGAAGCACTTGGGGGTTCAAAGTGCTCTCCACACATCTAGATAAGCTCGGTGGGGGGTCTAGTTTCCAAAATGGGGTCACTTGTGGGGAGTTTCAATAGTTTAGGTACATTAGGGGCTCTCCAAACGCATATGACACCCGCATACCAATCCATCAAAGTCTGCATTCCAAAACGTCACTACTTCCCTTCCGAGCCCCGACGTGTTCCCATACAGTAGTTTTCTCCCACATATGAGGTATCAGCGTACTCAGGACAAATTGGACAACAACTTTTGGGGTCCAATTTCTCCTGTTACCCTTGGGAAAATAAAAAAAATGGGGACTAAAAGATGATGTTTGTTGAAAAAATACGATATTTTTATTTTCACGCCCGGTCGTTATAAACTTCTGTGAAGCACTGGGGGGTTCAAAGTGCTCACCACACATCTAGATAAGTTCATTAGGGGGTCTAGTTTCCAAAATGGGGTCACTTTTGGGGGGTTTCCACTGTTTAGGTACATCAGGGGCTCTCCAAACGCAACATGACACCCGCAGACCATTCCATCAAAGTCTGCATTCCAAAACGTCACTACTTCCCTTCCGAGCCCCGACGTGTGCCCATACAGTAGTTTTCTCCCACATATGAGGTATCAGCGTACTCAGGACAAATTGGACAACAACTTTTGGGGTCCAATTTCTCCTGTTACCCTTGGGAAAATAAAAAAATGGGGACTAAAAGATCATGTTTGTGGAAAAAATACGATTTTTTTATTTTCACGCCCGGACGTTATAAACTTCAGTGAAGCACTGGGAGGTTCAAAGTGCTCACCACACATCTAGATAAGTTCCTTGGGGGGTCTAGTTTCCAAAATGGTGTCATTTGTGGGGGGTTTCTACTGTTTTGGTACATCAGGGGCTTTCCTAACGCGACATGGTGTCCGATCTCAATTCCAGCCAAAAACGTCAAATGGCGCTGCTTCCCTTCCGAGCTCTGCCATACGCCCAAATAGTGGTTTACCCCCACATGTGGGGTATCAGCGTACTCAGGATAAATTGCACAATATCTTTTAGGGTCCTGTTACTTTTGGAAAAATAAGAATTGAGGGTGAAAAGATCATTTTTGTGGAAAAAATATGATTTTTTAATTGTACTGCTGTACGTTATAAACTTCTGTGAAGCCCTTGGGGGTTCAAAGTTCTCACCACACATCTAGATAAGTTCCTTGGGGGGTCTAGATTCCAAAATGGTGTCATTTGTGGGGGGTTTCCACTGTTTTGGTACATCAGGGGTTTTCCAATCGCGACATGGTGTCCGATCTCAATTCTAGCCAAAAACGTCAAATGGCGCTGCTTCCCTTCCGAGCTCTGCTATGCGCCCAAATAGTCATTTACACCCACATATGGGGTATCAGCGTACTCAGGACAAATTGCACAATAACTTTTAGGGTCCTGTTACCCTTGGAAAAATAAAAATTGGGGGTGAAAAGATCATTTTTGTGGAAAAAATATGATTTTTTAATTGTACCGCTGTACGTTATAAACTTCTGTGAAGCCCTTGTGGGTTCAAAGTTCTCACCACATATCTAGATAAGTTCCTTGGGGGGTCTAGTTTCCAAAATGGGGTCACTTGGGGGGGTTTCCACTGTTTAGGTACATCAGGGGCTCGCCAAACGTGACATGGCGTCCGATCTGAATTCCAGCCAATTTTGCATTGAAAAAGTCAAACGGCGCTCCTTCCATTCTGAGCTCTGCCATGCGCCGAAACAGTGGTTCCCCCCCACATATCAGGTATCAGCGTACTCAGGACAAATTGCACAATAAGTCTTGCAGTCCAATTTCTCCTGTTACCCTTGGTAAAATAAAGAAAATTGAACCTGAAGTATTTTTTTTGTGAAAAAAAGTTAAATGTTCATTTTTTTTTTAATATTCAAAAAATTCCTGTGACGCACCTAAAGGGTTAATAAACTTCTTGAATGTGGTTTTAAGCACCTTAAGGGGTGCAGTTTTTAGAATGGTGTCACTTTTGGGTATTTTCTATCATATAGACCCCTCAAAGTGGCTTCAAATGTGAAGTGGTCCCTAAAAATAAAATGGTGTTGCAAAAATGAGAAATCGCTGGTCAATTTTTAACCCTTATAACTTCCTAACAAAAAAAAATTTTGGTTCCAAAACTGTGCTGATGTAAAGTAAACATGTGGGAAATGTTATGTATTAAGTTTTTTGTGTGCCGTATCGCTGTGATTTAAGGGCATAAAAATTCAAAGTTGGAAAATTGCGAAATTTTCAAAATTTTCGCCAAATTTCCGTTTTTTTCACAAATAAACGCAAGTTATTTGAATGCAATTTTACCACTAACATGAAGTACAATATGTCACGAGAAAACAATGTCAGAATCACCGGGATCCATAGAAGCGTTCCAGAGTTATGACCTCATAAAGGTACAGTGGTCAGAATTGTAAAAATTGGCCCGGTAGTTAACGTGCAAACCACCCTTGGTAGTGAAGGGGTTAAGGTCAAAATAGGCTGGGTCATGAAGGGGTTAAAGGGAAAATCATTCAAAATTTTGAAAATTGTTAATTTTTTTTTTCACATTTTTGTAAAATTTATGATGTTTTTTTATAAATAAAACAAAACTTATCAACCTAAATTAACCATTATTATAAATTTTAATGTGTCACGAAAAAACATTTCTCAAAACCCCACTTGGATTTGTTGAAGCGTTCCAGAGTTACTACCACACAAAGTGACACTGGTTAGGTTTTAAAAATTTGGCCCAGTCACTAAGGGGTGCATTAAAGGTGTATTGAATGGGGTGGTGGTCGCATGCATTGCTACTTCAATTTCCTGTGGCTCTGATGGTGAAAACAAGTACATCACATTATTTTCCACATGGCCCTGATCTGGGGATCACTGGGAGTCCCATTGTCATGTCTTCAGAGATCAGCAAGTTATTCCCTATCTGTATGATATAACTTTGATATCAGGGAATAATCCTTTAATTAAAACAAAGTTATCTACCTGAATGCTGCTGATCAACTGCATTATATCATATTGGAATATCACCTGCTACTTTCACCTGGTTGGGTCTGGGTAATCTGGATGCTTTTTTTTTTTTTTTTTTCTCCTAATAAAATGCAACGTTCTCTACCTTGTTCTGATTATATAGAACAGGTTTTTTTCTGGGGTGCAGTTGGGACTGCTTTATAGTAAGTGTGCAAGTACAGTGCTCAATCATTGGCTTCAATGGGGAAGTAAGTATCTTCATTTTGGCTTAAAACACTTTTTTTTTTTTTTTTTTTTGCTGCAGATGAGGTTAAAGAAGTTATTGCGGAGCCAGAGGGGAAACCTGCTGATGAACATACAGAGCCAGAAACGAAGGATGAACCACAAGCAGAGAAAAGTAATATTTCAGTATTTTACAGTATTACTTGTTACTGCCAAACTTTTTAGAAATTGGTTAATGGTAGAGATCATGTCTAGCAGTAAAGGTTTTCAGATTCCACGCATTCAAGTTCAAAGAGACTACACTGTCCAGAAGACTTACAGTATGTTTACTTTTTTTTTTTTTAGTTTGTAGTGCTTAATCTTTTTAGTACATATCCTTCACCGTTGAAAGGACTGTCATAGGATTCACAAATTCTTCTTTTCTTGAAATAATTTAATTAATCTGATCATGTGACCGAAGTGTTCAGCGTAACCTTTGTATTTCGCAGTCAGCCAGCCCTCTTTACACAATGCTGTGGAGCACCTATAGGAAGATCTTGATCTGATAAAACAATATTGATGTGTCCTATCCTTTACTATTTGAAGCTTCTTTAAAAAAGCGCCCCAGCAATTATTTTTACACACATAATGCTTTCTCACCATCAATATTCTCACTATTTTAACTTTCAATCCCAACTCTGCAATATCTCTGCATCTCTCTCCCCTCTTCATTATATAAAGTTGTTTAGTGCTCCCCAGTCTGACTGCCAGTCCAGTACATGCTCTAATGTGTAGACATGAAGTCAGCATCTGAGTTACTGTGAAGTGCAGGATGACTTGATTATCAATTCTCCTAGCATCTTTCTTTCGCCACCAAACTCTGCTCACATTGTCCATCTGTATCTCTTCCCATTTTGTCTTTAGCTTTAATTTTTCTTTTAAATCACAGCACAGTTTTTCAAGAATAGAATGCAAAAGTAATGCTGCTGTTAATATGATCAGAAAAGACAGTTTTTATTTTAGACACTTTCATAAATCTGTTTATCTTTTCTACTTTAACACAGCAGTGATACAGTAGGTGAGACAGGCCAAAGCTGCATAACATGCAACACACAAGCTCTGCTGGGTACATAACACGCAACAGTGTCTATCATGTATAAATATATGAGCAGCACGGTGGCTCAGTGGTTAGCACTGCTGCCTTGCAGCGCTGGGGTCCTGGGGTCAAATCCCACCAAGGACAAAATCTGCAAAGAATTTATGTTCCTCCTGAGTGTTTGAGGGTTCCCTTCCATAATCCAAAGATATACAGATAGGGAATTTAGATTGTGAAATGGGGACAGTGCTTCCGTAAGAATTGTCTTCACCGGGCAACCCCTTTAAAGCAATGAAGTATCTTACATATTTGCAATCACTTCAATTGAGAAACACCTTCTCTCAGCATGAAACATGATAAGCTTTACTGTATGCAGGTTTATGTGTTACACATTTTTCACCTGAATGTGAATGCATGGCGTTGTATGACACGTGTGCGAGGGCACACATACTGACACTTGGTATGGACATAGGTAATTAGTAGTGATTAGCGAACGTGCTCAGATAAAGTTTTATCAGAGCATGCTCGTACATGTTTGTTAAGCACTCCCTGCATGTGTTGCAGCTGTCTACCAGCTACGAGACATGCAGTCTCGGGGACTCAAACATATTTTTCGAGCATGCTGAAGACACGAGGTTAGCACACAAGCATGCTGGGATAACACCTTATCCGAGCACGTTTGCTCATCACTAGTAATTAACGTGTTTATTCTGAAACCACATTCATATTTTTCTTCTGTCTGAACAGGTGAACTTTCCCAGCGGAAACGCTCTAAATCTGAAGATTTGGACAGCCAGAGCTCAAAAAGAAGGCGGTTTGAAGGTGAAGAGTATGAGGCAGAACTAAAAGTTAAAATTACAGCAGGCAATGATCTGAATGAGAAGCTGCAGAAGGTACAGTAATAAAGTAGTAATAATCTTTTTATATAGCGCCAACATATTCTGCAGCGCTTTACAGTTTAACAGTTTCAAAATAGTCATAAGTAACATTAACAATACAATAATTAAATTTAAATAAGATGACCCTGCTCGTGAGAGCTTACAATTTACAATGAGGTGGGGGAGATACAAAGTACAGGTGTGTATTTACAGTGATGTATTTACAATGATGGTCCTGCCATCTTGAGAAGGTGGGGGATGGAGATAGTGAATGGGCTACACACGCACACTTACACATAAAATGACTTTGATTAGTGAACGTGATAGGCTGCTCTGAACAGATGTCTTTTGAGGGAGCGCCTAAAACTGTGCAAATTGTGGATAGTCCTAATTTCTTGGGGTAGAGCATTCCAGAGGATTGGCGCAGCGCGGGAGAAGTCTTGTAGTCGGGAGTGAGAGGTGCGGATTAGTGCAGAGGTTAGTCGAAAGTCTTCTGCAGAGCGCAGCAGTCGGCTAGGCCGATAGACAGAAATGAGGGAGGAGATGTAGGGGGGTGCCGCACTGTGTAGAGCTTTGTGGGTGAGAACAAGTACTTTGAATTGGATCCTATAATGAATGGGCAGCCAGTGTAACGATTGGCGAAGAGCGGACGCGTCCGAGTACCGATTAGCCAGATGGATGACCCTGACTGCTGCATTAAGAATGGACTGGGGAGGCCAATTAATAGAGCATTGCAGTAGTCCATGCGGGAGTGGATCAATGCGATAGTGAGGATTTTTGTTTCCATGGTGAGAAAAGGGCGAATTCTGGAGACGTTCTTTAGGAGTAAGCGGCAAGAGCGTGCAAGAGATTGTATATGGGATGTGAAGGAGAAATTGGTGTCAAACATAACACCCAGACAGCGTGCCTGCTGCCGGGGTGTTATTATGGTGCCACACACGGAGAGGGAAGTGTCAGATTTAGGGAGGTTAGTAGACGGAGGGAGCAGAAGTTCAGTTTTGGAGAGGTGGTGGCGGTGTGAGCGGCCGCCAGGGCCATAGTCATGGCCCGCCAAGGTGTCTGGTTTAATGCGCCCTGGCCACCCGCACCACATATATAAAGCCTCACTGTCTCACTTGCCTGGTTCTCAGAGGCCTCCCTTAGACGCAGAGACACTTCTTCATATAGAGACAGTCCAATTAACACATTAAACGTAGAACTTTACCTGTTTTCAATCGCAGCGCGTCCACATCAGTTACAGCATCAACACAGTTCTGCACAGTTCACATCATTCACTTTCCCTTTGCTCTTATGTCCTTCGGTTTGTACCCAGGTCGTCCCTTCTCGACCGGTACCGCAGTGTCCTTCCTGTACAGCTTGACTATGTTCAGGAGTTCCCTCGTCCGTTTCGCCCCAGACTTGAGGGCATCTACCCATGTAGTAAGCTATTCAACAAATTTCCAAATGCAACTATGGGCAAAATGACACCTATTATCAGTCAATAATAAACCTAGTGAACAAAAAATATGTGCCCAAAAATAGTCCTAACGGATAAAGTAAATGTAAACTCCGAACAGAATGTGCCAAAAGAAGAAAAGGAGTGCAATACATACAATAAAGTACAATGAAGTACACAACAATATGATAAAGTAAAAATATTTATTAATTACAAATAAGTGTATACAAAAGTTTTTTATATTAAAATTAAGTATATCATACAACCCTAATTAGTATATGTACCCAGTGCAAACCAAAACAGCAAGACTCTTTAATGGCACATAACGAAATTATTTCACACAAAAGTGTTATAATGACCATAAAAAGGCAATACTATTACATATATATAGGCAAAAAGCTTTGATGGCACTAAATAGTCATTTTACACCAAAAATTGTACCAGCCATAGAAACCAATAGCGTTACATGTATATAAAAACCCACCCACAAAATTCTGCCGATAAAAGTACAAAAAAGAGTCAAGTAAAATCACAGCTTCTTAATGCTTACCCATATAGTATGGTGCCTGGTTGCTCTGGAGCCACGTGTCACCCTTGACGCGCGTTTCGCCCTTAGCTTTATCAAAAGGGATACGCTGTATTATTTTTACTTTATCATATTGTTGTGTACTTCATTGTACTTTATTGTATGTATTGCACTCCTTTCCATGTAGTAAGCTGCCACATCTTAGAGCGACCTGCGTTCCTATACTGCTGAACTTCTGACCCCATGACCCTGGATGGCTGCACTTCTTGCTTAAAACGCCATGTATGGGCTCTATGGCCCTGCGCCCTATAAAAAGGAAAAACCCCTCTATCTTATCCACGGTTGGCTCCTCCTAAATAACTATACACTAATGTACCCCCATCTAGTGCTGTAACTGAGGTACTGCACTTTCCCTATTAATAAAGTACAAATAGCAGCACTATATACGGTGTATTAAATACACGGTTTAAAAACATTACAAGGCAGCAATAGACATGCAGTTGTACATTCTGTACTGGGACTTGTTTGGGCACAAGGCAGTTTTTATGACCCCCTTACACAGGCACGATTCAAAAAGTGTTAATGGTACCCAGACCCCTCAATAAATATACAAGGACATTCCTATAAAAAAAAAAGGGGTACCATTTAATATCCCCTTTCCTGGTATATATGGTCCCCTCATCCCCATCCTGATTCACATGGCCCCCCTCATCCCTATCCTGGTGTGCAGGGCCTTCATCTCATCCTAGTATACGTGGCCCCTTCACTATTCTGGAATGCATGGCACCATGAGAAGACATAAAATTAAATACTTAACCTTCCCTGCACTTTCTCAGTGTCCTGCTCCATTGCCAGCACCTGCTTCATGCTTGTAAGCAGCGCCGAGGCAGGGACGTCATGCGCCGTTTGCAAGCCGAAGGGCAGCTGCCAGAATACTTTGTGCTCTGCACGCCGGGACTGTGTGCGTGCAGAGGAGTGGGTTTTCATTGCTCTTCAGTAGTGCTCACATTGTCAGCCGGAGCCGCCTTGCAGCTGCTGGCAGGCGGTCACGTGTGCCACTACTCAAGAGAAATGAATATTCTCTGCATTCCACTCCCATGTTCATGGAATGCGGGGAATATTTATTCCCTTTTTAGTAGCATCACACGTGACCGCCGACAGCTGCAGAGGTAGACCTAGAACAATCATGATGAGCTTTCCAGCAAGTCTTTTACCTCACAGCAGAGCTTACTACAGATCCAGACAGCTCTTCCCTGTTTAGTTCCCTCCATGCTGCTGTTACTTGTCTGTCTTTGCTAAAAAATGAAAGAGCAGGTAGTCCTACCTGTGTGCTGTGTATGGGAGCGCTCACAGCACCTGGTTTCCTTCCACCAACTAACAATGTAATGTAATTATAAAGAGATTATGCAGAGAGAAAATCTGGTGAAAATATAGGGTACTGGTCAGAAATAATGTTATGCCTCATGTACACACAACAGCTTAGTCTGAAAAGTTCTTTTTTTAGAATTGATTGCGAGACAGAAGTCTTAGCAAATCTGCAAATTGTATTTTAATTTTTTTAAAGTTTGTCCTCAGTTTAAAAGGGGAGATTTTTCAAATAATGTTCCTCCTTTTGAAATAAAAACACATTCACTGCCTGCGCCTTTTCAGCAATGTTCGCACCAGGGCTCCTGTGACATTTGGCTTCAGCTCTCATGTGGCATAACAATCAGCAACAGCTATTGGGCTACAGTTCTTTCACTACCATCTGAAGTTCGTCCAAAGAAAATATGAGCCAAGAAGCCTATTTGTGACTGCCGATTAGCTGCTGTGTTCATGTGGCTTAAGTATAATGGGAGACCTGGTGAGGATATCGTTGAAATGATGCCAGTACAGGAGGTGAATACTGTGTTTTTCGGAATATACGACACACTTTTTTTCCTCCCAAATTTGGGGGGGGGGGGGAAATGAGGGTGAGTCTTATAATTGGAATATAACCTTACTGGAGGCGGTGGGGCAGGGTCCCAGGGTCGCTGCTGGAGGAAGCAAAAGTGGCGTGTTGCTGCAGGCTGGGATGAGGGAGTGTTCGGAGGTGTGACACTGCGGGTGTTGGGTGGTGTTGGAGATCCGCCGACATTTTGTGAATACCCGGAGCCCTCACTTCCATGGTTTACATTGCGGTGGACTCTGGAATAATGGACACTGGGGGCGGCGCTTGCGCAGATGGAGATCTTGGTGCTGAGATCTCCTCATCTCCTCCCGAGATCTTGGTGCCGAGATCTCAATCTGCGTATGCGCCGTCCCCCTGCGGCCGTTTTCTTGGAGTCCACCACATTGTAAACCATGGAAGTACGATGGCTCCAGGCTTTCACAAAATGTCAGCTGAGCCCCCGCACCACCGAACACCAGAGTGTCGCACATCCGAACACCACTTTCTCCCAGTCTGGGGTCTGCAGCATCGCCACACTCCTGCTTTCTCCAGCAGCTACCCTGGGACCTCGCTTCATCGCAACCACCAACCTGGTAAGCAATAAGATATATGGATTGTAAGAAACACCACCATTTTATTAAAAAAAAAAAGTTTGTTTTTTTCCATTTTCTCCTCCAAATTTGGAGTGCGTCTTATAATCCGGTGCATCTTATAAACCGCAAAATACGGTATCTGTTATGTTTATTTTACACTAGGAAATATTGCATTTAAGAAAAGGTGGAGACTAAAACTTAAAGTGAACCTGTCACCAGGATTTTGCTAAGTAAATTACAGGCATCGTAAGGTTGGAGCTATTACACTGCCTCAAATGTCATCTTGGCTTTAGAAATCAGTGTTGTGGTCGTTGTCTTCAGTTTTGAGTTAATGAGATGCTCGTGCTTCCATGCAGCCTATAGGCAGTTTTTGGTTTTTTTGTGCTGTAGCCTCATTGTCATCATTATGGCTTAAATGACAGGTCACTGAATCTCCTCTGACCTGCCTCTTAATTTAAATACTGTGCCTGCGCAGTTATTGGTGTGCACGGTAGCATATATCCGCAAGCGATGCTCTCAATGTGCACAAACGATGCCTACCAGTGGCTTTCGCAGATTAAGAGCATCGTTTGCTCCATTTTGCTGAGTTAAACATTTTTTAACTTCTTTTTTTTTTTTTTTTTTTAAGACTACACTATTAACTGCGCAATTGCAGTGTTTAAAATAGGTGGCAAGTCACAGAAGGTTGATTGACCTGTCATTTAAGCAAGAATGAGGACTGGGACCAGGGCACCAAAAATAGACCCACCCACAGGCTGCCCCGAAGCACGAGCATCTCATTAACGCAAAACTGCAAACAAAGATTAAAATGATATTTGGGTTGAAGAAATCCGTTCTTGCGGTTGTAGTTTAATCATTGTAACAGTATCTTTAGTTTACTGCACAAAATCCTGATGACAGGCTCACTTTAAGGATGCTCTTGATATTCAGACCAAGAAATGCTTGTGTGCTCTGTATACATGGATTTCTGCACGCACATATTGTTAAAGTCCATTTTGTTCATTCGTAGGTGATACAGAAAATGTTTGAAGAGAAGCTTGGTGCCTTGCAATGTTTGGACTTTGACAAAGCAATAGCTGAACTGAAATCAAGGGTGGAGAAAATTGAATGCAAGAAACATGAGACTTCTCTGCATTCCATGCAGGTAAGCTTTCTGTACATTCTGCTCACAATGTAGTATTAGAACGCTTCCTACATTGCTATGTACAGGTTTTGCTCAACTGCTTCCCATCACTGCACTGCCTATTGACGTTTTCCATTTTGATGTCAATAGGCATACTATGATTTTCACCTGGAGTAGTGATTTCTGGGGGACAGAGAGGTCCTCTCTCATCACAAAATCTTTCCTCTCTGCCAGCACCTGACTGACAACCTGTGTCTAATTCGTTGGCTTATAGGACTTGTGAACACCATGAATAATGTCTGTGACTGTCTGGCATATCGGGTGTGCATGTAATTTATGTGTGCAATGCAAGCACCACCTCCTGTCCTCTGTGCTCCATATTCACCCTGCCATCTCTGATTGTCCTGTGTATCGGGCATTTGACACCACTAGCACTCCAATCCCCAGCCCCCTTTCCATGCTTACTGTCATTATACTACATTTCATGCGTGTATACTAATTGTCACATGATGCGCTGGTACACCCTCATCCTCCCTGTTTTGTTAGCCAGTATTTCCTCCCTGTTTTGTTAATATTTATTTTCAATACTGGCTAAGTTGAATGTAACCTAAAAATGTATTACCAGAATCATGCTGACCTGCACAATAGGATGAACAGGTCATTAATGCCACATGTGTATGCCACAAAAAGAAAACCCATTCTGCCCTGATGTACTCCACACAGCTTACAAATTAATTGAAATTCCTGTAGGCCCCCTGCATAATATTACTACTATGACTTATTTTACTTCTAGATCAATACTGTAAGGATACTTTAGTGACATTGGATTTTGCTTGAGTAGTTTTTGGGCTGCAAGTTTCTTTTGCCATTTCCAATGGCCAAATTATAATCCTTCCCTTCTGAGCTTTGCAGTGTACCCACACATCAGTTTATGATCACATGTGGGGTATTGATATGTTGGAGAGAATTTGTGTAACAGTGTGGGGTCCTTTTCTCTCCTATTACTCCTTGTGAATGAGAACTCTCCGAATCCAGAAATATTCTAGTGAGGAATAAATTTATTTTTTTGTCATACCACTTTGTGCTAATTCCTGTGAACCATCTGCATGGTTAACAAGCTCCCTGAATGTGGTGTTTTTTTTTGTTTTTTTTTTTTGTTTTTCTTTCCACCCCCTCAAAAATTTAAGTTTTTTAAAAATTGCACCACTAAAGTTCAATTCAAAACCGAATTTGTGCCACAAAACATTTTTTTTTTTTTTTTTTTTTTTTTTCATTAAAATGTTAAAACTTTAGCAGCAAATTTTCATATTTCAGCATCCTAACAAGTGAATAGCATGTTTGGGAAAATAAAAGATGCTGAAGGAATGTAGACATATTGTACACTAAGAACTATTTTGTGTGGTATGACTTATTGTTTCAAGGGCATAAACTTTTGAAAATTGTTGGCACATGTCTGCCTGATTTGAAAAAAGGGGCATTTTCTGGCAGGTCAATCCAAGTGGAACTGAAAGGGGGGAGATAGAGTATATATATATATATATATATATATATAATTATATTATAATTTTTTTTCTTCTCTTTTTAGGCTAAAATTACTCGTTTAACCAAACGGTTTGGAGCAGCAAAAGAGGACCTAAAGAAGAGATCAGAAGTAAGATTCCTTATCCTATCACCACCATAAGCGGTTGCATGTTGAGGACCAGAAAACTTCAAATACATGTTTGCTTTAGTAAATACTTTCATGCCCTGTGAAATAGCATCTCTCAAGCATCTTTCTCATAAATCTCCATTGCGTCATTCCTTTGTTCTTTCGAAATATTGATAGATAAATAGTCAAATATAAGGTGTTTCCCTACAGTGTGACACCAACATCCAGATTCTAGCTTATATAGTCGCGTTGTTAAAAAATTTTCAAAATTGTGAAGTGTGTGTAAGAATCTTATAGGAGCGGTCTTTGGGATTGTATACCCCAAACGCATGTATGATAATTGGGTTGGCGCCGCACTTACAGCTCTCCTGCATCTCTCCCTATTCCTCGCCTGCTGCCAGCCTCCTGTTTGACTATCAGGTCTCTGAAACAAACAAAACCAGTCAGTCAGAGACATTAAGCAGGCATCCTCGTGGGAAATAAGGAGAGAAGCAGGAGAACTGAAAGTGCAGGGCCCACCTGCAGCATTTGTGGTTTATTGGAATGCCAAAATCACCTAATGGTGGTAAACACATTCTTAAAGTCAGTGATTCCACCATTGCATGAACAAGTGTGTTTGTACTGTGGACTCGTGCTATACATTATTAGCTTGATGTTACACCTAATTTGGCTGATGTATTTACTTTCAAACTCCATGTCAGAATGAATGTAAAATCCTAATAATGAGGATCACTATGTTATGATTCTAGTTTAAAGAATGAGTTGAATCACAAGTCTGAGTTCAGTCTCCACATCCAGTCTAGTTGATGGCTTCAGCTTGTACAGTCATGGCCAAAAGTTTTGAGAATGACACAAATATTATATTTTCACATGATCTGCTGCCCTCTGGTTTTTATGTGTGTTTGTCAGATGTTTTTATCACATACAGAAATATAATTGCAATCATATTATGAGTAACAAAAGGTTATATTGACAGTTAGAATGAGTTAATGCAGCAAGTCAATAT
Organism: Dendrobates tinctorius; assembly: GCF_039654945.1. Lineage (NCBI taxonomy): Eukaryota > Metazoa > Chordata > Amphibia > Anura > Dendrobatidae > Dendrobates > Dendrobates tinctorius. The sequence goes on along the minus strand of NW_027361762.1, from coordinate 13,101,951 downwards.
TTGCAGTGTTGACCCTTCTTCTTCAGGACCTCAGCAATTCTCCCTGGCATGCTCTCAATCAACTTCTGGATCAAATCCTGACTGATAGCAGTCCATTCTTGCAAAATAAATGCTTTTATTTTGTCTGAATTTGAAGGTTTTTGTTTGTCCACCCGTCTCTTGATGATTGACCACAAGTTCTCAATGGGATTAAGATCTGGGGAGTTTCCAGGCCATGGTCCCAAAATCTCTGTTTTGTTCCCTGAGCCATTTAGTTATCACCTTTTGCATTATGGCAAGGTGCTCCATCATGTTGAAAAAGGCATTGTTGATCGCCAAACTGCTCTTGGACGGTTGGGAGAAGTTGCTCTTGGAGGACATTCTGGTACCATTCTTTATTCATGGCTGTGTTTTTAGGCAAGACTGAGAGAGGGCCCATTCCCTTGGCTGAGAAGCAACCCCACACATGAATGGTTTCAGGATGCTTGACAGTTGGCATGAGACAAGACTGGTGGTAGCGCTCACCTGGTCTTCTCCGAATAAGCCGTTTTCCAGAAGTCCCAAACAATCGAAAAGGGGATTCATCAGAGAAAATGACTTTACCCCAGTCCTCAGCGGTCCACTCCCTGTACCTCTTGCAGAATATCAGTCTGTCCATGATGTTTTTTCTGGAGAGAAGTGGCTTTTTTGCTGCCCCCGTTGAGACCAGGCCTTCCTCCAAGAGTCTCCGCCTCACAGTGCGTGCAGATGCACTCACACCTGCCTGCTGCCATTCCTGAGCAAGCTCTGCACTGCTGGTAGCCCGATCCCGCAGCTGAAACACTTAAGAGACGGTCCTGGCGCTTGCTGGTCTTTCTTGGGCACCCTGGAGCCTTTTTGGCAACAAGGGAACCTCTCTCCTTGAAGTTCTTGATGATGCGATAGATTGTTGACTGAGGTGCAATCTTTCTAGCTGTGATACTCTTCCCTGTTAGGCCATTTTTGTGCAGTGCAATGATGACTGCACGTGTTTCTTTCGAGATAACCATGGTTAACAGAAGAGAAACAATGATGCCAAGCACCAGCCTCCTTTTAAAGTGTCCAGTGGTGTCATTCTTACTTAATCATGACAGATTGATCTCCAGCCCTGTCCTCATCAACACCCACACCTGTGTTAATGGAGTAATCACTGAAACGATGTTAGCTGGTCCTTTTAAGGCAGGGCTGCAATGATGTTGAAATGTGTTTTGGGGGATAAAGTAAATTTTCTAGGCAAATTTTGACTTTGCAAGTAATTGCTGTTAAGCAGATCACTCTTTATAACATTCTGGAGTATATACAAATTGCCATTAGAAAAAATGAAGCAGTAGACTTTGTAAAAATTAATATTTGTGTCATTCTCTAAACTTTTGGCCATGACTGTACTGAGCAGTGTGAGATCTCAGGAGTGGAAATCAGAGAGCTGTCAATTGGGCTAAGGGGGCAGAGATTGAATTTGACCTTTTTTAAAAAAAAAAAAAATTATATATATATATATATATATATATATATATATATATATATATATATATATATATATATATATATATATATATAATTTTTTTATATATATAAAATTCATGTTAGACTGGCTGTGTGTGTAATATATATATATATATATATATATATTACACACACAGCCAGTCTAACATGAATTTTCAAAGTAGGCATACCAGCCTCATCAGATCTATTTAACAACTTCAGATAACAGTTGATCAAATTTTAGCAAGTGACTAAGATGATCTTTGACCTGATACTAAACACACGTGTTAAATAACCCTTTATCTTTCCTTTTTAAAATTCAGTCTACAGTCCAACCTCCTTCTTCTCCAGTAAAATCTGCAGTAAATGATCCTTCTCCAAACCCTAATGTAATGAATATTAGGTGAGATTATTAAATACTTGTTTTTCCTGTTTCTAATTTGTAGGTAATTGTTGTAATTTACAGTGAGACTGGTTTGCCTTGTCTGCACAGACCTCAAGTCACTGGCAGACCGCAGGTCTCCTGAGCCAAACTAATGGCGTCATAGGCTTATGGGAAGGCTGTTGGTTAGTCAGAATTGCAGTCAGTCTGGGCATTGTGTTTCTAAGGCTTGTTTCACATTAGCGTTTTTTTGCGCAGCTTATCGTGCGCTTCCATACGCATGTGTCATGCGGACCTATGTTTAACATGGGGGGCTCAGTAGCGTTTGCACGCGTTCATATACGTTTTCGTGCGCATGAGTTTTTTAAGGTGCGCGCCAGACGCAACCTGTTGCGTTTTTGGGTCAGTCCAACGGTGTTAAAAAAAACGCTTGAGCACGGAATGCTACAAAATAACGCAATACAGTCTATGGGAACGCAGGCGTGTGCCTGGACATGCGCACGCCTGCTTTAAAAAAACGCATGCGTTTTAAGAGTTAACATGGCTTGAAACTGGTTAAAACGCTTGCGCCTAAAAAACGCAAATGCATGCAAAATGCGTGATGCATTTTTTGCATGCCTTTCTATTGCACACGAAGCACTGTGCTAAAAAACGCTAATGTGAAAGTAGCCTTAGACTGTTTCCTAAACTGCAGTCCTCACAGCCTCCAACATGTCATGTTTTCAGGATTTCCTTAGTATTGCACAGATGATGGAATTATTATTTAGGCACCAGAAACTGCTAAAGGTTCTCTAATCTGTGTAATACTAAGGAAATCCTGAAAACATGATGTGTTGGGGCCTTGAGGAAAGGATTTGGGGAACACTGGACTAGGTAACGTGGAAATCTGATTAGGGACTCAACAGTACTCAAATGTATGGCTTCAAATGTTGGATGAATAATAATCTTGATGGCAACCAGATACATTGGAGATGCTGAGGTGCTTAAAGAAACACCCCTCCTCCCATCAAAGTTTTTAGCCTCTTAATATTTTGCAATCATCATATGATATAGCACTATGTACTTACAATTGCTCATTTTGCCTTTTTACCCAGATAATTCTTCTCTTTTTTTTCTATTCGGTCTATGACCTCATGTGATTTAATAACTGATTAGCTGAATCCTTCTAAGCTCTATATAGAAACAGGAGGTCTATTTTCACTGCACGAGTCATGAGTCCCTGCAAAAGTCCCTGGCAGGGGAAGGAGGGAGCCGCTAGGTGAAATGATTCATGCAGGGAAAAGACTTCCTGTTTATACATAGAACAGAGAAAAGAGAAGAATTAACTGTGTAGAAGGGCAAAATGAGCAATTGTAAGTGTACACAGTGCTATATAATACGATTGCAATATATTACGAGGATAAGAACTTTGATGGCTTCTTTAATAGGCTATTCTCATCTTACACATTTATGACACATTCATAAGAGCAGTAACAATTGTCATGTATGGTGCTAAACTAATGCAGCAAGATGACTGGACATGGAAATAAAAATATAGATCTCCTTTCAGGTGATTTATTTGAGAGCAGACTAGAGGTAGGGGAGAGCGAGCTGAGATCTTTTATATATAGGTGTAAATAATTTGGAAAAGGATTGGAGTACATCTTGATGGCACTCCTATGAAAGTCCTGGACAGGGATGAAATCTTGCTGGCTGGCAGCTATTGTAGGGCACTTCTGCGGGTATTAAAAAAAAAAAAAAAAAAATGGACTGGCTAGCGAGAGAGAAATCAGCTGAAACGGAGTTAAAAGTCCTGTGCTGTTACTCGTTACACTGGTTACCTGATTTCCAATTAATGTCTAGCATTCTTTATAATGCTGGACAGCTGCACATCTCCGCTCTTCTCTCCGATCACCTTCCCATGCACTTTACTCAGCCAGTGACCGGTGTAGCTCATCCTCTTATTTTGCCAGTCATACTCATTCTGTGGAGCATGTTTATCTATTGACACCAAAGGGTAGACAGAAGTGAACGCCTCCTAACCGTTATTTTTAGTGCTGACGTGTTAAATATCTCTTCACATTGAGAACCATTGTTCTACATTTTTTATTAAGAATTTTTATCATCTAACTTTAACGTTTTGCAGAAATGTTGGCACAGTGAGGCAAATGTTGGAAACAAAGCGAAATGTGGCAGATCCGGCTCCCGTTAGTATCCAGACATCACCTGCAGGTACGGCACTTTGTGATTGTGGTTACTGAATTAAATGCTGTGTCACAAAAAAATTGAGTAAATGGAAGCCTAAGGCTATGTGCACACGCTGCGGTTTTTGCTGCAGTTCCGCTACGGTTTTGGCCCTGCGGAACCGCAGCAGTTCCGCAGACATGGTACAGTACCATGTAACCCTATGGGTTTTCAAAACTGCAGTGCTCACGCTGCGTTTTTTCTGCAGTTTATAAACCGCAGCATGTCAAATGTTTCTGCGGATTCCGCTGCGGTTTCACACCTTTAACATAGTAGAGGTGCAAAACCGCAGGTCACTTTACCTGCGGTTTTACCTGCGGTTCCGCGGGGAAAAACCCGCAGGTGATTCCGCAGTGTGTGCACACAGCCTAATGCTTGTTGTGTTTTTTATTTTTTTATTTTTTTTTTTTTTAAATCAAAGCTCCATCTTCTACTGCAAGCTCTTCTAGTGTAACACTTCGCACAGCAAACGCCACACAGATGCCCGTAAACCAGTCTCCTCTCAATAATATGCTCCAAAGCCGGCCACCACCTGACTGGAAATTGATTCAGCAAAAAAGTAAGTTCAACTGTGTACAAAATGTGAAATATTTGTGTTTTTTTGGGTTTTTTTTTGCAGCATTAAGCTTGATAAAAATTCTGCTTATTACTTTTTCCTTTTTAAATGAGTTTTTTGTTATTTCTGATGCTCATTTTTCTGCATTAAAAGGGTTGTCCACGTCTTCCTCTGTGATGCAAGTACCCAGAAATAGCCATTAATATCTGGCTAGTACCCAGAGATAGCCGTTAATCAGTGTACGACATGCTGCTGATCTGCCTTTATGTAATTGTTCACATCTGGACACTGCCAGAGCTGTTAACAGCTGATCAGTGGGGGTGCCATTTGTCGGATACCCACCAGTTGGATAACCTATCCTCATCATGTCACCATTATCAAAGTAATGAACAACCCCTTCAATGCTCACAAGTTGTGATTAATATTAATGGAATTCTTTGTTTTTACAGTTAATGCTTCCACTATTGGAGCTTCTCAAAATACTCAGAGCAGTCAGTCAAAATCTATAACACCGGTTACGTCTGCCCCAGTTATAACTCCGGTCCTTTCTGCTCCTACTCCTGCAACAGTTGTTGGAAACAGCCAGGTGTCAACTAGCAACACCCAGCCAGTGTCTGTCTCTCTTCAGTCCTTGCCTGTCATCCTCCACGTTCCACAGCTCCTACAAGGTGCAACAGGGACATTGGTGACTAATCAGCAATCTGGCAGCGTGGAGTTTATCCCAGTCCAAAACCAGTCCACAGTCAATAGTCTTTCAAAAACACCAGTGTCTTTACCTGTAACTAAATCGATGAACAGCCCTTCAATGACCAGCTCAGGCATACAGAGAAATTCTTCAGCAAGTACAGTTAATTCCCCAATGGCTGTGCAGGCTATGCCCATGTCCCATTCAGTTGCTTTATCTTCGAGGCAATCTCTTCCAAATGTTGGAACTACTGGGATTTACAATCAAGCAAGTAATCGAAATACGGCACAACTAAAATCAACAGCACCTACATTCAACAGCTCCTCCACAACTGAAGCTCCTTCTGTGAGCAGATCAGGTGAGCAGATCTAGGCACTTGCGTTACTTTGAAGTTTCGATGGACAAGTCCAGTCTGACAGTAGAAATGGGGCTGGGTTTCTTTGTTTTGTTTTTAACAGCCTATTTTTTTTTATCTTGATACTGGGGTGTCTAATGCATCCTATTTCTTTAATGTGTGTATTGGTGGTAGCAGGATATGCATAAAGTATTCAATTGTTAACTTGCAATATTGCATTCAATTTACAGATTTGCAGAATAACCGGACGACTATGACGATGAGTACTACTACGATGACTGCACCAGCAGAGATTGCTTCCAACAAGCGCAGCTCAGCTGACGGTAGTGCAGTGGTATGTTCTCCATGTTTTCTTTTTGTTACTAGATTCATGGAGCCTTTTCTTATGGCACTTACTATTATGTGTATTACATGTTCTCACTGGATAGAAGAGCACGTGATCTGACCTGTCCATAGTTCCTCTATGTTCTTAGAGCACGCTGATACACAGGTGTGGTCACGTGCACCAGTGTCTGCCATTTTGAGAACATGAGCTGTGCAGTCTATTAACTAACATGTACTGGAGGAGATCCTGTAATACTGCTATATCAGCTAGTAGATAAACCCTTTTATTTGTATAGAAAATCTACACCGTTTCAAAACCTTAATAAAAATATTAGCTTCAATAAATAAGTGGGTCTCTGCACCCTGTTAAAAATACACCAGTAATAACAAAAATGTATGCTCTTTAATTCTCATAGTATCAATTAGCACAGGGTAATGTAAACACCACAAATCTAAATCGCTATATCTCAAACCAGTTCAGCCAAAAATTTCCACAGAAAATTACAAATTACCACAACATAGTAACCACGTAAACTCACTGACAGTATAAAAAGCAGAGCAAATAGGGGTCTCAATAGCAAAAACCTGATACTAAAACTGTCATAAGCAAAAATGACAAGATCTTTCTTGCAGAACTAACTGGCTCCCAGAGCAGATCTTGGTTATTATTCTCTTCGTATGGTGCGTTTGCAAAATATATCCAGAAAGGCAAAGTCTATTTTTGAGTCTCGCCAGCAGCGTTTGCTTAGTATGGAAAGTCCTGTTTGCAAAGCCCTTCCTCTAGCCGAGAGCACAATTGATGTACAGAAACTAACATGAGTCCCAAGTGTGATGACTCAACTAACTCCAAGACCACTTTTATCATATTTGCTAATACAGCAGTTTCAGTATTAGATTGCTGTCATTACCATTATCGTTTACTTTCCTTTCTATGTTGTGGTAATATGTGGCAATTTTTGGATCATATGGTTTAGATATACATATTTATAATGGTGGTCGTTTTTTTGTTTACTTTAGCAAGAGATTAAAAAAAATATTAGTTTTTTTTTTTTTTAATTAGATAGTTTTTATTAAAAGTTTTGGAAATGACAGGCATGTACAACTTACAACATGTTGTCAAACATTCCCTTCCCCCATAACACCCCCCTCCCTTTGTCCGATGGCATGGACTAGTACATAGCAAATAAAACCAATTGTATCACACAACCATATCATATGAGAAAAGGCGAGCAATAACCGACAGGAGACCTCCTCCAGAGCCCACCCACTAATCCAGAAGATTCGAGGCAGCCAAGCTGGAAATCTTCAGCCATCCCTCCCATATTTTCCCAAAAACATGCGGCACACCCCTCCTAAGATACACAGACTTTTCCCTGTATAATATTTGGTTCAACCTATTAATATATTCTTTTCTTGAGGGGATTTTGGCAGAGATCCAGTGATAAGCTATCAGCTTTCGGGCCACAAATAGCATTCTGGCCACAGCAATTTTGAGGTATTGATCCCCCCCCCACCTCATCAACATAACCCAGAACGCAAATCATGGGGTCCCTGGGAATATCCTGCCCCGTGACCAGGTGTATAAGGCCAAGGACCACAATCCAAAATATCTGCAGGCAATAACATGTCCACATCATATGTAAAATGTCCGCATTATCCGTCGTGCACTTGGGGCACCTTGAATCCGACCGCAACCCTCTATTGAACAACCATTCGGGAGACCTGTATGTCCTATAGAGGACATATAACTGAGACAGTCGGCCAGGCTCACTAAGAGACAATCTGGGAATCATCTGTAGAATCGAGTCCCACTGCTCCGCTGATATCGTACCCAGCTGCTGTTCCCACTTTATCAGTGCGCCAATGGGATGCCTTGATAGGACCTGTCCAAGTAAGCCACCATACACCATTGAAATCAGTCCTCTGGTGGACCCCTGCATACCAAGCCTATGGATAAGGACGTCGTGGTGTATGGTTAGGTCAACTTTTTTGCTCTGCACCATATACGCGTGACGCAGCTGCAAATATTGATAGAACATAGACCGTTGGAGGGGAAATTCCCGTCCCAATTGCTCGAAAGTTTTAAAAACCCCTCCTCCCTCCACTAGCTGCGACACCTACCATATGCCAATCCGCCTCCAGTGAGCAAAGCCTCTGAGCGTTTTTATACATGGCAAATGTTGATTGTCCCATATGGGGGAGTACTTTGTAAGACCGCGTATTCCTCTCAGCTGCCTCAGCTTATCCCATACTCTAACCATTAGAAGCACCGTAGGGAACCTGGATACAAGGGATCGAAATCTACCCGACTCCAGACTCGACACCAGCGATCCCCGTCCCACTAGAAATTGAAGGATCTTCCGACCTCCCACCAAATCCACCAACTCGCCCTCCATCCCCCCTGCTACATGCTGGCACTGGGAAGACAAAAAATAAAGCCATGGGTTGGGCAACGCAAGTCCCCCCTCATCCTTAGGTTTTTGCAAGTGTTCAAGTTTAATTCTCGCGCCTTGTTTCAGCCAAACGAGCTCTCTAAAAATCATATTAATTTTATGAAACCTGTTCTGAGGAAGCCAGACAGGGGAATTATGAAGGACATATAAGCGTTGCGGCATAACTACCATCTTTAACAAATTCACTCTTCCCACTACAGAGAGGTGTAACTTTGCCCAGGCCTTAACCTTCTGTTTGATCCTGTCCTACAACGGGGCAAGATTTAGACTCTCATAGTCTGTCAGCTTATTGGATATTTTTATGCCCAAATATGGAAGGGATGTTGCAACCGGCACACCTACCACACTACAGGTGCTTGAGTCCAATGGGAGGAGCGCAGATTTCTCCCAGTTAATAACCAGACCCGAGACCTTCCCAAATACCCCAAGAAGTGTCATCGTGTTTTGTAATGATCTGTCCGCATCCGCCAGAAATAATAACAGGTCATCCGCATATAGTGCCACCTTCTCCTCATGCTCCCCATACCGGAATCCCTCTATGCCAGTATCCAATCTTATTCTGGAAGCCAATGGCTCCACCGCGAGGGCAAACAGCAGCGGGGATAAAGGACATCCCTGCCTTGTTCCTCTATGAAGCAAAAAAGGATTAGACAACTGACCATTAGCCCTCAACCGAGCGCTCGGTTCCGAATATAAGAGCCTGACCCAGCCAATAAAGCCCGGGCCAAAGCCCATACAGTGAAGCGTCGCCCATAGTCCCACTCCACACTATCAAATGCCTTAGCGGCGTCTAGAGACAGAACTACCCTCTTCCCGGCATTATCAGCCCTCACCTGCATATTCAGATACAATCTCCTAATATTCATAGCCGTCGATTTGTTGGGCATAAACCCTGTCTGGTCGGGGTGTATTAACACAGCTACTACCTTTGAGAGTCGAATGGCCAGGACCTTCGCTAAAAGTTTAATGTCTAACGTCAACAGGGAGATGGGCCTATACGACGCAGGCAAAGTTGGGTCCTTATCCTTTTTCAACAGCAAGGCAATGACAGCTTCTCGCATAGACGGTGGAAGAACACCCCGTTCCAGACTATCATTAAACACCGTCAATAGAGCAGGGAGCAATACCGATCTATACCATTTGTATACCTCAGCTGGCAACCCATCTACCCCAGGTGCCTTACCATTGGACATGGTTCCCAGAGCCTCCTCCAACACGTCCAGGCTTAGAGGTCTATCTAGAGAGCGTCTGTCCTCAGGAGTCAACCTTGGGAGATTGGCAGCCTCCAAAAAGGAAACAACATCCTCTGTCGGGGCCCTAGCATGTGAGGAATACAAGTCAGCATAAAAAATCTCTAGAATTTTTTAAATCCCCGGTGCATCAGTGAGCAGTCGCCCATTCACATCCCGAAGACCCGCTATAGCCGCAGATCCTCTCTGTGCCGATGTCACGACAGAAAGCAAATGCCCCACACTTTCAGCACTCTCAAAATATTGAGTAGATTGAAACAACCGTTTTTGCGCCGCCGCCTCTAATGTCTGTTTGGTCAACTTTGACTGCGCCTCCCCCAATCGCTTCCGAGCGGCAGGTGTGCTCTGTGTTGCAAGGGCCCTTTCCGCGTCCTCCAATTCCCTAAATACAAGTTGTGACCTTGCCCTGGAGGCGGTCTTTATTTTAGAAATCTCTCGTATGTACATTCCCCTTAAGTACGCCTTTAAGGCCTCCCAGACAATCCCACTGGAAGCCGAGCCTCTATTAAGATTAAGATATTCCTGCAACTCAGGGATAAAGCCGTCATTCTTATCAATTAGCTGCAGCCAAAACGGGTTAAGACGCCAGAGAGGTCTATCAGTCCTCCCGTTCCCGCCCCCCCCCCCCCCCAACATGACTGAAACAGGCGAATGATCAGATACCGTTTGTGCCAAATATTTAACCTCTAAAGTTTTACCCAGCATAAGATCATCACCCAGGGCCAGATCGATGCGAGACAGGGAGGAGTGAGTAGAGGAGAAGCACGAGAATTGACGGACGCCAGGGTTACGACATCTCCACAAGTCGGTCAAAGCTATCTCCCGCACAAGAACCCCAAATGACGTAAGATTACCTCCCAGCCTCAGAGGTGCATGGCTACCCCTGTCCCAATGTGAATCCAAAATATTATTAAAATCTCCCACCACCAAATGCGGAACCCCCGGAAAATCTCTCAGAATGGCCAGAACTTTATAGATAACTCTACTGCTATAAGGCGGAGGTATATATATAGATGTCCACACCAGTGGGGTGGAAAAAATTGTACAAGATAAAAGGACGAATTGCCCCTCTGTGTCCACCACCACCCGGTGACACCTAAATTGAGTCCTGGAGTGAATCAATATACTAACCCCCCTAGAGTATTGGGAATGAGTAGAGTGAAAGCCTGCCTGTACCCATCTCTTATCCAGGATTCCCAGCGTCTCCTGTGTGAGATGCGTCTCCTACAAACAAACAACCGCCGGCTTCTGGTCTGCTATGAAGGAGAATATGGCCTGCCGTTTTACTGGCGACTTCAACCCCCTAATATTCCAACTAAGTATCTTAAAATCAGCCATTATCGTACCATAGCATATTGCCCACCATCTCCCCTCTGGCCGTACCATAGCCAATATTGAAATGTACAAGTATGCCAAAGGACATTTTGAACCCAATCCCTCCCCCCTCCCCCCAGAAAACACCCTCCAACAATTCCTTGGGCTGAACCAAGGGTGTAACAAGTAAGGGCACTGTCGAACCCTTCCACCCCATTCAGCAGGCGCTTCAATTCCTGTTCACTACCCGCATTTGACAGGATATAACCCCACAGCACTTTGCATTTTCCCGTATCCGTATTCAGACTAAGGCCCCACAAGGACCACAGATTCCCAAAAAAAAAAAGAAACAGCATATAACAGAATAATAAAAGAACAAATAGAAATATAACTTCTTAGGCAGTCCGTTGCATCAGGACCGCAGACTCCAACGGCATGACTCCATAACAACTAAGCAGGTCAAGAAACCATCAGCCACATTCCTGCTCCTTCCTCTCCTTCCTCAATTGTCGCTCGTTAAGGTCCAACCAGTCCACAGCTTCCCTGGGGTCCAGAAAAAAGTGGCTCTTATTCCAGGCCTCAACACGCAATTTAGCCGGGAAGAACATGGAGTATTTGACGCCACAGGCTCTCAGACGCTTCTTGATGTCTATGAATTTCGCTCTCCTCTTCTGAACTTCCGGCGAAAAGTCCGGATAAAAGGAGACTCTGGATCCCTCCATTGTAAGGTCAGGGTGTTCTCTCGAGTATCTAAGGATAACGTCTCTGTCCCTGTAATGAAGGATTTTAGCCAGCACAGGTCTTGGTGGATGACCAGGGAGGGGGGGCCGAGTCGGGACTCTGTGTGCTCTTTCCACTGCATACAGGTGTGATAGATTGTCCACACCTACTATTTCTTTAAGCCATGTTTCAATGAAGTCAGTAGGATTCTTTCCCTCACAGCGCTCTGGCATGCCCACAATACGAACATTATTCCGTCTGGATAAAAAAAAAAAAAAAAAAATATTAGTTTTACATAAATGCAACACACAATTTTCTCCCTCCTCACCTCTGCAATCTTCCCAATTCTATCCTTTTTAATCCCACCTCTTTCAATCACCTACAAGAAGGGGAATTAAATAGTTCTGTGAAATGAGGTGGAAGAACCTAGAAGTGTGTAATCGCTAGAAATATTCAAGATATCTAAATATCAAAATAACATCCATGAGTTCCAGTGATATCGTCATTTCCAGTGATAATTTTGTATCCTTTTGTTTAACATATCTCCATTTTTCCATCCTGTCTATTAAAGAGTTTGTCAGCTACTCGGACATCCCCTTCTCAAGCAGTATGTTTGCCCAGGGTAAAATAACTTATACACTCTTCCGGCGCCATTCTAGCTGTGTCAGCAGTGGCTCTACCAGGGCTCACATTACATTGTCACGCAATCCCTGCAGCCAATAAGCTCTTGCTTCACTCTCCCCACCTTTGGACAAAACGAACATTAAGAGGAAGTCATAGCTGCAGCAGGCCATTTATTTCCTCCTGATATTTACGATTAATTCTGGGGTTTGGATGCTTGAATCCCTTTCAACCAGGCCGTTGGCTGGTGTGGTATTTATTTCATAATTAAAGTGTTTGATATTTTGAGTAGCTAAATTTTATGTGGAATATACATTTTTAACTTTTTTTTTTTTTTCTTCTCACTGCTCCTTTCCTTCAGGCTGGTAAAGCTGGTGTTATTGATCTTACACTGGATGATGAAGATGCTGAAATGTCAGCTCACGGTAAGTATTTTCACATTTTTTTGTCCATGCCTACAAATACTGCTGAAAAAAGAACAAACCTGGAAGGAACAAAAAGCGCAATTGAGTCTTATCTGGATAGATGGTGTGTAGGTGAATATGCACTACTGTGCTTGCCTGATAGGGTTGTGTACACACAATGTCTGAAAGAGGCTTAAGCTGCTGCAGACCCACAAAGAAGGAATGAAATGTGCTGGAATGGTATGGGTCCCCCTTCGCTGCCGTCAATAGATAAGACAGGGATCCAAAAATCAATTGCTGCGGTTTATTGGTCAATGCGTTATAACGTTTCAAACTTCTCCATCAAGACAACCGTTAATTACTGTGGTTTTGCCTTGATGAAGAAGTTTGAAACTATGAAACATGTTGACCAATAAACCACAGCAATTTATCTTTGGATTCCTGGCTTAGGGCCCCGTCACACATAGCGACTCACCAGCGATCCCGACAATGATATGAACTTGTCAGGATCAATGGTGTGTCGCTACATGATCGCTGGTGAGCTGCCAAACAGGCAGATCTCACCAGCGATCAGGACAGCGACACGCGGGTAACAAGTGACGCACGTCGCGTAGTTACCCGCTGTGTATGTTAGACACCAGCGTGCTGGTGCAGGGAGCTGGTAACCAAGGTACACATCGGGTTTCTAAACGCCCCATGGAGCTTAGAAACCCGATCTGTACCTTTATTTCCAGCTCCCTGCACCAGCGCGTTGGTATCTAGCGTACACATCGGGTTTCTAAGCACGGCGCTTAGAAACCCGATATTTACCTTGGTTACCAGCTCGCTGATCGCTGGTCTCCCGCCTGCCACACGCTGCAATGCGTGCTGGCCAGCGGGAGACCAGCGATCAAAAAAATGTTCAAGGACGATCAGCGATACCCGGCAGGGGAGCCGGTTGCTGATAAGTGTCACACACCGCGATCTCGCTGGTGAGATCGCTGTTGCGTCACAAAACTTGTGACTCAGCAGCGATCTCGCTAGTGAGGGCGTTGTGTGTGACGGGAGCTTAACCTATTGATGGCAGCGCAGTTGAACCCATGCCATTCCAGCACCTTTCACTACAAATACTGCTGGAGATGTCCGAGGATTCCCCAGAATTCTTGCTTAGTTTGCTGAGACATCTCTTAACAGTGTTCTGGATTCATTGGGTCTTGGATACTTTTTCCGACTTGGGAAAGGTTGCATGATTTGGCTAAATTTGACCTGAAATCTGAGATTGTGCACAAAACGGTGCCAAAGCTAGTAGTTTCTAATGTTAATATTTATTCTGTCTCAGACTTTAACAGATTTGATATATTTTCATTATTGTCTTATGGAAATCTAAAGTCAATGAATCAAATGAAAATAAAACCTATATTGAATGAATATTGCATATTAAAAAAATTGTTTTTAAATTAGATTCAAGAAGGAGCAACCCCTCATCTGTACCTGCAACTGTTCAGTCATCACAACCAGTGGGTCGCCAATCACAACCTGTGCAGACAAACACTGTGCAGACCTCGCCTGCATCTGCTGGTCTTCCTCCTCAAGCCACTATACATGTTTTACCCACAGGTAACAGAAAAAGTAGATTTCATCACATTACTGTGCTCCTTTTTACATAAAAAGAAAAAAATGCCAAGCTTCTGGTACTCCCAATAGTTGTGATCAATCCTGCTTCAGCTTTATCATTTGCCCATTTGTTACATTAGTCATACATGTTATTCTACATTCCCATGATGAGCTTTTGGTGAGTTTTTGATGCTGTGTGAAAAACATAGCATCTTACAGTTCCAGCAAAGTGGATGGAATGTATAGAAATCTTATACCCACTTTATTTATTTTTTTTAAGTCGGGGTAAACTGACCTGCAGTGTGTTCTCAGATACGCAGCATGTCAATTTCTCTTGCCGGTACGGTGAACTTTGTGTGGATTTCCCCATAGACTTGCAGTAAATGTGGAAAATCCTCCAGTAAAAAAAAATGCACACAAAATATTTGGTGCCTTTTCAGCTCTGGAAACTCATCAGACACATGGAATCTGCACCTAAGTATCAAAGTTTGATCAAAGCCAAATATACGGACGTATCAAAAACAAAGCAGCTTTAATTAAAGCATGAGTAATCAAAAAAGACAACACAATAAAAACGCAAGTAACCTAGTTTAATAGGTGCAGAAATTCTGCAGCATCAAAAGCTCAGTGGGAATGTATTCTTTAACCCATTAATGACCGGAGCTTTTTTCGACTTTTTGTTTTTCGCTCCCCTTCTCAGAGCCATAACTTTTTTTTATTTTTCTGTCAGTATGGCCATGTGAGGACTTATTTTTTGCAAGGCGAGTTGTACTTTTGAACGGCACCATTGGTTTTACCATGTAGTGTACTCGAAAACGGGAAAATTCCAAGTGCGGTGAAATTGCAAATAAAGTGCAATCCTACACTTGTTTTTTGTTTTGGCTTTTTTGCTAGGTTCACTAAATGCTATAACTGACCTGCCATTATGATTCTCCAGGTCATTACGAGTTCATAAACACCAAACATGTCTAGGTTCTCTTTTATCTAAGTGGTGAAAAAAAATTCCAAAGCTTGCTAAAAAAAAGAATTGCGCCATTTTCCGAGACCCGTAGCGTCTCCATTTTTCGTGATCTCGGGTCGGGTGAGGGCTTATTTTCTCGTTCGCCTTATTGGGGGACACAGAGACCTTGGGTGTATGCTGCTGCCACTAGGAGGCTGACACTATGCACAAAAAAGTTAGCTCCTCCTCCGCAGTGTACACCCCACCGACCGGCAGAGAATTCCTCAGTTTAGCTTAGTGTCAGTAGGAGGTGGACACGGGTCTTTTATTAGACCCTTATCTACCTCGTTGTGCGTCGTTCCTTTTCAGGTTCTACGGAGGGATACAGAGTGAAAAGTCACATCTGTACTCCCACATGGAGTCTGCAAGTACGGCGTGTACTGCCACCCCGTATCCTTGCAGCTCTCCGCGGCAGGACCAGCCAGACGGACGCCGACACCAAGACGTGCCAGCGACTCCAGGGGTCCTTGTCGCCAGTCTCCCTCCCACTCGCCTACCAGAGCCTGTCGGTTGGATGAGACGCAAGACTTCTTCAGACAGGTAACGGATCGTGGATGGGTGAGTATTAGGCCCCGGCTTCATATTTATTTACCTGGCTGCCCATTCCCGACGGTCACCTCTTCAATGGTCACAGGGGTAGGCGCTGCGGTCGCTCGCAGTCGCCACAAGGCTATAGGCAGCTCAGTGTTGCTGGGCATCCCCCCCCTTCCCTCCCCCCTTTCTGGGTACAGGGAGCACAGGGTTTTTTCCCATTGGGAGCGACTTGCGACTGCGGCGTCCCACTTTTTCGGACCTCCGCACCGACCCCCTGCTGACAGGCGGCCGCCGCAACTAATTTAGGCCCCGGCTTCAGTTCGGGCCTACCGCTGCGTCGCGGCCACGCCCCCCGCCCCTTTCTTCTAAGCGGGCTTCTCTCCCGCTCTTCCCAGGCCCTCCCACCGCCTGTCCTTCACCTGCCCAGCCTGTTATTGGCTAGAGGGCGGTGAATCGTTAACCCTGCGTGGTGCTCCGCCCTCCCTCCTCTCCTAAGGCGCGCTTTTTCTCAGGACGGCGCCATTTTCCCAGCCTGTTAGCCTGGCACCAGCTCCTCACTGGACAGCATCTTCTCCAGCTGTTTTTTTTCAGGAGGTCTGTCGGCCGGATTTCGCTCTAACCTGCATCCATTGACAGGTCGCAGAGCATCGCTTCTGGGGACACCGGACCGTGAGTAGCTCTGCACTGCAGACTGACCCTTCTCCGCCCTCTGTCCCCCAACCTTCCGGCATTACCTCAGCTTTTCACTATGTCTAAGTCTGATCGTACCCGCTCTACCGCCCCCCCCTGCACTTTAGTCAAGTACTTTGCATGTTCTTCGTGCAATCGCAAACTTCCCTCAGGCCAGTCCACTCCCCTCTGCCTGGATTGTAGCAATCCAATTCAGCCTGACGCCGTCCAGGAGCCATCTGCGGCCCCAGGTGAGAGTGAGCCCCCCATGCCTGGCTGGGCCTCCTCGCTATCTCAATCAGTGGCAGACCTCACCAGGGTGTCTCAGTCCCTGGTGGCCGTTCTTGATAAGTTGCCCCTGGACTCTTCAGCAGGGCCAAGCAGGTCCCAAATTGTTCCATCTGAATCAGCCAGCGGTAGTCGCAAAAGACCCAGGCAAGATTCCCAGCCGGAATCCTCTCCTAGTGCCATCTCACCGCATAGCCCTTCTCACCAGCCTCCCTCTCGGGCCTCCTCTCCCGAGTCAGGGGAAGCGCTTTCGGACAGGTCATCTGAGGGGATTTTAGAGCTGGATTCAGACCAGGATGCAAGCATGAAGGTCACAGTGCAGGACCTCATTGCTGCGATCCATCATACCTTCGATATTGCTGACTCCGACTCCCCTGCGAAATCCTCAGATCAGGAGGTTTCGTTCAGACGGGCAGAAACTCCCTCCAGGGTTTTTCCTTTCCATTCCCAGTTTGGGAAGATTTTTACCAAGGAAAGAGAGGATCCGACCAGACGCTTTCAAAGAGGAAAACGTCTCGGCATACTCTACCCATTTGCTAAGGAGCTCACGGACAACTGGTCGGCCTCTCCCTCGGTCGATCCGCCCGTGTCCAGGCTATCCAATAACACGGTTCTCCCGCTTTCTGGCGTGGCGTCCCTAAAGGATTCTAATGACAGGATTATAGAATCCCTGGCGAAGTCTGCCTTTGAAGCGGCTTCAGCGGCGGTGTGTCCAATCTTTGCTTCATCCTGGACAGCAAAGACCATAGCCACGTGGGCAGACGACCTTCGGCAGGGCATCTTAGATAAGGCGCAACCGGAGCATTTGGCCAATCTCGCCAATCAGATCTCCCATGCTGGGGACTATCTTCTCTCCGCTTCCTTGGATGCTGCATCCTGTGCAGTTCAGGCGTCAAGCAACGTTATTGCAATTCGACGTACAATTTGGCTAAAGGCATGGCAAGCGGACTTGTCTTCTAAAAAGTCCCTCACTAACCTGCCTTTTCAGGGGGTGCGCCTCTTTGGGTCCCAATTGGACCAGATTATTAAGGACGCCACCGGAGGCACGAGTTCACTCCTCCCTCAGTCCAAGCCTCGCAGACCCCCACTAAGGCGTCAGTTTCGACCCTTTCGGACTTTCCGCCGTTTCAATACGGCGGACAACTCCTCCACCCACCAGAGACCGCAGGCTCGCCAGGAGAGAAGGAAAGTTTCCTTCAGACCCACTCCTTCCTGGCGACCCCACTCCTCCCAGGGCAGACCGTCCAGATCTAGATCTGGACGGTCTACTTCAGCATGACTATCATCGGGCACGCGAGGGGCCTTTCCAATTGGGAGGTCGGCTTCTTTCCTTCAGGGACGTTTGGCTGGCCGCCGTGGAGGACGCCTGGGTCAGGGAGGTCGTATCCTCAGGATACAAGATAGAGTTCGTCTCTCTCCCACGGGATCGTTTCTTCGAATCCCGGCCTCCAAAGGATCCAGCCTTGATCCCGGGGTTCTCTACAGCTATCGCCGCTCTCCTCAGTTCCGGGGTGATTGTGCCCGTTCCCGAATCGGAGCGCTTCACGGGGTTCTACTCGAACCTGTTTGTAGTGCCGAAAAAAGATGGCGCAGTTCGACCCATCTTGGATCTCAAGCTGCTCAACAAGAGGGTCCGCCTTCGCCACTTCCGCATGGAGTCGCTTCGCTCGGTCATCGCCTCCATGGAGGAGCAGGAATTCATGTGCTCAATAGACATCCAAGATGCCTATTTACATGTTCCAATTTTCTCCGGACATCAGAAGTTCCTGCGCTTTGCGATTCGACAGCACCACTACCAGTTTGTCGCACTGCCCTTCGGTCTTGCCACCGCTCCCAGAGTCTTCACGAAGATCATGGCTGCGTTGATGGCTTTGTTGAGAGTCAGAGGCCTCGTTCTTTTCCCGTACCTAGACGATATTCTGATCAAGGCTCCCTCATTCCAACAGGCTCACCTAAGTTTGTCAATCGTCCTGGACACTCTTTCCAATTTCGGGTGGATCGTCAACAGGAAAAAGTCCTGTCTGGTTCCTACCCAACGCCTGGTCTTTTTAGGTCTTCTGTTCGACACTCGTCGGTCAAGGGTCTTTCTCCCACAAGAAAAGATTCTCTCTCTGCAGCAGGAAGTACGATCGCTGCAGACCTCGCGATTCCCATCCCTCCGTACAGCCATGAGGGTCCTGGGAAAGATGGTCGCGGCGATAGAGGCAGTTCCCTTTGCCCAATTTCACGCCAGGCCTCTCCAGCAGGCCATTCTGTCAAAGTGGAACAGGTCGCCTCGGTCCCTGGATCGCCCTGTCCATCTTTCTTACCGGATCAAGCGATCTCTCAACTGGTGGTTGTCGTCACCTCTCATTCTATCGGGTCGATCCTTCCTTCCCATTCACTGGCAGATAGTAACCACAGATGCCAGTGTCCTCGGTTGGGGTGCTGTGTTCCGCAACCACACTGTTCAGGGTCGATGGTCGGATCGGGAATCAGCGCTACCGATCAACGTTCTGGAGATTCGAGCGATCCATCTTGCTCTGGTCCACTGGGAAAGGCTCCTCAAGGGACTGCCGTTACGGATTCAGACAGACAACGCCACAGCGGTGGCATATGTCAACCGCCAAGGGGGAACACGGAGTGTTTCAGCCCTGGCGGAGGTGTCCAAGATTCTTCGTTGGGCGGAGATTTCCGTCCCGACAATTTCCGCGGTTCACATTCCCGGCGTAGACAACTGGGCCGCCAATTTTCTCAGCCGCGAGGGTCTCGCGGTGGGAGAATGGTCCCTACATCCGGAAGTGTTTCATCTGCTCTGCCTTCGGTGGGGAACCCCGGATGTAGACCTCATGGCATCTCGCCTCAACAGGAAAGTCCCACAATTCGTGTCCAGGTCTCGGGACCCTCTGGCAGTGGGCGCCGACGCCCTGGCCGTTCCTTGGTCCCAGTTCGAACTTCCCTACCTGTTCCCTCCTCTGCCTCTTCTTCCCAAGCTGTTGAAGAAGATCAAGGCAGAAGGACTTCCGGTCATTCTCATCGCCCCGAATTGGCCCAGAAGGTCTTGGTTCGCGGACATTGTCAACCTTCTCGCGGACGCCCCCTGGAAGCTTCCAGACAGAACAGATCTGCTGTCTCAGGGTCCGATTTGCCACCCCAATTCTCGGCCACTCAATTTAATGGCGTGGCTGTTGAGACCGAGGTTCTGAAACAAGCAGGATTTTCCAACCACGTAATTCAGACCATGATCCGAGCCAGAAAGCCATCATCTTCCAAGATTTACTACCGTACTTGGAAGGCCTATTTCACTTGGTGTGAGACCAATGACGTCGCGCCCATGTCCTTTTCACTCCCTTCAGTCCTAGCGTTTCTTCAGGCAGGATTGGATGCGGGGCTTGCCCTCAGTTCCCTGAAGGGTCAAGTTTCGGCGCTGTCCATTCTGTTTCAGAAAACGTTGGCTTCCCGTCCTCAGGTTAAGACCTTTCTTCAGGGCGTGGCTCACACGGTCCCGCCGTACCGGGCGCCCGTGGATCCATGGGATCTTAATCTGGTTCTTGAGGTTCTGCAAGGTCCGCCCTTTGAACCCCTCAGGGATATTTCCCTTTCTCTCCTTTCTTGGAAGGTAGCCTTTCTGGTGGCCATCACCTCCGTCCGGCGCGTGTCGGAATTGGCAGCTCTTTCGTGCCGCTCTCCCTTTCTGGTTCTCCACCAGGATAAGGTAGTTCTGCGGCCTCCGCCCTCGTTCCTTCCGAAGGTGGTGTCCTCGTTTCACCTCAACGAGGATATCGTGCTCCCGTCCTTTTGTCCGAATCCAACTCATCCCCAAGAGCGGTCCTTGAACAAGCTGGACCTGGTTAGGGCGGTAAGAGTCTCTGTCTAGGACGACTTCCTTGCGAAAGACAGAGTCTCTTTTCATTATCCCTGATGGAGCGCGGAAAGGTCACCCGGCGTCAAAAGCCACCATTGCTCGCTGGATCAGATCGGCTATCCTGGAAGCCTACCGTGTTAAGAGTCGCGGAGCCCCTCCGGGTATCAGGGCCCACTCTACTCGAGCAGTGGGTGCCTCCTGGGCGGTGCGCCACAGAGCTTCCGCACTGCAGCTTTGCAAAGCTGCAACATGGTCATCGGTTCACACGTTTGTGAAATTCTACAGAGTCCACACCTACGCTTCGGCGGACGCCAGCCTAGGTAGACGGATTCTGCAGGCCGCGGTGGTGAGTCCGCTGGCCTGATGGAAGTTTGTTTCCCACCCCAGGGACTGCTTTGGGACGTCCCAAGGTCTCTGTGTCCCCCAATAAGGCGAACGAGAAAACAGGATTTTTGGGTTGCTTACCGTAAAATCTGTTTCTCGGAGCCTTCATTGGGGGACACAGCACCCTCCCATGTTTTACAGCTCCTGTTCTTACTTTGGTTGAATGGTTACAGTTGAGTTGTTTATGTTGTCAACCTATTCTGTTACTTCTCCTACTGCTTTCTCACTAACTGAGGAATTCTCTGCCGGTCGGTGGGGTGTACACTGCGGAGGAGGAGCTAACTTTTTTGTGCATAGTGTCAGCCTCCTAGTGGCAGCAGCATACACCCAAGGTCTCTGTGTCCCCCAATGAAGGCTCCGAGAAACAGATTTTACGGTAAGCAACCCAAAAATCCTGTTTTTTTTTTGCGTGTCGAGCTGACTTTTCTTTATCGCCTTATTGGGGGACACAGAATACCATGGGTGTATGCTGCTGCTGCTAGGAGGCTGACACTATGCAAAACAAGAAAATTAGCTCCTCCCCGGCAGTATACACCCACCGACAGGCACTAGGCACCTCAGTTTGTGCTTAGTGTCTGTAGGAGGCGGACCGGGATCTTCCCAGATCCGCAATTAACCTTTCTTTCCTTTAGGTGTTCTAGTGGAACTTTTTAATTTTTTTGTCTTTTGTTTTGCAGATTCAAGTCGGGAAACAGGATGGAAGTTCACCCTGCTTTCCCATATCAGGCGGCTGAGCGAGCAGTGTGGCTGAACCCACATCGCAACTCTCAGTATGCTGGCAGGACTTTTTCCATATCACCTTCTGGTGCTATGGGATGTGGACAGGTGGCTGGTCCTTGCCAAATCCCCCTCCTCACCCCTCTCTCGAGACAGGGCTGAGAGGAAGACGGCGATCGCAAGATTTTCCTCGCCATCAAGAGGTTAATGCCGTCTTCTGCAGGATGCGGGTACAGAGGACAGCGGCTTGCCACTACCCTTGTGAGGCCGCTGTGGTCATCCTCTTCAGGGACGTCAGGTAAGTGCCTGTACGATCCCTCCAGCCCGCAGCATTACCAAGAGGCACATCGGTGGGAAAATGGACAGCCGAACACATCAGGCTGTTTGAATCTCCCGCCCCTCTCCCTGCCTGACGGGTGCCGCTCTCACCAGCCACGCGCCTCTCCACTTATATTAAAGGGCTGAATACAGGGTTTTCTCTCCCCGTTGTCACAGCTGGGCAGGGTTTTCCAAAGCTTCTCTGCGGGCACAGTACCTCCTTACAGGCCTTCTCTTCACCTTCCTGGGCGATTCCATCACGGGGCTGCGGTGCCGACTTTCACTTTCGTTTTCAGCTCCCGCTCTCAGAGCGCCTCCTCCTCCTCCTGAGCGCGCTGTCCTCGCGCCTTTTTTAACCCATCACAGGGCTCCTTTTTCTCTTTTTGTATGTCAGCTCCAATTGCGGCTCAGCCGCTAAGCTCCGCCCACCGCTCGCCTCATCAGGCATTTCCTGTTTTTTCGGTCCTGCCTTTCTGCGCTGCTTGGGGGACACTTCAGCGTTCCTGCTGCTCGCCGGAACTAGGTAGGCTCTGCTCTATGCAGAAATATTAGCCCTCCTGCGCAGTTCTTTCCCAATTCCCGCGGCCATTCAGCGCAGTTTTCCTTATGCCCAACCCTGCAGGGGAGCTCTGTTTCAGGCCCACCGCTACTCATTACGCCTGTGCGCGCTGTAAAAAGAAGTGGGCTTCGGGTCAGCCATCTCCTTTCTGCCCGTCCTGCAGTCCTTCAGCTATGTCGGCCTCTCAGGAGCACACAGATTCCCGTGATGAGGGCACTTCCCCTCTCCCATAATGGGCCGTAGCTATGTCTCAGTCGGTGTCCGATCTGACCAAAGTCTCTCAGTCCCTGGTCCAGGTCCTAGAACGTTTGCCTCAGCTATCTACAGCCACCGCTGCTCCGACCGCCTCTCAAGGTGAGTCGTCCGCTCCTGACCGCAACCTTCACAGGGACAGGCCGAGTAGGATGTCCAGGAAGTGTCTCCTATCGGGCTCGTCTTCCAGTTCGCTAGGCCCGTCTGCTTCACCCACGTGTCCATCTCCTTCAGTGGACGACCTTAGGTCAGACGACGATCCACAATCAGGATCTAGTTCAGAAGCAGATGACGTGTCTAAAACACGAAATATGGTCGATAGTCTTCTTTCAGCTATCTTCCAAACCCTGGAGATTAAGCAGGACAAGCCCCTTCCTCAGGAATGTTCTGTTCCATTTAAACGATCAAGGCCTCCATCCAAAACTTTTCCAAACCACAACGAGTTTGATACTACTCTAGCCAAACATTGGGAGCACCCTGAGCAACGCTTTTCGGGCCGCAGGTATTTAGATGTTCTGTACCCATTTGAGGCTGATTTGCTTTCTAAATGGACCAAAGCCCCTGAAGTGGACCCTCCCGTTTCTCGCATAGCCTCTAAGACGGTTCTGTCCCTTCCAGACGGTGTATCGCTTAAGGATCCAACAGACAGGCAGTTAGAATCTTTGGCGAAGTCTATCTTTGAGGCCTCCGGCGCCTCCCTCTGCCCTATTTTCGCCTCCTCCTGGGTGGCTAAAGTCATTTCGGCTTGGGCAAAAATTCTTCGCAGGGGCATCTTAGTGGCGGCTCCCCAGGACGAGCTAGCAGATCTAGCAGATCAAATTAATCATGCGGGTAAATACCTTTTAGCCGCCTCCTTAGATGCGGCCGGTTGCGTAGCAAGGGCTAACAGCAATATAGTGGCTGTACGCCGAGTTCTTTGGTTAAAGTCATGGAACGCGGATACCACCTCAAAAAAGTCGCTCACCAATCTGCCCTTCCATGGTTCTAGGCTCTTTGGGGCCAAGCTGGATCAAATCATTTCCGATGCCACTGGGGGTAAAAGTACTTCTCTCCCCCAGTCTCGACCAAGGCGCCTTTTTAATAGAAAGGGTTTTCGGCCCTTTAGGCCTTTTCGCCCGTTCTCATCCACAGAGAGATCTGTCCAGCAAGAGCGTCCTTCCGCATCTAGGGAGCGAGAGCAGAAGAAACCTCCTTACAAGCCCGCTCCCCGCTGGAGATCTAGAGGACAATACTCCAGGTCCTCAGGTGCCCGTTCCGGTAGGTTTGCCTCCAAGTGACGGGGCACCCCCACCTGGAAGTTTTTCCAGGGTGGGAGGCAGACTTTCCTTTTTCGTGGACGCTTGGCTGTCGTTTGTCGACGCTTGGGTCAGGGAAATCATCGCATCCGGTTACAAGATCGAATTTTCTTCCCCGCCAGACAGGCGTTTTTTCCTGTCTAGACCTCCAAGACAACGGTCCCACATTCCAGGATTCTTTCAGGCCGTCTCCTCCCTTCTTTCCGCCGGAGTGATTGTTCCCGTTCCCTCAGACGAACGGTTTTCAGGGTTCTGCTCAAATCTCTTCGTAGTCCCGAAGAAAGACGGCTCCCTGTGGCCAATCCTGGACCTCAAATTGCTCAATCGCCACGTGAAGATTCTTCACTTCAAAATGGAGTCTCTTCGATCGGTGATAGCCTCAATGGAGCCCGGAGAATTTTTTCTGTTCTGTGGACATACGGGATGCCTATCTTCACATCCCTGTTTGCTTGCAGCATCAGAAATATCTCAGGTTTGCGATTCAGGAAAATCATTACCAGTTCACGGCTCTTCCCTTTGGCCTAGCCTCTGCCCCCCGTGTTTTCACGAAAGTGATGGCGACGGTCATGGCCATCCTTCGATCCAGAGGGATTCTCATCATTCCTCATCTGGACGATCTCTTAATCAAGGGCTCGTCCCGTCAAGACTGTCTCCTAAGTCTTCAGATAACCCTGGATACTCTCGACCGTCTCGGATGGTTAGTCAACAAAGAAAAGTCCGTTCTCAGCCCCACTCAGCGTCTGACCTTTTTAGGCATGGAGTTCGACACGAACCTGGCCCAGGTGTTTCTTCCGAGGGAAAAATTTGCGGCTCTGTTCAAAGGGATTCGAGCCCTCAAACGGCCAACGCCCATTCCCCTTCGATTCTGCATGAAAGTTCTGGGGAAGATGGTAGCGTCTTTGGAAGCAGTGCCCTTTGCACAGTTTCACCTTCGTCCTCTTCAGCTGTCCCTCCTTTCAGTCTGGGACAAGACGACGAGGTCCTTAGACCGGCCCATTCTCCTCCCTCTCAAAATGAGGCAATCCCTCACTTGGTGGACGATGTCTACATCAGTCCTCCAAGGGAGGTCCTTCCTCCCGCTTCGGTGGCAAGTCATCACCACCGATGCCAGCCTCCTGGGTTGGGGAGCGGTTTTTCATCAGAGGACGGCTCAAGGACACTGGAACCCACAGGAAGCTCTTCTTCCTATCAATCTGCTCGAGATCAGAGCGATCTTTCTGGCCCTTCTTCGCTGGCAACCCCTTCTCGTCGGCAAGCCGATCCGCATTCAGTCGGACAACGCCACGGCTGTGGCGTACATAAACCATCAGGGCGGCACGCGCAGCCACCAAGTCATGTCAGAAGTGGCCAGGATTCTGCGCTGGGCGGAACGTTACGTCCCAGCAATCTCCGCCGTTCACATTCCAGGGGTGGAAAACTGGGCAGCCGACTTTCTGAGTCGTCAAGGCCTAGCGTCAGGCGAATGGTCTCTCCATCCCTCAGTCTTCGATCAGATATGCAAGCGCTGGGGTTCTCCGGACGTCGACCTAATGGCATGTCGGATGAACCACAAAGTTCCGCGCTTCGTAGCCAGGTCCAGGGACCCTCTAGCCGTCGCTTGCGACGCCCTAGTAATCCCGTGGTCCCAGTTCCAACTCCCTTATCTTTTTCCACCTCTTGCCTTGATCCCAAGAGTGGTCAAGAAGATAAAATCGGAAGGCGTTCCAGTAATTCTTGTGGCTCCAGACTGGCCGAGACGGCCTTGGTATGCAGAACTGGTGAACATGCTCGCGGACGTTCCCTGGAGACTTCCAAACCGTCCGAATCTTCTCTCGCAAGGCCCCCTTTACCACGAGAATTCTCGGTCTCTGAATTTAACGGCATGGCCGTTGAGGCCGCAATCCTAAGAGAATCAGGTTTTTCCAGCCAAGTGATTCAGACGATGATCAAAGCCAGGAAGCCAGCCTCTTCCCGCATTTACCACAGGTGTTGGAAGGCTTTTTTCCGTTGGTGCGACGATAAAAAAGTTTTTCCAATGGCCTTTTCCATTCCGTCCATACTGGGTTTTCTCCAGTCTGGCTTATATTCGGGTCTGTCTCTCATTACCCTGAAGGGCCAGGTTTCTGCCTTGTCTATCCTCTTTCAAAGAGAGCTCGCTTCCTTACCGCAGGTTAAGACGTTCCTCCAAGGAGTCGCTCATGTGGCTCCTCATCATCATTCACCAATAGAACCGTGGGATCTCAATCTCGTTCTTGGCGCTCTCCAAAAGGCGCCGTTTGAGCCCATCCAGGACATTCGTTTGTCACTTCTGTCATGGAAGGTAACCTTTTTGATCGCCATTACATCCATCAGAAGAGTTTCTGAGTTAGCGGCCTTGTTATGCCGTTCTCCTTATCTGGTGCTCCATCAGGATAAAGTCGTCCTCAGGCCCGTTCCTTCCTTCCTGCCAAAGGTGGTTTCCTCCTTTCACATCAACGAGGATATCGTTCTTCCATCGTTTTGTCCGGCTCCTTCTCACCCTCTTGAGAAGTCACTCCACAAGCTGGATGTTGTTAGAGCCTTGCGTGTCTACCTCGCTAGGACCGCTTCACTTTGTCAATCCGATTCTTTGCTGGTCATCTCTGAAGGTCACAGGAAAGGGCTTCCGGCATCCAAATCCACGATTGCTCGCTGGATTCGTTCTACCATTCAGGAAGCATATCGACTTCAGGAAAAACGGCCCCCTCCGGGAGTGAGAGCTCACTCCACCCGGGCTGTGGCAGCTTCGTGGGCCGTTCGACACAAGGCTTCGGCTCTGCAACTTTGCAGGGCCGCTACCTGGTCGTCCTTGCACACATTTGCGAGGTTCTACAGGGTTCATACCCAGGCCTCGTCTGATGCAGTTGTTGGTAGGAAGGTTCTGCAGGCGGTGGTGGTGCACCGGCCGACCTAAGCCTTTCCTTTCGTTCCTTATTGCTGTTCCCGCCCTTGGGACTGCTTTGGAACGTCCCATGGTATTCTGTGTCCCCCAATAAGGCGATAAAGAAAGATGGATTTTTGGTTCTTACCGTAAAATCTCTTTCTTGGAGCCTTCATTGGGGGACACAGCACCCTCCCTGTTTAAATTGTACCGTGTTGGGTCTTTGAGTCCCTTGTTGGGTTGGTACATATGTTTAGAGTGTTCCATTGCTTCTCCTCCTGCTTTCTCACCAACTGAGGTGCCTAGTGCCTGTCGGTGGGTGTATACTGCCGGGGAGGAGCTAATTTTCTTGTTTTGCATAGTGTCAGCCTCCTAGCAGCAGCAGCATACACCCATGGTATTCTGTGTCCACCAATGAAGGCTCCAAGAAAGATTTTACGGTAAGAACCAAAAATCCATCTTTTAATGATATCACTTTTGTGCAGATTTGTTTTTTTGGCCGCCCGTTATTGCATTTTAATATAATGTCGCGGTGACAAAAAAAGTAATTCTGGCGTTTTGATTTTTTCTTGCTACGCCGTTTAGCGATCAGGTTAATCCTTTTATTGATCGGGCAATTATGAACACAGCGATACCAAATATGTGTAGGTTTGATTTTTTTTTTTTTTTTTTTTTTTTTTTTACTTTTGGCATGCTTTAATAGCCTCCATGGGAGTCTGGAAGCTGCCATAGCTTGATCACCTATACTACATAGAGGTGATGCATAGATCACCTCTATGTAGTAGAATTACAGAATTGCTATGAGCACTCATAACGATCTGCCATCAACAACCATAGAGGTCTCAAGGAGACCTCAGGTTGTTATGGCAACGTGTCGCTGACCCCTGATATGATGGGGGTCGGCTACGTGCTCATTTCCAGCCGCGTGCCGGAAGCTCTAGTTAAATGCCTGCTGTCAGCGTTTGACAGCGGGATTTAACTAGTTAATAGGAGCGGGCGGATCACAAATCCACTTGCGCCTATTGCGGGCACATGTCAGCTGTTTAAAACAGCTGACATGTCGCGGCTTTGAGGTGGGCTCACTGCCGGAGCCCACCTCAAAGCAGGGGATACTGACCGCTGACGTACTATCCCGTCAGCAGTCAGTAAGGGGTTAAGATAACCACTTAGTGTTTGGAGAATGGGAAAAAGTAGGAATATTTATTGAAGCGATCAGCTTCTTTACACTTTTGTAATCTAATAGAATTTTGCCTATTAAATAGTTTCCTATTTATTTATAGAGCTAAGTACATTGTTTTAAGCAATTATAGAAATGTCTTGCATGACTAAGTTTATTTTTACTATTGTATTTTGCCATCACTTCCATAGCGCTTTACAGATATCATTGTGTGCCCCAATGGGGACAGTGATAATCTAAATTCCCTATCCGTATACCTTTTTTGGCGTGTGGGAAGAAACCCTTGCAAACACAGGGAGAACAACATACAAACTGTGATTATATTGGGTTGTGTGGTGACGTAACGCTATTGCCTATCCTAGGAATAGGAGGCAAACTTATACATTATTTGGATCTATCGTCTGATCAGCACAACTTGGCACTTTTATCCCCACTAGAATGGGGCCGCAGTGCATATGCCCAACTTCCACTTCATGTAAACTGCCAGAAAAAGTAGAATGCGGAGCTTGGAAGACCCTTAAGAATAGAATATCAGTCAGGCATACACACTGCTGCTCCATTCCGATGGGGGATAACAGGGCCCTGTTTTGGCAATCCATGAGGGTCCCAGCAAGTAGATCCACACCGATTTGAGAATTATCACAAAACATCCACTTCAAGGCAGCCTTTAAATCAATCCTGCGCTTATTTCTTCTTAATTATAATTAGAACAGCTTATTTCACTGTATATCAAAGTTGTGACAAAAATCTTCAGACAAAAAATGTGTTTTTTTTTTTTTTCATTTTGTTCATAAATTATTCATATAAATTTTATTTCAGTGTTATAAATGCGAGATGTGCACAGATGTGTAATGCTTTGTATAACTGTATGAATGTTAGTATCTAGTAGTTTACATATTTATGAATGCCCAGACTTGTAAAATTTAATGTCCCATTAATTGCTTCCTCTTCAGCTCAGACAACAGTCAATATAACCCAACGGCCAGGGACTCAGGCTGCACCAAGAGCTGCAGCTCCTCGAGCACCAAGCAATCCGCACATGGTTTACACTACAACTGCCCTCCCCACTGTACCTGCACAGACACCTGTGCGCAACACCGTCATGCAAAGCCAAAACCTGCGACAGATCAGTCCTCAGACTGGAGGTAAGGAAATGCTGGACATGCTTTCACTGAATATATGTTAATATGTTCACATCTTGGCTTTCTTTAAAATTTTGTATGGATGTTGTAAACAACCCTTTTGTGACTAAAACTTTTCTAAAACAGCAGAGCAGAATATCAAGTTTGGAATACTACATTCTAAGGCCTTGATACAATGTCCAAAAATACACGACACGACAAAACCAATGGTGTGGTTCAAAAGTACAACTAGTCCCGCAAAAAATAAGCCCTCACACGGCCACATTGACGGAAAAATAAAAAAGTTATGGCTCTGGAAAGAAGGGGAGCAAAAAAATAAAACAAAGCTCGGTCATTAAGTGGTTAAGCTACATGAGAACATGGCCTGTTTTCTTTTATTAGTGGAATGTGTATCAGTTTAGTCATTCAAATTTAAGGGAAACTGTCAAACCAATAACTTCTACCCCATGATGTTTCTCTTACTAAATTGTGCATATCGATGTCCTGTGTGTGCAGATATATGTGATGCCGTAAAAGGCATTATACACGCCTAAAATCTGTTCTGTCGTTGTGAACTTGAACATTGCTTCATATTGGGGCATATTTTCAGTACTGTAATTCTTACAGTACATATAGCTGACAGTCATGGCATATACCAGTATGATAAATCTGCTGCACTTTGATAGACAGTCTACAAATGTCAGTGTAAGTTTACAGCAACTATCAGCTGGTTTACTTCGAGTCAGAAAATTTTTGGAGTAAAATATCACACATTAATTCATATTCCATTTCCAGCAAAGGTTAAATAGGTGAAAGAAGACAAATTATCTAGTATAATCTAGCATGCCATATGTCCCGTTTCAGTAAACCCACACCACTAACCTACCATAATGCAGAAAATGTCTGAAACACATAATAATCTTTGGTGTGAATTGTGCTAGAATTCTGGCATATTATCTTGATAAATCTCTCCCATTGAGTGTGCTGTGTACTTGAATGCAGCAACCACCACCCATGGGAGTCTAATGATTGGATGCATGCATAAATAACAAAAAAATCTGCATTTTCTGGGCATTATGGTGTCTGCAGACTTGGGCTGTCACCATTACATTAGCTTTATATCTGGATATAAAGGTCATCAGAAAAAAAAAACTGAACAGAACAACCTCAAACCTCTTTATACCCCAACATCATAAGTTGCTGGGCTTATAGTACAGGGCAAGTGATTTAGCCCTGTAAAATGGAAAGGGTTTATGGCTTCTTTTCTGTTTACTAGAAGTATAATCACACCTATATGCACAAATGACTATCTCCCTTTTAAACAATAGTGTAGGATTATACTAATGATTTGGAAGCAAAGACTGCATGATTGCCTATTATGAAACATTCAGTATTGTTATATAAATTGGCCAGTTAATATTTAGAGCTGCTTTATTGTGATAATTTTTTCCTATATTTTTAAAACATCTGTGTCTTTTGTTCTAGCTATATACCATGTTGTCCTAAAGCATAATGCATGTTAGACAAGAAGGTAAAAATCAGACGATGCAAAGGAGAAATTTTAATTTATTTTTTCTTTTTTTAACTGTTTAGGAGCATCTGTACGAATGCCACAAACTCCTACATATGTAGTAAATAATGGGATTCCTATAGGTTCTGCTGGACCACAGCTCACAGTTCATCATCGGCCTCCACAAGTAAGTACCAGCTCACGCTTAATTAACTGCAGGTAAATAAGTTTTGAAGGAAATGAGTTCCCTTTTAATGTTAAACCAGGGGAGAAGTCCTGAGGTGATAATTTGCATATTCCCATTGCATTCTGGGATAAGTGAAGTCTCCGCGAGCTCAAAGAACACTGGATTTTGGCCGCTGCAGCTGAAAGGAAGACATTGGTAAACAGTGCGCCTGAATTTTGGCATGTTTTTCACCGCTTTCATATTTCATTAACATTAAGAACAGGGAAGAGGCAAAGAGCCATTTGGTGAGCTGCATTTCTTGCTACATGTTCAGACTTGCCAGTTGAAAAGCCAAACTTCACATGCCAGAAATGCAAGTTGTGTCTCTATTGGAGGAAAAGTTGCAAAAGAGGTTAGCTACGTTGAAGATCATTAAGGAAGGTGAAGAGTTCTTAAGCCCCCGTTACACACTGCGATATCGCTAGCAATATCGCTGTAAAGTCACCGATTTTGTGACGTTACAGCGTTATTACTAGCGATATCGCTGCATGTGATACTTGCCTCCGACCGGCTCCCCTGCTGGTTATCGCTGATCGCGCGAGAAGCTCCTGGACCATTCCTCGTCGTCCACTTCCTGCGGTGCTTCCTGCTGTGACGACGAGCGACGCGTGGAGCCTGGCAGGAGGACGCAGGATCGCCGCTTCTGACAGGTAAGTAGCGATCCCCGTCCCCCGCGATGTCGCTGGTGAGATCTGCCTGAGTGGCAGCTCACTAGCGACCACCCAGCGATTCACCAGCGATCCTGACCGCGTCATATCGCTGGTCGGGATCGCTGGTGAGTCGCTAGGTGTAACAGTACCCTTAGACAGAGCAGAATTATCTCTTCATGTTACAGAAAGATAAGAAATTCGAAGTGCACTTGAAGAAACAGAGGAATGGAGGCATGTGACCCAGAGAAGCTGGAGGCCCGGGAGGCAGTCAACACCCATACTGCTCAGGAATCAGTACCAGGCTCTCACGCAGGAGAATAATGAAGAAATATATAAAAAAAAAAGACTTTTTCCATAAAGAACAACCTTGTACGCCCTCAAAGTCCTCCTGGATGGAGAAAGAAAAATGTTGTGAAGAAGAAACGGAGAGTTGTGGTCATGGTGGATTCCCTGTTGAGAGGAACAGAGGCTGCTATCTGCAGACCGGATATATCCTCAAGAGAAATGTGCTGTCTTCCAGGTGCAAAAATTAAAGATTTGTCTGACAGGATATCCGGACTCTTCAGACCTACAGATCACTAATCATTCCTGCTAATACATGTCGGGACAAATTACACCGCAAGAAAGGACCTAGAAACAATCTGCAGTTACTTTGAAAACTTGGGTAAAAAAGTGAAAGAACTGGGAGCACAGGTGATCTTCTCATTCATCTTCCCAGTGAATGGCCATGGAACAAGGAGGTGGAATAAGATTCTGCAGGTGAATAACTGGCTACGTCGATGGGTGCCGTCAGCAAAGATTTGGATTTCTGGATCACTGAGTGAATTACCTATATGATGGACTATTTACGAAGACTGGAAAGCATGTATTTGGAAGTCGCCTTGCTACACTCATCAGGAGAGCTTTAAACTAGAACAATGTGGGAAGGGAAGAAAAAAAACATACACCTGACAAATACTTTTGAGAACTCTTCTATTAGAAGTGGAAGGGAAGAACAAAGACAAAAAACTCTAAATAATAAAAATATTGAAGAAAGAAAAGCTAATCTAATATATAAAGCTCAAAGTGTGTATGTGTGTGTGTATGTCCGGGATAGGCATCCGCACCGTCGCAGCTACAGCCACAACATTTGGCACAGTCACACGTCTGGACCCCGAGAGCGTCCTAAGCTATGTTGTGAGGCGAAATTTTAACCCCGCGCGTTCTAATTCACCAAACAATTTTGCCCCTATCTACATACTGGGGAAAAAGTGTGTGTACGTCAAGCCCCGCCCCTCATGATGTCATAATGCCCCTATTTGCATATTGGGGAAACGGTGTGTGCGTATCAAGCCCCGCCCCTCATTATGATGTCACAATGGTTGCTATGGCGACGCTGATGTCGTCATAGGTTGCAAGCCCTGCCGCCGCTCATTATGATGTCATAATGGTTGACTATGGGATGGAGGATGTGTGATGGGTATATGGGCACTGGACTATGGGATGGAGGATATGTATGATGGGTATATGGGCACGGGACTATGGGATGGAGGATGTGTGATGGGTATATGGGCACTGGACTATGGGATGGAGGATATGTATGATGGGTATATGGGCACGGGACTATGGGATGGGAGGATGTGTGATGGGTATATGGGCACTGGACTATGGGATGGAGGATATGTATGACGGGTATATGGGCACGGGACTATGGGATGGAGGATGTGTGATGGGTATATGGGCACTGGACTATGGGATGGAGGATATGTATGATGGGTATATGGGCACGGGACTATGGGATGGAGGATGTGTGATGGGTATATGGGCACTGGACTATGGGATGGAGGATATGTATGATGGGTATATGGGCACGGGACTATGGGATGGAGGATGTGTGATGGGTATATGGGCACTGGACTATGGGATGGAGGATATGTATGACGGGTATATGGGCACGGGACTATGGGATGGTGGATATGTATGATGGGTATATGGGCACGGGACTATGGGATGGAGGATATGTATAATGGGTATATAGGCACGGGACTATGGGATGGAGGATATGTATGATGGGTATATGGGCATGGGACTATGAGATGAAGGATGTATGATGGGTATATGGACACTCGACTATGGGATGGAGGATATGCATGACGGGTATATGGGCACGGGACTATGAGATGGAGGATATGTATGATGGGAATATAGGCATGGGACTATGAGATGAAGGATGTATGATGGGTATATGGGCACTCGACTATGGGATGGAGGATAATTATAATTTGCTATAACTAACCACAGTTAGTTACTATGCCTGGGCAGCGCCGGGCTCTTCAGCTAGTCACAAACTAAAATATTTCTGTACAAATACACAAAGCATGGGCCACAAACAAGGAGAACTGGAACTACTAACTTAGGAAAAGAAAGATGTCACTAGAATCACTGAAACTTGGTGGGACGATGCACATGTTTGGAATACAAGGCTAGAAGGATACAACTTATTTGCGAGAAGCAGATTTGAGGAAGGAGGAGGTGTTGCCTTGTATGTTTGAAGCTTGGATCTCTGTGCAGATTTACGCTTTTCTGAGACTGGGAGTTCTGTGGAAACTGTTTGAGTAAGAAAACAAGGAGAGAACAACTGAAAGGACATCATTGTAGGCATTTACTACAGATATGGATGAACTCTTTATGCATCAAATGGCCAAGTTCTCCAAAAAAAATGACATAGGGGAGAAAACAAGGGGATCTGCTACCTTGGATCTAATCCTTATAAACCGGGAGGAAATGGTTGAGGAGGTAAGAGTGGCTGGGACCCCTAGGAGGTAGCGACCATGTTATTTTAGAATCTTGGATAACTAGAAGAGGAAGACCTGTGAAGACTCACACGTCAAGGTTAGATTTCAGAAAGGCAGATTTTAAGGGACTCTGAAAGAGAATCGGAGGGATCCAATGGCTGGATATCCTTTAGGACAAAAATGTCCAGGAAGGATGGGAAATTTTGAAAAATGAGATTCTCAAAGCACAATTGTTAACAATTCCGAAAAGAGGGAAGAATAGGAAGCATTTAAGGAAACCAGGATGGATGAACACAGATCTTAAACACGTGCTAAAAAGGAAGGAAAACATCTTTATCAATGATTTAGATTAAGGAATTGAGGGTACGCTGATTAAATTTGCTGATGACACAGTTAAGAGGGATAGCTAATACTAGAGAAGAGAGGATTGAAAAAGATAAACTGGAGCAGTGGGCAGCAACTAACAGAATGGTTTTTAACAGGGGAAAAATGCAAAGCACTACATCTGGGCAATAAAAATGAGAAAAGCATGTACAGAATGGAAGGAATAGGGCTAAGCAACAGCACATGTGAAAAAGACTTGGGTATACTAATAGATCATAAACTAAACAGGAGTCAAAAGTGTGATGCAGCAGCAAAAAAGGCAAATACAATTCTGGGATGTATTAACAGAAGCATAGTCTATATCACGTTAAGTCATTATTCCCCCTCTACTCCTCTTTGGTCACACCTCATGTGGAATACTGTGTCCTGTTTTGGGCACCACATTTTAAAAAGACCTCAACAAACTGGATCAAGTTCGGAGAAGAGCGACCAGAATGGTGACCGGTCTGCAAACCATGTCCTATGAGGAACGGTTACAGGATTTGG
Organism: Dendrobates tinctorius; assembly: GCF_039654945.1. Taxonomy (NCBI): domain Eukaryota; kingdom Metazoa; phylum Chordata; class Amphibia; order Anura; family Dendrobatidae; genus Dendrobates; species Dendrobates tinctorius. The sequence continues at coordinate 13,066,526 of NW_027361762.1, read as the reverse complement.
GAATATTTAGCTTACAGAAAAGAAGACGAAGAGGAGACTTAATAGCTGTCTACAAATATCTCAAGGGATGTCACATTGTAGAAGGATCATTTTTATTCTCATTTGCACAAGGAAAGACTAGAAGCAATGGGAAGAAACTGAATGGGAGGAGACACAGATTAGATATTAGAAAAAACTTTTTGACAGGGCGATCGATGAGTGGAACAGGCTGCCCCGAGAAGTGATTTCTCTTTCAATTGAATTCTTAAGACAGAGGCTTTACAGACATGTCTCTCTGGGATGATTTGGCGAATCCTGCTTTGAGCAAGAGGTTGGACCAGATGACCCAGGAAGTCCCTTCCAACTCTACCATTCTATGATTCTATAAAGTGATAATCTGATGGTGTATGGCATTTAAATGTTAGGCTGGTGTTTTGGAAGCAAGGTTTTAGGGAGAAAATAGTTATATTCTCCATGCTTCCTCCTCACTTCAACTATTGAGATGGTACAGGGAGTGCTTAGTCACCACTCAACTGTACCACCTCGAAGACTGGACATGAGTGGCTACCAGAAACATATACTGTATTTTTCGTATTACAAGATGCTTTTTTTTTTTTTTTTTCTTTCCCCAAAAAAATTTTTTGGGGTTGAATGGAAGTGCGTTTTACAATCCAAATTGTAGCTGCGGTGGAGCAGGGTCCCAAGGTCACTGCAACCGGAAGCTTCTGGGAATGACAAGAGTCGGGTGATGGCTGCGGGGCCCCCAGGCTTGTACGACTAGGTGTTCAGCAGCGCCGGGGCTCTGCCGACATCTTTGGGAGCCCTGCATTTTCCGTATGCTTCTATGTGGTGGACCCTGGGAAAATGGCCGCCGGCGCATGCGCAAATTAAGATCTCTGCACCGAGATCTCAATTGCACACGCGCCTCCTTTGGCAGCCATTTTGCCGGAGTCCACCTCATTAGAAAGTATGGAAGGTGCGGGACTCCGAGCTGGTTGCAAAATGTTGGTAGAGTCCCTGCACCACTAAGCACTTCGTTGTACCAGCCTGGGGTCCGCAGCCATGGTCCAAGTCGTGCTGCCACCAAATACCCCGCCCTACCAGCCTGGAGAGCACAGCATCTCTTTCCTTCACCATCAGTGACCCTGCCACCTGGGACGATGCTCCACCACAGCTTCCCTTCAGGTAAGCTACTGAACAAGTGGATTATAGCACGCACCATTTTGATTTAGAAAAAAAAAAAAATCACCGACTCTTCCTTTCTTGTGTGAATTGGAACAGCCCAAAAAAACTGAGGAAAAAAAAAACAAACAAATTAAACTTAATTTCACACAAACCCCCCACCCCCCAAAAAAAAGTGCTTCACAATATTGGCACCCTCAACATAATATTTGGTTGCACACCCTTTTGGAATAAATAGCTGCAATAAATCACTTACTATAACCATCAGCATGCTTCAACCTCTCAGCTGTAATTTTGGACCACTGTTCTTTTGCAAACTTCTCCAGGTCTCTCATATTTGAAGGGTGCCTTTTCCCAATAGCAATTTTAATCTCTTCTCAGGTGTTCAATGGGATTTAGATCTGGACTCATTGCTGGCCACTTCAGAACTCTCCAGAGCATTTCTGGGTGCTTCTTTTGACGTATGTTTGGGCTCATTGTCTTGCTGGAAGACCCATGTCCTAGGATGCAAACTCTGCATTTTGGCACTGGACACTAACTTACAACCCAAAATCCTTTGGTAATCTGCAGATTTCGATATGCCTTGCACAGTCAATGCACCAAAACATCTTTGAACCTCCACCATATTTGACTTGGGTGCTGTGTTCTTTTGTTTGTAGCCCTCATTCCATTTTCAGTAAACAGTAAAATGATGGGCTTTACCAAAAAGCTCTTTCTTGGTTTTATCTGTCCACAAGACTTTCCCAGAACGATTTTGGCTTGCTCGCATACAGTTTGCCAACCTGTAGTCTAGATTTTTTTATGTGTGTGTCAGCAGTGGGGTCCTTCTGCCATGGCATTTCATTCAAATGTGGACACCTAGTGCATGCTGACACCGCACCCTGACCCTGCAAGCTTGAATTTCTTTGGAACTTGATTAAGGCTCTTTATCCACCATCCGGATTATCCCGCACCTTCTTGATTATGTTGCGCTTCGTGGACAGGACAAACATCAAGATCTCTGGAGATGGAATTGTGACCTTTATAGATTGTTGATATTTTTCTATAATTTTGGTTCTCAAGTCCTTAAACAGTTCTCTTTTCCTCTCTATTCTCCATGCTTAGTGTGGCACACACTATGCAAAGATTGAGTCAACTTCTCCCCATTTTAACTGGTTTTAGGTGTGATATTTTTATATTGCTCACACCAGTTACTTGCCACTGTTGCGTTTGAACGAGCATCGCATGCTTGAAACAAAGTAGTTTACTTACAATTTTGGAAACTTGCCAACAATTTTGTCTGGTCCATTTTTGGGGTTTTGTGTGGAATTATGTCCAATTTGCCTTTTTCCATGTTTTTTTGTGCTGTTCCAATACACACAAATTGCGATTACACATTTTGTTATACACGTGTATTTCCTAATTTTTTGTGAGAAATATTTCATTTTCTGGAGCAATTTCAAGGGTGCAAACACTTTTGGCCGTTGCTGTACCTACTCATTATGTTCAGCAGCTTTCTCTTTGATTCAGCCTCCCTTTCATGGGGGTTGTCTCCAGCTATGAAAATTTATTTGAGGAACAGGACCATATTATAGGTTATAACCTGGCCTTCAATTTCTCTTCATCAATTCAAATATAGATTCATCCCCAGCATTGGTGAGATGTACTGGGAAATCAAGACCGATTTACAGAGTCTCGACTTGGTATTAAATCAGATATAAGACCTGAAAGTTGCTAGTGTATTAGTGCCAGTTATTGTGGAGTCCATTTCTTGATGGATCAGTGCTGTTGGGGTGACATAAAGGGACTCTAAATAATAAGGCTTGTGGTTTTAATGTTATGGCTGTTTGGTGCATAATAAAAAAAATATGGACCTGTATATTTTATCATGTAAACGATCATTGTAAAATCCTCTGAACATGATAATTTTTTTTCCTTAGGAACCTACAAGACCAATCCACCCGGCACCACTTCCTGAAGCTCCTCAACCCCAGCGCCTTCCTCCTGAAGCTGCCTCAACTTCTCCACCTCAGAAACCTCACCTGAAATTAGCCAGAGTACAAAGCCAAAATGGAATTGTCCTATCCTGGAGTGTATTGGAGGTGGATCGGACCTGTGCCATTGTCGATAGCTACCATCTATACGCTTATCATGAAGACCCTACTGCAACTTCTTCATCACAGTGGAAAAAAATTGGGGAAGTGAAAGCATTACCTCTTCCAATGGCATGTACTCTTACACAGTTTGTTTCTGGCAGCAAGTACTATTTTGCTGTCAGGGCAAAGGACGTTTATGGCCGCTTTGGGCCTTTTTGTGATCCACAGTCAACAGATGTTATCTCCACTCAGAGCAGTTAAAAAAAAAAAAAAAAAAAAAAAAAAACTTGAGGAAGCGTCCTTCTATACTTCCTATTAGAAAAGATCTCCTGCATGAAATTTATTATTTTAGATGACCTACTGGAATTTCATAATGGAGACCATGTACAGCACTTGACTCTTGTCACAGGTTAGCTTGCATTTCTGCCAGGAACTTATAAATGTCTTTGTAAAGACCAATCTTCTGCAGATTGCGAATTGATTTGAATTTGTTTCTCTGACTACACTAACCTTGAAAATTTTCATATCAGTAGGCCAAAAACCAAGTCACAAGACTGAACTATAGTTAGACAAGCAGCTATAATGTAAAGGCTGTGGGGTGCAAGAGGAACTACTGACTGAGGAGATATAATTGGTTATATAATTTTCATAAGAATTGAAATCTCTTGCTTTGATACTTGGCAATTCATAGCTCTTAAGTGACAAGTATTACATAGGAAATCCAGTGTTTTGTGTTTTATTCATACACAAAGACAAAACATGTATTTAATCCCCCTGGCTGGGGATGTGACACCGAGCAATTGTTTCTGACACATGAAATGGATGAACAAGCTAATGTGTTTTGTTTTTTTTGTTTTTTTTTTTTCTTTTCCCTTTGTGAAATTTTTTTCTTTTGTGCCTTAACTTGAAAAGGAACTGTGTTTCAGTATTTGGTCTCTACTTTTCTCTTTTTCTTGGTCTATTACATTCTCCCATGCCCCAATGCCAAAGAGCAGTTGTTTTAAATCTCAAAATGTTTTTTAATTTTTTTTTCCATTTTTCTCTGCTGCTTTTTTTTTTTTTTTTTTTCTTCTATTATTCCATTCTTCTAAATAAAAAGAAAGGAAAGAGAGAACTTTGCAGGCTGTTCAACTATCTTGCACACAAATTCTCTACAGTTTACATTGTCGCTGTGATTGAATATGTTTTTAAAAAATAAATGTAACATTCAGTTGTATTGGTTATCGCACATCTACAGATTCTACAACTTGATTGTGCCTCAAACAATATTTTATTATATTTGGATAAACTGCACGAATTGCTCATATGTAGAGTTATATCCTCACTGTTTTCGTGAGGATAAGTATTTTTGTATTGGTGTAGATTTTCTACAGCTACGTTACTCAGAATTTGAATACAAGTTCTGTTCTGAAAACTCAGATGGTGTCTTGTATGTGCAGTGCTAATCCTATTATATATTTCTTAATTGTGCTTTTATCAGTTTAAAGGGAATCTGTGACCAGGTTGTGTCACTGGACCATAAATAGGCCTGCTGTAGTGTAGTTCAACCAAGCACGCACCTACCTCTGACTGGCAACTTTCTGCCTATGCAGTGTATATCAAAAAGCTACCAGTCAATGGTGTGGGCAGGGTTATACAGAGCTCAGCATTAGAGAATTGCTAAATCTGTGGCAGATAAAACTGTTTAATCAAAACTGCAGCAAACACTGGCTGGTAAAGTATGTGACATCGCTGGAATTAGGCTTTCTGCCCTTACATCATTCTACTCTCAGGTGGGGTACCTGGTTATCTATTTCTTTTAAGTACAATGGTTATTGTGGCTGCACACTGTCACCAGGACTGAGCTTGTTCAGTATTGGCAAGAAACTTGAAACTTAGAATTCTGCAGCTGGTAAATTCTTCCTCTTAAATTGTAAATTTCACACTCCCAATTCTTGATGTAAAAATCCTTTAATTCTAAGCAGGTAAGCATTGGTTATCAGGTTGAAATTCTCTGCTTGAAAGAGATATTGTTACATTGTATGTAAATAAATATTTTTACAAATGTCAAGGTCATTGGTATGCTGGTTTTTGATAATTTGCGATCTGTTTTGTTGAACCATATTGGAGATCCTAAATGAATAAAGGCATTTAGCAGTTCTTTGATGATCATGGGAAAGGCTGCTGGAATAATTTAGTGGCAATGATAAATGTATAAATGACAAGTGACTGGTATTTACAAATCCGGAAACTGGTGTGCACAGGTGCAAGCTAAGAGTAACCTTCTCTATAGAGAACATAACTGAAGTTGTGCGTGTAAATATAAAATATAAATAGCATTTCTGCTCTAGATAATAAAAAAAAAATGGTGATACTTAGCCCATAATTTGGCTAATGCATACATTTTGCTGGGAACCTATCTAGTGTGAACACCCCTCTAAAGCTAAAGCCTAAGGCTGAGTTCACACGTGGCGTTTTTTTCGCATTTCCGCGGCGGTTTTAACTGCGTGATTTTGCCGCGAAAAATAAGCATCCCATGCATTCTTATGGGATTCCGCAATGCTGTGCTAATGCTGCGGTTTTTACCGCGGCCGAATCGGTTCGCGGTAAAAAACGCAGCATGCTCATTAATTTTGCGGAATCGCGGTGATCCCGCAGCCATAGGAATGCATTGTTCCGCTTACTTCCCGCATGTGGCTGTACACACCATGCGAAAAGTAAGCAGAACAATTGCGGATGGTACCCACGGTCCGGAGGAGAGGAGACTGTCCTCCGGGCTTTGGGTGGTAGAATTTAAAATAAAAAATGGTGTTACTCTTACCTTCCGACGTCCCGCGCAGCCTTCCCGCCGTTCTCCACGCTCTCGTTCCCAGTAATCCTTTGCGAAAATGCCCGCGACGACGTCCGTTCTCGCGGGATCGCGTATTCGCGCGATGTCATCACGAATTACCACGAGAAGTCGCGAGAATGGACGTCATCGCTCGCAAAGGATTACTGGGAACGAGAGCGTGGAGAGAGGCGGGAAGGCTGCGTGGGATGTCGGAAGGTAAGAATAACACTTTTTTTTATTTTTTACATTTTCTTTTACTACTGATTCCGCATAGGCAGCCTCAGTAGTAAAAAGTTGGTCACACTTGTCAAACACTATGTTTGACGAGTGTGACCAACCTGTCAATCAGTTCTCCAAGCAATGCTACAGATCGCTTGCAAAACGCTAGCATTTTGCAAGCTAATTACGCTTGCAAAATGCTAGTTTTTCCGCGGGAAAATCGTGGGAATTTAAAATGCGATTTTCCCGCGGAATGGAATTCCCGAAACTCTCGCGGTAATTTCCGCAAGTGTTCCGCTACGTGTGAACATAGCCTAAATCTAGGGGTAGGTAGGATCCTGCTGCAATTAAATCTGCTGGAGGGTGGAGTGCTCAGAGAGCTAATATACAAATAGCCAAATACTGACTGGCACTTCCAAATCCGGAAACTGGTGTACACAGGTGTTAACTCAGAGTAGTCATCTGTATACAGAAAAGTTGGTTTCACTCTAGTGCTAAACCAAGTAAATATGAAATAATAGCATGACTGCTCTAGATAGCGCAAAATTTTCTTTTTAAGTATCTCCATTTTTTTCTTATGAATAGCAATACTGTTCTAGATAATATTTCATATTTACATGCTTTAGCACTAAAGAGTGCAACTTTATGTATGTGGGTCACTCCATATCAAGTGATCCAAATATGAACATTTTTTTTTTTTTTACCTGACGTCTTTAGATTTTCATGAAGTACAACTTAAGTTAATTACAAATTTAAAAGTTTTGAATTTTTTTCTTCATCAGTTAATTTTTTACAGACTTCTAAAGTTTTGAAAGCGTGAATTTTTGCCTGGTATGGCTTTACATTTTTTATCATATCTCAGGCTAGAGTTAAGATGGAGGTTGGAGAGGCATCATTTTTCTCAGAACGGTAGCGGCTTTCATTTGATATGTCACAAGACTATGATTTCTCCATAACAAAATATAAAGAAATAAATTCAAAATTTTGATGCGCAATTGTGAAAGAAATGTATGGTTTTAAAACTGTGAAAAAATGCATGCGTGTTACTTGTGTTCTTGTTTATATTTGTACAGGGATTCAATTTGGGAATATATATATATATATATATTATAATATAATTTTTTTTTTTTTTTTTTTTTTTTTTTTTTTTTTATTATCCCTGAATCATTTTATTTTGAGTTTCTTCCTTTTTTTCTTTTCAAATTACAACTTATTGAATTCAGCATTAATATGCAACAATAAAGAAATACAAAAAACAAATACCGTAAGTGCCAGAATAAATGCATCTTAATCATCACACAACTTGCTCAGCATTTTCAACTTGAATGCATTGAACAAGCCAAAAGAAAAAAGGTGATCATATCCTCAAGTGTGATTTTTAAATGGTCTCATCCTAAAAAAATTAAAAGAACCAATATTTTTCCATCATACAGAACACCTTCAAGATAAAAGGGGTGGCTCTGCATCAGTTGGTTTCCTGTCCTTGATGGGGAACCCTCAAGATGAAGATTCTTGAAGAAAGAAGAGGATGCCTGGGTCGGATGGTTACTAGCAGGCACTGGTCTGCTACAGCCGTCACCGGTCTGCTACAGCCGTCACCGGTCTGCTACAGCCGTCACCAGGTACCTGTAGTCGCCTTGGGGGCCATGTATTTCCATGCCCCCACTGAGCGAATGCATGGCCACAGACCGTGAGGCAAATGCCCAGGTGAAATTGGAGCCTCAGAGGCCACATGGCATGTACCGTCCCTGCTGCCAACATGTCCTATAGAAGTCCACGTAGGCCACTTTCTGTGCTCCCTCCCTGTTGATGCATGGTGGCCATGCAGCCCGTGTGGCACATCGGTACCCGGACAGAAGTTACGCTCCTTGGAGGCCATGTAGGTGTACCCCTGTTGAGCAGGTAAGAGCCAGGAGGACTGCCCCGGGGGAGAAATACCTGCAGTGGTGGCAGTGCTGATACGTCCTCTGGACCAGGCAAGGTAGGACACAGCGTGGATGGCTCTCGGATCCAGTGTAGCTTCTCTGCAGTAGCAGGGCATGGGGCATGGCGTGGAAACGCCAGGAACATGCTGTAGGTACACACCAGATATGCTCCGGGCGCGTACCGGAAGTAACATGGGCGTGCACCGGAAGTGAAGCTGGGTGCGCGCATCGGGTATGTACACCAGCACTAAGGCAGTGCCAGAGCTGGGTAGGTGGAGAAAGCCCGTCGGTGGCTTGTCTGTGGACGGCACCTCACTGTCCGCTTCATTCTTACAGGGGCCGGCGCACTCTGGATGTCAAGTACAGCGGCGTGCAGTGAGAAGCAGTACAGAGCGTGCGCCGGATGTAGTTGCCGGGTGCGTGCGTACCTGCCTCAGCCGCGGGTGTGCGAGCTGCACATACACCTGGATAGTTTGGAAGGGTACACGGGCACTGAATGAGAGAGCGCACACCGGATATGGCTGCTGGGGGGGGGGCGCGCGTAGTACAGCGGCCACAGGTGCAGGATCAACCAGGTGTTCATTTAATTAAAAAAAAAAAAAAAGGGAATGCTGATATTTAAACACAGCAGAGGTGCTGGTGAGCATCACCAAACCATTACCAGGTTCGAATGTGACTGCTGTCGTCAGGAAGCAGCAGCAAAACAGCTTGTAAGATGGAGAGCCCTTCGCCAGCGCAATTGCAGCCGCACCAGGAGGTGCAGGAAAGGCGGTCTCGCTCAGAAGAGAAGAGCCAGATGCGTAGCAGTGGGAGCCGCTCGGGCTGTGCACGGGCGGATCGTCACCATTTCAAAAAGGAGGGGTCCTTAACTTAATCTCCTTGGGAGACGGTGAGATGACCAGTCAGCCTCCAGATCCAGTACCCGTTCGGTAAAGCGTCCGAGTGGTGAGCGAGCTTCGAGAAAGTCCAGCACGCTAATGTCTGTTCTTTCTCTCTTGTCTCCCCTTTTTTTTTTTTTTTTACATAGATTGGTGGGGTGGAATATAGGAGGTCCCTAAGAAAAGTAGATCAAAATGTAAGAATAAGGAATGTCCCTTATGCAATAGTCCCTTAGGAGCATCCTGGAATAAAAGATTGTGCCAGGACTGTATTAAAAAAACTAGCGGAAGAAACACCCTCTTTCGCTGATAACCTGATTCAGTTGGAGGTCTGTAAATCGGTAAGGGCTTTACATTCAACGGATAGCAAAGCGAGAGATACTGTAGGTCCAGCCCCTCAGTGGTCTCTCAGGAGGACTCCACAGGACCAGAGGAGGGCTCAGATAAATCCCGCTATTCAGTTAGCAGTTCGGATGAGGAAGACGCATTGCAAGTGGAAGCTACAGATAAGCTTATAAAAGCAATCCGATCTACTATGGGGCTGGTAGATGAACGAACAAAAAAGACGGCTCAGGAGCTCATGTTTAGGGGGTTGCAAAAGAAGGAACGTAGAGCCTTCCCCATTAACGAGCAGCTAGAAGGGCTCATAAAAAGGGAATGGGATAAACCAGAGAAAAAGTCCCAGATAATCAATTCCCTGAAAAGGAGGTACCCCTTTGATGAAGAGGCATCCTCATCCTGGGATAGAGCTCCATAGATTGATGTAGCGATCTCAAAAGTCGCCAGAAAATCCTCCCTACCCTTTGAGGATTTAGGTTCCCTAAAAGAACCTCTGGACAGGAAGACAGATAATTGTCTTAAAATAGCCTAGGAGGCCTCGGCTGGGGCACTAAGGCCGGCCATTGCGGCCACTTGTGTTGCTAGATCCCTAAAAATATGGGTGGATAACCTGGAGGATCAGCTAGAGCAAGGAGTCCCCAGAGAGTCTATCTTAGAAGCAATACCTGCCATCAGAGCAGCGGCAGTCTTTCTAGCTGAGGCCTCAGCAGATTCAGCCAAGCTAGCAGCAAAATCGGCAGCTTTAAGTAATGTGGGACGCCGGGCAGTATGGCTCAAATGCTGGCCAGGAGACACAGGCAAAGATGAAACTCTGCTCTCTGCCGTGTGAGGGAAATTTCCTGTTTGGACCGGCATTGGATGACGTGTTGGAGAAAGCCGGCGACAAAAAGAATTTCCCAAAACAGCCATTTCGGGCCTTTTGGTGCTCCTTTCAGAAGGGCCGAAAATTCAGAAGACAGCAGTACAGGGATCGAGACAAACAACCCTGACAAGCGATCCAGCGGTGAGAGAGGCTTCTACTTCAGCAAGCCCTCCAAAGACACCAAAAAACCCTCCCAGTGATGGTCCTTCTCAGGTGGGGAGAAGGCTCTCTCACTTCCTCCCAGCCTGGTAGAGGATCTCATCCAGCACCTGGATACGACAAATTGTGGGGTCAGGTCTGGAGTTAAGGTTCCACCGCTGGCCGCCACAAAGATACATGCTGACTCCAGTACAGTCCTCTCAAGAAAAGCAAATCAGTCTGGAAGGGGACGTTAACTCGCTCCTAGACAAACGTCCTGGAAGAAGTTCCAGTAGAGGAAAGAAAGGAAGGTTTTTACTCCCCTCCCCACTATCTAATATATAAAGCCCAAAGTATGTGTGTGTGTGTGTGTGTGTGTGTGTATATATATATATGTCCGGGATAGGCATCCGCACCGTCGCAGCTACAGCCACAAAATTTGGCACAGTCACACGTCTGGACCCCAAGAGCGTCCTAAGCTATGTTGTGAGGCGAAATTTTAACCCTGCGTGTTCCAATTCACCAAACAATTTTGCCCCTGTCTACATAATGGGGAAAAAGTGTGTGCACGTCAAGCCCCGCCCCTCATTATGATGTCATAATGCCCCTATCTACATAATGGGGAAACTGTGCGTATCAAGACCAGCCCCTCATTATGATGTCACAATGGTTGCCATGGCGACGCTGATGTCATCAAGCCCCGCCGCTCATTATGATGTCATAATGGTTGACTAAGGGATGGAGGATGTGTGATGGGTACATGGGCATGGGCCTATGGGATGGAGGATGTGTGATGGGTATATGGGCACTGGACTATGGGATGGAGGATATGTATGACGGGTATATGGGCATGGGACTATGAGATGAAGGATGTGTGATGGGTATATGGGCACTCGACTATGGGATGGCGAATATGTATGATGGGTATATGGGCATGGGACTATGGGATGGAGAATATGTATGATGGGTATATGGGCACAGGACTATGGAATGGAGGATATGTATGATGGGTATATGGGCATGGGACTATGAGATGAAGGATGTGTGATGGGTATATGGGCACTCGACTATGGGATAGCGAATATGTATGATGGGTATATGGGCATGGGACTATGGGATGGAGAATATGTATGATGGGTATATGAGCATGAGACTATGGGATGGAGAATAATTATAATTTGTTATAACTAACCACAATTAGTTACTATGCCCGGGCAGCGCCGGGCTCTTCAGCTAGTTTCTCATAAAAAACAGACAATTCCTGGAGGACAATTATAAATCTAAAAGGCCTCAACAAATATCTGACAGTACCATCATTCAAAATGGAAACAATAAGATCAGCAGTGAAGCTCCTCTTTCCTCAGTGCTATATGGCAGTCCTGGACCTCAAGGACGCTTATTACCACGTCCCGATCAGACAACAGGATCGCAAATACCTCTGGGTGGCGGTCTAGATGAGGTCTCAGTGGCATCACTTTCAGTACAGGGCTCTGCCCTTTGGAGTAGCAATAGCCCCCCAAGTGTTCACAAAATTAATTGCAGAGGTCACAGCACATCTCAGGGGAAAAGATACTTTGGTGATACCATATCTGGACGACTTCTTGATAGTGGGAAGAAATCTCTCACTGTCAAGAACAAGTCAAAATATTGATGGAGACACTAAAGATGCTGGGATGGCAGCTGAACCTCAAAAAATCCAAACTGGAACCAGCAATGATCCAAAATTTCTTGGGGTTAACAATGGAGTCGGTAGCGCAGGAGTTTCGCCTCCCAGAGGAGAAAGAAGAAAAAATCAAAAATTTAATCGTGACAATAAAAAAACAGAAATGACTCTGAAAAGGGCCATGTCAGTGTTGGGGTCCCTATCCGCCTGCATACTGGCAGTGAAATGGGCCCAGTTCCACACAAGGGAACTACAATGGTGTGTGCTACAAAACAACCTGAGGCTTCAGGGACAGTTAGAGCAGAAGCTCACCCTCCCGGACCCTGTACTCCAGTCACTCGTGGTGGTTATAGATAGAGTCCTCTCCGAGAGGAGTACCCCGGACATACACAGCCTCCAAGGTGGTCACAACGGATGCCATTCCTTGGGGGTGGGGAGCCCACCTAGACACACTATGGCTCCAGGATCCCTGAGCCCAGGAGGAAAGAAATCTATCAAATGATTGGGAACTGCTAGCAATCGAAAGGGCACTGAAAGGGTTGTTGACACACCTAAGAGGACACCATGTGAGAGTCCTATCAGGCAACTGGACAGCGGTCGCGTATGTAAACCCCCAGGGAGGTATTCGTTCTCATTCCTTGATGCAGATAGCAAAAAGGATCCTGACTCTGGCGGACCATCAGTTCCTCTCAATATCTGCCCTGCATATCCGAGGTGTAGACAACCTGAAGGCAGACTTTTTGAGCAGGAACCACTTGAGGCAAGGAGAATGGTGCCTAAAAGAGTCAATTTTTCAGCATATAGTACACATGTGAGGAAAACCCAGTATAGATCTCTTCGCATCAAAAACTGACACAGACAGGCCATTGGCAGTAGACGACTTCAGGATAGAGTGGACATCAGGTCTCCTGTATGCCTTCCCTCCAATATGCCTCATTCCAGCAGTTCTGAGGAAGATCAGGGAGGACAGAGCCAGAGTGATTATGATAGCTCCCTTTTGGCCAAAAAGACCATGGTTCTACTGGCTGAGAGTGATGTCAGTGACGGACCCATGGGTGCTCCCGGAGGGCCACGACCTCCTAACACAGGGTCCCTTCAATCACCCTCAGAAGTCTGGGCTGCATTTGACAGCCTGGAATTTGAAAGGTCACTACTAGAAAAGAAGGGATTCTCAGCGGGGTTAATATCCACCTTACTCAGTAGCAGAAAACCAGAGACTACAAAAATTTATGGAAGGATATGTAAAAAATTCTTATCTCCCTCAGGCCCAATACGGGAAGGAAAAGTCCCGATAGGGGCAGTACTGGAATTTCTGCAGAAAGGTTTAGAGTAGGGGTTAGCTGTCAGTACCCTCAAAGTACATGTCTCAGCGCTGGCAGCCTTATTCAACTGCGACCTGGCAAATGATAGGTGGGTGGCCAGTTTAATCCGGGCCTGTACTAGAGCTGACTCTGTCCCGTCCCCTACTCCTCCTCCTTGGGATCTAAATTTATTCCTATCATCTCTCACAGAGTCAGTTTGAACCACTAAACACAACATCAGATAAAGTTCTAACATTAAAAACCGCCTTGTTGGTGGCACTCACATCGATCCGTAGAGTTGGGGATTTACACGCAGACCTCCCTACACTCAGGTCATGGATGATAGAGTTGTGTTAAAATTAGATCCAGCATACATTCCCAAGGTGGTATCGAAATTCTGTAGGGCTCAGGAGATAGTCTTATCATCCTTTATTCCTAACCCTAGTAACCGGAAGGAGGAGAGGCTTCATTACCTAGATGTGAGATGTCTCCTGCAGTATTTAGAGGTAACAAGACCTTGGAGAATACAGAGGGCCTGATTTGTCTCATACCAGTGGGTGAGAGGACCTTAAAGCCTCTAAACAGACTATAGCTAGATGGATGAGAGAGGCCATCATGCTAGCGTATAGTAGTGCAGGCAGGGCTGTTCCAGAGGGTCTAAAATCCCACTCCACGAGGGACATGGCGACGTCCTGGGCGGAGAGAGCAGACGCCTCCATTGACCAAATCTGTAAGGCGGCCACTTGGTCCTCTCCGTCTACCTTTTTTTAAACATTATAGGTTAGACCTATGTGCTACTTCTGATCTCACATTTGGGAGAAGAGTGTTACAAGCAGTGATCCCTCCCTAAGAGAATACAAATCTCTGCAACTCTCTCGTGGTGCCATCATGTATAATGGAAAAACACGGGTATTACATACCTGGTAATGTGTTTTTTCATGAAACATGATGGCACCCTTATTTCTCCTACGCCTCATTGGGGGACACATACATTGGGAGTTATGCTGCTTGCCACTAGGAGGACACTAAGTAAACCAGAAAAAAGTTAACTCCTCCCCTGCAGTATACACCCTCTCGCTGGATGAGATTTCTCCAGTTCTTGCTTAGTGTCTGCAGGAGGCACTTGGGTCTGGTTTCAGACCCCACCGTTTTTATTTTATTTTTGAGTTTTCTGTAAAAAAAAATTTTTTAAATTAACGGAGTGAAGGGGGCGACGGTTCCTTTCTACGGTCCGCTCTCCCCCGAACCAACAACAGGCAAGCACGCGGAATATACCTCCCCATACACTTTCCTGCGATGAATGGGGCCGATTCCTCTGGCGGATTCCTTACGGTCGGTAATCCATGGATATGAGGGTGAGCGCAACAGACGAAGCAGTGCAGGACGGCACGATGCATGGAGAAGAGCGCTTCCGAATGCCCTGAATCAGCCCCATAGCTCTCCATCCCCCTACCTATAGGGTGGATCGATTGAGCATACCCCTTTAAGAACTCCTCCAGCTCTGTTACATCAGCCCAGGAGGATGACAAGACCTGCATGGATGGCCCGGACAGCGGCGGCAGGCCTGAGCACTGGAGTAGAGGTATGGGGTCCAGGTCCCCGGGAGAGGCGCTGACTTTGTCTCAGCATCGGTGCTCCAGCGCCCCATCGCGGCCCCTCCCCCGCTGTCGGCGCTTACCGCGGGTAGGCCAAAAATTTAGTCCCCGGCTTTTCCGGCCTATTAGGCTGCAATTTGAATAGCGCCGCCCACGCTAGCGCCGCCGCCGCCACCCCTCCTTGGCGCCTCTCGCAATCCTAGTCTCGGGGGACCATGAAACTTACCTCAGCCTGCTCTGGAAATAGGCTGTGACGTGCGCATTCTGCCAGATACCGGGTGACACCACAGAGCCACCGCTATTCCTCCCGGGGACACAGCACAGGACCGGGGTAAGCTGCATCTGCCCTCAGAACAAAGTTTAACCCCTTCCCGGCACATTCCCTGCAGCTGCAGACCAGAATCTGCCGTTAACCCTTTCAGGAGCGCTATGTCTAAATCTAAGGAGGCTAAACGGGCTGCTAAGAAGCACACTGCATTTTTACCGTGTGTACCACTTGCAAGACTGCCTTGCCCAGTGCCAAAACTAATCCGTTAAGCACGGACTGCGACCCGGCCTGTGCTCAAAGGCCGCTTGCCGCTGCTGCTCCGGGGCTTCCTGCGTTTAGTCCCCCTGAGTGGGATGCATCCATCTCACGGTTGGTGGAGTCACTGACCCAGGCCATAGACTCCGTCTGGGAAGCCTCTTTAAGTCAGAAAGCGTCTTTACCACCCGAACAGGGCTCTGGCGATTGCAGGGAATCGTCCACCAGCAGGGGCCGTACTCGCTCAAGGGATGGTCGGGCTAGAAAGCGGACCCATGACGCGTCCCCTAGTCACGCTTGCGCTTCAGCACTGGCGAGTTCTGTCTCTCCCTCTCCTATTGTTCGCAGCGAGCACGACGCTGAATTCGAATCTGACATGTCAGCCCCTCAGAATCCTCCAACTGACCAAGAGTCGCTTGATTCTCTTATAGAATCAGTCAACAGGATTCTGGCATTGGATGAGGAAAATATTCCCGCTCCAGCACACGCTATCTCATTTAAGAGGACCAAACGTGTATGCAAGTTATTTGCCAGCCATCTGGAGTTTATGGACATTGTCCAGAAACATAGGGATCGGCCACATAAGCGGTTCACAGGGCAAAAGTCTACTGAGACTAAATACCCTTTTGCTCCAGACATAATGAAGGATTGGTTACAGTCCCCTTCGGTGAACCCTCCCAGTATCTCGTCTTGCTTCTAAAATTCTCCTATCCATCTCTGAGGGCTCCTCAGTCAGAAACCCCTCCGATTGTCAAATTGACTACCTTGCCCGCTCAGTTTTTGAAGCTTCAGGTGCGGCGCTTTTTCCATCCTTCATGGCGACTTGGGTCACTAAGGCGATGGCCGCTTGGGCAGAAGTCTTAATTACTGCCTTCCAAGGTACCAATCTTCCTCCGGAGGCAACCAGCGTCTCCAGGCAGATAATTCACGCAGCGGACTTTGTAGTGGACACTTCTTTAGATGCCGCCATTTGCACTGCTCAAACTGCCGCTAATGCGATCCCCATTAGAAGAGCCCTATGGCTCTGCAACTGGCGGGCGGATGCCACATCTAAAAATTCGTTGACTCCCCTGCATTTTCAGACTGGTTGTCTTTTTGGAGAGAAACTGGGACCAGCTCATTTCTGATACTACCGGGGGGAAAGAGTAAATTTCTTCCTCAACAAAAGGCTGTTCGGCCATTTCGGAGCCAACAGCCGACGCATTTTCGACCTCTTTGCAACAATTCCGTTTGGTCCTCCACTACCTTCTCTTCTGGATCAAGTCTGTCCCCGCGCGGAGACAGAGGCTCCCGGGTCTCATACAGACCTAACCGCTCTTGGAAGCCCAGGCTAAGGGCATCTGGATCTAGGGGAGCCAGACCCCATAGATCTTCTACACAATGGCATGTTGAGGTATCCGGCGGACACCGACAAAGTAGGCGGTCGTCTACTTTCCTTCGGTCACACCTGGCTCGCTGTCGTCCACGACAAGTGGGTCAGGGAGCTGGTGTCCTCCGGATACAAGATAGAATTTTCGTCCTCACCCTCCCAAGAAAAAGACAAGAGCCTTCCTTTGGGGCTGTTCAGGCTCTGCAAAGGGACGGAGTCATCATTCCGGTCCCTCATCATGAAAGATTCAGGGGTTTTTATTCAAACATTTTTGTGGTTCCAAAGAAGGACGGGACGATGCGGCCCATACTGGATCTCAAACTGTTAAATCAGTTTGTCAAGGTACGGCGTTTACAAATGGAATCTCTCCGATCAGTTGTCGCTTCCATGGAAAAAGGAGAGTTCCTAGCATCCATCGACATCAAAAACTCTTACCTTCACATTCCGATCTGCCCGTCCCACCAGCAGTTCCTGTGTTTTGCAATTCACGAGGAACACTTCCAGTTCGTTGCCTTGCCCTTCAGACTCGCCACCGCCCCGGGGTCTTTACCAAGGTCATGGCGGCTGTCATGGCCATTCTCCACTCTCGGGGAGTGGTGGTGTTACCGTATCTGGACGACCTGCTCACCAAGTGTCTGTCCCTTCCAGCCTGCAAGGAATCCATGGATATAACAGTAAATACACTTTCTCACCTGGACTGGAAGATAAACTTCGAAAAGGCTTTCCCAAAACCGGCCCAGCAGATTTCCTTTTTAGGAATGATCTTGGACACTTCCCGCGGGTTGGTCATTCTCCCTCCAGAAAAGACCCAAGCCTTACAACAGACAGCGCAGTCTCTTTCCCGACTGGTTTCTCACTCCATTCATTTCAGCATGAGAGTTCTCGGAAAGATGGTGGCAGCGATGGAAGCAGTTCCATTTGCACAGTTCCACCTCCCTCCCTTACAACACGCGTTGCTGTTAGCTTGGCACAAGAACCTGTTCTCCCTGGACCGTCAGTTCCTTCTGTCCCTGCGGGTCAAACAAGCCCTCAAATGGTGGACACTGAAGTCCTCCCTGCGTTAAGGGAGGTCTTTTCTCCCAGTAAGATGGTTGGTAGTAACCACCGACGCAAGTCTTCTGGGCTGGGGTGTAGTCTTTTGCCACCATACAGCACAGGGTCGTTGGTCAACTCGAGATTCTCGTCTCCCCATCAACATCTTGGAGATACGTGCGATCAGATTAGCTCTACGGAGTTTCCACCATCTCCTCGCAGGTCACCTCATCAGGATCCAATCCGACAACGCTACGGCTGTAGCGTATATCAACCGCCAGGGAGGTACTTGGAGCAGGATGGCCATGCTCGAAGTGAGTCACATCCTCCATTGGACCGAGACCAACCATTCGCCCATCTCAACAATTTACATCCCGGGCATAGAGAATTGGGCGGCAGATTTTCTAAGTTGCCAGGGCCTTGCCTCGGAGAGAGCTCCCTTCATCCGGAAGTCTTCCAGCAGATTTGTCATTGTTGGGGGCCTCCGGATGTGGATCTTATGGCCTCAAGACTAAACAACAAGGTTCCTCGATTCATTGCCCGATCGTGAGATCCATGCGCCATCGGAATGGACGCCCTAGTTCTGTCGTGGCACCAGTTTCGGCTCCCGTACATCTTCCCCCTCTTCCCTTGCTTCCGAGGGTCATCAAGAAGATCAGAACAGAGGGAGTAACAAGTGATCCTAGTCGCGCCAGATTGGCCGCGCCGGGCATGGTACGCAGAACTGATAAAACTGGTTGCTGATGTCCCCTGGCAACTTCCAGATCGCATGGATATACTCTCTCAGGGCCGGATTTACCATCAGAACTCCGGGGCCCTGTCTTTGATGGTGTGGCCGTTGAATCCTGGATTTTAGAACAGGCTGGGTTCTCTCACGATGTGATTTCCACCATGATTAGTGCTAGGAAGCCTGTGTCCATGCGTATCTATCACCGCACCTGGAAAACCTTCTTTTCATGGTGCAAGGATCATGGTCGATCCCCTCTGGTGTTTTCCATATTGGAATTCCTTCAATCCGGATTAAAGTCAGGCCTTGCGCTTAGCTCGCTCAAGGGCCAGATTTCGGCCTTGTCAGTACTATTCCCACTTAAAATTGCCACCAAATTTCAGGTCAAGATGTTCATTCAGGGAGTCTCCCATGTGGCACCTCCTTATAGAAGGCCATTGGAGTCATGGGATCTTAATCTGGTTCTCGGGGCCTTACAGGAGGCTCCTTTCGAACTGTTGCAGGACGTGCCACTGACCGTCCTCTCTTGGAAGGTGGTCTTTCTTGTGGCAATTACGTCAATCAGACGAGTTTCGGAATAGGTGGACCTGTCCTGCCGCCCTCCGTTCCTGAACTTTCATCAGGACAAGGCAGTTCTCAGGACGTCCCCATCCTTCCTGCCCAAAGTCGTATCCTCTTTCCATCTCAATGAGGAAATTGTTTTGCCTTCCTTTTGTCCGGCACCAGTTCATCGCATTGAGAAGACCCTCCACACCCTGGATGTATTTAGGGCTTTGAGACGGTACATCTCGCGGACGGCTCCCTTCTGCAAGTCAGATGCCCTGTTAATACTTCCAGAGGGGCATAGGAAGGGTCTAGCCGCTTCAAAAGCAACGCTAGCCAGGTGGATTCGCTTGGTGATTCAAGAATCCTACCGTGTCAGGAACGTGCCTGGCCCAGTAGGGATGAAGGCACACTCTACCCGCTCAGTGGGCGCCTCTTGGGCAATTTGGCACCAGGCCTCAGCAGAACAGGTCTGCAAGGCTGCGACTTGGTCTAGTCTGCATACTTTTACAAAACATTACCAAATTCATTCTCAGGCCTCTGCGGATGCAGCTCTCGGCAGATGCATCCTGCAATCGGCAGTACCACAGTGTTAAGTCAGTGGTACGTGGGATGTTAGCAGATGTATGCTCCCCACCCAGGGACTGCTTTAGGACATCCCACTGTCTGTGTCCCCCAATGAGGCATAGGAGAAATAGGGATTTTTATGTACTCACCGTAAAATCCTTTTCTCCGAGCCAATCATTGGGGGACACAGCACCCACCCTGTTTAGCCTATTGGCTCACTGTAGCATTCTTAGGTTTTGACATAGTTATGGTTATTGTTGACGGTTTATGCTCCTACTGCTTTTTTCACCGAACTGGAGAAATCTCATCCAGTGAGAGGGTGAGAGAGCCGCCCCTTTTATCTTGAAGGTTTCCTGTCCTTGTTGGACGGATAACAATTTTTTTCTATTATATCACTAAACAGGTCATTTATGAAGTGTTTAATAAGAATAGTTCAGTAGTTAAATCCTCGTTCTATAAAATATGAACTAATCAAACAATGAACCCCTTCATGACGCAGCCTATTTTGACCTTAATGACCTGGCCATTTTTTGCATTTCTGATCAGTGTCCCTTTGAGGTAATAGCTCAGAAACGCTTCAACGGATCCTAGCGATTCTGAGATTGTTTATTTTCGTGACATATTGGGCTTCATGTTAGTGGTGAATTTAGGTCGATAATTTTTGCGTTTATTTGTGAAAAAAACGGAAATTTGGCGAAAATTTTGAAAATGTTGCAATTTTCAAATTTTGAATTTTTATTCTGTTAAACCAGAGAGTTATGTGACACAAAAAAGTTAATACATAACATTTCTCACATGTCTACTTTACATCAGCACAAATTTGGAAACAAATTTTTTTTATTAGGAAGTTATAAGGGTTAAGAGTTGACCAGTGATATCTCATTTTTCCAACAAAATTTACAAAACCATTTTTTTAGGGACCACCTCACATTTGAAGTCACTTTGAGGGGTCTATATGGCAGAAAATACCCAAAAGTGACACCATTCTAAAAACTGCACCCCTCAAGCTACTCAAAACTGCATTCAAGAAAATTATTAACCCTTCAGGTGCTTCACAGGAACTAAAGCAACGTGGAAGGAAAAAATAAACATTTTAATTTTTCCAACAAAAATTTTCTTTTAGCATCAATTTTTTCATTTTTACATGGGTAACAGAATATAATGGATCGTAAAATTTGTTAGGCAATTTCTCCTGAGTACACCGATGCCTCATACGTGGTCATAAACCACTGTTTGGGCGCACGCCAGGGCTCAGAAAGAAGGAGCGCAATTTGACTTTTTGAATGGAAAATATGCTGGAATATTTAGCGGTTGCCATGTTGCGTTTGGAGTGCCCCTGTGTGCCTAAACATTGGAGCTCCCCCACAAATGACCCCATTTTGAAAACTAGACCCCCAAGGAACTTATCTAGATGCATAGTGAGCACTTTGAACCCCCAGGTGCTTCACAGAAGTTTATAACGCAGAGCCATGAAAATAAAAAATCATTTTTTTCCACAAAAATAATTTTTTAGCCCCTAATTTTTTATTTTCCCAAGGGTAACAGGAGAAATTAGACCACAAAGTTGTTGTGCAATATTTTCTGAGTACACTGATACCCCATATGTTGGGGTAAACCACTGTTTGGGCACACGTCGGGGCTCGGAAGGGAGGGGGCACCGTTTGACTTTTTGAACGCAAAATTGGCTGGAATCAATGGTGGCGCCATGTCGCGTTTGGAGACCCCCTGATGTGCCTAAATAGAGGAAACCCCTCAATTCTAACTCAATCCTAACCCAAACACATCCCTAACCACAACCCTATCCCAACCCCGACACACCTCTAACCCTATTTCTAACCCTAATTGCAAAATAAAAATATTTTATTTATTTTATTATTTGTCTCTACCTATGGGGGTGATAAAGGTGGGGTTTATTAACTTTTTATTTTGATCACTGTGATAAACCCTATCACAGTGATCAAAATGTACCTAGAGTGAATGAATGAATGAATCTGCCATCCGGAAGATCATGGTGCCCATACCGGAAGACCGAGGTACACCGCGATTCGAGAGGTACCGGGGGGAATCAGAAGGCAGGGGGGAGAAAATACTGACGGCAGCAGCAGATCACCGCTGTCAGTCGGTGGCGGGGGCAGATCGCCCCCGTCAATTGGTGGGGGGGGTCTGATCGGTGTCTCCAGCCATAGCCGATGCTATTGCAGCATCGGCCATGGCTGGATTGTAATATTTCACCAAGTTTCATTGTTGAAATATTACAATCGCTCTGATTGGCTGTTTCACTTTCAAAATCCAATCAGCGATCGTAGCCATGGGGTGGGGGGGTGGAGGAAGCCACCCCCCCAGGGATGAAGTATAGGTCCCCCTGTACCTGCGGGTCGAGTGACCTTTTCACCCGACCCGCAGGAGAGCCATCTCCCCATGACACAGCATATGCGTCACAGGTTGGATTGGCACCGACTTTCATGACGCATACGCTGTGTCACAGGTTGGAAAGGGGTTAATAGTATGTTTTTAAATTGTCCTTTTATCATCAATTTTTCCCTTCTAGTGGGTGAAATGTAATTTTGTCCATAAGCGCTTACTAGCAATAGCCATGTCCTTTTGTGTCAGAGTATGTACGGCCTGTCATGGTTTTCGGCTCCTCCTGAGTTAATATCTGGTTTTTGTTAACTTTTAATATGTCTGGTTTTCTTGGATACACAAAGGATGGTGCTGGACCAGATGGATGTAAAAAAGTCACTTCTACTTCTTCTTTTTCACAATCTTTGGAGAGTACAGTAGACAGCCATCAACGCCAATCATATTCACAGGTTATATAACCAGTTATGTCATCCATTGCCAATCTTGTGCCGCCTTCTACCACTTCATGGACTTCACTGTCTTTGCTGAATGAAAAAAATCTTAGTTTTTATTTCTGTTTCACTACATGGAATGAAAGTGTGGTATTACTGAGTCCCTTTGATGCGTTCTGCTTCCTGTAACGGATGCTTTAACAAACTCTCCTCCTCTTTGCAGTCTTGGTTTGTACAATACATGAACTGGATGTTATCAATATTTTTCTCACTCCATTTAAAAAGTTGCATGGGTGTTAAGATTTGGTCTGAATATTGACTCTGAAGGCTAGCTCGAGCTGCAAGGTGTTTCACGTGCCTCCTAAACCATCACATATACCTTTGCCATGAGCAGTGTCAAAAAAGTACCTTTCAGCTTCCACTCTAAAATCTTTCTCTTGATGGCATACATTTAGGCTATGTGCCCACGATGCGATTTTCAAGTGTTTTTTTCCTGAGCAGAAACGCATGCCCTTGCCAGAAAAAACGCATGCGTTTTTGATGCGTTTTTTTAAGTGTTTTGTTAAGTGTTTTTAGACCCCAAATAAAGTTGGTTGTGAAAAAAAAAAAAGACAATATGAGGTAATTTCCAACCCCTTTTCTCCATTTTGTTTTCGGGCTGTTTTCAAAATGCCTCACGTGCAGGACCAGTGGAGTCTGAGCGAAGAAAACTTGCGGATTTTGCTGCTGACTTTGTTACTGAATCTGCTACACCTAAACCACAATGAGCAGGTAACATAAAGTCATGCGATTTTTTTTTTTTTGATCTGTTTGTATTTTATATATATTTTATGTATTTTTGACTAAAGTCTATATTCTCTCATAGGAGCGCTCAAGGAGGATGAGGAGAACAAGAATGTGGGTGCACCCGATAGTGCAAGAGCGGACGACAAAGGGCCACTTCCATCTCCTTTACCAGGATATACAGAGGTAAGATATATAATGGAAAATAGGTCTATTGGTAGCCATGTCATGTGAACCTAATGGGTCTGTTTATTTTTTGTGGCTATGTCACTTTTTCATCAGTGTGGTTAATCGTAATTTTCTTTTTTCCACAGTCATCCTGAAAAATTCATACAGTTCTGCAGGATCCCAATTGAAGCATTTGATCGCCTACTCGGCCTTCTTTCTCCAGCTTTACATTATGAGGACACGGTTATGCGACGAGCCATCTCTGCTGAGGAAAGGCTGCTCATCACCTTGCGGTAAGTATTTTTTTTGGGGGGGGGTTGGTAACACATTTGGCCCCCAAAAGACAGTACACACTGCCCCCATACTGCTGCCAGCCACTGCCCCCATACTGCTGCCAGCCACAGGCCTTTCCACTGCCCCCATACTGCTACCAGCAAAGGCCTTTCCACTGCCCCCATACTGCTACCAGCAAAGGCCTTTCCACTGCCCCATACTGCTACCAGCCACAGGCCTTTCCACTGCCCCCCATACTGCTACCAGCAAAGGCCTTTCCACTGCCCCCATACTGCTACCAGCAAAGGCCTTTCCACTGCCCCCATACTGCTGCCAGCCACAGGCCTTTCCACTGCCCCCATACTGCTACCAGCAAAGGCCTTTCCACTGCCCCCATACTGCTACCAGCAAAGGCTTTTCCACTGCCCCCATACTGCTGCCAGCCACAGGCCTTTCCACTGCCCCCATACTGCTGCCAGCAAAGGCCTTTCCACTGCCCCCATACTGCTACCAGCAAAGGCCTCTCCACTGCCCCCATACTGCTACCAGCAAAGGCCTCTCCACTGCCCCCATACTGCTGCCAGCAAAGGCCTTTCCACTGCCCCCATACTGCTGCCAGCCACAGGCCTTTCCACTGCCCCCATACTGCTGCCAGCAAAGGCCTTTCCACTGCCCCCATACTGCTGCCAGCTGTGACGTCTGCCTGCGGTCTGGGCTGCAGCCGGACAACACCCCGAGAAACACTGATACCCTTTACCCCTATACAGGGATCTGGATTTATAGCAGAGCCCAGGAGGTGCTGTCTGAATAGGAGCAATGACCAGAGCAGGACGGTCGCCAGAAAGGTGTTCCAACACAGGACACAAAGGCAATGATATCCGAGACTAAACCAGTCAGGCAGAAATGGTATAACAACGGTAGACAGCAGCAAAGACAGATACCAGGTCAAAGCCAGAGTCATAAACCAGGAGAGTCGCAGAGGTACCGAATCATTAGACAGAAGCAGAGTCAGAATCCAAGCTGAAGTCAGTGTCATAAACCAGGAGAGTCGCAGAGGTACAGAATCGTTAGGCAGAAGCAGAGTCAGAATCCAGGCCTAAGTCAGTGTCATAAACCAGGAGAGTCGCAGAGGTACAGAATCGTTAGGCAGAAGAAGGGTCAGAAGTCCAGGCAAAAGTCAGAGTCAGTCAACAGTAATTCACACAGTAATACGCAGGGGAACCAAGAATATATCCGGCGGCCTCCAAGAGCAGTCCCAAGGTATTTGAGGGATCAGGTCATCCCTTACAGGCCCGTGGGCTGATGATGTCATCCGGACCGCCCCCAGGACCAGGCTGGATGGTAATGCACCAGCCCCTTCATGACTGACCGAGGAGCGAAGCCTGCGTCCAGCGGACGCCTGCGCAGGAGCCTCATGACTATCGCCGCCATCACTCAGGGTTGAAGCACAACGCCTCCCAGAGACCAAGGCCGAGACTGCAGGCCACGGGTCAGATGGTGATAGGACAGTCCGGCGCCTCCTAGTGGTCGAGGCCGGGACAGCAGGCCCTAAGTCTGACGGTGATGTGATAGTCCGGCGCCTCCTACTGGCCGAGGCCGGGACAGCAGGCCCTGAGTCTGGCGGTGCCGTGACACCAGCAAAGGCCTTTCCACTGCCCCCATACTGCTGCCAGCCACAGGCCTTTTCACTGCCCCCATACTGCTACCAGCAAACACCTTTCCACTGCCCCCATACTGCTACCAGCAAAGGCCTTTCCACTGCCCCCATACTGCTGCCAGCAAAGGCCTTTCCACTGCCCCCATACTGCTGCCAGCCACATGCCTTTCCACTGCCCCCATACTGCTACCAGCAAAGGCCTTTCCACTGCCCCATACTGCTGCCAGCAAAGGCCTTTCCACTGCCCCCATACTGCTGCCATCTATATTTCAAATGTGCTTTTTACACCTGGCCTTTTTTTTGGCGTATCAATGTTTTGTTTTTTTTTCAGGTTTTTGGCCACAGGAGAGAGCTACACATCACTGCACCTCCAATTTAGGGTTGGTAAAACCACCATCTCTAGAATTGTGAGGTGCACACGTGCCGTCATCTGGCAGAAGTTGCAGCCCATGGTGATGCCTTCCCCAACCGAGGAGACTTGGCTGCAGGTTGCAGCAGGCTTTCAGTCTGTGGCCAATTTCCCAAACTGCATAGGTGCTGTCGATGGCAAACATGTGAGAGTGCTGAAGCCACCACGATCAGGATCACGTTTCTTTAATTATAAGAAGTATTTTTCGGTGGTCCTGATGGCGGTGGCTGATGCACATTGCAAATTTGTTGCCATTGACGTTGGTGCTTATGGCAGTACTGGGAATTCTCGGGTGTTGCGAGCATCACAGATTGGACTGCAAATTCTTCGAGATGGCGGAACGCTCCCAGCCCCAAGACCTTTGCCGGGTTCCACACATTCAGTACCCTTTGTGATGGTATCGGATGAGGCGTTTCTGTTGTGAGTTCATTTTCCCCTTCACCGTTGATGTCTGATGAACTCCCTCTGCTGGTGAAGAGAGGTAGTGAAATTGATTGGGATGGGAAAAACCTGTCATCTGAACAGGCAGAGCGTGATTGGACAACCGGAATCACTGAGTGGATATAAGGCAGCTGATGCCCTGCAGGGTTGCTGTTGATCCTTTCTGCTCTGAGCTCTTGCAAACAAGTTCAGTACCTGTCTTCTGAAAGCTAAGTTTTTGCTCTCTTATTTTTCCATGAGATTGTGTCTGTTTACTTAGTTGTGTTGTGTTCTGCCTGCCCTTGTTGGTACAGGCTGAGCTCCATTTTTGTCTCTGGTCAAGTTGATCTTTTGCTCAGTCTTCAGAATATACCTGAGTGCTGATATAGTATTTTGAAGTCTAGTGACTTCAGGGCCTTTTTTCTATCAGACGTGTTGGACATTATTTTGGCAGAATTTTTTGCGGATTGCAGCCAGCATCTTTTCTGTCCTTTCCTATTTAGTTAGTTGGGCCCCATCGTTTGCTCAACCTGTCTTTCTGTCTGTGTTTGTGTTTTCATCTGCTTTTTACCGACACTACATGTTGAGGGCTGTCTTTTGCTTTGGGGTCTGCTCTGGGGCAGTTTAGATTTCCCCTTTCTTTTTTAGGCTTATTTAGTTCTCCGGCTGTGAACGAGGGGTCTAGGGCACCGTAGGAACCCCCCACGGCTACTGATAGTTGTGTGAATAGGATCAGGGGTCTGCAATCCGATAGCTACCAACCTCTCCGGTTTTCTGGACTTAGCTTGTATTTTTGTTTTTTCCTCCTTCGGTGACTCATTCATAACAGAATCACCAGCCATACCGCAGATTCTAGGGTACTCAATAGCAGGAAAGAATTGTTAAAAAAAAAGTGTCAAATTTTTTTTTTGTGTATATTTTTTCCTCTATGTCTTTGAGGCCGTAGGGGGAATTTTTTTTCTTCTCAATGGAGATGAAGCAATTGTCTGATCATGTGGAGCAGCTCGCTGCTGAAGTGCGGGGAATTTCCGCCTATCTTGCTCATTCACATGTTGCTGAACCAAAGATCCCTACTCCTGATGTGTTTTTTGGGGATCGGTCTAAATTTTTGAACTTTAAGAATAATTGTAAATTATTTTTTGCCTTGAAGCCTAACTCATCAGGGAGCTCCGCGCAGCAGGTTAAAATTGTCATCTCTTTGCTGCGCGGCGATCCTCAGGATTGGGCGTTTTCTTTGAAACCTGATGATCCTATTCTAGCTAATGTGAACGCATTTTTTCAAGCCTTAGGGCTGTTGTATGATGAACCTAATGCTATTGATCAGGCTGAAAAGGCCCTGTTGGCTGTGAGCCAGGGTCAGGATTCTGCAGAGTTGTACTGTCAAAAATTCCAAAAGTGGGCGGTCCTTACTACTTTGAACGATGGTGCCTTGGCAGCTCTCTTTCGGAAGGGTTTGTCAGAAACCGTAAAAGATACTATGGTGGGATTTCCTGTTCCCTCTGGTCTTGACGATTCTATGTCATTAGCCATTCAGGTTGATCGGCGTTTGCGCGAACGCAAAACTGCACGAGAGGTGTTGCCACCTGTTGAACAAATGTCTGAACCTATGCAATGTGATAGGGTTGTCTAGGGTGCAACGTCAGGAGTTCAGAAGGCGTAATAAGCTGTGTTTTTTCTGTGGAGATGCCTCGCATATTATTTCTGTCTGCCCTAAACGAGAGAAACGTTTTGCACACACATTTGCTGTGGGTGGTGTTCAACCTAAGTTTCTTCTGGCAATTACTCTGATTTGCTCCCTGTCCACATTTTCCGCTAAGGCTTTCGTGGATTCGGGAGCAGCTCTGAACCTGATGGACTTGGATTTTGCTAAACGTTGTGGATTTCCTATGACACCTCTGCGGACGCCTATCCCTTTGAGGGGTATTGATGCTACTCCTTTGGCGAAGAATAAACCTCAGTTTTGGACTCAGGTGGTAATGCGGGTCAACCCAGATCATCAAGAAAATTGCAGGTTTTTGGTGTTGCATAATTTGCATGATACCATTGTTCTGGGGTTTCCCTGGTTGCAAATCCATAATCCAGTTTTGGATTGGAAATCTGTGTCTGTGGTGAGTTGGGGTTGTCGGTGTGCCCTTAGTGACACTCCAGTTTTCTCCACCTCTCCCCAGTCGCATGATGTTCCTGACTATTTGGCTGATTTTTATGAGGTACTTAGTGAGAATGAGTCTGCGTCTTTGCCTCCTCATAAGAGTTATGACTGTGCAATTGAGCTGAGCCCTGGGTGTAAGTTTCCCAAGGGTCGACTTTTCAATTTATCTGTACCCGAGCACGAAGCTATGCGATCCTATATTAAAGAGTCGTTGGAGAAGGGTCATATTAGACCTTCCTCTTCACCCTTAGGTGCTGGGGTTTTTTCGTGGCCAAGAAGGATGGTTCATTAAGGCCTTGTATTATCTCGTTCCCTCAACAAAATTACTGTTAAATATCAGTATCCGTTACCCCTGATTTCTGATCTATTCTCTAGAGTTAAGGGTGCTTGCTGGTTTACCAAGCTTGACCTCAGGGGGCGTATAATCTTATTCGCATTAAGCATGGGGATGAATGGAAGACGGCGTTTAATACTCCGGAGGGACATTTTGAGTACCTGGTGATGCCTTTTGGGCTCACTAATGCCCCTTCTGTCTTCCAGTGCTTCATGAATGATATTTTCCGAGACTTTGTGGATAAATTTTTGATCATCTATCTGGATGATATTTTGATCTTTTCCAAGGGTTGGGACTCTCATGTGGAACATGTTCGGACTGTGTTCCGGATTTTGAGGGAGAATTCCCTGTATGTTAAGGGATCGAAATGCCTTTTTGGCGTACAGAGGGTTTCATTTTTGGGATTTATTTTGTCTCCGTCAACTATTGAAATGGACCCGGCCAAGGTACAGGCCATTTATGATTGGGTTCAGCCCACTTCTTTGAAGGCCCTCCAGAAGTTTTTGGGTTTTGCTAATTTTTATCGTAAATTTATAGCTAATTTCTCTGGTATTGCCAAACCATTGACTGATTTGACTAAGAAAGGTGCTGATGTGCTGAATTGGTCTCCGAAGGCTGTTTCTGCCTTTCAGGAGCTGAAGCAAAGGTTCACTTCTGCTCCGGTTTTGCGTCAACCTGATGTCTCACTCCCGTTTCAGGTAGAGGTGGACGCTTCTGCGATTGGTGCAGGAGCTGTTTTGTCCCAAAAAGATCCGGTAACATCTAAAATGAATCCCTGTGCTTTCTTTTCCCAAAAGTTCTCCCCATCTGAACGTAACTATGATGTGGGGAATCGGGAACTGTTAGCCATGAAATGGGCATTTGAGGAGTGGAGACATTGGTTGGAGGGAGCTAAACATCAAGTTGTGGTCCTTACTGACCACAAGAATTTGATTTACCTGGAGTCGGCCAAACGCTTGAATCCTAGACAGGCTAGGTGGGCCTTGTTTTTCACACGTTTTGATTTTGTGGTCTCTGGTCTCTTTTCTTCCGGGAACTAAGAATGTCAAGGCAGACGCCCTCTCTAGGAGTTTCTTTGCTGATTCTCCTGTTGTGACCAAGCCTACTACCATCTTAGGTGAGGGGGTAGTTCTTTCTGCCATCTCGCCCGATTTGAGACGTGCTCTGGAAGAGTTTCAGGAGGACAAACCTGAGCGTTGTCCCATTGGAAAATTGTATGTTCCTGACCAGTGGAGGAAGAGAGTGATGACTGAATTTCATTGCTCTGCATTGGCTGGTCATCCAGGTATTTTTGGTACTAGAGATTTGGTGAGTCGGTCTTTTTGGTGGCCCGCCTTGTCTCGTGATATCAGGAGTTTTGTGCAGTCCTGTGGGACTTGCTCCCGGTCTAAACCTTGTTCTCGCTCTAGTGGGTTGTTGATGCCTTTGCCGGTGCCCAGGAGGCCATGGACCCATATTTCAATGGATTTTATCTCTGATATGCCTGTCTCTCAGAGAATGACTGTTATTTGGGTGATTTGTGATAGATTCTCTAAGATGGTCCATCTTGTACCACTCCCTAAGTTGCCATCTTCCTCAGAGTTGGTGCCCTTGTTTTTGCAACAGGTGATTCGCTTGCACGGGATTCCTGAGAACATTGTGTCTGGCAGAGGAGTTCAGTTTGTTTCTAGATTTTGGAGGACTTTCTGTTCCAAGCTGGGAATTCAGTTGTCCTTCTCCTCTGCGTTTCACCCTCAGACCAATGGGCAGACGGAGAGAACAAACCAGACTTTGGAGTCGTATTTGAGATGTTTATTTCTGCTGATCAGGATGATTGGGTTTTGTTTTTGCCCTTGGCCGAATTTGCTTTAAATAATAGAGCTAGTTCTGCCACTTTGATGTCACCTTTTTTTTGTAACTTTGGGTTTCATCCTCGATTCTCTTCAGGGCAGGTGGAGTCTTCTGCCTGCCCAGATGTTGACACTGTGGTGGAGAGAATGCACCAGATCTGGGAACAAGTGGTGGATAGGTTGTCTCTCTCCCAGGAAAAGGCCCAGCGGTTTTTCAACCGTCATAGGACCATTGGTCCCCAGTTTAAGGTGGGTGATATGGTTTGGTTGTCATCAAAGAATATCTCTATGAAGGTGGCTTCTCCAAAGTTTAAACCTAGATTTAGCGGACCTTACAAGATTTTGGAGATTCTTAATCCTGTCTCTTTTCGATTGGCTCTTCCTGTTACATTTAAGATCCATAACGTGTTTCGTAAGTCTCTGTTAAAGAGGTTTGTTGAGCCAGTAGTTCCTGTGGTGGCACCTCCTGACCCTGTATTGGTGGAAGGTAATGTGGAATATGAGGTTGA
Source organism: Dendrobates tinctorius (assembly GCF_039654945.1). NCBI lineage: Eukaryota > Metazoa > Chordata > Amphibia > Anura > Dendrobatidae > Dendrobates > Dendrobates tinctorius. The sequence continues at coordinate 13,035,477 of NW_027361762.1, read as the reverse complement.
GAAGATACTGGATTCTCGCCTGGCTAGACAGAGACTCCTGTATTTGGTTAAATGGAAGGGTTACAGCCAGGAGGATTATTCTTGGGTCCCTGCATCTGATATTTATGCCGAAAGATTGGTTCGTGCTTTTCATCGGGCCCATCCTGATCGCCCTGGTGGCGTGGATGAGGGCTCGGTGACCCCTCCTCAAGGGGGAGGTACTGTTGTGAGTTCATTTTCCCCTTCACCGTTGATGTCTGATGAACTCCCTCTGCTGGTGAAGAGAGGTAGTGAAATTGATTGGGATGGGAAAAACCTGTCATCTGAACAGGCGGAGCGTGATTGGACAACCGGAATCACTGAGTGGATATAAGGCAGCTGATGCCCTGCAGGGTTGCTGGTGATCCTTTCTGCTCTGAGCTCTTGCAATCCAGTTCAGTACCTGTCTTCTGAAAGCTAAGTTTTTGCTCTCTTATTTTTCCATGAGATTGTGTCTGTTTACTTAGTGTTGTGTTCTGCCTGCCCTTGTTGGTACAGGCTGAGCTCCATTTTTGTCTCTGGTCAAGTTGATCTTTTGCTCAGTCTTCAGAATATACCTGAGTGCTGATATAGTATTTTGAAGTCTAGTGACTTCAGGGCCTTTTTTCTATCAGACGTGTTGGACATTATTTTGCAGAATTTTTGCGGATTTGCAGCCAGCATCTTTTCTGTCCTTTCCTATTTAGTTAGTTGGGCCCCATCGTTTGCTCAACCTGTCTTTCTGTCTGTGTTTGTGTTTTCATCTGCTTTTCATCGACAATACATGTTGGGGGCTGTCTTTTGCTTTGGGATCTGCTCTGGGGCAGTTTAGATTTCCCCTTTCTTTCTTTAGGCTTATTTAGTTCTCCAGCTGTGAACGAGGGGTCTAGGGCACCATAGGAACCCCCCACGGCTACTGTTAGTTGTGTGAATGGGATCAGGGGTCTGCAATCCGATAGCTACCAACCTCTCCGGTTTTCTGGACTTAGCTTGTATTTTTGTTTTTTCCTCCTTCGGTGACTCATTCATAACACGTTTCCCTTAAGGACCAACCTTCTGCGCCCATACCCACGAAGGGTACTGGATGACCGGCGGAGGGTTTTTAATTATCGGCTGAGTAGTGCACGCAGATATGTGGAATGCACCTTCGGGATCATGCGTAGTCAGTGGCGGATCTTTCACATACCCATCCAATTGAATGCGCAGACCGCTGACACAGTCATAAAGGCATGCTGTGTACTTCACAACTACGCTCGAGAATATGCCACCGACGTAGATGAGGAGTCACAGCTGTCTGAATTGACTGCTGTTTCAAATTTTGGTCAAGGAAGGGTATCCTATTCGGGTGTGCGTGTGCGAGAAACCTTCACTGACTACTTCATGAGTCCTCTAGGTGCCGTGTACTGGCAATACTCCTGTGCCGGTGTTGAGCAGCCAGGACAGCAGAGAAGATCTGAAGACTAACTACAAGCAAGCAAGGTCCGTTGTTCTGTAATAAATGTGAAAATACAAAAAATAGTTAATAAAAATTAACTTTGTTTGCCTAATAAAATCTGTTCTCCATTATTAATATTCAATAATAGCGGTTGTTGGTATGGGCAGTTATTGGGGGATGTTGGAAGACATTATGCATAGTGTGGTTCATTTTTGAAATGCCAGCAGCTCCGGTTTGCACTGAGGCACTTGAAGTTTATGCTGTAAGGAAGATATATTTATTATACTGATTGCCTACCCACCTTAAGGCCCAGATTACATACTTGCTTGCTTGTCCATTGCCCAAATTGAGTCATGTTTTGTCCTTTGTGTATTTTATGTAATTTTGTTCATTAAATAAAAATTTATTTTCTAACCAATTTTTTTGGGGTTTTTTTTTTTGAATATATACCAAAACTTTGCAAAAATTCCAAAAAAAATCGAAGGCACACCATTAACTAGAAATTCACATGTTTATTTGCCCAGGTGTAACTTTTCAGTCACAAGTGTGGACCGTGAGCCTGCTGAAAACACACGCTTCAGACTTGAGTCTTGCATGTATAGTACAGTAGATACTGTGAGGGGTTTTAAGCCTTAGGCCGGAGTCACACTAGCGATTAAAACGGTCGAATGCAATGCGATAAAAAATCGCATTGCATTCGAACCCATGTTATTCTATGGGGCAGCTCACATCATGCGATTTTTTATCGCATCCGATCCTCGGACCGAGACAATCGCAGCATGCTGCGATTGTCACCGATTTTCGGATCGGATTCCCCAATGCAAGTCTATGGATGCGATAAAAAAACGCATGGAAAAAGCACCAAACGTGTGACTTGCGATTAAATCGCACAACTTCTCCAGGTCTACAGGATAGGGCATCAGGCATTGGCATTGGATGTCAATTTGATGCTTAGATGCGATTAAAATTGGTTCCTTGCCGGAAAATGGGATGACAGACGGATATCTGGCCAAGAATTCTTTGTGCGATTTCGGACCGTTAAAATGGGACCGATTTTTTAATGGTTGTGTGTGACTCCAGCCTTAAGCTGGAGTCACACATAGCGACTTACCAGTGATACCGACAACGATATCAACGTGTCAGGATTGCTGGTAAGTTGCTATGTGATTGCTGGTGAACTGTCAAACAGACAGCTTCACAAGCGATCAGCACAGCGACGCCGAGCGTGCGGCGTCTCTGTGCACGTAAGTAACCAGCGCGCTGATGCAGGAAGCTGGTAACTAATGTACACATCGGGTACCTAAGGGACGTGCGTCACTAGATACCCCATGTGTACGTTAGTTACCAGCGCCCTGCATCAGCGCGCTGGTAACTAACGTACACATCGGGTATCTAAGGGACGCACGTCCCTTGGATACCAGATGTGTAGATTAGTTACCAGCAGATCGCTGGTCTCCCGCCTGTCACACACAGTGATGTGTGACGGGGCCTTTACAATAGGCTAGTCCGTCATTTTCTTTACAGATCACTTATCAGTTGTTATACCATTGTGTCAGGTAGGATTACAATAATGCCGGGGTCACACTTGCGTGTGCAATGCGAGAAAATCACGCATCAATGCTGTTGCCACTCGGGACCGGAGTGTGCAGCCACATGTTTTTCTATGCTGCCGCACACTCCGATCCGAGTGTTGACGGCAGTGCCACACATTGATAAGAGAGCATTGCGCAAGTTCCTCGCATTGCACACGCAAGTGTGACCCCTAAGGGTATGTTCACATACATTTTTTGTTGTGTTTTTGGTACTAAAAATTTTTTTTAATCAAATTAAAATACAAACACATTTTCTTTTGAAAAATGTTTTAATAAACACTAAATTATTAATGTTTTGAAAAAACTATAAATTTTTTTTTTAAATAACAAACAGCACCCTGTCAACAGGACAGAGTAGGGGGGGTGGGACATACAGAGTGGTTTGTGGTAATACTATTAAATTACTCACAAATTTTGGTAGTCCGGATCATATCCATAGGTTGGATATATGTTTGGGGGTGAGATAGTGGAGGTGGGTGACGTATTATGGCCTGCGTTATGAGTTGATGGCAGTCGGCCAAAACCAGACGGTTCACCAGCGTCATGCCTATATACTGCCGCCTGTCCAAAACGCTGGTGCTGTTGGTGGTGGAGGCCCACTTTGGGAGTTAAAAATATTAAGAATCCCCGTCATTATAGCTGATGACGGGGGAATTGGGGATGGGACGTCAACACTCATTAAGAGTAAATTGACTGCTGACATCAACGTGTACTGCCGGTCACGTGTCATGGATCTGAGGCGGCCGGCTAAAAAATGAGCCAAATTTGTCTAGTTCGTCTAGCCTCGACGAAGTGTCGAGCATACTGAGGGTTCGTCTAGTGAGGTTTTGTAACACACTAGTCGAAGTCTCAGTATTGTTCACCTTTTTGGGTGCCGCCTTTCTCGATGGCACGGGATGGGCAGAAGCCGCGCCCATCCTAGTAGGCCTTGACACGCCAGCAGCAGAGCTACAGGCAGTGTCCGAGGCATGAGCATCAAAACCGGACTCTGCCGCGACCTCAAACGATGCGGAAGTTTCCGCAGCATAATATGGTGGTGTTGCAGATAACAACATATTTGTTGGCGCTAAGGATGATGGGCAGTCCTCAGGAACATCCGGTGTGGAGAGCGTATGATCCTCCACCTCCTCTCCCAGACCCTGCTCCGGGCTAGTTGGATGGGCCGGAGGAGTTTCGGCCCTGATGTTTCCGTCAGTTCTGTCGAAGAAATAAAAAAACATGTTAATTACACACAACTTTAAAATGTAGCATACATTTTTTTTAAAAATTATATGTAAAATTTACCTCCGCAAGTTCCTGCTAGTTAGAATAAACTGTAGCTGGTCTGAGTATTGTACCCTACCCCTCGGAGGTGAGCTTCCACTTGGAGGTTTTAGCGACTTCATAAAACTGTCTGTTACAGACCTCCATCGGTTCTTTACATCTTCCACTGTAATGAAACCATAAAAAAAAGGTTTTTGAAAATTCAATCATTAAAACAAATTGACAAATGCAATGTATGCAATACATACTAATCTTTTTTTGTCCAGCTGAAGACAGATGAGGCCACTGAGGGTAAAGTTCTTTGACAATTGCTGGCCATACATCTCGCTTGGAACCCTTATATTCCTCACATGAGCGGTCCCATACGGCCGGATGTTTTTCAATCTAATATATAAAGCTCAAAGTGTGTATGTAGGGGTGTGTGTGTGTGTGTGTGTGTGTGTGTGTGTGTGTGTATGTGTGTATGTCCGGGATAGGCATCCGCACCGTCGCAGCTACAGCCACAAAATTTGGCACAGTCGCACGTCTGGACCCCGAGAGCGTCCTAAGCTATGTTGTGAGGCGAAATTTTAACCCCGCGCGTTCCAATTCACCAAACAATTTTGCCCCTATCTACATACTGGGGGGAAAGTGTGTGTGCATCAAGCCCCGCCCCTCATTGTGATGTCACAATGCCCCTATTTGCATACTGGGGAAGCAGTGTGTGCGTATCAAGCCCCGCCCCTCATTATGATGTCACAATGGTTGCCATGGCGACCCTGATGTCATCAAAGGTTGCAAGCCCTGCCACCGCTCATTATGATGTCATAATGGTTGACTATGGAATGGAGGATGTGTGATGGGTATATGGGCACCGGACTATGGGATGGAGGATATGTATGATGGGTATATGGGAACGGGACTATGGGATGGAGGATGTGTGATGGGTATATGGGCACCGGACTATGGGATGGAGGATATGTATGACGGGTATATGGGCACGGGACTATGGGATGACGGAAATGTATATGGGCACGGGACTATGGGATGGAGGATATGTGATGGGTATATGGGCACTGGACTATGGGATGGAGGATATGTATGACGGGTATATGGGCATGGGACTATGGGATGGAGGATGTGTGATGGGTATGTGGGCACTGGACTATGGGATGGAGGATATGTATGATGGGTATATGGGCATGGGACTATGGGATGGAGGATGTGTGATGGGTATATGGGCACTGGACTATGGGATGGAAGATATGTGTGATAGGTATATGGGCACTGGACTATGGGATGGAGGATATGTATGACGGGTATATGGGCATGGGACTATGGGATGGAGGATGTGTGATGGGTATATGGGCACGGGACTATGGGATGGAGGATATGCATGATGGGTATATGGGCATGGGACTATGGGAAGGAGGATATGTATGATGGGTATATGGGCACGGGACTATGGGATGGAGGATATGTATGATGGGTATATGGGCACGGGACTCTGGGATGGATGATATGTATGATGGATATATGGGCACGGGACTATGGAATGGCGGATATGTATGATGGGTATATGGGCACGGGACTGTGGAATGGCCAAACAATTTTGCCCCTGTCTACATAATGGGGAAAAAGTGTGTGTGCGTCAAGCCCCGCCCCTCATTATGATGTCATAATGCCCCTATCTACAAAATGGGGAAACAGTGTGCGTATCAAGCCCCGCCCCTCATTATGATGTCACAATGGTTGCCATGGCGACGCTGATGTCATCATAGGTTGCACGCCCCACCGCTCATTATGATGTCATAATGGTTGACTATGAGATGGAGGATGTGTGATGGGTATATGGGCAAGGGACGATGGGATGGAGCATATGTATGACGGGTATATGGGCACGGGACTATGGGAATGAGGATATGTATGATGGTATATGGGCATTGGACTATGAGATGAAGGATGTGTGATGGGTATATGGGAACTCGACTATGGGATGGAGGATATGTATGATGGGTATATGGGCACGGGCCTATGGGATTGTGGATATGTATGATGGGTATATGGGCACGGGACTATGGGATGGAGGATAATTATAATTTGTTATAACTAACCACAGTTAGTTACTATGTCCGGGCAGCGCCAGGCTCTTCAGCTAGTCTACAATAAAGTTAAGGTATTTTTTTTTAATTAGTGTGCAGTCAACAATATTAAGATTTTAACAATATCTACTTTTTCAGACATCAATTAATATATATCCACACGGTAACTCACTTGTATGAATCCATGTACACATGTGCACACACACACAATCACCCCAACACGGTTCTTTCAGTCTACTCTCCATTAAGATGATTATTACCCTAACCATAATCCCAACCCTAATCCCAACCCTAACCACAATCCCAACCCTAATCCCAACCCTAATCCCAACCCTAACCACAATCCCAACCCTAACCCTAATCCCAACCACAATCCCAACCCTAACCCTAATCCCAACCCTAATCCTAATCCCAACCCTAACCACAATCCCAACCCTAACCCTAATCCCAACCACAATCCCAACCCTAACCCTAATCCCAACCCTAATCCTAATCCCAACCCTAATCCCAACCTTAATCCCAACCCTAATCCCAACCCTAATTCTAATCCCAACCCAAACCACAATCCCAACCCTAATCCCAACCCTAATCCCAACCCTAACCCTAATCCCAACCCTAATCCTAATCCCAACCCTAACCACAATCACAACCCTAATCCTAATCCCAACCCTAATCACAACCCCAATCCCAACCCTAATCCCAAGCCTCATATAATATATATATATATATATATATACACACACACACATACATTTATGTACCCCATTTTCAACCCCCACCCCCCCAAATTTTTTTTTTTCATTTTTTTTTTCTGCTGGGGGGGTTTAAAATGTGGGATATATATATATATATATATATATATACATATATATAATTTTGTTTAAAAATATTTTTAGTGGGCAGGGGGGGTTAAAAATGGGGAATAAATATATATATTTTTTTAATATTTTTTTCGGGCAGGGGGGGTTAAAAATATGGAATATATATATATATTTTTTAAATATTTTTATTGGGCAGGGGGGTTAAAAATGGGTAATATTATATAAATATATTTTTAAATATTTTTATTGGGCAGGGAGGGGTTAAAAATGGGTAATATTATATATATATTTTTTTAATATTTTTATTGGGTAGGGAGGGGTCAAAAATGGGGAATAAATATATATATATTTAATTTTTTTGGGGGGCGGGGGGTTAAAAATATGGAATATATATATTTTTTAATATTTTTATTGGGCAGGGGGGTTAAAAATGGGTAATATATATATATTTTTTTAATATATTTATTGGGCAGGGGGGTAAAAATGGGTAATATTATATATATATATATTTTAATATTTTTATTGGGCAGGGGGGTTAAAAATGGGTAATATTATATATATTTTTTTAAAATATTTTTATTGGGCAGGGGGGTTTAAAAATGGGTAATATTATATATATTTTTTTTAATATTTTTATTGGGCAGAGAGGGGTTAAAAATGGGTAATATTATATTTATTTTTAAAAAAAATATTTTTATTGGGCAGGGGGGTTAAAAATGGGTAATATTATATATATATTTTTTTAATATTTTTATTGGGCAGGGGGGGTTAAAAATGGGTAATATTATATATATTTTTTTAATATTTTTATTGGGCGGGGGGGTTAAAAATGGGTAATATTATATATATTTTTTTAATATTTTTATTGGGCAGGGAGGGGTTAAAAATGGGTAATATATATATTTTTAAAAAAATATTTTTATTGGGCAGGGGGGGTTAAAAATGGGTAATATTATTTATATTTTTTAAAATTTTTATTGGGCGGGGGGGTTAAAAATGGGTAATATTATTTATATATATATATATATATATATATATATTTTTTTTTTTTTAATATTTTTATTGGGCAGGGAGGGGTTAAAAATGGGTAATATTATATAAATATGGGATGGGATGGATATATATATATATATATATATATATATATATATATATATAAATATTTTAATATTTTTTTGGGGCGGGGGGTTAAAAATAGGGAATGAATATATAATTTATTTTTACATATTTTATTTCAATTTTTATTTTAGGGGGGGAATTAATTTAAATAAATACAACATTTTTTGTAAATATATTTCATTTTTTCAACAAAAAAAAAAAAAAAAACATGCTGGCTGCACTGCGCAAGCGCCCTGGCTCACCTGAGATGAACTAATTGGAGTGGGAAAAATTCTCACGCTCATGAGTTCACCTCCGGTGAACCTGCGAGTCCGCGAGCTGCCTTCGGGTGAACTCGGTATGCAATGAACCGGACCACTTTACAGCCTCGTTCATTGAAGCGGCGTCGGTGGTTTAGAGCGGCCACATGTTATGTGGCCGCTCTAAACTTTAGATCTTCGTGGGACACTCGTTTTTATGGGATGCTGCGGAGGGTAGGTGTTTTTGTGGTTTGTTTTTTTATATTTTTATTTAGGTTGAGCATGGTCTTCGGGGAATTAGCAGAGAGGTGAGTATGGGTTTTTTATTTTATTTTTTTTTTAGGTGGCGACTTCGGGGACAGGTAATTATAATTTTTTTTCCACAGGTAACCACTGGCCACCAATGAAAAAAAAAATATTGGACACATTTTATAATTTAAAAAAAAATATATATTAAAAAAATAAGGGGACCAGGCCATGAAAAATGAAGGAGGCCATGAAAAGCTATCATATATATTTATTTCGCTATAGGGGAATATTTTTTTGATGGACGGGGGGTGGGGGGGGCGACGGGCCGAGAAAAAAAGTTTGTTTGTTTTTTTTTTATAAAGCAGGAACAGCTCGATGGGAAATACTGCTCCCATCGTGCTGAGCCTGCTGGCGCTAGTGAACGGGGAACAGACATAGGCCGATGGGAGTAGTTGTCCTATCGGCCTATGCCAGACAGCACACAGACACCGCACACACACCACATATACACCGCACACACGCCATATATACACCGCACACCCGACACACACAGACACTTACCACACTTATGAGGAGGCCCACATCCAGGGCCATCCTGCGGTACCATGCCATATCGGCAGCCATGATCCAGGAAGACAGGAATTATGGGATTTTTTCTTGTCTTCCTGGATTATGGGATGCTCATGGGATGGCATCATGGGATGGGCCGATGTCACTTGCTGTAGTGTGCGTTTTGAAACGCTTGAAAAATCGCAAGTGTTTGTTACATTTGCGATTTTCAAGCGTTTCAATACATGTCTATGTAGGCAGAATCGCATGCGATTCCGCAAATTAATGAACATGCTGCGATTTTTACCGCTTAGCGATACCGCAGCGGTAAAAATCGCTACGTTGGCACAACATATGCGTTTTCCATTTACAATGTATAGAATGCTTTTTTTAAGCGTTTCCGCGGCAAAATCGCGCGTTTAAAATTGCCGCAGAAACGCTTGAAAATCGCATCGTGGGCACATAGCCTTAAAGTGTTTCCTGTTTTTATACTGTGCAGAAGAGCCATCCGAGAAGTAGTAGACCTTGCTCAAACTTGGTAGGATGTCTGTTTTTATCACTGTAATCAATTTTTTTGGAACAAATGAACAGCTATTGAATCATGAAATAAGCACTCAGATGTACTTTTGACACCTTTTGTAAAAGTGCAGAACTTTTTGTAGAATGTTTTTGTGAACAGCTGATAGTCCTTAAGAAACACTCATTTATAGCTCGCCAACAGTCTGACTACTACAATCACCTCAAAGAAAGCATCAAACAACATGAGGCAGTAATAAGCTTAAGGTACTCACACTTAGCGATGTACCAGCGATCCCGACCAGCGATATGACGCGGTCAGGATCGCTGGTACATCGCTAAGTGGTCGCTAGTGAGCTGCCACATAGGCAGATCTCACTAGCGACATCGCTGGGGACGGGGATCGCTACTTACCTGTCACACCAGGCGATCCTGCGTCCTCCCGCCCGGCTCCACGCGTCGCTCGTCTTCACAGCAGGAAGCGCCGCAGGAAGCTGACGACGAGAAACAGTCCTGAACGTTCTCGCGCGATCAGCGATAACCAGCGGGGGAGCCGGTCGTAGGTAAGTATCAGACACAGAGATATCGCTAGCAATATCGCTATAACGTCACTAGTTATAGCGATATTACTAGCGATATCTCTTAGTGTGACATGCCTATTAGACTTTTCAGAGAACTAATCCTTTGTTCAGGATGAAGCACAGTCATTTTACTGGAACAATGAACAAGCAACTGTACACTCTTTTGCGATCTATTACAATGAGAATGGAGAAATAAAGTACAAAAGTGTAGTTGTGATATCTGAGTGCTTATCTAAAAATCTTGGATTATTTGGTAAATATAGACCCCACAATTTTAGACTTGCAGGCTGAACAGATCTGAATACAAGATTTTTGAATTGACACTGTAATAGATATATTTTTAAATATGATCCCATCGCGATCCCAACTTGAATTTTGGTACAGATGTGGCTAGGAGCATAGCAGGCACATGTGCATTTTTTGAAATTTTAAATTAAACTTTTTCAAAAATGTGTTATAAAATTTTGTGTTTCCATGGGTAAAATATTAGCAAAGATACTCCTGTGACATATCTGGTGAAAGCCTGTACAGTTTTGAGTAGAATGGTGTTTATTTTGTTTCTTTTTTCTAGCCTGGGCTTTTTTGAGGAGAAATGTAAAGGCAGGCAACACCGAAATTCACACTTTTTCCGAACTTTGAAAAGCAATTAAAAAAAAAATCTAGAATTTATTTTTCTTCACATTTTGCATTCTCTGACTCTATTGCCAAATAAATATAGAGGTAAAAATCATTGGTTCACTTGACGTAGGATGACCCCATGCCAGCCAATGGCTGTGTTCCGATGCAGATTAACATAATCTTAAAAGGGAATTTTTAAGCATAATTTCAGCCTCCCCTTGTTCCCTTCCCCAAAAAACTATTAAATGACAAGACTGGCAATACCTTTACATAGCCAGTCCAGTTTTCAATTAATGAGAAATAAACGTTTGAATTTATATGCAAATGAGGCTGGAGTGCTATTGTACATATGAAGATGTTTCAATCCAGCTCCTCTTCCCCACCCAATTCCTGCTTTTCGAACTGGTCCTTTTGCCTGAAGTCACACAGCATAGAGGCTGTCAGTCAAGCAGGAAGCGGTGACAATGGGTGGGGAATAGAGTTGGAGGGGCAGGCTTCAGTTCTACAGTAGTTCTTCAGCCATTTTCTATATAACAACAGAGAGAGGCTGCTCCTGAGTCTAAGACTGTTTGCTGATAGATTTTAGCTAGGATGTTGTTTCTAAGGCTGGTTTCACGACTGTTATTTTTTTTCCGGTACCAGCGATTAGTGTCCGCTTGTGTAATACTTGCGGCACGTGTGGTAATCATGTGCCGCATCAGTACCACACAGACTAGCGCCAGGGAAGAAGTGGTACAGTAAGTGCTGTTCCCCGGTGCTGGGTGCTGAAGACGCTCATCATTTTCCCCTGCTCTGCCTGTGATCAGCGTGACCAGGGGAGAAGGATGAGTTATTTTAAGTGAGAACAATGTCAGCAGGCAGCGGCTGATGGGACTATTGCTCCCATCAGCCGCGCTCCAGTCATATCTCTGGCTGCGTTTCGGTCCTATCCGCAGCTTCCCATGTGGCCCACAGTGCTTACTGTGCCATCCCTCTCCCCACTGTGGCTCCCCGGCTCAAGTTTGTCCCCCAGCTCTGACTTGGGCCTACCACAGGGCTAGGCCACACCCCTGGCAGACTGCCCAATCGCCGTCTCTCTCTGCTAAGCCCCGCCGACCCTGCTGCACACCTTTTTTCTCTGGCCCTCTCCCTGCATTACCGAGCGGAAATTCTGTGTGTGCTCCTAGGCTCCTCCCACACTCCGGTGCCATATTCACTCTCTGACTTCAGCACACTACCCCTGGGGGCTCTGCACATCGTTCTGTCACAGGATTCAGGTCTATAAATTCAGGTTCTGAATTTCCCCATGGTGGGACGATTAAAGGATTATCTTATCTTATAAGCTCCGTCAGTTGGGGGTCAGCTCTTTTCCCTGGCAGCTCCCCCTGGCACATATTCTCCCCCCCTTTTTTATTTCTATGTCTAACTTTAGGGAGTCTCGCTCCCATCCCTTTCCCATCATAGTACACTTTGCATGTTCCTCCTGTAACAAGAAGTTACCTTCTACACTGTGTTCCAAATTATTATGCAAAAAATATTTCCTCATATTTTCTCTAAATTACCTATATGAATTGCAATCATTGTTATTTTCCAGTCATCTAATACTCTTTTATAATTGCAATGTTTTTGAACAAACGGCTTATGAAAACAGTATATTTTTTAAAATAAGAAACACTCAAAATGCATGTTCCAAATTATTATGCACAGCAGAGTTTTCAACCTTTTTATTTTTATTTTGAACAAAAAAATGGTCAATTGTGAAATTATAAGCATTATCAGCTTATTACAAAATGAAATCAGTTTTCAAGTCAAAACTTTATTCTAGGTGATGTCACATTTGCACATAGGACCCCTTGTTCGAAAGAAGCTTCTGAACTCTCTCGTCCATTGAATTTGTCAGTTTTTGGATGGTTTGTGCTTCAATTGTTTTGCATGTGGACAGAATACCCTCCCAGAGCTGTTGCTTAGATGTGAACTGCCTCCCGCCATCATAGACACTCCTTTTGATGATGCTCCAGAGGTTCTCAATGGGGTTGAGGTCAGGGGAAGATGGTGGCCACACCATAAGTTTGTCCTCTTTTATGCCCATAGCAGCCAGAGATGCAGATGTGTTATTTGTAGCATGAGACGTGCATTATCATGCATGAAAATGATCTTGCTGTGGAAAGCACGGTTCTTCCTCTTGAACCATGGCAGGAAGTGCTGTTTCAGAAACTCCACATAGATTATGGAGTTGATCTTTACCCCTTCAGGGATCCTAAAGGGGCCGACAATCTCTCTCCCCATGATTCCAGCCCAAAACATTACTCCACCTCCACCTTGTTGGCGCCTTAGCCGTGTTTTCATGGGGTGTCCATCAACCAGCCATCCTCCACTCCATCCATCTGGACCATCGAGTGTTGCATGGCACTCATCGGTGAACAAAACAGTTTGGAAGTCAGTCTTCATGTATCGTTTGGCCCACTGGAGCCGTTTCTGCTTGTGTGCAGTGGATAGAGGTGGTCGACAGGATGGCTTGCGCACAGCTGCAAACCTCTGAAGGACCCTGCATCTTGTTGTTCGGGGGACGTTGGAGGCACCAGCAGCTTCAAAAACTTGTCTGCTGCTATGACAAGGCATTTTTGCAGCAGCTCTTTTAACCTGACGCAATTGCCTGTTGGAAAGAGTCCTCAATTTTTCCTTATCAGCACGCACACGTGTGTGCTGGGAATCAGCTACATACTTCTTGATTGTGCGATGATCACGATGAAGTGTCTTGGCAATGTTGATTGTAGTCATGCCTTGACCTAAATACTCCACAATTTGTTGTTTCTCAGCAGCCGACACATCCTTTTTCTTTCCCATTTTGGCAAAAAATGTAGGCTGCTTAATAATGTGGAACAGCCTTCTTAAGTAGTCTTGCCTTTATTTGGACACACCTGCCAAACTAATTTGCACAGGTATCTGCAATTGCTATAAGTGATATAAAGAGCCCTAACACACATCACCATCAATGAGTTTAAATGACAAACAAAAAAGTTCTAACCTTATCACTCCTAAACTCTTTTTGCATAATAATTTGGAACACAGTTTAGTTAGACCTCATCCCTCTGCCATAATTTCAAATGTAATGTCTTCCCAGGCGCCCCCCACTGCTCGCAACGAGAGTGTGCCCGTTCCTGAGTGGGTGTCATCTCTATCTTAGTCGGTAGCTGACCTAACCAAAGTATCTCACACTTTGGTCTCTGTTTGGAACGGCTTGCTAATCCTGCCCATGCCAGCGGGTCACAATTATTCCCCTCAGATGCGTCAGCTGTTAAGCCCTCGCATACCCAAATGAAGTCCAGAAATTCCAAAAAGCGTGCCCGCATTAGTTCACCGTCCAGCTCATAATCTCCATCAACGTCCTCTAGGATTCCAGCTCTCTCCCTATCTCCCTCATCTGACACTCCAGAGGGGCAAGAGTCAGACCCACATTCTGAGTCAGATTTAGATCTGTACTCCGCACAGGTCTCCAAACTGCATGACACCGTGGATAGTTTAATTGTCAACGTTAATGAGATGCTTATAAGAACTCAGAGATCTCTCCCTCTGAGCAGACTGTGTGTTTCAGGAAAATTAATCGCCCTCCCCATACATTTTCCAACCACAACAAGTTCAACAGGATCTTCGTGTTGGAATTCCAACACCCATACAAGCGTTTCCAGAGAAGAAAACACATGAGCATCCTGTATCCTTTTGAACCTGACCTGCTTTAACAAGTGGGCAGTGTCTCCTTCGGTGGACCCTCTGGTCTCCCGGCTGGCCACAAATACTATACTTCCTCTGTCTGATAGTTCCTCCTTAAAGGAACCTTCCAACACATTGAATCTCTGGCCAAGTCTGCCTTTGAGGCAACGGGGTCTTCCCTCTGCCCGTCCTTCGCGGCCACCTGGGTAGCCAAGGCAGTCTCTACCTGGGCGAAACATCTCCGCCAGGGTATCGTCTCTGGTGCCCCTGCAGACAAGCTGGCGGATCATATCGGTCACACGGGACAAAAGCTCTTGTCCACGTCCCTCCATGCAGCCGCCTGTTCAGCCTTAGCAGCTGGCAACACCACCATCCGCAGGGTCCTCTGGCTGAAAGACTGAAACGAGGACTCCGCTTCAAAGAAATTTATCACAGGTTTTCCCTTCCATGGTTCTCATCTCTTTGGAGAAGAGCTGGACAAGATAATCCCCAATGTCACTGGAGGAAAGAGTACATTTCTACCCCAACAGACAGTCAAATGTATGCCTCGTAGCCGTTCCTTTTTGCTCCTTTCTGAGGTTCCCACGACAGAATAACCTCCGACAGGACAAATCTCCAGTGTGTCATCAAAGGAAAAGACCCTTCTTTAAACCAATCCCTACCTGGCGTTCAAGACCTGCTCAGCGCCGGCCTCCCCGGTCAGGCACCAGCAGATTCTCCTCAGCATGTGGGGTCACCCCCACCTGGGAAGTCGATTTTGTTTTCTCGAGTCCTGTCCACCGAAGAGTGCCTCTCTCATTCTGGGTTTTTTCAAGCCCGTCGACTCCCTCCTCAAGGCCGACGTCATCATCTCCATCCCCACAAGAGAGTGCTTCTCAGGTTTTTATTAAAACCTGTTTGTGGTTCCAAAAAAGAATGGCTCAGTTCGTCCCATCCTGGACCTCGCTACTAAACAAATATGTGCATACATGTTAGTCCTTACAACCTACACCACATGGGTCTCACTCCGTATAGAATTAAATTACTCAGTGCCAAAATAATAAATTAAGGCACAAGGAGTGTATAGATAAATTAATACTTATTTTATTCACAAGAAAATACATAAAATCATGTCAATGTATATATATGGGTGCCTCCAGTCAGACTAGAGACAACAAGCAGCAAGAGTGGGCACAAAATTACAATAGGTCAAGTAAAACCTTCATGGCACACATAATACACCAAAAAGAACTTTTCCTCTCTAACCGAAGATATAACTTCCCAAAAACACTAAAAGTGTTAATCATAATATACCAAAAAGATGAACATCTAGATCCAATGAGCATGTGCACTTCATAAAGATGAAGAGATCATCATTAAACAGGACTATCAGTAGATTTTATAGCAATATAATATTTTATTCAGAAAATAGTCCAACAATATATATACTGTGAGAATCATGTGGGAATAGTGGATGAGGGCAGGTATATCTCGCCCAGATTCCTTTCCTATGTGGCCTAGTCTGGTCAGTATCACACCTGCTTACTAATGGATAATGGGAGGCGGATATAAAAGGATGCCAGGTGGTTGTGTGAGTGTCTCAGTCTGGGAACACAGAGAGCCTGTCTGTGTGAGAGACACAAGTGAGTGGAAGCAGTGCCCACTGCAACTTTGGTTTGGCTGGACGGGAGAAGCCCGCCAGTTGGTAGTTAGGTTGTACCTTGTTTAGTTAGTGCCGGACAGGCAAGGATTTGTTTTATGTTTTATTTCCTTTTTGCATTGCTTTCACCTTGAATAAACCTGACCCAGTGTCAGCTATACCCGAATCCAGCTCTGCGCCTGAGTTTCATGCTGAACGCACGTGACCTTTGACCCCAGCAAAGGTGATCCCGGAGTGTTTTATCACATTGTGGTGGAGAACGCGGGCAGCACGTTGCAAGCATGAGCATGGAGGACGTGGTGAAAGCGCTGGTACAGTCCACCGCCGTCCAGCAAGAAGCTAATCAGGTGATGATGGCCCAGCTGAAGGAGTTGGTGGACATGACAGTTGCCGATCGTTCGCTTCTCCAGCAGGTGGCGCAGCGCTTGGCAAGTTTACCTGAGCTTAACCTGGAAGCCAAGTCGAGAGTGATTCACGTGAGTCGGTACTGGCAGGAAATGACGACCGAAGATGACGTCGAGGCATACCTGACCACGTTTGAACGGACGGCCGTGCGAGAAAAATGGCCGAAGGCACGATGGGCCGGCCTGATTGCCCCGTTTCTTTCCGGTGAGGCCCAAAAGGCTTATTATGACTTAGAGCCTGAAGCCGCGCAGGACTTTGACAAATTGAAAGCCGAGATCTTGGCCCGGCTGGGAGTGACGACCGCTGTCCGTGCACAGAGAGTGCATCAATGGACTTATCAGCCGGATAAACCACCGCGGTCCCAGATGTTCGACCTGATCCACGTGACGAAGAAGTGGCTACAACCCGAGGTGTTGACAGCGCCAGAGATAATCCAGAGAGTCGTCATGGACAAGTACCTGAGAGCTCTACCGCCAGCCCTGAGGAAGTGGGTAAGCCATGGAAATCCTACGACGGCAGATCTACTGGTGGATCTGGTTGAACGTTACTCCGTGGCGGAAGGACTCCGAGACGACGCTACCCCACCTCGTTCTTCATCATCTCCACGTGGAACCGGTAAGACTGTTCCAGGGAGTAGGGGAGATGGAAAAATCCCTAAGACAGTGGGGGAGGAAAACGGGACTGCCCACACTGTGAGGCCGAGAGTAACGAACTATGGTCTAAGCAAGGGGCCCGTTAGGTGTTTCCGCTGCCAAGAGATGGGACATATTGCTGCGAACTGTCCGGTCACTACTGAACCCATGCAGTGCGACGTCACAGACTCTAAAAACCGCATGTCTATGGTTGCACGGGTAGTGAGTGTGAATGCCGGTCAAAAGGATGTGGAAAAACAGTTGTGTGATTTAACTGTTGATGGCAAAAATGTGGTGGCATTGTTAGACTCGGGAAGTGTGGTGACTCTGGTGAAGGCCAGTCTGGTGTCAGCCCCGACTGGACCATCAGACAAATTTTCTGTAACGTGTGTGCATGGAGACACCTGTTCGTACCTCACCACGGTCATATGCATTACTACTTCCTATGGGTCTGTGCAACATAAAGTGGGACTCGTCCCGGCGTTATTGCATGACGTTATCCTGGGCCGGGATTTTCCCCACTTCTGGCAATTGTGGGAGAATCAGTTGATGCCCTCGGGTAATAGTGTACATGATTCTTCTCCCAGGGAGCGTGTGGGTCCCGAACCCCTGGAAGAGGTCTCCCCGGAAGACTCGGGGGAAGAGTCTGCGGGAAATGACCTGCAGTTCCCGTTTTCAGTCATGGCAGGTGATAATGAGTAGACCGGGGAAGAGGAGGAGGCTGACAGCCGTCCACCTCCCCGTTTGCCGGATTTAGAAGTTCAGAAAGATGACTTCCAAAGCGAGCAAATAAAGGATCCTACCCTTTCTCAGGCTAGGACAAATGTAAAAGTGATAAATGGGGTACCCGTAGAACCTGGCTCTAGGCTGGCATATCCTTACATGGTTCTGGAGAATGATTTACTCTATCAGATAGAGAAAAAGGGGGAAGATACGGTACAACTATTAGTCGTGCCAAAACCCTACCGGTGGCAGGTGCTGGACCTGGCCCACGGACATGTGATGGGAGGTCACCTGGGAGTCCAGAAAACCACCGAAAGGATATTACACTGTTTTGTTTGGCCAGGCATGCATCACAATATTCGAGTATATTGTGAGTCTTGTTCTGACTGCCAAGCCTCTGCACCTAAGCCCCGTTTCTGTAGCCCTTTGGTACCCCTACCTATTATTGAAGTCCCGTTTGAGAGGATTGGGATGGATTTAGTTGGGCCCCTTCCACGGTCTGCACGTGGACACCAACATATCCTGGTCATCTTGGATTATGCCACTCGTTACCCGGAGGCCATCCCTTTGCGTAACACGGCCACCAAGACGATTGCCAAGGAACTGGTGCATGTGTTTAGTCGGGTCGGTATACCAAAACAGATACTCACCGACCAGGGGACCCCCTTTATGTCCAGGATAATGAACGAGCTCTGCCGATTGTTACAAATCGAACCGTTACGCACATCCGTGTATCACCCTCAAACAGACGGGTTGGTTGAACGGTTCAATAAAACTCTGAAGCAGATGCTGAGAAAGGTGATAGACAAGGATGGGAAGAACTGGGATTATTTACTTCCGTATTTGCTTTTTGCCATCAGGGAAGTACCCCAGTCTTCCACGGGATTCTCGCCTTTCGAGTTATTGTACGCCCGACGTCCTCGCGGACTGTTAGACGTTGCAAAAGAAACCTGGGAGGGTCAGGTCACTCCATTTAAAACAGTGCTAGATCACGTCACACAAATGCAGGACCGTATTGCGGCTGTTATGCCTGTCGTCAAAGAACACATGATACAGGCTCAAGGAGCCCAAAAAAGAATCTATGATAGGGGTGCCAAGATCCGTACGTTTGCACCCGGAGATAGGGTGTTGATCCTGGTCCCCACGGTGGACAGTAAGTTCCTAGCAAAGTGGCAGGGCCCCTTTGAGATCAAGGAAAGAGTTGGTGAAGTAAACTACAAAGTATACCAGGCAGGTAAACGGAAACCTGAACAGATTTATCATGTAAATCTGATAAAGCCCTGGAAGGATCGGTCTGCCTTGTCAGCGGAGCTGGCCCGTCCTGTCTGCTCGCATACTGTACCGGAGGTACGGGTTGCAGAGACTCTCTCGGAGCGGCAAAAGACTGAGGTCAGGCAGTTTCTACTTCACAACCAAAAGTTTTTCTCAGAAAAACCCGGGCAGACTATGCTAATGAAACATGACATCGTAACGGAACCTGGTGTCACAGTTCACGTAAAGCCCTACCGAATCCCGGAAGCGCGCCGTGAAGCCGTTTCCAGAGAAGTGAAGGCAATGTTAGAGTTAGGAGTCATTGAGGAATCGCACAGTGCGTGGTCCAGCCCAATTGTGCTAATTCCTAAACCGGATGGCACCATCCGGTTCTGCAATGACTTCAGGAAACTGAATGCGGTCTCAAAATTTGATGCCTATCCTATGCCCCGGGTCGACGAGTTAATAGATCGGTTAGGAAAAGCCCGGTATATTACGACCCTAGATCTAACAAAGGGGTATTGGCTGATCCCTCTGGCTGAGGCTGCCAGAGAAAAGACGGCATTTGCTACGCCGGAAGGTTTATTTCAGTATGTGTATATGCCGTTTGGACTGCACGGGGCACCGGCGACCTTCCAGAGACTGATGGATCGAGTCTTGAGGCCACATAGGCGGTACGCTTCGGCCTATTTGGATGACATTGTCATTTACAGCTTGGACTGGGAGACTCATCTCCAGAAAGTACAAGCTGTGATTGACGACCTGTGGAAGGCAGGTCTAACCGCGAACCCCAAGAAATGTCACATCGGGCTAGAAGAAGCCCGGTATTTGGGGTATGTAATTGGGAGGGGTGTTGTTAAACCCCAGGTTGATAAGATTCAGGCGGTTCAGGACTGGCCACAACCTGTCAACAAGAAGCAGGTGCAAGCCTTCCTGGGGATCGCCGGCTATTATCGCCGGTTCATACCCAATTTGCAGCCATCGCTACCCCCCTGACGGATCTTACATAAGGGAAAGACTCCGTCATGATTAAATGG
The DNA here is from genome assembly GCF_039654945.1 of Dendrobates tinctorius. Classification (NCBI taxonomy): domain Eukaryota; kingdom Metazoa; phylum Chordata; class Amphibia; order Anura; family Dendrobatidae; genus Dendrobates; species Dendrobates tinctorius. Next base: position 13,015,043 of record NW_027361762.1, on the reverse strand, counting down.
AGTTTAGCGGCTGAAGAAGCCTTCCATAGCCTAAAACGGGCACTTTGCTCTCAGCCCGTACTGGTGACTTCCGGACTTCCGCAGCGAGTTTGTGGTACAAACGGATGCCTCTGATACCGGTATTGGGGCCGTACTCTCACAAGTGAGGGACGGAGTGGAACACCCAGTCCTCTATCTCAGCAGGAAGCTGAATAAACACGAGCAAAGGTATGCAGTCGTAGAAAAAGAGTGCCTCGCCATTAAGTGGGCTCTAGAGGCCCTCAAATATTACCTGGTGGGCCGAAAGTTCAGGCTGATCACTGACCATGCCCCTCTCAAGTGGATGCACTTGAACAAGGAACGGAATAGCCGGGTGACCCGGTGGTTCCTTGCCCTGCAGGCCTACACTTTTACGGTGGAGCACCGCCCAGGGGTACAGATGGGGAATGCAGATGCCCTGTCCCGAGTGCACTGTTTGGCGGGTGTCATTGCTCGACCAGAGTGGTCTGAGCAGAGGGGGGGGATATGTGAGAATCATGTGGGAATAGTGGATGAGGGCAGGTATATCTCGCCCAGATTCCTTTCCTATGTGGCCTAGTCTGGTCAGTATCACACCTGCTTACTAATGGATAATGGGAGGCGGATATAAAAGGATGCCAGGTGGTTGTGTGAGTGTCTCAGCCTGGGAACACAGAGAGCCTGTCTGTGTGAGAGACACACGTGAGTGGAAGCAGTGCCCACTGCAACTGTGGTTTGGCTGGACGGGAGAAGCCCGCCAGTTGGTAGTTAGGTTGTACCTTGTTTAGTTAGTGCCGGACAGGCAAGGATTTGTTTTATGTTTTATTTCCTTTTTGCATTGCTTTCACCTTGAATAAACCTGACCCAGTGTCAGTTATACCCAAATCCAGCTCTGCGCCTGAGTTTCATGCTGAACGCACATGACCTTTGACCCCAGCAAAGGTGATCCCGGAGTGTTTCATCACAATACATACAAAAAATATTTAGTACAATTTGTGAGAGCTGGTAAAAGACATGACAAAACAGCTAGGACTAAGCAGAGAAGTCACTACCAAAAATAGGACCCAATAGAAGTACAGAATGCCAAATTGACAAATAGAAATTATATAATAAGACCTTAGTATTAGAGTTGAGCGAAACAGGTCGGTCAGATTCAAAAGTCGGGTTTCATGAAACAAAACCCGACCACAGTGTGAAGTCGGCCATGCGGTCGGCGACCCAGGCGCCAAAGTCGGGTTTCGCCGAATGCTTGCACGTGACATTTTTCAGCCAATGAGAGAAGCGGAGCGTAGCGGGAGCGTAGCTGGAGAGGGAGAGGGAGAGAAGAGAGATTTCACCGACTCTAGGGTTAAAATTCATGCCAAGTGTGTTTACAGTCCTCCACTCACTGCCGACTTTTCTCCCATTGACTTGCATTGGGTTTCATGTTTCACGACTTTTCACGACTTTTCCCGATAGTCGGCCGATTTCGTTCGACTCGACTTTTGAGAAAGTCGGGTTTCATGAAACCCGACTCGACCCTAAAAAAGGCAAAGTCGCTCATCTCTACTTAGTATATAATTTGCTTATCCAATAGAATTAAATTGAGTCCCTATATGTTAAAGACTATCATATATAACTATAAAGTGGAGATCAAAAGGACCTCCCAAAAATCAATCTAATAGTCTGACAATTATATCCCTTCACTAAACACACATATAGGAAAAATCCTAACTAGAACATTTAAACCATCTGTGTATAATAGGCATAATGCCTGTGCTATATACACTGTGTAAGCAATAGGAGCTCTAGGTTCGGAAACAATTATATCTGAGGTCATGATGTCCATGAAAAAAAGGCAGGAGCCTGCTGCAGAGTCCCACTCAGCTGCATCTCCATGCGCTTTTCGTCTATACAACTTTGTCAGGAGGCGTGGCTTAGTAAAATTTAGGGTGCCTTATATGGTAAATGTAAATAGAAGGATAATAAACAGCTGTGCATGGCCATGGTTTACTGGCCAGCTTACGCTGTACTGCAGCTACTATTATGTGTGCCATAATATACCAAGAAGATGAACATCTACATCCAATGAGCATGTGCACCTCATAAAGATGAAGAGATCATCATTAAACAGGACTATCAGTAGATTAACAATACAAAGGTGTCATCAACCTCACAAATATTACCCCACTTGACACCGCTACAGGGCAAGTGGGAAGAGCCAGGCAAAGCACCAGAAACAGCGCATGTAATAGATGCGCCTTTTCTGCGAAGCTGTGGGCTGCTGTTTTTAGGCCGGGGGGGCCAATATCCATAGCCCCTTACCAGCCTGAGAATAACAACCCCCAGTTGTCTGCTTTAGCAATGCTGGTTGTCAAAATGGGGGAGACCTCACGCGGCTAAATAATTTTTTAAAAAAACAGCGTGGGAACCCCTCTATTCTTGATAACCAACCGTGCTGAACCTGACAGCTGAAGGTTGCAGCCCCCAGCTGTTTTGTTTGGTTGGTTGAACAAAATAGGGGGGAACCCACGTCGGGTTTTCCATTTATTTATTTCATTAGATCGCAGGCGACGGCTGAGGAATACCCTGATAATCCGCTCTTGCTGTCACTGTTATTAGCGGCAGCAAGTGTCGGATGATGGGAGTAATTGTCCCAAAAGCACCCACCTGCTGTCATCTTTAATATAACTCTCATCATTCTCCCCTGCTCGCGCTGATCGCCGGCAGAGCAGGGGAGAATGTTGAGAGCAATCTTCAGCACCTGCCGCCGGGGAACAGCGCTTACTGTAGCGCTTCTTCCCCGGCGGCCGTCCGTGTGGTACTGATGCAGCACACGGGCAGCATACAGTTACCACACGTGTGCAGCACATTTTACATACATGGAAATGGATATCTCCGGTACTGGTTTTTCCGGTATTAGAAATATCAGAATGTGTGAAAGAGGCCTAACAGGTAAAGCACACCAATTGAAGATCACAGCACACTCCACGCGTTCGGTGGGGGCTTCCTGGGCAGTTCACCAACAGGTGTCGGCCTTGCAGCTCTGCAAAGCTGTGACATGGGTTTCCATTCATACATTTATCAAGTTCTACATGGTTCACACTTATGTTTCATCAGATGCGAACCTTGGCAGGAAGGTTCTGCAAGCCGCAGTGGCCTGAGCTCTGACCTGACGATATTATTTTTCCCACCCCTGGAACTACTTTGGGACGCCCCATGGTTTCTGTATCCCCATTGAAGCGAGAGAAAGTAAGATTTTAGGTACTCACTTTAAAATCTTTTTCTCGGAGCTTTCATTGGGGGACACTGTACCCGCCCTTGTTTACTGTTGTATCAGGTTCTGTTGTTATCGGTTACATTAGTGTCATGTTCTCTACTTCTACTGCTTTCTCACTAACTGATTAGCTTTCTGCCAGCTGGTGGGTATATACTGCTGGGGAGGAGTTAAACCCTTTTTTTTGCATAGTGTCTGTGAGGATGTGAGGTGGTGAGTTATAAAAATCACCTAGGCAGGTTAACGATGCAACTATTTTTTATTCCATACATCCATGGTTGTACAACAAATCCAGGTAGAAGGCCAACATACAATATCCTCAGTCCACAAGTTCCCAATCTGAAATCAGTAGTTCCACTGGCTCCATACCAGGCGATACCCACTGTCTCCCAACTTCAGGTTGGCTCACAGCTTTTGGTATGTTCCTTCAGATGATGGATATCACGACCATAGCTCATGGATACCCCTACAGCCAACAATCAATCTCCAAAACACCACAGTCCATTTATGCATCTTGGCTCAGATCTTCTCACATCGAAGTCACTCCAACAACTGCCTTATTCAACCCATGTGCCTTTTTTCTCCCTCCCCCTTAAACATTTTCTTTAGTTCACAGAACTAAGCATATTCCATCACCTGAGGCTGATGTGAGACCCCCTGTGATTATGGCTCCCCTGGGTCTACTATCTACATCCACACTATGGGCCCAGGGCTGGTAGAATAATGGATTGATAGGATTATTGCTTTACATTTACCCTTAGCAATCTACTGTCTGGCCTTAAGGCCCCGTCACACATAGTGAGATCGCTGCTGAGTCACAAGTTTTGTGATGCAACAGTGATCCCACCAGCGATATAGCTGTGTGTGACACGTATCAGCGACCGACCCCCTTGCCGGGTATCGCTGATCGTGCTCGAAAGCCCTGGACATTTTTTTGGTCGCTCATGTCCCGCAGCGTAGTATGCATCGTCACGTTTGACACCTACCCAACTACCTCGTCAGCAACTCAAAAGCGAGATAAAGGCGTGGATTTGCGTTCCCTTTTCCACGCCTCCCTCAGCTCCGATTGGTGGTCGCTACTGCGTCCCGATTGGCGTGCTTGCTTTTCAAACAAGGTAACAGAATAGCGCTTCAGTTCTTTGTTACTGACCGGGTGCATCCTAGTTCAGATCCTAGTTGCGTTCAACAGCTGTGATTCCACATCGTCTCATCTACAATTTCATCTATATTAAACGGTACATCTATACTCTGTGTTCACGGTTAGTATTTTTTGGGGTCTCAAATGAGTTGCCATTTTTTTTTTATTTATTTAATTCTTAAAATTATCTGCTATAATTGCTCTTGAGGGAGGGAGGGAGGTTCGTTATCTGTGTACATAGGGTCTTGCATGGGCAGCCATTTTATGGTGTATAAAGTGCGCATACCCAACAACCAGGATTATGTTTCTAACAAATTTTTTAATTTTTTTTTTACTTTTTACAATGTTCCTTGTATGCTCACTGTATGCTATTTTTTTTATTTCAGATGTCTTACATTAGTGAGGAGTTCATTCGGGAGCTGATAGAGCTGTATCGGTCTCTGCCATGCCTTTGGCAAATAAAGTCCGCCGACTGCAGCAATAGAATTAAAAAAAGGGAGGCATATGAGAAAATGATTGCCCTCTTCAAGCGGCATAACCCCAGCGAGAAGGTTGATAAAATTCTTGTTCGGAAAAAAATCCAAGGTCTCCGCACCGTATACAAGAAGGAGCTAAACAAGGTGGAGAAGTCGAAGTCTGGTGCCGGCACAGATGAGGTTTACGTGCCCTCACTGTGGTACTACGACTTACTTGGCTTCACCCGTGACCAGGAGCTTCCAAGGAAAACAGTTTTATCGATGCGGCCGAACATGGAACCAGACCCTGAGATCCTGAATGATCCAGACTCCCCTGTTGAAGATGAAAGTACCTTCTTTGTTCCCCTGGAAATCGCATTTTTACTTTGCATGATTTGAAAATAGTAACTATGATTTTACCCGTTTAATTCTGCAGTTTACAAAAGTTATCTCTTCCAGTTCAGATAAGTATACTCCTTTACTATTTTCACCCCTCTCAGTTCTCATAACGTAGAATCAGATTTAATATCATGTACATCTATTGCCTTCCTTTTACATTTCTCGCCAGTGCACATGTACCCATCTTGGACAACTTTTTGGGTGTGGCACTAAAAGTTGTTAAATTTTTATTGTGTTTTGCTTAACCTTTTTTTTTGTGTTTTTGTTCCCACAGCACCGGCAGCAAGAACTGGCCACGCAAGGGAGTGATACCATCACAGAGAGTGAACGGAGTATGGAGGAGGCATTAGAGGGGTCGAGTCAAGAACCTGCTCCCTCAACTTTATCTCGGCGGCAAAAAAATTCCCGGAAACGAAAGGGTACCTTGGCGCCATCCCTAGACCTGTTGTGTTTGGCAAATCAAATTTTGGCAAACACCGCCATGAACAGCTTTGCCAACTTCGCTGCAGATCGCCTTGGTAAGGTGGATGCAACCCAAAGGAGGCACGCCAAAAGGGTCATTTTTGAAACTTTTAAGTGAACTGGCGTCAGGTCAAATGGATGAAACTTCGACCGTCAAAAGTGGGATCGCCCGTGACCCTTCTTGGCCGCATTCATGGACACAAATACAAGAGCCACTGCGGAGCACACCAGTGCGGAGGATTGAGCCACCTCAAAACCAGCCCTTCCCCCCCACCCAACCCCCATTTTTCTCCCTTCTCTGTCATTTCTTTCCGAACTCTCTTCTCCGCCCAGGCGAGGATTTTCAAATCAAGAGAATCAATATGAAGATTTATAGTGTTTTTTTTTTCGCTTTTTGACCTGTTTATAACTTTTAGTTTATATTTTTATAAGTATTTGTAAATAAAATATTTAATTATACTAAGTTTTTTCTTGATTGTTTGTTGGATTTCAATAAAATTTTTCTGTTTTTGGCATAAAAGTGGCTGTATTCTTCCTTTAATTCTGCATATTGTTATTACAATACCAACTAGTGGGGGTAATAAGCTGGGGGGCATCTATTGCGATGCATAGCTATATAATGCTTGTGAGCGAAGAGGTTTTTATTTTTAGTAAAAAGAGAATACACAACAACTGAGGAAATAACATGTTTTAATAGCTACAATTTTCGCAACAATAAAATAATAATAATAAAAAAAAATTCCCACAAAAAAACTCAAAAATTCCTACAAAACAAAAATTAAGGTCTGCCGCCCCGCGGTTGGGCCTCCATAGCCCTTAACAACAGCTGTCTGTGTTGCTCAACAGCTTGGGTCACTCTCCTGAGTGACCCCAGGAGCTCTTCATGACTTGGGATTCCTATAGGGGGAAATGGTCAAACTTTAAATTCTGTACATGCAACAAATCATAAGGTACTTGTTTGTTAGTAATCACTTACGGTTTCTCGGTCCCTCCGGTTCTTCAGAGGATGACGGGCTGATGTTCCAGCTGGATCCTCGTGCATCCTCTGCATCACGTTGCGCCTCCGGTGACTCCGGCTGTGGCTGCGGGTCTTCTGGTGACTCAACATTGCTTGCCGTGTCTGTCGGAAATAAACCTTATTATCAACCATATTATATTACATAGATGATCAATATAAACACTATGCAGGCCTTTGCAGGGACTTTTCAGGGACTATTCGGGGCTTGGTGTGTCTGTGCTGGTACAATGTGGGTCTATGCAGGCCTTTGCAGGAACTTTTCAGGGCCTATACAGGGCTTGGTGTGTCTGTGCTGGTACAATGTGGGTCTGTGTAGGCCTTTACAGGGACTTTTCAGGGACTATACGCGGCTTGGTGTGTCTGTGCTGGTACAATGTGGGTCTGTGCAGGCCTTTGCAGGGACTTTTCAGGGACTATACGCAGCTTGGTGTGTCTGTGCTGGTACAATGTGGGTCTGTGCAGGCCTTTGCAGGGACTTTTCAGGGACTATACAGGAATCAGGGAATTTGCACTCACCACAATGTGAGACCATCTGGGACCGGACGCTGGTGATGCGGTCTCTGGATCGATAGCGCAAATCTGCCAGCTTCTTGCGAATCTGCCTGGTGGAGCGCTGGAGACCAAACCTTCTGTCCAGGCCCCGGCTAATCCTACGCAGAACTGCCTGTTTTTGTAGGACTGGATGGTCATGAGGTTGGGTGCAGTCATAATCCTGTGCATCCAACTTCTGGATGAGGTAACGCACCTCTGTGTCACCCCAGGGTGTAGAACGCCGCCATGTCGCCATTTCACCACCAGCTAGGCCACAGCCAGGTCCTAAAACACACTCACAATGCAACAGCTCTGCCCACAGTAGTTATTGACATGCGGCGGTTTCGAGGACGCTACTGCGTTCTCAAAGGAACCTTTATCATTCTCCCGGTCAGCCGGAGACACAATTGCACCCCAAAACCGAATATCTTGTCACATAGGCACATATTCATAGTATAAAGAATATTTATCTATGCTTATCAGTATGTGTGTAAGTATGTGTTTTTTTAGGTAAAGGCACATATCTGTTTATGTGTGTAGATTGGTATGTACCTTAATATATATAATAAAGAAAGACAAAAACAAAGCTTTTTGCAATTAAAACACTTATTTTATTATACAACAAAGTTACAAATTTTTAAACACGTTAACAAATAAAAAAGGCTGTTAAGGCTGCCAAGCAATAGCACCAGGACCACTGAAATAATGGCAGTACTGGTCACGGCAGGTCTTGGCATCGTGGGTGTATCTGCCGAGTCCCAGTGGTCGAAGGCCTGCAATTGCGGGTTCGGTAGAACGCCATTCACCCAGCTGCACTTTGCCATTTGTTTGGTCCACAGAATCCACGAACCCAGGCGGATAGTACGCAGTTGAATCTCGCCGCCTAAGAAAATTATGAAGCACACAGCAGGCCAACACAACAGTCAATTGATTCCAGCTTCATGTTTATAGGCATGTGCAAAACGCGTAATCGATTGGCCATGATCCCATGATTTTTGGGGGAACAGTTTCAGCAAATTTGGATGAAGCGGGAAGGCCTCGTCATCGACAAAAACAAAGTTCAGGTTTCCTCGAGTGTCGGAGTTGGGAGGCAAGTGAAGGTCTGAGCTAAATAAACGTTCTCCAAAATGAGTATGCTCCAAAACTCCTCCATCAGAAACCCTTCCGTTCATGCCCACATCCACATAAATAAATTCATAGCTTGCGTTCACAAAGGCCATCAGGATGATGCTGAAATAGCCCTTGAAATTAAGGAAACAGGACCCGCTGTTGGGTGGTTGTGTGATGCAGACATGTTTGCCGTCCAAAGCCCCACCACAGTTAGGAAACTGCCAAAGTTCCTCAAAATCGGAGGCAATCTTTTTCCAATCCTCCTCCGTATTTGGAAACTCCATGTAGCTCCGTAGACATTTGAAAATAGCTCTACAAGTCTCCAGAATAAGAACACTCAGCAGGGGCCTTGAAATAGCAGCTGAAAAATGCAAGTCCTGAAGTGAACGTCCGGTGGCCAGGAATCGTAGCGTGACTGCCATTGGCAGCACGCATTTCTGTATCCCTCCATTCAATAAGTGGAGTAATTTGCTCCAGTAAATAGATGAACGATTCCTCAGACATCCGCAGATAGTTACGGAAATCATGTGGATTTTTGTCCTGCAACTCTCTCACTAGTTGCATGTGTGACAATTCGGACGTCCTCTGCAGCCATTCTCTGGTCCACATGCGACATTTTCTTTTAGAATGCCTCTCCAGCATCTGTGCCTCATCTCGACGCAGAGCTTCCTCAACCAACAAGGCAGCCACCACAACCGAACACTGCACATTGTTTATGATGGAGCAAACTGAAAAAAAAAAAGGAGAAATATTATAAAAGTTTCAACCAAAAATGCAAATATTATAACTACATGCAACGTGTGATGCAAAATTGCATACCATTCTATTAGCTGGCGTGCCAGTAAACGTGCTTTGACCAACTAAAATAGCTGACCATACAAAAGCATATGTACACAGATAGCAGCCAAGCCCTCCCTCCAGAGCAATAATAGTTGATAATTGTTAAGTGTGCTATAAATTAAGCAAATGGAAACGCATTTCAGACCCCAAAGATACATACCGTGAACACAGGGTTTAGGCATCTGGTCAATCGATGTGGAGTCACAGCCGGTGAACGCTACTAGGACAGCCGGTAAATGCTACTAGGTTCAGCAAGCCAAGGACACATGCAGTCAGGAACAAGGAACTGAAGCGCTACTATGTCACCTTATTTTAAAGGCAAGGCCGCCAATCAGGACGTGGTAGTGACCACCATTCAGAGCTGAGAGGGCGTGAAAAAGGGAACGAAATCCCCGCCTGTGTAAATACAGCGTCACACAGTACATCCCTCATTGATGTGTGAATCGTCAGAGAACCTGCAATGTGACAGGGTCCCAACGACCGCCGACATCATTACAAAGGTCGCTACGGCACACCAGATCGTTGCTGCGTCGTTGGGTAGATCGGACTGTTTTACATCTCACCAGCGACCACATAGCGATGCAGCAACGATCCCTACCAAGTCGTATCGTTGTCGGGATCGTTGTAGTGTTGCTATGTGTGATGGGGCCTTTATCTATACAGAAGATCTAGCCTATTTGTCTTCCTCTGCTTACTGTCAATCTATGTAAACATTGATTCCTGAGGATGACTGAGGAGCAAGCAAATCACTAATAAAACACAGCAAGAAAATATCAAATAAAACACAACAAAACCGGTGCTCCGTGCTGGAAAAAATCTCCGCTCTATGTCCATTTGTCCTATAGTCTTTAGTAAGCAGCCATATCCTCACAGTGTCAACCTCCTAGTGGCAGCAGCATACACCAATGGTTTCCTGTGTCCCCCAATGAAGGCTCTGAGAAAAAGATTTTATGGTGAGTAACCAAAATTTTACTTTTTTCAGTTGATAATGTGGTTTACCAAGGCAAATCTCACCTTGTAATTTAGTGGCAGTGAAATTCAGCTGTATGCAAAGTAAAAAAAAAAATTTTTTCCACGTCCCTCCTGACAGCACCATGGAGGTTGTCATTCCTTCCTTATAGGGACAGGAAACACATGAGAGGTTAAAAGACCCCTCTTACCCACACTCCCCAGTGTTTTTTCCTGTCCCTGTAAGGACAGACACGAGAGAAGATGTGGAAGTTTAGGGTTGGGGCTCCGGCGCTTCCTGGTTTAACTTGCGGGCTCAGGGGGATCGGGGGTCCATTCTCTCCTTCCCCCTGTCAAGAGATACAGGGCTGACACCTCCGTGCCCAGTTGAGCTGGAGCTCCGGGCTTGGAGCCGCTTCCTTCCTGTGAGGGCTCTCACAGCGTTCATCGCCGGCAGATCGCAGCTGCATACGTCACTTCCGGGCGTGACAGAAGAGCTTCCGGATACGTTCCAAGCTGGAACACAGAGTGCGCCGGAGGTCTGGGGACTTCTGGCGATGTCAGACGCGGCAAAGTCTGTATGCAGATTCTGGAAGAGGACCTGCGGGGCTGTTAGATATAACCTCTGGATCAGTATGGAGGACCCTGTGAAGAGCGGTTCCCATGCTGAATCACCTATGATTGTGAGTAGCCTTAAAGGCAGGGGTATTATGGCCAGGATACCAGGGGTTAAAGGGAACCTGTCACCTCATTTTTTGCATATAAGATGCGGCCACTGCCTTTCGGGGCTTATCTACAGCATTCTGTAATACTGTAGATAAGCCCTCAATCCGACCTGAAAAATAAGTTTTAATATACTCACCTGGGGGGCGGTCTGGGTCTGATGGGTGTCGCAGGTCCGGGACCAGCGCCTCCCATCTTCATGTGATGACGTCCTCTTCCTTGCTTCTGCCACGGCTCCGGCGCAGGCGTAATTCTCTGCCCTGTTGAGTGCAGTGCGCAGGAGTCGGGAAAGGTTAGATAGGCCCGGCCCCTGCGCACTGCAGTACTTTACTCTGCCCTCAACAGGGCAAATCAGTACGCCTGTGCAGGAGCCACGCCAGGAAGCAAGGAAGAGGACGTCATCACATGAAGATCGGACCCGGACCTGCAACACCCATCAAACCGGACCTCCCCCCCAGGTGAGTATAATTAAACTTATTTTTCTTATCTTTCAGGTTACATCGGGGGCTTATCTACATCATTATAGAATGCTGTAGATAAGCTCCTAATGGCAGTGGCAGCAGCTTATATGTGAAAAATGAGGTGACAGGTTCCCTTTAATAGATTATCCTGTGTTTATATTAAGATGACACAATACCAACCACGATGACACCTGTGACCAAGAGGACTGTTAAGTCCTCCGGGAAATCCAGGAAATGTGCCATCTGTAATGGCAAGCTACCAGACGCATTGGCTAAATAGTTTGTGAAGTGTGCATCCTTAAAGTCATCAAGGATGAGCAGCCTTCCTTTCTGACGAAAATACTTGCCATGGTTAGAGTGGAGGTCCGGGCCTCCATCTCGGGCCTCCTACCAGTCCCAGCAGGGTCCTCGTCCCAAGAGACCAAGATGGGAAATAGAAAAATCCTCAGAGAATGAGGACCAGTCCATAAGCTCAGACTTGGAGGAAGAAGGGGAGATTACCTCAGAACCTCCTGAGGTGGGCAAGAAGTACCTTTTTTCTTCAGATGACACTGATGAGTTACTGCAGGCTATTAGGAACACAATGCAGATAGAGGAATCCCATAAGCCTCAGTCAGTACAAGACGAGATGTTTGGGGGCCTGAGGTCACAGATTCATCATGTGCTTCCTGTCAAGGACCACATCCGGGCAATAATTATGGACGAAAGGGAGGACACCGAGAAGTGTTTGGTCATTCCTCAGGATTTCAAGCTCCGTCTGCCGTTTGACCCGGATGATATAAAGACAGGTCAAAAAAATTGATGTTCCGATAGCCAGTGTCAAGAAAGACTTCAATTCCCTTTGAAGATTTGTTTAGCCTCAGAGAGCCTATGGACAGGAAAGTGGATGGGCTCCTTAAGAGGGCTTGGGAGGTATCAGCGGCAATCATGAAAACTAATATTGCCACCACGTCAGTGGCCAGTTCAATGCACTTATGGATTGACCAACTGGAGGATCAATTGGAGGATCAATACCATGTTAGAAGGTCTTCCCCTGTTAAAACTCACCACCAGGTTGATGGCAGATGCCTTAGAAGAATCTGTACGGTTTGCTGCCCGGAACAACTCTTTATCCAACACGGCTCATAGAGCCGTATGGATGAAAACCTGGTCAGGTGATTACCAGTCCAAAAATAAGCTGTGTGCCATACCATTTTCAGGTTTAAGGGTATTCGGGACAGTTCTAGATAATATACTAGAAAATGCCACTGACAAGAAAAAAGGGTTTCCTGAGATGAAAGCTAGAAGATATTATCACTTTCAGAGGACCCGCCCCTCCCAGAGACAGGAATTTTGGGGAAAGGGGAAAGCTAGTAGGTGGGACAACCCTAAAGGGGGTAAAAATAGAGCTCCTCCGTCACGCTTTGGGTCCGGTTCAAAGAACAGGAGACAATGACGCCATGTCGGTAGGAGGTCACCTCAGGGAATTCATAGATTAATGGAGACTCATCTCCTAAAATCAGTGGGTCTTAAACATTATTTCTCAGGGTTGCACCTTAGAATGTCAGACCCCCCAATAAGGTTTGTGGTGACAGTTCCCCAATCCAGAACCACTGCCTCCCATATATGGAAAGACATAAAGGACCTCTTAAAAGCAGGAGTGGTGGTCCCAGTTCCACAACCAGAAGTATGTCAGTGACATTATTCAACCCTGTTCACAGTAAAAAATAATTGTGAGAAAGCTGTACCATCATAAACCTGAAGCCCTTAAATCAGTGGATGACATACAAGAGGTTAAGAATGGAGTCTCTAAAGACCACCATTCCCCTCATAGACAAGAATGCAGTGATGTGCACAATAGACCTAAAGAGCACATACTACCACGTTCCAGTTCACCAGCGCTCTCAAATACCTACGGTTCGCCCTAAAGATAAGGAACAAGTGCTACCACTTCCAGTTTTGCGCTCTTCTTTTCGGTCTTGCTTCGGCACCTCGGGTATGTATAAAGCTGGTCGTCAAGATCATGGCCTACCTGAGACAGAGGGACGTGGTTCTTAGAATCATAGAATCATAGAATCGTAGAGTTGGAAGGGACCTCCTGGGCCATCTGGTCTAACCCCTGCTCAAAGCAGGATTCGCTAAATCATCCCAGTCAGATGTCTGTCCAGCCTCTGTTTGAAGACTTCCATTGAAGGAGAACTCACCACTTCTCGTGGCAGCTTGTTCCACTCATTGATCACTCTAACTGTCAAAAAGTTTTTTCTAATATCTAATCTGTGTCTCCTCCCATTCAGTTTCATCCCATTGCTTATAGTCTTTCCTTGTGTAAATGAGAATAAAATTGATCCTTCTACAATGTGACAGCCCTTTAGATATTTGTAGACAGCTATTAAGTCTCCTCTCAATCTTCTCTTTTGCAAACTAAACAATCCCAAATCCTGCAACCTTTCCTCATAAGACAGGGTTTGCAGACCGGTCACCATTCTGGTTGCTCTTTTCTGAACTTGCTCCAGTTTGTTGATGTCTTTTTTAAAATGTGGTGCCCAAAACTGGACATAATATTCCAGATGAGGTCTGACCAAAGAGGAGTAGAGGGAAATAATGACTTCACGTGATCTAGACTGTATGCTTCTGTTAATACATCCTAGAATTGCATTTGCCTTTTTTGCTGCTGCATCACACTGTTGACTCATATTCAGTCTGTGATCTATTAGTATACCCAAGTCTTTTTCACATGTGCTGTTGCTTAGCCCTATTCCTCCCATTCTGTATATGCTTTTTTCATTTTTATTGCCGAGATGTAGTACTTTGCATTTTTCCCTGTTAAAAACCATTCTGTTAGTTGCTGCCCACTTCTCCAGTTTATTTATATCTTTTTGAATCCTCTCTCTCTCTTCTCTAGTATTAGCTATCCCTCCTAGCTTTGTGTCATCAGCAAATTTAATCAGTTTACCCTTAATTCCTTCATCTAAATCGTTGATAAAGATGTTGAACAATACAGGGCCCAGGACAGAGCCCTGTGGTACCCCACTTGAGACATTCTTCCAACTGGATGTGCAGCCATTTACGACCACTCTTTGGGTCCGATCACTAAGCCAGTTATGAATCCACCTAACAGTTGCCTTGTCCATTCCATACTTAGTCATTTTTTCAATAAGGATTGTATGAGATACTTTGTCAAATGCTTTGCTGAAGTCAAGATATACTATATCTACAGCATTTCCTTGATCCACCAAATCAGTAATTCCGTCATAGAAGGAAATTAAGTTAGTCTGACATGACTTATTAGTTACAAACCCATGCTGACTCTGTTTAATCATTTCATTCTTATCCAGGTACTGACATACATGTTGTTTAATAATTTGTTCAAAGATCTTTCCTGGTATAGAAGTCAGACTCACCAGCCTATAGTTGCCTGGGTCCACCTTCTTCCCCTTTTTGAAGATAGGAACAACATTTGCTCTTCTCCAGTCTTCTGGGACTTCTCCTGTTCTCCAAGAATTTTCAAAGATTATGGAGAGGGGTTCAAAAATTTCTTCTGCTATCTCCTTCAGTACTCTGGGGTGTAATTCATCTGGACCTGGAGACTTGAATTCATTTAGGTTAGCTAAGTGTTTCCTCACTATCTTTCTGTTTATAGATATCCTGGATTCTTCTATTCCCTTAATAGGACAGTGAAGAACAGTTGATGTTACATTTCCTTTCTGAGAGAAAACAGATGCAAAATAGGAATTTAAAAGTTCGGACTTCTCAACATCCTGTCTTACCATTTCATAATTTTCATCTTGTAAAATTCCTATAGCATCTTTGACTTTTATTTTACTTTTGACATATCCCCAAAATCCTTTATTATTGCTTTTGACATCTCTTGCAAGCCTCAATTCATTGTCAGCTTTAGATAATCTGATTTGTGCCCTGCAGGTTCTGCAGACAGCATTATATTCTTCTTTAGATATGCCTCCCTCTTTCCATTTTATAAACATTTTTTTCTTCCTTTTTAGCATGTGCTTAAGTTCTGTGTTCATCCATCCTGGCTTCCTTAAATGCTTCCTATTCTTCCCTCTTTTCGGAATTGTTAACAATTGTGCTTTGAGAATTTCATTTTTCAAGATTTCCCATCCTTCCTGGACATTTTTGTCTTTAAGGATATCCAGCCATTGGATCCCTCCAATTCTCTTTCTGAATCCCTTAAAATCTGCCTTTCTGAAATCTAACCTTGACGTCTGAGTCTTCACAGGTCTTCCTCCTCTAGTTATCCAAAATTCTAAAATAGCATGGTCGCTACCTCCTAGGGTCCCAGCCACTCTTACCTCCTCAACCATTTCCTCCCGGTTTATAAGGATTAGATCCAAGGTAGCAGTTCCCCTTGTTTTCTCCCCTACCTTTTGGAAGATAAAGTTGTCAGCAAGAGAGGATAAGAATTTCCTTGACCTGTTAGTTTTGCCTGAGAGAGATTCCCAACAAATGTCTGGATAGTTGAAATCTCCCATGATAACTATGTCATATTTTTTGGAGAACTTGGCCATTTGATGCATAAAGAGTTCATCCATATCTTTAGCTTGCACAGGCGACCTATAGTAAATGCCTACAATGGTGTCCTTTCCATTGTTCTGTCCTTGTATTCTTACCCAAACAGTTTCCACAGAACTCCCAGTCTCTGAAGCTTCAATCTCTGTGCAGATATACGCGTTTCTAACATACAATGTGACATCTTCTCCTCGTTTATCAAGTCTGTTTCTTGCAAATAAGTTGTATCCTTCTAGTCTTGTATTCCAATCATGTGTATTGTCCCACCAAGTTTCAGTGATTCCAATGACATCATATTTCTTTTCCTGTGTTAGTAGTTCCAATTCTCCTTGTTTGTTGCCCATGCTTTGTGCATTAGTATAGAAACATTTTAGTTTGTGATTGGTTTCTCTTTCTCCAATATTTTTATTAATTAGATTCTTTTGTCTTTGTTCTAGCTTTCCACTTCTAATAGCAGAGTTCGCAATTGCATTTGTCAGGTGTATGGCTTTTTCTGGTCTTTTGCTTCCCTTCCCATGTTGTTCTAGTTTAAAGCTCTCCTTACAAGTGTAGCAAGGCGACTTCCAAATACATGTTTTCCAGTCTTCGTAAGGTGCACCCCATCTCTAGCAAGTAGTCCATCGTAAAGGTAATTCACTCCGTGATCCATAAATCCAAGTCGTTGCTGACGGCACCATCGACGTAGCCAGTTGTTCACTTGCAGAATCTTATTCCACCTCCTTGTTCCATGGCCATCCACTGGGAGGATGGAAGAGAAGACCACCTGCGCTCTCAGTTCTTTCACTTTCTTGCCTAAGTCTTCAAAGTCTCTGCAGATGGTTTCCAGGTCGTTTCTTGTGGTGTCATTTGTCCCCACATGTAGTAGCAGGAATGGGTAGTCATCTGTAGGTCTGAAGAGTCCTGATATCCTGTCAGACACATCTTTAATTTTTTTAAGACACATCTTTTCCGGTACTTGGACGATTTTTTACTGATATCAGGTTCAGAAGCAGAACTAGAAGAACAGCTCAGTCTAGTGATCTCTAGAAGGCTTAGGTTGGATCCTAAACCGATAAAAGTCAGACCTACTACCTGGAACTAGGAAGAAGTTTATAGGGGTTATTCTGAATTCCAGACAGTCTCGCTTTTACCAGAGGAGAAGCAAGAGACGGTGAATAACAAGATCCGTCTTCTCCTTCAGAATCAGTTTTCCATAAAGATGGCAATGAGAGTCTTGGGAACTTTAACAGCCTGCATAGTGTGCATTCGTTGGGGTCAGTTCCACACAATGGGAGTACAGAGAGAGATCCTTTCAACTTGGGACAGAAGACATGTCAATGGACAAAGAGATCTGTCTATCCCTGGCATTAAAAATGTCACTAAGATGGTGGATCATTTCCAGGAACATCATACAGGGAGTTCCTTGAATATTGTCGCATTGCGTAACAATAGTCATGGATGTAAGCAAGGAAGGAAGGGGAGCTCATTTAGAAGGAAAGTACTTCCGAGGAAATTGGTCTCCAGACGTCAGGATCCAGTCCTCAAACTTCAGAGAGTTATGGGCAGTTTGGGAGACCCTGAAGTGGAATCAGACCTACTTGCAGGGTCAACATATAAAGGCTATGTCAGACAATAAGATGACGGTATCGTTCCTTCATCACCAAGGAGGCCCAAGACACTTGGTGCTTCAGTATCTGTCTGCAAGGATATTTGCCTAGGCAGAAAAAGTCTCGTCAGTATCAGCCATTCATCTACAGGGGTCCAGGAACACAGTGGCCGATTACCTGAGCAGAAGAAATATCCTGTCCACCATGTGGGAACTAAGTGGAGAGATATTCAGTTATCTGTAGGGAACCCCCGCATCTAGACCTCTTCGCAACCAGAAGAAACACCAAAGTCCAAAGGTTCTGCTCCCTCAATCCGGCAAACAACTTGGAAGGGATCTATGTTTTAAACCAAATATGGTAAAAAGAGCTCTTGTATGCCTTTCTCCCCATTGCCATGATCCCAAGAGTCCTCAGGAAGATCCAAGAGGAAGGAGCTTTGGTGCTGCTGGTGGTTCCGATATGGCCAAGGCGAAGCTGATTTTCCTTGCTGAGGAAGATGTCCCAAGGAGGTCCACTGCGGCTACCAGATAGGGGAAACCTGCTTTCTCAGGGACCAGTTCTTCATCCAGATCCAAAGAGTCTTCAGTTGTCAGCATGGATCCTGAAGGGAAGATCTTAAGCGCTAAGGGTCTCTTCGACCAGGTGATCTCCACGATTCAGGTCAGTTGTAAACCTGTGACCTGCGCAATTTACAATAGGATCTGGAAGAGGTTTTGTCTGGAATGTGGTAGCTCTTTCATAGACTCTTCCCGGCCTGACATTTTCTCCAGGCAGGATTTAATAAGGGGTTAAAGCCAAGCACACTGAAGGGGCAGACAGCGGCCCTGAGCATTTTTTTGATTCCCCCTGGCATATAACACCATGGGTAGCACATTTTTCTAGAGCCATTCATAGATTAAGGCCCACAATAAGGAAATCGGTCCCTCCATGGGATTTAAATCTAGTCTTCAACGCCCTGTGTAGGCCCCTTTATGAGCCGGCGGAAGACATTAACATTGCAAAGCTCACTCACAAGATAGTCTTTTTAGTAGCCATCACCTCAGCTAAAAAACTAGGAGAAATCAAGGCTCTTTCAAGCCAGAACCCTTATATTCACATTTTTGACGACCGTATACAGTGGGGCAAAAAAGTATTTAGTCAGTCAGCAATAGTGCAAGTTCCACCACTTAAAAAGATGAGAGGCGTCTGTAATTTACATCATAGGTAGACCTCAACTATGGGAGACAAACTGAGAAAAAAAATCCAGAAAATCACATTTTCTGTTTTTTTTTTCATTTTATTTGCATATTATGGTGGAAAATAAGTATTTGGTCAGAAACAAGCAATCAAGATTTCTGGCTCTCACAGACCTGTAACTTCTTCTTTAAGAGTCTCCTCTTTCCTCCACTCATTACCTGTAGTAATGGCACCTGTTTAAACTTGTTATCAGTATAAAAAGACACCTGTGCACACCCTCAAACAGTCTGACTCCAAACTCCACTATGGTGAAGACCAAAGAGCTGTCAAAGGACACCAGAAACAAAATTGTAGCCCTGCACCAGGCTGGGAAGACTGAATCTGCAATAGCCAACCAGCTTGGAGTGAAGAAATCAACTGTGGGAGCAATAATTAGAAAATGGAAGACATACAAGACCACTGATAATCTCCCTCGATCTGGTGCTCCACGCAAAATCCCACCCCGTGGGGTCAGAATGATCACAAGAATGGTGAGCAAAAATCCCAGAACCACGCGGGGGGACCTAGTGAATGAACTGCAGAGAGCTGGGACCAATGTAACAAGGCCTACCATAAGTAACACACTACGCCACCATGGACTCAGATCCTGCAGTGCCAGACGTGTCCCACTGCTTAAGCCTCTACATGTCCGGGCCCGTCTGAAGTTTGCTGGAGAGCATTTGGATGATCCAGAGGAGTTTTGGGAGAATGTAATGTCCTATGGTCTGATGAAACCAAACTGGAACTGTTTGGTAGAAACACAACTTGTCGTGTTTGGAGGAAAAAGAATACTGAGTTGCATCCATCAAACACCATACCTACTGTAAAGCATGGTGGTGGAAACATCATGCTTTGGGGCTGTTTCTCTGCAAAGGGGCCAGGACGACTGATCCGGGTACATGAAAGAATGAATGGGGCCATGTATCGTGAGATTTTGAGTGCAAACCTCCTTCCATCAGCAAGGGCATTGAAGATGAAACGTGGCTGGGTCTTTCAACATGACAATGATCCAAAGCACACCGCCAGGGCAACGAAGGAGTGGCTTCGTAAGAAGCATTTCAAGGTCCTGGAGTGGCCTAGCCAGTCTCCAGATCTCAACCCTATAGAAAACCTTTGGAGGGAGTTGAAAGTCCGTGTTGCCAAGCGAAAAGCCAAAAACATCACTGTTCTAGAGGAGATCTGCATGGAGGAATGGGCCAACATACCAACAACAGTGTGTGGCAACCTTGTGAAGACTTACAGAAAACGTTTGACCTCTGTCATTGCCAACAAAGGATATATCACAAAGTATTGAGATGAAATTTTGTTTCTGACCAAATACTTATTTTCCACCATAATATGCAAATAAAATGAAAAAAAAAACAGACAATGTGATTTTCTGGATTTTTTTTTCTCAGTTTGTCTCCCATAGTTGAGGTCTACCTATGATGTAAATTACAGACGCCTCTCATTTTTTTAAGTGGTGGAACTTGCACTATTGCTGACTGACTAAATACTTTTTTGCCCCACTGTAGTTCTAAAACTGAACCCCGTTTTTCTGCCAAAAGTGGTTTCTTCTCGAAACTTAAATCAAGAGATAATACTTCCCTTCTTCTGCCAGGCCCAAAAAAAGCTTAAAGAGAAATTCTTCCACTCTTTGGATGTTAGGCAGGCAGTCATTCACTATCTGGAAGTGTCTTGTGAGTGGAGACAGGACACTAATCTGTTTGTCCAGTATGGAGGAAGAAATAAGGGGAAAAAGGCATCAAAATCTTCCTTAGCTAGATTAATAACAACCGCCATCTCCCTAGCATAAGAGGACGAGAAATTCCCCATCCTGAGTGCCTAAGAGCCTATTCCACCAGAGCAATAGCAACGTCATAGTCTGAAAGGGCAGTGGCCTCGGTAGATCAGATTTGTAGTGCAGCTACATGGTCTAGCTTAAACACTTTTTGTAGGCATTATAAACTAGATACCTTGGCGGGTAGCCAGATGGTCTTTGGCCATAAGGTTCTGCAGGCAGTAGTCCTACCCTGGGGATGTAGTACTTTGGTTTTCTCTCCATGGTGCTGTCAGGAGGGACATCCTGGAAAACGAGCATTAGGCCTACCGGTAATATTGTTTCCATGTTTCCAGGAGTTCATCCTGACAGCATTGGTAATTCCCTCCCTTAAATTTTGTATTGGTGATGATTAACTTGTACAGAATTTCAATAAATTAGAATTGCGTCCATCCTGATGTGGTACTTGGAAAAATCACTGGGGAGTGTGGGTGGGAGGGGTCTTTTAATCTCTCGTGTGTTTCCTGTTCCTATAAGGAAGTAAAGGCAACCTCCATGGTGCTGTCAGGATGGACTCGTGGAAACAATATTACCGGTAGGTCCATTCCCCATTTTTTCAGTTGCTAACGTGATTCATCGCGCCATATTTCACCTTGTCATTTAGTATCGCTGAAATTCAGCTGTGTGCAGAGCTGGTGCAAAGTTAAAAATCTAATTTTTTGTTGCTCATAGTATGCTCCTACCACGCTATCTGAGCAACATGAGTGAGGGAAAAAGCGAGGTCATGGTGGGAGGGGAGGGAATAGGCTTGGTGTTCAAGGTGTACATTGGGTAGGTGGTAATGTTTGTGAAAGCACTTGTAAACCAACACCGTCACATCCTATCCAAACACAACTGACAACTTCTGTTGCTGGACAGGATACTCCACTCCATTTCTTTGTCAGCCACACAGTGGTACACATTGTTGATGAAGACCAGAATGAGCATGTGGTCCAGTGGATGGCAAGCACAGCTTCAAGTGGCCTCTCCTCCTCTTCCTCCACCTCAACATCATGCATAGTACAGTCCACAGAGGTGGAACCCCAATTGCCCTTGCTTCCCCACGCATCATAACTCTCCAACCACCCAACTGACTGTAGGGAACCACAGATGGGTGAGTCTTCAGAGCTGTTCACACTTTCTATGCCATGGGCAGTGGCATAATGCTTATTGTTCCAATTACACCTCCAGAACTTTCCACTGCATCTACTGGGTTTGACATGCAGCCCCATCCCCCATTAGGTTGTGCAGAGCACACACAAAGCCTCTCAAGATGCAGCCCCCTCTTCCCCCTCCCTCTTTCTCCCTGTTGGAATGGCACATAGCTGCAGTATCTCTCTCTGCACTGTGTAATTCTATACCACTTCTTCCCCCTCCCTTGGGAAGGTGGTTTGACTCAGCCTTTGTTTGAAGGCACATGGTTTTGGAAGTCCCTTTGTTCATTCTGGATCAAATGTAATAACGCAGATTAGGCATTGAAGCAGGAAACATATATTTTTGAGATCTACATCATGAAAGCTATCCACAGTGGCGCTTTCTGACTTATGCGCACATCAGGAACTGAAAAAAGGGTTCCTGCCTTCCCCTAGCTGGCAGATAGTTCTTATCAATAGAAAGCTAATTTCGTAATAAGAAAAATGATAGTCCTGTCGTCACCCTACGAGCCTCACAGCCAGAGTTGTGTGTTGTGAATTCGCTTTCAGGCCTACCTCTGGTTACTAGTGAAGGTAGTGGAGCTGGTAGCATTGACAGAGGGGTCACGAGTTCTCTTTCTGGGCTCCCTCTGGTGGTGACTGGAGGTAATGGAGCTGATCTGATTAACAGAGGCTTGCCACCTGATAATGAGGAGGACATAGTAGCATAGTTTTGAAGGCTGATGGAAGACCTTATGTCCATCTAGTTCAGCCTATTTTTAGTGCAGCTGTTCTGCATTGCTGATCCTGGGGAAGACAAAAAACCTACAGAGTAGAAGACAATTTTCTCCATAGGGAAAAAAATTCCTTCCCCCTAAGCTGGGTCAACCATCTACCTATAATATTATGTTATTCGTAACCTTCTATACTGTTACTCACAAGAAAAGCATCCATTCCTTTCTTTAATTCATTCAGTGAGTTGGCCATCACCACTTCTTCAGGAAGAGAATTCCAGAGCCTCACTGCTCTTGCCGTGAAGAACCCTCTTCTATGCTGGTGCAGAAATTGTCTTTCCTCCAAACGAAGAGAATGCCCCCTTGTTCTTGTCACAGTCCTTGGTGCAAACAGTTCATTGGAGAGATCTCTGTATTACCCTCTGATATACTTGTACATATATATTAGGTCTCCCCTAAGTCTTCTCTTTTCTAGAGCAAATAGACCTAATTTTGATAACCTTTCTGGGTATTGTAGTGAACCAACTCCATTTATCATTTTAGTAGCCCGCCTTCGAACCCTTTCAAGTTCAGTAATGTCTTTCTTGAGCACCGGCGTCCAAAACTGCACACAATACTCCAAGTGTGGTCTGACGAGTGATTTGTACAGAGGGAGAATTATGTTTTCATCTCGTGTCCCAGACCTCTTCTAATGCATCCCATGACCCTATTTGCTTTGGTGGCAGCTGCCTGACACTGGGCACTCCAATTTAGCTTCTTATTGACTAAGATGCCTAAGTCTTTTTCCATGTCTGATTTCCCCAGCAGTTTCCCATTTAGTAAGTAATTGTAGCATCTGTTTCTCCTTCCCATGTGCATAACCTTACACTTATCTGTGTTAAACCTCATTTGCCATTTTTCAGCCCAATTCTCCAATTTACTCAAATCTCTCTGTAGTTGCAAACTGTCCTCCTTTGTGTTAACTACCTTACATAGTTTTGTATCATCTGCAAATACTGATATTTTACTGTGTAAGCCATCCACTAGATCATTAATAAATATATTAAATAGTAGGGGGCCCAATACAGAACCCTGTGGTACCCCACTAGTAACCCTGGCCCAATCTGAGTATGCACCATTAATAACCACTCTTTGTTTTCTATCACTAAGCCAGCTACCTACCCATCTACACACATTTTCCCATAGCCCAAGATTTCTCATCTTACTTACCAATCTTTTTGTGGGACAGTGTCAAATGCTTTAGAGAAGTCGAGATAAATGACATCCAATGATTCTCCTTGATCCATTTGAGAGCTTACATCCTCATAGAAGCTGATCAGGTTAGTTTGACAGGAGCGATCCTTCATAAATCCATGTTGATATGGAGTTAAACATTTATTAACATTGAGATATTCCATAATGGTATCCCTTAGAAACCCTTCAAAAATTTTACCCACAACAGATGTTAAGCTTACTGGCCTATAGTTTCCAGGTTCCCTTTTACACCCCTTTTTGAATATTGGTACCACATTTGCTTGCCGCCAATCAAAAGGAACAGACCCTGTTTCTATAGAGTCTTTAAATATAAGGAAAAGAGGCCTGTATATCACATTACTTAACTCCCTTAATACCCGAGGGTGAATGCCATCAGGGCCTGGTGATTTGTCAATTTTAATCTTAATAAGGCGGTTCTGCACTTCTTCCTGGGTTAGGCAGGTAATACTTAATGGGGAGTTTACATTATCACTCTGCATTCCCCCTGGCAAATCCTTTTCCTGTGTGAACACTGTTGAGAAAAAAGTATTTAAAACATTTGCTTTTCCCACATCGCTCTCTATGATTTCACCCTCATTGTTCTTTAAAGGGTCGACACCATCAATTTTAATCATTTTACTGTTTATATAATTAAAGAACCATTGGACGATTGGAGATCTGGAGTTTCTGACTGGATTTTAGACAGCCGACTCGCTCTATCCCTGCTGGTGATTTGTTTCCTGCCACACAGGTCTTAGTTTCCAGCTCAGTCCCTGCATGCTCAGCTAAGTGTTCTTTTGCTATTGTTCACATTTGATCTGGTTTTGTCTATTTCAGTTTTGTGTGGTCAGCCATCTCCGGCTGGGGCTGTGCTGAATTTCTATCCATATGTTACTGCTTGTGCCAGTTTGTTTTTGTCCCTTATTAGATTGGCCTCTTTTTGCTCTGCTTTCAGAATATACCAGAGTGCTGATATAGTGGGCGAAGCCATGCGACTTCAGTATTTTTCTATCAGACTAGTTGGACATTTTTTGCAGGGTTTTTTGCGTGATTGCAGACAGTGTCTTTCCTTTCCTGTCCTGTCTAGTTAGTGTGGGCCCTATTGTTTGCTCAGTCTATTTTCCTATCTGCGTTTGTGTTTTCATCTTGTCTCACTGACAATATATGTTTGGGGGCTATCTATTCCTTTGGTGTCTGCTCTGGGGCAGTTTAGATTTCCCCTTTCTTGCTTTAGGCTTATTTAGCTCTCTGGCTGTGTCAAGGCGTCCAGGATCATCATAGGTACACTCCATGGCTACTGCTAGTTGTGTGGATAAGATCAGGAGTCTGCAATCCGCTTAGTTACCAACCTCTCTGGTTTTCTGTGGCTTAGCTTGGTCTTGCTTTCCTCCTCGGTGACCCAATCATAACAGTTGTGGTACTTATGAGCTTTCTAGTAATTTTCATAAGAGGAGTACATTCCCTAGCTCTGCCCACCAAGTGAGGTCACTGAACAGAAAGTATAAGGCTATTAAGCCCAAATTAGGAAGTTGTCATTTGACTGAAATGTGAAAGTTTATCTTTTAATCCATTTTTATTTTGTAATTGCCTGTATATACTGTAACTTGTCTCCTTTGTAACATCTATTATATTTTTCTAAACACTGCCTAAATTTTCTAGAGTAAATCTATAAATATTTACGAGTTTCATTTTCCTTGCTTTATAACGTACTGCCACGTCCTCCATGCTAAATTTACACTACCTAGTGGGTTGGCTCCTGACCAATATTAATTTTAATTGTCCAACCAGGAGCTGAGCGCAGCAAAGTGTGTTCTGAAGTATTTGGGAGATTCTGGCAGTGATGGAACTGAGGTATTACGTGTGTATTTTCAGATTAGGCATTGAAGCAAGAAACTTGTCTTTTTGAAATCTACATCATGAAAGCTATCCAGAGTGGTGTTTTCCGGCTTATACGCGCATCAGGAACTGGAAAAGGGTTAATTCTTTCCCCTAGTTGGCAGATAGTTCTTGTTTGGTATCAATAGAAAGCTAATTTTGTAATAAGAAAAATGATAGTCCTGCCGTCACCCTATGAGCATGACAGCAAGAGTTATGGTACTTATGAGTTTTCTAGTAATTTTCAAAAGGGGAGTACATTCCCCAGCTCCACCCACCCAGTGAAGTCACTTAACAGAAAGTATAATGCTATTAAGCCCAATTAGGAAGATGTCATTTGCCTGGGGTGCCAGCTAGGGAGCTGTGCTGATAGACCATTTTCCCTTGGGGAAGGCACCCCTCCCCCACCTTCACATGGTGTCCCCTTGACTGACATATGTAAGTTCATCTTTTAATCCATTTTTATTTTGTAATTACCTGTATATACTGTAACTTGTCTCGTTTGTAACATCTTTTATGTTTTTATAAACACTGCCTACATTTTCTGGAGTAAATCTATAAATATTTACTAGTTTCGTTTTCCTTGCTTTATAACGTACTGTCACGTCCTCCGTGCTAAATTTCCGCTACCTAGTGGGTTGGCTCCTGACCCAATATTAATTGTTATTGTCCATTCAGGAGCTGGTGACTAGGGATGAGCTTTCCAATATTGAAATATCGGAAATCGTCCCGATATTTGCGAAATCAGAATTCCAATTTCCGATTCTGATATTTTTTTCACATCGGAAATCGGAAATCCCATAATCCTTCAGCCTCTGAGCGCTCCGTGGAGCCAATCAGGAGCTGAAGAATTGCTGACAACATTGTGTAACTCCCCTAAGCTTGGTAGGAGGCATCCAAACTTGCTAGCTAGGGGCTGCGCTGCGATTGGCTGGCTGGATGGTGTGATCAGGCAGTATAAAAGGCTGCACCTGCCATTTTAGCCTCACTCTACTGTGAAAGCAGATAGGGATAGGTTGCTGTTGGAAATAGGGAGAGATCTCGGATCTAATAGCGATACAAATTGTTTTTCAGCGACTGTAGCAGCCCCTGTGTGTTACAGAAGCAGTCTTTTTCCTCACTGACCCCGCTCAGTTTCATTTTTTGTGCTGTGCAGGCTCTCAGTGAGGTGCTTAGTGAGACAGTGCAGCGCACGTTCACTGGAGCTGCTGCAGCTCCTCTTGCTGCAGCACTGTGTGGTGTGTGTCTCACTGCATTTTCTTTTCATCCCTTAAATCCCCTTCCCCTATTTTTTCCTAAAAGTTAAACACTATATAGGGATTGTGCTGTGAGGGACCCAAACAACCTCTGTGGCTGGTGCCACACAGCACCTGGCCCAGGCCCGGAGAATCCTTTTTTTTTGGTATCACAGCAGTGTCATTTACTGTGCTGTGACATCCGACCGTAACGTGTACACCAATACCACAAACACACGTTGCTCTTTGTGTAGGCAACTCTAGCTTCAAATAAAGTGTAGCAGACACACCATCATCATACAGTGCCATTAGTGTTTCTTATACCTGTTTGTAGTCCTACAGGAATAAGCACACTAATTCCTAATAATTACTTTCTTGAATCCATTGATAGAGATGAAGAAGGCAGGGAGTAAGGGACGTCCCAGCGGCGGCCGCAGAAGAGGTGCATCAGCAGCTAGACATGGTGCACATCCAGGGCAAGCAGCAGGCCCAAGTCACTCAGCACCTACTTTCACCCGGCAGCAGTCATTTATGCGCAGCTTGTAAGGAGCGCAGGGCCATAGGCTGATAAGAGAGGATCAAGTAGAAACCGTTGTTGGTTGGATGGCAGCTGAGGAATCCACTTCAATGAGCACGGCATCCTCCCAGGACCTCTCCACCACATCGGGTCAGGCCACTGAAGAGCAGCACCCATCTGCTTCTTCACCGCCCACTAAATTGCCCAGACATTCAGAGGGCCAGGAGCCAACCTTAATCCTCTTCTCAGAATCTGTTGGCTTGGAATCTGTGTGCCATCCAGACAGCATTCCTGCAGCTGAAGAAGAGGTAGTGTGCACAGATGCGCAACCACTGTGTCCGTTTGAGGAAGAAGTGGAGGGTGGGCCAGTGCCCACAGTGACCAGACCCCAGTCAGCAAATAATGATGAAACTCAGCTGCCAGTTTCTGCTGACGAAAGTGTATTGGATGATGAGGTCCTTGACCCATCATGGCATGCTGAGGGGCAGCAAGCAAGTGGCGATAGCTCAGAGAAAGAGCTTGCAGGTGTGGCGCAGCGTGGCCGTCCACATGGGAGAGGAAGAGGGAAAAATTGGTTGTCGGCTCCCTCAACTTCAGCACCCGTTAGGAGCAGGGCTCTTTTAAAGAACACAAGGGGTGCGCCCAAGAGTTGTGGTGCATGGGCCTTTTTCCACCAAGTTGCAGATGATGTTACAGTAGTCAGATGCAAGTTTTGTCGACAAACTGTGTGGAGAGGGAAGAACGTCAGCAACCTTAATACCACCAATATGTTGACACATGTCAGGAAGAGGCACCCTGTGGAGTGGCAGCATCACACCCAAGATGATTCGCCACCTGCAGCTGGTTCCCCACCTTCCACCTCTTCAGCCACAGCTGCCACCTCTTACTCCAGCTCACAAACAGCTGCTCCTGTTTCCTCGCCAGAATGCCAGGGTGCATCTGCAGGCAGTGTTGTGCGGCGGCACACTGTCTGTACTTCGTCAGCATCAGCATCCCAATAGCTGGCATCCTCACACTCCCAATCCAGTGTGCAGCCATCTGTCACACAGGTGTGGGAGAAAAGGCGCCCGTACTCGGCAAACCACCCATGAGCACAGGGCATGAATTCTCGCATTGCCAAACTGCTTGCAGTGGAAATACTACCATTCTGGCTGGTGAGCAAGCCAGCCTTTATCGATAGGTTGGGGTTTGCAATCCCACAATACAGCGTTCCCATCCGCTTCTACTTCAGCAGGCAAGCCGTCCCTGCCCTGCAACAGCATGTGGAGCATAAAATTAAGCATGCGCTACAAAATGCAGTTAGTAGCAAGGTCCACCTGACCACCGACGCGTGGACCAGTCAGCATAGCCAGGGACGCTACATTTCCATCACCGCCCATTGGGTAAATGTAGTTGATCCTGGAACTGAAGTAGACAGTGCAAGTGCGCGGGTCCTGCCAACGCCACGGATTGCAGGCCTCTCCTCCGTACAAATTGACTCCTCCTCATACTCCTCGTCAGACTCACCTGCACCAAGACGTACCACAACAACCGATTTCAGCACTGCATCGGCCAAACATCAACAGGCCGTGTTGAAATTGGTTTATCTGGGTGATGTTAGTCACACCACAACCGAGCAGTGGAACACGCTCAAGGAGCAGAGCAACATGTGGCTTGCGCCGCTCAACCATCAGCCAGGTATGGTGGTGAGTGACAACGGCCAAAACCTGGTCGCGGCTCTGGGCCTAGGTGGTCTGACTCACATTCCGTGCCTTGCCCATGTCCTAAACTTGGTGGTGCAGAGTTTCCTTAGGAACTATCCTGACCTTGAGGAGCTGCTGCACAAAGTCAGATATGAGTGCTCTCATTTGCGGCGTTCAAGCATGGCTGCATCGCGCCTTTCAGCCATGCCGCGCAGATTGGGCCTGCCCGAGCACCGCATCATTGTTGACCTCCCCACCAGGTGGAATTCGACTTTGCATATGCTGCGGAGGTTGTGTGAGCAGTAACCTGCAATTATGGAGTTGAAGCTGCAGTAGGCGCAAAGTAGGCGACACACATCTCAGCCCTCCCACTTTACAACCACAGAGTGGGCATCCATGAAGGACATATGCACCATTTTGAAGTGCTTCGAGGACTCCACTCTGATGGTGAGCGCGGATGCTGCCCTACTCAGCCTGACTATTCCCCTTATATGCCTTATAGAATCATCACTTAAAGGACTAAGGGATGAGGTTTCTCTGGAGGAGGAGTATGATGAGACACTTGGACCAACCAGGCAATCTTCATCGGCCCGGTTGGTACAAAGCTCTGTGGGTGCCTCACAAAGGTCCAAGCAGGACACAGCAAGTGAGGAGGATGAGGAGGACTATGAGGATGAGCCAGAGGAGGAAAGTACACAGCGCTCTACTAGTAGTCACCAGATAGAGTGTGGATGGGGTGATGCAGAGCAGCCAGAGCACATTCCTCCAGCTGGTGACAGCAATGCATGGCCATTTGGCAGCCTTCAGCACATGAGTGACTTCATGCTGCAGTGCCTGAGAAATGACCCATGCGTGGCTCGTATTCTCCACACAAATGACTACTGGGTGGCCACCCTCTTAGATCCACGTTACCGGGACAGCCTTCAAAGCCTAATTACACCGTTGATCCGGGCGCGTAAAATGCAGGAGTACCAAGATGCACTGGTTAATTCACTCATGTACTCTTTTCCACCGCATAGCAGTGATGCGCGTGCACTAGCAGGCACCTCAGTGCGTCCTGGGCCCAGTGGAATCCGTTCAGAAGCCGGTAGCAGAAACAGTACATCTGCTGCTGACAGGTTCAGTATACCCAACCTGTTCCAATGGTTTCTGAACCCGCAAGCAGCTCGGGCACCATCAGCACAGACAGTGCAATGCACTAGGAGGCAACGTTACCGTGACATGGTGGCACAATACCTCTCTACCCCTGTCAGTGTGCTTCAGGATGGATCTGCCCCCTTCAAGTTTTGGGTCTCCAAGTTAGATACATGGCCCGAGCTTAGCCAGTATGCCTTGGAGGTCCTGGCTTGTCCTGGTGCCAGTGTGATTTCTGAACGTGTCTTTAGTGCAGCTGGCAATGTACTAACAGACCAACATACCAGACCTTCCGCTGCAAATGTGGACCTGCTTACATTCCTAAAAATGAACCAGGCCTGGATTTCTGGTGACTTTTGCTGCCCTGGGCCAGAGTAGACAGGTTACATGCATGGTTGGTAGCAGTATGCATGCTCTGTCATGTGCCTATGTTGCACACAGCGTCATCTGTTATGCCAGTGCTCTGGCCTCTACTACCAACATCTAGCTCCAGGTTCTGTGACTGAGTCTTTCACCTCATACTGTTTTCAATGGGCTCTAGTACCGCCAGCAAGCGCCCATTTCCGTGACTGCTGATTTCACAGCATGCCGTGTTTCTGGGCTCTAGTACCGCCAGCTAGTGCCCATTTCCATGACTGCCACTTTCACAGCATGCTGTGTTTCTGGGTAACAGTAACGCCAGCTGTACCTCGTTAGACCAAATTGGAAAAAAAGGACAACAGATGCCAAACACCTATAGGCAGAAGCACAAGAGGCGGGATCCAGCCACGCCGGCTGTTTCCTGGCAGTGAAGTGCGGACACAGGTGCCTCCCCTGAGGGGTAAACCGAGTTCCAGCATCACCAGCTGGTTCTCGGGAGTGCCCAAGGGCACGGGTACCTCCTCCTCCAAACCGTGTTTCGACAACGCTCGCCGTTACACGGTTGTGTCTGCCGCACTGTTCCATGCCCCCGCCGTACATCATTCCAGCTCAGTTTGCTGTTATCCGTGGTGTCGACAGTATAGGAGCCCCCTACGTGGACTCCGGGACCTGGCGCTCAAGGCTGGTCTCGACAGTGCCAGTAGGCCCTCCTCCTCCCCTGCTGCGACTGCGGAGGAAAGAAGACTGTGTCCGGGTTGCAGGGGCAAATGTGGCTCTTGCACCTTCTGCCGAGAAGACATTACTCCGGTACAAGACCCAAGACAGGAAGACAGATGCAGAAGACCCAAGACAGGAAGACAGATGCAGAAGACCCAAGACAGGAAGACAGATGCAGAAGACCCAAGACAAGAAGGCAGATGGAGATGTCCTCGGACTCCTGTCTTTTTGCTCTTGAACTTGCGTCTTTGTGGGGGTTTTTTGGGCTTCTTGGCAGTGCTTTTGGCTTATGTCACTACTACATTGTGGTATCCGGGCTACAGTAATGTCAGCTGTTGCCCAGTACAGCCACTGGCACTTTTACCTTCTGCTGCTTATCTGGGTTCCAGTAACGTCAGCTGGTTCTCAGTAGAGTCAATGGCTTAGGTCCCTCCTTTGTGGTATCTGAGTTCCAGTAACGTCTGCTGGTCCTTGGTAGTGCATTCTGGCACAGGTTACCTCCTGCTTAGTTATCGGCCTCCGGTAACGTCAGTTGGTGCCCGTTAGTTCCATTGGCTCTTATGCTGATTTCTGCTTCCTATACGGGTTCCAGACTCACCAGCTGGTTCTCTCAAGTTCCTGTGCCTACTGTTACTTCTGCGTATTTCCTCTGGGTTTGGGACATTCTGCGACCAGCCAATAGCAGAATAACCATAGACAGAGGTTTTGGAAGCAGTAGGAGCAGATGTACATGAACCAAAAGCAGAATATCAATATGCAGAATTACTGAATAACAGTAATATAATCAGCAGATGAAGACTAAGCATGGTTTAAAGGGAGTGTATCTGTTCCTCCACGTGGTGCTCCTGGAAACTCCCTGCAAAGCAAGGTGAGCAGAATGCGGACACATGTCAGTCAAAGGGCATATTGACACCACCACCGGCAGTTTTAATTTAATAATGTAAAATCACTAACCCTAACTATCCCTACACCCTAACCCTTACCCTAACCCTTACCCTACTAACCATAAACCCTAACCCTACCCCAACTAATCCTAACCCAAAGAAAAAAACACAGCTATTAAGAAGATATTTTCCTGCTACAGCTTTCGCTCTGTGCATTTTTCTAGCGATTTTTTTGCTCCTCTGCCTCTGCAAACTCCTTCCCCATTATCCTGAGGTGTTTCCCCTCCATTTTATCCATTATATAGCACTGTAGTGGTCATTTGTAATTCTGATTTTTTTCTCCCATTGACTTGCATTGATATTGGAAATCGGAAATTCCGATATCCGATATTTTTTCAATATCGGAAATCAGAATTCCGATATCGGGCAATATCGCTCATCCCTACTGGTGACAGCAAAGTGTGTTCTGGCGTGTTTGGGAGATTCTAGCAGTGATGGAACAGAGGTTTTACGTGTGTATTTTCTGCCCAAGACCTGGGATATACATATTGCCCTCCCTGCAGAGTGTCCAATAGCCAGTACACAGCAAGGCAGCCTTTCTGGTGACTACTTATCCTAGGTGTAGTTCCCTGAATGACCTGAGGGTAAAGGGGGTGCCAGAAAGCTGCAAGTTCCAAACCTGAACTGGAAAATGGGATATAATAAATCCCTGATGAACTGGGGGCAACTTCACACCCCTGGTTCATGACAGGCATCAGAAGTGTACTCAAGAGATTCAGAGTCAAGATGAGGAAATCATCTGCACTGATGCGCAACATTTTTTTAGCGCAGGACGAAATAGGGTCTGAGCAGCATTCTGACCTTTGTCACCAAATGTTAACCCCCAGGGGGAAAGGTTATACTGATGAGACTCTGATATCTGAGACTCATGCGGACTGTACTGTGCTGTCAGGGCAGGAAGAGGAGGAGGGTGACTCTAAGGTCGAGGAATTGGATAGCACAGAGAATGGTGGTGAGGTTGTAGATCCCACTTGGTATGAACCCAGAGCCACACAACTGAGTAGGTCATCTAAGGAGAATGAAGATGAGTCGTTTTTGGTGTACCCTACGGCTCCAACACGGAGTGATGCAACCACAAATAGCACTACATCCTCAGCCACAACTGTGGACAGCAGGGCTTGCAGCTTTAAGTAGCAGCAAGGGTGGCCTAGCTTTGGGCCTTTTTTGACACCACAAAGGATGAGCCAACTCACATTATCTGCCAACTTTGCAAAAAAAACCTGAGTAGAGGGAAAAAGTGCAATAATTAGACTATTACATGCTACAAGCATTAGCAAGCGGTGGACACCGCGTTCTACATTGGGGGAACCCACTGACCATCACTGCTGCTAGCACACAGCAGCTCCTGCATGTTTGCGACACGTATTTAGCACAGCTCCCAAACTGGGTTGAAGGTATATAATTCATCCACATTTGGAAATTCCCTTTTAACAAAGTAGAGACATCTATTCTCTGTTTGATATACACACCTGACTACCTTTTGACCTGATCATTAGAAGGCAATTGAATACTTTCTACCAGTTCTTTCATCTTTAACCCTATCCTTGCTTTTATTTCAAGCAGTCAGACTGAAGAAGGTCCGTGTTGGACCAAAACGTTTCTTTCTTTACGGACTGAAAATAAAATATTTACAGACTAAGATACAAGTTGAGTGCCAAGTTTTTTCTTTCAATTTATCGGGTTTGGGTAACCTACTTAAGCACCTGCACAGTAGTGCCACGATACATATTGATATGCGATGTGCCAATATGATGGAATTCCACTCTGCACATGTTGCAGCGACTGTGGCAGCAGCAACATGCACTGATGCAGTATGTCATGTCATCGCAGTACCGAAGTTGGGCATATCAAGTTTACAGAGTGAGCACAGATGAAGGACCTCAGCACCCTTCTGCACAGTTTCAAAATGACTACTAAGTTGGTTGCCGTCTTCAGCATCACTATTCCGGTCATCTACATGCTGGAGCAGATTTTGAATAGCCTGCAGGAAGAGGTTGTGGTTCCAGAGGAAGAGGAGGATGCAAAAGGAATAACAATGTCTCAAAGTTCCAGACTGTCGTCACACAGTCGGGTGCCAAGGGAGGGTGGATTACTGCAATCGAGGGGGGTTGGTGATACCATACAAACTGTTAGTGGAGGTGCAGTAGCCGAGGAACAAATGGAAGAGAAAGATGATGGCCGAGCAACTGTCAGGAGATGAAGAGGATAATCCTCCCCTCTCTGTTGTTTGTCGTTGGCAAGAGGGGACTGAGGAGGCAAGCATCAGTGTTATCCAGCCACCAACACAGCATGATCTTGAACCTCATGGAACAGCCCCACATATGAGTACCTTCTAGGCTGCGCTATCTGCAACTTGATCCCTGTATAGTTATGATTTGAAATAGTGCTGACTACTGACTTGCCAGTCTGTTAGATTCACGTTCTAATAGTAAATTTTGGCAGACGCTTCCTGCCCTAGGAAGGGACCTGCGAAATTCGGAGCATGGAAACACACTTTTTGCACAACCTTAAGACAGGATTTTCATCAAGACAGTGGTGAGGCACACCGTGTGCATCACAGCTCTGGTCTTCCAACCTCTGCCACGTCAATTCATCAATGCCAAAGCAGTAGCAGTGTAAGTGGCAGAAGCAATTTCTGTGAGTCCTTTCAAGCATTTTTTAGACCAGCTTGTGCACCAGTACAGCAGAGTACAAGTCTGATATGTGAACAAGTGGAGATGATGGTGCAGGAGTATCTAGAACTCAATATTAATGCCATCAAGGAGGATTTGTAACCGTTTACATTTTGATCTTCAAACATGGTTGAGTGGCCTGAGCTTGCCTGTCATGCCTTGGAGGTTTTATCATGCCCGGCAGCTAGTGTTATCCCAGAATGTGTCTTCAGCGCTGCTGCTGGTGTCTTGACGGATAATTTTGAATCTTCCATAAATATTGTCCCTCCTGAATTACTCCAGGGTCCTTTGAGTGATCAAATGGGGGAATCTCAGTGTACCACTCATGATGACCTCCCCTCCTCTCAATCATCCACAAACTGTGTCCTTTTTTGCCCTACCACCCACTTTAAGCTCAACTATTCCCATATTACCTGTTATTGAGACAGTGGAAGCCACAAGTCTACTTATTACAAATTTGGAAGATTCGTCATATATTAATAATATCCCTCTTCCTCTAAAATCCCCCTCCTCTATGCAGGCTCCTTCTACTT
This sequence comes from Dendrobates tinctorius, assembly GCF_039654945.1. NCBI lineage: Eukaryota > Metazoa > Chordata > Amphibia > Anura > Dendrobatidae > Dendrobates > Dendrobates tinctorius. The sequence continues at coordinate 12,979,831 of NW_027361762.1, read as the reverse complement.
CCACAGCCACCTTGGGAAATAACAATAAAAATAAGATTACTCATTTTTTTCAGGTGGCCCCAGGCCACGCATCAAAAATAAAAAGGAAAAGAGAAGTAGATGCTGTAGAGTGGAAAATCGAAGTCTAACACCAAATCCAAAGATAAAAAAATCAGCATTAACCCAGGAGGTGAAATAATTAAATCTAATATTTTCAACTTATCGAAATATGCACTCTCCGACCCTGAAATATCGCTGCTCGAACGAGGCCTATCCTTTTGCCCTGATGCACCTTTGAATACTTTTAATCTTTACCTCGATGTAAACGAGTTTTTTAGAAAAATTACGGTGCAGCGACACTTTCTCATCGAAGCTAATAAAAAACTGGCCCCCGAGCTGCAAGTGATGAACCATGATCCTTATACTCATGTGAACCCAAAAATTAGTTCAAGCAACTTTTATCCTGTCCACCACAAAGGCCCACACATAGAAACTTTTCAACAACTTATATTGAAAGACTTGCGCTCTCTATCCCCTGTTTTTTAAAAAAACCTCGAATTTAAGTCCTGCTGAAAAAACAGCACTCCAATCCCTCAGAACGAATAAAGACGTAATTATTAGAAACGCAGATAAAGGGGGCGGGGTGGTGATTATGGCAGAGACTGCTACAACTACGAGGGTTTCAGGCTATTAAATGATTCCAAATATTATGATAAACTTGCATATGACCCTTCATCCTCCATTTTCTCGGAATATACCACACTCATTAAAGATGCCAGGTCACTTGGGATTTTAAACTTGAAGGAGTATAGATTTCTTAATATCTCCAAATTTAGATGACCCTTTTTCTATTTCTTACCCAAGATTCATAAAGACCCTATAAACCCCCCCGGTCGCTCCATTATTTCAGGGTTCAAGTCCATCACTTGCAATCTTTCTCACTACATAGATTTAGTTTTACAGAAGTATGTTTTAAATCTACCCTCATATCTTAAGGACTCCTCTCATTTAATCGACCTTTTACTTTCATTGTCTACTAGAGTTGAGCGAAATGGGTCGAACAATTTCAAAAGTCGCCGACTTTTGGCAAAGTCGGGTTTCATGAAACGAAACCCGACCCTAGGATGAGGTCGGCCATGAGGTCGGCGACTTACGCGCCAAAGTCGCATTTCAAAAGTTTGTTTAGCGCTCTTTTTCAGCCAATCAGGATCCACGGACACTGTGGGCAACGTGATGACATAGGCAGGGGTCGCCACCATCTTTCAGAAGGGCATGCAAGTGATTGGCTTGCTTTGGTGGGCGTCACAGGGGTTATAAAAGGGCGTGCACGCCGACCGCCATCTTACTTCTGCCGATCTTAGCATAGGGAGAGGTTGCTGACTCTGTAGGGAGAGCGTTAGGCAGGGAAGAAGACAAAAAAACTGCTTCTGCTGCTAGCGATTTTGCCTGTGCAACACACCAGTCACTGTGTGTGCAGTGCAAAGGGAGGCTATATTGTGGTGGATCAGCGGTGTTGGTTGTTAGGCTGCCTTCTAAGGCTTCCTGACAGCTGCATTGCTGTTTCCCCACTGCTCTGCAAACTGCTTTTTTAAAAGCAATCCCAATTTTTTTTTTGTCCTGCTAAGGTACTGAGCGTGCATTTATTCACACCATACAGCGGTGTACGCTCCTCACACAGTACCGTGTAATGGCTGTTATCACAGCCACAGTGAAGCTATCTGTGTGTCACTGTGGAAGGATAAGTGGAGGACTTGTTCCGTTCTTACAGACCTACACTCTAGGGAGATTCCTATTCTGCCCAATTATACAATTCACTTTTTTCACACCTGTGCCATCGAGCCTGTGACATAGCGCTCTGATATTCAGTGGGCCTCACACAATCCAAAAGTGTCCAGTGTCCACAAGTGTCTGCAGAAATTCAAAATCTCCCTTATCCTGTAGTCACTTTTTTCACACCTGCTGCATCGAGCCTGTGACATAGCGCTCTGATATTCATTGGGCCTCACACAATCCAAAAGTGTCCAGTGTCTGCAGAAATTCAAAATCTCCCTTATCCTGTAGTCAATTTTTTCACACCTGCTGCATCGAGCCTGTGACATAGCGCTCTGATATTCATTGGGCCTCACACAATTCAAAAGTGTCCAGTGTCCACAAGTGTCTGCAGAAATTCAAAATCTCCCTTATCCTGTAGTCACTTTTTTCACATCTGTGCCATCGAGCCTGTGACATAGCGCTGTGATATTCAGTGGGCCTCACACAATCCAAGTGTCCAGTGTCCACAAGTGTCTGCAGAAATTCAAAATCTCCCAGAAATTCAAAATCTCCAGTCACTTTTTTCACACCTGTGCCATCAAGCCTGTGACATAGCACTGTGATATTCAGTGGGCCTCACACAATCCAAGTGTCCAGTGTCCACAAGTGTCTGCAGAAATTCAAAATCTCCCTTATCCTGTAGTCACTTTTTTCACACCTGTGCCATCGAGCCTGTGACATAGCACTGTGATATTCAGTGGGCCTCACACAATCCAAGTGTCCAGTGTCCACAAGTGTCTGCAGAAATTCAAAATCTCCCTTATCCTGTAGTCACTTTTTTCACACCTGTGCCATCGAGCCTGTGACATAGCGCTGTGATATTCAGTGGGCCTCACACAATCCAAGTGTCCAGTGTCCACAAGTGTCTGCAGAAATTCAAAATCTCCCAGAAATTCAAAATCTCCCTTATCCTGTAGTCACTTTTTTCACACCTGTGCCATCGAGCCTGTGACATAGCACTGTGATATTCAGTGGGCCTCACACAATCCAAGTGTCCAGTGTCCACAAGTGTCTGCAGAAATTCAAAATCTCCCTTATCCTGTAGTCACTTTTTTCACACCTGTGCCATTGAGCCTGTGACATAGCGCTGTGATATTCAGTGGGCCTCACACAATCCAAGTGTCCAGTGTCCACAAGTGTCTGCAGAAATTCAAAATCTCCCTTATCCTGTAGTCACTTTTTTCACACCTGTGCCATCGAGCCTGTGACATAGCACTGTGATATTCAGTGGGCCTCACACAATCCAAGTGTCCAGTGTCCACAAGTGTCTGCAGAAATTCAAAATCTCCCTTATCCTGTAGTCACTTTTTTCACACCTGCGCCATCGAGCCTGTGACATAGCGCTGTGATATTCAGTGGGCCTCACACAATCCAAGTGTCCAGTGTCCACAAGTGTCTGCAGAAATTCAAAATCTCCCAGAAATTCAAAATCTCCCTTATCCTGTAGTCACTTTTTTCACACCTGTGCCATCGAGCCTGTGACATAGCACTGTGATATTCAGTGGGCCTCACACAATCCAAGTGTCCAGTGTCCACAAGTGTCTGCAGAAAATCTAAATCTCCCTTATCCTGTAGTCACTTTTTTCACACCTGTGCCATCGAGCCTGTGACATAGCGCTGTGATATTCAGTGGGCCTCACACAATCCAAGTGTCCAGTGTCCACAAGTGTCTGCAGAAATTCAAAATCTCCCAGAAATTCAAAATCTCCCTTATCCTGTAGTCACTTTTTTCACACCTGTGCCATCGAGCCTGTAACATAGCACTGTGATATTCAGTGGGCCTCACACAATCCAAGTGTCCAGTGTCCACAAGTGTCTGCAGAAATTCAAAATCTCCCTTATCCTGTAGTCACTTTTTTCACACCTGTGCCATCGAGCCTGTGACATAGCACTGTGATATTCAGTGGGCCTCACACAATCCAAGTGTCCAGTGTCCACAAGTGTCTGCAGAAATTCAAAATCTCCCTTATCCTGTAGTCACTTTTTTCACACCTGCTGCATCGAGCCTGTAACATAGCACTGTGATATTCAGTGGGCCTCACACAATCCAAGTGTCCAGTGTCCACAAGTGTCTGCAGAAAATCTAAATCTCCCTTATCCTGTAGTCACTTTTTTCACACCTGTGCCATCGAGCCTGTGACATAGCGCTGTGATATTCAGTGGGCCTCACACAATCCAAGTGTCCAGTGTCCACAAGTGTCTGCAGAAATTCAAAATCTCCCAGAAATTCAAAATCTCCCTTATCCTGTAGTCACTTTTTTCACACCTGTGCCATCGAGCCTGTGACATAGCACTGTGATATTCAGTGGGCCTCACACAATCCAAGTGTCCAATGTCCACAAGTGTCTGCAGAAATTCAAAATCTCTCTTATCCTGTAGTCACTTTTTTCACACCTGTGCCATCGAGCCTGTGACATAGCACTGTGATATTCAGTGGGCCTCACACAATCCAAGTGTCCAGTGTCCACAAGTGTCTGCAGAAATTCAAAATCTCCCTTATCCTGTAGTCACTTTTTTCACACCTGTGCCATCGAGCCTGTGACATAGCACTGTGATATTCAGTGGGCCTCACACAATCCAAGTGTCCAGTGTCCACAAGTGTCTGCAGAAAATCTAAATCTCCCTTATCCTGTAGTCACTTTTTTCACACCTGTGCCATCGAGCCTGTGACATAGCGCTGTGATATTCAGTGGGCCTCACACAATCCAAGTGTCCAGTGTCCACAAGTGTCTGCAGAAAATCTAAATCTCCCCTGTCCTATAGACACCTTGTACCTTGTTTTACATTACTATATAGTTTGTAAGATTTTGTCTACATTTCTACCAAAAATGAGGAAGGCTGGTGGAAGAGGCCGTGGAATTGGGCGGGGGTTGGCAGCTGGTAATGATGGTGTTGGTGGTGGATCTGATGGTAGTGGCAAAAGCAAAATAGGACCGAATGCAGGAGGTGTTGAGCCTGCGTCATCGTCTGGCTCCATAAGGCTTCGAAGGCTTAGTTTTCTAGGAGTTGGCAAACCGCTTTTAAAGGCAGAGCATCAGGAAAAAGTTTTGTCTTACATTGCTGACTCAGCCTCCAGCTCTATCGCCTCCTCTTCTGAAATTGTAAAAAGTAAAAGCACTGAGTCGTCATTGGAGGCTCATGTTCATGAACCACACCTTTCCTTTTGTCCTTCACCACAACCAAGATTGAAGGATGACGCAGGCCATACTACTGATTACTCCATGGAGCTGTTTTCACATACCATGCCTGGATTATCAAGTGAAATGGTGAATTACCCAGGCCAAGATGAATCTGACATGGAGTGCACTGATGCACAGCTGCTGATAGATGATTCTGCTGGTACATTCACTCAGAGCACTACATTGTCCTCGCAGTGTACAGAGCCAGATTCTGACCCTGATGAGACTCAGGTGCCCCTTCCCGCACACTATACCACCATACACGGTGACACAGAGGAAGGTGCACATGACATTGAAGAGGAGGTGATGGATGACCCAGTTGTTGACCCAGATTGGCATCCATTGGGGGAAGAGGGTGCTGCTTCCAATAGCTCAGATGAGGAGCATCCACAGCAGACATCAACATCGCAACAGCTGTTATCTGGCAGGCCCGGAGCACTCCAAAGACAGGTTCCAAAAATCAAAAGAGTTGCTGGACAGCTTGTCCAGAGGGTCAAAACATCACAGCGTGCTAGGCCGCAAAATGTCTGCCAAAGCAGGAAGAGTGCAGTGTGGCACTTTTTTGAACAAAATCCTCATGATCAGGCCAAGGTTATCTGTAAGAAGTGCGCAAAGACCTTTAGCCGAGGGAAAAATCTGAAAAATTTGAATACCAGTTGCATGCTTAGACATTTAACCAGCATGCACTTGCAAGCGTGGACACAACACCAAACCTCAAGTGCCACATGTGCAACTGATCACAAAGAAGGTAGTCAGCAACGCTACATTGTTTCCCCCACTGTAAGCCCACCGGTTAGCACAGCAGCAAATGTTGAGGTGTCGTTGCAAGGCCACAGCAGTCAGGGAATCCCACTGTTATATCAACGAAATACTGAATCTAGGCCATCAGAAAGAACACCAATTCCATCACCATCATCAACCTTCTCTCAGTCCACCCTGTCCACCGCTACTTCCACCATATGCAGCTCTCAAGTCCAGCTCACCCTCCCAGACACTATGAGTAGGTCAAGAAAGTACTCAGTCTCTCATCCGCGTACACTGGGTTTGAACACCCACATTGCCAAACTAATCTCGTTTGAGATGATGCCCTATCGGTTGGTGGAAAGCGCAGCTTTCCGTGAACTCATGGCCTATGCAGTACCACGCTATGACCTACCCAGTCACCACTTCTTCTCTCGCAAAGCCATCCCAGCCCTCCACCATCATGTGAAAGACCGCATTGTCCATGCACTCAAGCAGTCAGTGAGTGGAAAGGTGCACCTCACAACTGATGCATGGTCCAGTTGGCATGGCCAGGGCCGTTACGTGTCCATCACTGCACACTGGGTTAATGTGGTGGATGCAGGGTCCACAGGGGACAGCGGTGGTGGGACAGTGCTGCCTAGCCCACGGTATAGGAAACAGTTGGCTGTAGGCGTTCCACCCTCCTCCTCCTCCTCCTCCAGAAGCGAAAGCTCGTCCACAGAGCGCAGTCATACGAGCACTCCATCTGCAGCTGCCACTGTTGCACACGAGGTGTCCCCCTATCGAGCAGCTAGTGGAAAGCGTCAGCAGGCTGTGTTGCAGATGATGTGTTTGGGCGACAGACACACCGCCGAGGTGCTGGCCGAGTACTTGAAGCGACAAACTGAGTCATGGCTGGGCAGTGTACATCTTGAGGCAGGCAAGGTAGTTAGTGATAACGGCCGTAATTTTGTGGCAGCCATAGCCCTTTCAAAACTCAGCCACATACCTTGCTTGGCTCACACCTTGAACCTGGTGGTGCAGTGCTTCCTCAAAAATTATCCGGAGTTAACAGCCCTGCTCCATAAGGTGCGAAGACTGTGCGCGCACATCCGCCGGTCGCCTGTACACTCCGTTCGTATGCAGAAGCTGCAGCGATTGCTCCACCTTCCCAACCACCGCCTCATTATCGACATTGCAACAAGGTGGAACTCCACCCTGGACATGGTGGAGCGGCTGTGCGAGCAGAGGCAGGCCATAATGCATTTGTGGGAGGATACACGGCCAGGCACTTTGAGAGCAGACATGGAGTTGACAGGTGTGCAGTGGTCGAAGCTGAAAGACCTCTGTAAAGTCCTTCAGTGTTTTGAGGAATGCACACGGCTGGTAAGCGCAGACGACGCCATCCTAAGCATGAGCATCCCACTTATGCGTCTGCTCATGCAAACTTTGACGCACCTTAAGGAGCAGGCGTCTGCAGCCAATGTTGACGAGGAGGAAGAGGTGGAGGGAATCCTTGATGACATTCAGCCATTGGCTGCTCAGGGACCTCTCCTGGACGAGTTGGAGGAAGAAGAGGAGGAGGAGGATGATGATGGGGATGATTACTTAGGGGAGGAGGATGCATCTCGTGGGGCAAGTGAAAATGTTGGCGTGGCAAGGTCTGGTACAGGGTTTGTGCGTGACTGGAGGGATGTGGATTTGCCAGAAAGTGCTCCTCCAACCAGCACTCGCAGTGCATCATTGACACCGGGAACATTGGCCCACATGTCAGATTATGCCTTGCGGATCCTAAAAAGGGACCCCCGCATTGCCAAAATGATGAACGATGACGACTACTGGTTGGCCAGCATCCTGGATCCACGCTATAAAGGCAAATTACAAAACATCATGCCACAGGAGAACCTTGACCTAATATTGGCTAATAAACAAGCAACTCTGGTAAATCGGTTGCTTGAGGCATTCCCAGCACACAGCAGCGGTGATGGTTCTCACACGAGCAGTACGGGCCGGGGGCAGCTTGGCAGAGGTGTTCATGGTGCACACAGCAGAAGTGGCGTTGGAGACAGGGGTTTCATGACAATGTTGTGGACTGATTTTTCTAGTACCGCTCACACAACTGGTAATACAGCATCGATGGAAAGTGACAGGAGACAGCAGTTGTCAACTTTGGTTACAAACTACTTTTCCTCCCATATCGATGTTCTCCCACACAGGTCATTCTCCTTTGATTATTGGGCTGCTAAACTGGACACCTGGCCTGAATTGGCACAATATGCCTTACAGGAGCTCGCTTGCCCAGCTGCAAGTGTGCTATCGGAAAGAGTCTTCAGGGCAGCTGGATCAATCCTGACAGAAAAAAGGACCCGTCTGTCAACCCATAATGTGGATGATCTAACCTTCATTAAAATGAACCATGCATGGGTTTCCAAGGATTTTGTCCCACCTTCCCCTGATGACACATAGGGTGACAGAAAAATGGCTTGCTTTGGTCCACCTCTTCCTGGGACTTGACCTATTTCGCCTTTTGCATCAGCTGAATGTCCAACATCAACATATGCCACTTTCTAAAACTCCCTAACTGTGCTGCCTCCCCCCCCATGGCCGGGGTCACCACCTAGCGCACGACACCGTGCGAGTGCCGTTGCCCTGGACAGGTGGGTAGGCCGACTCTTGGGCGCGGCACTGGCACAGGGTCCCTCATAGTGCAATCAAGTGTCTCTGACAGTGGTGGTGCACACCCGCCGTCAGACACACCGCCGTACTATGAGGGGCCCAGTGCCAGTACCGACGCCCACGAGTGGGCCCCCCTTGCTTGGGCAGGGCCCCAGCATTTGCAATCTTTACCTCTCCCTGCTCCTCTGCTGTGTAGTCTGGGTCTTCAAATCCATACTGTGCCTGACACCGTCTGAGCCTGCCTCCTGATGTATAGACATATCTTTTGAATGTGCACGCTATCCATACATGTTATCCGGGGATACGGTACCCTTTCTCACCTTTGTGCAATCACGTGCAAGCCATACTGGGCCTAACACCGTCTGAGCCTGCCTCCTGATGTATAGACATATCTTTTGAATGTGTACGCTATCCATACATGTTATCCGGGGATATGGTACCCTTTCTCACCTTTGTGCAATCACTTGCAAGCCATACTGGGCCTTACACCGTCTGAGCCTGCCTCCTGATGTATAGACATATCTTTTGAATGTGTACGCTATCCATACATGTTATCCGGGGATATGGTACCCTTTCTCACCTTTGTGCAATCACGTGCAAGCCATACTGGGCCTAACACCGTCTGAGCCTGCCTCCTGATGTATAGACATATCTTTTGAATGTGTACGCTATCCATACATGTTATCCGGGGATACGGTACCCTTTTTCACCTTTGTGCAGTCACTTGCAAGCCATACTGGGCCTTACACCGTCTGAGCCTGCCTCCTGATGTATAGACATATCTTTTGAATGTGTACGCTATCCATACATGTTATCCGGGGATACGGTACCCTTTCTCACCTTTGTGCAATCACTTGCAAGCCATACTGGGCCTTACACCGTCTGAGCCTGCCTCCTGATGTATAGACATATCTTTTGAATGTGTACGCTATCCATACATGTTATCCGGGGATACGGTACCCTTTCTCACCTTTGTGCAATCACGTGTAACCCATACTGGGCGTGAGAACGGCTGGTGAGCTGTTAAGCAAGCTACAGCACCTGTGGTTTGCACAAGTAAGTTTTTCATTTTTTTCAGGAATGACGGTTAGGCCTAATTCCGGAACTGCGGTTGACCTGCACTTACTGGGAAATCATCGTTCGCGAGTAATAATTGTAATCAGTGATCCCCATCACTAACGTTGTTCAGCGGGTTATCTGCACCTGTAAGCGACAAACGCTGGCCTTTTCAGTGTAGCGCACATGCAGCCACGGACATGTAAGGGCATGACACACCAGTTATTGGCCAATCTCATGTGCCAGAGCCTCACGTGTCCCTCTAGTAAGCCGGACTCGGACCGCGGGGCATGACGGAGTCTCGTTCGTTAACGGAATTAAGCTTGCAATGTGTGCATCTTTTCTGTAGCTGGCATGGTTGAGGTTTCCCAGGTGGAGTCGAATTTAACCATAGGCTCCACTCCTGGTGGTGCCCTTCTGGACATTCCTTTAAGGTTCAGCTTTGCAACCATACTGCCCACGTGAAACAAACACTTTGCCTTCATGAACGCTGTTTGGAGGGTCATGACTCGTGGGAATAACGCCGCCCAATCAGTTAACCTGCTAGAGAGATCCTTCGTTGCTCCCAAGCATGACATCACACTCCCTAGGAGGAAGGTAATGCCACTGTGGCAACCTTACTCCTGAGGGCGACACAAGTGCACTGATGCCCAGCCACTGCTCGATGAATCTGCTGGTACATTGACCCAGACCACTACATTCCCCTCGCACGCTACCCGGCCTGAATCTGACCCTGATGAAACTCAGGTTACCCTTCCCATATACAGTTCCATCTTACACGGTGACAAAGAGGAAGCGGCAGATGAAAGTGCAGGATCGGCCCACCCGCCATCAGACACACCACCGTACTATCAGGGGCCCTGTGCCAGTGCCGTCGCCAATGAGTGGGCCCCCCCTGCTTGCTCAGGATCACAGCACTTGCAAGGTTGAAATACTGTGCAGTGAGATGGAAGATGGGGACGACGAGGAGTCCAGACTAGTACAGGGATTCCCTAGCGAGGAGACTTATTTCATTGTTTTCAATGTTGGGACAGCAATTTTTGGGGAGCACTATACTCTGGAGAATGATAGATGGGGCCCACCATACACTGGAACATTCCAAAGGTGGACATCAGACACTGGAGCAGCATTTACAGGGCCCATTATACACTAGAGCATTAGAAATGGGGCCCATTATGTTTGGAGCATTATTTGGGCCCATAAGACAGTGGAGCTTCATCCATGGGGACCAACATATACTGTAGCATTATGTGGAGCTCATCATATACTGTTTCAAACATTATATGGGACCAATGATTCTGTATGGAGAAATAGATGGGCCTCGTCATGAGATGTAAAAAGTGAAGTATTTTTCATTGTACTATACCGCTATTTCTCTGCCGTATCGGAGCATGATGAGTTGTGGTATTAAGTGTTAAAGGGGCGCTCTTTCGCCCAGGGCACATGAAAACCTGGAGCCAGCCCTACCCCCCCACAACTTTAGCCAAATAACCCCCATTTTTCAGTGCGTAACTTGCATTATGAAGTTAATTAAGGTTGACCAGCTTAAGTAAGAAGAATTGATGCTTTTGGCATTCAAATGAGCACTGTAGGTGTGTTTCCTGTCCTCCTCTCACTGCCGACTTTTATTCTCCATTGACTTACATTGGGTTTCGTGTTTCGGGACGACCCCGACTTTTCCCTATAATCGGCCGATCTTGCTCGACCCGACTTTTGGAAAAGTCGGGTTTCACGAAACGAAACTCGACCATAAAAAACCAAAAGTCGCTCAACTCTATTGTCTACTTTTACTAATTGCCTTTTGATAACTCTTGATGTGCTGGCCCTTTATACTAACATTCCCCACAATTTGGGGTTAGAATTAGAAGTGATCCAACAATTTCTTTCGACTGATGATTTTTTACCCCCTTTACAGAAAGAATTTTTAAAGAAGACTATTCTATTTGTTCTCAATAATAATGTCTTCTCCTTTGAGGGCACCTGCTACCGCCAGGTGTGGGGCTGTGCGATGTGACTGAGATTTGCCCCCAGTTATGCCAATCTGTTTATGGGGGCTTTTGAGTCCATTTTCATTGCGCAGTCCCCACTGGCGGTTGGCAGGATAGCCCTATATAGACGCTTTATTGATGACTTCAGAATCGGAAGCAATTGAATTCACCCATTCCCTGAACCATAATACTTGGGGTCTCAAGTTCTCCAATATACAGTATCTACCACAGGTATCCAATTTTTGGATCTGATGATTAATGTTGCCCAACATGGTAGAATTTCAACTCATTTCAAAAGAGTAGATGTTAACAGCTACCTTAATTTCTCCAGCGGCCGTCTCCCTAAATGGATTTTGAATATTCCCTACGGGCAATATTGGAGTCCGTAAGAATTGTACCAATGATAGTGATTTTTTAAAAGAGGCTAAAATTTTAGAGGACCGATTCATAGACCAGGGTTATCCTAAAAAATTGTTGAAGGACTCCTTTACTAGGGCTAACAACTTTTCAGAAAATTACTGCATTGAGAAAATTAGAAATAGAAGTAAAGGTAAAATTGTTTTGCAAAAGAAGGCAGAACCTGCGGATTTGGTGAAATGGAGCCTAATTACCACCTTTAATCAGTCTCACCCCTCCATAAGTAATCTAATAAAAACCGCCACAACCTATGACAATCTTTAGGAAAAACCGGACCCTTCGTAATTTTGTGGCCCCGAGTAATACATCCGGCCGACATTCACCTCTACCAACCACCCAAGGTTTGCATAACCCAGGGTGTTTTGCTTGCAGAACTCCTAAGTGCCTTTGTTGCACATCCATTTTGAATGGAGTGCAACATTTTAAATCTCGCACTACTGGTACAATTTTTAAAATTAACTGCCACGTTACCTGCCAGTCAAACTATGTTATCTATTTAATTGAATGTGATTGTGGGCTACAATACGTGGGCAGGACCATTCAGTCTATGCACAATAGACTGAATAAACACCGTCAAAACATCAAAAACAGGTATTTGCTGCACAGTTTAAACATTTCCTGCTTGCACATAATAGGAATCCAAGTTCGTTGAAGCTCACAATTAGGCCTCTTTCACACATCAGTATTTTTGATCAGTATTTCATCAGTATTTGTATGCCAAAACCAGGAGTGTCTCCAAAACAAAGATCAGGAGTCAGTCTTTCAATTATATTTTTTCTCGATAAGTTCCATTCCTGGTTTTGGCATACAAACACTGATGCAAAATACTGACCAAATACTGATGTGTGAATGAGCCTTTATAGAGCATATCAAAGATAACGTGACAAACCGCTATGAGAATTTAATAAGGAGGGAAAGTTTTGGGATTTTCAAATTAGGGACGTTGACATCAGAGGGGTTAAATCTCGCAATTGAGAAGCCTTATTGACATTCACTTTGTTACTGCACCCATTATGAAGCTTTTTAGTTTATTTTTTAATATTTTTAATGTTTTTAGTAATATTGTGATTGCTAATTTTATCTGTTATGTAATTTTATATTCTATATAATTGTTTTTACTTTATTTACTATGTTTTTAAATTGCCATGATGTAATAATCACCTATCGCTTCCTATTGGCTACTGCCCCTTTAAATACCTGCCCCCTATGTGATCATTGTACTGCCACCTGAGGAAGACAGATGACTCTGTTGAAACACGTTGTGGACTATGCATTAATAAAAAGAGGATTTTAAATCCACCATCTCCCTGCTCTGCACTCCTTTTGACAGGGTTATTATTCAGAATTGACGGATAAACCGGCTGTCCCATGAAAGTGCAGACTGCCTAACTTTCTTCAAGATGAAGTCACTTTTTGCCGTGCATGCTGGGTTATGCACGCCATTCTATCTGTCTTTATTGTGATTGATCTAGGCTGCTGTACACACATACAGCAGCCCTACCCTCTCCCAGGCTCTGTTTGATTGTGCACCTGTGTCTGGGCCTGTTTCACCCTTCATCTATGGTTGCCGATTTGGCAGTGTGGAGGCCAAATCTAAAATGTCCATGTCTGGACCTGGTCGGCCTTTATCTGCGCTTGCCTTTCTGGCGCCATGGGAGTGTTTCAGAAATGCTTCAGGTATGGTTGCATTTAATATAGTCTTGCTTTTAATACATTTAGGAGACCGTAATGGCACAGCGTATATAAAAAACGTAGAGTAGGACTGCCCCATATGATAATGCCGTGACGTGACGGGGTGGCTCAAAGAATTGATAAATTGTTTGCTGAATTTCTCATTTTAAAGTACAGTTAGAAATCAATATGTGCATATGCACTTTATGTATTGCATTCTGACCATAGGCAGGGCTGGCTTCCACCCATTTTTTATTTCACATTTCATAGAAGTGTGTTGTACACTGCTTCCATTGTGCTCCATGTGTAAGAAGATGAGCCGAGACAGAGTCAGTGGTTTCCGGTGCCCTTTAAGGCCGGAACTATCGGGACTGTTACCACTGTTGCCGGGGAGGTTTTTCCTGGAGGGGAGGGACCTTGACGTTGGACAGCAGGGGGCACGGGGAAGATAAAGAGGACTCAGCACGGGAACGAGTCAGACTTGGCTGGAAAACAACAAAAGCAGGTTGACTCCCTCTCCACTGCTCCGGCTGACAATAAGCTTACCCCCTCCGTTACTAGAGACTACTCTGGAAGAGCGCCTGCTACTGCGGTCTGTGAGTGTGCCCACAGTACTTGTCCAACGCCATTCCTGAGGAATCTACACAAAGGACAGTTTCCACGTCCCAGCGCATTCAAGCTATGCCAAGCCGGATACATCAGCACTGTCAGGAGACAGTGCTTCTCGTTCCTCCATAATAGAGCCAGAGACTTTGTTCACAATCTGCGACGCCATTGGGAGATTTTCCAGCCTTTCCCCTGCAAGAACTGCAAGTGATAAGTGACCTTGCTTTTTGTATATCTTTCTCTCGGGCATTGTGTTTGTGCGTGATTCCCGTCTTTGCTGTTACTTGTCTTGTCTCCCTGCATCAAGTATTTCTTGTTGAATTGTTTGTTCAGTAAACCCTGTTAACCCATTCTCTGTCTCCGGCTCAACACTGCATCCAACGAACCTCTGTCCTTTACACATGCACAAGTAGACCTTTCCAAATCTTACTCTTTCAGTTGCTAAATGTGATACAGCAATTGCCATTTAGTGGTGGTGACATTGTTCTGTGATTTGAGCTCTTGAGAGTCTTGACCAGTAAAAAAATATTTTGGCAGTTGTCAATTAGTAGCTGTGGAATTCATCATTCTGTACTGCTGTTGCACAGTAAAAATAATGTTTTACTTGTTGCTAAATGTTATACAGGCCGCCATATCTCACCTTGTAATTTAGTGGCAGTGAAATTCGTGTTTCTGTACAGCTGTTTCACAGTAAAAAAAAATTCTGTTGCTAAATGTGATACTGGCCACCATATCCTAGCTTGTCATTCAGTGGCGGTGAAATTGTTCTGTGTGCAGAGCTGTTGCAAAGTTAAAATAAAATGTATTGGGCAGTTGCTAACGTGATTCAGCTAGCCATAACTCACCTTGTCATTTAGTGGCAGAGAAATTATGCTTTATGCAGAATTGTTTTATAGTAAAAAAAATATATTTTTTGCAGTTGCTAATGTGTTTTGCCTACATTGCCAAACTGATCATATTAGAGATGATGCCCTTCCGTTTGTTTGAAAGCAAAGCGTTCCGAGAGCTCATGGCCTACGCTGTCCCACGGTATGACCTACCCAGTCGGCACTTCTTTTCTCGAAAAGCCATCCCTGCCCTCCACCTGCATGTGAAAGACCACATTATCCATGCACTCAAACAATCAGTGAGTGGAAAGGTGCACCTCACGACAGATGCATGGGCCAGTAGGCATGGCCAGAGCCGTTACGTGTCCATCACTTCGCACTGGGTTATTGTGGTGGATGCAGGCTCCACATGGGACAGCGGCAGTGGAACAGTGCTGCCTAGCCCACGGTATAGGAAACAGTTGGCTGTAGGCATTCGACCCTCCTCCTCCTCCTCCAGAAGTGAAAGCTCATCAACAGCACTCCATCCACAGCTGCCAGTGTTGCACACGAGGTGTCCCACTATCGAACAGCTAGTGGTAAGCGGCAGCAGGCTGTTTTAAAGATGATGTCTTTGGGTGACAACAGACACACCGCGGAGGTACTGGTCGACTACTTGCAGAGAGAAACTGAGTCATGGCTGGGCAGTCTACATCTTGAGCCAGGCAAGGTAGTCAGTGATAACGGCCAGAATTTTGTGGCAGCCATAGCCTTTGCAAAACTCAGACACATACCTTGCCTGGCTCACACCTTGAACCTGGTGGTGCAGTGCTTCCTAAATAATTATCCAGAGTTAACAGCCCTGCTCCATAAGGTGCAAAGACTGTGCTCACACATCTGTCGCTCGCCCGTACACTCCAGTCATATGCAGAAGCTGCACCATCGCTCCACCTCCCCAAGCACCGCCTAATCATAGACGTTGCAACAAGGTGGAACTCCACCATGCACATGGTTGAGAGGCTGTGCGAACAGAGGCAGGCTGTAATGCATATGTGGGAGGATACACGGGCAGGCATTTTGAGGGCAGACATGGAGTTGTTGGGTGTGTAGTGGTCAAAGCTGAAAGACCTCTGTAAAGTCCTTCAGTGTTTTGAGAAATGCACTCGGCTGGTAAGCGCAGACGACGCCATCATAAGCATGAGCATCCCACTTATGCGTCTGCTCATGCAAACTTTGACGCACATTAAGGATCAGGCATCTGCAGAAGAGGAGGAGGAAGAGGAGGAGTGAAGCCTTGATGACAGTAAGCCATTGTCAGCGAGGGCAACTGACCTGGATGAGGTGGAGGAAGAAGAGGAAGAGGAGGAGGAGGATGAGGGGGATGATTATTTTGGGAAGGAGGATGCTTCTCAGGGGACAAGAGAAAATTTTGGCGTGCCAAGGTCAGGTACAGGGTTTGTGCATGACTGGAGGGATGTGGATTTGCCAGAAAGTGTTCCTCCAACCACCACTGGCAGTGCAACATTGACACCTGGAACATTGGCCCACATGTGTGACTATGCCTTGCGGATCCTAAAAAGGGACCCCCGCATTGCCAAAATGATGAAGGATGATGACTACTGGTTGGCCAACATCCTCGATCCACTCTATAAAGGCAAATTACAGAGCATTAAGCCACAGGAGAACCTAGAGATAATATTGGCTAGCAAACAAACAACTCTGGTAAACCATTTGTTTGAGGCATTCCCAGCACACAGCAGCGGTGCTGGTTCTCTCACGAGCCATAGAGGGCAAAATGGAAGAGGTGTTTATGGTGCACACAGCCGAAGTGACGTTGGAGACAAGGGTTTCATGACCATGTTGTGGACTGATTTCTCAAGTACTGCTCACACGACTGGTAATACTGAATCGATTGCAAGTGACAGGAGACAGCAGTTGTCAACTATGGTTACAAACTACTTCTCCCATATTGATGTTCTCCCTCACAGGTCATTCCCCTTTGACTATTGGGCCTGTGAACTGGACACCTGGCCTGAATTGGCACAATATGCCTTACAAGAGCTCGCTTGCCCTGCTGCTAGTGTGCTATCTGAAAGAGTCTTCAGTGCTGCTGGATCAATCCTGACAGAAAAAAGGACCCGTCTGTTGACCCAAAATGTTGATGATCTAACCTTCATTAAAATGAACCAAGCATGGGTTTCAAAGGATTTTGTCCCATCTTCCCCTGATGACACATAGGTTGCCAGAAAAATGGCTCGCTTTTGTCCTCCTCTTTCTCGGACTTCTCCAATTCCTCCATTTGCAGCTGCTGAATGTCCAGCTTACACATCAACATATGTCATTTTTTCAACCTCCCTTAGGCTGGTTTCACACTAGCGTTTTATTGCGCAGCGCATCGTGCGCTATCGGGCACACGCGCAATGTTCCCCTATCTCTAATATGGCGTGTGCAGTGTTTAGCGATTGCACACGCTCATCAGCGTTTGCGTGCCCTGCGCATATTCCAGGTGTGCGTCCTGACGCGCCATACGCTGCATGTTGCATTTTTTGTTTCGCCCAACGTCGTTAAAAAATCGCACATGCTCGTGTGCGCACAGTATGCGCAAAAAATAGCATTACAGTCTATGGGGTCGCTGGCATTCGCTTGGATGTGCGCACATCAGCGCTTTTTGCGCGCATGCGATTTCAGTAAACAATGTCTAGACACTTGTTTAAACCTCCCCCTAAACAAGCAACATTGTTTGGGAGGAGTGTAGATAAAACAAGGTGTCTTTAGGGCCACACCACTACAGCCTTGAAGATAAGAGCAGCTACAGACAGCAAGAGAAGAGCAGCTACAGACAGCCTTGAATAGAAGACCAGACAAGAGCCTTGGATTCAAGCTTCAGCAGCCAAAATGTGAGTATTTTTCAACATAATGTCTGTGTGTCCTGTATAATTTATTATGTACTAATGGTTTTTTTTGGTTTAAATTTCAGCATGTCTTCTTCTGGATTGGCCTATTCTCCATCCCAGCAAAAACTGGCCCAAGCAGATCGTGGTGTGAGGATCTTGCTGCCTTTGGGTAAGTATAGCTGCTGCATCTAGAAATGTGTAATAATTTTTTTTTCTTTACAGACATCAGACACGGCATGTGAGGCCGAAGAGCAGCCCCTGAGCGGGAGCAGCCTGAGCGGGAGCAGCGTAACCAAGTCGCGGCGAGGAGACGTAATGTACGTATATAGTATTTCAATGTTCCTTTGCTGTTTTGTTTTTGTTTTTTTGGTCCTGATTTTCATCTTCTACCTTCTTTTATTTCTATTTTTCTATCTTTTTCATTCTCTAAAATTTCCAAGATTATAATTTTTTTTGTTTGTTCTACAGTAGGTTCAACAACGGGATGAAGAAGACGTGTACATTGATAACGACACACTGATCCAACTTGTTGAGGAGCGTATCCCGTTGTGGGGGGACAGCCGTGACCAGCAGTACAAGGACACAGTGGTGACCCGGCGGCTCTGGAATGAGGTGGCTGCAGCGATGATGGAAGGCTGGGACAGCGCCTCTCCAACTTCAAAAAAGGCGTTCAGTAAGTATAAAGCTGCTCTGTGATGCTGCATTGACTCTTGGTCTTGAAGGTACTGGTGTATTTGCTGCAAGATATATTCTTGCATCAAACACATCAGTCCCCTCATGATCAACAGTGATTGCTTTGTGTATTGCACTGCTGTCTTTATTCTGTTTACACTCTTGGTCTTGAAGTTACTGGTGTGTTTGTTGCAAGATATAATCTTGCAGGAGACACACGAGTGTCCTCATGATCAACAGTGATTGCTTTATGTATTGGACTGCTGTCTTTATTCTTTTTTCACTCTTGGTCTTGAAGGTACTGGTGTGTTTGTTACAAGATATATTCTTGCATCAAACACATCAGTCCCCTCATGATCAACAGTGATTTCTTTGTGTATTGCACTGCTGTCTTTATTCTATTTTCACTCTTGGTCTTGAAGGTACTGGTGTGTTTGTTGCAAGATATATTCTTGCATCAAACACATCAGTCCCCTCATGATCAACAGTGATTGCTTTGTGTATTGCACTGCTGTCTTTATTCTGTCTTCATTCTTGGTCTTGAAGGTACTGGTGGGTTTGTTGCAAGATATAATCTTGCAGGAGACACATGAGTGTCCTCATGATCAACAGTGATTGCTTTGTGTATTGCACTGCTGTCTTTATTCTGTTTTCACTCTTGGTCTTGAAGGTACTGGTGTGTTTGTTGCAAGATATATTCTTGCATCAAACACATCAGTCCCCTCATGATCAACAGTGATTGATTTTTGTATAGAATTATTTTGTGATGCCGCATTGACTGTTTGTAAAGTTCACTTAGGTTTGTGTGCTGATAATGATGTTGGCATCAGTGCATTGCATAATGTTTTATCTTTGTTTTTCCAACAGTGACCAAAGTCCGCACATGTTGGCGCTCGATGAAGGACCGCTTCAACACTGATGTTCATGCTGAGGGACAGGTTCGCAGTGGTTCAGCGGCAAGGACCAGAAGAAAATATCGTTATTATCGCGAGTTGGCGTTCCTGAGACCGGTCCTTGCCACCAGAGTGTAAGTCTAATTTTTTTTTTTTATTTTTAACCTGTCCTTTTTCTATTCCACAGCTGATGCTTCTTGTAAATGCATGATAGTAATGTATTTCCTTTCTTTCCACAGCACCTGGAGCAGCACCCTGCAACCTTTCCCTGGAGCGGCCCTTCATCGGACGACCTCAGACCTGTCTCAGCCATCCGACAGCCAGGAAGCATCTTGCAGGTCAGCAACACAGACAGCTGGTGACCAGGAAGCTGGTCAATTAGGTGTTCCCCTGTCCCAGGTCTCTGCCACTGGTTATGCGGGCACTACCCACCAGCGGCAGAGGGCCTTGGACAGGCCTGTCATGCCCGAGTTCATGCACTTGAGTGAGGCCTTTCAGGCCAGCCTCAAGGCCCTGTCTGCCAGAGTGGAAAGTAGTTTTTCCCTGATGGAACCTGGTTTTAACCACATGGAACACCGCTTCCACTCTGTCGACCAGCGCCTTGACCGTCTGGAGGTCGACCTCAACAGACCAGCGCACCATTTTTTCAGTAAAATTGAACGGCATGGCGGAACACCTTTGTCCTGAGTGTGTTACAGGCCTCCAACACTGCTTACTTGCAGGCCATGCAGCAGAATCGGTATGTGCAGCAGTCAGTGGTGTTATTTCCAACAGTGCCACCACTGACTCGCTACACCTCACTACCAACTTCTGCATACCACTGCACGGCCACCTGCATTCCAAGCCAAGCTGGACACTACTGCACCACCCCAAGTCCGAGTGCTGCTGGACACTCCCCCGCCACCACCACTATGGCAAGCGCTGCTCCTGTCTGGAGCACCGCCACCACCACCGCGCCACCTGCTTGGAGCACAGCCACCACCGACACGTATTCTCCAGTTCAGAGGATTGCCAACAATTCTCCGTCTAGAAGCACTGACACCACCACTCAACAGCATTCAAGGAGCACCGCCACCACTCCTCATCATAGGAGCACCGCCACCACTCCTCATCATAGGAGCACCACCACCACTCCTCATCAAAGGAGCACCACCACCACTCCTCATCAAAGGAGCACCGCCACCACTCCTCATCAAAGGAGCACCGCCACCACTCCTCATCAAAGGAGCACCGCCACCACTCCTCATCAAAGAAGCACCGCCACCACTCCTCATCAAAGGAGCACCTCCACCACTCCTGATCAAAGGAGCACCACCACCAATTCTCCTCTTAGGAGACCTGCTAACACTTCCCCTGCTCGGAGCACCAACACGACTTTGTCTCCTAGAATCACCACCACAGCCACTTCTTTGATCACTGACACAAGTTTGTCTCCTTCTCGGAGCACCTTCACCGCCGCCACTTCTAGGAGCACTGACACAACTTTGTCTCCTTCTAGGAGCACTGCCACCGCCACTTCTAGGAGCACCGCCACTGCCACCACAGAGCATCAGAGGGGTGACCCACATTCCATCTTTTACAGGTCAACGCCACGGTCCACCAGCTCAAGGCGGTCAAGCAATGTAAGGCGGTCACACGGTGGAATTCAGACCAGGCAGGATACTCCTGCGCCAAAGAAAAAAAAAAAACTTTGTCCATCCACCCTCTCCTCCTGATGTGTCTCAACCTGCCTCCATGTCCATCCCAGAGCTCCCTTCCCCCAGTACTTTCACCGCCCATTCTCCTAGAACCCCTTCCTCAAATTCCAGCTGTTCCTTGTCTCTCCACACCCCCAAAGTATCCCAATCTTCCCCCAAACGTGATTCATAATAACATTTTTTTTTTTTTTTTAAATAAATGTGCAATTCTGCTTTCAAAAAATATGGTTTGATCAATTTGTCTTTTGCCGACTACACACACTGTGACGTACACACACTGCGCCGTACACTTAGCGTTTTTGACACCAGATATCTCCATTTCTGAGACATGTTTCTTGTGTCAGTTTTGGAGATATGTGTCGTCAAAAATGCAAATCTAGATGACTTGTATTTTCACCACCAGTCTCTTCAGTCTTCTATTGCACAGACTGAATGGAGTTGGGTTCCCAAAGTCCAGTCCTCAAGGCCCACCAACAGATCATGTTTAAAGGAATAAAATTTTTCCGGTGTTAACTGCTTCACCTGAGAAATCCTTAAAACATGATCTGTTGGTGGACCTTGAGGGCTAGAGTTTGAGATGCCTGAAATAGAGGATGGTGTTGAGTGCAAGGCATATCTAGTCTAACCTTGCCTATTTTTTTATTACCATCATCATTTAACTATATTTACTTCAACAATACCCTGGCCTTGTATCATAACGATTACACCTGGGCAGGTGATTACACAGCGTTCCTTCAGTCGACATATATTTGAAGCAGACTGTAGCGATGCTGCAGTTTAATGTGTATTCTCCTGCCCATGTGTGATAACTTTGTGAAGTCGTCCTCACTTCAGCATGACACCAGGCCTGGGTATTGTAGAAGTTGTATAAACTTTATTATGTCTCCAGTGTGCTTTCAAAATCAAGCCACAGTGGTGATCCTACAAATAATATTTATAGTCACATTTTAAGGTGTCATAAAAAGTGAAGGATGCCAGTGCATCCACAAATCACTATTTGTAAAATCGGCCCATGTGACACAAATATTAGTTGTAGTATCTCCACTGTCACTGCAAATTGAACACACACTGTAGAGATGATAAAGGTCATAAAACTTGTATGTGTATGTATAGTTACCTGGTCAGGAGTACTAGTAAATTCATGATGCACAAAACACAGCATCATAAATTCACTTGTACACCTGGCCACTTGATAATAGTATTGGGAATGTAAAACCACAGAGAGCACTCAGTACAGGTATCAAAACAGTTTTTTTATTAACATACCAACAAGAAAATTTTTTTTACACCATTTGCTCTTGCCTTTCCACCCATCCTACATCTGAGTTGAAGTATGCCGCAAATTGGTCACTCATTTGCCCAACTTCAACGGATGACCTAAGAGGGTGCTGAGTAAATTCAGGCAATTGGTTAGGAGCAACATCATCAAGATCTAAGTTCGGGTGCTCTCTAGCCATGACAAAATTATGTAGAACCACACAGGCCTTCACCACCTCATCCACTGTTTCCAGTTTCAGATTAATTGCTGTGCCAAGAATGCGCCATCTGGATACAAGTATACCAAAGGCACACTCCACAGTTCCTCTGGCCCTGGTCAGCCTGTAATTAAAATTTTTTTTGGTGTGGTCCATGTCTCGGCTGGAGTAGGGCTTGAGCAGGTTTTGGCACATCTGGAATGCCTCATCCCCAACCATTACAAAGGTCTGTGGGGGGACCTTCGGTGTTGGGAAGAGGCCGTGGAAGGGGAAATTGAACTGGTTGCCATAAAACCTCCGGCCAATGTCCGAGTTCTTAAAGGCCAGGGAGTCATTCCCACGGCCAAATGCACCAATGTCCACTGCAAAAAACATACAGTCTGCATCAGAAATAGCCATGGGTACTGTAGAGAAGTACTTTTTATAGTTGTAGTACTCAGATCCAGTTCTTTTTGGCTTGATAATCCGGATGTGTTTCCCATCAACTGCTCCCAAACAGTTGGGGAAATTGCAGACTGTCCAGAAATTTTCGGCGATTTCCAACCACTTTTCTGCGGTGGACAGGGGCATGAATTCTGGACAGAGAACGTTCCACAAAGCCCGGCAGGCGTCTGCTACAATTCCAGACAACGTGGATATTCCAATCCGGTACTGGAAGTGGAGTGAAGAGAGGGTCTCTCCAGTAGCCAGGAATCTGGGAAACCAAGAAAAAAAAAAAGTTATTATTTATGTATATGGATTTTTGAAACACCAAAAATAAAATAAAATAAAAAAAATCTTAAAAATACATCTGCAGCCTTTTGTTCACTACATGTCATAAAAGAAAAACCGCAGCCTTTTGTTAACTACATGGCAGAACTATAATTCTGCCAGCTTTGGAAAAGTACATGTCACAACCAAGAAAATTATGCAGGCATTGGTTTTGCAATACTACGTACCGTAATTTGACCAGGAGCCGTTCCTCTGGAAGAATCGCAC
The DNA here is from genome assembly GCF_039654945.1 of Dendrobates tinctorius. Taxonomy (NCBI): domain Eukaryota; kingdom Metazoa; phylum Chordata; class Amphibia; order Anura; family Dendrobatidae; genus Dendrobates; species Dendrobates tinctorius. The sequence continues at coordinate 12,956,309 of NW_027361762.1, read as the reverse complement.
GACGGAGCTGCGTGTCCTGTCTCCGGATGGTTTCTTGGACATGACCAAGCAAATCATTAAAGGTTTGTTGGGACATCCGGGTATAGTCAGTAAATTTCTCCGGGTTTGCCTGTAGCTCACTGTAGAGGACGTGGTACGCTCCACGGTTCTCCCGGAGTTCAATAATGGGATGTATCCACAAACGCCGGCGCTGCCGTCTTCGCTGTCTCTCTCTCTCCCTTTGTTGATGGCAAGCAACTGCATAAGCCTGAGCCATCCTGATATCCAGATCCAAGTCAAAGTAAAAACTCTTCCAGCGCAGATCCGTGTTTCACATAGGAAAATGCAAGCAAATGTGAAGAATTCAGCTGTAAACAGGGTCTATATAAAGAGTTCCCATAACACACGCCCACTGCTGTCCCATTGGTGGAGTGTGTTGCAAGAATTTTTCAAGGATTTTTCTCTTGTGAAATGTGACACCTAGACTACCATTGCGCATAAAAAACGCAAACGCATGTAAAAACGCTTACAAACGCATAAAAACGCTGTGATTTTTTGTCGTAATGCGCACGATAATGCTACAAAAAAACACTGCGTTTACATGCGTTTTTGGCATGCATATCATGTGTGCTCGAAACGCTGTGCAAAAAGGCGCAGCAAGTGTGAAACTAGTCTAACTGGGCCACCCCCCCAGGGTCGGGGTCGCCACCTGGCACACCCGGGCAAGTGCCGTTGCCCTGAACAGGTGGGTGGGCCCACTCTTGGGCGACAGCACTGGCACAGGGCCCCTCATAGTACAATAAAGTGTCTCTGACGGTAGGGGGCCAACTCGCCATCAGACACACCGGCGTACTATGAGGGGTCCTGTGCCAGTACCGCCGTCCATGAGTGGGCCCCCCCTGCTTGATCAGGGCCCCAGCACTTGGAATACTTAGCTCTCCCTGCTCTACCGCTGTGTAGTCTGGGCAGTTAAATCCTTCACAGAGACGGGCACTACAAATTTGGTGAACTGATCGATGATGGACATAGCTATGGCCTGTCCTGCTGGGCTCTACCTTCAGATGATCAATGGCTACCATTTGTAATGGACGTCGACTCACAATCGAATGCAGTGGTGCTTTTTGATCGGTTTTCACAGTTTTCCTAGTCAGACGTGTGACATTCCTGCCACCATTTTTCAATGTCTCCTCTCATGCCAATCCAATAGAAATGCCTACAGCCTGTGGCTTCTGTCTTTTGCACTCCAAAGTGACCAGACAGATCATGATAGGCAGTGAGGACCATGTCTACATCTCTCCTTGTGATCACAATTTGATGGAGACGAGTATGGGTGATGGGATCCATGCTACTGCGATACAGAAACCCTTTGTTCACAAAGAACTGTTTTCGCTGTCTCCACAGACAAAGTAATTAAGGGCTAAAAAATTCCCAGCAAATGTCATCCGCTCAATGCCGACTTTTATTTCCCATTGACTTGCATTGGGGTCGGGTTTCGGGCGAAACTCCGACTTTTTTTGCCCTTGTCGGACCAGTTTCATCTGAAACAAATTTTGTTTCATGAAACCCGATCCGACCAAAGTCGCTCAACTCTACACAGCACTCCTACTTTTATTCTTTTTTTCTGCACTGTGAACAAACGTTCATTATTTCCCACACTGTATAGAGCTGTACGCTCCTCACACACTACTGTGTACCAGTTGGTATCACGGAGAAATACATGCTGACTATCTGTATGTGACTCCGGAAATATATAGGGAGATTTACATTTTAACTTATACTATATACACCTGGTATCTGCTGATACAGTACCTTATTTCTAAATTTTTTATTACTGTATATATAATTCATACTGAGTGAGCATGTGTGGTTTACTGCTTCAATATATACGGAGATAAAAAATTTACTCACACCTCCTATCTTGCGATACAGTACCTTTGTTAGACATTTTGTATTACGGTCAAATCCATACTGAGTGAGGGTCTGAGGGTGACTACGGAAATATATACAAAGATTTAAATTGTACCCTACAATATATATACTTGCTATCTTGTTATCCAGTACCTTTTTTCAACATTTTGCATTATGGTCAAATCCAGACTGAGTGAGCGTCTGAGGGTGACTCCGGAAATATATACCGAGATTTAAAATTAGCCCAATACTGTATACAGCTGTATGTTTCTTATACAGTACCCTTTTTGCTATTTAGATTCTGGTGTAATCCATACTGAGCCTGTGAACATCTGTCTGTTACTCCGGAAACAAATTTGGAGATTTACGATTACCCCAACAGTGTATACAGCTGTACGCTTGTGATACATTACCCATTTAATGCTTTTTATATTCTGGTCTAATCCATACTGAGCCAGTGAGAGTCTGTTTCTGACTCTGGAAATATATATGGAGATTTACAATGACCCCTACACTGTATACAGCTGTACGCTTCTGATCCATTAACCTTTTACTGCTTTTTATACTGTGGTGCAATCCATACTGAGCCTGAGAGCATCTGTGTCTGCTTACTGAAATATATACAGAGATTTAGAATGTTTAAACTATACTATATATACCTGGTATCTGGTGATACTGTACCCTTTTTTAACTTTCTATATTCTTGTCGATTCCATACTGGGCCTGAGAGCATCTGTGTCTGCCTCCTGAAATATATACAGAGATTTACAATGTTTAAACTATGCTATATATACCTGGTATCTGGTGATACTATACCCTTTTTCAACTTTTTATATTCTTGTCTAATCCATACTGAGCCTGAGAGCGTCTGTGTCTGCTTCCTGAAATATATACGGAGATTTAAAATGTTTAAACTATACTATATATACCAGGTATCTGCTGATACTGTACCCTTTTTCAACTTTCTATATTCTTGTCGAATCCATACTGGGCCTGTGAGCATCTGTGTCTGCCTCCTGAAATATATACAGAGATTTAGAATGTTTAAACTATACTATATATACTTGGTATCTAGTGTTACTGTACCCTTTCTCAACTTTCTATATTCTTGTTGAATCTATACTGGGCCTGAGAGCATCTGTGTCTGCCTCCTGAAATATATACGGAGATTTAGAATGTTTAAGCTATACTATACAGTATATGCTGTTATGAATGGGTCACCAAGGAGAAAAAAACAAACCAAGCTAAGTCACAGAAAACCAGAGAGGTTGGTAACTATGCAGATTGCAGATCACTGATCCTACCACACAACTAGCAGCAGCCGTGGAGCGTACCTACGATGATCCTAGACGCTTCGTCACAGCCGGAGGACTAAATAAGCCTGAAGCATGAAAAGGGGAAAACTAACTGCCCCAGAGCAGACCCCAAAGGAATAGATAGCCCCCACACATGTATTGACAGTGAAACAAGATGAAGGCACAAACACAGGCAGGAAAACAGGCTGAGCAAGCGATGGGGCCCAAACTAACTAGAAAGGAAAGGAAAGACACTGTCTGCAACCTGCAAAAAACCCTACAAAAATAATGTCCAACACTTCTGATAGCAAAATTAACCCTGAAGTCACTAGACTTCTCCCACTATATCAGCACTCTGAAATATTCTGAGACAGAGCAAAAAGAGACCAAACTAGTAAGGGACAAAAAGCAAATTGGCAAAATACTGATAAATAAGAGTGGAAATTCAGCACAGCCCCCAGCCGGGGCTGGCTGACCACACAAAAAACTGAATAGACCAACAAAATCAAGTGTGAACATTAGCAGAAAAACTTAGCTTTAGATGACTGGAACAGAGCTAAAAACCAAGAGCTGACAAGCCAGAAGGAATCACCAGCAACTGAATAGGGCGTCGGCTGTCTTAAATCCAATCTGAGACTCCTGAGGTCCAATCATCATCCTCATTCTGAGGTGGCAGATCTCCACCGATCAAATCAGCCTCACTACCTCCTGTTAGCACCAGAGGGAGTCTGGAAGTAGAACTCACAGCTGTTGAACCAGAGAATGAACTCACAACAGTACGCCCCCCTTGAGGAGGGGTCACCGAACCCTCATCCACGCCACCAGGCCGATCAGAATGGGCCCGGTGAAAAGCACGAACCAATCTATTGGCATGAATATCAGAGGCAGAGACCCAAGAATTATCCTCCTGACCATAACCCTTCCATTTGACCAAATACAGGAGTCTCCGTCTAACCAAGCGAGAATCCAATATTTTCTCTACCTCATATTCCACATTGCCTTCAACCAACACAGGGTCAGGAGGTGCTGCCATAGGAACCACTGGCTCAACAAACCTCTTCAACAGAGATTTGTGAAATACGTTATGGATCTTGAACGTAACTGGAAGAGCCAATCGAAACAAAACAGGATTAAGAATTTCCAAAATCTTATAAGGACCAATAAATCTTGGCTTAAATTTAGGAGATGCAACCTTCATAGGAATATTCTTAGACTACAACCAAACCATATCACCCACTTTAAACCGGGGACCAATGGTCCTATGCCGGTTGGAAAATCGCTGGGCCTTTTCCTGAGAGAGTGACAACTTATCGACCACTTGGTCCCATATCTGCTGCATTCTCTTAACCACAGTGTCCACACCTGGGCAGGATGAAGATTCCACTTGCCCTGAAGAGAATCGAGGATGAAACCCAAAATTACAGAAAAAGGGTGACATCAGAGTGGCAGAACTAGCTCTATTGTTCAGTGTGAATTCGGCCAAGGGCAAAAATGAGACCCAATCATCCTGATCAGCAAATATAAAACATCTCAAATAAGACTCCAAGGTCTGGTTTGTTCTCTCAGTCTGTCCATTGGTCTGGGGATGAAACGCGGAGGAGAAGGATAACTGAATTCCCAGATTGGAACAAAAGGCTTTCCAGAATCTGGAAACAAACTGGATGTAATGGTCAACGTTTGACTGGACACAGCGCCTCCAGCAGGGCGAATTTATGATACACGTGACCCTGGATACAGCGCCTCCAGCGGGGCAAATTTAAATAATACCGGGACGTGCAGCCGGATACACCGCCTCCAGCTGGCGAATTTAAAAAGTACACGTGTAACTGGATACCCCGCCTCCAGCTGGCGAATTTAAATAATAAGGGGAAACACAGGAACAATTACAGTGGTGGGCCCTGTAATAGGAAATAGGGACGTGGAGACCTCCTAAGCTCCCCTGAGGAAGCGTACCTGCACTCCTTACGTTCCCTATACAGGCTCCGCACCGGTCGCCGCACGCGAACCTTATGCCCTGACTCGCCCTGAACCTAGTCCCTCGCTAGGGCATTGGCCGGTGTGGAAACTAATCCCACCACTGCACTAGATCACACATAAGGAAAGTCACAAACAGGGGAAATAGAAAACTTAGCTCTCTCTGTGCAAATGCTCCAGCACAGAGTCCAGCAACCGACTGCAGCCTTCCTCCTGAATAGCTGCCACCAAGTTCAGTAAGCGCTGCAAAGAACTCCCTTCGGTGACTCCTTCCACATCAGGACTCAGATTGAGCTGAGCAATCTCTCCAGCTCCTTCCACCACCAAGGTTGGTTGCAAATGAACAACTATCACCAACAATGATTGAATACCCTGAGACTCATTTATAGAGCCTCACACCTGATTTATAATTACAAATTAAACCTACCACTAAGGTGCAATACCACTCCCCACCACCGGGCAACTTAGAAGGAAAGACACCACGTGTGATAATTCCAATGGCCACCGGGGGCAATCACGTCACACATTGCACTTGACAAAGTAAAAAAAATTCACTTTGTCCAATTTAAAACTGTCAGATCATGACAGTACCCCCTCCTTAATGACGGGCCTCTGGACCCTCAAGACCACCCCTCATTAGGGAAACCCCTACAGCGGGGACGGCCAGACCCTGAGTTCACCCCACCATCACCTGAATTCAAATTTATGACAAACACACAGCTGGTATTGGCAATAAAGTTTATTTTGGAGGAATCACTCATCTCAGGCTCCACAACACTCTTCCACAAGATGTTTTTTTTTGGTGGCCACCCATACATGCTCGTTCACACACAGGTCCGGACCTGAACGTTTATTGCACACATTCGTTATGTCATAAAATTGGTGAACTCATTCTGGACCTGATAACAGAGGCGTCCCCCTGTGTCACCACACTCACACCCCCGAACTACCCCATAGGGTACACCACACTCCAACCCTTTCCACCACGAGGTCTGCCTCTCACAGGGTTAGCTAGCGGCGAGGGCTGAAACTTGCCCCTACTCTCCCGCCGCACCATCGCTGCTCTCACTGGAGAGGTAGGGGTCCCCTGAAGAGAGACGGCAGAGACAGTAGTCCCAAGGCAGCAGCCCTCACACAACTGCCCCCAGCTGACTACTTCCCTTGCTCGCCAATCTATCCCCGGGTTGTGTTTTTTCAGCCAGGGGAAGCCTAAAACGATAGGTACTGGCATTCCATCCAAGACGTAGCATGACAAGGACTCCTCATGATGTCCTATACGCAGATGGATGTTTTCTACGACTTGGGTAAGGCTCCCCTGGCTCAGTGGAACAGAGTTAATGGCCTGGACGCTTATAGGTTGGGCCAGCGTCCTACACTTCAGGCCATGAGTCTGGACAAAACGAGCATCCACCAGACTAACTCCTGCTCCACTGTCCACAAGCACCGGTACCACCTCCGGTACCCCGCCAGCAAACACTTCTGCTGACATAATACCTTGGGAGGGCAAAATGGAGGAAATGTACACTCCCTGGTTGCCTTCCTCCAAACGACCAGGGGTCTGCGGCTTCTGAGATGACACAGATATTTTGGCACGTAATGGGCACGCCTTAAGGAAATGACCAGTCTGCCCACAGAAAAAACATGCCGACACCACTCCCTGAACCGTAGGCAGGCCTGAACACAACCTAACACCTCCTACTTGCATAGGTTCGTCCGGAGACTTGGCACGCCCTGGGCAGGCTCCCATGAAATGGCCCGGCTTCCCACAGGAAAAGCATACCCCCCCACCACGGCGAACCCCAGGCAACCCCCTATTTGTACCAACAACACCGGGCTGCCTGGGTTCCACCAACCGTACCGGGGGGTCCTCCCCCCCGAAGAGGACTACAGGGGGCACATTTTGTGTATGTCTTTCCCTAAGGCGTCTATCCACCCGGATGGCGAGGGACATGGCGGCCTCCAGCGACCTGGGGGCAGCGTACTGCACCAGAGTGTCCTGCAATTTTGGAGACAGACCCTGCACAAATTGACTCCTAAGTGCAGGGTCATTCCACTGAGTGTTAGTGGCCCATCTCCTAAACTCGGAGCAGTACTCCTCAGCAACCCGGGCTCCCTGTTTACACCTACGGAGTCGGGATTCTGCCAGAGAGACGCCATCAGGATCCCCATACACAAGCGCCAAAGCCGCAAAAAACTCGTCCACGGACTCTAAAGATGGTGAATCGTCCGGCAGGGAGAAGGCCCAGGATTGGGGATCCCCCTTCAAAAGGGACATAATGATCCCCACCCGTTGCTCTTCGCTCCCTGAAGAACGAGGACGCAGCCTGAAATATAATTTACAGGCTTGCTGAAATACCAAGAATTGATCTCTCCCTCCAGAAAACCGGTCTGGGAGAGATATCTTGGGTTCTGGCTGAGCCTGTGCCTGAATCAAACCTCCAAAGCCCACCAACAGCTGCAGTTGCTGCACCATCTCACCGTGCAGCCCCCTGATCTCTTCAGTAAAGGTCTGCAGTACCTGGGTAAAGGTTTGCATTAGGTCCATGGCTCAGCAGAAAATTTTTTTTATGGTTGGTGATAATGTAATGGTCAACGTGTGACTGGACACAGCGCCTCCAGCAGGGCGAATTTATGATACACGTGACCCTGGATACAGCGCCTCCAGCGGGGCGAATTTAAATAATACCGGGACGTGCAGCCGGATACACCGCCTCCAGCTGGCGAATTTAAAAAGTACATGTAAAACTGGATACCCCGCCTCCAGCTGGCGAATTTAAATAATAAGGGGAAACACAGGAACAATTACAGTGGTGGGCCCTGTAATAGGAAATAGGGACGTGGAGACCTCCTAAGCTCCCCTGAGGAAGCGTCCCTGCACTCCTTACGTTCCCTATACAGGCTCCGCACCGGTCGCCGCACGCGAACCTTATGGCCTGACTCGCCCTGAACCTAGTCCCTCGCTAGGGCATTGGCCGGTGCGGAAACTAATCCCACCACTGCACTAGATCACACATAAGGAAAGTCACAAACAGGGGAAATAGAAAACTTAGCTCTCTCTGTGCAAATGCTCCAGCACAGAGTCCAGCAACCGACTGCAGCCTTCCTCCTGAATAGCTGCCACCAAGTTCAGTAAGCGCTGCAAAGAACTCCCTTCGGTGACTCCTTCCACATCAGGACTCAGATTGAGCTGAGCAATCTCTCCAGCTCCTTCCACCACCAAGGTTGGTTGCAAATGAACAACTATCACCAACAATGATTGAATACCCTGAGACTCATTTATAGAGCCTCACACCTGATTTATAATTACAAATTAAACCTACCACTAAGGTGCGATACCACTCCCCACCACCGGGCAACTTAGAAGGAAAGACATCACGTGTGATAATTCCAATGGCCACCGGGGGCAATCACGTCACACATTGCACTTGACAAAGTAAAAAAAATTCACTTTGTCCAATTTAAAACTGTCAGATCATGACACTGGACTCCTCTGTCGGACACAATGTTCTCAGGAATCCCATGTAACCAAACCACCTGTTGTAAAAACAAGGGCACCAACTCAGCGGAAGATGGCAACTTTGGGAGTGGTACAAGATGGACCATCTTCGAAAATCTATCACAAATCACCCAGATAACAGTTATTCTCTGAGAGACAGGAAGCTCAGAAATAAAATCCATTGAGATATGGGTCCATGGCCTCTTGGGCACCGGCAAGGGCATCAGCAACCCACTAGAACGAGAACAGGGTTTAGACCGAGAACAGGTCCCACAGGACTGTACAAAATTCCTGATGTCACGAGATAAGGCAGGCCACCAAAAGGACCGACTCACCAAATCTCTGGTACCAAAAATACCTGGATGACCAGCCAATGTGGAGCAATAAATTTCAGACATCACTCTCTTTCTCCACTGGTCAGGAACATACAATTTTCCCATAGGGCAACGCTCAGGTTTATCCTCCTAAAATTCCTCCAGGGCGCGACTCAAATCGGGCAAAATGGCAGAAAGAACTACCCCCTCACCTATGATGGTAGTAGGCTCGGTCACACTAAGAGAATCGGCAAAGAAACTCCTAGAAATGGCGTCTGCCTTAACATTCTTAGTTCCAGGAAGAAAAGAGACCACAAAATCAAAACGTGTAAAAAACAAGGCCCACCTAGCCTGTCTAGGGTTCAAGCGTTTAGCCGACTCTAGGTAAATCAAATTCTTGTGGTCAGTGAGGACCACAACTTGATGTTTAGCTCCCTCCAACCAATGTCTCCACTCCTCAAATGCCCACTTCATGGCCAACAATTCCTGATTCCCCACGTCATAGTTGCGTTCAAATGGGGAGAACTTTCGAGAAAAGAAGGCACAGGGATTCATCTTAGAAGTCACAGGGTCTTTTTGGGACAAAACAGCTCCTGCACCAATCTCAGAAGCATCTACCTCCACCTGAAATGGAAGTGAGACATCAGGTTGCCGTAAAACTGGAGCTGAAGTAAATCTCTGCTTAAGCTCCTGAAATGCTGAGATAGCCTCAGGAGACCAATTCAGCACATCAGCGCCCTTCTTGGTCAGATCAGTCAGTAGTTTGACAATACTAGAAAAATTACCTATAAATTTACGATAGAAATTAGCAAAACCCAAAAACTTCTGGAGGGCCTTCAAAGAAGTAGGCTGAACCCAATCATAAATGACCTGTACCTTGGCCGGGTCCATTTCAATTGTCGATGGAGATAAGATAAATCCCAAAAATGAAATCCTCTGTACACCAAAGAGGCATTTCGATCCCTTAAGAAACAGGGAATTCTTCCTCAAAATCCGGAACACAGTCCGGACGTGTTCCACATGAGAATCCCAATCACTAGAAAAGATCAAAATATCATCCAGATAGATGATCAAAAACTTATCCACAAAGTCACAGAAAATATCATTCATAAAGGACTGGAAGACAGAAGGGGCATTAGTGAGCCCAAAAGGCATCACCAGGTACTCAAAATGTCCCTCCGGAGTATTAAACGCCGTCTTCCATTCATCCCCGTGCTTAATGCGAATAAGATTATACGCCCCCCTGAGGTCAAGCTTAGTAAACCAGCAGGCACTCTTAACTCTGGAGAATAAATCAGACATCAGAGGTAACGGGTACTGATATTTAACTGTCATCTTGTTAAGGGAATGATAATCAATACACGGTCTTAATGAACCATCTTTCTTGGCCACAAAAAAACCCCCAGCACCTAAAGGTAACGAGGATGGTCTAATATGACCCTTCTCCAATGACTCCTTAATATAGGATCGCATAGCATCATGTTCGGGTACTGATAAGTTGAAAAGCCGACCCTTGGGAAATTTACACCCAGGCATCAACTCAATTGCACAGTCATAACTCCTATGAGGAGGCAAATACACAGACTTGCTCTCACTAAATACATCAGAAAAATCGGCTAGATAATCAGGAATATCATGAGACTGAGGAGAGGTGGAGAAAACAGGAGCGTCCCTAAGAACACACTGACAACCCCAACTCACCACAGACCCAGATTTCCAATCCAAAACTGGATTATGAGTTTGCAACCAAGGAAAACCCAGAACAATAGTATCATGCAAATTATGCAGCACCAAAAATTTACAATTTTCTTGGTGGTCTGGGGCAACTCGCATTATCACCTGGGTCCAAAACTGAGGTTTATTCTCTGCCAAAGGAGTAGCATCAATACTAGAGTTGAGCGATACCAGCCGATACTTGAAAATATCGGATCGGAATGGATCGGCCGATCTTAAAAAAAAATATCGGTATCGCCGATTCCGATACCGGGAACCAATGCAAGTCAATGGGGCCAAAATATCGGAATTAAAAAAACCCCTTTCTTTCCTTGTAGGTTAATTCTACATGAAGAAAAACAACTAAGAATAATGTAGAATGTATTGTGGGAGGTGGAGGAGACATTAAAGCCATAGAGTTTTAGCCCAATCAAAAGGAATAGCAGGAATTAAACTTTTTTTTTAAAGACGTTAGGAGTTACAAAGATATTGACTATGTTAGCCTCATTTATATTTTGCCAGACATGTATGTCTTCTTCTTCTTTCTTCTTCTTTCTTATTCTTCTTCCCTTTTTTACCTTCTTCTTCTTCTTCTTCTTATTCCTTTTTTTACATTCTTCTTCTTCTTCTTCCTTTTTTTACATTCTTCTACTTCCTTTTTTTACATTCTTCTTCTTCTTCCTTTTTTTACATTCTTCTTCTTATTCCTTTTTTTACATTCTTCTTCTTCCTTTTTTAAATTCTTCTACTTCCTTTTTTTACATTCTTCTTCTTCTTCTTCCTTTTCTTACATTCTTCATATTCTTCTTATTCAACAATTATTATTCTACATATTCAACTTCTTCATCTTCTTCCTATTCTTCTTCATCATATTCTTGTTTGTGTCAGGCATTCCTGTAGTTGTTATCTAGAAAAGTTAGAAGTTTACACCTTCCGTTCTGCCTGTCACAAAAGATTTACAACAGGATTTGTCCGCGTTCAGTTTGGCCTGCAGCAGCAGGCCTTTTCCAGGGGCACCACGAGGAGGAACGGACTCACCCCCATACACTGCTTAGTCTTCTTCTGCTTATAAATAAGATAATATCATTTGCTCAGAGTATTAGTCTTATGCTTAATGTTCTTCTGCTTTGCTTTTTTTATGCTTCTTTGTCTTCTCTCTCTTGTTGTTCTGCATCTTGGTGGTTGTCTTCCTGTTCTTTGTCCTCTTGAACCAGCTGACGGTACTGGCACCCGGAGGGGCAGCAGAAGGAACAAGAGCCAATGGCACTACCGAGGACCAGCTGACGGTGCTGGAACCCGGTTACTAAGCAGGAGGTACCTGTGCTACAAAGCACTACCAAGGACCAGCAGACGTTACCGGAACTCGGATACCGAGATGGAGGCACCTAGGCCAAAGGCTCTGACGAGAACCAGCTGACGGTGCTGGAACCCGGAGGGGTAGCATAAGCTGCAAGAGCAAATGGAAATAGCGAGGACCAGCTGACAGTGCTGGCACCCGGAGGGGCAGCAGAAGGAATAAGAGCCAATGGCACAACCGAGGACCAGCTGACGGTGCTGGAACCCGGTTACTAAGCAGGAGGTACCTGTGCTACAAAGCACTACCAAGGACCAGCAGACGTTGCCGGAACTCGGATACCGAGATGGAGGCACCTAGGCCAAAGGCTCTGACGAGAACCAGCTGACGGTGCTGGAACCCGGAGGGGTAGCATAAGCTGCAAGAGCAAATGGAAATAGCGAGGACCAGCTGACAGTGCTGGCACCCGGAGGGGCAGCAGAAGGAATAAGAGCCAATGGCACAACCGAGGACCAGCTGATGGTGCTGGAACCCGGTTACTAAGCAGGAGGTACCTGTGCTACAAAGCACTACCAAGGACCAGCAGACGTTGCCGGAACTCGGATACCGAGATGGAGGCACCTAGGCCAAAGGCTCTGACGAGAACCAGCTGACGGTGCTGGAACCCGGAGGGGTAGCATAAGCTGCAAGAGCAAATGGAAATAGCGAGGACCAGCTGACAGTGCTGGCACCCGGAGGGGCAGCAGAAGGAATAAGAGCCAATGGCACAACCGAGGACCAGCTGACGGTGCTGGAACCCGGTTACTAAGCAGGAGGTACCTGTGCTACAAAGCACTACCAAGGACCAGCAGACGTTGCCGGAACTCGGATACCGAGATGGAGGCACCTAGGCCAAAGGCTCTGACGAGAACCAGCTGACGGTGCTGGAACCCGGAGGGGTAGCATAAGCTGCAAGAGCAAATGGAAATAGCGAGGACCAGCTGACAGTGCTGGCACCCGGAGGGGCAGCAGAAGGAATAAGAGCCAATGGCACAACCGAGGACCAGCTGACGGTGCTGGAACCCGGTTACTAAGCAGGAGGTACCTGTGCTACAAAGCACTACCAAGGACCAGCAGACGTTGCCGGAACTCGGATACCGAGATGGAGGCACCTAGGCCAAAGGCTCTGACGAGAACCAGCTGACGGTGCTGGAACCCGGAGGGGTATCAGAAGTTACCCCTGAAAAGCAAAGTTGGCATGCCGCAAGCTGGCCGCAGTTACCGAATCACACAGTCCTACAGGGGGTGCTTGTCCTACTGGCACTATGGAACAAGCCTTTCTTACCAGAACCCGCAGTCCACATAGGAAGCACCTAAACTGCTGGCACCCTAGCCTCGGCTAACCCAACCGCAACACGACATGGCAACTTGGGGTGGCAAACTGACATTGACACTTCCCGGAAACAGCAGGCAGGGCTGGAACCAAGCTGGGCAGGAGGGAGTACCCGTGCCAAAGTCAGTTATGAGCAGCAACTGGCGATGTTGGAGCCCAGGACAAGCACTTAGCAGGCTGAGGCCTGATGTGCTGTCAATTGGGAGGCAGCAGGACAGATTGCCATCAAAACAGCAGGGGAACAGCTGACGTTACTGAACCCCACAAACACAGGAGCTAGTGTTTTACTCTGTGAAGACGGCACTTCCGAGCAACAACTGGCTGTGTTGAAGCCCAGGGACAAGCACGGAGCAGGCTGAGGCTGCATTGAAGAAATTTTAAGATCGGTTGTAGACTACTAATTTTAACCAAGCTCCACTTAGGCCTGTGGCTTCACTGATTTTCGTATTTCCCCTGTCCTCCAACCCCGCCAGTTACAGCTCCGAAGTGGCGTCTGCACAATCCACACTTGTTCCTGTGTTACAGGTGTTCAGTCCGGTCAGTTAATCCCCTGATGTGTGTCCGGCAATGTCGCCTGCTCTGTCCACATTCCCATAATGGGAATGTGGACAGAGCAGGCGACATTGCCGGACACACATCAGGGGATTAACTGACCGGACTGAACACCTGTAACACAGGAACAAGTGTGGATTGTGCAGACGCCACTTCGGAGCTGTAACTGGCAGGGTTGGAGGACAGGGGAAATACGAGAGACAGTGGAGCCACAGGCCTAATTGGAGCACGGTTAAAAATCAGTAGTGGTACGACTGTGTAGGCAGCAGGAGACTTTGCCATCTACACAGCAGGGGATCAGCTGACGTTACTGAACCCCACTGAGACACGGGAGCAAGTGTCTCTTTCCGTGTGGACGGCACTTCCGAACTACAACTGGCTGTGTTGAAGCCCAGGAAATAGGAGGGTGTAGGCAGAGGCCTACTGTATTTTGAATGAGGTGACAGCAGGAGAGACTGCCATCCACACAGCAGGGGATCAGCTGACGTTACTGAACCCCACTGAGACACGGGAGCAAGTATCTCTTTCCGTGTGGACGGCACTTCCGAACTACAACTGGCTGTGTTGAAGCCCAGGAAATAGGAGGGTGTAGGCAGAGGCCTACTGTATTTTGAATGAGGTGACAGCAGGAGAGACTGCCATCCACACAGCAGGGGATCAGCTGACGTTACTGAACCCCACTGAGACACGGGAGCAAGTATCTCTTTCCGTGTGGACGGCACTTCCGAACTACAACTGGCTGTGTTGAAGCCCAGGAAATAGGAGGGTGTAGGCAGAGGCCTACTGTATTTTGAATGAGGTGACAGCAGGAGAGACTGCCATCCACACAGCAGGGGATCAGCTGACGTTACTGAACCCCACTGAGACACGGGAGCAAGTATCTCTTTCCGTGTGGACGGCACTTCCGAACTACAACTGGCTGTGTTGAAGCCCAGGAAATAGGAGGGTGTAGGCAGAGGCCTACTGTATTTTGAATGAGGTGACAGCAGGAGAGACTGCCATCCACACAGCAGGGGATCAGCTGACGTTACTGAACCCCACTGAGACACGGGAGCAAGTATCTCTTTCCGTGTGGACGGCACTTCCGAACTACAACTGGCTGTGTTGAAGCCCAGGAAATAGGAGGGTGTAGGCAGAGGCCTACTGTATTTTGAATGAGGTGACAGCAGGAGAGACTGCCATCCACAAAGCAGGGGATCAGCTGACGTTACTGAACCCCACTGAGACACGGGAGCAAGTATCTCTTTCCGTGTGGACGGCACTTCCGAACTACAACTGGCTGTGTTGAAGCCCAGGAAATAGGAGGGTGTAGGCAGAGGCCTACTGTATTTTGAATGAGGTGACAGCAGGAGAGACTGCAATCCACACAGCAGGGGATCAGCTGACGTTACTGAACCCCACTGAGACACGGGAGCAAGTATCTCTTTCCGTGTGGACGGCACTTCCGAAGTACAACTGGCTGTGTTGAAGCCCAGGAAATAGGAGGGTGTAGGGAGAGGCCTACTGTATTTTGAATGAGGTGACAGCAGGAGAGACTGCCATCCACACAGCAGGGGATCAGCTGACGTTACTGAACCCCACTGAGACACGGGAGCAAGTATCTCTTTCCGTGTGGACGGCACTTCCGAACTATAACTGGCTGTGTTGAAGCCCAGGAAATAGGAGGGTGTAGGCAGAGGCCTACTGTATTTTGAATGAGGTGACAGCAGGAGAGACTGCCATCCACACAGCAGGGGATCAGCTGACGTTACTGAACCCCACTGAGACACGGGAGCAAGTATCTCTTTCCGTGTGGACGGCACTTCCGAGCTACAACTGGCTGAGTTGAAGCCCAGGAAATAGGAGGGTGTAGGCAGAGGCCTACTGTCTTTGGAATGCGGAGACAGCAGGAGAGACTGCCATCTCCACAGCAGGGGATCAGCTGGCAATGATGAACCCCACTAACACTTGAACGAATGTGTTTGGCTCTGTGGAGACGACACTTCTGAACACCAACTGACGCTGTTGGAGCCCAGGATTAGGCGAGGAGCAGGCTGGGGCCTACTGGATTTTGGCAGGTAATGGCAGCAGGAGACTTGCCATCTCCACAGCAGGGGAACAGCTGGCAGTGCTGAACCCCACTAACACTTGAACGAATGTGTTTGGCTCTGTGGAGACGACACTTCTGAACACCAACTGACGCTGTTGGAGCCCAGGATTAGGCGTGGAGCAGGCTGGGGCCTACTGGATTTTGGCAGGTGAAGGCAGCAGGAGACTTGCCATCTCCACTGCAGGGGAACAGCTGGCAGTGCTGAACCCCACTAACACTTGAACGAATGTGTTTGGCTCTGTGGAGATGACACTTCTGAACACCAACTGACGCTGTTGGAGCCCAGGATTAGGCGTGGAGCAGGCTGGGGCCTACTGGATTTTGGCAGGTGAAGGCAGCAGGAGACTTGCCATCTCCACAGCAGGGGAACAGCTGGCAGTGCTGAACCCCACTAACACTTGAACGAATGTGTTTGGCTCTGTGGAGATGACACTTCTGAACACCAACTGACGCTGTTGGAGCCCAGGATTAGGCGTGGAGCAGGCTGGGGCCTACTGGATTTTGGCAGGTGAAGGCAGCAGGAGACTTGCCATCTCCACAGCAGGGGAACAGCTGGCAGTGCTGAAACCCACTAACACTCTAACGAATGTGTTTGGCTCTGTGGAGACGACACTTCGCCGCACGCGAACCTTATGCCCTGACTCGCCCTGAACCTAGTCCCTCGCTAGGGCATTGGCCGGTGTGGAAACTAATCCCACCACTGCACTAGATCACACATAAGGAAAGTCACAAACAGGGGAAATAGAAAACTTAGCTCTCTCTGTGCAAATGCTCCAGCACAGAGTCCAGCAACCGACTGCAGCCTTCCTCCTGAATAGCTGCCACCAAGTTCAGTAAGCGCTGCAAAGAACTCCCTTCGGTGACTCCTTCCACATCAGGACTCAGATTGAGCTGAGCAATCTCTCCAGCTCCTTCCACCACCAAGGTTGGTTGCAAATGAACAACTATCACCAACAATGATTGAATACCCTGAGACTCATTTATAGAGCCTCACACCTGATTTATAATTACAAATTAAACCTACCACTAAGGTGCGATACCACTCCCCACCACCGGGCAACTTAGAAGGAAAGACACCACGTGTGATAATTCCAATGGCCACCGGGGGCAATCACGTCACACATTGCACTTGACAAAGTAAAAAAAATTCACTTTGTCCAATTTAAAACTGTCAGATCATGACAGTACCCCCTCCTTAATGACGGGCCTCTGGACCCTCAAGACCACCCCTCATTAGGGAAACCCCTACAGCGGGGACGGCCAGACCCTGAGTTCACCCCACCATCACCTGAATTCAAATTTATGACAAACACACAGCTGGTATTGGCAATAAAGTTTATTTTGGAGGAATCACTCATCTCAGGCTCCACAACACTCTTCCACAAGATGTTTTTTTTTGGTGGCCACCCATACATGCTCGTTCACACACAGGTCCGGACCTGAACGTTTATTGCACACATTCGTTATGTCATAAAATTGGTGAACTCATTCTGGACCTGATAACAGAGGCGTCCCCCTGTGTCACCACACTCACACCCCCGAACTACCCCATAGGGTACACCACACTCCAACCCTTTCCACCACGAGGTCTGCCTCTCACAGGGTTAGCTGGCGGCGAGGGCTGAAACTTGCCCCTACTCTCCCGCCGCACCATCGCTGCTCTCACTGGAGAGGTAGGGGTCCCCTGAAGAGAGACGGCAGAGACAGTAGTCCCAAGGCAGCAGCCCTCACACGACTGCCCCAGCTGACTACTTCCCTTGCTCGCCAATCTATCCCCGGGTTGTGTTTTTTCAGCCAGGGGAAGCCTAAAACGATAGGTACTGGCATTCCATCCAAGACGTAGCATGACAAGGACTCCTCATGATGTCCTATACGCAGATGGATGTTTTCTACGACTTGGGTAAGGCTCCCCTGGCTCAGTGGAACAGAGTTAATGGCCTGGACGCTTATAGGTTGGGCCAGCGTCCTACACTTCAGGCCATGAGTCTGGACAAAACGAGCATCCACCAGACTAACTCCTGCTCCACTGTCCACAAGCACTGGTACCACCTCCGGTACCCCGCCAGCAAACACTTCTGCTGACATAATACCTTGGGAGGGCAAAATGGAGGAAATGTACACTCCCTGGTTGCCTTCCTCCAAACGACCAGGGGTCTGCGGCTTCTGAGATGACACAGATATTTTGGCACGTAATGGGCACGCCTTAAGGAAATGACCAGTCTGCCCACAGAAAAAACATGCCGACACCACTCCCTGAACCGTAGGCAGGCCTGAACACAACCTAACACCTCCTGCTTGCATAGGTTCGTCCGGAGACTTGGCACGCCCTGGGCAGGCTCCCATGAAATGGCCCGGCTTCCCACAGGAAAAGCATACCCCCCCACCACGGCGAACCCCAGGCAACCCCCTATTTGTACCAACAACACCGGGCTGCCTGGGTTCCACCAACCGTACCGGGGGGTCCTCCCCCCCGAAGAGGACTACAGGGGGCACATTTTGTGTATGTCTTTCCCTAAGGCGTCTATCCACCCGGATGGCGAGGGACATGGCGGCCTCCAGCGACCTGGGGGCAGCGTACTGCACCAGAGTGTCCTGCAATTTTGGAGACAGACCCTGCACAAATTGACTCCTAAGTGCAGGGTCATTCCACTGAGTGTTAGTGGCCCATCTCCTAAACTCGGAGCAGTACTCCTCAGCAACCCGGGCTCCCTGTTTACACCTACGGAGTCGGGATTCTGCCAGAGAGACGCCATCAGGATCCCCATACACAAGCGCCAAAGCCGCAAAAAACTCGTCCACGGACTCTAAAGATGGTGAATCGTCCGGCAGGGAGAAGGCCCAGGATTGGGGATCCCCCTTCAAAAGGGACATAATGACCCCCACCCGTTGCTCTTCGCTCCCTGAAGAAAGAGGACGCAGCCTGAAATATAATTTACAGGCTTGCTGAAATACCAAGAATTGATCTCTCCCTCCAGAAAACCGGTCTGGGAGAGATATCTTGGGTTCAGGCTGAGCCTGTGCCTGAATCAAACCTCCAAAGCCCACCAACAGCTGCAGTTGCTGCACCATCTCACCGTGCAGCCCCCTGATCTCTTCAGTAAAGGTCTGCAGTACCTGGGTAAAGGTTTGCATTAGGTCCATGGCTCAGCAGAAAATTTTTTTTATGGTTGGTGATAATGTAATGGTCAACGTGTGACTGGACACAGCGCCTCCAGCAGGGCGAATTTATGATACACGTGACCCTGGATACAGCGCCTCCAGCGGGGCGAATTTAAATAATACCGGGACGTGCAGCCGGATACACCGCCTCCAGCTGGCGAATTTAAAAAGTACATGTAAAACTGGATACCCCGCCTCCAGCTGGCGAATTTAAATAATAAGGGGAAACACAGGAACAATTACAGTGGTGGGCCCTGTAATAGGAAATAGGGACGTGGAGACCTCCTAAGCTCCCCTGAGGAAGCGTCCCTGCACTCAGGTGAAGGCAGCAGGAGACTTGCCATCTCCACAGCAGGGGAACAGCTGGCAGTGCTGAAACCCACTAACACTCTAACGAATGTGTTTGGCTCTGTGGAGACGACACTTCGCCACACGCGAACCTTATGCCCTGACTCGCCCTGAACCTAGTCCCTCGCTAGGGCATTGGCCGGTGCGGAAACTAATCCCACCACTGCACTAGATCACACATAAGGAAAGTCACAAACAGGGGAAATAGAAAACTTAGCTCTCTCTGTGCAAATGCTCCAGCACAGAGTCCAGCAACCGACTGCAGCCTTCCTCCTGAATAGCTGCCACCAAGTTCAGTAAGCGCTGCAAAGAACTCCCTTCGGTGACTCCTTCCACATCAGGACTCAGATTGAGCTGAGCAATCTCTCCAGCTCCTTCCACCACCAAGGTTGGTTGCAAATGAACAACTATCACCAACAATGATTGAATACCCTGAGACTCATTTATAGAGCCTCACACCTGATTTATAATTACAAATTAAACCTACCACTAAGGTGCGATACCACTCCCCACCACTGGGCAACTTAGAAGGAAAGACACCACGTGTGATAATTCCAATGGCCACCGGGGGCAATCACGTCACACATTGCACTTGACAAAGTAAAAAAAATTCACTTTGTCCAATTTAAAACTGTCAGATCATGACACTGGACTCCTCTGTCGGACACAATGTTCTCAGGAATCCCATGTAACCAAACCACCTGTTGTAAAAACAAGGGCACCAACTCAGCGGAAGATGGCAACTTTGGGAGTTGTACAAGATGGACCATCTTCGAAAATCTATCACAAATCACCCAGATAACAGTTATTCTCTGAGAGACAGGAAGCTCAGAAATAAAATCCATTGAGATATGGGTCCATGGCCTCTTGGGCACCGGCAAGGGCATCAGCAACCCACTAGAACGAGAACAGGGTTTAGACCGAGAACAGGTCCCACAGGACTGTACAAAATTCCTGATGTCACGAGATAAGGCAGGCCACCAAAAGGACCGACTCACCAAATCTCTGGTACCAAAAATACCTGGATGACCAGCCAATGTGGAGCAATAAATTTCAGACATCACTCTCTTTCTCCACTGGTCAGGAACATACAATTTTCCCATAGGGCAACGCTCAGGTTTATCCTCCTAAAATTCCTCCAGGGCGCGACTCAAATCGGGCGAAATGGCAGAAAGAACTACCCCCTCACCTAGGATGGTAGTAGGCTCGGTCACACTAAGAGAATCGGCAAAGAAACTCCTAGAAATGGCGTCTGCCTTAACATTCTTAGTTCCAGGAAGAAAAGAGACCACAAAATCAAAACGTGTAAAAAACAAGGCCCACCTAGCCTGTCTAGGGTTCAAGCGTTTAGCCGACTCTAGGTAAATCAAATTCTTGTGGTCAGTGAGGACCACAACTTGATGTTTAGCTCCCTCCAACCAATGTCTCCACTCCTCAAATGCCCACTTCATGGCCAACAATTCCTGATTCCCCACGTCATAGTTGCGTTCAAATGGGGAGAACTTTTGAGAAAAGAAGGCACAGGGATTCATCTTAGAAGTCACAGGGTCTTTTTGGGACAAAACAGCTCCTGCACCAATCTCAGAAGCATCTACCTCCACCTGAAATGGAAGTGAGACATCGGGTTGCCGTAAAACTGGAGCTGAAGTAAATCTCTGCTTAAGCTCCTGAAATGCTGAGATAGCCTCAGGAGACCAATTCAGCACATCAGCGCCCTTCTTGGTCAGATCAGTCAGTAGTTTGACAATACTAGAAAAATTACCTATAAATTTACGATAGAAATTAGCAAAACCCAAAAACTTCTGGAGGGCCTTCAAAGAAGTAGGCTGAACCCAATCATAAATGGCCTGTACCTTGGCCGGGTCCATTTCAATTGTCGATGGAGATAAGATAAATCCCAAAAATGAAATCCTCTGTACACCAAAGAGGCATTTCGATCCCTTAACAAACAGGGAATTCTTCCTCAAAATCCGGAACACAGTCCGGACGTGTTCCACATGAGAATCCCAATCACTAGAAAAGATCAAAATATCATCCAGATAGATGATCAAAAACTTATCCACAAAGTCACAGAAAATATCATTCATAAAGGACTGGAAGACAGAAGGGGCATTAGTGAGTCCAAAAGGCATCACCAGGTACTCAAAATGTCCCTCCGGAGTATTAAACGCCGTCTTCCATTCATCCCCGTGCTTAATGCGAATAAGATTATACGCCCCCCTGAGGTCAAGCTTAGTAAACCAGCAGGCACTCTTAACTCTGGAGAATAAATCAGACATCAGAGGTAACGGGTACTGATATTTAACTGTCATCTTGTTAAGGGAATGATAATCAATACACGGTCTTAATGAACCATCTTTCTTGGCCACAAAAAAAACCCCAGCACCTAAAGGTAACGAGGATGGTCTAATATGACCCTTCTCCAATGACTCCTTAATATAGGATCGCATAGCATCATGTTCGGGTACTGATAAGTTGAAAAGCCGACCCTTGGTAAATTTACACCTAGGCATCAACTCAATTGCACAGTCATAACTCCTATGAGGAGGCAAATACACAGACTTGCTCTCACTAAATACATCAGAAAAATCGGCTAGATAATCAGGAATATCATGAGACTGAGGAGAGGTGAAGAAAACAGGAGCGTCCCTAAGAACACACTGACAACCCCAACTCACCACAGACCCAGATTTCCAATCCAAAACTGGATTATGAGTTTGCAACCAAGGAAAACCCAGAACAATAGTATCATGCAAATTATGCAGCACCAAAAATTTACAATTTTCTTGGTGGTCTGGGGCAACTCGCATTATCACCTGGGTCCAAAACTGAGGTTTATTCTCTGCCAAAGGAGTAGCATCAATACTAGAGTTGAGCGATACCAGCCGATACTTGAAAATATCGGATCGAAATGGATCGGCCGATCTTAAAAAAAAATATCGGTATCGCCGATTCCGATACCGGGAACCAATGCAAGTCAATGGGGCCAAAATATCGGAATTAAAAAAACCCCTTTCTTTCCTTGTAGGTTAATTCTACATGAAGAAAAACAACTAAGAATAATGTAGAATGTATTGTGGGAGGTGGAGGAGACATTAAAGCCATAGAGTTTTAGCCCAATCAAAAGGAATAGCAGGAATTAAACTTTTTTTTTAAAGACGTTAGGAGTTACAAAGATATTGACTATGTTAGCCTCATTTATATTTTGCCAGACATGTATGTCTTCTTCTTCTTTCTTATTCTTTCTTATTCTTCTTCCCTTTTTTACCTTCTTCTTCTTCTTCTTATTCCTTTTTTTACATTCTTCTTCTTCTTCTTCCTTTTTTTACATTCTTCTACTTCCTTTTTTTACATTCTTCTTCCTTTTTTACATTCTTCTTCTTATTCCTTTTTTTACATTCTTCTTCTTCTTCCTTTTTTAAATTCTTCTACTTCCTTTTTTTACATTCTTCTTCTTCTTCTTCCTTTTCTTACATTCTTCATATTCTTCTTATTCAACAATTATTATTCTACATATTCAACTTCTTCATCTTCTTCCTATTCTTCTTCATCATATTCTTGTTTGTGTCAGGCATTCCTGTAGTTGTTATCTAGAAAAGTTAGAAGTTTACACCTTCCGTTCTGCCTGTCACAAAAGATTTACAACAGGATTTGTCCGCGTTCAGTTTGGCCTGCAGCAGCAGGCCTTTTCCAGGGGCACCACGAGGAGGAACGGACTCACCCCCATACACTGCTTAGTCTTCTTCTGCTTATAAATAAGATAATATCATTTGCTCAGAGTATTAGTCTTATGCTTAATGTTCTTCTGCTTTGTTTTTTTATGCTTCTTTGTCTTCTCTCTCTTGTTGTTCTGCATCTTGGTGGTTGTCTTCCTGTTCTTTGTCCTCTTGAACCAGCTGACGGTACTGGCACCCGGAGGGGCAGCAGAAGGAACAAGAGCCAATGGCACTACCGAGGACCAGCTGACGGTGCTGGAACCCGGTTACTAAGCAGGAGGTACCTGTGCTACAAAGCACTACCAAGGACCAGCAGACGTTGCCGGAACTCGGATACCGAGATGGAGGCACCTAGGCCAAAGGCTCTGACGAGAACCAGCTGACGGTGCTGGAACCCGGAGGGGTAGCATAAGCTGCAAGAGCAAATGGAAATAGCGAGGACCAGCTGACAGTGCTGGCACCCGGAGGGGCAGCAGAAGGAATAAGAGCCAATGGCACAACCGAGGACCAGCTGACGGTGCTGGAACCCGGTTACTAAGCAGGAGGTACCTGTGCTACAAAGCACTACCAAGGACCAGCAGACGTTGCCGGAACTCGGATACCGAGATGGAGGCACCTAGGCCAAAGGCTCTGACGAGAACCAGCTGACGGTGCTGGAACCCGGAGGGGTAGCATAAGCTGCAAGAGCAAATGGAAATAGCGAGGACCAGCTGACAGTGCTGGCACCCGGAGGGGCAGCAGAAGGAATAAGAGCCAATGGCACAACCGAGGACCAGCTGACGGTGCTGGAACCCGGTTACTAAGCAGGAGGTACCTGTGCTACAAAGCACTACCAAGGACCAGCAGACGTTGCCGGAACTCGGATACCGAGATGGAGGCACCTAGGCCAAAGGCTCTGACGAGAACCAGCTGACGGTGCTGGAACCCGGAGGGGTAGCATAAGCTGCAAGAGCAAATGGAAATAGCGAGGACCAGCTGACAGTGCTGGCACCCGGAGGGGCAGCAGAAGGAATAAGAGCCAATGGCACAACCGAGGACCAGCTGACGGTGCTGGAACCCGGTTACTAAGCAGGAGGTACCTGTGCTACAAAGCACTACCAAGGACCAGCAGACGTTGCCGGAACTCGGATACCGAGATGGAGGCACCTAGGCCAAAGGCTCTGACGAGAACCAGCTGACGGTGCTGGAACCCGGAGGGGTATCAGAAGTTACCCCTGAAAAGCAAAGTTGGCATGCCGCAAGCTGGCCGCAGTTACTGAATCACACAGTCCTACAGGGGGTGCTTGTCCTACTGGCACTATGGAACAAGCCTTTCTTACCAGAACCCGCAGTCCACATAGGAAGCACCTAAACTGCTGGCACCCTAGCCTCGGCTAACCCAACCGCAACACGACATGGCAACTTGGGGTGGCAAACTGACATTGACACTTCCCGGAAACAGCAGGCAGGGCTGGAACCAAGCTGGGCAGGAGGGAGTACCCGTGCCAAAGTCAGTTATGAGCAGCAACTGGCGATGTTTGAGCCCAGGACAAGCACTTAGCAGGCTGAGGCCTGATGTGCTGTCAATTGGGAGGCAGCAGGACAGATTGCCATCAAAACAGCAGGGGAACAGCTGACGTTACTGAACCCCACAAACACAGGAGCTAGTGTTTTACTCTGTGAAGACGGCACTTCCGAGCAACAACTGGCTGTGTTGAAGCCCAGGGACAAACGCGGAGCAGGCTGAGGCTGCATTGAAGAAATTTTAAGATCGGTTGTAGACTACTAATTTTAACCAAGCTCCACTTAGGCCTGTGGCTTCACTGATTTTCGTATTTCCCCTGTCCTCCAACCCCGCCAGTTACAGCTCCGAAGTGGCGTCTGCACAATCCACACTTGTTCCTGTGTTACAGGTGTTCAGTCCGGTCAGTTAATCCCCTGATTCCCATTATGGGAATGTGGACAGAGCAGGCGACATTGCCGGACACACATCAGGGGATTAACTGACCGGACTGAACACCTGTAACACAGGAACAAGTGTGGATTGTGCAGACGCCACTTCGGAGCTGTAACTGGCAGGGTTGGAGGACAGGGGAAATACGAGAGACAGTGGAGCCACAGGCCTAATTGGAGCACGGTTAAAAATCAGTAGTGGTACGACTGTGTAGGCAGCAGGAGACTTTGCCATCTACACAGCAGGGGATCAGCTGACGTTACTGAACCCCACTGAGACATGGGAGCAAGTGTCTCTTTCCGTGTGGACGGCACTTCCGAACTACAACTGGCTGTGTTGAAGCCCAGGAAATAGGAGGGTGTAGGCAGAGGCCTACTGTATTTTGAATGAGGTGACAGCAGGAGAGACTGCCATCCACACAGCAGGGGATCAGCTGACGTTACTGAACCCCACTGAGACAAGGGAGCAAGTATCTCTTTCCGTGTGGACGGCACTTCCGAACTACAACTGGCTGTGTTGAAGCCCAGGAAATAGGAGGGTGTAGGCAGAGGCCTACTGTATTTTGAATGAGGTGACAGCAGGAGAGACTGCCATCCACACAGCAGGGGATCAGCTGACGTTACTGAACCCCACTGAGACACGGGAGCAAGTATCTCTTTCCGTGTGGACGGCACTTCCGAACTACAACTGGCTGTGTTGAAGCCCAGGAAATAGGAGGGTGTAGGCAGAGGCCTACTGTATTTTGAATGAGGTGACAGCAGGAGAGACTGCCATCCACACAGCAGGGGATCAGCTGACGTTACTGAACCCCACTGAGACACGGGAGCAAGTATCTCTTTCCGTGTGGACGGCACTTCCGAACTACAACTGGCTGTGTTGAAGCCCAGGAAATAGGAGGGTGTAGGCAGAGGCCTACTGTATTTTGAATGAGGTGACAGCAGGAGAGACTGCCATCCACAAAGCAGGGGATCAGCTGACGTTACTGAACCCCACTGAGACACGGGAGCAAGTATCTCTTTCCGTGTGGACGGCACTTCCGAACTACAACTGGCTGTGTTGAAGCCCAGGAAATAGGAGGGAGTAGGCAGAGGCCTACTGTATTTTGAATGAGGT
Organism: Dendrobates tinctorius; assembly: GCF_039654945.1. Lineage (NCBI taxonomy): Eukaryota > Metazoa > Chordata > Amphibia > Anura > Dendrobatidae > Dendrobates > Dendrobates tinctorius. The sequence goes on along the minus strand of NW_027361762.1, from coordinate 12,930,054 downwards.
GACAGCAGGAGAGACTGCCATCCACACAGCAGGGGATCAGCTGACGTTACTGAACCCCACTGAGACACGGGAGCAAGTATCTCTTTCCGTGTGGACGGCACTTCCGAACTACAACTGGCTGTGTTGAAGCCCAGGAAATAGGAGGGTGTAGGCAGAGGCCTACTGTATTTTGAATGAGGTGACAGCAGGAGAGACTGCCATCCACAAAGCAGGGGATCAGCTGACGTTACTGAACCCCACTGAGACACGGGAGCAAGTATCTCTTTCCGTGTGGACGGCACTTCCGAACTACAACTGGCTGTGTTGAAGCCCAGGAAATAGGAGGGTGTAGGCAGAGGCCTACTGTATTTTGAATGAGGTGACAGCAGGAGAGACTGCAATCCACACAGCAGGGGATCAGCTGACGTTACTGAACCCCACTGAGACACGGGAGCAAGTATCTCTTTCCGTGTGGACAGCACTTCCGAACTACAACTGGCTGTGTTGAAGCCCAGGAAATAGGAGGGTGTAGGCAGAGGCCTACTGTATTTTGAATGAGGTGACAGCAGGAGAGACTGCCATCCACACAGCAGGGGATCAGCTAACGTTACTGAACCCCACTGAGACACGGGAGCAAGTATCTCTTTCCGTGTGGACGGCACTTCCGAACTACAACTGGCTGTGTTGAAGCCCAGGAAATAGGAGGGTGTAGGCAGAGGCCTACTGTATTTTGAATGAGGTGACAGCAGGAGAGACTGCCATCCACACAGCAGGGGATCAGCTGACGTTACTGAACCCCACTGAGACACGGGAGCAAGTATCTCTTTCCGTGTGGACGGCACTTCCGAGCTACAACTGGCTGAGTTGAAGCCCAGGAAATAGGAGGGTGTAGGCAGAGGCCTACTGTCTTTGGAATGCGGAGACAGCAGGAGAGACTGCCATCTCCACAGCAGGGGATCAGCTGGCAATGATGAACCCCACTAACACTTGAACGAATGTGTTTGGCTCTGTGGAGACGACACTTCTGAACACCAACTGACGCTGTTGGAGCCCAGGATTAGACGAGGAGCAGGCTGGGGCCTACTGGATTTTGGCAGGTGAAGGCAGCAGGAGACTTGCCATCTCCACAGCAGGGGAACAGCTGGCAGTGCTGAACCCCACTAACACTTGAACGAATGTGTTTGGCTCTGTGGAGACGACACTTCTGAACACCAACTGACACTGTTGGAGCCCAGGATTATGCAGGCCGCATGCAGAGACCAATGGGCAGCGGTTTTTATGGAGGTTGTGGACTACTACTGATTCTAACCATGCTCCACTTAGGCCTCTGGCTCCACTGTCTCTACTATTTACCCTGGCCTCCAACCCCGCCAGCTACATCTCTGAAGTGGCGTCAGCACAATCTACACTTGTTCCTGTGTTACTGGTGCTCAGTCCCGTCAGTTGATCCCCTGATGTTTGTCCGGCAAGTTTGCCAGCTCTGTCCTCATTCCCACTACTGGTTATGGGAATGTGGACAGAGCAGGAGACCTTGCCGGACACACATCAGGGGATAAACTGATGGGACTGAGCCACAGGAACACAGGAACAAGTGTAGATTGTGCTGACGCCACTTCAGAGATGTAGATGGCGGGGTTGGAGGTCAGGGGAAATAGTAGAGACAGTGGAGCCAGAGACCTAAGTTGGGCACGGTTAAAAATCAGTAGTGGTTTGAATGTTGATGGAGCTGGTGACTTTGCCGTCCACACAGCAGGGGATCAGCTGGCATTACTGAACCCCACTAACACAGGAGCTAGTGTGTTTCTCTGTGCAGACGACACATCTGAGCGACAACTGGCTGTGTTGAAGCACAGGGATTATAGTTCAGGTGGTAGAAACATGAACACAACAGGAGACCTGGATACAGTTGCCAACCAATTATTTAGTCGGGAAGAGGACAGGCAAATTCTGGGGAGATCCAGGCCTTGTTCATTTTCAGAAAAGTCAGCCGGTCAACATTATCGGAAGATAGTCGCGTGCGACGGTCTGTTAGTACACCACCTGCGGCACTAAAGACACGTTCCGATAATACACTGGCAGCAGGGCAAGCCAACACCTCCAATGCATACTGGCTAAGCTCTGGCCATGTATCCAGCTTAGAGACCCAAAACTTGAAGGGGGAAGAGCCATCTGGGAGTACAGCGACAGGGCAAGACATGTAGTCTGACACCATCTGACGGAAGCGTTGCCTCCTGCTGACTCGAGGCGTCGCTGATGGTGTAGACAATTGTGGTGGACACACAAAACTTTGCCACATTTGGGCCATAGTGGTCTTGCCTTGTGCTGCGGCGCTGCCTCTGCTCCCTCTTTGTGCAGAGTTTCCTCCACTGCCTCGACGCACAGAGCTGCTTTTTAAAGCACTAGCAACAATGCTGTCGGGTGGAATGGAAAACATTATGGACTGCACCAGTGACTCTTCGTACTCCCGCATTTTACGCTCCCGGTTCAACGTTGGTATGAGCCTTTGTACGCTGTCCCGGTAGCGAGGATCTAGGAGGGTGTACACCCAATAATCAGCCGAGACGAGAATGTGGGCGATGCGGCGGTCGTTTCTCAGGCACTGCAGCATGAAATCAACCATGTGCTGCAGACTCCCAAGTGCCAAAGAACCGCTGTCCCCTGTTTGAGGCGTGACCTCGGCCTGCTCTGCATCACCCCACCCTCGCTGTACATACTGAGTAGAGGTTTGTGTACCTCCCTCCTCTGGAGAGATGTCTTCCTCCTCCATCGACTCCTCCTCATCCTCCTCACAAAGTGTCCCCTGCCTAGGCCTTTGTGAGGAAACACGTAGCGCAGACTGTCCAGAAGCAGATGGCATTTGGGACTCCTCATCCTCCACCTCTTCCGAAACCTCATCCCTTAGTGCTTGCAGTGTTTGTTGAAGCAGGCAGATAAGGGGGACAGTCATGCTGACTAGTGCATCATCTGCACTCGCCATCCGCGTGGATTCATCAAAGGCACGCAAAACGAGGCAGATGTCCTTCATAGAGGCCCACTCAATGGTGCTGAAGTGTGAACGGCGCACAGTGCGACTTGTTTGCGCCTTGATGCAGCTGGTACTCCATGACTGCTGCCTGCTGCTCACAAAACCGCTCCAACATATGTAACGTTGAATTCCACCGGGTGGGTAGGTCACATATGATGCGATGTTCCGGAAGGCCAAATCGTCGCTGCAGAGCAGCGAGGCGCGATCTTGCCGTGCTGGAACGTCGCAAGTGAGCGCACTCTATGCGGACCTTGTGCAACAGTGCAGCAAGATCCGGATAGTCCCTCAGAAAGCTCTGCACGACCAAGTTAAGAACATGTGCCAGACATGGGATGTGTGTGAGGCTGCCTAGTCCAAGAGCTGCCACCAGATTTCGGCCATTGTCACACACTACCAAGCCCGGCTGGAGATTCGCTGGCCCAAACCACACATCGCTCTCCAGCTTGATAGCATTCCAGAGCTCCTGCGCTGTGTGGCTTCGATTCCCCAAAGAAATTAATTTGAGTACAGCCTGTTGACGTTTGGCCACGGCTGTGCTCATATCAGTCGTAACAGGCTCCTGCTCTGCTGTTTCTGAGGAACTTGAGTAGGAGGAGGAGTCTATGTGTACAGACTGGAGTCCTGCAATCCGTGGCGTTGGAAGAACACGTACAGCGCCACTCTCCAGATCCGTACCCGGCTCCACAACATTGACCCAGTGGGCAGTGAGGGAAAGGTATTGTCCCTGTCCATGGTTACTGGTCCACGCATCGGTGGTCAGGTGGACCTTGCTACTAACGGCGTTTAGTAGCGCATGTTTTATTTTGCCCTCAACATGTTTCTGCAGGGCAGGGACGGCTCTCCTGCTGAAATAAAAGCGGCTGGGCACGTTGTATTGGGGGACTGCCAATGCCATTAAGTCCCGGAAGGTGTCAGTGTCCACCAGCCTGAATGACAGCATTTCAACTGCCAGAAGTTTGGCAATGCCAGCATTCAGAGACTGTGCTCGGGGATGGTTTGCCGAGTAAGGGCGCCTTTTATCCCATGCCTGTGCTACCGATGGCTGTGATGGATGGGAACGTGCTGCTATGGGTGTAATCTGACAGGGTCTCCGGACAACAGTGGCAGAGGTTCTTCCTTGGCGATCCTGTGAGGAAGCCGAACCAGCAGTGTGTGAGCTGGAGGAAGAGGGCCCAACACGAACTGAAGAGGTGGTAGGTGGTGCTGTACGTTGGCCTACGTCTTCAGGGTGTCTCTGCAACTCCAACTCGTGCTTGGTGCGCACATGTTTCCACATATTTGTGGTATTGAGGTTGCTGACATTTCTCCCTCTTTTGACTCTCTGATGACACAGCTTGCATTTGACAAAGCAAATGTCATCTGCAACTGTGTCAAAAAAGGACCACGCACTGCAACTCTTGTGAGCGCCCGGTTTGCCTTTGGAAGGAGGAATGCTCCTAACGGGTGCCGAAGTGGAGGGTACAGGCAACCAAGTCTTCCCCCTCCCTCTGCCTCCTGTTTTGGCCGGTAGGGGAATCTCTTCCTCCGAGCTGCTCCCACCACCTTCCTGTTCCTCACGCCATGATGGGTCAAGGACCTCATCATCTTCCCTCCCCTCTTCAAACAGCTGCTTCTCCGGGGTTGTCTCGCCAGCACCGTACGCACCAGAAAGTGGCAACTGAGTCTCGTCATGATCTGATGCGTACTGAGGTGTGCTGACCATAGGCACTGGCCCACTCGCCTCTTCAGATTCAGAGGGACAAAGAAGTTGCGCATCACTGCATACTCCCTCTTCTTCACATTCAGGAATGCTGCTTGGCTGGCCCCCTCTTTCCAAGCCAACAGATTCCGAGAACAGAAGTAGAGACTGTGATGGCTCCTGTCCATGTCTCTCTGACTGCCTGGGCACTTTGGCAGGTGGTGAAGAGACAGATGGTTGCTCTTCGGTGCTCTGACCCTGAGAGGATGCGGAAGTAATTGAAGTCGATGCGTTAGCTGCCATCCATCCGACAACGGCTTCAATTTGTTCCTCCCGCAGCAGTGGGGTACGTTGAGGTCCTACAAAGCTGCGCATAAAGGACTGTTGCCTGCTAAAACTGGGGGATGCTGATCCACTGGTGCCCGCAGCAGGCCCAGAATCCCCACGTCCTCTACCTGTAGAATCCCCACGTCCTCTCCCTGCAGAATCCCCACGTCCTCTCCCTGCTGAAACTCCACGCCCACGCCCACGCCCACGCGCCTTACTCCCTGCCTTCTTCATCTTGCAAGACTGCTTAAGATAGGCAAAAAAGTACAAAGGGGGGCCTTAGTGTGCTTATTCCTGAACAGCTGGTTACAGGTACAAGAAACACTAATTTTATGAAGTGTGTGTGTGTGGACTACACTTTAATAGGAGCTGATGTGGCCTATACAAGTTCCAAATGTAGTGTTTGGTGAACTTTTTTTGTGGTTTCTTTGTTGGAAACAAACTCAAAGTATGTGAACAAAGAATTGAAACTGATAGTATCACCAACTTTTTGGAGCTATTACAATGCAGGCAGGTAACCTACAATGCAAAAGATGAGGCTCCAAAAAAATTGGGTAATACTAATATGGCTCCTCTATCTACTCCTATATAGTGTTTGCAACCAACCAATGTTGATGGATACGGATGGATGCACACTAATAGGAGAAGAAAAAATGAGCTGCACTCAAAGACAAATATGTGTGAGGCAGTGACGCACGTTGAGCGTCCTACAACCAGACGTAGCTGCAGGACACTCTACTCAGCGTGAGCTGCACTCACACACAGTCAGAGACCTCTCAGACAGCCGTCAACAGTGCAGCTAAGTGGGCACTGGCACTGACAGGCTGCAGAAAGGCTCCGCTGTGTACTCTTATATAGTGTTTGCAACCACCGTAGATGGAGACGGATGGATGCACACTAATAGAAGAAAAAATGAGCTGCACTCAAATAAAAATATGTGTGAGGCACTGACGCACGCTGAGCGTCCTACAGCCAGACGTAGCTGCAGGACACACTACTCAGCGTGAGCTGCACTCACACACAGTCAGAGACCTCTCAGACAGCCGTGAACAGTGCAGCAAAGTGGACACTAGCACTGAAAGGCTGCAGAAAGGCTCCGCTGTCTACTACTAGTGTTTGCAACCAACGTATATGGATACGGATGGAAGCACACTAGATTGAAATTATGTAAAAAATGCAGCTCAAAAAATAAAAGATGTATGAGGCAGCAGTGATCACACTGGGTGGCCTACAGCCTGACGTGGCTGCAGGACCCACTCCACAGCGTGAGCTGCACTCACACAGCCCTTGCAGACAGCTGTGAACACTGCTGCTAGGGCAAAGAAGGCTACAGTGGTGGTTTATGTAGCCTGGGTAAAGCACTAGATGTTTGGTGGAATCGCTATTTCTAACTGTCCCTCACAGTCTTCTACAGCAGCCTGTCCCTAACTGAATTCACAGCAGAGTGACCAGAAATGGCGGCTGCGGTGGCTTTTATAGTGCATCATGACATCATTTCGGCAGCCAATCACAGCCATGCCAATAGTTAACATGCCTACATGCCTAACAGGATGTGCCCACACTTCGAAGGATTCCCATTGGCTTAATCAAAGCAAGCAGGCTCATAGCATGATGGGAACTTCCGATTCCGATTCCGGAATCCGATATGACAAAAGTATCGGAACTAAGTATCGGAATTCCGATACCGCTAATATCGGCCGATACCCGATACTTGCGGTATCGGAATGCTCAACACTAATCAATACCCCTCAAAGGAATAGGCGTCCGCAGAGGCGTCATGGAAAAACCACAACGTTTAGCAAAGTCCAAATCCATCAGATTCAACGCTGCTCTTGAATCCACAAAAGCCTTCGTGAAAAACGTGGATAAGGAGCAGATCAGAGTAATTGCCAAAACAAACTTAGGTTGTACACTGCCCACAGCAAATGTGTGTGCAAAACGTTTCTCTCATTTCGGGCAGACAGAAATAGTATGAGAGGCATCTCCACAGAAAAAACACAGCTTATTACGCCTTCTAAACTCCTGACGTTGCGCCGTAGACAAAACCCCATCACATTGCATAGGTTCAGACGTTTGTTCAAAAGGTGGCAGCGCCTCCCGTGTAGTTTTACGTTCACGTAAATGCCGATCAACTTGAATGGCTAATGACATAGAATCATCCAGACCAGGGGGAACAGGAAATCCCACCATAACATCTTTTACGGTCTCTGATAAACCCTTCCGAAAGAGAGCTGCCAATGCACTATCATTCCATGTAGTAAGGGCCGCCCACTTTCGGAATTTTTGACAGTATAACTGCAGAATCCTGACCCTGGTTTAATGCCAACAGGGTTCTCTCAGCTTGATCAACAGCATTAGGTTCATCATACAACAACCCCAAGGCTTGAAAAAATGCATCCACATTAGTCAGAATAGGATTTTCAGGTGTCAGAGAAAAAGCCCAATCCTGGGGATTGCCGCGCAGCAAGGAGATGACAATTTTAACCTTCTGCACAGAGCTCCCCGATGAGTTAGGCTTCAAAGCCAGAAATAATTTACAATTATTCTTAAAATTCAGAAATTTAGACCGATCCCCAGAAAACTCATCCGGAGTAGGGATCTTAGGTTCAGCAGCATGTGACTGAATGAGGTAGGTGGAAATTCCCTGCACTTCAGCAGCAAGCTGCTCCACACGATCAGACAATTGCTTAATCTCCATTAGGAAAAAGAAAAAAAAATTCCTCCTATGGCATCAGAGAAAAAGAGGAAAAAATATATAAAAAAAAAAAAAAAAAATTCTGACACTTTTTTTTTTAAACAACTTTTTCCTGCTTTTGAGTACCCTAGAATCTGCAGTATGTCTGGTGATTCTGTTATGAATAGGTCACAAAGGAGAAAAAAACAAAACAAGCTAAGTCACAGAAAACCAGAGAGGTTGGTAACTATGCAGATTGCAGATCCCTGATCCTACCACACAACTAGCAGCAGCTGTGGAGCGTACCTATGATGATCCTAGACGCTTTGTCGCAGCCGGAGGACTAAATAAGCCTGAAACATGAAAAGGGGAAAACTGCCTCAGAGCAGACCCCAAAGGAATAGATAGCCCCCACACATGTATTGACGGTGAAACAAGATGAATTCACAAACACAGGCAGGAAAATAGGCTGAGCAAACGATGGGGCCCAAACTATCTAGAAAGGAAAGGAAAGGAAAGTCACTGTAGGCAACCTGCAAAAAACCCTACAAAAATAATGTCCAACACTTCTGATAGCAAAATTAACCCTGAAGTCACTAGACTTCTCCCACTATATCAGCACTCTGAAATATTCTGAGACAGAGCAAAAAGAGACCAAACTAGTAAGGGACAAAAAGCAAATTGGCAAAATACTGATAAATAAGAGTGGAAATTCAGCACAGCCCCCAGCCGGCACTGGCTGACCACACAAAAAACTGAATAGAACAACAAAATCAAGTGTGAACATTAGCAGAAAAACTTAGCTTTAGATGACTGGAACAGAGCTGAAAACGAAATGCACCTCTAAAAAATGTTGTACCTGTGGGATCCTAGATCACGGGGCTAATACCATCAAATGTAATAGTACTGGTGAGGTCTTTGAGATTTCACAAAGACTCAGCTGTAACAGTGATTTTGTTGTATATGTAATCACATGCAGTTGCGGTTTGCAATATGTTGGACGCACTGTGCAGACACTGCGGTCACGCATTAATGGTCACAGAAATAGAGCAAAAAACGGCTTTTTAAAACATAGTCTCTCAAGGCATCTACTAATTAAACATAACAAAATTTTTAACATAAAAGTAACTCCGGTGGAGCAGATACCCTCTGGTGTTGCAAATAGGAATGCTCTTTTAAACCGGAAAGAAACGTTTTGGATATATCGTCTGGGAACATTATATCCAAATGGATTGAATGATATCATAGAGAGAGTTTGAACGTTGCTTTTTTTTTTTTCCCTCTGGGTTTTTTTCCTTTTGGGTTTTTTTTTTTCTTTTCTGTTTTGCATCCATGTTGTCAAGGTTGGATCAATCAGTGGGTGTGTTCCTGAACTGTGTTCCTGAACTTGGTCCACACCCTAAATCAAGTTTCTGAGACTGGGATAAAAGGTTGCTACTATATATAAGTGTAACTGAATTTTATACTATTAGGATTTGTACTGTGTTTTTATGACACCTGATGAAGGATATACACTGTATCCGAAACGCGTTGTATCTCTTTTTTAACCTATGAAATAAAAAATATGGAATATCATCTTTGGATGTGAGTCCTGGGAAGTGCTGCCGTTTATGGGCTGGATGTGTTTTTCTTGATTTACTCATCCTGTGTGAGCCTGAACCTGACTCTTTCACTTGGATCCACCCGAGGCAAACTGCAAGCCCTGTCTTCTGAGAAGTATCCCAAAAGGAAGGATTTTTGAGGATACATAATCCAAAGCTATATTAGTCTTCTATCAGGTGAGTGCATAAAATTGTGCACCCTTTAAAATCTACAATATTGTGTTTACGCACTTAGGGCGCCGCGAATTGTCTGTTCTTCTCTCCCAAACAGGGTTTTTTTTGAACAATATTCCTTGTATCTGGTGATACTGTACCCTTTTTCAACTTTTTAAATTGTCTAATCCATACTGAGCCTGTCTATGTCAGACTCATGAAATATATATGGAGATTTACAATTATCCCTAGACTGTATACAGTTGTACGCTTCTGATACAGTACCATATATCTGCTGGTATTTTGGGTCCATTTTCACAAAAATTAGGAAGTATGGTGGAAGAGGCCGCGGACATGTGCGTGGTGGGCCAGCTGGTACTGATGGTGGTGGTGCATCTGCTGGTAGTGCCAAAAGCACAATAGCAGCTAAGGAAGGAGGTGTTGAGCCTGCAGCATGGTCTGGCTCCTGAAGGCCTGGAAGGCTCCCTTTTCTGGGAGTAGGTAAACCCGCTTTTAAAGCCAGAACATCAGAAGCTGGTTTTGGCTTACATTGTCGAAACAGCCTCCAGCTCTATCACCTCCTCTTCTGAAGTTTCAAAAAATGCAATCACTGAGTCCTCAGTGCAGCCTTCTGGTCAGGAACAACCCTTTTCCTTGTGTCCTTCATACACACTAAAAGTGAAGGTTGCGGCAGCCCACACTTCAGATTATTCCATGGAGCTCTTTTCACATACCATGCCTGGGTTATCAAGTCAAATCCTGAATTACCCAGTCCAACATGAATCAGAGATGGAGTGCACTGATGCACAGCCACTGCTAGATGATTCTGCTGGTACATTTACCCACAGCACTACATTCCCCTCGCACTCTACAGAGCCAGAATCTGACCCTGATGAAACTCAGGTGCCCCTTCCCGCATACTATACCACCTTACACGGTGACACAGAGGAAGGTGCAGATGAAAGTGCCGGTTTCCTGAGCAGGTGGGGGGCATACTCGTGGGCGCCGGCACTGGCACAGGGCCTCTCATAGTACGTAAAAGTGTCTCTGCCGGTGGGAGGGCCCACTCACCATCAGACACACCGGCGTACTATGAGGGACCCTGTGCCAGTGCCATCGCCCACGATTGGGCCCCCCCTGCTTGCTCAGGGTCACAGCACTTGCAATACTTACCTCTCCCTGCTCCACCGCCGTGACGTCTTCCACGTGTCCTGACAGTGATATTCAGGTCAGAGAGTGCGATGACATCACGTCTGTATGCCCTCTGCCTAAACAGTTCAAGTGCAGAGAGCTGGAAGATGGTGACGCTGAGGAGTCCAGAGTAGAGCAGTGCCCAGTGAGGAGAGGTATTTAATTTTTTTAAAGGTTGGGAACAATTTTTGGGGAGCACTATTCACTGGAGAATGATATATGGGGCCCATCATACACTGGAGCATCATCCATGAGGTCCATCATATACTGAAGCATTCCAAATGGTGGACATCAGACACTGGAGCAGCATTTACGGGGCCAATTATACGCTGGAGCATTAGAAATGGGGCCCATTATATATGGAGCATTATTTGGGCCCATAAGACACTTGAGCATCATTCATGAGGCCCATTATATGCTGGAGCATTCTAAATGGGGCAGATCAGACACTGGAGCAGCATCTATGGGGCCCATTATATATGGAGCATTATTTGGGCCCATAAGACACTGGAGCATCATCCATGGGGCTCATCATATACTGGAGCATTCTAAATGGGGCAGATTATATATGGAGCATTATTTGGGCCCATAAGACACTGGAGCATCATCCATGGGTCCCATCATATACTGGAGCATTCTAAATGGGGCCCATTATATATGGAGCATTATTTGGGCCCATCATACACTGGAGCATCATCCATGAGGCCAATCATATACTGGAGTATTCCAAATGGGGACATCAGACACTGGAGCATCATACACAGGGCCCATTATACACTGGAGCATTAGAAATGGGGCCCATTATATATGGAGCATTATTTGGGCCCATAAGACACTGGAGCATCATCCATGGGGCCCATCATATACTGAAGCATTCTAAATGGGGCAGATTATATATGGAGCATTATTTGGGCCCATAAGACACTGGAGCATCATCCATGGGTCCCATCATATACTGGAGCATTCTAAATGGGGCAGATTATGTATGGAGCATTATTTGGGCCCATCATACACTGGAGCATCATCCAGGAGGCCCATCATATACTGGAACATTCCAAAGGGGGAACACTGGAGCATCATCCATGGGGACCAACATATACTGTAGCATTATGTGGAGCTCATCATATACTGTATGGAACATTATATGGGACCAATTATTCTGTATGGAGAAATATATGGCGCTCATTATTCTGTATGGCGCACTATGTGGTGGCCATAATACTGTATGGAGGAAAACCTTCTCTCCTGGGGGTTAACGTCCTCATTTTTCACAGTCTTTTACTAGGCATTGCTCCTACTAGCCAGTTTCCTACTCTACACTGATGAGGGGCAATATTCCAAAACCCAAAACAGCTGTCTGTGGATGGATACCATGTTTTGGCATAGGTGGTTTCCTTCATTGGAGACTGCCCTTCCCGTGGTTGTTCCTTCCCGGGGATAGACCTGGCTAGTCATTGCTTGCGTTTAGAAACATGTGATGGTGTCTCCGCGGCTTGTGTTTTGCATGTTTTTGCATATTTTCCATAAGGGATGGGGGCATTGCTTTAGAATCACTGCGTTGAGAAACATGTGATGGTGTCGCCGCAGTGTTTGATGCTGATCTCCATGAGTTCATTCATCCTCATTTTTCACAGTCTTCTACTAGGCATTGCTCCTACGGGCCAGTTTCCTACTCCACACTGATGAGGGGCAATACCCCGAAACAGCTGTCTGTGGATGGATACCATGTTTTGGCATAGGTGGTTCCCTTCATTGGAGACTGCCCTTCCCGTGGCTGTTCCTTCCCGGGGAAAGACCTGGCTAGTCATTGCTTGCATTGAGAAACATGTGATGGTGTCTCCGTGGCTTGTGTTTTGCATGTTTTTGCATATTTCCCATAAGGGATGGGGGCATTGCTCTAGAATCACTGCATTGAGAAACATGTGATGGTGTCTCCGCAGTGTTGGATATTGATCTCCATGAGTTCATTCATCCTCATTTTTCACTGTAGTGCTCACAGGCCTGCAGCTCACAAGGGCAGCAAGGGTTGCCTAGCCTGGGCCTTTTTTGACACCGCAAAGGATGAGCCAATTCATGTAATCTGTCAACTTTGAAATAAAAAACTGAGTAGAGGGAAAAGCTGCAAATATTTGACTACTACATGCATGAACCTTTACATGCACAATCAACATGCATTACTCTGGGCTGGGTGGGGAAGGTGCTGCTTCACATGTCTTGGAATCTCCAAGGTTTACAGGACAAACCTCTATATTTTACACTTCCTCCACTGCTTCTGCCTCCTCCACCTCCTCTAGGGCCTCCACCGGCTCCCTCAAACTTTGCCTTAATGAAACACACATTCCAACAGTGCAGAGCGAATCCCCACCACCTCCGTACTTCACAGCTAGGGCTCACTGCAGTCAGGCAGTATTAAAATTGATATGCCTTAGAGATTGCAGTCATGCAGCTGAAGAGTTTTGGACAACTATCCAGGCCAAGTTTGAGCAATGGCTGTCTCAGCTGAACCTGCATCCATGGAAGGCTGTTTCTGATAACACTGCAAGCCTGGTGGTGGCCCTATGCCAAGGTAAGCTCCCACACATGCCTTAACCTGGTGATCCAGCTTTTTCTCTGCCACTACTCTGACCTTGTTGAGCTGCTTTCGAAAGCACGGAAAATGTATACTCATTTCTGCTGTTCGCACCCCTCAGGTCATCAACTTGCATCGATACAAAGGTCTTTGTCCATGCCAGTTAACAGGCTGATATGCAATGTGCTGACACAGTGGAATTCCCTTCTGCACATGTTGCAGTGACTATGGCAGCAGCAACAAGCACTGACGCAGTATATCATGTCATATAACATGGCCAACGCATTACAGATGTTGGACATATCACGTTTACAGGGTGGGCACAGATTAAAGACCTCTGCACCATTCTGTACAGTTATGAAATGGGCACTAAGATGGTTAGCGCTGATGATGCCATCAGCATCACTATTCTCATCATCTAAATGCTGGAGCAGACTTTAAATAGCCTGTGGGAGGAGGTGGTGGTCCCAGAGGAAGAGGAGTAAGCAGAGGATAATGCGGAAGGGATAACATTGTCTCAAAGTTCCAGACTGTCGTCACCCAAGTGGGTACCAAGGGAGGGTAGATTACTGCGATCGAATGGGGCTGGTGATACATACCATACCAATTGTTAGTGAAGATGCAAGATCTGAGGAATAAATGGAGGAGGAAGAGCTGTGGGCGAGCAACTATCAGGAGATGAAGAGGATAATCATCCCCTCTCTGTTGTTCATGGTTGGTGGGAGGGGACGGAGGAAACAAGTATCAGTGTTACCAAGCCACCAACACAGCATGAGCTTGGACCTATTGGAATAGCCCAACATATGAGTGCCTTCTTGTTGCACTATTTGTAAATGATCCCCGTATAGTTATGATTCAAAATAATGCTGACCACTGGGTAGCCACTCTGTTAGATCCACATTACAAGACAAAATTTTGCCAGATGCTTCCCATCCTGGAAAGGGACCCGCGAATGCTGGAGGATTGAAACACGTTTTTATACAACCTCAAGACAGGTTTTCCCCAAGACAGCAGTGAGACACACAGTGTGCATCACAGCTCTAGATTTCCAACCTCCAGCATGTCAATTTGTTAACATCAAAACATTAGCAGCAGCATTGTAAGTGGCAGAAGCAATTTCTGTGAGTCCTGACACATTTTTTAGACCAGCTCGTGCACCATCATTCAACTGTGGCACAAGGAACTCGTGGAAAGCTCCATTAGATTTATGCAAATCATTCTGACAGAAGAGAAGTTCACCTTGGAAAGTACAAGTATAAAATTAACGGAATTGATTGATAACATTTCTAAGTTGAGATGTGATCCTGATTTTAATAGGAGGGAATCTATTTTACAAACGAATATTGAATATTGAGGAAAGGTTGCAGGATTTGGGAATGTTTAGTTTGCAAAAGAGAAGACTGAGAGGAGACTTAATAGCTGTCTACAAATATCTAAAGGGCTGTCACATTGTAGAAGGATCAACTTTATTTTCATTTGCACAAGGAAAGACTAGAAGCAATGGGATGAAACTGAATAGGAGGAGACACAGATTAGATATTAGAAAAAACTTTTTGACAGTTAGAGTGATCAATGAGTGGAACAAGCTGCCACGAGAAGTGGTGAGTTCTCCTCCAATGGAAGTCTTCAAACAGAGGCTGGACAGACATCTGACTGGGATGATTTAGCGAATCCTGCTTTGAGCAGGGGGTTGGACCAGATGGCCCAGGCGGTCCCTTCCAACTCTACAATTCTATGATTCTATGATTCTATGAACGGTATCAGGCAGATATCAAGGAAAGGAAACAGAAACAGTTCAACAGGGATAACCTTGCTTTCAAGAACAATAAGGTTTTCAATCATCTATTTGAGAGTACTGGCATACAATCAGCTGCTAGTATGGACATATCGTCCTCGGATATTGACGCGTCAGATAGTGAGGGGGGTAACCCACCAGGAGTAGCAATTTAGACAGGGACATCGGATCACAACAGAGGAGATGGGAGAGACCAGGCAAAAGGAGGTATGGTTCAGAAAAACGTGGCGTCAATCATTATCCATCAAATGTTGCTCCCTCTGGTATCTCCTCTTCTGTACCTTCCTCGGGACATCATTTTTTAGAGAAGAAGAGTTTCAGGACCCCATACCATCTGAGGGAGCAAACTGGGAACCCACGGTATTAAAAGAGGAATTGGATGACAATTGAATAATCAATCTGTCAACACACTCGCGTACTGATTTGGAGAAATTTGTTCTGACGAAGGGTTTTTCTTTTGTGCATACGAATAAATATGATAATTTAAATTGGATAAAAGACATCAATCTCTTTTCTAGAAAGTGAAATTGGAAAAGGTTCTTCAAGTTGCATGACCAGGCAGAATGTACAGATTTGGGCATTGATACAAAGGATCTATTGGATGTAAGACTATTGGCAGGCATGCTGGAGGAAGGTCTGAGACCAGAAGGACTGGGACTAGTGTTGAGCGATACCACCCGATACTGAAAAATATCGTATCGGAATGGATCGGCCGATCTACACAAAGTATCGGGTATCGCCGATTCCGATCCCGGAAGTCCCATTCAAGTCAATGGAACAGAAATATCGGAATTAAAAAAAACCCTTTCTTTCCCTGTTAGTTAATTCTACATGGAGAAAAACAACTATTAATAATGTAGAATGTATTGTGGGAGGTGTAATTTTTTGTCAGATATGTATGTTTCACTACTTCCATGCTCTTCACCTTCTTTTTTACTTCTCCCACACTTTCTCCTTCATCATCTTCAGCAGCAGCAGTATCTTCTTCTTCTTCTTCTTTTCTTCTTCTTCTTTTATTCTTCTTCATATTCTACTTCTTCATCTTCTTCCTATCCTTCTTCATCATATTCTTATTTGTGTCAGGCATTCCTGTAGTTGTTATCTATAAAAGTTTGAAGATTACACCTTCCGTTCAGCCTGTCACAAAAGATTTGCAACAGGATTTGTCCGCGTTCAGTTTGGCCTGCAGCAGCAGGCCTTTTCCAGGGGCACCACGAGGAGGAACGGACTCACCCCCATACACTGCTTAGTCTTCTTCTGCTTATAAATTAGATAATATCATTTGCTCTGATTTTTATTCTTATGCTTCATGTTCTTCAGCTTTTAGTTTTTATGCTTCTTGGTCTTCTGTCTCTTGTTGTTCTGCATCTTGGTGGTTGTCTTCCTGTTCTTTGTCCTCTTGGTCATCTTCTTCAGGGTCATCTTTTAGGTATTCTTCTGTGTGGTCTTCAGGGTCGTCGTCTTCAGGGTCATTGTCAGGGAGATCCAGAGTGAGAATCAAAAACCATTTCCACAAGCTTGAACTTGGAAAAGTAGCAGAAGGTACAAGAAGGCTGAGCAACTGCCGAGAACCAGCTGATGGTACTGGAACCCGGAGGGGCAGCAGAATGAACAAGAGCCAATGGCACAACCGTGGACCAGCTGACGTTGCTGGAACACGGTTACTAAACAGGAGGTACCTGTGCTCCAAAGCACTACCAAGGACCAGCAGACGTTGCTGGAACTCGGATACCAAGAAGGAGGCACCTAGGCCAAAGGCTCTGCCGAGAAACCGCTGACGGTGCTGGAACCCGGCTGGGCAGGAGGGAGTACCCATGGCAAACACACTTCTGAGCAGCAACATGCGATGTTGAAGCCCAGGGGTCAATCATGCAGCAGGCTGAGGCCAACTTGGAGCGAGTTTTATATTGGTTGTACACAACTACTGATTGTAACCGTGCTCCACTTTGGACTCTGGCTCTACTGTCTCTAGTATTTCCCCTGGCCTCCAACCACGGCAGTTGCTGCTCTGCAGAGTTGTCTGCACAATCCACACTTGTTCCTGAGTTACTGGGGCTCAGTCACGTCAGTTGATCCCCTGATGTGTGTCCGGCAAGGTGTCCTGCTCTGTCCACATTCCCACAACTATTAATGGGAATGGGGACAGAGCAGGAGACATTGCCGGACACACATCAGGGGACCAACTGACGAGACTGAGCCCCAGTAACACAGGAACAAGTGTGGATTGTGCAGACGGCACATCAGAGCAGCGACTGGCGGGGTTGGAGGCCAGGGGAAATACTAGAGACAGTACAGCCAGAGGCCTAAGTGGACAACGGTTAAAAGTCAGTAGTAGTGTGATGTAGGAGGCAGCAGGAGACATTGCCATCCACACAGCAGGGGAACAGCTGGCGTTACTGAACCCCACAGACACAGGAGCGAGTGTTTCTATCTGTGCGGACGGCACTTCCGAGCTACAACTGGCTGTGTTGAAGCCCAGGATCAATGCTCCGAGCAGGCTGAGGCCTACTTGGAGCAAGTGGAAAATAACATGTAGTGTGATGTTGGAGGCAGCAGGAGACTTTGTCATCCGCACAGCAGGGGAACAGCTGGCGTTACTGAACCCCACAGACACAGGAGCGAGTGTTTCTATCTGTGCGGACGGCACTTCCAAGCTACAACTGGCTGTGTTGAAGCCCAGGATCAATGCTCCGAGCAGGCTGAGGCCTACTTGGAGCAAGTGGAAAATAACATGTAGTGTGATGTTGGAGGCAGCAGGAGACTTTGCCATCCGCACAGCAGGGGAACAGCTGGCATTACTGAACCCCACTAACACAGGAGCTAGTGTGTGTTTCTCTGTTAAGATGGCACCTCTGAACACCAACTGGCATTGTTGGAGCACAGGATGAGGCATGGAGTTGGCTGAGGCCAACTTGCAGCACGTTTTATAGAGGTTGTAGACTACTACTGATTGTAACCGTGCTCCACTTAGGCCTCTGGCTCCACTGTCTCTAGTTTTTCCCCTGGCCTCCTACCCCGCCAGGGACAGCTCTGAAGTGGCGTCAGCACAATCCACACTTGTTCCTGTGTTACATGGCCTCAGCCCCGTCAGTTGATCCCCCGATGTGTGTCCGGCAAGGTCTCCTGCTCTGTCCTCATTCACACTACTAGTAATGGGAATGTGGACAGAGCAGGAGACCTTTACGGACACACATCAGGGGATCAACTGACGTGACTGAGGCCAAGTAACACAGGAACAAGTGTGGATTATGCAGGCGCCACTTCAGAGCTGTCACTGCCGGGGTTGGAGGCCAGGGGAAATATTAGAGACAGTGGAGCCAGAGGCCTAAGTGGAGCAGGATTAAAAATCAGTAGTAGTTTGAATATGGATGAGCAGGAGACTTTGCTGTCCACACAGCAGGGGAGCATGCTATGAATGAGTCACCGTAGGAGGCAAAAACAAGAATGCTAGCTAAGTCCAGAAAACCAGAGAAGTTGGCATCTATCGGATTGCAGACCCCTGAACCTATCAACACAACTAGCAGTAGCCGTGGGGGGTTCCTACTATGCCCTAGACCCCTCGATCACAGCCGGAGGACTATATAGCCTAAAGACAGAAAGGGAAATCTGAACTGCCCCAGAGCAGACCCCAAAGCAAAAGGCAGCCCCCAACATATAATGACGGTGAAGCAAGAAGAAAGAACTCTAACACAGACAGAAAGATAGACCGAGCAAAGACGGGGCCCAAGCTAACTAGATAGGAAAGGACAGGAAGGCTGCTGTCTGCAATCCGTGAAAAACCCTATGAAAATAAGAGCCAACAGACTGACAGTGAAAAAGGCCCTGAAGATGCTAGGCTTCAAAAAAGCTATGTCAGTACTCAGGAATATTCTGAAGACAGAGCAACCGGCAAAAGGAGATTCAGCTCACCCCAGCAGGGAATGGCAGAATCCAGAAAAGCAAGGCAAACAAAAACAAAACACAAATGCTAACAGGCAAAGCAGAAAACTTAGCTTTAGAGGAGCAGGAATCAGACTGGTATCCTAGAAGTCCACAGAGAAATCACCCGCAGGGCAGAAGGGCGTCGGCAGCCTTATATCCAGTCCGTGACTCCACTCAGCCAGTCATCCTCATTAGGCTCAGGTGCCTGGTAATCAGGCTCATTACCTTCCTTTACCAGAATAGGGAGTTCACCAGACCTCAGTGACGAAGGGGAAAATGAACTCACAACAGTACCTCCCCCTTGAGGAGGGGTCACCGAACCCTCAACCACGCCACCAGGGCGATCAGGGTGAGCCCGATGAAAGGCACGCACCAATCTTTTGGCATGAATATCAGAGGCAGAGACCCAGGAATTATCCTCCTGACCATAACCCTTCCACTTAACCAAATACTGGAGTCTCCGTCTAGCCAGACGGGAATCCAGTATTTTCTCTACCTCATATTCCATGTTACCTTCAAACAATACAGGGTCTGGAGGTGCCACCCCAGGAACAACTGGTTCAACAAACCTCTTCAACAAGGATTTATGGAACACATTATGGATTTTAAATGTGACAGGAAGAGCCAAACGAAAAGAGACCGGATTAATAATCTCCAAAATCTTGTAAGGTCCAATAAATCTAGGCTTAAACTTAGGAGAAGCCACCTTCATAGCAATATTTTTTGATGATAACCACACCATATCACCAATCTTAAACTGGGGACCAATGGTCCTATGTTGATTGGAAAACCGCTGGGCCTTTTCCTGGGAGAGAGATAACTTATCCACCACTTGGTTCCAGATCTGGTGCATTCTCTCCACTACAGTGTCAACACCTGGGCAGGCAGAAGGCTCCACCTGCCCTGAAGAAAATCGAGGGTGAAACCCAAAGTTGCAAAAAAAAGGTGACATCAAAGTGGCAGAACTAGCTCTATTATTTAAAGCAAATTCGGCCAAGGGCAAAAATGAAACCCAAATCATCCTGATCAGCGGAAATAAAACATCTCAAATACGACTCCAAAGTCTGGTTTGTTCTCTCTGTCTGCCCATTGGTCTGAGGGTGAAAAGCAGAGGAGAAGGACAACTGAATTCCCAGCTTGGAACAGAAAGTCCTCCAAAATCTTGACACAAACTGAACTCCTCTGTTAGATACAATGTTCTCAGGAATCCCGTGCAAGCGAACCACCTGTTGCAAAAACAGGGGCACCAACTCAGAGAAAGACGGCAACTTACTGAGTGGTACAAGATGAACCATCTTAGAGAACCTATCACAAATCACCCAAATAACAGTCATTCTTTGAGAGACCGGCATATCAGAGATGAAATCCATTGAAATATGGGTCCATGGCCTCCTGGGAACCGGCAAAGGCATTAACAACCCACTAGAGCGAGAACAAGATTTAGACCGGGAGCAAGTCCCACAGGACTGCACAAAATTCCTGACATCATGAGACAAGGTGGGCCACCAAAAAGAGCGACTCACCAGATCTCTAGTACCAAAAATACCTGGATGACCAGCCAATGCAGAGCAATGAACTTCAGACATCACTCTCTTCTTCCACTGGTCAGGAACATACAACTTTCCACTGGGACAACGCTCAGGTTTGTCCTCCTGGAACTCTTGCAGAGCAAGTCTCAAATCGGGCGAGATGGCAGAAAGAACTACCCCTTCGCCTAAGATGGTAGCAGGCTTGGTCACCACAGGAGAATCAGCAAAGAAACTCCTAGAGAGGGCGTCTGCCTTGACATTCTTAGTTCCAGGAAGAAAAGAGACCACAAAATCAAAACGTGTAAAAAACAAGGCCCACCTAGCCTGTCTAGGGTTCAAGCGTTTAGCCGACTCTAGGTAGATCAAATTCTTGTGGTCAGTGAGGACCACAACTTGATGTTTAGCTCCCTCCAACCAATGTCTCCACTCCTCAAATGCCCATTTCATGGCCAACAGTTCCCGATTCCCCACATCATAGTTACGTTCAGATGGAGAGAACTTTCGGGAAAAGAAAGCACAGGGATTCATTTTAGATGTTACAGGATCCTTTTGGGACAAAACAGCTCCTGCACCAATCTCAGAAGCATCCACCTCTACCTGGAACGGGAGTGAGACATCCGGTTGCCGCAAAACCGGGGCGGAGGTAAATTTTCGCTTCAGCTCCTGAAAGGAAGCAACAGCCTCTGGAGACCAATTCAACACATCAGCACCCTTTTTAGTCAGATCAGTCAATGGCTTGGCAATACTAGAAAATTTTGCTATAAATTTCCGATAAAAATTAGCAAACCCCAAAAACTTCTGGAGGGCCTTCAAAGAAGTGGGCTGAACTCAATCATAAATGGCCTGTACCTTGGCCGGGTCCATTTCAATAGTTGACGGAGACAAAATAAATCCCATAAATGAAATCCTCTGTACTCCAAAAAGGCATTTCGATCCTTTGACATACAGGGAATTCTCCCTCAAGATCCGGAACACAGTCCGAATATGTTCCACATGAGAATCCCAATACTTGGAGAAGATCAAAATATCATCCAGATAGATAATCAAAAATTTATCGACAAAGTCTCGGAAAATATTGTTCATGAAGCACTGGAAGACAGAAGGGGCATTAGTGAGCCCAAAAGGCATCACCAGGTACTCAAAATGTCCCTCCGGAGTATTAAACGCCGTCTTCCATTCATCCCCCTGCTTAATGCGGATAAGATTATACGCCCCCCTGAGGTCAAGCTTGGTGAACCAGCAAGCACCTCTAACTCTAGAGAATAGATCCAAAATCAGGGGTAACGGATACTGATATTTAATAGTAATTTTGTTGAGGGCACGATAATCAATACAAGGCCTTAAACAACCATCCTTTTTGGCCACAAAAAAAAACCCGGCACCTAAGGGTGAAGAGGATGGTCTAATATGACCCTTCTCCAACGCCTCCTTAATATAGGATCGCATAGCCTCGTGCTCGGGTACAGATAAATTGAAGAGCCGACCCTTGGGAAATTTACACCCCGGGCTCAGTTCAATTGCACAGTCATAACTCCTATGAGGAGGCAAAGATGCAGACTCATTCTCACTAAATACATCATAAAAGTCCGCCAAATAGTCAGGAACATCATGCGACTGAGGAGAGGTGGAAAAAACCAGAGCCTCACTAAAGGCACACCGACAACCCCAACTCACCACAGACACAGATTTCCAATCCAAAACTGGATTATGAATTTGCAACCAGGGAAACCCCAGAACAACCGCATCATGCAGACCATGCAACACCAAAAATCTGCAATTTTCTTGATGGTCTGGGGCGACCCGCATGACCACCTGGGTCCAAAACTGAGGTTTATTTTTCGCCAAAGGAGTAGCATCAATCCCCCTCAAAGGGATAGGCGTCTGCAGAGGTGTCATCGGAAATCCACAACGTTTAGCAAAATCCAAGTCCATTAGGTTTAGCGCTGCTCCTGAATCCACAAAAGCCTTGGCGGAAAATGTGGACAGGGAGCAGATCAGAGTAATTGCCAGAAGAAACTTAGGTTGAACACCACCAACAGAAAACGTGTGTTCAAAGCGTTTCTCTCGTTTAGGACAAACAGAAATAATATGCGAGGCATCTCCACAGAAAAAACACAGCTTATTACGCCTTCTGAACTCCTGACGTTGCGCCCTAGACAAAACTCTATCACATTGCATAGGTTCAGACGTCTGTTCAACCGGTGGCAACACCTCTCGTGCAATCCTGCGTTCACGTAAACGCCGATCAACCTGAATGGCTAATGACATAGAATCGTCCAGACCAGAGGGAACAGGAAATCCCACCATAGTATCTTTTACGGCTTCTGACAAACCCTTCCGAAAGAGAGCAGCCAAGGCATTATCATTCCAGGTAGTAAGGACCGCCCACTTTCGGAACTTTTGACAGTACAACTCTGCAGAGTCTCGACCCTGGTTCAATGCCAACAGGGTCTTTTCAGCCTGATCAATAGCATTAGGTTCGTCATACAACAACCCCAAGGCTTGAAAGAAAGCGTTCACATTAGTCAGAATAGGATCATCTGGTTTCAAAGAAAACGCCCAATCCTGGGGATCGCTATGCAGCAAAGAGATGACAATTTTAACCTGCTGCGCGGAGCTCCCTGACGAGTTAGGCTTCAAGGCAAAAAATAATTTACAATTATTTTTGAAACTCAAAAATTTAGATCGATCCCCAAAAAATACATCAGGTGTAGGGATCTTTGGTTCAACAGCATGCGAACGAGCAAGGAAGGCGGAAATGCCCCGCACTTCAGCAGCGAGCTGCTCCACCCAATCAGACAATTGCTTGATCTCCATTGAGAGAAAAAAAATTCCCCCTATGGCCTCAGAGATATAGAGGAAAGAATATACACACTTTTTTTTTTTTTTTTTTAAACACAATTCTTTCCTGCTATTGAGTACCCTAGGATCTGCGGTAGGGCGGGTGATTCTGTTATGAATGAGTCACCGTAGGAGGCAAAAACAAGAATGCTAGCTAAGTCCAGAAAACCAGAGAAGTTGGCAGCTATCGGATTGCAGACCCCTGAACCTATCAACACAACTAGCAGTAGCCGTGGGGGTTTCCTACAATGCCCTAGACCCCTCGATCACAGCCGGAGGACTATATAGCCTAAAGACAGAAAGGGAAATCTGAACTGCCCCAGAGCAGACCCCAAAACAAAAGGCAGCCCACAACATATAATGACGGTGAAGCAAGAAGAAAGAACACTAACACAGACAGAAAGATAGACCGAGCAAAGACGGGGCCCAAGCTAACTAGATAGGAAAGGACAGGAAGGCTGCTGTCTGCAATCCGTGAAAAACCCTATGAAAATAAGAGCCAACAGACTGACAGTGAAAAAGGCCCTGAAGACGCTAGGCTTCAAAAAAGCTATGTCAGTACTCAGGAATATTCTGAAGACAGAGCAACCGGCAAAAGGAGATTCAGCTCACCCCAGCAGGGAATGGCAGAATCCAGAAAAGCAAGGCAAACAAAAACAAAACACAAATGCTAACAGGCAAAGCAGAAAACTTAGCTTTAGAGGAGCAGGAATCAGACTGGTATCTTAGAAGTCCACAGAGAAATCACCCGCAGGGCAGAAGGGCGTCGGCAGCCTTATATCCAGTCCGTGACTCCACTCAGCCAGTCATCCTCATTAGGCTCAGGTGCCTGATAATCAGGCTCATTACCTTCCTTTACCAGAATTGGGAGTTCACAAGACCTCAGTGACGAAGGGGAAAATGAACTCACAACAGGAGCAGCTGGCATTACTGAACCCCACTAACACCGGAGCGAGTGTTTCATTCTGTGCGGACGGCAGTTCCAGGCTACAACTGGCTGTGTTGTAGCCCAGGATCAATGCTCCGAGTAGGCTGAGGCCTACTTGGAGCGAGGAGAAAAAGCGCTGTAGTGTGAGTTTGGAGGCAGCTGGAGACTTTGCCGTCCACACAACAGGGGAACAGCTGGCGTTACTGAACCCCACTAACACAGGAGCTAGTGTGTGTTTCTCTGTTAAGACGGCACTTCTGAACACCAACTGGCATTGTTGGAGCACAGGATGAGGCATGGAGTTGGCTGAGGCCAACTTGCAGCACGTTTTATAGAGGTTGTAGACTACTACTGATTGTAACCGTGCTCCACTTAGGCCTCTGGCTCCACTGTCTCTAGTTTTTCCCCTGGCCTCCAACCCCGCCAGGGACAGCTCTGAAGTGGCGTCAGCACAATCCACACTTGCTCCTGTGTTACTTGGCCTCAGTCCCGTCAGTTGATCCCCCGATGTGTGTCCGGCAAGGTCTCCTGCTCTGTCCTCATTCACACTACTAGTAATTTGAATGTGGACAGAGCAGGAGACCTTTTACAGACACACATCAGGGGATCAACTGACGTGACTGAGGCCAAGTAACACAGGAACAAGTGTGGATTGTGCAGGCGCCACTTCAGAGCTGTCACTGGCGGGGTTGGAGGCCAGGGGAAATACTAGAGACAGTGGAGCCAGAGGCCTAAGAGGAGCAGGGTAAAAAATCAGTAGTAGTTTGAATATGGATGGAGCAGGAGACTTTGCCGTCCACACAGCAGGGGAGCAGCTGGCATTACTGAACCCCACTAACACCGGAGCGAGTGTTTCAATCTGTGCGGACGGCACTTCCAGGCAACAACTGGCTGTGTTGTAGCCCAGGATCAATGCTCCGAGCAGGCTGAGGCCTACTTGAAGCGAGGAGAAAAAGCGTTGTAGTGTGAGTTTGGAGGCAGCTGGAGATTTTGCCGTCCACACAGCAGGGGAACAGCTGGCGTCACTTAACCCCACTAACACAGGAGCGAGTGTTTATATCTGTGCGGACGGCACTTCCAGGTTACAACTGGCTGTGTTGTAGCCCAGGATCAATGCTCTGAGCAGGCTGAGGCCTACTTGGAGCGAGGAGAAAAAGCATTGTACTGTGAGTTTGGAGGCAGCTGGAGACTTTGCCGTCCACACAGCAGGGGAACAGCTGGCGTTACTGAACCCCACAGACACAGGAGCGAGTGTTTCTATCTGTGTGGACGGCACTTCCAAGCTACAACTGGCTGTGTTGAAGCCCAGGATCAATGCTCCGAGCAGGCTGAGGCCTACTTGGAGCAAGTGGAAAATAACATGTAGTGTGATGTTGGAGGCAGCAGGAGACTTTGCCATCCACACAGCAGGGGAACAGCTGGCGTTACTGAACCCCACAGACACAGGAGCGAGTGTTTCTATCTGTGCGGACGGCACTTCCAAGCTACAACTGGCTGTGTTGAAGCCCAGGATCAATGCTCCGAGCAGGCTGAGGCCTACTTGGAGCAAGTGGAAAATAACATGTAGTGTGATGTTGGAGGCAGCAGGAGACTTTGCCATCCGCACAGCAGGGGAACAGCTGGCGTTACTGAACCCCACAGACACAGGAGCGAGTGTTTCTATCTTTGCGGACAGCACTTCCAAGCTACAACTGGCTGTGTTGAAGCCCAGGATCAATGCTCCGAGCAGGCTGAGGCCTACTTGGAGCAAGTGGAAAATAACATGTAGTGTGATGTTGGAGGCAGCAGGAGACTTTGCCATCCGCACAGCAGGGGAACAGCTGGCATTACTGAACCCCACTAACACAGGAGCTAGTGTGTGTTTCTCTGTTAAGACGGCTCTTCTGAACACCAACTGGCATTGTTAGAGCACAGGATGAGGCATGGAGTTGGCTGAGGCCAACTTGCAGCACGTTTTATAGAGGTTGTAGACTACTACTGATTGTAACCGTGCTCCACTTAGGCCTCTGGCTCCACTGTCTCTAGTTTTTCCCCTGGCTTCCAACCCCGCCAGGGACAGCTCTGAAGTGGCGTCAGCACAATCCACACTTGTTACTGTGTTACTTGGCCTCAGTCCCGTCAGTTGATCCCCTGATGTGTGTCCGGCAAGGTCTCCTGCTCTCTCCTCATTCACACTACTAGTAATAGGAATGTGGACAGAGCAGGAGACCTTTTACGGACACACATCAGGGGATCAACTGACGTGACTGAGGCCAAGTAACACAGGAACAAGTGTGGATTGTGCAGGCGCCACTTCAGAGCTGTCACTGGCGGGGTTGGAGGCCAGGGGAAATACTAGAGACAGTGGAGCCAGAGGCCTAAGTGGAGCAGGGTAAAAAATCAGTAGTAGTTTGAATATGGATGGAGCAGGAGACTTTGCCGTCCACACAGCAGGGGAGCAGCTGGCATTACTGAACCCCACTAACACCGGAGTGAGTGTTTCAATCTGTGCGGACGGCACTTCCAGGCTACAACTGGCTGTGTTGTAGCCCAGGATCAATGCTCCGAGCAGGCTGAGGCCTACTTGGAGCAAGGAGAAATAGCGTTGTAGTGTGAGTTTGGAGGCAGCTGGAGACTTTGCCGTCCACACAGCAGGGGAACATCTGGCGTTACTGAACCATACAGACACAGGAGCGAGTGTTTATATCTGTGCGGACGGCACTTCCAGGCTACAACAGGCTGTGTTGTAGCCCAGGATCAATGCTCTGAGCAGGCTGTGGTCTACTTGGAGCGAGGAGAAAAAGCGTTGTAGTGTGAGTTTGGAGGCAGCTGGAGACTTTGCCGTCCACACAGCAGGGGAACAGCTGGCGTTTCTGAACCATACAGACACAGGAGGGAGTGTTTATATCTGTGCGGACGGCACTTCCAGGCTACAACTGGCTGTGTTGTAGCCCAGGAACAATGCTCCGAGCAGGCTGAGGCCTACTTGGAGCGAGGAGAAAAAGCACTGTAGTGTGAGTTTGGAGGCAGCTGGAGACTTTGCCGTCCACACAGCAGGGGAACAGCTGGCGTTACTGAACCCCACAGACACAGGAGCGAGTGTTTATATCTGTGCGGACGGCACTTCCATGTTACAACTGGCTGTGTTGTAGCCCAGGATCAATGCTCCGAGCAGGCTGAGGCCTACTTGGAGCGAGGAGAAAAAGCGTTGTAGTGTGAGTCTGGAGGCAGCTGGAGACTTTGCCGTCCACACAGAAGGGGAACAGCTGGCGTTACTGAACCCCACTAACACAGGAGTGAGTGTTTATATCTGTGCGGACGGCACTTCCAGGCTACAACTGGCTGTGTTGTAGCCCAGGATCAATGCTCCAAGCAGGCTGAGGCCTACTTGGAGCGAGGAGAAAAAGCATTGTAGTGTGAGTTTGGAGGCAGCTGGAGACTTTGCCGTCCACACAGCAGGGGAACAGCTGGTGTTACTGAACCCCACAGACACAGGAGCGAGTGTTTATATCTGTGCGGACTGCACTTCCAGGCTACAACTGGCTGTGTTGTAGCCCAGGATCAATGCTCCGAGCAGGCTGAGGCCTACTTGGAGCGAGGAGAAGAAGCATTGTAGTGTGAGTTTGGAGGCAGCTGGAGATTTTGCCGCCCACACAGCAGGGGAACAGCTGGCGTTACTGAACCCCACTAACACAGGAGCGAGTGTTTATATCTGTGCGGACGGCACTTCCAGGCTACAACAGGCTGTGTTGTAGCCCAGGATCAATGCTCTGAGCAGGCTGAGGTCTACTTGGAGCGAGGAGAAAATGCGTTGTAGTGTGAGTTTGGAGGCAGCTGGAGACTTTGCCGTCCACACAGCAGGGGAACAGCTGGCGTTACTGAACCCCACAGACACAGGAGTGAGTGTTTATATCTGTGTGGATGGCACTTCCAGGCTACAACTGGCTGTGTTGTAGCCCAGGATGAAGCATGCAGCAGGCGGAGGACAACTTGCAGCTGGTTTTATAGAGGTTGTAGACTACTACTGATTGTCACCGTGCTCCACTATGGCCTACGGCTCCACTGTCTCTAGTATTTCCCCTGGCCAACAACCCCGCCAGTTACAGCTCTGCAGTGGCATCTGCACAATCCACTCTTGTTCCTGTGTAACTGTGGCTCAGTCCCATCTGTTGATCCCCTGATGTGTGTCTGGCAAGCTCTCCTGCTCAGTCCTCATTCACACTACTAGTAATGTGAATGTGGACAGAGCAGGAGACCTTGCCGGACACACATCAGGGGATCAACTGATGGGACTGAGCCACAGTAACTCAGAAACAAGTGTACAGATGCCACTTCACAGCTGTAACTGGCGTGGTTGTTGGCCAGGGGAAATACTAGAGACAGTGGAGCCAGAGGCCTAAGTTGACCAAAGTTACAAATCTGTAGTAGTTTGCATGTGGATGGAGCAGGAGACTTTGCCGTCTACACAGCAGGGGAACAGCTGGCATTACTGATCCCCACTGACACAGGAGCGAGTGTGTTTTTCTCTGTGAAGATGGCACTTCTGAACACCAACTGGCGTTGTTGGAGCCCAGGATGAGGCATGGAGCAGTCTGAGGCCTGATGGTGTTGGCATGAGGAGGCAGCAGGAGACGTTGCCGGCTACGCAGCAGGGGAACAGCTGGCATTACTGAACCCCACTGACACAGGAGCGAGTGTGTTTTTCTCTGTGAAGACGGCACTTCTGAACACCAACTGGCGTTGTTGGAGCCCAGGATGAGGCATGGAGCAGGCTGAGGCCTGATGGTGTTGGCATGTGGAGGCAGCAGGAGACTTTGCCGTCTACACAGCAGGGGAACAGCTGGCATTACTGAACCCCAGTGACACAGGAGCGAGTGTGTTTTTCTCTGTGAAGACGGCACTTCTGAACACCAACTGGCGTTGTTGGAGCCCAGGATGAGGCATGGAGCAGGCTGAGGCCTGATGGTGTTGGCATGTGGAGGCAGCAGGAGACTTTGCCGTCTACACAGCAGGGGAACAGCTGGCATTACTGAACCCCAGTGACACAGGAGCGAGTGTGTTTTTCTCTGTGAAGACGGCACTTCTGAACACCAACTGGCGTTGTTGGAGCCCAGGATGAGGCATGGAGCAGGCTGAGGCCTGATGGTGTTGGCATGTGGAGGCAGCAGGAGACTTTGCCGTCTACACAGCAGGGGAACAGCTAGCATTACTGAACCCCACAGACACAGGAGCGAGTGTGTTTTTCTCTGTGAAGACGGCACTTCTGAAAACCAACTGACGTTGTTGGAGCCCAGGATGAGGCATGGAGCTGGCTGAGGCCAACTTGCAGCACGTTTTATAGAGGTAGTAGACTACAACTGATCGTAACCGTGCTCCACTATGGCCTCCGGCTCCACTGTCTCTAGTATTTCCCCTGGCCTCCAACCCCGCCAGTGACAGCTCTGAAGTGGCGTCAGCACAATCCACACTTGTTCCTGTGTAACTGTGGCTCAGTCCCATCTGTTGATCCCCTGATGTGTGTCCGGCAAGGTCTCCTGCTCTGTCCTCATTCACACTACTAGTAATGGGAATGTGGACAGAGCAGGAGACTTTGCCGGACACACATCAGGGGATCAACTGACGTGACTGAGGCCAAGTAACACTGGAACAAGTGTGGATTATGCAGACCCCACTTAAGAGCTGTCACTGGCGGGGTTGGAGGCCAGGGGAAATACTAGAGACAGTGGAGTCAGAGGCCTAAGTGGAGCAGGGTTAAAAATCAGTAGTAGTTTGAATGTGGATGGAGCAGGAGACTTTGCCATCCACACAGCAGGGGAGCAGCTGGCGTTACTGAACCTCACTAACACAGGAGCTAGTGTTTTTCTCTGTGCAGACGACACATCTGAGCGACAACTGGCTGTGTTGAAGCCCAGGGATTATAGTTCAGGTGGTAGAAACATGAACACAACAGGAGACCTGGATACAGTTGCCAACCAATTATTTAGTCGGGAAGAGGACAGGCAAATTCTGGGGAGATCCAGGCCTTGTTCATTTTCAGAAAAGTAAGCCGGTCGACGTTATCGGAAGAAAGTCACATGCCACGGTCTGTTAGTACACCACCTGCGGCACTAAAGACGCGTTCTGATAATACACTGGCAGCAGGGCAAGTCAGCACCTCCAATGCATACTGGCTAAGCTCTGGCCATGTATCCAGCTTAGAGACCCAAAACGTGAAGAGGGAAGAGCCATCTGGGAGTACACTCACAGGGCAAGACATGTAGTCTGTCACCATCTGACGGAAACGTTGCCTATTGCTGACTGGAGCCGATGGTGATGGTGTAGACAATTGTGGCGGACACACAAAACTTTGCCACATTTGGGCCATAGTGGTCTTGCCTTGTGCCGAGGCGCTGCCTCTGCTCCCTCTTTGTGCCGAGTTTCCTCCACTGGCTCGACGCACAGAGGTGCTTTGTAAAGCACTAGCACCACTGCTGTTGGGTGGAATGGAAAACATGATGGACTGCACCAGTGTGTCTTGGTACTCCCGCAGTTTACGCTCCCGGTTCAACGTTGGTATGAGGGTTTGCAAGTTGTCCCGGTAGCGAGGATCTAGGAGGGTGTACACCCAATAATCAGTCGTGTAGAGAATGTAGGCGATGCGGCGGTCGTTTCTCAGGCACTGCAGCATGAAGTCAACCATGTGCTGCAGACTCCCAACTGCCAAAGAACCGCTGTTCCCTGCTTGAGGCGTGATCTCTGCCTGCTCTGCATCACCCCACCCTCGATGTACATACTGACTAGAGCTTTGTGTACCTCCCTCCTGTGGAGAGATGTCTTCCTCCTCCATCGACTCCTCCTCATCCTCCTCACAAAGTGTCCCCTGCCTAGGCCTTTGTGAGGAAGCATGTAGCGCAGACTGTCCAGAAGCAGATGGCATTTGGGACTCCTCATCCTCCACCTCTTCCAAAACCTCATCCCTTAGTGCTTGCAGTGTTCTTTGAAGCATGCAGATAAGGGGGACAGTCATGCTGACTAGTGCATCATCTGCACTCGCCATCCGCGTGGAATCATCGAAGGCACGCAAAACGAAGCAGATGTCCTTCATAGAGGCCCACTCAGTGGTGCTGAAGTGTGACCGGCGCATATTGCGACTTGTTTGCGCCTGATGCAGCTGGTACTCCTTGACTGCTGCCTGCTGCTCACACAACCGCTCCAACATATGTAAGGTTGAATTCCACCTGGTGGGTAGGTCACATATGATGCGATGTTCCGGAAGACGTAATCGGCGCTGCAGAGCAGCAAGGCGCGATCTTGCCGTGCTGGAACGACGCAAGTGAGTGCACTCTATGCGGACCTTGTGCAGCAGTGCATCAAGATCCGGATAGTCCCTCAGAAAGCTCTGCACGACCAAGTTGAGCACATGTGCCAGACATGGGATGTGAGTGAGGTTGCCTAGGCCAAGAGCTGCCACCAGATTTCGGCCATTGTCACACACTACCAAGCCCGGCTGGAGATTCGCTGGCACAAACCACACGTCGCTCTCCTGCTTGATGGCATTCCAGAGCTCCTGCGCTGTGTGGCTTCGATTCCCCAATAAAATTAATTTCAGTACGGCCTGTTGACGTTTGGCCACGGCTGTGCTCCTATCGGTCGTAACAGGCTCCTGCTGCGCTGTTTCAGAGGAACTTGAGTAGGAGGAGGAGTCAATATGTACAGACTGGATTCCTGCAATCCGTGGAGTTGGCAGAACACGTAGAGCGCCACTCTCCAGATCTGCACCCGACTCCACAACATTGACCCAATGGGCAGTGAGGGAAAGGTATTGTCCCTGTCCATGGTTACTGGTCCACGCATCAGTGGTCAGGTGGACCTTGCTACTGAGTGTTTAGTAGCGCATGTTTTATGTTTGCCTCCACATGTTTCTGCAGGGCAGGGACGGCTCGCCTGCTGAAATAAAAGCGGCTGGGCACGGTGTATTGTGGGACTGCCAATGCCATGAAGTCCCGGAAGGTGTCAGTCTCCACCAGCCTGAATGACAGCATTTCAAGGGCCAGTAGTTTGGCAATGTCAGCATTCAGAGCCTGTGCTCGGGGATGGTTTGCAGAGTATGGCCGCCTTTTCTCCCATGCCTGTGCTACCAATGGCTGCCGAGTGGCCTGGGAGTGTGAGGATGACTTTGAACGTGGTGCTGTGGGTGGAATGTCACAGGGTCTCCGGACAACAGTGCCAGAGGTTCTTCCTTGGCGATCCTGTGAGGAAGCCGAACCAGCTGTGTGTGAGCTGGAGGAAGAAGCCCCAACATGATCTGAAGAGGTGGTAGGTGGTGCTGTACGTTGGCCTACGTCTTCAGTGTGTCTGTGTAACTCCAGCTCGTGCTTGGTCCGCACATGTTTCCACATATTAGTGGTATTGAGGTTGCTGATATTTTTCCCTCTTTTGACTCTCTGATGACACAGCTTGCATTTGACAAAGCAAATGTCATCTGCAACTGTGTCAAAAAAGGACCACGCACTGCAAGTCTTGGGAGCGCCCGTTTTGCCTTTTGAAAGTGGAATGCTCCTAACGGGTGCCGAAGTGGAGGCTACAGGCAACCAAGTCTGCCCCCTCCCTCTCCCTCCGGTTTTGGCCGTTCGAGGAATCTCTTCCTCAGAGCTGCTCCCACCACCTTCCTATTCCTCATGCCATGATGGGTCAAGGACCTCATCATCTACACTCCCCTCTTCAAACACCAGCTTCTCCTGGGTTGTCTCGCCAGCACCGTACGCACCAGAAAGTGGTAACTGAGTCTCGTCATCATCTGATGCGTACTGAGGTGTGCTGACCATAGGCACTGGCCCACCCGCCTCTTTAGATTCAGAGGGACAAAGAAGTTGCGCATCACTGCATACTCCCTCTTCTTCACATTCTGGAATTCTGCTTGGCTGGCCCCCTCTTTCCAAACCAACAGATTCCGAGAACAGAAGTAGAGACTGTGATGGCTCCTGTCCAGGGCTCTCTGACTGCTTGGGCACTTTGGCAGGTGGTGAAGAGACAGATGGTTGCTCTTCGGTGCTCTGGCCCTGAGAGGATGTGGAAGTAATTGAAGTCGACAACGGCTTCAATTTGTTCCTCCCACAGCAGTGGGGTACGGTGAGGTCCTACAAAGCTGCGCATAAAGGACTGTTGCCTGCTAAAACTGGGGGATGCTGACTCACTGGTGCCAACAGCAGGCACAGAATCCCCACGTCCTCTTCCTGCAGAATCCACACGTCCTCTCCCTGCAGAATCCCCACGTCCTCTCCCTGCTGAAACTCCACGCCCACGGCCACGTGCCTTACTCCCTGCCTTCTTCATCTTGCTAGACTGAGAAAGATAGGCAGAAAAGTACAAAGGGGGGCCTTAGTGTGCTTATTCCTGAACAGCTGGTTACAGGTATAAGAAACACTAATTTTATGAAGTGTGTGTATCGACTACACTTTAATGGGAGCTAATGTGGCCTACACAACTTTCAAATGTAGTGTTTGGTGAACTTTGCTGTTTTTTTGGGGGGGAAAAAAAACTAAAAGGATGTGACCAAAGATTTGAAAGTCAGGGTATCACCAGCTTTCTTGAGCTATTACAATGCAGGCAGGTAACCTACAATGCAAAAGATGAGGCTCCAAAAAATTGGGTAATACTAATCTGGCTGCAGCTGAAGGGCACAAGCCAGAAAAAAGGCTCCTCTATCTACTCCTATAGAGTGTTTGCAACCAACCAATGTAGATGGATATGGATGGATGCACACTAATAGGAGAAGAAAAAATGAGCTGCAATTAAAGAAAAATATGTGTGAGGCAGTGACGCACGCTGAGCGGCCTACAACCAGACGTAGCTGCAGGACACACTACTCAGCGTGAGCTGCACTCACACACAGTCAGAGACCTCTCAGACAGCCGTGAAAAGTGCAGCTAAGGCTAGTTTCACACTTGCTTTTTTTTGCAGCGCGTTTTTCCCGCAAAAAAACGCATTGAAAAACGCATACAAAAGCATACAACTGCTGCGTTTTTTTCAAGCATTTTTATGAGCATGCATGAAAAAAACGCAGCGTTTTTAAGCGTTTGTATGCGTTTTTAGTGCGTTTTTACCGCGTTTGCGTTTTTTTCCAACATTAGGTGGCCCCTCACACTAACCCAAACCATGACTTTACTAACCCTAACCCTGACCCTAACCCTAACCCTAACCCTGACCCCAACCCTAACCCTAACCCTAACCCTGACCCTAACCCTTAACCAAACCATACTTAACCCTAACCCTAACCCTGACCCTAACCCTAACCCTAACCCTAACCCTAACCCTGACCCTAACCCTGACCCTAACCCTAACCCTAACCCTTAACCAAACCATACTTAACCCTAACCCTGAC
Source organism: Dendrobates tinctorius (assembly GCF_039654945.1). NCBI lineage: Eukaryota > Metazoa > Chordata > Amphibia > Anura > Dendrobatidae > Dendrobates > Dendrobates tinctorius. Next base: position 12,895,504 of record NW_027361762.1, on the reverse strand, counting down.
CCTAACCCTGACCCTAACCCTAACCCTAACCCTGACCCTAACCCTTAACCAAACCATACTTAACCCTAACCCTGACCCTAACCCTGACCCTAACCCTAACCCTAACCCTAACCCTGACCCTAACCCTTAACCAAACCATACTTAACCCTAACCCTGACCCTAACCCTAACCCTAACCCTAACCCTGACCCTAACCCTAACCCTAACCCTGACCCTAACCCTTAACCAAACCATACTTAACCCTAACCCTGACCCTAACCCTGACCCTAACCCTAACCCTAACCCTTATTCTGACCCTAACCCTTAACCAAACCATACTTAACCCTAACCCTGACCCTAACCCTGACCCTAACCCTAACCCTAACCCTGACCCTAACCCTTAACCAAACCATACTTAACCCTAACCCTGACCCTAACCCTGACCCTAACCCTAACCCTAACCCTGACCCTAACCCTTAACCAAACCATACTTAACCCTAACCCTGACCCTAACCCTAACCCTAACCCTAACCCTGACCCTAACCCTAACCCTAAACCCCCTTAACTAACCCTAACTTTACCCAAACCCCTAAATTCCATTGTCTAAACTAATGGTAAAAAAAAAACGCATGTGCAAAAAAACGCATACATAAGCATGCCAATGCGCACATATGCTCACCATAGACTTATAATGGGTGTCTTGCTGTAAAAAAGCGCATTGCGCGCATGCGTTTTTTTGAGGCAAATTGAACGCACAAAAAATGCAACAGGTTGCATTTTGTGCGCCCGAGCGCATACCGCAAAAAAACGCATGCGCGGTAAAATGCGTACAAACGCATGTGTATGCGCACATAAGCGCATCCCATGCAAAGTATAGGGAAAAAAAACGCATGCGCTAATTAGCGCTAAATTACCGCGAAAAAAAACACAAATGTGAAACCAGCCTAAGTGGTCACTAGCACTGACAGGCTGCAGAAAGGCTCCGCTGTGTACTCCTAGAGTGTTTGCAACCACCGTATATGGATACGGATGGATGCACACTAATAGGAGAAAAAATGAGCTGCAATAAAAGAAAAATGTGTGAGGCAGTGACACACTGAGCGGCCTACAACCAGACGTAGCTGCAGGACACACTACTCAGCGTGAGCTGCACTCACACACAGTCAGAGACCTCTCAGACAGCCGTGAACAGTGCAGCTAAGTGGGCACTAGCACTGAAAGGCTGCAGAAAGGCTCCGCTGTCTAATACTAGTGTTTGCAACCAACGTATATGGATACGGATGGAAGCACACTAGATAGATTTTTTTTAAAAAAGCAGCTCAAAAAGAAAAATATGTATGAGGCAGCAGTGAGGCACGCTGGGCGGCCTACAACCAGACGTGGCTGCAGGACCCACTCCACAGCGTGAGCTGCACCCACACAGCCCTTGCAGACAGCTGTGAACACTGCTGCTAGGGAAAAGAAAGCTACAGTGGTGGTTTATGTAGCCTGGGTAAAGCACAATATTGTTTTGAGAATCACTATTTCTAACTGTCCCTCACAGTCTTCAACAGCAGCCTGTCCCTAACTGAATTCACAGCAGAGTGACCAGAAATGGCGGCGGCAGTGGCTTTTATAATGCATCATGACATCATTTCAGCAACCAATCACAGCCATGCCAATAGTTAACATGCCTACATGCCTAACAGGATGTGCCCACACTTCTGAGGATTCCCATTGGCTGAATCAAAGCGAGCGGGCTGATAGCATTATGGGAACTTCCGATTCCGGTATCCAATATGAAAAAAGTATCAGAAGTCAGTATCGGAATTCCGATACAGCTAATATCGGCCGATACCCGATACTTGCGGTATCGGAAAGCTCAACACTAACTGGGACCATTCAAGGATCTCAGGCCTAATAGCACCAGAAAGCCCCCCTTGTCAGATAACAATAGTGTTGATATCTTTACCAAACTTGTGACAGCAGATTTAAAAAAGCTCGGATCAACAAGGCAAATGGTTGAAAGCAATCTGTCTCCTATGGAGAGGAGGGCCCCTGATGATCTGTCCGTTAACAGTGAACTTTTTCTCAAGTCTTCCGACAAGGGGAGCAACATAGTGGCAATGAATCATGACATTTATAAGGATATAAGGATATGTGCCATAGGAATTTAATGGATAGATTTATCTATGCTACATTACGAAAGGACCCCAATGATAATTTTAGTCTGGAACTTGACTGGATACTCACATCAGCATTGGACTCACGCATCTAATATATAAAGCTCAATGTGGGTGTGTATGTATGTATGTATGTTCGGGATTGGCATCCGCAACGTCGCAGCTACAGCCATAAAATTTGGCACAGTCACACGTCTGGACCCCAAGAGCGTCATAGGCTATGTTGTGAGGTGAAATTTTAACACCGTGCGTTCCAATTCACCAAATAATTTTACGCCTATCTACATAATGGGGAAAAAGTGTATGTATGTATTGGCATCTGCACCGTCGTAGCTACAGCCACAAAATTTTGCACAGTCACATGTCTGGACCCCGAGAGCGTCATAGGCTATGTTGTGAGGCAAAATTAACCCTGCACATTTCAATTCACCAAACAATTTTGCCCCTATCTACGTAATGGGGAAAAAGTGAAAGGAAAAGTGTTTGAGGCAAATTGACAGCTGCCAGATGTGAACAAGAGGGACTTAAAGAATGAGAGCGATGGCACCAAAGAGTATATACCATACAGTATTTCATATTTACTCACAATGCATTCACTTTTGATTGTACGTGGTACCGTCAAAATGTGGGTACCGCGATGGGTACCCCGGCAGCATGTACGTTCGCCAATCTCTTTTTGGGTGCCCTGGAAGAAAAGTATGTCTACAATGCCAAACAATTCTTTCAACATATCAGACTTTATCTCAGGTATGTGGACGACGTGTTCATTGTCTGGGATGGCACCAGAGATTCTTTTGACAAGTTTGTCAGTCACCTGAATGAGGTGAACCAGATGAACATGCTGTTCACACACAATTTTGGAGGGACACGGCTGGAATTTCTTGATGTCTTGTTGGAAGTTAAGGATAATGAAATCTGCACGTCAGTTTACAGGAAACCTTTGGCTACTAATTCCATATTGCGTTATGATAGTTTCCATCCATCACATACCATTAATTCATTGCCATATGGTCAATTTTTGAGAGTTCACCGTCTAAATAATACCTTGGAGGGCTTTGAAACACAATCTAGAGAGTTATATAATAGGTTCAGACAACGGGGATATCCTAAGGTTCTATTAGATACCACACATGAAAAAGTAAAATCTCAGTACAGTAATAGTTAGAGGAGTTGTGCCTCTAAAGAATAAAAGAGTCGAAAATGAAAAGAGATTTACCTTCTGTTTTCGTTATAGTCCCATGCATCGTCAGATACGAGCACCAATTAGAAAAAATTGGCACATTTTGTAACAAGATAGGGATTTAAGCGACATAGTATCTAGAGGGCCCCTTATCTCATGTAAGCGGAGTACAAGAATTAGAGATATTCTGGTTAAGAATCGGATCGTCACTAAGCGTGACACTTGGCTGAGTAAAGGAACACCACAAGGGAATTATAGGTGTGGCCATTGTCCTTATTGTAAATTTCATCGTACTGATCGTACACTACACATGGGCGCGGTCACACATACAGTAACAGATTTGATCACATGCAAGACAGACCATGTAGTCTATGTGATTTTTTGCACATGTCGGTTTTTCTACATAGGCAAAACCATACATCCGCTATACATTCGTTTCCGTGAGCATTTTAAGTCCATTAGAACGGGAAAAGGAGTCCTACGTTTAATTAACCATGTAAGAGATGCACATGGAAATGACCCTAATGTTCTCTCCTTTGCAGGAATCGAGAAGGTGGTTTTACCGCCGCAGGGAGGGCATTTAAATAAAATCTTATTACAATGAGAATCCAGGTGGATTATGAATACACAGGCGACAGGTCCGCTGGGTTTTAATGATAGAATAGACATGGCTGTTTTTTTATGAAGGAGTTCATATTTTCCCTCATTTCCCTTGAAGTTGATAGGAGAACTATGTCACATATGTATACATGTGGCTTTTCTGGTTGGTACTTTTTCCTGGAGTCTTTTATTGTAGCTTTGATGACCTTCCACATATTTGAGGCAAAGACATCTTTTTGAATTTTGTGGGTTTTCTCTCCCGTAGCATTTGAATCATTTAGTGACTTGTTTTTTGTTTGCATAGTATACGTGCACATATACATTGTGCGTTTTCGGTGCAGCGGTTTTTGTCCGCTATGATTGAGATTTGTCATTGATAGTCCATTTTTGTGTTTATTCATAATAAGATACAGCTATGCAGGTATATAGTAGTTCATGAGAATCCTAAAAAAACAGCTACTAAGTTGCACACAATTCATTTTAGGATAAAATAAAAAAAAAAAAAATTTTGAAAAAGATTTTTTTTTGGGAATTTTTTTGAAATTTTTTTTTTTTTCTCTTCCTGTGAGAGTATTAATAGTTCAATAATAGTGAGACAGTTTGGTCTCTGGATACATATGATTGTAGATGTTTTCCATAAGAAAAAGAAAGAAGAAAAAATAGTAGTTTTCGACATATGAAAATAACAGTAGTCTTTGATATATGAATATGCATTGTAATTTATCTCTCGATGTAACCATTTTTCTGCTTGTGCAGCAAGTTGTATTTATGCTTTTGTATGTTGTAATGCATCTCAGCATGTTTTTAATTCACTAATGTCACTTAGACAGCAGCTGTGGAGGGAGGAGGTACGGAGTGATGTGATTTTCATATGAACCCGGCACTTCCCCCCACTGTTTGACCCGTTGAAGCGCTCGAGCAGCGCGAAACGGCCGTTGTCAGCCTTTCTTGCACTCCTTATGTCACTCCCCCGACTTGACATGTTCATGATATGTCAATAAATCAGTGAAACTTCGATATCGATGAGTGCGACCTTTTCTTTTTGCATGGATTCCCAGGATTGACTGTTTCCAGGTCTGGCACCCGAGATTCCCAGCTGCTGGGCTTCTGTATGCCGCACATCATTTGAAGTCACACGGTAACAGCGGTGCCGTCCGCTTTTTATCTTGAGTTTTGCACCAAAGAGTATATACCATACAGTTGCTAAGGTGGGGTCTGACATGGGATACTCACCACACACGGGGATATGAACGCACACACAAAGTGCGCCACACACTACCACGTGCTTCAACACATATACCACCCTCAGCACACATTTCGCCACATAAAATTCGAAACACAAAAGTCGCCACTCAAAACTCGCCATGCTGTCCCAGCGCTGTTTAAAAGATGGAAAATGAGCTCTGATTGGTTGCTATCAGCAACAGTTTTCTTTGTAGACAGTTGTGGTAACTGAGGCCTATTATTCTTATCATTTCTATGGTGTTATTGTCCTTCTGTAAAGCTGGAAATAACACAATTTATTACTGTGCCAACACAGACCACACTATGACACAGACTGCAGGGGGAGCACAGTATCACACAGGATAGGATTAGATACATGGCTCAGCAGTCAGTATCACACAGGATAGGATTAGATACACAGCACAGCAGTCAGTATCACACAGGATAGTATTAGATACACAGCTCAACAGTCAGTATCACACAGGAGAGGATTAGACACATGGCTCAGCAGTTAGTATCACACAGGATAGGATTAGATACACAGCTCAGCACACAGTACCACACAGAATAGCATTAGATGCACGGCTCAGCAGACAGTATCACACATAATAGGATTAGATACACTGCTCAGCAGTCAGTATAACACAGGATAGGATTAGATGCACGGTTTTTATGTGCAATATAATCATTATAATTTGTTACAACTAACCACAGTTGGTTACTATGCCCAGGCAACGCCGGGCTCTTCAGCTAGTTATCTCTAAAAATGAAAAGGATTTTATGCTGCAAAAAATGCCCACGATACCAGTTTTTTATGCTCTCCTAATAGTACATAAAGGTATTGTCCTCATTGAAAGGATGCCCTATTGTGTCTAGGATTGATTCAATAACAAAACTGCGGCAATTATATAGACAGAGTCCTGCGACAATTTGTCACAGCATTGCCATCTTATATCAGATACCTTGGGCCTACTGTTGAAAGTAGAAGACGTCTCCCAGATTTGTCCGAGAGTTGAACATTAACAATATCATATCAGCCTCAAATTTACCTCAGAGATTGACCCTTGTTCCATTAACTTTCTGGATATCAATATCCAGAAAAATAAGGATGGTGATTGTCACGCAGCCTGTCATGCTGCTCTCACCTGGGGCCGGGACCCGACGTCACCACTTCCAGTGCCGTGGAAGCTCCGGGGATCCCGTCGGGTGCGCACGTGCACCTCTCACACCTAGTTCCTTGGTTGCACAATGTTACTAGTGCGCATGTGCGCTCTTCTCGGCTCTGACTGCAGCCATGTTATCTCTATGGTCCTGGAGGACCTGACCCGGAAGTCCCAACTATCATGCCTTATATCAGCTACCTTTTCCTATGGGAGGTGCCTGATTATTGTTGTGCTTTCTGGCTTGGTTTTTGGTCCTTGCTTGGCTGCGTGCTATATTCAGGCCCTCTGCCTTGCCGTGCTTCCTAGTACATACTCCGTTCCTGTACTTTGCCTTGCCGTGCTTCTTAGCACATGCTCAGTTCCTGCACTCTGCCTTGTGCTCTGTTCCTGCACTCTGCCTTGTGCTCTGTTCCTGCACTCTGCCTTGTGCTCTGTTCCTGCACTCTGCCTTGTGCTCCGTTCCTGCACTCTGCCTTGTGCTCCATTCCTGCACTCTGCCTTGCCGTGTTTCTTAGAACACCCTTGTCTCCTGTACTGTGACTTGTCCTGCTTCTCTGCTCGTGCTCTGCTCTAGTTCTGTATTCCTGTCATGCTTTCCAGCACACCCTCTGTCTTGCCTTGCACTCAGGCGTGCTTCCCAGCACGCGCTCTGTTTAACATTGTACTCTAGCGTGCTCCCTTGCACGCGCCCTGCTTTGCCCGCACCTGGGCATGCTTGCAATTGTGCACCATACGTGCTCCCATGTACTCGCCTTGCACTATCCAGTATCTAGCGCACTCCCGTGTACATGCCCTGTATTGTCCTGAATCCTTTGTACCTCCATACACTCGTCCTGTACTGTCCTGTACCCTGCGTACCCCTGTGTCCACGCTTTGCACACTCCTGTTTTCTGCACACTCCCAGTTGTATCCTGCAGACACACTCATTCGTGTCTCCTGTGAGCCGGCCACCTGGTTCCAGCAGTCGTGTTACCTTACCCCCTTGGGCTTGCCCCTGACACTCCCTGTATAGGGGGTGGTCCTTACTAGGTCAGCTCACCCTGGGTGGGTTGGTGCCATGACCCAGAGTGTCCACTCCAGGAGTCATCACAGTTATCTGGAAACAATGGTCTTTAGGAAACTGACCTCCACCAATAGCTTACTTGATTGGAGTAGTAATCATCCCCTAAGTCTGTGTAAGGGTATCCCTAAGAGACAATACTTTTAGAATCAAAACGAATTGTTCAAAAACATCATCTTTTTATACATGAGCAAGAGAATTGAGAGACATATTTATAAATAGGGGGTATCCCAAAAGGGTTCTTCAGGAGGCATTCCAACAAGCTGAAATGCGTACGAGTCCTGCACCCAACAGAAAGGACTGATAACAAACATCTACGGATAATTGGCAATTTTGATAGTTGTTCTAGGGAGGTTAGTGATATCATCCGAAAACACTGGGGATATTAAGGGCCGATAGTGAGATATGTGAGTTTCTACCTGATTGGCCTGCCATAACATATAGGAAAGGGAGATCAATTGGGGACCAGCTGGTTCACAGCAATTATACACCACCATCCAAGAAAGGTGCATAGTTGGATAGGAGGGAGGTTGGCACCTTCAAATGTGGTGGTTGCTTCTTTTGTAAATTTATTGAAGTTGGCAAATAATTCTGCAGAGTATATCAAAGTAGACATTTTGCCAGCTGCAAAACAGTCAGGGTTATCTATCTCTTCAAATGCTCCTGTCCTCTCAACTATGTGGGAAAAACAAAAAGGGAATTTAGGAGGCGCATTGGGAACCATCTGGTGGACATCTGACATACTAAGAACACACCTATATCAAGACAAGTCAGGGATGTACACCAGGGGGATTTGGGTTCTTTTTCATTTAGTGTCATCCTGGTTATTTCCCCATCTGTTAGGCGGGGCAACTGGAACAAAAAGATTTTACAAAAGGAATTGGCATGGATCCATAGGTTAGACATGGTATTAGCAGTTTAGCTGCTATCTCTAAAGTTCATCCTATGTCTCATTGGACCTGCAGTATTATAACCTCGAGTCATGTGGCAGGGAGAGAAGTGAAGGGAAAGTTGGAGTGATGTGTAATGTGGAACCTTCTGTGGATGCTGTATTGAACCTGGATGTGCTGCGAAGACATGAGAGTAAAGTTTTGCATTTTGAGTTTCAACTGGACTATGTCTGTTATTTTACAAAAGGCCAAAGGTGACCTTAGAGAGCAAAGGAAGAAATCTGATGGCACAGAGAACGGAGAGGCAAGTGAGCTGAAAGTGAAATGTGATTTTTATGTAAAGTGAGGTCAGGGCCCGCAATGCCTGATAAGCTCAGCCATGACTACTGACCTGGCCGACTTTTACACTTGGCGTAGTTGGCAGGATGCTGCTACCTTGCACTGCGGAGGAACCACAAAGAAAGATGAAGATGATGATAATGATGATTTAAGTGTAATGGATGTGACCTGAAAGGAAAGAGCTGAAGATTTTGTAGATGTTACTGAAAGGCCGGATGTGACTGAAACATTGGACTTGTCAAAAACCTTGAATGAGACTGATAGGTGGCCAAGATGGCGGCTCCAAGGATAGCGGATAATGGCGCACAATTGAGGGACAACAACTCTGATCCTTCCCATCGTGGGTGTCCTGATGGAGAATTGGCACGAAAGCTGTCTGGCAGAGTCTGTGGCCTAACCATGGTGCCCGCCCCTGGTGGGTACGTCTAAGAAGAAGAGGAATCTGCCCCTTACAACAGGTTACAAGGAAATGGGTGGACTGGTTGGAAGGAACCCCACCCGTTTTAGGGTGGGGCCCCGAAGAAAACCCTGTGTGCAGCTGCCAGGGTTCAATACGAGATATGGCGCCGGCAGTGATGCACCATTCCTGCACTCATCACTGAAGAGGAATAGGCCGTATAGAATGGAAGTGGAGACAGGAGGAGGAAAGAACCCGTCCCAGATGTAAAGAAGAAGATACTGTTACTGGTTACCTGCCCTCTGCAGAGGAGAGTCACCGGTGGCTGCGAGAGACCGAATCATCAAGTCACTGCGAGCGGGAGCATCAATGCCAGGTGCCAGAGACTGTGTCCGCTCAGAAGTAACCTGTCATGATCCAGCGGGGATCTGACAGTTTAAATGGATAAGTGAACTTTTTTTCCTTTGGCTAGGTGCCAAAGTGATGTGATTGCCCACGGTGGCCATTAGAATTATTACACGTGGTGTCGTTCATTCTAAGTTGCACGGTGGTGGTGAGTGGTATCGCACCTTAGTTTTAGGGTTAATGTGCACGCAATTACAAATCAGGTGTTAGGCTCTATAAAAAGGAGCCAGGTGGGTTCAATCACTGTTGGTGATATTGTGTGTTAGTCATTCACAAGGAAGCCTGGGTGAAAGAAGGAGCTGAACATGAGTCCTGCACAGCCCAGCCAGAGGGGACGAGTGGCAGCTAGGTGGTCTGCAAGAAGGGCTGGCATGGCGTGGTGGAGTCACAGTTTATGGTGTCGGCAGGAAGTGCTTGCATGGCTTGGTGGAGTGGCGACTATGGAGAGAGTTGCACTCAGCATGTGGGACTTGGTTGCTGAGAGCTGGACTCAAGCATGCTTGACTTTTTGGGCAGGAGCTGAACTCATCTTTGGGACTCTGTTACTGGACAGCTGCAACTGGTGGTGGACTCTGCTCCAAGGCTGCACTATGATGAAGGATCCAGTTATGGTGATGGATCCGGGTGGAGGAGAAGATGCACACACGAGGTGGCTCTGTTGCTAGGAGCGTACGCAACAGAGCAAAGCTAAGTGGTGTTTCCCCTGTATTGTCATTTTCCCTCATGTGTGTTTAGTGCAGTGGTGGGATTAGTTTCCGCACTGACCAATTCCCTAGTGAGGATTTAGGTTCTGGGCGAGCTAGAGTTTTTAGGTTCCTGTGCGTCGCCCGGTGCGAAACCGGCATAGGGAACTTTAGGAGTGCAGGGACACTGGCTCAGGGGAGTTCAGGAGGTCTCCACTTCCCTATTCCCTATTGCAGGGCCCACCATTGTTAATGTTTCCCAGGTTTCCCTTATTGTTTAAATTCACCTTACTGGAGGCGGGGTTTCCTGACTTGTATATACGTGTAATGTCTAAATTCGCCAGTTGGAGGCTGTGTATCCAGCTGCACGTGTTTATTATTTAAATTCGCCCCACTGGAGGCGGTGTATCCAGGGTCACGTGCGTCACATGGGTTCGCCTTGCGGTACTCACTGCATCCAGACACGCGTGACCGTGACATTATCACAAACCCTACATTTTTTTTCTGGTGAGCTTTGGCCATGTGGAGACCTGTGAGTAATTGCTGCCGGGCCTCACTGAGGTGAGTGGGGAGCAGCAAGGTGTGTTAGAGCCGCTGCAGCAGCAGTTATCAGGGTCTGGGACCTCTGCTCAGGCAACCAGGAAATCAAAATGGCGGCTTTGGCAAATTGCGGATCTGGCAAAAGCCCCCTAGAGTTGCTGCTGGGGAGCGGGACTTGTTCATGCAGGCGGACGTAACCAGACAGGTGGGTAGAGTTGGTGATCCCCATGGTGCTGTCTGGGGTTCCCCGAGGTGAAGGGGTACGTCCCTGTAGTGAGCAGACTGGTGATAGTTCGTGGGTCCCACGCCAAATCTTCAGTACCACCGAAGAAGCCACCCCCTCCTGGTCGTGTGGAGGAAGGCGACCAGTGAGTGTATTTTTCCTCCATGTCCCTGCGGCTTTGGCAGTGCCCCCTAGAGTCGCTGCTGGGGAGCGGGACTTGTTCATACAGGCGGACGTAACCAGACAGGTGGGTGGAATTGGTGTCCCCATGGTGCAGTCTGGGGTTCCCCAAGGTGAAGGGGTACATCCCTGTAGTGAGCAGACTGGTGTGATAGTCCGCGGGGCTTACGCCAAATCTTCAAATACCACCGAAGAAGCCACCCATCCTGGTCGTGTGGAGGTGACCAGCGAGTGTATGTTTCCTCCATAATCCTGTCCCCTTCTCCTCCAGGTGTGTGCAGCAGGTGCGCTGCGGGGGAGTAAGGACAAATCTCAACCCTCGCCATTAACCAACCCTGGGAGGGTAGACCTCATGGTGAAAGGGTTGGAGGGTGGTGTCCCTTGGTGAATAGCGGGGGTGTGAGTGTGGTGACAGCAGGGGGATGCCTCTGTTGTCATGTCCAGAATGAGTTCACCAAATATATGACAAACAAATGTGTGCAATAAACGTTCAGGTCCGGACCTGTGTGTGAACGAGCATGTATGGGTGGCCACCAAAAAACAGCTTGTGGAAGTGTGTTGTGGAGTCTGATCAGCTCATAGTAAACATACACATACATAAACTCGTTTCTCAGGTCTTCGCTGTGGAGATGAGCGGTGCCTCCAGAACACATATTGCCAATACTAGCGGTGCGCTTGTCATTAACCTGAAGTGTCAGGTAGTGGTGGGGTGAACTCAGGATCTCGGCGTCCCCGCTGTAGGTGTTTCCCTAATGAGGAGTGGTCTTGAGGGTCCAGAGGCCCCTCATTAAGGAGGGGGTACTGTCATGATCCAGCGGGGATCTGACAGTTTAAATGGATAAGTGAACTTTTTTTCCTTTGGCTAGGTGCCAAAGTGATGTGATTGCCCACGGTGGCCATTAGAATTATTACACGTAGTGTCGTTCATTCTAAGTTGCCCGGTGGTGGTGAGTGGTATCACACCTTAGTTTTAGGGTTAATGTGCACGCAATTACAAATCAGGTGTTAGGCTCTATAAAAGGGAGCCAGGTGGGTTCAATCACTGTTGGTGATATTGTGTGTTAGTCATTCACAAGGAAGCCTGGGTGAAAGAAGGAGCTGAACATGAGTCCTGCGCAGCCCAGCCAGAGGGGACGAGTGGCAGCTAGGTGGTCTGCAAGAAGGGCTGGCATGGCGTGGTGGAGTCACAGCTTATGGTGTCGGCAGGAAGTGCTTGCATGGCTTGGTGGAGTGACGACTATGGAGAGAGTTAGACTCAGCATGTGGGACTTGGTTGCTGAGAGCTGGACTCAAGCATGCTTGACTTTTTGGGCAGGAGCTGAACTCATCTTTGGGACTCTGTTACTGGACAGCTGCAACTGGTGGTGGACTCTGCTCCAAGGCTGCACTATGATGAAGGATCCAGTTATGGTGATGGATCCGGGTGGAGGAGAAGATGCACACACGAGGTGGCTCTGTTGCTAGGAGCGTACGCAACAGAGCAAAGCTAAGTGGTGTTTACCCTGTATTGTCATTTTCCCTCATGTGTGTTTAGTGCAGTGGTGGGATTAGTTTCCGCACCGACCAATTCCCTAGTGAGGGTTTAGGTTCAGGGCGAGCTAGGGTTTTTAGGTTCCTGTGCGTCGCCCGGTGCGAAACCGGCATAGGGAACTTTAGGAGTGCAGGGACACTGGCTCAGGGGAGTTCAGGAGGTCTCCACTTCCCTATTCCCTATTGCAGGGCCCACCATTGTTAATGTTTCCCAGGTTTCCCTTATTGTTTAAATTCGCCTTACTGGAGGCGGGGTTTCCAGACTTGTATATATGTGTAATGTCTAAATTCGCCAGTTGAAGGTGGTGTATCCAGCTGCACATGTTTAATATTTAAATTCGCCCCACTGGAGGCGGTGTATCCAGGGTCACATGCGTCACATGGGTTCGCCTTGCGGTACTCGCTGCGTCCAGACACACGTGACCGTGACAGAACCTTTGCCGGGAGAAAGTGCCACATCGGAGCTTCCAACATTATGTGAATTATGTGAAGATTTTCTGAAAAAAACTGATTTTTTTTAAATTTTTTTATTATTTTTACTATTTTTTTCAAAAAGTTTGCACGCATTTTATACTATAGTTAATTTTAGTTATAGTTAGTTATAGTTGTTATAGTAGTAGTAGTTGTTTTAGTTAGTTAGTTAAGCTCAAATTTGTAATTTCTGTGCAGAATTCAATAAGCCCTTGTAACCTTTATAAACACAAAATAAATAAAAAAATTTGAGTTTGTTACGTATTTTTTTTTTGTAATGACCAACCATGTTCACATACAGAACACATGACACATGCACAGAAAATGAACAGGTCAGTAAGACCCTGTTCACACCACCACTTGCTGCTTACTGTTACATATATTTTACAACAGAGTATTTATGCACGTTTGTCATACTGTGTGTTTTTTCTGTGTCTTAGTTCTTGGGTGGTGTGAACAGGGTCTTACTGACCTGTTCATTTTCTGTGCATGTGTCATGTGTTCTGAATCTATTGATTTCTTGCTTATGCAAGCTTTGGGAGATCCCTGCCTCTCTCCTTTGGGACGTGCACATAAAAAGCCGTTTTACCCAGCGAGCCCATACCGGGCAGCACCTTTCTGAACCCTGCTCATGAAGGTATTGTTCACATGTTCAGGTTTTAAATATATTAGATAGGACTGCTCCGAGAAGGGTATACCGTGACGTGGTGAAGTGGCTTAGCGTACATTTTTTTGCAAAAAAAACGTATCAACAAAATACCCTGGTTTTGTTAACATCTTTTACTAGCACTTGCTGCTTACTGTTACATATATTTTACAACAGAGTATTTATGCACGTTTGTCATACTGTGTTTTTTTCTGTGTCCATGTTCACATACAGTATAATAATGCAACAGTTATTCAAAAAAATTTTTTTAAGTAGCTAAAACAGTATTTTAATAGCTCCGGTCAAAAATGACCGGAGCAGTACAAGTGTATAGTGGAAACGAACAGAACAGCAGGGTTAATACCAGGCCACTGAGCCCCATTTGAACATGGACAACTGCATGCTAAGTGCTCTTTGCTTCTCATTATACTCCTGATGAACCTTGGAAAAAGGGGAAATGTGTTGAGTTACAGCTGAGACCTGCAACTAGCTGTAGCCCAGCTTGAAGTTCAATCTCTTGCTATAACCACAAAAGTGTTTGTGGCACAGTTGTAAAGAGGAAGAGCAGGCCGCAAGTACCTGTACCGAACTGGGTTCGGAACCATTGAGGCTGCCTCCCTTGTTGCCTGGGGGAAGGAATGAGGAGCCGGACCATCCTCATGACCCGGGTAGGAGCCGCAGGCTGTTTGGCATGAACCAGCAGCAGCGTGCAGCCAGGTGAGCAGCATCCTCCGTCCTTTGAGTACTGGTGCTGCGACAGGCTGTGTTGGTTGGTCCCCGCCTCCTCCAGCAGGACCGCTGCGAAAAGAAGTGCCGTGCACTCAGTAGCTGCCAGAGACAAGAATTATGTGTGCACAGTGACTGTGAGTACAGCGCACGTGCAGAGGAGAGAAGGCTGAATACTGGATAGACTCTTGCGGTTTTCCCTGCCACTTGCTTCCCGCCTGTTTATGTTTGACTCTGGGAGTGCTGCGGCCTTGCTTGCTTTGGCCGCACGTGCTTATGGACGAGGGGCTCAATGGAAGGTATCAGAGACTGACCGCTGCCGCCAGAAGATGGACCATCGTTTCAAGGACCCCATCTGATGACATCTCCCCGGCTGCTGCCGGTTCCACAACCCCCCTGCGGAATCATCTGCTGCAGAGCAGCATACAGGACACAATAAGTTCCTTCATTGGACTGCTATTGCCTTACATTTGTTATCCCTATTATCCCTCCTTTAACCAATAACCTCCCTGTGAGGAGTGAATACCTTGTTCTATTAAATTATTACATCTTGTTAACCCTTGCTCTGTCTCCCTGTCTCCTGTCTGTCACTGCATCCCGCAACTTGCTAACACTTGGCGTAGTTGGCAGGATGCAGTCCACAAGCACAGAGGTGGCAGACCAAGCGGCCGTGGGGATCCCAAGGACCAGCTTACTGCTAGGGGCCATGCTCTGCATTCTCCCAAAGTTTACAGGGAGCAATTCACTGTTATGGGACTGGTCCGAGTGGGTTAAAAGCATGCTAAGGATGCACCCCATGACCCCTGCTATGCAGGCGGAGATTGCTTTGATGGCCCTAGACGGGGAAGCCAGATGTTCTGTCATGTTCCGGCCCCGACACGAGCGGAAGACTTTCATCAAAGAGTTACAGATCTTGGAGGAGATGTATGGGGACCCCATGGATATCTGTGAATTGCGGATGCGCTTGTTTAACCGTGTCCAAAGGGAGGGGGAGTCTGTGACCCAATACATGAACATGCTGCAGGAGATCCACGCCGAGATCGCTAAGCGGGATGATGTGGGTGTGGGGCCCCCTGATGAAAATTTGAGGGACCAACAAGTGGCAGGCCTCAGGGATGAGCCGCTTAAATAAGCCCTGCGGGAGCGCTTGTGAGTCAATCCGCATATGTCTTTTATAGAAGTTGGGGCATGTACGTGAGCAAGAGCAGGGGATGGCAGCCTTGACGGGGAAGGTCCAGAGCGGGGAGGAACCCATTCCGCTCGCAGCTGAACAGGTTGGGTTGGAGAAATCCAGAAAGAAATCCAGGAAATGCGAGAAGATTGGTCTGGCTTGAGAAGAACCCCCTTGGAGGTGCCAAACTCTTCCGGAAGCAGAACTAACCCTGAGCCCCGTCCGGAAGTGGGGCAATCCTGAACAGTGAGACATCCTATTTGTTTTAGATGAGGGGACACTGGATATTATGCCTGAGTATGCACAAGACAAGGTAGGCCACTGACCCGTCGGCCATTAAACTAGTGGGCTCCGTGGCTGGGGGATGCCGCCAGGAGTCTGAGCTGCCAAGAAGGACAGAAGGAAGTCCCACAAGTTTAGTTTCCCTGTGCCCCCTTGTATGGGCTGAAATGGATGGCTGAGCCGTCCATTGCTTAGTTAATACCGGTTTCCAAGTGACTACCATGCTGGAAACTTATTTCAGATGTCATTTTTCTGGCGCAATGCGGTCTGAATGGGGCCCAGTGATCAAATGGACAGCGGCCAAGAAATTACCCATCCCAGTTGCAGGGGTGGTCTGGATGCAAATTACCATGTGTGACAAAGATGTGGGCCGAAAAGGAGTAGTGTTGTCCGCCGGAAATCCTGGCAATGTGCCTACAGTGGTGCTAGGGATGAATGTGCTAGTCAATGAGTCACCCGATGTTTTTCTCAATCGATGGAGCCCTTGTGGCCTCCAAATAAAGGTGTTCCAGCAACTGATGCGGGTAGCCCAGGATCAAGAAACGTCGAGAGAAGGAAAAGTCCTGGGAAAGGTGGTCATTCCAGCCGCTGCCAAGCTCATTTTAGTGCATGGCCAGACTGTGCTCATGCCGCCTATGCGAGCATGTACACCCCTCGAAGGAGTGGAAGTCCAGATAGAACCCGCCCAACTGCCTTCAGGACTCCTCATTTCTCGGACATTAGCCACCGTCCTCGACGGTAATGTAGTGATGCAATGTGTTAACCTAGGGGAGGATGATCTCACGATCTCACCCAAGAATGAAGTGACCCAAGTGCTGGGTATGCCAGAAGAACTGACATCACCAGAGGCCATTCAGTTAGCAATGAAAAAAGGAGATCCCTGGACTGTGCAAAATCACCATATCCTCAGAACCTTTGTCCGATATAATGAGAGAAGGGCGCCGGATCCTGGAACAGATGCGGGCTGAACTGTCGGGACTCTCATTGCAACTGGTGCATCAAGAGGAAGCTATGCTGTGGTGGTACCAAGATGTCTTTGGCCGTCATGACGATGATTTTGCATGCACCACAGCCATAACTCACAAAATCCCTACAGGAAATGCCGCACCGGTTTGGGAAGCGCTATTGACAGATCCCGCCGCAAATGTACCAGGAGATGAAAGAAATGTTGGCACACATGCTGTAGAGAAGAGTCATACGGGAGAGTCAAAGCCCGTGGGCAGCCCCTATCATTCTAGTTTGCAAAAAGGACAGAATCCTGCATTTTTGTGATGACTACCAGCGACTAAATGCCTGTAGAGCTCGAGACTCTTATTCCCCCTACCAAGAATTGAGGAGTTGTCTGCCCTGGGAAAAGCTAAGTACTTCTCGTCATTAGATCTGGCCAGTGGATATTGGCAAGCACCTATGGCTAAGCAAGATGAAGACGGCATTCATACTGTTTACGCGGTTGTTTGAATTAAACCGGATGCCCTTTGGTCTTACCAACGCACCTGGAATCTTTCAGCGGCTGATGGAGCGGTGTTTAGGAGACCTGAACTTTGAAGCTACCTTCATTTATCTGGATGACATCATTGTTTATGCAGTCTCTTTTGAGGAACATCTCTGGGGGCTGGAGCAAGTGTTGAATCGGCTGCCGAAGCATGGCCTGAAAGTGAAGCCTCAGAAGTGCCACCTTTTCCACAAGCATGCCGGACATGTTGTATCTGCTGAGGGAGTAAGTCCTGCGTGTGAGAAGATAGTGGCAGTACAGGATTGGCCCACTCTGAAAACAGTGAAGGATGTGTGAACCTTTCTGGGGCTTATGGGGTACGTTCAACGGTTTGTGAAAGACTTCACTCGCATTGTCAATCCATTGCTGGAGTAATTGAAAGGAGTGCTGTCTGGTGCGAAGAATCGGACCATCCAGTGGGGAAATAGCCAGGGAGAAGCCTTTTCAAGCCCTGAAGATGGCCCTGACTGAAGCACCCATACTGGTGATATAGAAGAGTTAATGGTTTGCCTTTATATCCCTTTTAATTGCCTTTAAGACTTCAATTGCCTTTTGCCTTTTTATTGCTATGTGTTATTCTTATGTAGACTACTAGTCTCTGTCTTCAAGGAAACTATACTTGTTATCATATGTGTTCTCAACAACGTGTTCTGGGTACATTGTAAACAAGGTACGACCCTGAGGTGATGGTGGGGGCCAAATGAGCTTCATAGAGTCACATATTGCTGTAAATGGTATAAAAACATTCCTTGTATTTCATTACGTCAGATAAAGTGATTTGACCACGGCTTGTGTGTTGAAGTCTCTTTGTCTCCAAGCGCTTGCAACAGAAAGGGCGAAAAACCTGGTAATTCGGAGTCACTGGTGATCTGGCACAGCTGACGCTTGGTCAGAACAAAAGCAGCTACGACAGTTTTTGACACCCAACGGGGACCGTGGAAACCAGCCTATTCGGAATCCGTATGTGGGAGGTTCCTGGGAGGTTGAATATGCAGAATCCAGGCTGCAGCAGGTGAGAACATTTATTCTTACATTGATTCTGCATCTGCAACCTTTCTAAGGATGTCTACATATCTCTGGGTAAGACTGTACAACACGGTTCAAAAGAACCCACATCACCAGTGAATGGTGAGTATGTCTGTATGAGAGTTGAATAATAGAGTAATAAGATAATAATTGTTATCTGTATTATCTGTTAATCTCTTCTGGCAATATACTAATATACTAACTGGTTGTGTACTGGTGTACTGTGTAGCACAAAGTCTGGGATAGACTCTGTGCAGTGGTTATTTTGGATTGGCAGTAAATTTGTATAAGGCTGTGGTTTTTGGTTGCTCTGGTTTTCAATGTTTCTTGTTGTTTAAGAAGTTCGCTTTGGTGTTCTCGGAGTGTCAGTGGACACTGCTGTAGGTTAAAGTGTCAATCAAATCCAAAGTGCAAGATAGTCAGGCTGTGTGAATCCTTGTATATATGTCTATGAGAACCTCTGAATAAGATGAGAGATGAGTAATTGAGTATAAAAAATCCCTGAATGAGCACGTACGAATGAATCATCATCACACATCATTTTTGTGTCAAGAGATTTGTTACCTTTCTAGTTGTGGTGGATTCCCGGACAGATGTGTTATAGATATTTCAAATCTACATCTGAAACTGAATGAATTGAGTAATGATATAGCTCGTGTTATATGTGGCATTACATTGTAAAGTTTCCTGAATGCATTTGGCCAGAAAAAGGGCAAGACTCAGTTAATCTCATTATACAGTTATCTGCTCTTACAGTGAAATCCTGTGATTTTGAGTTTCTTTGTAGAAATTGATTTTGATAAGTCTAAAGAACTACGGAATTCTGTGAAGGACGCTGCATTCTGATGGGAGGGGGGAATGATGCCGCTGCGCAGTTTTTCTTATCCCTTTGCTCTTATCTCTGCTGAGTGTGAGCTGTGTTCAAAATTCTCTGTAATTCTATCCGTAAGGTACGCGCTGAAAGATTTGTGCATTTTAAAGCAACAGTACTTAATTGAAGTGGAATGAAATTTTGTATGTTGGAAGATTGAAAGTAAAATATGGTGCCTAATTTAGAAGGAAATTGTAAGTGATTGTTTGGTCATTAATGTGTTTAGAACCTGCTTCTAGTTGTGTGATTGATTTGTATAGCAAATTGTGGATCAACAAAGGAGGTAGCCGACTGTATGGCTGATAAAGTAGGTCAGAGGCCTATCACACCTGGGCCTTCTTACTTTAGTCAGCGGGTTTTTTTGTTGTGGGTGAGAGGCGAGGGCAAGGAGCCCTCTGGATATACCTTGGCAGGCTCGCTCTGACTTGCTACGTGTGGCCACCCGTAGATATGGTTAGGCACACTAGAGGGGCATTTCAGAAAAAAGGTGAGCTGTCTAAAGTTGAAGTAGCCTTCCCACAACAATCCATGGAGCTGGGCTGGAGGGAAAAAGGCCTATTCCTTCTAGCCAGCTGATCTACCGGGTGAGAGGCAAGGAGCCTTCCCGCTACACCTTGGCAGGCTCGCTCTGACTTGCTACGTGTGGCCGCCCTTAGATATGGTTAGGCACACTAGAAGGGCATTTCAGAATAAAGGTGAGCTGTCGGTAGAAAAAGGTTGAAGCCATGGCAACTTTTTCTGTGTACAGTCGGTGCCCCCAATGGGATCCAAGACAGCTATGCAAATTGTAAAAGACAGAGAAGAAAGGAAGCAGTGAAAACAAGTGGGACCAATATTGAAAAAGGCAAAAATACCAGAGTGTGAATGTTTGGATGTACAAAAAGGCACAGACAAGGGAAGAAAATAGCAAGTGAATAAATGATGCTTGAGAATGTGCAGCAGTATGGAAGGTGTATTATGAATGTTTTGATTGACAAAGTGTAACCAGAGACCCAGTCAAAACAGATGGACTTGTAAACACTGTGATCAGACTCAGACAAACCCAGACTGAATAGCTACTTGTGTGACCTGTGCTACTGACCTAAGCTAATTGCACTAAATACTATCCAGACAAGATCATAAGAAGCTGACATAATAGTGTGGATAGTGGGTAGTGGGGACATTGACCTTTGAGGCGTAAGCTGACAGTAGACATCAGACGACCAACCGCATCAGGACCTAGAAGTGCGACTAGAATAAGAAATATGCAGGTGTATTATCCCTGGCGCCCCTCTGACCAGCTAGCTTTGTTGAAGCAGTTGCCTGACCCTGAGGACCAATCATTCTCATTTTACAGACACATAAAGGAAATACAGCAGACATATAAGTGTACCTGGGCAGACCTAGAGAGGTTGGTGAGTTTAAAGGCAATGACACACTAAGACATATACTTATGACACACACAGATGTGACAAAGAATCAGGCTTGGGGCATGGATGATAAATCTGCACGGTCTGGGGAGACGTACTGTGAGTCACTAAGACAATGGGCTACAGTGGAACAATCAGAGCAGTCCGTACTCCTGACTAACGTGACACAGCAAAGAGGAGAGAGTGTAGAGATGTACTTTGGACGGTTACAGCTGAAATGGGCAGACATGGGGTACATTTGCATAAACCCACTTGATGTTAGAATACTGGTGAATGCATTCATTGACGGTATGAACAAAGACTTACGAGACGCAGTACAGACAGCCAGACCTGAATGGAGATATGTAGATCCAAAAGACCTCCCTAAGGTAGCTAAAGAAGCTGAGCAAACAAGGACAATAAGATGACCTGTCATGTATGCTAGAGCACAAGGAAAACAGTGGAGACGTAGTAAGGGACCTAAGGACATAGAAACAGTGAGGTGCTGGAATTGTGGTACTTACAAAACTTATTGTTAGTGACAATACCCCTGTGAATTTACTGGGAGCAGATGTGCTGAGTGCGATCCAGGCCATCATACAGTACTCTCCTGAGGGTATTACCGTCACAAGTCCCCTCTCAGATAAACATTTGTGTAAGATTGTGGCAATGGTGCATATGACAAAAGCGGTGAAACTAACACCTGACACCAAAATGCCTGAGGATGAAGAAATGGGACAGGTGCCAGACACTGTTTGGGCAAGGGGGGAAAAATGATGTGGGTCGGTTGTCCATTCCCCCTGTCATGATTAAATTGAAAAAAAAAAAAAGGAACCACTCCTCCTTGTTTTAAGCAATACCCCTTGAGCCTAGCCAAATTAATTGCCCCGAGCAGAGATATTAGAGAGTATATTAAGGCAGGGGTTCTGGTGCAAAGAAACCCCCCCTGGACTGCAAAGATCTTCCCCCTGCGACACCACTTTGTATCCCATTAGGAAAAAAAGGACTCAAGGGTTTGCTGACACTTACAGAAAGGTTCATGACTTAAGGGCTATTAATGATGATACAGTGAGTGTGACCTCAATCGTCCCTAACACACACACAATACTGTCACAGATCCTAGTAATGTCAAAATGTTTCACAGTCATTGATTTAGCAGGTGAATTTTTCTCTGTACCCCTGCACCCTGACTGTCAGTATCTTTTTCCTTTACTCATAAAGGTGAACAATATTGTTGGGCAGTCCTCCCACAAAGGGGGAAAGAAATCTCCTGCCATCTATTCAGCAGCAATGGCAGGGATCCTTGAGTAGTGGCCATCACCTCATCCGCTGATTGTACTATTACAGTACATGGATGACCTTGTGCTGTTCTGCCTGGACCAGAGGTCCTGCAGGGAAGCTACGGTTTCCTTGCTATGTTTTTTTTTCAGGAAAGGGTTGCAAGGTCTCACGTGACAAATTACAGTATTACAAACAAAAGGTGACATTTGTTGGGACATTGTATTGCCGAAGGTACCAGATACCTGACAGGAAACAGGCAATTCAAAATCTCCCACTACCCAGGTCACATCAGCATCTACGAACTTTCCTAGGTTTAGTGACCTACAGTAGGCCTTGGATAAGATCTGCTTCACCAATGATGCAACCACTTTATGACTGCTTGTCATCAGACCCGGGATCCCACACAAAATTGATTGTGTCTGTGCGGTAGGAGCATCTGCACGACTATTAGGAATGGCATGTGAGATCACACTGACGTTTCTTTTGACAATCTATTCCCCACATGACATCCATGCCATACTCGTACAAGTTCAACCAAAACATCTGTCTATGGCCAGACAGCTCCGACTTGAGTGTGCTCTACTAATTCCTGAGTATGTCACCCTCAAAAAATGTAACGTTCTGAATCCAGCCACCCTCCTGCCTGTGGATTCAGAAAAGGGGGAATTGGTGACCGTATTAGCGAGTGAGGAAGGATACTTTGACATGACGCATGAACATGTCTGCATAGAACTGATGAGTCAGGAGACAGTTGGGTTTGCACATGTTCATGAAAAACCTGTTCCTAATGCAGACTTTGAGTTTCTTTTTTGTAGATGGCTCCAGATACCACCAGGATGGACGATTCTACACTGGATATGCAGTAGTATCCTCACATGAGGTAATCCGAGCGGAACCACTCTCTCCTCACATGTCGGCGCAGGAGGCAAAGTTGAAGGCACTCACTGAGGCGTGTAGAGCCGCTGCAGGTAAAGTCGCTAATATTTTCACAGATTCGAAGCCCATTAAAAATGCAGAGCTGGTGAAACAATTGATGGAGGCATTGATGTTTCCAGTCCAGGTTGGCATTGTCAAGGTAAAAGCACACACAAAGGTGACTCGGTGGAGGTAGAGGGCAACAGAAGGGCGAACGAGGCTGCTAAAGTAGCACAAGGCGGCCTAGAGAGAGCAGTGGACGGTGGCGGGGAGTCAGCGTATTCCAGCCACATTGGGTCTAGATGTCCTGAAATCCCTCCGGCAAAAGGCTGCCCAAACAGAGAAGGTACATCGGGGAGACTGGGAGCTGAGCTGAACTCCAATGGAGTATGGGAGAATAAGGATAAATTGTGCCCACCAAAGTCCCTGTTCCCAATCATGGCGCAAGCAGCACATGGCCCCACTCACACCTCAAAAAGTCACATGTGTGCCATGGTAGATGCCTTCTGGATCGCTCCTGGTTTCAGTTTCGCAGCCGCGAAACTTGTACAATCATGCCTCAATTGTGCACAGCACAACCCAGGTAAAACAGTAAAAGTCCCTAAGAAAGCGACACCTAGGCCTCTCTACCCGTTTCAGAGACAGCAGATTGACGACATACAGCTACCAAGGTAGGAGTGTATGCAAATATCCTAGTATGTGTAGATCTCTTCTCTGATTGGCCGGAAGCCCATCCGGTAAAATGTGCAAATGCTAAAATGACTACAGACAAACTGATGAAAGAACTGATCTGCAGGTATAGTGTCCCAGAAGCCACAGAAACAGATAGGGGTACACACTTCACGGGAGAAATAATGAGGGAAGTCATGCAGGCCCCGGGTGTACAGCAAACATTTCATACATCATATAGGCCACAAAGTAGTGGGAAAGTGGAAAGACTAAATGGGACACTTAAACTGAAAATTCAAAAGGCCATGGCAGAAACAGGAAAGAGCTGGGTAGAGTGCTAGCCTCTTGCACTCTTTTCAGTCAGACACACTCCAAATAGAAAGACAGGCTTGTCTCCCTTTGAAGTCCTGTTTGGTAGTGCACCAAAGACTGGTCTGTACTTCCCACAGGTGCTACAAATGCAACACGGTGCTATGACAGCCTATGTCCAGGCCTTGCAGGAAAGACTTAATGTGGTGCATAAACATGTGTTCTCATACATTCCAGATCCTAATGCCAGTGCAGATGTGTATCAGCTGAATCCAGGTGATTGGGTGGTTATACGCAGACACGTGAGAAGGAGCCTGGACCCACGATTTGACGGCCCCTTCCAAGTCCAGCTGACCACATCCACCTCAGTAAAGCTTGAGGGAAAGCCCACCTGGATCCATGCCAGTCACTACAAGAAGGTCCTTTCAACAGCAGAATGACTGTTCTCCTAATCACCTTGCTGGCAGTGACAGGATTACTGCACTCTACAGAGACACAGGACAAACTCTTAAATGCTGATTGGGACAGCAAACTTATTCAGCATCATGCTCTTCTTATAAAGGACATGGAAGGACAGAAACCGAAGGACTGTTGGATCTGTACACACAGCCCTGTATCTGCGAACACTATGCCGTACTTAGCCTTACCTCTGGAGCCATGGGAGGTATTAACCGCACACTGGATACATGAGACTTTGACTCAATCTAGGTGTGCCCCATGATATATCTGCCTCATTGACTATAGTCGAATGGGCCGCTAATTCCCGGTTTCCGTTTAATATAACGCGGCCTAAAGGTACAAATGTGGTGGCGGGAATATGACTCAGATGTTGGAAATATGGTCGCCAGGAGGAGAACTGAGATCCCTCACTCAGACCCTATTCCTAGTGATGGACTGTAGTTCAGTCTTCAACACACTGGAGCAGACACCTGTGGTGAGGACAATAATTGCTTCCGCATATACACTCACGATCAAACACAGGTTAATGATACGGTGTACCAAGATGGTGTTGAAGGCTGTAAATCATCTACGGGTAAAATAATAAGGAAAGAAAGGGGTAAATGTACATCTGGTATAAGTGGAAAACAAATGAATAATACTTGGTGTGCCCATAAGCCTACAGTATGTCAGAACTTTTGAGTTTATACCAATGTATACAGACCCCTGGTCACGTTTGTGTTCTCCCTGACGGAGTACTCTTGGTTTGCGGACATCGTGCCTACAGGTGGGTGAGCCCAGACATAAGAGGGGTTTGCACTCTTGCTAAACTGACACCAGCCACTTTCATAGTTCCTCATAGTAAAATAGACACTGAAGCAGTTCCAATTCATACCTTGTATCGAAGGGCTGCAGACAATAAGCCAAATGGTAGGCCGCATCTAGTAGAAATGGGGATACCAAATAAAACATTCCGTAGTATGCTAATATACCCCTTCATAACACAACTGTGGGATAAATTAGTGGAAGCTACCGACTACCTGGACGATCAGATTTTCCAGATTCTTGAAGTTCTTAATGAAACTAATACAATACAGAGACAATTAATCGTAGTTACTAACCAACATACTATAGTACTAGATTACCTGATAACAAAAGAAGGAGGAATGTGTCAAATAATTGGTCCCACCTGTTGTAATTATATCGACCCTGCTGGCAATCTCCAGATCAGGGCCGGTAGGGACAAAATAGGTGAACTTAGAGACCAATGGTTAAAGCAGCACAGTGCAAACAGAGACTCCTGGTGGGGTAACACATTCTCTTTCCTAAATCAAGCAAATTGGTTTAATAGCTTAGCAGGATGGATTTTTTTTTTGGCATTGTACAGACTTGTATGCAAATTTTGTTGTTTTGCTTATTATTGTATGTAGCCGTAAAAGCGCTAATATATGTATTACTTAAGCTACTGAATAATGTATGTGTGAAAAAAGAATTTAAGGCTGAACCTTCTGTAGTGTATCATAGGCCCCAGGTGGCCATTGCTGATGGGGAAAGTGAGTGTCCACACTGAGGGTGGATGGGCGAAGCAGGTAGGAAGCCCCCTTATGGGTACTAGACTCATGAGACAGTAGCTCCTTTGTGGACATCAGCTGACCCTGTGGCAAAGGTTATACCATTTACAAAAGGGGGAAATTGATATAGAAGAGTTAATGGTTTGCCTTTATATCCCTTTAATTGCCTTTAAGACTTCAATTGCCTTTTGCCTTTTTATTGCTATGTGTTATTCTTATGTAGACTACTAGTCTCTGTCTTCAAGGAAACTATACTTGTTATCATATGTGTTCTCAACAACGTGTTCTGGGTACATTGTAAACAAGGTACAACCCTGAGGTGATGGTGGGGGCCAAATGAGCTTCATAGAGTCACATATTGCTGTAAATGGTATAAAAACATTCCTTGTATTTCATTACGTCAGATAAAGTGATTTGACCACGGCTTGTGTGTTGAAGTCTCTTTGTCTCCAAGCGCTTGCAACAGAAAGGGCGAAAAACCTGGAAATTCGGACTCACTGGTGATCTGGCACAGCTGACGCTTGGTCAGAACAAAAGCAGCTACGACACTGGCCTATGCAGACTCCTCTCAACCTTTTATCCTTCACACCAATGGAAGTCTCCACTGATTAGGGGCTGTATTGTCCCACGTACAGGATGGAAAGGAACGAGTGATTGCCTATGCATGCCGATCTCTCCACGACTCAGAACGAAACCCAGACAACTATAGTTCCTTTAAGCTGGAGTTACTGGTGTTAGTGTGGGCAATGACCGAGAAGTTTGCCGAGTTCCTGTCAGGATCCGAAGTCTTGGTACGCACTGACAATAATCCTCTAGCCCACCTAGAAAATGTGAAACTGGGGGGCCTTGGAGCATGGCAAAATATCGATACAAAATTGCATACAGAAAAGGAGCTGAGAATACACATGCTGACGTCCTGTCCAGAGTGACTCACAAGCAACCTGGCTGGTACCAAGATGAAGAGATCGAGACAGAAGAGATCCCTGGGTTCCAGAATCTTGCCAGGACATTGGCGACAAAGCGGTAACAGGTCAAAAAGGCTTCGGGAAAACACCTGTTGGGACAACCTCGAGATGACTGGGTGCGGTTTCAGCAGGAAGACAGGGAACTCGCTCAGTTGAGACAATGGGTGGTCCTAAAGCAACTCCAAAACCAGAGTAAACGAGATGCCCTGTCCTCGGTGATGCTGCAGATTCTCCAACAATGGGAGAGGCTTCAACTGGAAGATGGTTTTCTGTATCGGAAGGTGCAGTTGGTATGAGAATTGGGCATCACCTGGCAAATGGTGGTCCCCGAAAAAGTGGTCAATGAGATGGCCATGGAAGCTCATGTAAGAGGCGCTCACTTTGGTCAGGAGAAGACGTTTCAGTGGTTGCAGAAGTTTGGTCTATCATCCCAGATTGAAGACTGCAATGGAAGAGGCCTGTCGACAATGTCATAGCTGTGAATTGGCTAAACCTCCAGAACAGAGAGCTCCTACGCAGACTATTGTGATCTCTGTTCCCTTGGAATTTCTAATGATCAATTACTTGACCGTGGGTCCTGCTCATCTCAGATATGAACATTGTCTTGTGATGACCGATCATGTCACTAAGTTGGCTGTGGTGACTGCGACCTGGGATCAGACGGCTGAGTCAGCTGCACAGGCCATCTGTCGAGATTTAATCCGGGTGTATGGATGCCCGAAAAGGATCCATTCTAATCAGGGTGCCTGCTTTCAGGGTCGAGTGTTGGAAGAACTTCACCGCCAGTATCGGATTGAAAAGTACAGGATGACACCTTACCATCTGCAGGGGAATGGAGCCTGTGAACGCTTCAACCGGACGTTGATTCAGATGTTGGAAACGTTGGAGGAAGACAGAAAAGTCCATTGGCCCGAGTATATAGCTAAGTTGGTCTGGGTGTACATCAACCAAAAGCACAGTACAACCGATACACGCAATACACCCTGCTGTTCGGCCGAAAAGGATGAGAGATTACCGTGCTGGAGTTGGACCCAGAGGAGGACTACCCACAGTCGGAGGTGTCCACCTGGGTCCGTGAACATCGACATCGATGGCAGACTCTGCATCGAATCATAAATGCAAAGAGTGGTATTAAATGGCTGCACATCCAGTTGGAAGAATGTCTCAAGTGGGGTACCACAGGGTTTTGTCCTGGGCCCTGTATTGTTCAACATATTTATCAATGATTTATATGAAGGAATTGAGGGTACACTGATTAAATTTGCTGATGACACAAAGCTAGGAGGGATAGCTAATACTACTGGGGCGAGAGACAGGATTCAAAAAGATATAAATAAACTGGAGCAGTGCTCAGAAACTAACAGAATGGTTTTTAACAGGGAAAAATGCAAAGTACTACATCTGGGCAATAAAAATGAAAAAAGCATATACAGAATGGGAGGAATAGGGCTATGCAACAGCCCATGTGAAAAAGACTTAGGTATACTAATAGATAAACAGGAGTCAACAGTGTAATGCAGCAATAAAAAAGGCAAATGCAATTCTGGGATGTACAGTCTAGATCATGTGAAGTTGTTATTGCCCTCTACTCCTCTTTGGTCAGACCTCATCTGGAATACTGTGTCCAGTTTTGGGCACCACATTTTAAAAAAGACATCAACAAACTGGAGCAAGTTTAGAAAAGAGCGACCAAAATGGTGACCGGTCTGAAAACCATGTCCAAGAGGAACGGTCCAGGATTTGGGAATGTTTAGCTTGCAAAAAAGAAGACTGAGAGGAGACTTAATAGCTGTTTACAAATATCTCAAGGGTTGTCACATTGTAGAAGGATCATCTTTATTCTCATTTGCACAAGGCAAGATTAGAAGCAATGGGATGAAACTGAATGGGAGGAGACACAGATTAGATATTAGAAAAAACTTTTTGACAGTTGGGTGATCAATTAGTGGAACAGGCTGCCAGAGTTGGTGAGTTCTCCTTACTAGAGTTGAGCGAAACGGGTCGAAAAATTTCAAAAGTCGCCGACTTTTGTCAAAGTCTGGTTTCATGAAACGAAACCCGACCCTAGGATGAGGTCGGCCACGAGGTCGGCGACTTACGCGCCAAAGTCGCGTTTCAAAAGTTTGTTTTGCGCTCTTTTTCAGCCAATCAGGATCCACGGACACTGTGGGCAACGTGATGACATAGGCAGGGGTCACCACCATCTTTCAGAAGGGCATGCAAGTGATTGGCTTGCTTTGGTGGGCGTCACAGGGGGTATAAAAGGGCGTGCACGCCGACCGCCATCTTACTTCTGCCGATCTCAGTATAGGGAGAGGTTGCTGCTGATTCTGTAGGGAGAGCGTTAGGCAGGGAAGAAGACAAAAAAACTGCTTCTGCTGCTAGCGATTTGGCCTGCACAACACACCAGTCACTGTGTGTGCAGTGCAAGGGGAGGCTATATAGTGGTGTATCAGTGGTGTTGGTTGTTCCTGACAGGCTGGCATTGCTGTTTACCCACTGCTCCGCAAACTGCTTTTTTAAAAGCAATCCAATCTCCCTTATCCTCTAGTCACTTTTGTCACAGCTGTGCCATCGAGCCTGTGACATAGCGCTCAGATATCAGTGGGCCTCACACAATCCAAAAGTGTCCAGTGTCCAAAAGTGTGTGCAGAGATTCAAAATCTCCCTTATCCTCTAGTCACTTTGGTCACAGCTGTGCCATCGAGCCTGTCACATAGCGCTCAGATATTCATTGGGCCTCACACAAACCAAAAGTGTCCAGTGTCCAAAAGTGTGTGCAGAGATTCAAAATCTCCCTTATCCTCTAGTCACTTTGGTCACAGCTGTGCCATCGAGCCTGTCACATAGCGCTCAGATATTCATTGGGCCTCACACAATCCAAAAGTGTCCAGTGTCCAAAAGTGTGTGCAGAGATTCAAAATCTCCCTTATCCTCTAGTCACTTTGGTCACAGCTGTGCCATCGAGCCTGTCACATAGCGTTCAGATATTCATTGGGCCTCACACAATCCAAAAGTGTCCAGTGTCCAAAAGTGTGTGCAGAGATTCAAAATCTCCCTTATCCTCTAGTCACTTTGGTCACAGCTGTGCCATCGAGCCTGTCACATAGCGCTCAGATATTCATTGGGCCTCACACAATCCAAAAGTGTCCAGTGTCCAAAAGTGTGTGCAGAGATTCAAAATCTCCCTTATACTCTAGTCACTTTGGTCACAGCTGTGCCATCGAGCCTGTGACATAACGCTCAGATATCAGTGGGCCTCACACAATCCAAAAGTGTCCAGTGTCCAAAAGTGTGTGCAGAGATTCAAAATCTCCCTTATCCTCTAGTCACTTTGGTCACAGCTGTGCCATCGAGCCTGTGACATAGCGCTCAGATATCAGTGGGCCTCACACAATCCAAAAGTGTCCAGTGTCCAAAAGTGTGTGCAGAGATTCAAAATCTCCCTTATCCTCTAGTCACTTTTGTCACAGCTGTGCCATCGAGCCTGTCACATAGCGCTCAGATATTCATTGGGCCTCACACAATCCAAAAGTGTCCAGTGTCCAAAAGTGTGTGCAGAGATTCAAAATCTCCCTTATCCTCTAGTCACTTTGGTCACAGCTGTGCCATCGAGCCTGTCACATAGCGCTCAGATATTCATTGGGCCTCACACAATCCAAAAGTGTCCAGTGTCCACAAGTGTCTGCAGAAATTCAAAATCTCCCCTGTCCTATAGACACCTTGTACCTTGTTTTACATTACTATATAGTTTGTTGGATTTTGTCTACATTTCTACCAAAAATGAGGAAGGCTGGTGGAAGAGGCCGTGGAATTGGGCGGGGGTTGGCAGCTGGTAATGATGGTGTTGGTGGTGGATCTGATGGTAGTGGCAAGAGCAAAATAGGACCGAATGCAGGAGGTGTTGAGCCTGCGTCATCGTCTGGCTACATAAGGCCTCGAACGCTTAGTTTTCTAGGAGTTGGCAAACCGCTTTTAAAGCCAGAGCATCAGGAAAAAGTTTTGTCTTACATTGCTGACTCAGCCTCCAGCTCTATCGCCTCCTCTTCTTCAGTTGTAAAAAGTAAAAGCACTGAGTCGTCATTGGAGGCTCATGTTCATGAACCACACCTTTCCTTGTGTCCTTCACCCCAACCAAGATTGAAGGATGACGCAGGCCATACTACTGATTACTCCATGGAGCTGTTTTCACATACCATGCCTGGATTATCAAGTCAAATGGTGAATTACCCAGGCCAAGATGAATCTGACATGGAGTGCACTGATGCACAGCCGCTGATGGATGATTCTGCTGGTACATTCACTCAGAGTACTACATTGTCCTCGCAGTGTACAGAGCCAGATTCTGACCCTGATGAGACTCAGGTGCCCCTTCCCGCACACTATACCACCATACACGGTGACACAGAGGAAGGTGCACATGACATAGAAGAGGAGGTGATGGATGACCCAGTTGTTGACCCAGATTGGCATCCATTGGGGGAAGAGGGTGCTGCTTCCAATAGCTCAGATGAGGAGCATCCACAGCAGACATCGACATCGCAACAGCTGTTATCTGGCAGGCCCGGAGCACTCCAAAGACAGGTTCCGAACATCAAAAGAGTTGCTGGACAGCTTGTCCAGAGGGTCAAAAGATCACAGCATGCTAGGCCGCAAAATGTCTGCCAAAGTAGGAAGAGTGCAGTGTGGCACTTTTTTGAACAAAATCCTCATGATCAGGCCAAGGTTATCTGTAAGAAGTGCGCAAAGACCTTTAGCCGAGGGAAAAATCTGAAAAATTTGAATACCAGTTGCATGCTTAGACATTTAACCAGCATGCACTTGCAAGCGTGGACACAACACCAAACCTCAAGTGCCACATGTGCAACTGATCACAACGAAGGTAGTCAGCAACGCTACATTGTTTCCCCCACTGTAAGCCCACCGGTTAGCACAGCAGCAAATGTTGAGGTGTCGTTGCAAGGCCACAGCAGTCAGGGAATCCCACTGTTATATCAACGAAAGACTGATTCTAGGCCATCAGAAAGAACACCAACTCCATCACCATCATCAACCCTCTCTCAGTCCGCCCTGTCCACCGCTACTTCCACCATATGCAGCTCTCAAGTCCAGCTCACCCTCCCAGACACTATGAGTAGGTCAAGAAAGTACTCAGTCTCTCATCCGCATACACTGGGTTTGAACGCCCACATTGCCAAACTAATCTCGTTTGAGATGATGCCCTTTCGGTTGGTGGAAAGCACAGCTTTCCGCGAACTCATGGCCTATGCAGTACCACGCTATGACCTACCCAGTCGCCACTTCTTCTCTCGCAAAGCCATCCCAGCCCTCCACCATCATGTGAAAGACCGCATTGTCCATGCACTCAAGCAGTCAGTGAGTGGAAAGGTGCACCTCACAACTGATGCATGGTCCAGTCGGCATGGCCAGGGCCGTTACGTGTCCATCACTGCGCACTGGGTTAATGTGGTGGATGCAGGGTCCACAGGGGACAGCGGTGGTGGGACAGTGCTGCCTAGCCCACGGTATAGGAAACAGTTGGCTGTAGGCGTTCGACCCTCCTCCTCCTCCTCCTCCTCCTCCAGAAGCGAAAGCTCGTCCACAGAGCGCAGTCGTACGAGCACTCCATCTGCAGCTGCCACTGTTGCACACAATGTGTCCCCCTATCGAGCAGCTAGTGGAAAGCGTCAGCAGGCTGTGTTGCAGATGATGAGTTTGGGCAACAGACACACCGCCGAGGTGCTGGCCGAGTACTTGAAGCGACAAACTGAGTCATGGCTGGGCAGTGTACATCTTGAGGCAGGCAAGGTAGTTAGTGATAACGGCCGTAATTTTGTGGCAGCCATAGCCCTTTCAAAACTCAGCCACATACCTTGCTTGGCTCACACCTTGAACCTGGTGGTGCAGTGCTTCCTCAAAAATTATCCGGAGTTAACAGCCCTGCTCCAGAAGGTGCGAAGACTGTGCGCGCACATCCGCCGGTCGCCTGTACACTCCGTTCGTATGCAGAAGCTGCAGCGATTGCTCCACCTTCCCAACCACCGCCTCATTATCGACATTGCAACAAGGTGGAACTCCACCCTGCACATGGTGGAGCGGCTGTGCGAGCAGAGGCAGGCCATAATGCATTTGTGGGAGGATACACGGCCAGGCACTTTGAGAGCAGACATGGAGTTGACAGGTGTACAGTGGTCGAAGCTGAAAGACCTCTGTAAAGTCCTTCAGTGTTTTGCGGAATGCACACGGCTGGTAAGCGCAGACGACGCCATCCTAAGCATGAGCATCCCACTTATGCGTCTGCTCATGCAAACTTTGAAGCACCTTAAGGAGCAGGCGTCTGCAGCCAATGTTGATGAGGAGGAAGAGGAGGAGGGAATCCTTGATGACATTCAGCCATTGTCTGCTTAGGGACCTCTCCTGGACGAGGTGGAGGAAGAAGAGGAGGAGGAGGATGATGATGGGGATGATTACTTAGGGGAGGAGGATGCATCTCGTGGGGCAAGTGAAAATGTTGGCGTGGCAAGGTCTGGTACAGGGTTTGTGTGTGACTGGAGGGATGTGGATTTGCCAGAAAGTGCTCCTCCACCCAGCACTCGCAGTGCATCATTGACACCGGGAACATTGGCCCATATGTCAGATTATGCCTTGCAGATCCTAAAAAGGGACCCCCGCATTGCCAAAATGATGAACGATGACGACTACTGGTTGGCCAGCATCCTGGATCCACGCTATAAAGGCAAATTACAAAACATCATGCCACAGGAGAACCTTGACCTAATATTGGCTAATAAACAAGCAACTCTGGTAAATCGGTTGCTTGAGGCATTCCCAGCACACAGCAGCGGTGATGGTTCTCACACGAGCCGTACGGGCCGGGGGCAGCTTGGCAGAGGTGTTCGTGGTGCACACAGCAGAAGTGGCATTGGAGACAGGGGTTTCATGACAATGTTGTGGACTGATTTTTCAAATACCGCTCACACAACTGGTAATACTGCATCTATGGAAAGTGACAGGAGACAGCAGTTGTCAACTATGGTTACAAACTACTTTTCCTCACATATCGATGTTCTCCCACACAGGTCATTCCCCTTTGACTATTGGGCCGCTAAACTGGACACCTGGCCTGAATTGGCCCAATATGCCTTACAGGAGCTCGCTTGCCCAGCTGCAAGTGTGCTATCGGAAAGAGTCTTCAGTGCAGCTGGATCAATCCTGACAGAAAAAAGGACCCGTCTGTCAACCCAAAATGTGGATGATCTAACCTTCATTAAAATGAACCATGCATGGGTTTCCAAGGATTTTGTCCCACCTTCCCTTGATGACACATAGGGTGACAGAAAAATGGCTTGCTTTGGTCCACCTCTTCCTGGGACTTCACCTATTTCGCCTTTTGCATCAGCTGAATGTCCAACATCAACATATGCCACTTTCTAAAACTCCCTAACTGTGCTGCCTCCCCCCCATGGCCGGGGTCACCACCTAGCGCACGACACCGTGCGAGTGCCGTTGCCCTGGACAGGTGGGTAGGCCGACTCTTGGGCGCGGGCACTGGCACAGGGTCCCTCATAGTGCAATCAAGTGTCTCTGACGGTGGTGGTGCACACCCGCCGTCAGACACACCGCTGTACTATGAGGGGCCCAGTGCCAGTACCGACACCCACGAGTGGGCCCCCCTTGCTTGGGCAGGGCCCCAGCATTTGCAATCTTTACCTCTCCCTGCTCCTCCGCTGTGTAATCTGGGCCGTCAAATCCATACTGTGCCTGACACCGTCTGAGCCTGCCTCCTGATGTATAGACATATATTTTGAATGTGTACGCTATCCATACATGTTATCCTGGGAAACGGTACCCTTTCTAACCTTTGTGCAATCACGTGCAATCCATACTGGGCCTAACACTGTCTGAGCCTGCCTCCTGAGACATATATTTTGAATGTGTACGCTATCCATACATGTTATCTGGGGATACGGTACCCTTTCTAACCTTTGTGCAATCACGTGCAATCCATACTGGGCCTAACACCGTCTGAGCCTGCCTCCTGATGTATAGACATATATTTTGAATGTGTACGCTATCCATACATGTTATCCGGGGATACGGTACCCTTTCTAACCTTTGTGCAATCACGTGCAATCCATACTGGGCCTAACACTGTCTGAGCCTGCCTCCTGAGACATATATTTTGAATGTGTACGCTATCCATACATGTTATCTGGGGATACGGTACCCTTTCTAACCTTTGTGCAATCACGTGCAATCCATACTGGGCCTAACACCGTCTGAGCCTGCCTCCTGAGACATATATTTTGAATGTGTACGCTATCCATACATGTTATCCGGGGAAACGGTACCCTTTCTAACCTTTGTGCAATCACGTGCAATCCATACTGGGCCTAACACCGTCTGAGCCTGCCTCCTGAGACATATATTTTGAATGTGTACGCTATCCATACATGTTATCCGGGGATACGGTACCCTTTCTAACCTTTATCACGTGCAATCCATACTGGGCCTAACACCGTCTGAGCCTGCCTCCTGAGACATATATTTTGAATGTGTACGCTATCCATACATGTTATCCGGGGAAATGGTACCCTTTCTAACCTTTGTGCAATCACGTGCAATCCATACTGGGCCTAACACCGTCTGAGCCTGCCTCCTGAGACATATATTTTGAATGTGTACGCTATCCATACATGTTATCTGGGGATACGGTACCCTTTCTAACCTTTGTGCAATCACGTGCAATCCATACTGGGCCTAACACCATCTGAGCCTGCCTCCTGATGTATAGACATATATTTTGAATGTGTACGCTATCCATACATGTTATCCGGGGATACGGTACCCTTTCTAACCTTTGTGCAATCACGTGCAATCCATACTGGGCCTAACACCGTCTGAGCCTGCCTCCTGAGACATATATTTTGAATGTGTACGCTATCCATACATGTTATCCGGGGATACGGTACCCTTTCTAACCTTTGTGCAATCACGTGCAATCCATACTGGGCCTAACACCGTCTGAGCCTGCCTCCTGATGTATAGACATATATTTTGAATGTGTACGCTATCCATACATGTTATCTGGGGATACAGTACCCTTTCTAACCTTTGTGCAATCACGTGCAATCCATACTGGGCCTAACACCGTCTGAGCCTGCCTCCTGATGTATAGACATATATTTTGAATGTGTACGCTATCCATACATGTTATCTGGGGATACGGTACCCTTTCTCACCTTTGTGCAATCACGTGTAATCCATACTGGGCGTGAGAACGGCTGGCGAGCTGTTAAGCAAGCTACAGCACCTGTGGTTTGCACACGTAAGTTTTTCATTTTTTCAGGAATGACGGTTAGGCCTAATTCCGGAACTGCGGTTGACCTGCACTTACTGGGAAATCATTGTTCGCGGGTAATAATTGTAATCAGTGATCCCCATCACTAACGTTGTTCAGCGGGTTATCTGCACCTGTAAGCGACTAACGCTGGCCTTTTCAGTGTAGCGCACATGCAGCCACGGACATGTAAGGGCATGACACACCAGTTATTGGCCAATCTCATGTGCCAGAGCCTCACGTGTCCCTCTAGTAAGCTGGACTCGGACCGCGGGGCATGACGGAGTCTCGTTCGTTAACGGAATTAAGCTTGCAATGTGTGCATCTGTTCTGTAGCTGGCATGGTTGAGGTTTCCCAGGTGGAGTCGAATTTAACCGTAGGCTCCACTCCTGGTGGTGCCCTTCTGGACATTCCTTTAAGGTTCAGTTTTGCAACCATACTGCCCACGTAAAACAAACACTTTGCCTTCATGAACTCTGTTTGGAGGGTCATGACTCGTGGGAATAACGCCGCCCAATCAGTTAACCTGCTAGAGAGATCCTTCGTTGCTCCCAAGCATGACATCACACTCCCTAGGAAGAAGGTAATGCCACTGTGGCGACCGTACTCCTGGGGGCGACACAAGTGCACTGATGCCCAGCCACTGCTCGATGAATCTGCTGGTACATTGACCCAGACCACTACATTCCCCTCGCACGCTACACGACCTGAATCTGACCCTGATGAAACTCAGGTTACCCTTCCAATATACAGTTCCATCTTACACGGTGACAAAGAGGAAGCTGCAGATGAAAGTGCAGGTTCCGCCCACCCACCATCAGACACACCACCGTACTATCAGGGGCCCTGTGCCAGAGCCGTCGCCAACGAGTGGGCCCCCCCTGCTTGCCCAGGATCACAGCACTTGCAAAGTTGAAATACTGTGCAGTGAGATGGAAGATGGGGACGACGAGGAGTCCAGACAAGTACAGGGATTCCCTAGCGAGGAGACTTATTTGATTGTTTTCAATGTTGGGACAGCAATTTTTGGGGAGCACTATACTCTGGAGAATGATAGATGGGGCCCACCATACACTGGAACATTCCAAAGGTGGACACCAGACACTGGAGCAGCATTTACAGGGCCCATTATACACTAGAGCATTAGAAATGGGGCCCATTATGTTTGGAGCATTATTTTGGCCCATAAGACAGTGGAGCTTCATCCATGGGGACCAACATATACTGTAGCATTATGTGGAGCTCATCATATACTGTTTCAAACATTATATGGGACCAATGATTCTGTATGGAGAAATAGATGGGCCTCGTCATGAGATGTAAAAAGTGAGGTATTTTTCATTGTACTATACCGCTATTTCTCTGCCGTATCGGAGCATGATGAGTTGTGGTATGTGTTAAAGGGGCGCTCTTTCGCCCAGGGCACATGAAAACCTGCAGCCAGCCCTCCCCCCCCACAACTTTAGCCAAATAACCCCCATTTTTCAGTGCGTAACTTGTATTATGAAGTTAATTAAGGTTGACAAGCTTAAGTAAGAAGAATTGATGCTTTTGGCATTCAAATGGGCACTGTAGGTGTGTTTCCTGTCCTCCTCTCACTGCCGACTTTTATTCCCCATTGACTTACATTGGGTTTCGTGTTTCGGGACGACCCCGACTTTTCCCTATAATCGGACGATCTTGCTCGACCCGACTTTTGGAAAAGTCGGGTTTCACGAAACGAAACGCGACCCTAAAAAAACAAAAGTCGCTCAACTCTACTCCTTACATGTAAGTCTTCAAACAGAGGCTGGACAGACATCTGTCTGGGATGATTTAGTGAATCCTGCTTTGAGCATGAGATTGGATCAGATAACCCAGGAGGTCCCTTCCAACTTTACCATTCTATGATTCTATGACTAGTACAGACCAGGTTTCGGGAACTTGAGCACCATGAGACGATGCCCCTGCGAGGAACAGCTCTAAAGGCTGGGGACCAAGTATTGGTCCGAAAGAAGCGACCTTAAGGCAAGTTAGAGCATCGATGGGAACAAACTCCATACCAGGTGAAACACCGAATTGGAACTGATGGACCCGTCTATGAAGGCAAGCCTGAGGGGCAAGAAGAGGCCCCTACCCAAGTAGTCCACCGAAGCGTGCTACGTCCTTGCCTATCACGAGATCCCGAAAGAGAAGGGAGAGCGCCAAGTGTTCCCAAAGTGTCCACTCCAGTGGCCTTCGATTG
The DNA here is from genome assembly GCF_039654945.1 of Dendrobates tinctorius. Classification (NCBI taxonomy): domain Eukaryota; kingdom Metazoa; phylum Chordata; class Amphibia; order Anura; family Dendrobatidae; genus Dendrobates; species Dendrobates tinctorius. Next base: position 12,857,164 of record NW_027361762.1, on the reverse strand, counting down.
TAGTGAAGAAGAACCTGTCTTACCCTCTGATCTGGAGGGTCCGCCACCCACTGGCACAGGGGAGGTGTGAGAACCTGAAACTCCCGATATGGCTGCTCCACCTAACCACCTCTTCTCAACTGCCCAACCTGACTCAACTACCCAATCTGACACGCCGCACAGAACGAACGACAGCTGAAATACCACTCAACCGTTACGAACAAGACCAATTGGCAGCGGATCATTCAAGAGATGGAGGACTGTTAACGCCTCATGCAAGAACTCTCGCCTGTGGAATGGTGAGCTAAAGGAGAGGGGGAGTTTAAGGAGGAAAAGCGGGCCATGGATACCTGCACCGAACTGGGTTCGGAACCATTGAGGCTGCCTTGTTACCTGTGGAACGAATGAGGAACCGGACCATCCTCATGTCCTGGGTAGGAGGGGCAGCTTAAAAAGCAAAGCGCGCGCAGCCGCAGGCAGTTTGGCGTGAACCAGCAGCAGAGTGCAGCCAGGTGAGCAGCGTGCTCCGTCCTTTGATAACCGGTGCCATGACAAGCTGCGCTGATTGGTCCCCGCCGCCAACAGTGGGACCGCTGAGGAAAGAAGTGTTGTGTAGTGTTGAGCATTCCGATACCGCAAATATCGGGTATCGGCCGATATTTGCGGTATCGGAATTCCGATACTGAGTTCCGATACTTTTTGCATATTGAATACTGGAATCGGAAGTTCCCATAATGCTATGAGCCAGTTTGATTTGATTCAGCCAATGAGGAATCCTAAGAAGTGTGGGTACATTCTGTTAGGCATGTAGGCATGTTAACTAATGGCATGGCTGTGATTAGCTGCTGAAATGATGTCATGATGCACTATAAAAGTCACCGCCGCCATTTTGGGTTCACTCTGCTGTGAATTCAGTTAGGGACAGGACGCTGCTCTTGTGACTCTGAGGGACTGTTAGAAATATCGATTTGCTAGATTGTGCTTTACCCAGGCTAGTTTAGCAACCCCTGTGAGAAGCTTTCTTTTGACTTGCTGCGCTGTTCACAGCTGTCTGCAAAGTCTGTGTGAGTGCAGCTCACGCTGTAGTGTGTCCTGCAGCCACCTCTGGTTGTAGGCCGCTCAGCGTGCCTCACTGCCTCATACATATTTATTTTTGTTTTATTGCTGCTCATTTTTCATTAATTCTCCTATTAGTGTGCATCCATCCGTATCCATCTACATTGGTTGCAAACACTACATAGGAGTAGACAGCGGAGCCTTTCTCCAGCCTTTCAGTGCTAGTGCACAGTTCTCTGCACTGTTCACGGCTGTCTGTGAGGTCTCTGTGTGTGAGTGCAGCTCACGCTGTAGTGTGTTCTGCAGCCACCTCTGGTTGTAGTCCGCTCAGCGTGCGTCACTGCCTCATGGATTGTTGTTTTTTGCTGAAGTGCTGCTTATTTTTCCTGAATTTCTCCTATTAGTGTGCTTCCATCTGTACCCAGCTAGATTGGTTGCAAACACTATATAGGAGTAGATAGAGGAGCCTTTTTTTTGGCTTGTGCCCTGCAGCCCCAGCCAGATTAGTATTAGCCTATTTTTTGGAGCCTCATCTATTGCATTGTAGGTTACCTTCCTGCACTGTAAAAGCTCCAAAAAGTTTGTGATAGTATCGCTTTCACATCTTTGGTCACATCCTTTTTGTTTTTTTGAAAAAACATAAATAAAGGTCACCAAACACTCCACTTGACAGTTGTGTAGGCCACATTAGCTCATATTAAAGTGTAGTCCACACACTTTATAAAATTAGTGTTTCTTATACCTGTTAGCAGCTGTTCAGGAATAAGCACACTAAGCCCCCCTTAGTACTTTTCTGCCTATCTTTATCAGTCTACCAAGATGAAGAAGGCAGGGAGTAAGGCACGTGGTCGTGGGCGTGGAGTTTCAGCAGGGAGAGGATGTGGGGATTCTGTGCCTGCTGCGGGCACCAGTGACTCCGCATCCCCCAGTTTTACCAGGGAACAGTCCTTTATGCACAGCTTTGTAGGACCTTGCCGTACCCCACTGCTGCGGGACGAACAAATTGAAGCCGTTGTCGGATAGATGGCAGCTAACGCATCGACTTCAATTACTTCCACATCCACTCAGGGCCAGAGCACTGAAGAGCAACCATCTGTCTCTTCACCACCTGCCAAATTGCCCAGGCAGTCAGTGAGCCCTGGACAGGAGCCATCTCTACTTCTGTTCTCTGAATCAGTTGGCTTGGAAAGAGGGGGCCAGCCAAGCAGCATTCTAGAATGTGAAGAAGAGGGAGTATGCAGTGATGCGCAACTGCTTTGTCCCTCTGAATCTGAAGAGGCGGGTGGGCCAGTGTCTATGGTCAGCACACCTCAGTACGCATCAGATGATGAGACTCAGGTGCCACTTTCTGGTGGGTACTGTGCTGGCGAGACTACCCAGGAGAAGCAGGTGTTTGAAGAGGGGAGTGTAGATGATGAGGTCCTTGACCCATCATGGCGTGAGGAGCAGGAAGGTGGTGGGAGCAGTTCTGAGGAAGAGATTCCCCGAATGGCCAAAAAAGGAGGGAATGGGAGGGGGCAGACTTGGTTGCCTGTAGCCTCCACTTCGGCACCCATTAGGAGCATTCCTCTTCCAAAAACAAAACGGGCGCTCCCAGGACTTGCAGTGTGTGGTCCTTTTTTGACACAGTTGCAGATGACATTTGCTTTGTCAAATGCAAGTTGTGTAATCAGAAAGTCAAAAGAGGGAAAAGTGTCAGCAACCTCAATACCACAAATATGTGGAAACATGTGCGGACCAAGCGCGTGGTGGAGTTACAAAGACACACTGAAGACGTAGGCCAACCAACAGCACCACCTACCACCTCTTCAGCTCATGTTGTAGACTCTTCCTCCAGCTCACACACAGCTGTTTCGGCTTCCTCACAGGATCGCCATGGAAGAACCTCTGGCACTGTTGTCCAGAGACCAGGGCCGGACTGGGACTAAAATTCAGCCCTGACATTTGAAGTTACACAGGCCCACTAGTCACATGGTGACTATATAATATTTTTGTACTGTTGTAGGTTACAAGCAGTGAGAGGAGATTAACACGACTATATAACATGTAGTCACAGCTGTGTCCAGTATTTCAGCTCAGTCCTATTTATTGCTTTTAGGTACAGTACTCCTCCCAAAGCTCTGTCCCCTTTTGTACACATGGTGACAGAATTCCTGGCAGAACTGCTATCCATTGGGCAACCAGACCCCCTGGTCATAGCTGCCCCTATCATACATCCCAACTTTTGAGGAAGGGTAAGAGGAACAAAGACTGCGGCGTGCAAATTTTAGGCCACGCCCGGCCACACCCATTCCACAACTAGTCACACCCATGTCCACGCCTAATCGCACCCATTTAGCACTGATGATCACACTGACTTGTACTGAGGGCACAGTGGCTGGCATTATAAGCACACTGACTGGCACTAAGGAAGAGAGAAAACAGAGAGAGAGAGAAAAAAGAAAAAAGAGAAAGAAAGAAAGAGGGGAAAAAAGAAAGAACAGAGAGAGACAGTGAAAGAACAGAGAGAGAAAGAAAGAGGGGAAAGAAAGAACAGAGAGAGACAGAGAAAGAATAGAGAGAGAAAGAAAGAGGGGAAAGAAAGAACAGAGAGAGACAGAGAAAGAATAGAGAGAGAAAGAAGTAAAGAAAAGAAAGAAAGAACAGAAAGAAAGAAAGAGAGGAAAAAAAAGAAAGAAAGAGGGGAAAGAAAGAACAGAGAGAGAGAGAGAAAGAAAAAAGAAAGATTAGAGAAAGAAAGAACAGAGAGAGAGAGAAAGAAAATGAGGGAAAGACAGAACAGAGAATGAGAAAGAACAGAGAAAGAAAGAAAAAGAGAGAAAGAAATAAAGAAAGATTCTATAAAGATACTATAGCAGCCTGGCTCCCATTGTAGTGCCCACCTGAGCCTCCCGATGCATGACATATCATGATCCGCTCACATGGCCGGCATCCCCGATTTCAAGGCGATCCTGCTGTCTGCGCTGTCGGAGGAGGACACGGTGATGGATCTGAAGCATTCTTGGTTCTGTTACAATCTCCTCAAGAAATTATCTAATTTCCGGTCAGCTTCAAGCACATCACTTCAGGTGGAACATCACGTGTGTGTTTTAAAATGCTCCTTGGGGCTCCACCGTGTACTCCTGTGTCCGTGGGAAAAGCCCGCTTTGTATGCTTCGTACACACTTGGCTCCGCTCCGTACATCCCGTACACATATGGCTCCGCTCCTTATACCCCAAACACACGCGGCTCCGCTCCGTACACCAAGTACACACGCGGCTCCGCTCCGTACACCTTGTACACGCGGCTCTGTTCCGAACACCTCATACACACACGGCTCCTCTCCATACACTTCATACACACGCGGCTCCGCTCCGTACACCTCGTACACACGGCTCCGCTCCGTACACCTCGTACTCACGCGGCTCATTGGGTCAATGTTGTGGAGCCGGGTAGAGATCTTGAGAGTGGCGCTGTACATGTTCTGCCAACTCCAAGGATTGCAGGAATCCAGTCTGTACACATTGACCCCTCCTCAAACTCCAATTCCTCAGAATCAGCGCTGCTGGAGCCGTCACAGTCTACCTCCACATGGACCCGTGAACGCTTACCTGTTACGACCGATATGAGCACAGCCGTGGCCAAACGTCAAAAGGCCGTACTGAAATTAATTTCTTTGGGGAATCGAAGCCACACAGCGCAGGAGCTCTGGAATGCCATCAAGCAGGAGAGCGACATGTGGTTTGTGCCAGCGAATCTCCAGCCAGGCTCGGTAGGGTGTGACAATGGCCGAAATCTGGTGGCAGCTCTGGTCCTAGGCAACCTCACTCACATCCCATGTCTGGCACATGTGCTCAACTTGGTTGTGCAGAGCTTTCTGAGTGACTATCCGGATCTTGATGCACTGCTGCACAAGGTCCGCATAGAGTGCGCTCACTTGTGGCGTTCCAGCATGGCAAGATCGCGCATTTCAGCTCTGCAGTGCCGATTCCGCCTTCCGGAACATCGCATCATATGTGACCTACCCACCAGGTGGAATTCAACGTTACATATGTTGGAGCGGTTGTGTGAGCAGCAGGCAGCAGTAATGGAGTACCAGCTGCATCAGGCGCAAACAAGTCGCACTGCACGCCGGTCACACTTCACCACCACTGAGTGGGCCTCTATGAAGGACATCTGCCACGTTTTGCGTGCCTTCGATGATTCCACGTGGATGGCGAGTGCAGATGATGCACTAGTCAGCATGACTGTCCCCCTTATCTGCCTGCTTCAAAAAACACTGCAAGCACTAAGGGAGAAGGTTTTGGAAGAGGTGGAGGATGAGGAGTCACAAATGCCATCTACTTCTGGACAGTCTGCGCAACGTGGTTCTTCACAAAGGCCTAGGCAGGGGACACTTTGTGAGGAGGATAAGGAGGAGTCAATGGAGGAGGAAGACATCTCTCCAGACTAGGGAGGTACACAATGCTCTAGTAGTCAGTATGTAGAGCGAGGGTGGGGTGATGCATAGCAGGCAGAGATGACACCTCAAGCAGGGGACAGCGTTTCTTCACCAGTTGGGAGTCTGAAGCACATGGTTGATTTCATGCTGCAGTGCCTGAGAAACGACTGCCGCATCGCCTACATTCTCATCACGGCTGATTATTGGGTGTACACCCTCCTAGATCCTCACTACCAGGACAACTTACAAAGCCTCATAACACCGTTGAACCGGGAGCGTAAAATGCGGGAGTACCAAGACACACTGGTGCATTCCATCATGTTCTCCATTCCACCCAAGAGCAGTGCTGCTAGTGCTTTATAAAACAGCTCTGTGCGTCGAGGCAGTGGAGGAAGCTCTGCACAAAGAGGGAGCAGAAGCAGCGCCCCAGCACAAGGCAAGACCAGTATGGCCAAAATGTGGCAAAGTTTTGTGTGCCCGCCACAAATGTCTACACCATCACAGACGGCTCCAATCAGCAGGAGGTAAGGTTTCCGTCAGATGGTGACAGACTACATGTCTTGCTCTCTCAATGTACTCCCAGACGGCTCTTCCCCCTTCAAGTTTTGGGTCTCTAAGCTGGATACCTGGCCAGAGCTTAGCCAGTGTGCATTGGAGTTGCTGGCTTGCCCTGCTGCTAGTGTATTATCGGAACACGTCTTTAGTGCCGCAGGTGGTGTACTAACAGACTGTCGCATGCGACTATCCTCCGATAACATTGACCAGCTTACTTTTCTGAAAATGAACAAGGCCTGGATCTCGCCTGAATTTGCCAGTCCTCTTCCAGATTAAATTGGTTGGCAACAGTATCCAGGTCTCCTGTTGTGTTCATGTTTCTACCACCTGAACTGTAATCCCTGGGCTCCAACACGACCAGTTGCTGCTCAGAAGTGCTGTCTGCACAAAAAAAAACACTAGCTCCTGTGTTAGTGGGGTTCAGTAATGCCAGCTGCTCCCCTGCTGTGTGTACGGCAATGTCTCCTGCTCCCTCCACATTCAAACTACATCAGATTTTAAACTTGCTCCAAGTAGGCCTCAGCCTACACGATGATTGATCCTGGGCTCCAACACTGCCAGTTGTTGCTCGGAAGTGCCGTCTGCACAGAGAAAAACACTAGCTCCTGTGTTAGTGGGGTTCAGTAATGCCAGCTGCTCCCCTGCTGTGTGTCCGGCAATATCTCCTGCTCCCTCCACATTCAAACTACATCAGATATTAAACTTGCTCGAATTAGGCCTCAGCCTACTCCATGATTGACCCTGGGCTCCAACACCACCAGTTGCTGCTTGGAAGTGCCGTCTGCACAGAGAAAAACACTAGCTCCTGTGTTAGTGGGGTTCAGTAATGCCAGCTGCTCCCCTGCTGTGTGTCCGGCAATATCTCCTGCTCCCTTCAAAATCAGACTACATAAGATTTTAAACTTGCTCCATGTAGGCCTCAGCCTACACCATGATTGATCCTGGGCTCCAACACCACCAGTTGTTGCTCAGAAGTGCCGTCTGCACAGAGAAAAACACTAGCTCCTGTGTTAGTGGGGTTCAGTAACGCCAGCTGCTCCCCTGCTGTGTGTCTGTCAATATCTCCTGCTCCCTCCACATTCACAATACAACATCAGATATTAAACTTGCTCCATGTAGGCCTCAGCCTACACCATGATTGATCCTGGGCTCCAACACCACCAGTTGTTGCTCAGAAGTGCCGTCTGCACAGAGAAAAACACTAGCTCCTGTGTTAGTGGGGTTCAGTAACGCCAGCTGCTCCCCTGCTGTGTGTCTGTCAATATCTCCTGCTCCCTCCACATTCACAATACAACATCAGATATTAAACTTGCTCCAATTAGGCCTCAGCCTACACCATGATTGATCCTGGGCTCCAACACCACCAGTTGTTGCTCAGAAGTGCCGTCTGCACAGAGAAAAACACTAGCTCCTGTGTTAGTGGGGTTCAGTAATGCCAGCTGCTCCCCTGCTGTGTGTCCGTCAATATCTCCTGCTCCCTCCACATTCACAATACCACATCAGATATTAAACTTGCTCCAAGTAGGCCTCAGCCTACACCATGATTAATCCTGGGCTCCAACACCGCCAGTTGTTGCTGGGAAGTGCTGTCTGCACAGAGAAAAACAATAGCTCCTGTGTTAGTGGGGTTCAGTAACGCCAGCTGCTCCCCTGCTGTGTGTCCGGTAATATCTCCTGCTCCCTCCACATTCAAGCTACATCAGATTTTAAACTTGCTCCAAGTAGGCCTCAGCCTACACCATGATTGATCCTGGGCTCCAACACCGCCAGTTGCTGCTCAGAAGTGCCGTCTGCACAGAAAAAACACTAGCTCCTGTGTTAGTGGGGTTCAGTAACGCCAGCTGCTCCCCTGCTGTGTGTACGGCAATATCTCCTGCTCCCTCCACATTCACCCCGCATCAGATTTTAAACTTGCTCCAATTAGGCCTCAGCCTACTCCTTGATTGACCATGGACTCCAACACCGCCAGTTGTTGCTCAGAAGTGCCGCCTGCACAGAGAAAAACACTAGCTCCTGTGTTAGTGGGGTTTAGTAACGCCAGCTGCTCCCCTGCTGTGTGTCCGGCACTATCTCCTGCTCCCTCCACAGTCAAACTACATCTGATTTTTAACTTGCTCCAAGTAGGCCTCAGCCTACACCATGATTGATCCTGGGCTCCAAGACAGCCAGTTGCTGCTCAGAAGTGCCGTCTGCACAGTCAACATATGCTCCAGTGTTATTGGGGTTCAGTAATGTCAGCTGATCCCCAGCTGTGTGTACGGCAATGTCTCCTGCTCTGTCCACACTCACACAACTAAAGATTTTAAACTTGCTGCAATTAGGACTCTTCCTCCACTCTGTTTGTTCTGTAATCCCTGGGCTCCAACACCGCCAGTTGCTGCTCAGAAGTGTCTTTGGCACAGGTAGTCCTTCCTGGACAGCCTGGTTCCAGCACGCCAGCTGTTTCCGGGAGGTGTCAATGTCACTTTGTCACCAATACATTGTCCTGTCGTGCTGCGGTTGGGTTAGCCGACTCTATGGTGCCTGCAGTTTAGGTGCTTCCTATGTGGGCTGCGGGTTCTGGCAATAAAGGCTGGTTCCGTAGTGCCAATAGGACAAGCACCCCCTGTAGGACTGTGGGTTTCGGTAACTGCGGCCGGCTCGTGGCCTTGCAACTTTGCTTTTCATGGGTACCTTCTGCTACCCATCCAGGTTCCAGCACCGTCAGCTGGTTCTCGGCAGTGTCTTTGGCTTAGGTGCCTCCATCTCGGGTTCCAGTAATGTCAGCTGGTCCTCGGTAGTGCCATTGGCTCTTGTTCCTTCTGCTACCCATCCGGGCTCCAGCACCGTCAGCTGGTCCTCGGTAGTTCCATTGCCTTTTGTTCCTTCTGCTGCCCCTCCGGGTTCCAGCACCGTCAGCTTGTTCTCGGCAGTGCCTTTGGCTTAGGTGCCTCCATCTCGGTATCCGAGTTCCAGCAACGTCTGCTGGTCCTTGGTAGTGCTTTCTAGCACAGGTATCTCCTGCTTAGTAACCAGGTTCCAGTACCGTCAGCTGGTCCTCGGTAGTGCCATTGGCTCTTGTAGCTTCTGCTACCCATCCGGGTTCCAGCACCATCAGCTGGTCCTCGGTAGTTCCATTGCCTCTTGATCCTTCTTCTGCCCCTCCGGGTTCCAGCACCATCAGCTGGTTCTCGGCAGTGCCTTTGGCTTAGGTGCCTCCATCTCGGTATCTGAATTCCAGCAACGTCTGCTAGTCCTTGGTAGTGCTTTCTAGCACAGGTACCTCCTGCTTAGTAACCGGGTTCCAGTAACGTCAGCTGGTTCTCGGTAGTGCCATTGGCTCTTGTTCCTTCTGCTATCCATCCGGGTTCCAGCACCGTCAGCTGGTTCTCGGCAGTGCCTTTGGCTTAGGTGCCTGTTATGAATGGGTCACCGAGGAGGAAAAAAATAAACAACAAGCTAAGTCTCAAAAAACCAGAGAAGTTGGTAACTATGCAGATTGCAGATCCCTGAACTTAACTGCACAACTAGCAGCAGTCGTGGAGCGTTCCTACGTTGGTCCTAGACAGCTCGTCACAACCAGAGAACTACATAAGCCTAAAGCAGGAAAAGAGGAAAACTAACTACCCCAGAGCAGACCCCAAAGGAAAGACAGCCCCCCACATGTATTGACGGTGAAACAAGATGAAATTACAAACAAAGGCAGGAAAATAGGCTTAGCAAACGATGGGGCCCGGCTAACTAAAAAGAACAGGAAAGGAAAGACACTGTCTGCAATCGGCCCAAAAAAACCTACAAAAATATTGCCCAACACTTCTGATAGCAAAATTAACCCTGAAGTCACTAGACTTCTAAACTTATATCAGCACTCTGAAATATTCTGAGACAGAGCAAAAAAGAGGCCAATCTAATAAGGAACTAAAAGCAGATTGGCAAATACTGATTAATAGGAGTGGAAATTCAGCATAGCCCCAGCAGGGGCAAGCTGATTACACAAAAAACTGAATTGACCAACAAGCGCAAGTGTGAACATTAGCAAAAAACAAACTTAACTTGAGAAGACTGGAAGAGAGCTGAAGTCCAGGACCTGAGAAGCAGACTGAATCACCAGCACCCAGGTAGGGCATCGGCTGTCTTATATCCAGTATGATAGTCCAGAGATCCAATCGTTATGTTCCTCATCAGGTGGCAAATCACTACCACTTAAACCAACAGCACTACCTCCTGTCACCACCAGAGGGAGAACGGAAGGGGAACTCTCAACTGGTGGAGCAGAAAATGAGTTCATGACAGTACCCCCCCTTGAGGAGGGGTCACCAGGCCGATCAGGATGGGCTCGGTGAAAAGCACGAACCAATTTACTGGCATGAATATCAAAGGCAGAGACCCAAGAATTATCTTCCTGGCCATAACCCTTCCATTTGACCAAATACTGGAGTCTCCGTCTAACCAAACGAGAATCCAATATTTTCTCTACCTCATATTCCACATTGCCTTTAACCAATACAGGATCAGGAGGTGCCGCCACAGGAACTACTGGCTCAACAAGCCTCTTCAATAGTGACTTGTGAAATACATTATGGATTTTGAATGTAACTGGAAGAGCCAATCGAAAAGAAACAGGATTAAGAATCTCCAAAATCTTATAAGGTCCAATAAATCTTGGCTTAAATTTTGGAGATGCGACCTTCATAGGAATATTCTTAGACGACAACCAAACCATATCACCCACTTTAAACCAGGGACCAATGGTCCTACGCCGGTTGGAAAAACGCTGGGCCTTTTCCTGAGAGAGTGACAACTTATCCACCACTTGGTCCCATATCTGCTGGATTCTCACAACCACAGTGTCCACACCTGGGCAGGACGAAGATTCCACTTGCCCTGAAGAGAATCGAGGATGAAACCCAAAATTACAGAAAAAGGGTGACATCAGAGTGGCAGAACTAGCTCTATTGTTCAGCGCAAATTCGGCCAAGGGCAAAAATGAGATCCAATCATCCTGATCAGCAGACATAAATCATCTTAAATAAGACTCCAGGGTCTGGTTTGCTCTCTCAGTCTGCCCATTGGTCTGGGGATGAATCGCGGAGGAAAAGGATAGCTGAACTCCCAGATTGGAACAAAAGGCTTTCCAGAATCTGGAAACAAACTGGACCCCTCTATCGGACACAATGTTGTCAGGAATCCCATGTAACCGAACCACCTGTTGTAAATACAAGGGCACCAACTCAGCGGAAGATGGCAACTTTGGGAGTGGTACAAGATGGACCATCTTCGAAAATCTATCACAAATCACCCAGATAACAGTCATTCTCGGAGAGACAGGAAGATCAGAAATAAAATCCATTGAGATATGGGTCCATGGCCTCTTGGGCACCGGCAGGGGCATCAGCAACCCACTAGAACGAGAACAGGGTTTAAACCGAGAACAAGTCCCACAGGACTGTACAAAATTCCTGACATCACAAGATAAGGCAGGCCACCAAAACGACCGACTCACCAAATCTCTGGTACCAAAAATACCCGGATGACCAGCCAATGCGGAGCAATGGACTTCAGACATCACTCTCTTTCTCCACTGGTCAGGAACATACAATCTTCCCATAGGGCAACGCTCAGGTTTATCCTCCTGAAATTCCTCCAGGGCGCGTCTCAAATCGGGCGAAATGGCAGAAAGAACTACCCCCTCACCTAGGATAGTAGTAGGCTCGGTCACATTAAGAGAATCAGCAAAGAAACTCCTAGAAAGGGCGTCTGCCTTAACATTCTTAGTGCCCAGAAGAAAAGAGACCACAAAATCAAAACGCGTGAAAAACAAGGCCCATCTAGCCTGTCTAGGATTCAAGCATTTTGCCGACTCCAGATAAATCAGATTCTTGTGATCGGTGAGGACCACAAATTGATGTCTAGCTCCCTCCAACCAATGTCTCCACTCCTCAAATGCCCATTTCTTGGCCAATAATTCCCGATTAACCATGTCATAGTTGCTGTCAGATGGGGAAAACTTTCGAGAAAAGAAGGCACAGGGATTCATCTTAGAAGTCACAGGGTCTTTTTGGGACAACACAGCTCCTGCACCAATCTCAGAAGCGTCCACCTCCACTTGAAATAGAAGTGAGACATCAGGTTGCCGTAAAACTGGATTTGAAGTAAATCTCCGCTTAATCTCCTGAAATGCTGAGTCAGCCTCAGAAGTCTAATTCAGCACATCAGCTCCCTTCTTGGTCAGATCAGTCAGTGGTTTGACAATACTAGAAAAATTACCTATAATTTTAAGACAGAAATTAGAAAAACCCCAAAACTTCTGGAGAGCCTTCAAAGAAGTAGGCTGAACCCAATCATAAATAGCCTGTACCTTGGCCGGGTCCATTTCAATAGTCGATGGAGACGAGATAAATCCCAAAAATGAAATCCTCTGTACACCAAAGAGGCACTTCGATCCCTTAACAAACAGGGAATTCTCCCTCAAAATCCGGAACACAGTCCGGACATGTTCCACATGGGAAGCCCAATCACTAGAAAAGACCAAAATATCATCCAGATAGATGATCAAAAACGTATCCACAAAGTCTCGGAAAATATCATTCATAAAGGACTGGAAGACAGAAGGGGCATTAGAGAGCCCAAAAGGCATCACCAGGTACTCAAAATGTCCCTCCGGGGTATTAAACGCCGTCTTACATTCATCCCCGTGCTTGATGCGAATAAGATTATACGCCCCCCTGAGGGCAAGCTTAGTAAACCAGCAGGCACTCTTAACTCTGGAGAATAAATCAGACATCAGATGATGATATTTAACCGTCATCTTGTTAAGGGAACAATAATCAATACACGGTCTTAATGAACCGTCTTTCTTGGCCACAAAAAAAAACAGCGCCTAAAGGTGACGAGGATGGTCTAATATGACCCTTCTCCAATGACTCCTTAATATAGGATCGCATTGCATCATGTTCGGGTACCGATAAGTTGAAAAGCCGACCCTTGGGAAATTTACACCCAGGCATCAACTCAATTGCACAGTCATAACTCCTATGAGGAGGCAAAGATGCAGACTTACTCTCACTAAAAACATCAGACAAATCAGCCAGATAATCAGGAATATCATGAGACTGAGGAGAGGTGGAGAAAACAGGAGCATCCCTAAGAACACACTGACAACCCCAGCTCACCACAGACACAGATTTCCAATCCAAAACTGGGTTATGAGTTTGCAACCAGGGGAACCCCAGAACAATAGTATCATGCAAATTATGCAGCACCAAAAATTTACACTTTTCTTGGTGGTCTGGGGCAACTCGCATTATCACCTGGGTCCAAAACTGAGGTTTATTCTCTGCCAAAGGAGTGGCATCAATACCCCTCAAAGGAATAGGCGTCTGCAGAGGCGTCATGGACAGACCACAATGTTTAGCAAAGTCCAAATCCATCAGATTCAGAGCAGCTCCTGAATCCACAAAAGCCTTAGTGGAAAATGTGGACAAGGAGCAGATCAGAGTAATTGCCAAAAGGAACTTAGGTTGTATACTGCCCACAGCAAATGTGTGTGCAAAACGTTTCTCCCGTTTAGGGCAGACAGAAATAGTATGAGAGGCATCTCCACAGAAAAAACACAGCTTATTACGCCTTCTAAACTCCCGACGCTGTGCCCTAGACAAAACCCCATCACATTGCATAGGTTCAGACATTTGTTCAAAAGGTGGCAGCGCCTCCCGTGTAGTTTTACGTTCACGTAAACGTCGATCAACTTTAATGGCTAATGACATAGAGCCATCCAGACCAGAGGGAACAGGAAATCCCACCATAACATCTTTTACGGTCTCTGACAAACGTTTCCGAAAGAGAGCTGCCAATGCACTATTATTCCAAGTAGCAAGAACCGCCCACTTTCGGAATTTTTGACAGTACAATTCTGCAAGATCCTTACCCTGGTTTAATGCCAACAGGGTTCTCTCAGCTTGATCAACGGCATTAGGTTCATCATACAACAACCCCAAGGCCTGAAAAAATGCATCCACATTAGTCAGAATAGGATTTTCAGGTGTCAGAGAAAAAGCCCAATCTTGTGGATCGCCACGCAGCAAGGAGATAACAATTTTAACCTGCTGCACAGAGCTCCCCGATGAGTTAGGCTTCAAAACAAGAAAAAATTTACAATTATTCTTAGAATTCAGAAATTAAGACCGATCCCCAGAAAACACATCAGGAGTAGGAATCTTGGGTTCAGCAGCATGTGACTGAATAAGGTAGGTGGAAATTCCCTGTACTTCAGCAGCAAGTTGCTCCACACGATCAGACAGTTGCTTAATCTCCATTAGGAAAAAATCCTCCTACGGCCCCAGAGAAAAAGAGGAAAAAATACATTAAAAAAAAAAAAAATTCTGACACTTCTTATTTTTTTTTTTCTTTCTCTAACAATTCTTTCCTGCTTTTGAGTACCCTTGAATCTGCGGTATGGCTGGTGATTCGGTTATGAATGGGTCACCGAGGAGGAAAACATAAACAACAAGCTAAGTCTCAGAAAACCAGAGAAGTTGGTAACTATGCAGATTGCAGATCCCTGAACTTAACCGCACAACTAGCAGCAGTCGTGGAGCATTCCTATGTTGGTCCTAGACGCCTCGTCACAACTGGAGAACTACATAAGCCTAAAGCAGGAAAAGAGGAAAACTAACTGCCCCAGAGCAGACCCCAAAGGAAAGACAGCCCCCCACATGTATTGACGGTGGAACAAGATGAAATTGCAAACAAAGGCAGGAAAATAGGCTGAGCAAACGATGGGGCCCGGCTAACTAAAAAGGACAGGAAAGGAAAGACACTGTCTGCAATCGGCTAAAAAAAAAACCTACAAAAATATTGCCCAACACTTCTGATAGCAAAATTAACCCTGAAGTCACTAGACTTCTAAACCTATATCAGCACTCTGAAATATTCTGAGACAGAGCAAAAAAGAGGCCAATCTAATAATGAACAAAAAGCAGATTGGCAAACACTGATTAATAGGAGTAGAAATTCAGCATAGCCCCAGCAGGGGCAAGCTGATTACACAGAAAACTGAATTGACCCACAAGTGCAAGTGTGAACATTAGCAAAAAACAAACTTAACTTGAGAAGACTGGAAGAGAGCTGAAGTCCAGGACCTGAGAAGCAGACTGATTCACCAGCACCCAGGTAGGGCATCGGCTGTCTTATATCCAGTATGATACTCCAGAGATCCAATCGTTATCTTCCTCATCAGGTGGCAGGTCACTACCACTTAAACCAACAGCACTACCTCCTGTCACCACCAGAGGGAGAATGGAAAGGGAAATCTCAACTGGTGGAGCAGAAAATGAGTTCATGACAGGTGCCTCCATCTTGGTATCCGAGTTCCAGCAACGTCTGCTGGTCCTTGGTAGTGCTTTCTAGCACAGGTACCTCCTGTTTAGTCACCGTGTTCCAGTACCATCAGCTGGTCCTCGGTAGTGCCATTGGCTCTTGTTCCTTCTGCTGCCCCTCTGGGTTCCAGCACCGTCAGCTGTTTCAGGGAAGTGTCAACGTCACTTTTGCACCAATACATTGTCCTATTGTGTTGCGGTCGGGTTAGCCGACTCTATGGTGCCTGCAGTTTAGGTGCTTCCTATGTGGGCTGCGGGTTCTGGCAATAAAGGCTGGTTCCATAGTGCCAATAGGACAAGCACCCCCTGTAGGACTGTGGGTTTCGGCAACTGCGGCCGGCTTGCGGCCTTGCAACTTTGTCTTTCATGGGTACCTTCTGCTACCCATACGGGTTCCAGCACTGTCAGCTGGTTCTCGGCAGTTCCTTTGGCTTAGGTGCCTCCTTCTCGGTATCCGAGTTCC
Source organism: Dendrobates tinctorius (assembly GCF_039654945.1). Classification (NCBI taxonomy): domain Eukaryota; kingdom Metazoa; phylum Chordata; class Amphibia; order Anura; family Dendrobatidae; genus Dendrobates; species Dendrobates tinctorius. The sequence goes on along the minus strand of NW_027361762.1, from coordinate 12,841,334 downwards.
AGCAACGTCTGCTGGTCCTTGGTAGTGCTTTCTTGCACAGGTACCTCCTGCCTAGTAACCGGGTTCCAGCACCATCAGCTGGTCCTCGGTAGTGCCATTGGCTCTTGCTCCTTCTGCTGCCCTCTGGGTTCCAGCACTGTCAGCTGGTCCTCGCTAGTTCCATTGGCTCTGGCAGCTTTGGCTACCCATCCGGGCTCCAGCACCGTCAGCTGGTTCTCAGCAGTTCCTCAGCCTTCTTGTACCTTCTGCTACATTTCCAAGTTCAAACTTTTTGAAATGGTTTTTGGTAATCACTCTGGATCTCCCTGACGACGACCCTGAAGACCACCCCAAAGAAGACCAAAAAGATGACCCTGAAGAAGATGACCAAGAGGACAAAGAACATGAAGACAACCACCAAGATACAAAACAACAAGAGACAGAAGACCAAGAAGCAGAAGAACAAAAAGCAGAAGAAAATTAAGCTGAAGACTAAAAATCAGAGCAAAAGATATTATCTAAATTATAAGCAGAAGAAGACTAAGCAGTGTATGGGGGTGAGTCCGTTCCTCCTCATGGTGCCCCTGGAAAATGCTTGCTGCTGCAGGCCAAACTGAATGCGGACAAATCCTGTTGTAAATCTTTTGTGACAGGCAGAACGGCTGGTGTAATCTTCAAACCTTTATAGGAACAACTACTGGAATGCCTGTCACAAATAAGAATATGATGAAGAAGAATAGGAAGAAGATGAAGAAGTAGAATATGAAGAAGAATAATAGCTGAATAAGAAGAATATGAAGAATGTAAAAAAAAGAATAGGAAGAAGGTGAAGAAGAGGAGGATGAATAAGGTGAAGAAGAAGTTGATGAAAAAGATGCTGCTGCTGAGGATGATGAAGGAGAAAGTGAGGGAGAAGTAAAAAAGAAGGTGAAAAGCATGGAAGTAGTGAAACATACATATCTGACAAAATATAAAAAAGGTTAACATAGTCAATATCTTTGTAACTCCGAACGTCTTAGAAAAAAAAAATTATTCCTGCTATTCCATTTGATTGGGCTAAACCTCTATGCCTTTAATGTCTCCTCCACCTCCCTCAATACATTCTACATTATTATTAGTTGTTTTTCTTCATGTACAGTCATGGCCAAAAGTTTTGAGAATGACACAAATATTATATTTTCACATGATCTGCTGCCCTCTGGTTTTTATGTGTGTTTGTCAGATGTTTTTATCACATACAGAAATATAATTGCAATCATATTATGAGTAACAAAAGGTTATATTGACAGTTAGAATGAGTTAATGCAGCAAGTCAATATTTGCAGTGTTGACCCTTCTTCTTCAGGACCTCAGAAATTCTCCCTGGCATGCTCTCAATAAACTTCTGGATCAAATTCTGACTGATAGCAGTCCATTCTTGCAAAATCAATGCTTTTATTTTGTCTGAATTTGAAGGTTTTTGTTTGTCCACCCGTCTCTTGATGATTAACCACAAGTTCTCAATGGGATTAAGATCTGGGGCAGTTTCCAGGCCATGGTCCCAAAATATCTATGTTTTGTTCCCTGAGCCATTTAGTTATCACCTTTGCTTTATGGCAAGGTGCTCCATCATGTTGAAAAAGGCATTGTTGATCGCCAAACTGCTCTTGGACGGTTGGGAGAAGTTGCTCTCGGAGGACATTCTGGTACCATTCTTTATTCATGGCTGTGTTTTTAGGCAAGACTGAGAGAGAGCCCATTCCCTTGGCTGAGAAGCAACCCCACACATGAATGGTTTCAGGATGCTTGACAGTTGGCATGAGACAAGACTGGTGGTAGCGCTCACCTGGTCTTCTCCGAATAAGCCGTTTTCCAGATGTCCCAATCAATTGAAAAGGGGATTCATCAGAGAAAATGACTTTACCCCAGTCCTCAGCAGTCCACTCCCTGTACCTCTTGCAGAATATCAGTCTGTCCATGATGTTTTTTTCTGGAGAGAAGTGGCTTCTTTGCTGCCCTCCTTGAGAGCAGGCCTTGTTCCAAGAGTCTCCACCTCACAGTGCGTGCAGATGCACTCACACCTGCCTGCTGCCATTCCTGAGCAAGCTCTGCACTGCTGGTAGCCCGATCCCGCAGCTGAAACACTTTTAAGAGATGGTCCTGGCGCTTGCTGGTCTTTCTTGGGTTCCCTGGAGCCTTTTTGGCAACAAGGGAACCTCTCTCCTTGAAGTTCTTGATGATGCGATAGATTGTTGACTGAGGTGCAATCTTTCTAGCTGCGATACTCTTCCCTGTTAGGCCATTTTTGTGCAGTGCAATGATGACTGCACGTGTTTCTTTAGAGATAACCATGGTTAACAGAAGAGAAACAATGATGCCAAGCACCAGCCTCCTTTTAAAGTGTCCAGTGGTGTCATTCTTACTTAATCATGACAGATTGATCTCCAGCCCTGTCCTCATCAACACCCACACCTGTGTTAATGGAGCAATCACTGAAACGATGTTAGCTGGGCCTTTTAAGGCAGGGCTGCAATGATGTTGAAATGTGTTTTGGGGGATAAAGTTAATTTTCTAGGCAAATATTGACTTTGCAAGTAATTGCTGTTAAGCTGATCACTCTTTATAACATTCTGGAGTATATGCAAATTGCCATTAGAAAAAATGAAGCAGTAGACTTTGTAAAAATTAATATTTGTGTCATTCTCAAAACTTTTGGCCATGACTGTAGAATTAACCTACAAGGAAATAAAGGGTTTATTTTAATTCCGATATTTCTGTCCCATTGACTTGCATTGGTTTCCGGTATCGGAATCGGCGATATCCGATACTTTTTGGGTATCGGTCCGATCCAATCCGATCCGATATTTCACGATATCGGAAGGTATCGCTCAACACTAGTGCTGTGTGTCAGTAGCTGCCAGAGACAGGAGTGATGTGCGCACAGTGACTGTGAGTACAGCGCACATGCAGAGGAGAGAAGGATGAATACCGAATAGACTCTTGTGACCTTCCCTGCCACTTGTTTCCCGCCTGTTTATATTTGACTCTGGGAATGCTGCGGCCTTGCTTGTTTATGGACTAGGGGCTCAGCAGAAAGTAACCGGAGACCGACCTCTGCCGCTAAAAGACGGAACATCATAGAATCATAGAATCGTAGAGTTGGAAGGGACCTCCTGGGCCATCTGGTCCAACCCCCTGCTCAAAGCATGATTCGCTAAATCATCCCAGTCAGATGTCTGTCCAGCCTCTGTTTGAAGACTTCCATTGAAGGAGAATTCACCACTTCTCGTGGCAGCCTGTTCCACTCACTGATCACTCTCACTGTCAAAAAGTTTTTTCTAATATCTAATCTGTGTCTCCTCCCATTCAGTTTCATCCCATTGCTTCTAGTCTTTCCTTGTGCAAATGAAAATAAAGTTGATCCTTCTACATTGTGACAGCCCTTTAGATATTTGTAGACAGCTATTAAGTCTCCTCTCAGTCTTCTCTTTTGCAAACTAAACATTCCCAAATCCTGCAACCTTTCCTCATAAAACAAGGTTTGCAGACCGGTCACCATTCTGGTCGCTCTTTTCTGAACTTGCTCCAGTTTGTTGATGTCTTTTTTAAAATGTGGTGCCCAAAACTGGACACAATATTCCAGATGAGGTCTGACCAAAGAGGAGTAGAGGGAAATAATGACTTCACGTGATCTAGACTGTATGCTTCTGTTAATACATCCTAGAATTGCATTTGCCTTTTTTGCTGCTGCATCACACTGTTGACTCATATTCAGTCTGTGATCTATTAGTATACCCAAGTCTTTTTCACATGTGCTGTTGCTTAGCCCTATTCCTCCCATTCTGTATATGCTTTTTTCATTTTTATTGCCCAGATGTAGTACTTTGCATTTTTCCCTGTTAAAAACCATTCTGTTAGTTGCTGCCCACTTCTCCAGTTTATTTATATCTTTTTGAATCCTCTCTTTCTCTTCTCTAGTATTAGCTATCCCTCCTAGCTTTGTGTCATCAGCAAATTTAATCAGTTTACCCTCAATTCCTTCATCTAAATCGTTGATAAAGATGGTGAACAATACAGGGCCCAGGACAGAGCCCTGTGGTACCCCACTTGAGACATTCTTCCAACTGGATGTGCAGCCATTTACGACCACTCTTTGGGTCCGATCACTAAGCCAGTTATGAATCCACCTAACAGTTGCCTTGTCCATTCCATACTTAGTCATTTTTTCAATAAGGATTGTATCGTTTCAAGGACCCCATGTGAGGACATCTCCCCAGCCGCTTCCGGTTCTACAACCCCCTGCGGGATCATCTGCTGCAGAAGAGCATACAGGACACAATAAGTTCCTTCATTTGACTGCTATTGCCTTACATTTGCTATCCCTCCTTTAACCATTAACCTCCCTGCGAGGAGTGAATATCTTATTCCCACCCTCATCCCACTCTCTCTCTGTTGGAGTCTCCCAAGGTTCTGCTTTAGGACCCCTACTCTTCTCAATCTATACACTTGGTATGGGACAACTCATAAAGTCCCACGGATTCCAGTACCACCTTTATGCTGATGACACTCAGATCTACCTCTCTGGCCCAGACGTCACCTCTCTGCTGTCCAGAATCCCAGAGTGTCTATCAGCCATATCCTCCTTCTTCTCCTCTCGCTTCCTCAAACTCAATGTGGACAAATGTGAACTCATCATCTTTCCTCCATCTTACAGATCTTCCTTACCTGACCTAGCTATAACAATTAATGACATCATGCTTTCCCCTGTACCGGAAGTCCGCTGCCTCGGAGTAACCTTTGACTCTGCCCTGTCCTTCAAACTGCACATCCAAGCTCTTTCTACCTCCTGTCGCCTCCAGCTCAAAAATATTTCCAGAATCCGTCCTTTCCTCAACCCTCAATCTACTAAAATGCTTTTGCATGCCCTCATCATCTCCCGCCTCGACTACTGCAACATCTGTTATGATTGAGTCACCGAGGAGGAAAAAACAAAAATGCAAGCTCAGCCCAGAAAATCAGAGAGGTTGGAAACTAGCAGATTGCAGACCCCTAATCCTATCACACAACTAGCAGTAGCCGTGGAGTGTTCCTACAGTGATCCTAGACACCTCGTCACAGCCGGAGATCTAAATAAGCCTAAAGAGAGAAAAGGGAAAAACTGACTGCCCCAGAGCAGACCCCAAAGCAATAGGCAGCCCCCAACATATAGTGACGGTGAAGCAAGATGAAAACACTAACACAGATAGAAAGATAGGATAAGCAAACGATGGGGCCCAAGCTAACTAAAAAGGACAGGACAGAAAAGCTGCTGTCTGCAATCCGAGAAAACCCTGCTAAAAATATTACCAACACAACTGATAAGCAAAAAGGACCCTGAAGTCACTAGACTTCAAACCCTATATCAGCACTCAGAATATTCTGAAAGCAGAGCAAAAGAGAACACTGATCAAGGAATAAGAATCCAGCACACCCCCAGCCGGGGATGGCTGAACTCCAAAACAAGGTAAACAAAGCCAAAACTAATAAGTTCAATAGCAGAGCAAAAACTTTTCTTTGGGAAGCAGGAATCAGACTGGTCTCCAAGAATCTAGCAGAGAAATCACCAGCCACTCAGAAGGGCGTCGGCTGCCTTATATCCAGTCTGAAGTTCCTGTTACCCAGTCTCAATCCACCTGATCATGTGTTTGGTTTCTTTCATCCAAATCAGCCTCACTACCTTCCTTCACCAGAAGAGGGAGATCCTCGGACACAAAAGGTGAATGAACAGATGACCTCACAACAGTACCTCCCCCTTGAGGAGGGGTCACCGAACCCTCCTCCAAGCCACCAGGCCAATCAGGATGAGCCCGATGAAAAGCACGCACCAATCTTTCGGCATAAATATCAGAGGCAGAGACCCAGGAATTATCCTCCTGACCATAACCCTTCCACTTAACCAAATACTGGAGTCTCCGTCTAGCCAGACGGGAATCCAGTATCTTCTCTACCTCATATTCCATGTTACCTTCAACCAACACAGGGTCAGGAGGTGCCGCCATAGGAACCACTGGTTCAACAAACCTCTTCAACAAGGAATTACAGTTGTGGCCAAAAGTATTGACACCCATGCAATTCTGTCAGATAATACTCCGTTTCCTCCTGAAAAGGATTGCAAACAAAAATTCTTTGGTATTATTATCTTCATTTAATTTGTCTTAAATGAAAACACACAAAAGAGAATGAAGCAAAAAGCAAGACATTGATCATTTCACACAAAACTCCAAAAATGGGCCAGACAAAAGTATTGGCACCCTCAGCCTAATACTTGGTTGCACAACCTTTAGCCAAAATAACCGCGACCAAACGCTTCCGGTAACCATCAATGAGTTTCTTACAATGCTCTGCTGGAATTTTAGACCATTCTTCTTTGGCAAACTGCTCCAGGTCCCTGATATTTGAAGGGTGCCTTCTCCAAACTGCCATTTTTAGATCTCTCCACAGGTGTTCTATGGGATTCAGGTCTGGACTCATTGCTGGCCACCTTAGAAGTCTCCAGTGCTTTCTCTCAAACCATTTTCTAGTGCTTTTTGAAGTGTGTTTTGGGTCATTGTCCTGCTGGAAGGCCCATGGCCTCTGAGTGAGACCCAACTTTCTCACACTGGGCCCTACATTATGCTGCAAAATTTGTTGGTACTCTTCAGACTTCATAATGCCATGCACACGGTCAAGCAGTTCAGTGCTAGAGGCAGCAAAGCAACCCCAAAACATCAGGGAACCTCCACCATGTTTGACTGTAGGGACCGTGTTCTTTTCTTTGAATGCCTCTTTTTTTCTCCTGTAAACTCTATGTTGATGCCTTTGCCCAAAAAGCTCTACTTTTGTCTCATCTGACCAGAGAACATTCTTCCAAAACGTTTTAGGCTTTTTCAGGTAAGTTTAGGCAAACTCCAGCCTGGCTTTTTTATGTCTCGGGGTAAGAAGTGGGGTCTTCCTGGGTCTCCTACCATACAGTCCCTTTTCATTCAGACGCCGACGGATAGTACGGGTTGACACTATTGTACCCTCGGACTGCAGGGCAGCTTGAACTTGTTTGGATGTTTGTCGAGGTTCTTTATCCAACATCCGCACAATCTTGCATTGAAATCTCTTGTCAATTTTTCTTTTCCGTCCACATCTAGGGAGGTTAGCCACAGTGCCATGGGCTTTAAACTTCTTGATGACACTGCGCACGATAGACACAGGAAAATTCAGGTCTTTGGAGATGGACTTGTAGCCTTGAGATTGCTCATGCTTCCTCACAATTTGGTTTCTCAAGTCCTCAGACAGTTCTTTGGTCTTCTTTCTTTTCTCCATGCTCAATGTGGTACACACAAGGACACAGGACAGAGGTTGAGTCAACTTTAATCCATGTCAACTGGCTGCAAGTGTGATTTAGTTATTGCCAACACCTGTTAGGTGCCACAGGTAAGTTACAGGTGCTGTTAATTACACAAATTAGAGAAGCATCACATGATTTTTCGAACAGTGCCAATACTTTTGTCCACCCTCTTTTTTATGTTTGGTGTGGAATTATATCCAATTTGGCTTTATGACAATTCTTTTTGTGTTTTTTCATTTAAGACAAATTAAATGAAGATAATAATACCAAAGAATTTGTGTTTGCAATAATTTTCAGGAAGAAACTGAGTATTATCTGACAAAATTGCAGTGGTATCAATAAGTTTGGCCACAACTGTATGAAACACATTATGAATCTTAAATGTGACAGGATGAGCCAACCGAAAAGAGACCGGATTAATAATCTCCAAAATCTTGTAAGGTCCAATAAATCTAGGTTTAAACTTTGGAGAAGCCACCTTCATAGAGACATTCTTTGATGACAACCAGACCATGTCACCCACCTTAAACCGGGGACCAATGGTCCTATGCCGGTTAGAAAACTGCTGGGCCTTTTCCTGGGAAAGAGACAACTTATCCACCACTTGGTCCCAAATCTGCTGCATTCTTTCCACCACAGCGTCAACCCCTGGACATGCAGAAGACTCCCCCTGCCCTGAAGAAAATCGAGGATGAAACCCAAAGTTACAGAAAAAGGGTGACATCAAAGTGGCAGAACTAGCTCTATTATTTAAAGCAAATTCGGCCAAGGGTAAAAATAAGACCCAATCATCCTGATCAGCAGATATAAAACATCTCAAATAAACCTCCAAAGTCTGGTTTGTTCTCTCCGTCTGCCCATTGGTCTGAGGGTGAAATGCAGAGGAGAAGGACAACTGAATTTCCAACTTGGAACAAAAGGTCCTCCAGAACCTAGAGACAAACTGAACTCCTCTGTCCGATACAATGTTCTCAGGAATCCCGTGCAAGCGAACCACCTGTTGCAAAAACAAGGGCACCAACTCTGAGGAAGATGGCAACTTAGGGAGTGGTACAAGATGGACCATCTTAGAGAATCTATCACAAATCACCCAGATAACAGTCATCCTCTGAGAGACAGGCAGATCAGAAATAAAATCCATTGAAATATGGGTCCATGGCCTCCTGGGCACCGGCAAGGGCATCAACAACCCACTAGAACGAGAACAAGGCTTAGATCGGGAGCAAGTCCCACAGGACTGCACAAAATTTCTGACATCACGAGACAAGGCAGGCCACCAAAAAGACCGACTCACCAAATCTCTAGTACCAAAAATACCTGGATGACCAGCCAACGCGGAGCAATGAACCTCAGACATCACTTTCCTCCTCCACTGGTCAGGAACATACAACCTACCACTGGGACAACGCTCAGGTTTATCCTCCTGAAACTTCTCCAGAGCACGTCTCAAATCAGGCGAGATGGCAGAAAGAACCACCCCCTCACCTAAGATGGTAGCAGGCTTGGTCACAATAGGAGAATCAGCCAAAAAACTCCTAGAGAGGGCATCAGCCTTAACGTTCTTAGTGCACGGAAGAAAGGAGACCACAAAATCACAACGCGTGAAAAACAAGGCCCACCTGGCCTGTCTCGGATTCAAGCGTTTAGCCGACTCGAGGTAGATCAAATTCTTGTGGTCAGTGAGGACCACAACTTGATGTCTAGCTCCCTCTGACCAATGTCTCCACTCCTCAAATGCCCACTTCACGGCCAACAGTTCTCGATTCCCCACATCATAGTTGCGTTCCGAAGGAGAGAACTTTCGGGAAAAGAAGGCACAGGGGTTCATTTTAGATGTTACAGGATCCTTTTGGGACAAAACAGCTCCTGCACCAGTCTCTGAAGCATCCACCTCCACCTGAAATGGAAGTGAGACATCGGGTTGTCGCAAAACCGGAGAAGAAGTGAATCTCCGCTTCAGCTCCTGAAAAGAAGAAACAGCCTCTGGAGACCAATTCAGCAAATCAGCGCCCCTCTTAGTCAAATCAGTCAATGGTTTGGCAATAACAGAAAAATTGGCTATAAACTTACGATAAAAATTAGCAAACCCCAAAAACTTCTGGAGAGCCTTCAAAGAAGTGGGCTGAACCCAATCATAAATGGCCTGTACCTTGGCCGGGTCCTTTTCAATAGTTGATGGAGACAAGATAAATCCCAAAAATGAAATCCTCTGTACACCTAAAAGACATTTCGATCCCTTAACATACAGGGAATTTTCCCTCAAAATCCGGAACACAGTCCGAACATGTTCCACATGAGAGTCCCAATCCCTGGAAAAGATCAAAATATCATCCAAATAGATGATCAGAAACTTATCCACAAAGTCCCGGAAAATATCATTCATGAAGCACTGGAAGACAGAAGGGGCGTTAGTGAGCCCAAAAGGCATCACCAGGTACTCAAAATGTCCCTCCGGAGAATTAAACGCTGTCTTCCATTCATCCCCATGCTTAATGCGAATAAGATTATACGCCCCCCTGAGGTCAAGCTTGGTAAACCAGCAATCACCTTCAACTCTAGAAAATAGGTCAGAAATCAGGGGTAACGGATACTGATATTTAACAGTAAGGGAGCGATAGTCAATACAGGGCCTTAATGAACCATCCTTCTTGGCCACAAAAAAACCCAGCACCCAAGGGTGAAGAGGATGGTCTAATATGACCCTTCTCCAACGACTACTTAATATAAGAACGCATATCCTCATGTTCGGGTACAGATAAATTAAAAAGTCGACCCTTGGGAAATTTACACCCCGGACTCAGCTCAATTGCACAGTCATAACTCCTATGAGGAGGCAAAGACGCAGACTTACTCTCACTAAACACATCATAAAAATCAGCCAAATAGTCAAGAACCTCATGCGACTGGGGAGAGAGAAAACAGGAGTGTCACTAAGAGCACACCGACAACCCCAACTCACCACAAACACAGATTTCCAATCCAAAACTGGATTATGGATTTGCAACCAGGGGAACCCCAGAACGATGGTATCATGCAAATTATGCAACACCAAAAATCTGCAATTTTCTTGATGGTCTGGGGCGACCCGCATTACCACCTGGGTCCAAAACTGAGGTTTATTCTTCGCCAACGGAGTAGCATCAATACCCCTCAAAGGAAAAGGCATTCGCAGGGGTGTCATAGGGAAACCACAACGTTTAGCAAAATCCAAATCCATTAGGTTCAAGACCGCTCCTGAATCCACAAAGGCTTTAGCGTAAAATGTGGACAGGGAGCAGATCAGAGTAATTGCCGGAAGAAACTTAGGTTGTGCACCACCCACAGCAAATGTGCGTGCAAAACGTTTCTCTCGTTTAGGGCAGACAGAAATAACATGAGAGGCATCTCCACAGAAAAAACACAGCTTATTACGTGTTTCTAAACTCCTGACGCTGTGCCCTAGACAAAACTCTATCACATTGCATAGGTTCACACATTTGTTCAACAGGTGGCAGCATTTCCCGTGTAATTTTACGTTCACGTAAACACCGATCAACCTGAATGGTTAATGACATAGAATCATCAAGACCAGTGAGAACAGGAAATCCCACCATAGTATCTTTTACGGTTTCTGACAAACCCTTCCGAAAGAGAGCTGCCAAGGCACCATTATTCCAAGTGGTGAGAGAACCGCCCACATTCGGAATTTTTGACAGTACAGTTCTGCAGAATCTTGACCCTGGCTCAATGCCAACAGGGTCTTTTCAGCTTGATCAATCACATTAGGTTCATCATACAACAACCCCAAGGCCTGAAAAAATGCGTCCACATTTGTTAGAATAGGATCATCTGGTACTAAAGAAAACGCCCAATCCTGGCCGCGCAGCAAGGAGATGACAATTTTAACCTGCTGCACAGAGCTCCCCAATGAGTTAGGCTTCAAGGCAAGAAATAATTTACAATTATTCTTAAATTTCAGAAATTTAGACCGATCCCCAGAAAACACATCAGGAGTAGGAATCTTGGGTTCAGCAGCATGTGACTGAATAAGGTAGGTGGAAATTCCCTGTACTTCAGCAGAAAGCTGCTCCAAACGATCAGACAGTTGCTTAATCTCCATTAGGAAAAAATCCTCCTACGGCCCAAGAGAAAAAGAGGAAAAAATACATAAAAAAAAAAAAAATTCTGACACTTCATTTTTTTTTTTTGCTTTCTCTAACAATTCTTTCCTGCTTTTGAGTACCCTAGAATCTGTGGTATGGCTGGTGATTCTGTTATGAATGGGTCACCGAGGAGGAAAAAATAAACAACAAGCTAAGTCTCAGCAAACCAGAGAAGTTGGTAACTATGCAGATTGCAGATCCCTGAACTTAACCGCACAACTAGCAGCAGTCGTGGAGCATTCCTACGTTGGTCCTAGACGCCTCATCACAACTGGAGAACTACATAAGCCTAAAGCAGGAAAAGAGGAAAACTAACTGCCCCAGAGCAGACCCCAAAGGAAAGACAGCCCCCCACATGTATTGATGGTGAAGCAAGATGAAATTGTAAACAAAGGCAGGAAAATAGGCTGAGTAAACGATGGGGCCCGGCTAACTAAAAAGGACAGGAAAGGAAAGACACTGTCTGCAATCGGCCAAAAAAAACCTACAAAAATATTGCCCAACACTTCTGATAGCAAAATTAACCCTGAAGTCACTAGACTTCTAAACCTATATCAGCACTCTGAAATATTCTGAGACAGAGCAAAAGAGAGGCCAATCTAATAAGGAACAAAAAGCAGATTGGCAAATACTGATTAATAGGAGTGTAAATTTAGCATAGCCCCAGCAGGGGCAAGCTGATTACACAGAAAACTGAATTGACCCTCAAGCGCAAGTGTGAACATTAGCAAAAAACAAACTTAACTTGAGAAGACTGGAAGAGAGCTGAAGTCCAAGACCTGAGAAGCAGGCTAAATAACCAGCACCAGGATAGGGCATTGGCTGTCTTATATCCAGTATGATACTCCAGAGATCCAATCGTTATCTTCCTCATCAGGTGGCAGGTCACTACCACTTAAACCAACAGCACTACCTACTGTCACCACCAGAGGGAGAACGGAAAGTGAACTCTCAACTGGTGGAGCAGAAAATGAGTTCATGACAGGTGCCTCCATCTTGGTATCCGAGTTCCAGCAACGTCTGCTGGTCCTTGGTAGTGCTTTCTAGCACAGGTACCTCCTGTTTAGTCACCGTGTTCCAGTACCATCAGCTGGTCCTCGGTAGTGCCATTGGCTCTTGTTCCTTCTGCTGCCCCTCTGGGTTCCAGCACTGTCAGCTGTTTCAGGGAAGTGTCAACGTCACTTTTGCACCAATACATTGTCCTGTTGTGTTGCGGTTGGGTTAGCCGACTCTATGGTGCCTGCAGTTTAGGTGCTTCCTATGTGGGCTGCGGGTTCTGGCAATAAAGGCTGGTTCCATAGTGCCAATAGGACAAGCACCCCCTGTAGGACTGTGGGTTTCGGCAACTGCGTCCGGCTCGCGGCCTTGCAACTTTGTCTTTCATGGGTACCTTCTGCTACCCATATGGGTTCCAGCACCGTCAGCTGGTTCTCGGCAGTTCCTTTGGCTTAGGTGCCTCCTTCTCGGTATCCGAGTTCCAGCAATGTCTGCCGGTCCTTGGTAGTGCTTTCTTGCACAGGTACCTCCTGCCTAGTAACCAGGTTTCAGCACCGTCAGCTGGTCCTCGGTAGTGCCATTGGCTCTGGCAGCTTCGGCTACCCATCCGGGCTCCAGCACCGTCAGCTGGTTCTCAGCAGTTCCTCAGCCTTCTTGTACCTTCTGCTACATTTCCAAGTTCAAACTTTTTGAAATGGTTTTTGGTAATCACTCTGGATCTCCCTGACGACGACCCTGAAGACCACCCCAAAGAAGACCAAAAAGATGACCCTGAAGAAGATGACCAAGAGGACAAAGAACATGAAGACAACCACCAAGATACAAAACAACAAGAGACAGAAGACCAAGAAGCAGAAGAACAAAAAGCAGAAGAACATTAAGCAGAAGACTAAAAATCAGAGCAAAAGATATTATCTAAATTATAAGCAGAAGAAGACTAAGCAGTGTATGAGGGTGAGTCCGTTTCTCCTTGTGGTGCCCCTGGAAAATGCCTGCTGCTGCAGGCCAAACTGAATGCGGACAAATCCTGTTGTAAATCTTTTGTGACAGGCAGAACGGCTGGTGTAATCTTCAAACCTTTATAGATAACAACTACAGGAATGCCTGTCACAAATAAGAATTTGATGAAGAAGAATAGGAAGAAGATGAAGAAGTAGAATATGAAGAAGAATAATAGCTGAATAAGAAGAATATGAAGAATGTAAAAAAAAAGAATAGGAAGAAGGTTAAGAAGAAGAGGATGAATAGGGTGAAGAAGAAGTTGATGAAAAAGATGCTGCTGCTGAGGATGATGAAGGAGAAAGTGAGGGAGAAGTAAAAAAGAAGGTGAAGAGCATGGAAGTAGTGAAACATACATATCTGACAAAATATAAAAAAGGTTAACATAGTCAATATCTTTGTAACTCCGAACATCTTAAAAAAAAAAAAAAAATATTCCTGCTATTCCATTTGATTGGGCTAAACCTCTATGCCTTTAATGTCTCCTCCACCTCCCTCAATACATTCTACATTATTATTAGTTGTTTTTCTTCATGTAGAATTAACCTACAAGGAAATAAAGGGTTTATTTTAATTCCGATATTTCTGTCCCATTGACTTGCATTGGTGTCCGGTATCGGAATCGGCGATATCCGATACTTTTTGGGTATCGGTCCGATCCAATCCAATCCAATATTTCACGATATCGGAAGGTATCGCTCAACACTAGTGCTGTGCAATCAGTAGCTGCCAGAGACAGGAGTGACGTGCGCACAGTGACTGTGAGTACAGCGCACATGCAGAGGAGAGAAGGATGAATACCGAACAGACTCTTGTGAACTTCCCTGCCACTTGTTTCCCGCCTGTTTATGTTTGACTCTGGGAATGCTGCGGCCTTGCTTGTTTATGGACTAGGGGCTCAGCAGAAAGTAACCCTCAGGAATCCCGTGCAAGCGAACCACCTTTTGCAAAAACAAGGGCACCAAATCTGAGGAAGATGGCAACTTAGGGAGTGGTACAAGATGGACCATCTTAGAGAATCTATCACAAATCACCCAGATAACAGTCATCCTCTGAGAGACAGGCAGATCAGAAAAAAAATCCATTGAAAAAATGGGTCCATTGCCTCCTGGGCACCGGCAAGGGCATCAACAACCCACTAGAACGAGAACAAGGCTTAGATCGGGAGCAAGTCCCACAGGACTGCACAAAATTTCTGACATCACGAGACAAGGCAGGCCACCAAAAAGACCGACTCACCAAATCTCTAGTACCAAAAATACCTGGATGACCAGCCAACGCGGAGCAATGAACCTCAGACATCACTTTCCTCCTCCACTGGTCAGGAACATACAACCTACCACTGGGACAACGCTCAGGCTTATCCTCCTGAAACTTCTCCAGAGCACGTCTCAAATCGGGCGAGATGGCAGAAAGAACCACCCCCTCACCTAAGATGGTAGCAGGCTTGGTCACAATAGGAGAATCAGCCAAAAAACTCCTAGAGAGGGCATCAGCCTTAATGTTCTTAGTGCCCGGAAGAAAGGAGACCACAAAATCAAAACGCGTTAAAAACAAGGCCCACCTGGCCTGTCTCGGATTCAAGCGTTTAGCCGACTCGAGGTAGATCAAATTCTTGTGGTCAGTGAGGACCACAACTTGACGTCTAGCTCCCTCCGACCAATGTCTCCACTCCTCAAATGCCCACTTCATGGCCAACAGTTCTCGATTCCCCACATCATAGTTGCATTCAGTAGGAGAGAACTTTAGGGATAAGAAGGCACAGGGGTTCATTTTAGATGTTACAGGATCCTTTTGGGACAAAACTGCTCCTGCACCAGTCTCTGAAGCATCCACCTCCACCTGAAATGGAAGTGAGACATCGGGTTGTCGCAAAACCGGAGAAGAAGTGAACCTCCGCTTCTGCTCCTGAAAAGAAGAAACAGCCTCTGGAGACCAATTCAGCAAATCAGCGCCCCTCTTAGTCAAATCAGTCAATGGTTTGGCAATAACAGAAAAATTGGCTATAAACTTACGATAAAAATTAGCAAACCCCAAAAACTTCTGGAGAGCCTTCAAAGAAGAGGGCTGAACCCAATCATAAATGGCCTGTACCTTGGCCGGGTCCTTTTCAATAGTTGATGGAGACAAGATAAATCCCAAAAATGAAATCCTCTGTACACCAAAAAGACATTTCGATCCCTTAACATACAGGGAGTTTTCCCTCAAAATCCGGAACACAGTCCGAACATGTTCCACATGAGAGTCCCAATCCCTGGAAAAGATCAAAATATCATCCAAATAGATGATCAGAAACTTATCCACAAAGTCCCGGAAAATATCATTCATGAAGCACTGGAAGACAGAAGTGGCGTTAGTGAGCCCAAAAGCATCACCAGGTACTCAAAATATCCCTCCGGAGTATTAATCGCTGTCTTCCATTCATCCCCATGCTTAATGCGAATAAGATTATACGCCCCCTGAGGTCAAGCTTGGTAAACCAGCAAGCACCTTCAACTCTAGAAAATAGGTCAGAAATCAGGGGTAACGGATACTGATATTTAACAGTAATTTTGTTAAGGGAGCGATAGTCAATACAGGGCCTTAATGAACCATCCTTCTTGGCCACAAAAAAAAAACCAGCACCCAAGGGTGAAGAGGATGGTCTAATATGACCCTTCTCCAACGACTCCTTAATATAAGAACGCATAGCCTCATGTTCGGGTACAGATAAATTAAAAAGTCGACCTTTGGGAAATTTACACCCCGGACTCAACTCAATTGCACAGTCATAACTCCTATGAGGAGGCAAAGACGCAGACGTACTCTCACTAAACACATCATAAAAATCAGCCAAATAGTCAGGAACCTCATGCGACTGGGGAGAGGTGGAGAAAACAGGAGTGTCACTAAGAGCACACCGACAACCCCAACTCACCACAGACACAGATTTCCAATCAAAAACTGGATTATGGATTTGCAACCAGGGGAACCCCAGAACGATGGTATCATGCAAATTATGCAACACCAAAAATCTGCAATTTTCTTGATGGTCTGGGGCGACCCGCATTACCACCTGGGTCCAAAACTGAGGTTTATTCTTCGCCAACGGAGTAGCATCAATACCCCTCAAAGGAATAGGGGTCTGTAGGGGTGTCATAGGGAAACCACAACGTTTAGCAAAATCCAAATCCATTAGGTTCAAGACCGCTCCTGAATCCACAAAGGCTTTAGTGTAAAATGTGGACAGGGAGCAGATCAGAGTAATTGCCAGAAGAAACTTAGGTTGTGCACCACCTACAGCAAATGTGTGTGCAAAACGTTTCTCTCGTTTAGGGCAGACAGAAATAACATGAGAGGCATCTCCACAGAAAAAACACAGCTTATTACGTCTTCTAAACTCCTGACGTTGTGCCCTAGCCAAAACTCTATCACATTGCATAGGTTCAGACATTTGTTCAACAGGTGGCAGCATTTCCCGTGTAATTTTACGTTCACGTAAACGCCGATCAACCTGAGTGGCTAATGACATAGAATCATCAAGACCAGAGGGAACAGGAAATCCCACCATAGTATCTTTTACGGTTTCTGACAAACCCTTCCGAAAGAGAGCTGCCAAGGCACCATCATTCCAAGTGGTGAGGACCGCCCACTTTCGGAATTTTTGACAGTACAGTTCTGCAGAATCTTGACCCTGGCTCAATGCCAACAGGGTCTTTTCAGCCTGATCAATCACATTAGGGTCATCATACAACAACCCCAAGGCCTGAAAAAATGCATCCACATTTGTTAGAATAGGATCATCTGGTACTAAAGAAAACGCCCAATCCTGGGCATCGCCACGCAGCAAGGAGATGACAATTTTAACCTGCTGCGCAGAGTTCCCTGATGAGTTAGGCTTCAAGGCAAGAAATAATTTACAATTATTCTTATAATTCAAAAATTTTGACAGATCCCCCCAAAACACATCAGGAGTGGGGATTTTTGGTTCAGCAGTGTGTGAATGAGCAAGACAGGTGGAAATTCCTCTCACTTCAGCAGCAAGCTGCTCCACACGATCAGACAATTGCTTAAACTCCATCAGAATAAAAAAATATTCCTCCTACGGACTCAGAGAAAAAGAGGAAAAAATATAAACAAAAAAAAAATTCTGACACTTTTTTTTTTCACAATTCTTTCCTGCTACTGAGTACCCTAGAATCTGCGGTATGGCTGGTGATTCTGTTATGATTGAGTCACCAAGGAGGAAAAAACAAAAGTGCAAGCTCAGCCCAGAAAATCAGAGAGGTTGGAAACTAGTGGATTGCAGACCCCTAATCCTATCACACAACTAGCAGTAGCCGTGGAGTGTTCCTACAGTGATCCTAGACACCTCGTCACAGCCAGAGATCTAAATAAGCCTAAAGAGAGAAAAGGGAAAAACTGACTGCCCCAGAGCAGACCCAAAGCAATAGGCAGCCCCCAACATATAATGACGGTGAAGCAAGATGAAAACACTAACACAGATAGAAAGATAGGATGAGCAAACGATGGGGCCCAAGCTAACTAAAAAGGACAGGACAGAAAAGCTGCTGTCTGCAATCCGAGAAAACCTGTTATGAATGAGTCACCGGAGGAGGAAAAAACAAAAACACAAGCTAAGTCCAGAAAACCAGAGAGGTTGGTAGCTAGCGGATTGCAGACCCCTGATCCTATTCACCACAACTAACAGTAGCCGTGGGGGGTTCCTACGGTGCCCTAGACCCCTCGTCACAGCCGGAGAGCTAAATAAGCCTAAAGAAAGAAAGGGGAAATCTAAACTGCCCCAGAGCAGACCCCAAAGCAATAGACAGCCCCCAACATGTATTGTCAGTGAAAAACAGATGAAAACACAAGCACAGACAGAAAGACAGGCTGAGCAAATGATGGGGCCCAACTAACTAGATAGGAAAGGACAGAAAAGATGCTGACTGCAATCACGCAAAAAACCCTGCCAAAAATAATGTCCAACACGTCTGATAGAAAAGGCCCTGAAGTCACTAGACTTCAAAATCACTATATCAGCACTCAGGTATATTCTGAAGACAGAGCAAAGAGATCAACTGATCAGAGACAAAAATGGAGTTCAGCCCGTCCCAACCAGGGCAGGCTGAACACAAACACTAAGTAAACAGACAAAATCTCATGGAAAAATAGCAGAGCAAAAACTTAGCTTTTAGTAGACAGGAACTAAACTGGATGCCAGAGCTCAGAGCAGAAAGGATCACCAGCCACCCTGCAGGGCGTCGGCTGCCTTATATCCACTCAGAAATTCCAGATGTCCAATCACACTCCACCTGTTCAGATGACAGGTTCTTCCCATCCAGATCAATTTCACTACCTCCTTTCACCAGCAGAGGGAGTTCATCAGACATCAGTGGTGAAGGAGAAAATGAACTCATAACAGTACCTCCCCCTTGAGGAGGGGTTCTCCTAACCCTCATCCACGCCACCAGGGCGATCAGGATGTGCCCGATGAAAAGTACGAACCAGTCTTTCGGCTTGAATATCGGATGCAGAGACCCAAGAATTATCCTCCTGGCCATAACCCTTACATTTAACCAAATACTGGAGTCTCCGTCTAGCCAGATGAGAGTCCAGTATCTTCTCAACCTCATATTCCACATTACCTTCAACCAATACAGGGTCAGGAGGTGCCACCACAAGAACTACTGGCTCAACAAACCTCTTTAACAGAGACTTATGAAACACGTTATGGATCTTGAATGTAACAGGAAGAGCCAATCGAAACGAGACTGGATTAAGAATCTCCAAAATCTTGTAAGGTCCAATAAATCTAGGTTTTAACTTTGGAGAAGCCACCTTCATAGAGATATTCTTTGATGACAACCAAACCATATCACCCACCTTAAACCGGGGACCAATGGTCCGCTGGGCCTTTTCCTGGGAGAGAGACAACTTATCCACCACTTGGTCCCAGATCTGGTGCATTCTCTCCACCACAGTGTCAACACCTGGCCAGGCAGAAGACTCCACCTGCCCTGAAGAGAATCGAGGATGAAACCCAAAGTTACAAAAAAAAGGTGACATCAAAGTGGCAGAACTAGCTCTTTTATTTAAAGCAAATTCGGCCAAGGGCAAAAATGAAACCCAATCATTCTGATCAGCAGAAATAAAACATCTCAAATACGACTCCAAAGTCTGGTTTGTTCTCTCCGTCTGCCCATTGGTCTGAGGGTGAAACGCAGAGAAGGACAACTGAATTCCCAGCTTGGAACAGAAAGTCCTCCAAAATCTAGAAACAAACTGAACTCCTCTGTCAGATACAATGTTCTCAGGAATCCCATGCAAGCGAACCACCTGTTGCAAAAACAAGGGCACCAACTCTGAGGAAGATGGCAACTTATGGAGTGGTACAAGATGGACCATCTTAGAGAATCTATCACAAATCACCCAAATAACAGTCATTCTCTGAGAGACAGGCATATCAGAGATAAAATCCATTGAAATATGGGTCCATTGCCTCCTGGGCACCGGCAAAAGCATCAACAACCAACAAGAGCGAGAACAAGGTTTAGACCGGGAGCAAGTCCCACAGGACTGCACAAAATTCCTGACATCACGAGACAAGGCGGGCCACCAAAAAGACCGTCTCACCAAATCTCTAGTACCAAAAATACCGGGATGACCAGCCAATGTGGAGCAATGAACTTCAGACATTACTCTCTTCCTCCACTGGTCAGGAACATACAATTTTCCAATGGGACAACGATCAGGTTTGTCCTCCTGAAACTCTTCCAGAGCACATCTCAAATCGGGCGAGATGGCAGAAAGAACTACCCCGTCACCTAAGATGGTAGCAGGCTTGGTCACAATAGGAGAATCAGCAAAGAAACTCCTAGAGAGGGCGTCTGCCTTGACATTCTTAGTGCCCGGAAGAAAAGAGACCACAAAATCAAAACGTGTGAAAAACAAGGCCCACCTAGCCTGTCTAGGATTCAAGCATTTGGCCGACTCCAGGTAAATCAAATTCTTGTGGTCAGTAAGGACCATGACTTGATGTCTAGCTCCCTCCAACCAATGTCTCCACTCCTCAAATGCCCATTTCATGGCTAACAGTTCCTGATTCCCCACATCATAGTTACGTTCGGATGGGGAGAACTTTCTGGAAAAGAAAGCACAGGGATTCATTTTAGATGTTACAGGATCTTTTTGGGACAAAACAGCTCCTGCACCAATCTCAGAAGCGTCCACCTCTACCTGAAACGGGAGTGAGACATCAGGTTGCCGCAAGACCGGAGCAGAAGTGAACCTTCGCTTCAGCTCCTGAAAGGAAGAAACAGCCTCCGGAGATCAATTCAGCACATCAGCACCCTTCTTAGTCAAATCAGTCAAAGGTTTGGCAATACCAGAAAAATTAGCTATAAATTTACGATAAAAATTAGCAAAACCCAAAAACTTCTGGAGGGCCTTCAAAGAAGTGGGCTGAACCCAATCATAAATGGCCTGTACCTTGGCCGGGTCCATTTCAATAGTTGACGGAGACAAAATAAATCCCAAAAATGAAATCCTCTGTACCCCAAAAAATCATTTTGATCCCTTGACATACAGGGAATTCTCCCTCAAAATCCGGAACACAGTCCGAACATGTTCCGCATGAGAGTCCCAATCCCTGGAAAAGATCAAAATATCATCTAGATAGATGATCAAAAATTCATCCACAAAGTCCCGGAAAATATCATTCATGAAGCACTGGAAGACAGAAGGGGCATTAGTGAGCCCAAAAGGCATCACCAGGTACTCAATATGTCCCTCCGGAGTATTAAATGCCGTCTTCCATTCATCCCCATGCTTAATGCGAATAAGATTATACGCCCCCCTGAGGTCAAGCTTGGTAAACCAGCAAGCACCTTTAACTCTGGAGAATAGATCAGAAATCAGGGGTAACGGATACTGATATTTAACAGTAATTTTGTTGAGGGAACGATAGTCAATACAAGGCCTTAATGAACCATCTTTCTTGGCCACAAAAAAAAACCCAGCACCTAGGGGTGAAGAGGATGGTCTAATATGACACTTCTCCAACGACTCCTTAATATAGGATCGCATAGCCTAGTGCTCGGGTACAGATAAATTGAAAAGTCGACCCTTGGGAAATTTACACCCAGGGCTCAGCTCAATTGCACAGTCATAACTCCTATAAGGAGGCAAAGATGCAGACTCATTCTCACTAAATACTTCATAAAAATCAGCCAAATAGTCAGGAACATCATGCATCAGGGGGGAGGTGGAGAAAACAGGAGCGTCACTAAGGGCACACCGACAACCCCAACTCACCAGAGACAAAGATTTCCAATCTAAAACTGGATTATGGATTTGCAAACAAGGAAACCCCAGAACAATGGTATCATGCAAATTATGCAACACCAAAAATCTGCAATTTTCTTAAAGGTCTGGGGTGACCCGCATTACCACCTGGGTCCAAAACTGAGGTTTATTCTTCGCCAAAGGAGTAGCATCAATACCCCTCAAAGGGATAGGCGTCCGCAGAGGTGTCATAGGAAACCCACAACATTTAGCAAAATCCAAGTCCATCAGGTTCAGAGCTGCTCCCGAATCCACAAAAGCCTTAGCGGAAAATGTGGACAGGGAGCAGATCAGAGTATTTGCCAGAAGAAACTTAGGTTGAACACCACCCATAGCAAATGTGTGTGTAAAACGTTTCTCTCGTTTAGGGCAGACAGAAATAATATGAGAGGCATCTCCACAAAAAAACACAGCTTATTACGCCTTCTGAACTCCTGACGTTGCGCCCTAGACAAAACTCTATCACATTGCATAGGTTCAGACATTTGTTCAACAGGTGGCAACACATCTCGTGCAGTTTTGCGTTCGCGCAAACGCCGATCAACCTGAATGGCTAATGACATAGAATCGTCAAGACCAGAGGGAACAGGAAATCCCACCATAGTATCTTTTACGGTTTCTGACAAACCCTTCCGAAAGAGAGCTGCCAAGGCACCATCATTACAGGTAGTAAGAACCGCCCACTTTTGGAATTTTTGACAGTACAACTCTGCAGAATCCTGACCCTGGCTCAATGCCAACAGGGCCTTTTCAGCCTGATCAATAGCATTAGGTTCATCATACCACAACCCCAAGGCTTGAAAGAATGCGTTCACATTAGTTAGAATAGGATCATCAGGTTTTAAAGAAAACGCCCATTCCTGGGGATCGCCGCGTAGCAAAGAGATGACAATTTTAACCTGCTGCGCGGAGTTCCCCGATGAGTTAGGCTTCGAGGCAAAAAATAATTTACAATTATTCTTAAAATTCAAAAATTTAGACCGATCCCCAAAAAACACATCAGGAGTAGGGATCTTTAGTTCAGCAGCATGTGAATGAGCAAGATAGGTGGAAATTCCCCGCACTTCAGCAGTGAGCTGCTCCACACGATCAGACAATTGCTTAATCTCCATTGAGAAAAAATTCCCCCTACGGCCTCAGAGAAATAGAGGAAAAAATATACACAAAAAAAAAATTCTGACACTTTTTTTTTTTTACAATTCTTTCCTGCTATTGAGTACCCTAGAATCTGTGGTATGGCTGGTGATTCTGTTATGAATGAGTCACCGGAGGAGGAAAAAACAAAAACACAAGCTAAGTCCAGAAAACTGGAGAGGTTGGTAGCTAGCGGATTGCAGACCCCTGATCCTATTCACCACAACTAACAGTAGCCGTGGGGGGTTCCTACGGTGCCCTAGACCCCTCGTCACAGCCAGAGAGCTAAATAAGCCTAAAGAAAGAAAGGGGAAATCTAAACTGCCCCAGAGCAGACCCCAAAGCAATAGACAGCCCCCAACGTGTATTGTCAGTGAAAAACAGATGAAAACACAAACACAGACAGAAAGACAGGCTGAGCAAATGATGGAGCCCAGCTAACTAGATAGGAAAGGACAGAAAAGATGCTGGCTGCAATCACGCAAAAAACCCTGCCAAAAATAATGTCCAACACGTCTGATAGAAATGGCCCTGAAGTCACTAGACTTCAAAATCACTATATCAGCACTCAGGTATATTCTGAAGACAGAACAAAGAGATCAACTGATCAGAGACAAAAATGGAGTTCAGCCCGTCCCAACCAGGGCAGGCTGAACACAAACACTAAGTAAACAGACAAAATCTCATGGAAAAATAGCAGAGCAAAAACTTAGCTTTTAGTAGACAGGAACTAAACTGGATGCCAGAGCTCAGAGCAGAAAGGATCACCAGCCACCCTGCAGGGCGTCGGCAGCATTATATCCACTCAGAAATTACGGATGTCCAATCACACTCCACCTGTTCAGATGACAGGTTCTTCCCATCCAGATCAATTTCACTACCTCCTTTCACCAGCAGAGGGAGTTCATCAGACATCAGATGTGAAGGAGAAAATGAACTCATAACAAAAACCCTGCTAAAAATATTCCCAACACAACTGATAAGCAAAAAGGACCCTGAAGTCACTAGACTTCAAACCCTATATCAGCACTCAGAATATTCTGAAAGCAGAGCAAAAGAGAACACTGATCAAGGAATAAGAATCCAGCACACCCTCAGCCGGGGATGGCTGAACTCCAAAACAAGGTAAATAAAACCAAAACTAATAAGTTCAATAGCAGAGCAAAAATGTATCTTTGGGAAGCAGGAATCAGACTGGTCTCCAAGAATCCAGCAGAGAAATCACCAGCCACTCAGAAGGGCGTTGGCTGCCTTATATCCAGTCTGAAGTTCCTGTTACCCAGTCACAATCCACCTGATCAGGTGTTTGGTTTCTTTCATCCAAATCAGCCTCACTACCTTCCTTCACCAGAAGGGGGAGATCTTCGGACACAAATGGTGAATGAACAGATGAGCTCACAACAAACATCCTTTTCTGTGATCTCCCTGCTAACACCCTCGCACCTCTCCAGTCCATCCTTAACTCTGCTGCCCGACTAATACATCTCTCTCCTCGCTACTCCTCCGCTTCTCCCCTCTGCAAATCTCTTCACTGGCTCCCATTCCCTCAGCGTATCCAGTTCAAATTACTAATTCTGACCTACAAGGCCATCTATAACCTGTGTCCCCCATATGACTCTGAACTAATCTCCTGATACCTTCCCTCACTTAATCTCTGGTCCTCCCAAGACCTCCTTTTCTCCTCCACACTTATTCGCTCCTCATACAACCGCCTCCAAGACTTCTCCTGAATTGCCCCTATCCTCTGGAATTCTTTGCCCCAACAAGTCCAACTATCAACCACATTTGGATCCTTCAGACGGAACCTGAAAACCCACCTCTTCAAGAAAGCCTACAGCCTGCAATTACCCCGCTACCTCCTTCTCTCTCACGACTACCGGAGATATCACCTCAACCAACACCGGAACTGCTGCAACCCACCAACCTACTGTCTCCTTCCCCACCATCCTGTTGCATGTAAGCCCGAAAGGGCAGGGTCCTCTCCCCTCTGTATCAGTCTGTCATTGTTAGTTTGTTTACTGTAAGTGATATCTGTAATTTGTATGTAACCCCTTCTCATGTACAACACCATTGGAATCAATGGTGCTATAGAAATAAATAATAATAATTAAATTGTTACATCTTGTTAACCCTTGCTCTGTCTCCTGTCTGTCACTGCATCCCGCAACCTGCTAACACTGTATTCATATATTATCTTTAAGGCTGGAGTCACACTAACCTGCGCAAAATACGGTCCGTATTTTACTTGCGTAATACGGATGAATGATCACTAAATAGTGCTCCGTAGGTCATCCGTAATCAGGGTGAGGTCGTGTATTTTGCGCATGTGTGCATCCGTATGTAATCCGTGTGGCATCCGTATGCAATCCGTATGGCGATATTTTCTCGCGGCCTTGCAAAATGGACATTTAACGGTTTTCAGGCCTGCAAAAAATTTAAATCATTAGCCTGCACCCTATTTAGACACTCAGAAACAGGTGGATGCCTACATTCTGTACATTTGTCATTTTGCTTTCACGAGGTGTGTTGGTGTTCTTTGTGCAGCATGGCAGAGGGTCTGCGATTCAATACAACTGAGCAGGTTCTCTTTACCTGGCTTTTGCCACGGCGCTTTGGGCAACCATATCCTGTGATAGTGGATCTGCGGAGGAGGAGACGCATGTGGGTCCATCCACTTTTGAGGTAACGACTCACAAGAGGTCATTTTCACCGCCTCTATTCTTCTCTGCGGGAGCATCCGGAGAAATTTTACCAGTACTGTTGCATGAGCATTTCCACATTTGATCGACTCTTGGAGACAGTGCGCCCTGGGATAACCTTTCAGGATACAAGGATGCGCAAAGCCATATCTGCAGAGGAGCGACTTCTACTCACAATACGGTATGTACTACACAACCACATTCTCTCTATTCCTAATGTGTGTGGTAAATTATGTTTTTTGCCCTTCTTGGACAAAGTTGAATGCCATCATCTTACTCCAAATATGAAGCACCTGACACACCAGAATGTAACATCTAATATGTCCAGCATATCACTTAGTCATTATGCCACCAAATATGTGTGTGTTCTTCTCTATCATTTCCTAACAAGTTTGGTCGGCATGTAAATGATTTTTTTTTACTTTAGCCATTCTAAACTTTACTATTTCTGTTGTTCTACAGCTTCCTGTCCACTGGCCTGTCTTATGCCGCCCTCCACCATGAGTTTCTCATAGGAAAATCAACCATTTCAGGCATAGTGAGGTCTACATGTGCACAAATCTGGACAAGACTCCATCAAGTGGTCATGCCCGAGCCCAGGATGGAAGACTGGTTAAGGATATCAAGGGAGTTTGAGGAGGACTGCCAGTTTCCAAATTGTATTGGGGCCTTGGATGGCAAACATATCAGGGTGCGTAAGCCGCCGAACTCAGGCTCCCAATTCTTCAATTATAAACAATACTTTTCTGTTGTATTGTTGGCTCTGGTAGACCCTCAATACAAGTTTATAATTGTTGACATTGGGGCCTATGGAAGGACGGGAGACTCTAGAGTCTTCAATACTTCCATAATGGCTCGGCGGCTACGCACCAACCAGTTGGATCTACCCCCACCACGCCAGCTACCAGGCTCCCCCGAACAATCAGTCCCTTATGTCCTTGTGGCAGATAAGGCCTTTCAGTTATCGCGCAATGTCATGAGGCCATATCCCCGGCGCAACCTTGACCACAGGCGCAGAATTTTTAACTTGCGCCTATCACGTGTTAGGCGACTGGTGGAGTGTTCCTTTGGGATTCTTTCTGCCAAATGGCGAGTACTCCAGTCTGCCATTCAGTTGAGTGAGCAAAATGTGAATGAAGTAGTGAAAGCCTGTGTTTTTCTGCATAACTTCACCAGGATACATGATTGCTCCTCCTATGATGGTGTTGTGCGTAGGCCGGACAATGTGCGCAGGGTGAGACCACCTATCATCCCTCAACGTAGACCGCTCTCTGGCCTCAAAGTGCGTGATATTTTCACTAATTACTTTATCTCACCTGAGGGGGCAACTTCTTGGCTAGAGCATGCTGTGTCTATGTTATAATTTGTTGCTTTAAGTGTGTCAAAATATATATTACTCAAGCCTTTATGATTCTATGAGTGTTTCAGTGCATTGGTTGGTGTCTGTTAGTATGTTGTGAGGGATTGTGAAAAATCACACAGAGACGTTAAGTAGAGTAGACAAATATTTAGTTTTGTCCTTTTTTTTTTTTTCGCTTAAAGGCAAACATAATTTTGCCATAACACAAATTTGGCAATGGCCAAAATGACCCTTTGTGCCTTCTTTAACTTGTTGTAAAGTGAACATCACAGAACAAAACAGCCACAAACGTTAGGCCAAAAAAACATTGCTGCATCACTAGATTAACCTAGATTTGCCAACAAAAGGTGAGCTCCATCATCAAAATAAAGGCAACGACATAACACTCACAGTTCCACATAATGTTAGCCAAACATGGAAAGAATCCACCATGACAGGCAAGGCTACCTCACACCTTTCACACAGATATTACCTGTCTGTACACCAGACAATATTTAAGCATGCTATACCGGAAAGGATGAAAATACAAAACTCACTTGTTAATACATAGAGAAAGCGGGTTATTCTGAATGCTTGTCACCTAGAAATTTTGTCCTAGACATTGCTACCAAAAAGGTGACTACTTAACTAAGGCAAGCACGCCTTTCCTATGCGTTTGCAAGTGAGTAGTGTATTTTCATCCTTTCAGTTAACAGCATAGCGCATTTAAAGATTCTCTTTTCTACACACATGTAATATCTGTCTGAAAGGCGTGAGGTAGCGTTGCCTGTCATGATGGATTGTTTCATATGTTTGGAAAACTTTATATAAAAATGTGAATGTTACATTATGTTCTAAATGTTGGTGAAGGAGAACACCTGTTTTTAAATTTAGATTAGGAGCACCAGTTACATATGACTGGACATCTCCAACCATCAGAATCATAAATCCTCATATGTTGGGGAAGGGGAACGTGGATCAATAGCCTGTGGGTGCTGCTGGACATTGTGGCCAACATCGCCCTGTGTGGGGCCATACTGGTGCCCATGATGCTGGAATTGTCCAGCCTCCTGGGAATGTTGGGGATACTGGCCAGAGTACTGATGATGGTGGGGGGCTTCTTGTTGGCTCTGGTAGGCCTGTGGCTCATACCCACCAAGATAGCCAGATCGTCCCCAACCAGGTTGGGACCAGCCTCCAACACTGGGTGGGTACAAGTGGCCATATTGGTGGGGTTGGCTTGAGGAAGACATTTGGTGCTGCGGTATAGATGGTTGGGTAGGGGGAAGAAGGGGTTGAGGTGTTGGCCCACGTATTAGGGGCTGTTCAGACCCTGCTTGAGCAAGCATCTGTGTAGATGGTCTCATGCGCATTAAATTTCGTGGTGAGAGCTGCCACCTCTCCAGAAATTCAAAAACCTCATATGGGGTATTGGGGGGGGTGCTTGCATCAAGCAGGATCTGAATATATCCCCTAATACGGAGCCTGACCTCACGGGTAAGGGCACGGAGATAAAGGGTGAGGCTACGTGCATAGGCCTCCTCACCATCATCTGTTGTTACTCTGGACAAATAATTTAGGACCCCTGTGTCCACATTGGTCCTACTCTCTTGAAGAGTGACCTGGCACCTTCTTCTTGTTCGCCGTGATACTACAGCAGCCTGTGGGGAGGTCCTGATCTGGGCAGTTGGGCTGCTGCTCAAGTTGCCCGGCTCTTCCAGGATGGGTGAGGTGGCAGCAGCAGACCGTCCTGGTGGTGTGGTGTGTAGGCCAGCCATTGTGTGGTCTTGTGATGCCTCATCTTCAGCCATCCTTCTTGTAGGGGGAGAAGATGGGCCAGCCACCTCATCCCCTACAGGATCTATAATGGGCTCTGCCTCTGAGGCTGTTCCTCGATCCGTAAGGTTGGATTGAGTTCTGTTATGAAATAGAACAGAGGCAAAAATACATCAATATTTTTGTCCCTGTAAAGTATTTGTGTAATGTATTTGTGTAATGTGGTGTGAGCTATGTACTTACGGTCTCAGATCCAGAATTGGGGCGAGGAAGTTCAGCCGGTCATAGTAGATATATTTTCTCTTGACATGCCCAGCATCCCCACTCCTGGACCGCTGCTGGCGTTCCCGGCGGAACTGGTCCCTGATGCTTCACCAGCGTTTCATCACATCTTCCACTGCAATGTGACAGGAAAGATTGTCAAAATCACATATTTGAGAGGTAACATTTTCTAACAGCAGTCTAGGAATGGGGCCTTCTGGGGTGTGCTTTCTACCCATGGTGGCATATGTAATTGGGCCGATACACAGGGTCTCATTAGCTATACTTAATAATTTTATTGGCTAGGAGGATGAGGAGCTTGTGGCCTAAACCCCTAATTATGGCTGTGTGAAGCCATGTGTCACATCAAAATGTAACGGCCTCATGAGGCTAATAAAATTACATGCCCAGGAAGGGGGGTGCTGATTGTAGAATCATTTTTAAGCGTGCGCTAAGGTTAATGATGTTTTTATGGTGGCACTTACGAATTTTATGCGTGGTCTGTCCCCAAAGTCATGGTACATCTGGCGACAGATGCGCCTCCATGACGCCTCCTTTCTGGTCCGGTTCGCATAATTAGCATCGCGTGGGTCCCATATTTCGGGACACTCCTGCACCAGGACAATGAGCATCTCAACGTTAATATATGTGGACGCCATGCTGCTGCTGTACTCCGTGGAGGCGTACTTCCTGGATGTCTGGAGCGGTTTTTGAGCTCATTTGCATGTCTAGGCTTCCTGATGATGGATTGGCCCATTTCCTGTCACCAGCCAAAAGACCTGCGTATTGCTCGCAGGTCACACGTGTGTTCCGTGTGTAATCCGTATTTTTTGCGCACCCATTGACTTGCATTGGCGTACTACGGGCGTAGTACGCTGACAATCGCAGCATGCTGCGATTGGCACGGAGCGTAGGATACGGAAGAGAAAAAAACGCCTGGTGCGAGTGACCCCATTGAAAATCATTTGTCCGTGTGTAATGCGTGTTTTTTGCGCCTCTCATGCGCCCGTATTCCTCACCAGTGTGACTCCGGCCTAAGGATGAATCTCTGCTGTCTAATTCTATTTGCAGTTGTGAGTTTCAGCGAGCTGCAGTCTAGCTTTGAGTCCAAGAGTTTGTTGTAACTATAAAAGGTGGTTGTGGTATATTGCTTATGATGTTATCCACAAGGGTGGATCTGTATTTTCTAACTTATATTTGATGGCACCTGAGCAGTTTGATTTAGTATATGATCAATATGATGGAATGTTTTTAGGAGCATATGACTAAAAGGAATTATACAATGTCTAATTCTATATTTTACCAACTATAAGTGGATTTGCCAAACTGTATTAACTATCTGCTAATTGATTCTGTTTATCTACTAATTATAATCACAGTTTTGGCATGAACATTACACACTTGTCTATCGCTCCTTTATTCCGTAACCACCGCACATTCTATTAAGTTACCCGATAGTAGTAATCGCTTTCCTGTACTGAGCCATCTCTCTTGCACATGGTGTAAGTGTAATTTCTGTCTGTCTAAGGGATAGGGACAGTGAAATTTCGCGAACTAGCAGGGACACCAGTTTTTAGGTTCCAGGCCAACTCCCGCAGTCGGTCATACAACCAGAGTGCAAAAATAAAAGCTAGAGTGCAAAAATAAAAGCTAGTGATATCTAGGGATAGTCCTCTTGTAGTAGTTCTTTTCCTAATCAAGCTAAGGCATAGAGTAGTGATACATGTTTTTGATTACATCTAATTCTTGACATCAAGACATTAACATATTCTATTATCTATTCTTTATGTCCCACCTACTGAACATCTTACCACTCCCCAGGAGGAGACGTCAACGAGCAGGTGCGCCATTGCCCAGGTTTTTGGGGTGCCTACCTCTGCTAGTAGGTTTGGAGGCTCAGTTAATTACAGGGTCAGGCACCACCCTGTGGGGTTATTCCCTTTAATTGACTTGGCGATGGTGTGATGTTCACATTTGTTTAATTTTTAATTAATTGAGATAAAAATGATATTTTAATTATAAACATAAGAGTTTACGGTGAGCCCATTGGATTTAC
Source organism: Dendrobates tinctorius (assembly GCF_039654945.1). Lineage (NCBI taxonomy): Eukaryota > Metazoa > Chordata > Amphibia > Anura > Dendrobatidae > Dendrobates > Dendrobates tinctorius. The sequence goes on along the minus strand of NW_027361762.1, from coordinate 12,810,292 downwards.
TCCTTTTATTCCCTATTTTTGGAAGCCGTGAAGGTTTTCCCCAAGGGAGCAATGAAACACACAGTGTGCAACGCAGCTCTAGACTTCTAGCCTCTGGCAAATCAATTTGTTAACATCAAAACATTAGCAGCAGCAGTGTAAGTGGCAGAAGCAATTTATGTGAGTTCTTTGGCACATATTTTAGACCAGCTTGTGCACCAGCACAACAGAGTCCAAGTCTGACACGTGATGAATGAATGGAGAGGATGGTGCAGGAGTATCTTGAACTCAATATCTATACCATCAGGGAGGGTTTGGACCCTTTCACATTTTGGTCTTCAAAAATGAATGAGTGGCCTGAGCTTGCCTCTAACGCCTTGGAGGTTTAATCATGCCCGGCAGCCAGTATTCTCCCAGAACTGTCTTCATCACTGCTACTGTTGTCCTGATGGATAAGCGCAACCTGCTGCTCCTTGAAAGTGTAAACCACCTAACTTTCGTCAAGATGAAGTCATGGATCTCCAAGGACATTTGCATGTTGAAGTTTTTGGTGTGCTGAATTGGTCTTGCGTAACTGCAGTCTGTAATATCTTTAGTGTGGCTTCTGTGTCTGCTGTTGATGCTGCTGCGGATGTTAACACAAATTTGTGGAAATGTGAACAGCCATGGTTGGTCTCTATCTACTGGGCTAGCTGTAGTGGAAGATGTGCAGGTCTCTATTATGCTATTTCTACTCTCGTGACATTAATGCCTCTTCGATGGTGTCAGGCCCTCTTTTTTTTAAATTGATGCCACTTTGGTGGTATCTGCTACTAATTTTTGCAAATTTGAGAGTCCTGATTGGGTCTCTCCATCTGCTGGGTTGGCTGTAGTGGAAGAGATATCGCTCCCTATTATACTATTTCAAAAGTGCACCATTACTTTAGGAGCACACTGTATTTCTATTCTCGTGAAATTGATGCCACTTTGGTGGTGTTTGACAATAATTGTTTGAAATGTGTAGACTCCTGGTTGGGTCTCCTTTATGTGTTGCCTGTAATATAAAACTGTATAATAATAATATCCTGTAGCATGTAAACCTGAAAGGGCAGGGTCCTCTCTCCCCTCTATATCAGTCTGTGATTGTTAGTTTGTTTACTGTAAGTGATATCTGTAATTTGTATGTAACCCCTTCTCATGTTTAGCACCATGGAATCAATGACGCTATGTAAATAAATATTAATAATAATAATAATAATAATAATAACAGTAGGCCTCTGAGACCGGCAGGCCTACACTCACTTTGAGTCAACTGCCCGTGTTACTATCCTTACAATTTTCAGACAATCGTAGTCTATGAAACTGATATGTGTGCCACTGAGCTGAGCATAAAAGCAGGTTGAACTGTTCAATGTAACATAACATAGTTAGTAAGGCCGAAAAAAGACATTAGTCCATCCAGTTCAGCCTATAAAATTCTGTCAGAATAAATCCCCAGATCTACGTCCTTCTAAAGAACCTAACAATAACTGTAAGATACAATATTATTACGCTCCAGGAAGACATCCAGGCCTCTTTTGAACCCTTCGACTGAGTTCGCCATCACCACCTCCTCAGGCATGGAATTCCAGATTCTCGCTGCCCTAACAGTAAAGAATCCTCTTCTATGTTGGTGGAAAAACCTTCTCTCCTCCAGACGAAGAGAATGCATCCTTGTGACCGTCAGTTTCCTTGGTATAAACAGATCCTTGGAGAGATATTTGTATTGTCTCCTAATTTACATGGTTTTTAGATCGCCCCTCAGTCGTCTTTTTTCTAGACTAAATAATCCTAATTTTGCTAATCTCTCTGGGTATTGTAGTTCTCCCATCCCCTTTATTAATTTTGTTGCCCTCCTTTGTACCCGCTCTAGTTCCATTATATCCTTCCTGAGCACCGGTGCCCAAAACTGTACACAGTACTCCATGTGCGGTCTAACCAGAGATTTGTACAGAGGCAGTATAATGCTCTCATCATGTGTATCCAGACCTCTTTTAATGTACCCCATGATCCTGTTTGACTTGGCAGCCGCTGCCTGGCACTGGCTGCTCCAGGTAAGTTTATCATTAACTAGGATCCCCAAGTCCTTCTCCATGTGAGATTTACCCAGTGGTTTAACGTTCAGTGTGTAATGATGATATTGATTCCTTCTTCCCATGTGTATAACCTTACATTTATCATTGTTAAACTGCATCTGCCACCTTTCGGCCCAAGTTCCCAACTTATCCAGATCCATCTGTAGCAGAATACTATCTTCTCTTGTATTGACTGCTTTACATAGTTTTGTATCATCTGCAAATATCGATATTTTACTGTGCAAACCTTCTACCAGATCGTTAATAAATATGTTGAAGAGAATAGGTCCCAACACTGACCCCTGCGGTACCCCACTGGTCACAGCGACCCAGTTAGAGAATATACCATTTATAACCACCCTCTGCTTTCTATCACTAAGCCAGTTACTTACCCATTTACACACATTTTCCCCCAGACCCAGCTTTCTCATTTTGTGTACCAACCTCTTGTGTGGCACGGTATCAAACGCTTTGGAAAAATCAAGATATAGCACATCCAATGACTCACCTTCGTCTAGTCTATAGCTTACCTCTTCATAAAAACTGATTAGATTGGTTTGATAGGAGCGATTCCTCATAAACCCATGCTGATATGGCGTTAAACAGTTATTCTCATTGAGATAATCCAGAATAACATGCCTTAGAAACCCTTCAAATATTTTACGAACAATAGAGGTTAGACTTACTGGCCTATAATTTCAAGGTTCACTTTTAGAGCCCTTTTTGAATATTGGTACCACATTTGCTATGCGCCAGTCCTGTGGAACAGACCCCGTCGCTATAGAGTCTCTAAATATAAGAAATAATGGTTTGTCTATTACATTACTTAGTTCTCTTAGTACTCGTGGGTGTATGCCATCCGGACCCAGAGATTTATCTATTTTAATCTTTTTTAGCCGCTTTTGCACCTCTTCTTGGGTTAGATTGGTGACCCTTAATATAGGGTTTTCTTTGTCTCTCGGCATTTCACATAGGATTTCATTTTCCCCCATGAATTCCATGGAGAAGAAGGTGTTTAATATATTAGCTTTTTCCTCATCATCTACAACCATACTTTCCTCACAATTTTTCAATGGGCCTACACTTTCAGTTTTGATTCTTTTTCTATTGATATAGTTGAAGAACAGCTTGGGATTAGTTTTACTCTCCTTAGCAATGTGCTTCTCTGTTTCCTTTTTGGCAGTGTGAGAATCATGTGGGAATAGTGGATGAGGGCAGGAATATCTCACCCAGATTCCTTTCCTATGTGGCCTAGTCTGGTCAGTATCGCACCTGCTTGCTAATGAATAATGGGAGGTGGATATAAAAGGTTGCCAGGTGGTTGTGTGAGTGTCTCAGCCTGGGAACACAGAGAGCCTGTCTGTGTGAGAGACACACGTGAGTGGAAGCAGTGCCCACTGCAACTGTGGTTTGGCTGGACGGGAGAAGCCCGCCAGTTGGTAGTTAGGTTGTCCATTGTTTAGTTAGTGCCGGACAGGCAAGGATTTGTTTTATGTTTTATTTCCTTTTTGCATTGCTTTCACCGTTAATAAACTTGACTCAGGGTCAGTTACACCCGAATCCCAGCTCTGCACCTGAGTTTCATACTGAACGCACGTGACCTTTGACCCCAGCAAAGGCGAACCCGGAGTGTTTTATCACATTGTGGTGGAGTACGCGGGCATCACGTTGCAAGCATGAGCATGGAGGACGTGGTGAAAGCGCTGGTACAGTCCACCGCCGTCCAGCAAGAAGCTAATCGGGTGATGATGGCCCAGCTGAAGGAGTTGGTGGACATGACAGCTACCGATCGTTCGCTTCTCCAGCAGGTGGCGCAGCGCCTGGCAAGCCTACATGAGGTTAACCTGGAAGCCGAGTCGAGAGTGATTCACGTGAGTCGGTACTGGCAGAAGATGACGACCGAAGATGGCGTCGAGGCATACCTGACCACGTTTGAATGGACGGCGGTGCGAGAAAAATGGCCAAAGGCACGATGGGCCGGCCTGATTGCCCCGTTTCTTTCCGGTGAGGCCCAAAAGGCTTATTATGACTTAGAGCCTGAAGCCGCGCAGGACTTTGACAAACTGAAAGCCGAGATCTTGGCCCGGCTGGGAGTGACGACCGCTGTCCGTGCACAGAGAGTGCATCAATGGACTTATCAGCCGGATAAACCACCGCGGTCACAGATGTTCGACCTGATCCACGTGACGAAGAAGTGGCTACAACCCGAGGTGTTGACAGCGCCAGAGATAATCCAGAGAGTCGTCATGGACAAGTACTTGAGAGCTCTACCGCCAGCCCTGAGGAAGTGGGTAAGCCATGGAAATCCTACGACGGCAGATCAACTGGTGGATCTGGTTGAATGTTACTCCGTGGCGGAAGGACTCCGAGACGACGCTACCCCACCTCGTTCTTCATCATCTCCACGTGGAACCGGTAAGACTGTTCCAGGGAGTAGGGGAGATGGAAAAATCCCTAAGACAGTGGGGGAGGAAAACGGGACTGCCCGCACTGCAAGGCCGAGAGTAACGAACTATGGTCTAAGCAAGGGGCCCGTTAGGTGTTTCCGCTGCCAAGAGATGGGACATATTGCTGCGAACTGTCCGGTCACTACTGAACCCATGCAGTGCGACGTCACAGACTCTAAAAACCGCATGTCTATGGTTGCACGGTAGTGAGTGTGAATGCCGGTCAAAAGGATGTGGAAAAACACTTGTGTGATTTAACTGTTGATGGCAAAAATGTGGTGGCATTGTTAGACTCGGGAAGTGTGGTGACTCTGGTGAAGGCCAGTCTGGTGTCAGCCCCGACTGGACCATCAGACAAATTTTCTGTAACGTGTGTGCATGGAGACACCTGTTCGTACCTCACCACGGTCATATGCATTACTACTTCCTATGGGTCTGTGCAACATAAAGTGGGACTCGTCCCGGCGTTATTGCATGATGTTATCCTGGGCCGGGATTTTCCCCACTTCTGGCAATTGTGGGAGAATCAGTTGATGCCCTCGGGTAATAGTGTACATGGTTCTTCTCCCAGGGCGCATGTGGGTCCCGAATCCCTGGGAGAGGTCTCCCCGGAAGACTCGGCGGAAGAGTCTGCGGGAAATGACCTGCAGTTCCCGTTTTCAGTCATGGCGGGTGATACGGAAGAGACCGGGGAAGAGGAGGAGGCCGACAGCCGTCCACCTCCCCGTTTGCCGGATTTAGAAGTTCAGAAAGATGACTTCCAAAGCGAGCAAATAAAGGATCCTACCCTTTCTCAGGCTAGGACGAATGTAAAAGTGATAAATGGGGTACCCGTAGAACCTGGCTCTAGGCTGGCATATCCTTACATGGTTCTGGAGAATGATTTACTCTATCAGATAGAGAAAAAGGGGGAAGATACGGTGCAACTATTAGTCGTGCCAAAACCCTAACGGCGGCAGGTGCTGGACCTGGCCCACGGACATGTGATGGGAGGTCACCTGTGAGTCCAGAAAACCACCGAAAGGATATTACACTGTTTTGTTTGGCCAGGCATGCATCACGATATTCGTGTATATCGTGAGTCTTGTCCTGACTGCCAAGCCTCTGCACCTAAGCCCCGGTTCTGTAGCCCTTTGGTACCCCTACCTATTATTGAAGTCCCGTTTGAGAGGATTGGGATGGATTTAGTTGGGCCCCTTCCACGGTCTGCACGTGGACACCAACATATCCTGGTCATCTTGGATTATGCCACTCGTTACCCGGAGGCCATCCCTTTGCGTAACACGGCCACCAAGACGATTGCCAAGGAACTGGTGCATGTGTTTAGTCGGGTCGGTATACCAAAACAGATACTCACCGACCAGGGGACCCCCTTTATGTCCAGGGTAATGAAGGAGCTCTGCCGATTGTTACAAATCGAACCGTTACGCACATCCGTGTATCACCCTCAAACAGACGGGTTGGTCGAACGGTTCAATAAAACTCTGAAGCAGATGCTGAGAAAGGTGATAGACAAGGATGGGAAGAACTGGGACTATTTACTTCCATATTTGCTTTTTGCCATCAGGGAAGTACCCCAGTCTTCCACGGGATTCTCGCCTTTCGAGTTATTGTACGCCCGACGTCCTCGCGGACTGTTAGACATTGCAAAAGAAACCTGGGAGGGTCAGGTCACTCCGTTTAAAACAGTGATAGATCACGTCACACAAATGCAGGACCGTATTGCGGCTGTTATGCCTATCGTCAAATAACACATGATACAGGCTCAAGGAGCCCAAAAAAGAATCTATGATAGGGGCGCCAAGATCCGTACGTTTGCACCCGGAGAAAGGGTGTTGATCCTGGTCCCCACGGTGGACAGTAAGTTCCTGGCAAAGTGGCAGGGCCCCTTTGAGATTAAGGAAAGAGTTGGTGAAGTAAACTACAAAGTATATCAGGCAGGTAAACGGAAACCTGAACAGATTTATCATGTAAATCTGATAAAACCCTGGAAAGATCGGTCTGCCTTGTCAGCGGAGCTGGCCCGTCCCGTCTGCTCGCATACCGTACCGGAGGTACGGGTGGCAGAGACTCTCTCGGAGCGGCAAAAGACTGAGGTCAGGCAGTGTCTACTTCACAACCAAAAGTTTTTCTCAGAAAAACCTGGGCAGACTATGCTCATGGAACATGACATCGTAACGGAACCTGGTGTCACAGTTTACGTAAAGCCCTACAGAATCCCGGAAGCGCGCCGTGAAGCCGTTTCCCGAGAAGTGAAGGCAATGTTAGAGTTAGGCGTCATTGAGGAATCGCACAGTGCTTGGTCCAGCCCGATTGTGCTAATTCCTAAACCGGACGGCACCATCCGGTTCTGCAATGACTTCAGGAAACTGAATGCGGTCTCAAAATTTGATGCCTACCCTATGCCCCGGGTCGACGAGTTAATAGATCGGTTAGGAAAAGCCCAGTATATTACGACTCTAGACCTAACAAAGGGGTATTGGCAGATCCCTCTGGCGGAGGCTTCCAGAGAGAAGACGGCATTTGCTACCCCAGAAGGTCTATTTCAGTATGTGTATATGTCGTTTGGACTGCACGGAGCACCGGCGACCTTCCAGAGACTGATGGATCGAGTCCTGAGGCCACATAGGCAGTACGCTTCGGCCTATTTGGACGACATTGTCATTTACAGTTTGGACTGGGAGACTCATCTCCAGAAAGTACAAGCTGTGATTGATGACCTGTGGGAGGCAGGTCTAACCGCGAACCCCAAGAAATGTCACATCGGGCTAGAAGAAGCCCGGTATTTGGGGTATGTAATTGGGAGGGGTGTTGCTAAACCCCAGGTTGATAAGATTCAGGCGGTTCAGGACTGGCCACAACCTGTCAACAAGAAGCAGGTGCAAGCCTTCCTGGGGATCGCCGGCTATTATCGCCGGTTCATACCCAATTTTGCAGCCATCGCTACCCCCCTGACAGATCTTACAAAAGGGAAAGACTCTGTCATGATTAAATGGAGTTTAGCGGCTGAAGAAGCCTTCCATAGCCTAAAACGGGCACTTTGCTCTCAGCCCGTACTGGTGACTCCGGACTTCTGCAGCGAGTTTGTGGTACAAACAGATGCCTCTGATACCGGTATCGGGGCCGTACTCTCACAAGTGAGGGACGGAGTGGAACACCCAGTCCTCTATCTCAGCAGGAAGCTGAATAAACACGAGCAAAGGTATGCAGTCGTAGAAAAAGAGTGCCTCGCCATTAAGTGGGCTCTAGAGGCCCTCAAATATTACCTGGTGGGCCGAAAGTTCAGGCTGATCACTGACCATGCCCCTCTCAAGTGGATGCACTTGAACAAGGAACGGAATAGCCGGGTGACCCGGTGGTTCCTTGCCCTGCAGGCCTACACTTTTACGGTGGAGCACCGCCCAGGGGTACAGATGGGAAATGCAGATGCCCTGTCCCGAGTGCACTGTTTGGCGGGTGTCATTGCTCGACTGGAGTGGTCTGAGCAGAGGGGGGGGATATGTGAGAATCATGTGGGAATAGTGGATGAGGGCAGGTATATCTCGCCCAGATTCCTTTCCTATGTGGCCTAGTCTGGTCAGTATCGCACCTGCTTGCTAATGAATAATGGGAGGTGGATATAAAAGGTTGCCAGGTGGTTGTGTGAGTGTCTCAGCCTGGGAACACAGAGAGCCTGTCTGTGTGAGAGACACACGTGAGTGGAAGCAGTGCCCACTGCAACTGTGGTTTGGCTGGACGGGAGAAGCCTGCCAGTTGGTAGTTAGGTTCTCCATTGTTTAGTTAGTGCCGGACAGGCAAGGATTTGTTTTATGTTTTATTTCCTTTTTGCATTGCTTTCACCGTTAATAAACCTGACTCAGGGTCAGTTACACCCGAATCCCAGCTCTGCGCCTGAGTTTCATACTGAACGCACGTGACCTTTGACCCCAGCAAAGGCGAACCCGGAGTGTTTTATCACAGCAGTTTTAATTATTTTTTTAGATAAAAAGTTTTTCTCCTTATAGTTTTTTTAGAGCTTCAATGGTGCCATCCTGCTTTAATAGTTTAAATGCTTTCTTTTTACTGTTACTTGCCCCTCTTACTTTTTTGTTTAGACACATTGGGTCTTTCCTATTTCTTGTCCTTTTATTCCCACAAGGTATAAACCGCTTACAGTGCCTATTAAGGATGTTCTTAAACATTTCCCATTTATTTTATGTATTCTTATTTCTGAGGACATTGTCCCAGTCAACCAGATTAAGGGCATCTCTAAGCTGGTCAAACTTTGCCTTCCTAAAGTTCAGTGTTTTTGTGACTCCCTGACATGTCCCCCTAGCAAACAACAAGTGAAACTGTACAATATTGTGGTCGCTATTTCCTAGATGCCCAACAACCTGCAGATTTGTTATTCTGTCTGGTCTGTTAGATAATATTAGGTCTAAAAGTGCTGCTCCTCTGGTTGGATTCTGCACCAATTGTGAAAGATAATTATTCTTGGCTAGTGTTGAGCGATACCACCCGATACTGAAAAATATCGTATTGGAATGGATCGGCTGATCTAAAAAAAAGTATCGGGTATCGCCGATTCCGATCCCAGAAGTCCCATTCAAGTCAATGGGACAGAAATATCGGAATTGAAAAAACCACTCTCTTGCCTTGTACAGCCTGTTCGGGAGGGGGGAAGAGTGTGGGCGGTGCGTGGGCAGACACTGTGCGTGTCTGTGTGTGCGGGGTCTGTACGGGCCTCTCGGTGGTCTGTACAGGCCTCTCGGTGGTCTGTACGGGCCTCTCGGGGGCCTGTGCCGGCCTGTCGGGGGAATGTGCGGCTGTCGGTGGTCTGTATGGGCCTCTCGGGGGCCTGTGCCGGCCTGCCGGGGGCCTGTGTCGGCTGCCGGTGGTCTGTATGGGCCTCTCGGGGGCCTGTGCTGGCCTGCCGGGGGCCTGTGCTGGCTGCTGGTGGTCTGTATGGGCCTCTCGGGGGCCTGTGCCAGCCTGCCGGGGGCCTGTGCTGGCTGCCGTTGGTCTGTATGGGCCTCTCGGGGGCCTGTGCTGGCCTGCCGGGGGCCTGTGCTGGCTGCTGGTGGTCTGTATGGGCCTCTCGGGGGCCTGTGCCGGCCTACCGGGGGCCTGTGCCGGCTGTCGGTGGTCTGTACGGGCCTGCTGGGGTTCTTGTGTGTGTGCAGGCATCGTCCGATGGGACTACAAGTCCCATCGGGAGATGCCTGCTACACTGACAGTGATTGACACATTAGGCAATGATGGGCCAGTAGTAGTCCCATCATCCGGCTAATGTGTTGAATGTAAAAAAAAAAACATACTACATACATACTACATATATACATCCTACATACATACTACATACATACTACATATATACTACATTCATACAACATACATATATACTACACACTACATACATGCTACATATATACTACATTCATACTACATACATACTACATACATACTACATATATACTACATTCATACAACACACATATATACTACATACTACATACATGCTACATATATACTACATGCATACAACATACATACTACATATATCAAACATTCATACAACATACATATATACTACATACTACATACATGCTACATGTATACTACATTCATTCAATATACATATATACTACATACTACATATATTCTACATACAACATACATACTACATACATGCTTCATATATACTACATTCATACAACATACATATATACTACATAGTACATACATGCTACATATATACTACATTCATACAACATACATACATACTACATACATGCTTCATATATACTACATTCATACAACATACATACTACATACAACATACATACTACATATATACTACATTCATACAACATACATATATACTACATACATACAACAAACATACTACATATATACATACTACATACATGCTACATACATACTACATATACAGTATACAACATTCATACAACATACATATATACTACATACTACATACATGCTACATATACACTACATTCATACAACATACATATATACTACATACTACATATATACTACATACAACATACATACATACTACATTCATACAACATACATACATAGTACATACATACTACATACATACTACATATATACTACATTCATACAACATACATACATACTACATACATACTACATATATACTACATTCATACAACATACATACTACATACATGCTACATATATACTACATACATACATACAACATGCTACAGACATACAACATACATACTGCATACAATACATACATAGACATACAGTACATATAACATAGAGTACATACTCACCAATACTTGTCACTTTGATCCCCGAAGCCAGTGTCATCTAAGGAAAAATATGAAAATAACAAACCACCAAATACTCCCTGATCCGCAGAAATCCACGAGTGAGTGTCCCACACCGATCTTCCATGGAGAGCAGCAGCATCAGCTGATGCGACCGCTCTCTACGGGGCTCAGGAATCCAGTGTCGGGAGGTAGGTATCCTTCCGCACTGTATTCCTCCGCTACTGTAAAAAAAAGTCCCTGGTCTCACTTTATGGCAAATGCTGCGTGGGAACTTTTTCTCACAGCAGTCCCTAGTCTCACTTTTGGCATTGCTGTGAGAAAAAGTTCCCACGCAGCATTTGCCATAAAGTGAGACTAGGGACTATTTTTTTACAGTGGCGTAGGAATACAGTGCGGAGGATACCTACCTCCCGACACTGGATTCCTTGAGCCCCTAGAGAGCGGTCGCATCAGCTGATGCTGCTGCTCTCCACGGGAGATCGGCGTGGTACTCGCGTGGATTTCTGCGGGTCAGGGAGTATATTGGTTGTTTGTTATTTTCATATTATTCCTTGGATGACACTGGCTTCGGGGAACAATGTGACAAGTATTGGTGAGTATGTACTCTATGTTATATGTACTGTATGTCTATGTATGTATTGTATGAATGTATTGTATGTAGTATGTATGTATTGTATGAATGTATGTATGTTGTATGTATGCAGTATGTATGTATGTTGTATGTCTGTAGTATGTTGTATGTATGTAGTATGTATGTAGCATGTATGTAGTATATATGTATGTTGTATGAATGTAGTATATATGTAGCATGTATGTAGTATCTATGTGTGTTTCATGAATGTAGTATATATGTAGCATGTATGTATGTATGTTGTATGAATGTAGTATATATGTAGCATGTATGTAGTATGTATGTAGTATGTATATATGTAGTATGTATGTAGTATGTATGTATGTATGTAGTATGTATGTATGTTGTATGAATGTAGTATATATGTAGCATGTATGTAGTATGTATGTATGCTGTATGAATGTAGTATATATGGAGTATGTATGTAGTATGTATGTAGTATATATGTAGTATGTCTGTATGTATGTTGTATGAATGTAGTATATATGTAGCATGTATGTAGTATATATGTATGTTTTATGAATGTAGTATATATGTAGCATGTATGTAGTATGTATGTACTATGTATGTTGTATGCAGTATGTATGTTGTATGAATGTAGTATATATGAAGCATGTATGTAGTATGTATGTATGTTGTATGAATGTAGTATATATGTAGCATGTATGTAGTATGTAGTATATATGTATGTTGTATGAATGTAGTATATATGAAGCATGTATGTAGTATGTAGTATGTATGTATGCTGTATGTAGTATATATGTAGTATATATGTATGTTGTATGAATGTAGTATATATGTAGCATGTATGCAGTATGTATGTACTATGTATGTATGTTGTATGCAGTATGTTGTATGAATGTAGTATATATGAAGCATGTATGTAGTATGTAGTTTGTATGTATGTAGTATGAATGTAGTATATATGTAGCATGTATGTAGTGTGTAGTATATATGTATGTTGTATGAATGTAGTATATATGAAGCATGTATGTAGTATGTATGTTGTATGTAGTATATATGTAGTATATATGTATGTTGTATGAATGTAGTATATATGTAGCATGTATGTAGTATGTAGTATATATGTATGTTGTATGAATGTAGTATATATGAAGCATGTATGTAGTATGTATGTTGTATGTAGTATATATCTAGTATGTAGTATATATGTATGTTGTATGAATGTAGTATATGTAGCATGTATGTAGTATGTAGTATATATGTATGTTGTATATATGTAGCATGTATGTATGTATGTTGTATATATGTAGTATCTATGTAGTATGTATGTAGTATGTATATAGTATGTATGTAGTATGTATATATGTAGTATGTATGTAGTATGTATGTAGTATGTATGTAGTATGTTTTTTTTTACATTCAACACATTAGCCGGATGATGGGACTACTACTGTCCCATCATTGGCTAATGTGTCAATCACTGTCAGTGTAGCAGGCATCGCCCGATGGGACTTGTAGTCCCATCGGACGATGCCTGCACACACACAATACCCAATACACAATACCCCCGGCAGGCCCGCACAGACCACCGGCAGCCGGCACAAGCCCCCCGGCAGGCCCGTACAGACCCCCGGCAGCCGGCACAGGCACCTGGCAGGCCCGCACAGACCACCGGCAGCCGGCACAGGCACCCGGCAGGCCCGTACAGACCACCGGCAGCTGGCACAGGCCCCCGAGACGTCCATACAGACCACTGGCAGTCGGCACAGACCCCCCGCAGTCGGCACAGACCGTGCATCATGATGCGCACAGACCGCGCAACATGATGACGTCATTTCAGCAGCCAATTACAGCCACGCCAATAGTTAACATGCCTAACAGGATGTGCCCACACTTCTGAGGATTCCCATTGGCTAAATCAAATCGAGCAGGCTGATAGCTTTATGGGAACTTCCGATTCCGGTATCTGATACGAAAAAAGTATCAGAAGTCAGTATCGGAATTCCGATACAGCTAATATCGGCCGATACCCGATGCTTGCGGTATCGGAAAGCTCAACACTATTCTTGGCTATTAGCAGAAACCTGTTGCCTTTATGGGTTTCGCAGGTCTCTGTTTCCCAGTTAATATCCGGGTAGTTAAAGTCCCCCATAACAAGGACCTCATTATGGGTTGCAGCTTCATCTATCTGCCTTAGTAGTAAGCTTTCCATGATTTCTGTTATATTTGGGGGTTTGTAACAGACCCCAAAGAGAATTTTGTTACTATTTTTCCCTCCATGTATTTCGACCCATATGGACTCGACATCCTCATTCCCTTCGCTAATATCTTCCCTTAAAGTGGACTTTAGACATGACTTTACATAAAGACAAACCCCTCCTCCACTCCGATTTTTACGATCCTTTCTAAACAGACTGTAACCCTGTAAGTTAACTGCCCAGTCATAGCTTTCATCTAACCATGTCTCGGTTATTCCCACTATGTCATAGTTACCTGTAGATATTTCTGCTTCTAATTCTTCCATCTTGTTTATCAGGCTTCTGGCGTTTGCGAGCATGCATTTTAGAGAATTTTGCTTTGTTCCAATCTCCTCAAAGTTGATTGTTTTAGAAATTTTCTTACCTCCCTTCTGAGTATGTTGTCTTGGATCTTCTTTGCCACACCTCATATTCATCAGTATAATATCTGGCTTCATGTTCGTGTCTAACGTTTTTCTTCCCATCCCCTCTTCTTCTAGTTTAACGCTCTCCTGATGAGTGTAGCAAGTCTTCTGGCGAATGTGTGTTTCCCAGGTTTGTTGAGGTGTAGTCCGTCTCTGGCGAGGAGTCTATCGTACAGGTAATTCACACCGTGGTCCAGGAATCCGAATCCTTGTTGTCTGCACCATCGTCTTAGCCAGTTGTTTGCATCAAGGATCCTGTTCCATCTCCTGGTGTCATGCCCGTCTACTGGAAGGATAGAAGAAAAAACTACCTGTGCATCCAGTTCCTTTGCTTTCTTCCCCAACTCTTCAAAGTCCTTGCAGATTGTCGGTAGGTCTTTCCTTGCCGTGTCATTGGTGCCAACATGTATCAGAAGAAATGGGTGGACGTCCTTGGAACTGATGAGCTTTGGTATCCTATCGGTCACATCCTTGATCTTCGCACCTGGGAGGCAGCATACTTCTCTTGCGGTTATATCCGGTCTGCAGATGGCTGCTTCTGTGCCTCTCAGTAGTGAGTCTCCCACCACTACCACTCTTTTTCACTTCTTGGCTGTACTTTTTGTTGTCACTTCTGGGTGTTGCTGTGTGCCCTTTTCTTCTTTGCTTGCTGGTTGTGCCTCATCCTTAGGTGTACCATTGTCATCCTCCGCAAGGCCTTTTTTATCGGTTTGTCAGTTGTGTGGTTGGTGATGTCTCTATGGTCTTCATGCTTCTTTTGGTCACATGCTTCCACTCGTCTGCTTTTGGAGATTCTCTGACACTTTCTTCACCTTCTGTGACCAGTAGAGATGCTTCTGTTCTGTCTAGGAAGTCTTCATTTTCTTTGATGAGTTTCAAAGTTGCAATTCTTTTTTCCAGACCACGCACCTTTTCTTCTAAAAGGGCCACTAATCTACACTTCTAGCAGGTGAAGTTGGATTCTTCTTCTGTTCGATCTGTGAACATGTAGCACATGTTGCAGCTCACCATGTAGGTTGTCACATCTGCCATGTTGCTCCTAGATCCTGCTGACTTGCTGCGTGTCTTCCTTCTTGTGTAATCTACTCAACCAGGCAAGCTTTCTTGCAATAATGTCCTAGAGGCAAAAATTTGCGCGCCATAAGGCGCGCGGTTCAGCGATGCTTTCCAAGCAGCTGGTCCCGGCTGTATCCACCGATCCTTTTGCTTAGGGAGACTCTTCACTTTTCCCAGAAGGCACCTGGAATATGCAAATTATCTTCCTCAAGCTTCAATCCCTGGTTCCATGTAGTATCAGGGCTCCCAGCACTGCAGGCCTACACCGATGCCTCAAATACCTCGTCTTAAATTTGAAGTTCAATTCAAAGCTGTAAATGCTGTTCCAGACTCTGATACCTCATGCATGGCTGTTTGCTGCCATGCCATTCTAAAATTTTACTGTGAGTGAATTGAGGTCACTTTCCTGGTGTCTCCCCCTAATTTGCTTTGTTTTGGCAGCTTTTGGGCACATTGGAAGGTGTTGTGTATGTGTTTGTTTTTGCCTCCCATTGACTTCAATATTGCAAATTCGACGGTCATAATCCGAACTGAACATTGAAATATTCGCTCAACTCTACATATAATGAGTTCATTTTTTTGTTTATATTTAACCTCAACCCCTTCAAAACTTTGTGATTTTGTGTTTTGCCTTTACGTTTTTGCTTCTCTTGTTCCCAGAGCTGTAACTTTTTTTTATTTTTCTGTCAATATGGCTATGTGAGGGCTTGTTTTTGCTGAACAAGTTGTACTATTGAACAACACCAAAGGTTTTATCATATAGTGTACTGGATGGAAAATGGGAAAAAAAATTCAAGTGCGGTGAAATAGCAAAATAAAGTGCAATTTCACAATTGTGGTGTTTTTTCACCTTGTTCAGTAAATGCTGAAACTGACCTATCATTATTATTCTCCAGGTCATTATGGGTTTGAGGACACCAAACATGTATAGGTTCTTTTTCATTTAAGTGATGAAAGAAAATCCAAACTTTATAAAGTAAAAAAAGAGGCGCCATTTTCCAACACCCTTAGTGACTCCATTTTTTGTGATCTGACGTTTTTATTGATACCATTCTTGGGTAGATAAAATCTTTTTATCACCTGTTATTGTATTTTATTGTAATGTTGCGGCGACCAAAAAATGTAATAATGACGTTTTGATTTTTTTCTTGTTACGCTGTTTAACAATAGGATTAATTCTATTTCTATTTTGATAGCTCGGGCGTTTCTGAACGCAGCTATACCAAATATGTGCACTTTTCTTTCTTTCGTTTTATTTTGAATGGGGTGAAATTGATTTGATTTGAACTTTTAGATTTTTTAATATTTTTAAAATCATTTTTTTTTTTACATTTCATTTGCTTCAGTAGTCTCCATGCGAGACTTGAAGCTGCGATCATCATTTATTAGTCAATGCGTCAAAGTTCAAAGACTTCTTCAACAGGGCAAAACCACATTTAATTTATTTTTAACTTGTATTGCAACTTATATTTTTGCAAAAAGTTACATATTTCACTAAAATTTCACAAAATTGAAGTTATGCATAGAATCACTTCAGGAGGATCACATTTGCACAAAAATTACAGACTTTTTAAGAAGTTGTAATTGTTGAATCAGCTAAAAACATCTGGAAAGCTCCCTCCCAAAATGACGAGCATAAGGACAAATATTCAAACACATAAAATAGACTTTAAAAAAAGATGCAAATTATACTGGACATCATAGGAAAAGAACTATAAGGCACAAATGGAAAACAGGCTAAGGCACCAAAAACTGGATAAAAAGGCACAAATGCAATAATCAATCAATCTTTGAGGCCCCAATTCATTAACTGGATTTTTTTAAGTTACTTTTCCTTTTTTTTTTTCTTGAGATGTTTTGTCTTTTTTTTTTCTTGAGATGTTTTGTCTTTTTTTGCACCAAATTCTTCACAATAGCAAATGTAAATAATGTATTTTTGCTTATTCATTTATTTTTATTTATCTTTTATTTTTGTCTTTAACCTTTTTTTGTTAACCTTTAAGTTTTGCACGTTTCACATAATGCCTCAAACATTGCACCAGAATAACTGGAGAACATAAATATCACTCCAGGAAGATTCTGTTACTTATTGAAAAGACGTAAATGATGAATCAGGCAAAAACATCCCAAAATAATAACCCCACCCACAAAGGTGAACATAAATTTTTTTTACAATAACGCAAAGAAATGTTGAATTAGACACAAATAAAAAACATCCGAAAAACAGCAAATACTAGACAAAAAAAGACGCAAACATGAATCAGGGCCTATATGTTTCTGGTAATTTCAGAACAATTTCTTATCAACATAGTCTTTAGATACTTTGACACCAAATTAAATCTATATGACTTTGACAGAGTAAACATCAGATTAAACATTTTTATCTATTTATCACAGATAAGTACTTGGTGGGCCACTTGTGTTTATCTGTAGGTATTCCAAGTTACCACTTCTATAGCTTGCTACACGGGTCAGTGGTCTAACTTCATAGCCATCTTCTTCTCTCTTTTTCAAAGACCCTTCAATCATATCTGCAAAATCTGACTGTAGGAGCTGTTGATTTTCCCTGTTTAACATAAAAAAATTTTTTATACGTTATAAAAAATAGCTGGTGAAGCACATGTTGACCAATCATGTTTTCATTTTAAAATGAAGATAATGAAAAATGTCTCAGTATATTACAACATTGTTCACATTATATTTCAGATTATAAAATTATAATACAACATTTCAAAACTCTAACTTAACAAACAAGGGCGATGCACCTCTGCAAAATCTTCTATTTGTGTGAGAAGTTATAATGTGGCACCTCAATAATCACATGGATTATGTATGACAGTACGGCCAGAAGCTGCAAATTCGGACTCAAACTCACAAGAAACTAAAGCATCTATAATAATAAATGCCCTAAGCAGCTTCCGGTTGTAACAACTTCCGTCCAATTGTAACCGGTGACGTCACCGCACACCTCTTTCCATGTTAACCCTCAACACACCACTGCTCCTCAACACACACACTCCTCAACACACACTCCTCTCACCTTTCACCATCTCCACTCACTCTTTCACTCCACATACGACCCCTTCTCTCACTCCGTCTCTCATACTCACGCCGTCATCGCCGCTGATCCACGATCCCCGACATCTTCTTCCGCCGGCACCATCCTGGATCCAGACGTCCTCCACGCCAGCGACATGTTCTTGCGGCGACGCCAACTTGAGTATCGTGAAATCCCGCGATACTCAAGATGGCGTCGCCGCAAGAGCATGTCGCGAGACTTCGCCGACGCCATTTTGGATCCCGACGGCATCCACGCCAGCGACATGTTCTTGCGGCGACGCCATTTTGGATCTGCGAAATCCCGCGATACTCAAGATGGCGTCGCCGCAAGAACATGTCGCCGGCGAGGACGACGTCGGGATCCAAAATGGCGTCGGCGAAAACTCGCGAGATTTCGCCGACGCCATTTTGGATCCCG
The DNA here is from genome assembly GCF_039654945.1 of Dendrobates tinctorius. NCBI lineage: Eukaryota > Metazoa > Chordata > Amphibia > Anura > Dendrobatidae > Dendrobates > Dendrobates tinctorius. The sequence goes on along the minus strand of NW_027361762.1, from coordinate 12,791,674 downwards.
ACGTCGTCCACGCCGGCGACATGTTCTTCCGGCGACGCCATCTTGAGTATCGCGGGATTTCACGATACTCAAGATGGCGTCGCTGCAAGAACATGTCGCCGGCGTGGAAGGACGTCTGGATCCAGGATGGCGCCGGCGGAAGAAGATGTCGGGGATCGTGGAGCAGCGGCGATGACGGCGTGAGTATGAGAGACGGAGTGAGAGAAGGGGTCGTATGTGGAGTGAAGGAGTGAGTGGACGTGAGTGGAGATGGTGAAAGGTGAGAGGAGTGTGTGTTGAGGAGTGTGTGTGTTGAGGGTTAACATGGCAAGAGGTGTGATGCTATCGCATCCTTCCGATGCGATAGCATCGGGCCATAATCTAGTTATAAAATATATACTTTATAAAATATATACTTTGTTGATGAAAAACAAGATTATAAAGAAGCCGTCAACAGAAGCAGCTGTGGTGTGGCGGCAATTGAAATTAGAAGCTGCAGATAATGACAGATTGATTAAATCAGGTTTTTGTGTTAAATGTAGTTTTTATAAATTGTTTTCTTTTTTCAATACATATTGTGCCATGTTAAAAAAAATGAAAACAGAAATCTTGCAATTTTCACAGTGACCACTAGGACTTTTTTATACTCATACTTTTTTGTTTTAGGTACTAATACACACATACAGTACATAGCCAAACATGGATGGATCTTGGTGCTGTAATTTGCATTGAGGTGTCTAATGAGCCAGTGCTAAGATCATTGTGAAGGGAGGTCTGACACCACCTACTGCAGTTGGTGTATCATGTGTTATCAGTTGTGTATAGATTATTACTTTTCCCCTAGGGGCCCCACAGCCAGTGGGGCCCGTGGGTCAGGGGGACCTGCCTGCCGCCAGAACAGACACCCCCGCCGCTGCCGCATTGAACTATACCTGCGTCTTTGGGGGGCAACATTATATTCTATGGGGAGGGGGGCTGTATTATATTCTATGGGGGGCTGTATCATATTTATTATATTCTATGGGGGTCATTGCATCATACTCCATGAGGGGGCTACATTATACTATATGAGGGGGCTACATTGTATTTTATGGGGGGCTGCATTATATTCTATGGGTGGCTAGATTATACTGTATGGGTGGCTTTATTATACTCTATGAGGGGGCTACATTATATTCTAGGTGAGACTGCATTATACTATATGAGGAGTGCCACATTGCATTCTCTGGAGGTGCTACATTATACTATATAAGAGGGCTGCATTATATTCTGTGGGGGGCTACCATATATTCTATGGAGGGGCTTCATTGTATTCTATAGGGGTTACATTATATTGTATGGCGGGGCTGCATTATACTCTGTGGGGTGGCTGCATTATACTATATGTGGGCTGCATTTTACTGCATGAAGAACTATGGGGTGCATTATTCTATGGAAAATAAATTGTACTACATGGATGACTATGGTGGTGCATTATACTATATGGAGCACTATGAGGAGTGTATTATATTATACGGAGGACTGAGCAGCATATTTTAATATATGGAGGACTAGTATATTATACTATATGAAGAACTGAGGAGTTTATTATACTATATGGAAGACTGAGGAGTGTATTATACTATATGGAGAACTATGAGGAGTGTATTATACTATATGGAGGACTATGGGAAGTGTATAATACACTCCTCAGTCCTCCATATAGTATTTTAATATATGGAAGACTATAGGGAGTGTATTATACTATATGGAGGACCTTGGGGAGTGTATTATACTATATGGAGGACTATGGGGCACATTATATTATATGGAGGACTATATGGTCTGCATTTTATAATATGAAGGATTGTGGTGCACATTATAATATATGGAGGACTATGGGGTATATTATTATGCTAAACAAGCAAAATGCTGCATATTCATCCAGTGATTGGATTGTTTATGCCGGAACAAAAATCATTGCTCTCAGCAGCACATCGCTGGTGTAAACTGTAGATGTGCTGCTGATAACATGATACTGTATGGGACCATATTGATCTAATAGTGATTGTTCAGTTCCCATCATTCTTTCTCAGTTGGTGTAAAGAGGTGTCGAAGGCCTTCAATATTGTCAATCACACTCGTTTAGCGGCCTGAACACAGCGCACGTAAATACAACAAAATACAACAAAAATGCTTCTGTGTGATGTGCAATATGTTAGCATTTGGGGCCCCATTTTAAACTTTTGCCTAGGGCCCCACTTTGCCTAAAACGAACCCTGCCTTTCATTGCAATCCTGACTCTACTGAAAAGAAGTCCTATAAACCTTTACTGAAAGAACAGGAATTTAAAGGGAACCTGTTGGGTGATAACATGCTATTAACCTGCCGCAATGGGATTAATCTGCAGGTTAATAGCGTTCTGAACCTGCCCCACGCCTGCACTTAGGTCCCACTGCCGGAAGAAAATAAACTTTATTCCTCCTGAAGGTGTTCAGGTTTCAGTCATGGGGCAGCGCCGATTTTGGGTTCAGTCACTCCTCTGTGTATAGAAAGTGATGGCTGTGACCATGCCCCCGGCACTGAGCTGCTGTCAATCAGTGCCAGAGGGGTGGTTGCCATCACTTCTCTCTAGACACAGGTGCTGCCTCTATAATTGAATGACGAATACTGCCAGGAGGAATAAAGTTAATTTCTTCCCGGAAGTGTTCAGGTTTCAGTCATCGGGGTGGCACTGATTTGGGTTCAGTCACTACTCAGTGTATAGAAAGCAATGGCTGTGACCACGCCCTCGGTACTGAGCTGCTGTCAGTAAGTGCCAGAGGGGTGGTTACCGCCACTGCTCTCTATACAGAAAGGACTGACTGAACCCGCACAGGTGCTGGCCTCTATAGCTGAATACTGAATGCTGCCAGGAGGAATAAAGTTCATTTTCTACCGGCAGTGGTGGGGGTCTAAGGGTGGGTGTGGGGCAGGTTCAAAGCACTATTACCCTGGGACGTTTAATAAAGTCCCAGTGGCTAATGTGAAAATTTCAAGTTTACTATATTTATTTTTTTAATAAAGATTATGATAGGGAAGAAAAAACATTGTCAACATTTTTTTACAAGAATACATGTACCACAAAAACCTGATTTACAGGGATTGTTCACTAATAGGACAACCCCTATCCAACTTCAATATTTCCCACACAGAATTAAAACAGCTTTTATTCTTCCCATTTAAGGTGAGTATACAGGATTTATATTCTATGTGAGGGAATATGTTAGCTGAGACGGGGTTGTCCAAGTAGTGGACAACCTCTTTAAATAATAGGTCATTTGTAGTGATGGGCGAGCACTAAAATGCTCGGGTGCTCATTGCTCGGGTCGAACAAATTGGAATACTCGGGTACTCGGACAGAACAACGAGCCCAATGTAAGTCTATGGGAGACAAGAGCATTTTTACTGCGATCCTCCCCGGGGTACTTTAAAGGCCTAAAAACATCTGAAAATGATGGAAACACTGCTCAAATGACATGGGGACAACATGGGAATCGCCCCTGAAAGCATTCCTGACTCCTAGTTCACAGCTTTAAACAATTTTTTCAGAGTTTCATGCCATTTTTACCTATGCACCAAAAAACATACCAAAACGAAACCAAAACGGATTTTGCTTGGAAATATATTAAGGTACATCCTTTCCAGGTTAATTACTTGTATATAAGGCAAAATAATTAACCCCAGACCAAAATGTTCCTCCCCCACTTGGGCTGTGTTCAGACGCAGCGTTTTTGAAGCATTTTTCAACTTTAACATTGCTTTCAACCAATACAAATGCATTCACTGAGAAATGTCATTGTAACATATATCAACCCTAGCTGGCCATGTGGTGTGTGACACATAAGCAGACACATCTTGCTTCATTTATGAAGGATGTACTCTTAAAGTCACAGAGCCTATTTTTACAGGGGCATCAGGAGGCATTAATCTTCTTAAAGGGTCAATATTAATTAGTGGGTCTCTTAAACTGTTATTGCCTATGCAGTGAGAGGATGGGCTGCCAAGAGTTACGATGCAGCACAATACCCCTTTCACGAGAGGTACAGGAGGGCTTCCTGAAAAAATGTTGCATTGAATGCAAGGCCTGGCCTGCTCCAAAGTTACATGCACCTCAATAAGCTTTTCAAGCCACGCACTGGATGTCGAATGGAAAATCCACTTCACATTATTCATTTCGTAATCCCAAACTATTTTCTTATACATTGTCTGCAAAGCCTTCCCTGCTGGCAAGTTATCTGCACCCCAATATGCCTTTGAAACCATATACTGGATGGGTACAGAAAAATCCACATCACATTATTCATTTTGTACTCCCATTCTGTTTTCTTATGCATAGACTGCAAGGCCTGCCCTGCTACCAAGTCATATGCACCCCAATAACCCCAATCCCCCCTTGGAAGAAACATGTAGAAGGGCCTCTTAACCAAAAATGTCCCATTAAAAAGGAGTGGGTCTCCTAGACTTGGAATGCCCATACACTAAGTGTGTGGGCTGTCAAACATTTTCCCCTACGGGGTACACCTTAACCGTTTTCACAACAAGTAGTTTCCGCCCAGCAAAAACATCCACATTTGTTGTGAAGTCGACCCTGGCTGTAGCAGCACGGAACACATTAATGCTGGTGATCTAGTGGCGGCGGATGATGACACGTGGAGGAAAGCCTTATTAAAAACTATTCCCAATTTAAAGGAGCGGGTCTCCTAGAATTGGAATGCCCATACACTTTGTGTATGGGCTGGCAAATATGTGCCCCTGGGGGTTAGATATCAACATACTGTTTCCATTTTTTAGGTGTGGGGCATCATAAACACCGTGCAAAACTGTAACGTGGTTTCATACGCAATTGCTGCTGTGAAGGTGCAGGTTTTTAGTAAAAATATGGCGGACGAATAGTTGGATGAAGTGATCTGCATAAGGGGCATGGTGATGACAGGAATGGTAAAGTACAGGATGATTAACAGCAGTGGCTATGGGAGGTATGAGATACATGATACAGCTAACAATGATTTGTCGTTTAGCCACCATAAATTACCATAATCGGTTTCATACCCGTCATAAGATCGGTGTACCAGATGCGCATCTGAGACTCGGACTAAAAAATGCCCGTCCAAAATATGTTGCCAAAGACACATGTCTTAGGCTGGATTCACATTTGTGGTTTAGTCCGCAGCATTTATGCCACGTTCATTCGCATGCGTCGTGTTTTCCTATCTATAACGTTGTGGACGCAGGTATATGTGTCCGTATGCTTTCAGCAGCATTTCACTACACATGCGTCATTTTGGCTTTTGCGGCGGGACACGGCTAACGCAACATGTTGCAATTTTGGAGGCGGCGATTTGCCGCCGCCATACGCATACGGCCATTTGGGGAAGGAATGCATCGAAACAATGCATTGCAGTCTATGAGAACACATGCTAACGCTAGTACACGCTTTCGCTAGCGTTTCCATACCCCCCACACAAAGATAGATAAAAAGATGGACTGTGCAGTCATTATCCATTACTCTCAAGACACTGGGAGACAGCAAGACTAAAGACATCACTGAATTCAAGGGAAATGTAAGTATACAACCTAATGTCTGTGTGTGTGTCTTTTGTAATTTTACTCCCTGCAGTCTGTAATTTTCTGTCTCTTTCTTGCAGCATTCTTCAGCATGGCCTCTAGCCCTGAGCAGACAGGACAGGATTCTGAAGTGAGTACCTTTGCAACCATGGTTGATAAGTAGGGTTGATCTTTCCGATACCGCAAGTATCGGGTATCGGCTGATATTAGCTGTATCGGAATTCCGATACTGACTTCCGATACTTTTTTCATATCGGATACCAGAATCGGAAGTTCCCATAATGCTATCAGCCCGCTCGCTTTGATTCAGCCAATGAGGATCCTCAGAAGTGTGGGCACATCCTGTTAGGCATGTAGGCATGTTAACTATTGGCATGGCTGTGATTGGCTGCTGAAATGATGTCATGATGCACTATAAAAGCCACCGCCGCCGCCATTTCTGGTCACTCTGCTGTGAATTCAGTTAGGGACAGGCTGCTGTTGAAGACTGTGAGGGACAGTTAGAAATAGCGATTCTCAAAACAATATTGTGCTTTACCCAGGCTACATAAACCACCACTGTAGCTTTCTTTTCCCTAGCAGCAGTGTTCACAGCTGTCTGCAAGGGCTGTGTGAGTGCAGCTCACGCTGTGGAGTGGGTCCTGCAGCCACGTCTGGTTGTAGGCCGCCCAGCATGCCTCACTGCTGCCTCATACATATTTTTCTTTTTGAGCTGCTTATTTTTTAAAATTCTATCTAGTGTGCTTTCATCCGTATCCATATACGTTGGTTGCAAACACTAGTAGTAGACAGTGGAGCCTTTCTGCAGCCTTTCAGTGCTAGTGCCCACTTAGGTGCACTGTTCACGGCTGTCTGAGAGGTCTCTGACTGTGTGTGAGTGCAGCTTACGCTGAGTAGTGTGTCCTGCAGCTACGTCTGGTTGTAGGATGCTCAGCCTGCGTCACTGCCTCACACATATTTTTCTTTAATTGCAGCTCATTTTTTCTTCTCCTATTAGTGTGCATCCATCCATATCCATCTACATTGGTTGGTTGCAAACACTATATAGGAGTAGATAGAGGAGCCTTTTTTCTGGCTTGTGCCCTTCAGCTGCAGCCAGATTAGTATTACCCAATTTTTTGGAGCCTCATCTTTTGCATTGTAGGTTACCTGCCTGCATTGTAATAGCTCCAGAAAGTTGGTGATACTCTCACTTTCAAATCTTTGGTCACATCCTTTTAGTTTCCCCCCCCCCAAAAAAAAAAACAACAAAGTTCACCAAACACTACATTTGAAAGTTGTGTAGGCCACATTAGCTCCCATTAAAGTGTAGTCGACATACACACTTCATAAAATTAGTGTTTCTTATACCTGTAACCAGCTGTTCAGGAATAAGCACACTAAGGCCCCCCTTTATACTTTTCTGCCTATCTTTCTCAGTCTAGCAAGATGAAGAAGGAAGGGAGTAAGGCACGTGGCCGTGGGCGTGGAGTTTCAGCAGGGAGAGGACGTGGTGATTCTGCAGGGAGAGGACGTGGGGATTCTGCAGGGAGAGGACATGGGGATTCTGTGTCTGCTGTTGGCACCAGTGAGTCAGCATCCCCCAGTTTTAGCAGGCAACAGTCCTTTATGCGCAGCTTTGTAGGACCTCACCGTACCCCACTGCTGCGGGAGGAACAAATTGAAGCCGTTGTCGGATGGATGGCAGCTAACGCATCGACTTCAATTACTTCCACATCCTCTCAGGGCCAGAGCACCGAAGAGCAACCATCTGTCTCTTCACCACCTGCCAAAGTGCCCAGGCAGTCAGAGAGCCCTGGACAGGAGCCATCACAGTCTCTACTTCTGTTCTCAGAATCTGTTGGTTTGGAAAGAGGGGGCCAGCCAAGCAGCATTCCAGAATGTGAAGAAGAGGGAGTATGCAGTGATGCGCAACTTCTTTGTCCCTCTGAATCTGAAGAGGCGGGTGGGCCAGTGCCTATGGTCAGCAGACCTCAGTACGCATCAGGTGATGACAAGACTCAGTTACCACTTTCTGTTGCGTACGGTGCTGGCGAGACAACCCAGGAGAAGCAGGTATTTGAAGAGGGGAGTGTAGATGATGAGGTCCTTGACCCATCATGGCGTGAGGAACAGGAAGGTGGTGGTAGCAGCTCTGAGGAAGAGATTCCCCGAACAGCCAAAACCAGAGGGAGAGGGAGGGGGCAGACTTGGTTGCCTGTAGCCTCCACTTTGGCACCTGTTAGGAGCATTCCACTTTCAAAAGGCAAAACGGGCGCTCCCAAGACTTACAGTACGTGGTCCTTTTTTGACACAGTTGCAGATGACATTTGCTTTGTCAAATGCAAGCTGTGTCATCAGAGAGTCAAAAGAGGTAAAAATGTCAGCAACCTCAATACCACTAATATGTGGAAACATGTACGGACCAAGCATGAGGTGGAGTTACACAGACACACTGAAGACGTAGGCCAACGTACAGCACCACCTACCACCTCTTCAGCTCGTGTTGGGGCCTCTTCCTCCAGCTCATACACAGCTGGTTCCGCTTCCTCACAGGATCGCCAAGGAAGAACCTCTGGCACTGTTGTCCGGAGACCCTGTGACATTCCACCCACAGCACCACGTTCCAAGTCATCCTCACACTCCCAGGCCACTCGGCAGCCATCGGTAGCACAGGCATGGGAGAAAAGGCAGCCATACCCGGCAAACCATCCCCGAGCACAGGCTCTGAATGCTGGTATTTCCAAACTACTGGCACTTGAAATGCTCTCATTCAGGCTGGTGGAGACTGACACCTTCCGGGACTTCATGGCATTGGCTGTCCAACAATACACTGTGCCCAGCCGCTTTTATTTCAGCAGGCGAGCCGTCCCTGCCCTGCAGAAACATGTGGAGGCAAACGTAAAACATGCGCTACTAAACCCCATCAGAAGCAAGGTCCACCTGACCACCGATGCGTGGACCAGTAACCATGGACAGGGACGATACCTTTCCTTCACTGCCCATTGGGTCAATGTTGTGGAGCCGGGTACAGATCTGGAGAGTGGGGCTCTACGTGTTCTGCCAACTCCACGGATTGCAGGAATCCAGTCTGTACACATTGACTCCTCCTCCTACTCAAGTTCCTCTGAAACAGTGCAGCAGGAGCCTGTTACGACCGATATGAGCACAGCTGTGGCCAAACGTCAACAGGCCGTACTGAAATTAATTTCTTTGGGGAATCGAAGCCACACAGCGCAGGAGCTCTGGAATGCCATCAAGCAGGAGAGCGACGTGTGGTTTCTGCCAGCGAATCTCCAGCCGGGCTTGGTAGTGTGTGACAATGGCCGAAATCTGGTGGCAGCTCTTGGCCTTGGCAACCTCACTCACATCCCATGTCTGGCACATGTGCTCAACTTGGTCGTGCAGAGCTTTCTGAGGGACTATCCGGATCTTGATGCACTGCTGCACAAGGTCCGCATAGAGTGCGCTCACTTGCGGCGTTCCAGCACGGCAAGGTCGCGCCTTGCTGCTCTGCAGCGCCGATTACGCCTTCCGGAACATCGCATCATATGTGACCTACCCACCAGGTGGAATTCTACGTTACATATGTTGGAGCGGTTGTGTGAGCAGCAGGCAGCAGTCATGGAGTACCAGCTGCATCAGGCGCAAACAAGTCGCAATGTGCGCCGGTCACACTTCAGCACCACTGAGTGGGCCTCTATGGAGGACATCTGCCTCGTTTTGCGTGCCTTCGATGATTCCACGCGGATGGCGAGTGCAGATGATGCACTAGTCAGCATGACTGTCCCCCTTATCTGCCTGCTTCAAAAACACTGCAAGCACTAAGGGATGAGGTTTTGGAAGAGGTGGAGGATGAGGAGTCCCAAATGCCATCTGCTTCTGGACAGTCTGCGCTACGTGCTTCCTCACAAAGGCCTAGGCAGGGGACACTTTGTGAGGAGGATGAGGAGGAGTCAATGGAGGAGGAAGACATCTCTCCAGAGGACGGAGGTACACAAAGCTCTAGTCAGTATGTACAGCGAGGGTGGGGTGATGCAGAGCAGGCAGAGATCACGCCTCAAGCAGGGGACAGCGGTTCTTTGGCAGTTGGGAGTCTGCAGCACATGGTTGACTTCATGCTGCAGTGCCTGAGAAACGACCGCCGCATCGCCCACATTCTCTACACGGCTGATTATTGGGTGTACACCCTCCTAGATCCTCGCTACCGGGACAAGTTGCAAAACCTCATACCAACGTTGAACCGGGAGCGTAAAATGCGGGAGTACCGAGAGACACTGGTGCAGTCCATCATGTTTTCCATTCCACCCGACAGCAGTGGTGCTAGTGTTTTACAAAGCACCTCTGTGTGTCGAGCCAGTGGAGGAAACTCGGCACAAAGAAGGAGCAGAGGCAGCGCCTCAGCACAAGGCAAGACCACTATGGCCCAAATGTGGCAAAGTTTTGTGTGTACGCCACAATTGTCTACACCATCACTGACGGCTCCAGTCAGCAGGAAGCAACGTTTCTGTCAGATGGTGACAGACTACATGTCTTGCCCTGTGACTGTACTCCCAGATGGTTCTTCCCCCTTCAAGTTTTGGGTCTCTAAGCTGGATACATGGCCAGAGCTTAGCCAGTATGCATTGGAGGTGCTGGCTTGCCCTGCTGCCAGTGTATTATCGGAACGCGTCTTTAGTGCCGCAGGTGGTGTACTAACAGACCGTCGCATGCGACTTTCTTCCGATAACGTCGATCGGCTTACTTTTCTGAAAATGAACAAGGCCTGGATCTCCCCAGAATTTGCCAGTCCTCTTCCCGACTAAATAATTGGTTGGCAACTGTATCCAGGTCTCCTGTTGTGTTCATGTTTCTACCACCTGAACTATAATCCCTGGGTTTCAACACAACCAGTTATCGCTCAGATGTGTTGTCTGCACAGAGAAAAACACTAGCTCCTGTGTTATTGGGGTTCTGTAATGCCAGCTGCTCCCCTGCTGTGTGGACGGCAAAGTCTCCTGCTCCATCCACATTCAAACTACTACTGATTTTTAACCGTGCTTCACTTAGGCCTCTGGCTCCACTGTCTCTAGTATTTTCCCTGGCCTGTGTTACTGTGGCTCAGGCACGTCAGTTGATCCCCTGATGTGTGCCCGGCAAGGTCTCCTGGTCTGTCCACATTCCCATTACTAGTAGTGTGATTGAGGACAGAGCAGGAGACCTTGCCGGACACACATCAGGGGATCAACTGACGGGACTGAGCCCAAGTAACACAGGAACAAGTGTGGATTGTGCTGACGCCACTTCAGAGCTGTCACTGGCGGGGTTGGAGGCCAGGGGAAATACTAGAGACAGTGGAGCCTGAGGCCTAAGTGGAGCACGGTTACAATCAGTAGTAGTCTACAACCTCTATAAAACGTGCTGCAAGTTGGCCTCCGCCTGCTACATGCTTCATCCTGGGCTACGACACAGCCAGTTGTAGCCTGGAAGTGCCGTCCGCACAGATTGAAACACTCGCTCCGGTGTCTGTGGGGTTCAGTAACGCCAGCTGTTCCCCTGCTGTGTGGATGGCAAAGTCTCCTGCTGCCTCCAAACTCACACTACAACGCATTTTCTCCTCGCTCCAAGTAGGCCTCAGCCTGCTCGGAGCATTGATCCTGGGCTACAACACAGCCAGTTGTAGCTTGGAAGTGCTGTCCGCACAGATTCAAACACTCGCTCCTGTGTCTGTGGGGTTCAGTAACGCCTGCTGTTCCCCTGCTGTGTGGATGGCAAAGTCTCCTGCTTCCTCCAAAATCACACTACATCGTATTTTCTCCTCGCTCCAAGTAGGCCTCAGCCTGCTCGGAGCATTGATCCTGGGCTACAACACAGCCAGTTGTAGCTTGGAAGTGCTGTCCGCACAGATTGAAACACTCGCTCCCGTGTCTGTGGGGTTCAGTAATGCCAGCTGTTCCCCTGCTGTGTGGATGGCAAAGTCTCCTGCTGCCTCCAAAATCACACTACTACTGATTTTCCACCGTGCTCCACTTAGGCCTCTGGCTCTACTGTCTCTAGTATTTCCCCTGGTCTCCAACCCCGCCAGACGCTGCTCTGAAGTGGCGTGTGCACAATCCACACTTGTTCCTGTGTTACTGTGGCTCAGGCACGTCAGTTGATCCACTGATGTGTGTCCGGCAATGTCTGCCGCTCTGGCCCCATTCCCATTACTAGTAGTGGGAATGTGGACAGAGCAGGAGATCTTGCCGGATACACATCAGTGGATCAACTGATGTGACTGAGCCCCAGTCACACAGGAACAAGTGTGGATTGTGCACACGCCACTTCAGAGCAGCGACTGGCGGGGTTGGAGGCCAGGAGAAATACTAGAGACAGTAGAGCCAGAGGCCCAAGTGGAGCCCGATTAAAATCAGTAGTTGTGTACAACCAATATAAAACTAGCTCCAAGTAGGCCTCAGCCTGCTGCATGATTGACCCCTGGGCTCCAACATCGCCAGTTGAAGCTCAGAAGTGTCTTTGGCACGGGTACTCCCTCCTGCCCAGCCTGGTTCCAGCACCATCAGCTGGTTCCCGGCAGAGCTTTTGGCCTAGGTGCCTCCTTCTGGGTATCCGAGTTCCAGCAACGTCTGCAGGTCCTTGGTAGTGCTTTTTAGCACAGTTACCTCCTGCTTAGAAACCATGTTCCAGCACCGTCAGCTGGTCCACGGTTGTGCCATTGGCTCTTGTTCCTTCTGCTGCCCCTCCGGGTTCCAGCACCGTCAGCTGGTTCTTGGTAGTTCCATTGACTCTTGTAGCTTCTGCTACCCATCCGGGTTCCAGCAACGTCAGCTGGTTCTCGGCAGTGTCTTTGGCACGGGTACTCCCTCCTGCCCAGCCTCGTTCCAGCACCGTCAGCTGGTTCCCGGCAGAGCCTTTGGCTTAGGTGCCTCCTTCTTGGTATCCGAGTTCGAGCAACGTCTGCTGGTCCTTGGTAGTGCTTTTTAGCACAGGTACCTCCTGCTTAGAAACCGTGTTCCAGCACTGTCAGCTGGTCCACGGTTGTGCCATTGGCTCTTGTTCCTTCTGCTGCCCCTTTGGGTTCCAGCACCGTCAGCTGGTTCTCGGTAGTTCCATTGACTCTTGTAGCTTCTGCTACCCATCCGGGTTCCAGCAACGTCAGCTGGTTCTCGGCAGTGTCTTTGGCACGGGTACTCCCTCCTGCCCAGCCTCGTTCCAGCACCGTCAGCTGGTTCTCGGCAGTGCCTTTTGCCTAGGTGCCTCCTTCTTGGTATCCGAGTTCCAGCAACGTTTGCTGGTCCTTGGTAGTGCTTTGGAGCACAGGTACCTCCTGCTTAGTAACCGTGTTCCAGCACCGTCAGCTGGTCCACGGTTGTGCCATTGGCTCTTGTTCATTCTGCTGCCACTCCGGGTTCCAGTACTGTCAGCTGGTTCTCGCCAGTTCCTCAGCCTTCTTGTAACTTCTGCTACTTTTCCAAGTTCAAGCTTGTGGAAATGGTTTTTGATTCTCACTCTGGATCTCCATGACAATGACCCTGAAGACGACAACCCTGAAGACCACACAGAAGAATACCTAAAAGATGACCCTGAAGAAGATGACCAAGAGGACAAAGAACAGGAAGACAACCACCAAGATGCAGAACAACAAGAGACAGAAGACCAAGAAGCATAAAAAACAAAAGCAGAAGAACATTAAGCATAAGACTAAAAATCTGAGCAAATGATATTATCAAATTTATTAGCAGAAGAAGACTAAGCAGTGTATGGGGGTGAGTCCGTTCCTCCTCGTGGTGCCCCTGGAAAAGGCCTGCTTATGCAGGCCAAACTGAACGCGGACAAATCCTGTTGTAAATCTTTTGTGACAGGCTGAACGGAAGGTGTAATCTTCAAACTTTTATAGATAGCAACTACAGGAATTCCTGACACAAATAAGAATATGATGAAGAAGAATAGGAAGAAGAAGAAGTAGAATATGAAGAAGAATAATAGTTGAATAAGAAGAATATGAAGAATGTAAAAAAAAGAAGAAAAAGAAGGAAAAAAAGAAGAAAAAGAAAAAGAAGAAGAAAAAGAAGAAAAAAAGAAAAAAGAAGAAAAAAAAGAAGAAAAAGAAGAAGAAGAAGAAATTGATGAAAAAGATGCTGCTGCTTAGGATCATGAAGGAGAAAGTGTGGGAGAAGTAAAAAAGAAGGTGAAGAGCATGGAAGTAGTGAAGCATACATATCTGACAAAAAATTAAAGACTTTAACATAGTCAATATCTTTGTAACTACGAACGTCTTTAAAAAAAATAAAAAATCCTGCTATTCCATTTGATTGGGCTAAACCTCTATGGCTTTAATGTCTCCTACACCTCCCACAATACATTCTACATTATTATTAGTTGTTTTTCTTCATGTAGAATTAACCTACAGGGACAGAAAGGGTTTTTTTTAATTCCGATACTTCTGTTCCATTGACTTGAATGGGACTTCCGGGATCGGAATCAGCGATACCCGATACTTTTTTAGATCGGCCGATCCATTCCGATACGATATTTTGCAGTATCGGGTGGTATCGCTCAACACTATTGATAAGTATCACTGTACATATGTGCCAAAATCATGTTTTTTCTTTTACAGAACACTTCATCAAGTGCCCAGGAACCAGACCAGCAGAAGCAGGACCAGCAGAGGGAGGCACAGGGACCGGTGGGCAGATGGCGTGTAAGTTTTTGTTTTTCTTTGAGTGTTTGTTGCTAGTTTTATTTTTTTTTGGGGGGGTTTCTTTATTTTTTCCTTTGAGTTATAGTTTTTCTGCCTTTTCTTTATTTTTTGGGGGGGGATTTTCCTTGTTTTAGCTTGACAACAGTAATGATTTTATTTAATTTCTAGGTTCCACAACGGGAGCAGGACTATATAGATAACTACCTCCTCATCTTCTCGTTGAGGAGAAAGTCGACCTGTGGGACACCCGGCATCAAGACCACTCGGACATGGTGGTGCTTCGGTGGCAGTGGAATGAGGGGGCTAAAGAGCTGATGGATGACTGGGACAACGCTACACGAAGAGCCAGAAAGGACTTTCGTAAGTATTGCAATGTTGCCTGACGCGGCAGTGAAGCTGTAAAGGCCGGGATCACACAACCGTGTGTGATGCAATAAATTCCTGCGAGTTTCTTGCATCACACACGGTTGGGTGATCCCGGCCTAAAGTGCATTGTTTAACCCTTTTTTTATGTGAAGGGTCACAGTGAAAAAATTCCGAACCCGGTGGCGTTCAATGAAGGATCGCTTCAATAAGGACCTCAAACAGGAGAACAAGGCTCGCAGTGGCAGTGGTGGTGCAGCCAGGCTCAGGAAGTACAAGTATCACCGTATGCTGGCTTTCCTGAGGCCTGTCCTTGCTTAGAGAACGTAAGTATTTTTGTGTTGTATTCCATTGTGTTGTGTTCCCTAATCTGAGTTAACCTATTCCACATTCGCCAGAAGACTTGCCACACTCATCAGGAGTGCTTTAAACTAGAAGAAGAGGGGATGGGAGGAAAAACAGCAGACAAGAACATGCAGCAGAAGGGCAAACTAATCAAGGATACTAGATGTGGTAAAGAGGACATAAGACAGGGTACTCAGAAGGTAGCTAAGAAAAATGAAGCAAAACTTCTTTCCTGCATGCTGACCAACGCAAGAAGCCTGACCAATAAGATTGAAGATCTGGAGTTGGTAATGTATGAGGAAAAATGCGACATAGTAGGAATAACTGAGACATGGTTAGACGACAACCATCACTGGGCGGCTAACTTGCAAGGATATGATTTGTTTAGGAGGGATCATAAAAAAAGGAAAGGGGGTGGAGTCTGTCTATATATAAAGTCCACTTTAAAGCCCACACTAAGAGAAGATATACAAGAGGGAAATGAAGAGGTGGAGTCTCTATGGGTGGAGATACAAGGAGAGAAAAGTAATAAAATCCTCATAGGGGTTTGTTATAAGCCACCAAATATAACAGGAACCACTGAAAATGTATTATTGAAACAAATAGACAAAGCAGCAAATCACAATGAGGTGATTATTATGGGGGACTTCAACTACCCCGATATAGACTGGGAAACTGAAACCTGCGTATCTCAGAAAGGAAACCAATTTCTGTCAGTAATCAAGGATAATTATCTGTCACAACTTGTGCAGGGCCCAACTAGAGGGACAGACCTTCTGGACTTAATTTTAAGCAACAGGCCAGATAGAATAACAGAAGTACGAGTCGATGCTCACCTAGGGAACAGTGACCACAATATAATACAATTCCACTTGTCCTTCAGTAAGGTGCCCTGAAAGGGGGTTATGAAAACGCTGAATTTCAGGAAAGCAAAGTTTGATCAGCTTAGAGAGGACCTTCACCAAATTGATTGGGACAATGTCCTCAAAAATAGGAGCACAGAAAATAAATGGGAAATATTTAAATCAGTTTTACACACCCACTGCGAGCTAGCCATACCGTACAGAAATAAAAGGGCTACGAACAGGAGAACACAAATGTGGCTAAATAAGGATGTAAAAAGGGCAATAAATAACAAGAACAAGGCATTTATGAAGCTAAAACAAGAAGGCAATGAAGAAGCATTAAAAAGTTATTAAGAAAAAAATAAAATGTGTAAAAAACAAATACATTTAGCAAAAGTGGAATTGCTAGAATCATTGCTAATGAAAGTAAAACAAACCCCAAACTATTCTTTAATTATATAAACAGTAAAAAGATTAAAATTGATGGTGTCGGATTTGCCAGGGGAAATGCAGAGTGATAATGTAAACTCCCCATTAAGTATTACCTGCCTAACCAGGAAGAAGTGCAGAACCGCCTTAGTAAGATTAAAATTGACAAATTACCAGGCCCTGATGGCATTCACTCTAGAGTATTAAGGGAGTTAATTAATGTGATAGACAGGCCTCTATTCCTTATATTTATAGACTCTATAGAAACAGGGTCTGTTCCTTTTGATTGGTGGCAAGCAAATGTGGTACCAATATTCAAAAAGGGGTGTATAAGGGAACCTGGAGACTATAGGCCGGTAAGCTTAACATCTGTTGTGGGTAAAATTTTTGAAGGGTTTCTAAGGGATACCATTATGGAATATCTCAATGTTAATAAATGTTTAACTTCATATCAACATGGATTTATGAAGGATCGCTCCTGTCAAACTAACCTGATCAGCTTCTATGAGGATGTAAGCTCTCAAATGGACCAAGGAGAATCATTGGATGTCATTTTTCTCGACTTCTCTAAAGCATTTGACACTGTCCCACATAAAAGATTGGTAAGTAAGATGAGAAAGCTTGGGCTAGGGGAAAATGTGTGTAGATGGGTAGGTAGCTGGCTTAGTGATAGAAAACAAAGAGTTGATATTAATGGTGCATACTCAGATTGGGCCAGGGTTACTAGTGGGGTACCACAGGGTTCTGTATTGGGCCCCCTACTATTTAATATATTTATTAATGATCTACTGGATGGCTTACACAGTAAAATATCAGTATTTGCAGATGATACAAAACTACGTAAGGTAGTTAACACAAAGGAGGACAGTTTGCAACTACAGACAAATTTGAGTAAATTGGAGAATTGGGCTGAAAAATGGCAAATGAGGTTTAACACAGATAAGTGTAAGGTTATGCACACGGGAAGGAGAAACAGATGCTATAATTACTTACTAAATGGGAAACTGCTGGGGAAATCAGACATGGAAAAAGACTTAGGCATCTTAGTCAATAAGAAGCTAAATTGGAGTGCCCAGTGTCAGGCAGCTGCCACCAAAGCAAATAGGGTCATGGGATGCATTAGAAGAGGTCTGGGGACACGAGATGAAAACATAATTCTCCCTCTGTACAAATCACTCGTCAGACCACACTTGGAGTATTGTGTGCAATTTTGGACGCCAGTTCTCAAGAAAGACATTCCTGAACTTGAAAGGGTTCAAAGGCAGGCTACTAAAATGATAAGTGGAGTTGGTTCACTACAATACCTAGAAAGGTTATCAAAATTAGGTCTATTTACTCTAGAAAAGAGAAGACTTAGGGGAGACTTAATATATATGTACAAGTATATCAGAGGGCAATACAGAGATCTCTCCAATGAACTGTTTGTACCAAGGACTGTGACAAGAACAAGGGGGCGTTCTCTTCGTTTGGAGGAAAGACAATTTCTGCACCAGCATAGAAGAGGGTTCTTCACGGTAAGAGCAGTGAGGCTCTGGAATTCTCTTCCTGAGGAAGTGGTGATGGCCAACTCACTGAATGAATTTAAGAAAGGAATGGATGCTTTTCTTGTAACAGTATAGAAGGTTACGAATAACAGAATATTATAGGTAGATGGTTGACCCAGCTTAGGGGAAAGAATTTTTTTCCCTATGGAGAAAATTGGCTTCTACTCTGTGGGTTTTTTGCCTTCCCCAGGATCAACAATGCAGAACAGCTGCACTAAAAATAGGCTGAACTAGATGGACATAAGGTCTTCCTTCAGCCTTCAAAACTATGTTACTATGTTCAAAACTATGTATGTTACAGGAGATGACGCTTGTACAATATATTGTTTTGTGGTACTAATGTTTGGATTTTCTTTTCACAGCACCTGGAGCAGCACCCTGGAGCCTGGTTGATCCTCTGGAGCGGTCCTTCAATGAACAGCCTCGGAGCAGTCCCAGCCATCCATCAGCGACGCAGCAAGTAGGCCGGCATCACAGGCTGAAGAACAGGTAACTGGCCCATCAGGTCTTCCCCTCTCCCAGGCCTCCTCCGCCTTTTTTTTTAATGTTGGGTCTTCCCGACAGCGGCAGAAGGCCTCGGACAGGACACTCATTTGAGCTCGGTTTTCCAGGATGGCATGAAGTCGATGGTAGATAGACTGGATAATGTTAGAAACCATGTTGACACATTTTTCCAGTCTGTCCACCAGCGCCTTGACTGTCTGGAAGCCGACATACAGAGGCCAGCACATCATTTTTTATGGCCATTGAACGGGGCATGGCGGAAAACCTTATGCCTGAACTTCAGCTGAATGTGATACTGGCCTGCAATGATGCATACGTTCAGGCTATGCAGCAAACTCGGTTGTGCCTGTTGGCACCAGTATTTCCCACTGTGCCACCAGTTACCCGGTTCACATCTCTACCGAGTTCTGCTGCATACCCCTGCATGGCGACTACCATGCCCAGTCCTGCCGCACTCCACTACAGCGCCACCACCATGCCGAGTGCAGCTGACAGCCACTCCACCACCATGCCTAGTCCTGCTCCTTCAAGGATACCCACCTCCACCATCACCCGGAGCCTGATCCTGCTCAGCCATCCACCACCACAAGCACGCAGGTTCCTGATATGTCACGGCTGTCCACCAGTACACACATACCGGGTCCTGCTTCGTCCACCGCAACCACGCCTTCTCAAGCCACCACTCCAAGGAGAAGAAGGTCAAGCAGCCTCCCAACACATGGGAGACAGAAAAAGAAGAAAAGGGAACAGAGGCTGGACAGGACAGTCGTGCTCCCTCCACCACCATCACCTCCCAATGTGTCTGTTATGTCAAATTTGTCCCTCCCTTCTAATGTGTCTCTCCCATCCCATGTTTCCACTGCTAATGTGTCCACCTCCATGCTTGATCTCCCAGACCCCACACATCTATTAGCCCCTTCCCCTGGAACCCCTTCAGCATCCACCTCAAGCCAATCCTCCCATCTGCACACCTCCCTGGTCTGTAACATTTCCCCCTCAGTATGTGGAAAAAAAAAATTTTTTTTTGTAAATAAAAATTTTTGTGGTTTGCCCCATACCACTGTTTGTTCTTTGTCCTTTCGTCGCCGGCAACATACACCGTGCGCCGTCAACACACAAATCGCCGTATACACACACTCTTTTTTATTTTTACACCTCATAGCTCCATGAAACACAATTTTTTTTGTTTTGTTTTGGTATTGTCTTTGTCATGGAAAGCTATGAGGTGGACAAAAAACAAAGAGGCCTGATACACCAGCCCCCCAAAAAAGGTAAACAACAGAAATGGTCAGGGGTCTGCAATACTCACCTGCCCAGGTGTCAGTACTAATACACTCAGGATGCTGTTTTTTTGCATCCTGAGTGCAGTAGTTCTGAGACGGTCTGGTGAGTAAAGATATGAGGTACATTTCCTTCATCATCTCTTCAGTGTGCATTAATGTATTGGATGCAGACTGAAGAGATGATGGAGCTCATAAGAACCAACCATAGCACTGACACATAGAACAGGTGAAGTGTAAAGCATGGGGACATAAAGTAAACAGGTGTTGTACAGATTTTTTTTTATGTAACATAAAACTTTTAAAATAGAGGTAAACATTCAAAGGCCATAACATTACGTTCAATTTAAACATTGAACCATTGCATCTTGCCATGCCTCACGTCCAAACTCAGAAACAAAGTAGTCCGCGAATGTATCCCTCATTTCGGCAAATTCCCTTGTTGTCCTCAGGGGGTGATGCTGGTAATCTGGCAATGGGTTAGCGACTGGTTCGTCTAGTTCAAAGGATGGTCGCTCTTTAGCCATTATGTAATTGTGGAGAACCACACACGCCTTGACCACCTCATCGACTGTTTGAATTTTCAGATTAATTGCTGTCCCTAGAATGCGCCATTTTGAGACAAGAATACCAAAGGCACACTCAACAGTTATGCGGGCCCTGGTCAGTCTGTAATTAAAAATCCTTTTTGTGTGGTTCAAGTCCTGACTGGAGTATGTATGGCTTGAGTAGGTTTCCACACATGTGAAAAGCCTCATCCCCTACCACAACAAATGGCATTGGCGGGCCTTGAATGCTGTGAAGAGGTCATGGGAGGGGGAAATTAAAAGTATTGGTATACAACCGTTGGTCCATGTCCGAGTTTTTAAAGGTTTGTGAGTCATTTCCACGGCCAAAAGAACCAATGTCGATGGCAATGAAACTACAGTCTGCAGCTGCTATGGCCATGAGCACTATAGAGAAGTATTTTTTATAGTTAAAGTACTCTGATCCACTTCGAGCCGGTTTTGTTATCCTAATATATTTCCCATCCACTGCTCCTACCAGGAGCAGACACAGACTGTAGTAGGCCCCTGTGCAAGAAATTTTTCGGGCCCCCCCGCCCTTTATAGGGCAACAAAGTTATGTAAACATGTAGATTGTAATATTTATTTAGACTGCAACTATCAAATCTAAATAGTAAAGTTGTTTAATTTTTTAATATGATCATAAAAACTAATAGGAAGATAGTTGTTACCTACCTGCCCGTTCTGGTGCCGCTAAAATATACAGGGGATATGCTGCGTTTTTTAGAGTGGGAAAATCTACACCACGTCAATTTTTGCTGCGGATTTTCCCACCGTAAATGTACTGTATATCTAATATTGAGGCTATGCAGTGCTGGATATACTTTAATATCTGTAGGGTGCTGCTGGGCTGTATTTATTATTTGCCATTTGCAGCTTCCAAATTATATATACAGGCCAGCACAGCCTCCAAATAACATATATAGCCCACTAGCCCAGCATTGCCTCTAGTTGTTAATATATACAGCCCAGCACAGCCTCCAAATAAAATATGGTATACAGCCTAGCATAGCCTTCAGTTAATATATACAGCCCAGCACAGCATCCAAATAACATATACAGCTCAGCATAGCCTCCAGTTAATATATACAGTCCAGCAACAGCCTCCAGTTAATATATACAGCCCAGCACAGCCTCCAGTTAATATATACAGCTCAGCACAGCCTTCAGGTAATATATACAGCCCACCACAGCCTCCAGGTAATATATACAGCCCAGCATAGCCTCCAGTTAATATATAAAGTTCAGCAACAGCCTTCAGGTAATATATACAGCGCCCAGCACAGACTCCAGGTAATAGATAATACAGCCCAGCACAGCCTCCAGTTAATATATACAGCCCAGCACAGCCTCCAGTTAATATATACAGCCCAGCACAGCCTTCAGGTAATATATACAGCCCACCACAGTCTCCATGTGATATATACAGCCCAGCATAGCCTCCAGTTAATATATACAGTCCAGCAACAGCCTTCAGGTAATATATACAGCGTCCAGCACAGACTCCAGGTAATATTTGCAGCCCAGCACAGCCTCCAGTTAATATATACAGCCCAGCACAACCTCCAGTTAATATATACATCCCAGCACAGCCTTCAGGTAATATATACAGCCCACCACAGCCTCCAGGTGATATATACAGCCCAGCATAGCCTCCAGTTAATATATACAGTCCAGCAACAGACTTCAGGTAATATATACAGCACCCAGCACAGACTCCAGGTAATAGATAATGCAGCCCAGCACAGCCTCCAGTTAATATATACAGCCAAGCACAGCCTTCAGTTAATATATACAGCCCAGCACAGCCTCCAGTTAATATATACAGCCCAGCATAGCCTCCAGTTAATATATACAGTCCAGCAACAGCCTTCAGGTAATATATACAGCACCCAGCACAGACTCCAGGTAATAGATAATGCAGCCCAGCACAGCCTCCAGTTAATATATACAGCCAAGCACAGCCTTCAGTTAATATATACAGCCCAGCACAGCCTCCAGTTAATATATACAGCCCAGCATAGCCTCCAGTTAATATATACAGTTCAGCAACAGCCTTCAGGTAATATATACAGCACCCAGCACAGACTCCAGGTAATATTTACAGCCCAGCAAAGCCTCCAGTTAATATATACAGCCCACAACAGCCTCCAGTTAATATATACAGCCCAGCACAGCCTTCAGGTAATATATACAGCCCACCACAGCCTCCAGGTGATATATACAGCCCAGCATAGCCTCCAGTTAATATATACAGTCCAGCAACAGCCTTCAGGTAATATACTGTATACAGCGCCCAGCACAGATTCCAGGTAATAGATAATACAGCCCAGCACAGCCTCCAGTTAATATATACAGCCAAGCACAGCCTCCAGTTAATATATACAGCCCACCACAGCCTCCAGTTAATATATACAGCCCAGCACAGCGTTCAGGTAATATATACAGCCCACCACAGCCTTCAGGTGATATATACAGCCCAGCATAGCCTCCAGTTAATATATACAGTTCGGCAACAGCCTTCAGGTAATATATACAGCGCCCAGCACAGACTCCAGGTAATATTTACAGCCCAGCACAGCCTCCAGTTAATATATACAGCCCAGCACAGCCTCCAGTTAATATATACATCCCAGCACAGCCTCCAGTTAATATATACAGCCAAGCACAGCCTTCAGTTAATATATACAGCCCAGCACAGCCTCCAGTTAATATATACAGCCCAGCACAGCCTTCAGGTAATATATACAGCCCACCACAGCCTCCAGGTGATATATACAGCCCAGCATAGCCTCCAGTTAATATATACAGTTCAGCAGCAGCCTTCAGGTAATATATACAGCGCCCAGCACAGACTCCAGGTAATATTTACAGCCCAGCACAGCCTCCAGTTAATATATACAGCCCAGCACAGCCTCCAGTTAATATATACAGCCCAGCACAGCCTTCAGGTAATATATACAGCCCACCACAGCCTCCAGGTGATATATACAGCCCAGTATAGCCTCCAGTTAATATATACAGTCCAGCAACAGCCTTCAGGTAATATATACAGCGCCCAGCACAGATTCCAGGTAATAGATAATACAGCCCAGCACAGCCTCCAGTTAATATATACAGCCAAGCACAGCCTCCAGTTAATATATACAGCCCACCACAGCCTCCATTTAATATATACAGCCCAGCACAGCCTTCAGGTAATATATACAGCCCACCACAGCCTTCAGGTGATATATACAGCCCAGCATAGCCTCCAGTTAATATATACAGTTCAGCAACAGCCTTCAGGTAATATATACAGCGCCCAGCACAGACTCCAGGTAATATTTACAGCCCAGCACAGCCTCCAGTTAATATATACAGCCCAGCACAGCCTCCAGTTAATATATACATCCCAGCACAGCCTCCAGTTAATATATACAGCCAAGCACAGCCTTCAGTTAATATATACAGCCCAGCACAGCCTCCAGTTAATATATACAGCCCAGCACAGCCTTCAGGTAATATATACAGCCCACCACAGCCTCCAGGTGATATATACAGCCCAGCATAGCCTCCAGTTAATATATACAGTTCAGCAACAGCCTTCAGGTAATATATACAGCGCCCAGCACAGACTCCAGGTAATATTTACAGCCCAGCACAGCCTCTAGTTAATATATACAGCCCAGCACAGCCTCCAGTTAATATATACAGCCCAGCACAGCCTTCAGGTAATATATACAGCCCACCACAGCCTCCAGGTGATATATACAGCCCAGCATAGCCTCCAGTTAATATATACAGTCCAGCAACAGCCTTCAGGTAATATATACAGCGCCCAGCACAGCCTCCAGTTAATATATACAGCCAAGCACAGCCTCCAGTTAATATATACAGCCCACCACAGCCTCCAGTTAATATATACAGCCCAGCACAGCCTTCAGGTAATATATACAGCCCACCACAGCCTTCAGGTGATATATACAGCCCAGCCTCCACTCAAGGTAATATATACAGTCCAGCATAGCTTTAAGGTAATAGATACAGTCCAGCATAGCCTTCAGGTAATATATACAGCCCAAAACAGCCTCCAGGTGATATATACAGCCCAGTATAGCCTCTAAATAACATACAGTATATAGCCCAAGACAGCCTCCAGGTAATATATAGGCACCCCCATTTCCCTTTGTTTTATAATGCTCTCCCCCATATGCAGTCTATTTTTGGCATAGTGCTTCTCACCCTATGTGGCACCCCCAGTTTATGCTGCTTCTCCCCATGTGCCCCCCAGTTTATGTTGCTTCTCCCCCTATGTGGGCTGCCCGATTCATGTTTCTTCTCCCCCATGAGCCGCCCCATTCATGAGCAGCCAAGCATCTCCCCCAGGCCCCCCCTTTCATGAGCAGCCATGCTTCTTTCCAGGGGCCCCCCATTCATGAGCAGCCAAGGCCATGCTTCTCCCCAGGCCAGGGCCCCCCCTTTCATGAGCAGCCAGGCCATGCTTCTCCCCAGGCCAGGGCCCCCCCATTCATGAGCAGCCAAGCATCTTCCCCAGGGGCCCCCCATTCATGAGCAGCCATGCTTCTTCCCAGGGGCCCCCACATTCATGAGCAGCCAAGGCCATGCTTCTCCCCAGGCCAGGGCCCTCCCTTTCATGAGCAGCCAGGCCATGCTTCTCCCCAGACCAGGGAGCCCCCCATTCATGAGCAGCCAGGCCATGCTTCAAGTTCTCCCCAGGCCAGGGCCCCCCATTCATGATCAGCCAGGCCATACTTCTCACCAGGCCAGGCCCCCCCCATTCATGAGCAGCCAGGCCATCATGCTTCAGCTCTCCCCCAGGATGGAGCCCCCCAAAATCATGCCTGCCATGTTTCCATTCTCCCCCACTCCAGAAGCCCCCCAAAATCATGCCTGCCTCGGTCCCAGTCCCTCAGTCCTGCTCAGCTCTGGTACTTTTACCTGGAGCAGGCAGGACAGGTCAGACCAAGAGGATCCACACTGTCCAGTGTCCGCACTCCGCACATTCCTGAGCTGCTGCAGCATATGGGCAGGGGCACGGCACACAGTGAGTGACTCACACAGACAGACACGTCACACACACTGACCTGTGGCTGAACTGCAGCCACTGTCTGGCCGGCGCCACAGGCACAGTGAGTGGCAGTCAGTCTGTCTCCTCCTCTCCTCCCCCACAGTGGCAGTGCAGCACTGACACTGGCTGATCTGATCTCATCTCAGCCCTCAGGGCTGGCTCCTCTGCACCAGCGCTCGCACTCTCAGGAGGAGTCAGACCCACTCCCGCCACCTCCCGCAGGGCTGCTCTCCTCTCCTCCTTGCGCCGGCTCTGCGGCGCTCCACATGGCTAATTTGAAAATTGAATAATTAACCATGCAGTGGGGGATTCTGGAGGGGCCCCCTCTCCCCCGGGGCCCCCGTTCAACGAACGGGCTGCACGGGCAGTAGGTCCACCCCTGGCTCCTACACAGTTGGGGAAATTACAAATTTTCCAGAATTTTTCAGCATTTTCCTGCCATATTTCCATGGTGGCAGAGGGATAAATTCATGATGAAGCATGTCCCACAAAGCCCGGCCAGTGTCTGCAAGAATCCCAGAAAGGGTGGAAAGGCCTATCCGGAATTGGAAATGGAGCAATGATAGGCTCTCTCCGGTAGCCAGGAATCTGCCAAACAGAGAGAGAAATTTTTTTTAGGAAAAATAATATTAATGATGGGCGTTTTGCCCCCTCTAAAAAGGGACATTGCAGAACAATACTAATTATGACAGGTGTGCGTTTATTTTTTATATTACGTACCTTAGTGTCACCAGCAGATGTTCCTCAGGTGGAATAGCTCTACGGAGCTGGGTGTCCTGTCTGTTGATGGCTCCTTCTACACGACCCAACAATTCCTGGATGCTCTCTTGAGACATCCTCGTGTAATCAAAATATTTGTCCGGGTTTTCATGGAGCTCACTGAATAAGGAGTGGTAGGCTCCACGGCTCTCCTGGACTTCAAGAATGGGGTGTTGCCAAAAGAGCCAACGCCGTCTTCTTCTCTGTATTTCTCTTTCCCTTTCTTGCTCGCAAGCAAAGGCAAGAGCCAATTTGATATCCAAATACAGTTTAAACAAGAAACTCTCCTTGGGAATATCCATATTGATGCAGGATACAGCCTCAAAATCTGCTGTTTTCAGCTCTACAAGGGTCTATATAACGAAATCCCATGAGACATGCCCATTGGGCATAGCTTGTGTCCCAGAATTGCTCTTGGAAAATTTTTTCCAAATGGGAAGCATGCGCATAAAAAATGCAAACGCATGCAAAAACGCATGCAATCGCAGCTTTTTTGACATCTAGCGTAAGATGATACGGCTAAAAAAGCTGCGTTTTTAGGCTTTTGCATGCGTTTTTGCATGCGTTCATGGTTGCACACGATACGCTGCGGACTCAACTGCAAATGTGAACCCAGCCTTAGAGAAAGCAGATCAGTGTTGGATGAAAACGAAGCAAACTGATGTATGCTCGTGAAAAGCTAAGTTTAAAGAGGAGTGCACCGTCAGTAACTATAAACACACCCGTGCAACAAGATTCTTCATCTTCACCCATACATATTAACAAAAATATGCAAATGTCACAGTCTAAAATTAATTGTAACCAACACTGTTAAAGTAATGCCACAAAACGTAAATAACCACGACCCTTTGAAAAACCTGATTTCCTCTTTACAACATATGGACGATGATGGTATTGATGACGACTTAGAAATTTTACACATCCACACCAAGAGGATGAACATCATAGCAGAAAAAAATATTCCAAAAAGGCAGTGAATGTTTTGAAAATCATTTTCTCTAGGTCAAAATTTACCTGTTACTAAAGTGGTTCCGAGCTCTCTGGTGTACTCAGCATGAGATGCTTGACAGATGATGTATTCTGAATAGTCTATGTCCACTTTTTGAAAGCAAGCAGAAAAGAAGGATGATTATGTGGAAAGACGTGTGATTTAGGTCAGTAAGGAGGAGATGTCAGGTACAGATAGGTAGATCTGCGTGTCATCGGCATAGTGATGATATTGCAAACTGTACCATTACATCAGCTGGCCCAGGCTGAAGGTGTCGATGGAGAAAAGTAGGGGTCCTAGAACAGAGCCTTGGGGAACAAAGAAAGACAGGTGTCGAGGTGAGGAGGTGACGTGGTAGAGGGAGACAATGAATGTCCCCCTACTAGTCTTCTTGTTTTTTAAAGACTCTGCCAATAACCCCCAAAAAGGACATTTGCACCACCGGCCATGGCCGCATCTGCAGAGGTAGTAAAACTACCAGCCTTACCACCACCAGCATGATCAGGCATATGGCAGCAAAGCAACAGACTTTGTTGGTTGAACACCAGGCTCCATGAACAGTGTCTGCGTGTGATACCACTGCTTCTTCTGCTGTTGTGCGTGCAAGGCAATCCCCTGTCTACGATGCATGTGAAGATGCCTCTTGGCCTGCACCTGTTGTTGACCACAGTCAAATTGCACCATAATCAAGCACGTCCACGTCTTTGTCCCAGCGCAGCCTTCAGTTGTCCATACCCAAGTTATTGGACCATAAGCGGAAAGAAGCAGCCAACGGCCCACAGGCCACAGTACTAAATTCAAAAATTTGTGTTCTGCTTGCTCTGGAAATGTTGCATTCTAGGCTCTTGGGAAACGGATGCTTTCCGCAACCTGATGGCGGTGACCGTAACAAGGTACTCGGACCCCACCCGGCGCTATTTCTCTCGGTCTGCCATCAGTATATGAGACAAGCAAGCACGTGTCCCGCAACATTACCCATGCCATCAACAATGCCGGTACAGGGGAAGTGCACCTAACCATGGACACGTGGACAAGTGACTGTGGGCAGGGACAGTACGTCTTGCTGACGGAACACTGTGTTTGTGTAGAAAAAGTCATGACCCAGTTGTACATTGTGAGACCATGTCACAGATGTAAGTAGGAGACAGTTTGGGGAAGGCTTTGTATGTCATATTTATGGTTTTGAACTGGAGCCTATGGGCAATAGGAAGACAGTGAAGGGCATGGCAGAGAGGACAGGCTGTGGAATAATGGAGGGACAGTTGGATTACTCTGGCAGCAGAGTTTTGGATACATTTGAGTTATGCAACAGTGCTAGATAGGAGGGTACAGAGTATAAGGTTGCAATACTCGAGGCAGGAGATCATGAGGGAGTGAACAAAAGTATATGAGACAAGCAAGCACGTGTCCCACAACATTACCCATGCCATCAACAATGCCGGTACAGGGGAAGTGCACCTAACCATTGACACGTGGACAAGTGACTGTGGGCAGGGACAGTACGTCTTGCTGACGGAACACTGTGTTTGTGTAGAAAAAGTCATGACCCAGTTGTACATTGTGAGACCATGTCACAGATGTAAGTAGGAGACAGTTTGGGGAAGGCTTTGTATGTCATATTTATGGTTTTGAACTGGAGCCTATGGGCAATAGGAAGACAGTGAAGGGCATGGCAGAGAGGACAGGCTGTGGAATAATGGAGGGACAGTTGGATTACTCTGGCAGCAGAGTTTTGGATACATTTGAGTTATGCAACAGTGCTAGATAGGAGGGTACAGAGTATAAGGTTGCAATACTCGAGGCAGGAGATCATGAGGGCGTGAACAAACATTTTGTAAGTTTCTTGTAATGTACGGATTCAGGAAATGTTTTTGCGTTGTAATGGACAGGAGAAGGGCTTTAATAAGTAGTTTGAAAGAAAGGGCAGAGTCAAGGATCACCCCGAGGCCACGAACATGCGGGAAAATTTGTCCCGGTGTGCCGTCCCAGCATTACACAGGCACGTGTCCCACAAAATTACCCGTGCCCTCCACAATGCTGGTACTTGGAAAGGCCACCTAACCACAAACACATGGACAAGTGCTTGTGGTCAGGGACGATACATCTCACTGAGGGTACACAGGGTTAATATAGTGGTATCCGGGACACACTCAGACCTTGGTGTGGTGGCCATCCTCACAAACACAGAGTATTGGGTGCCCTACGTCAATCTGGATTGCCCCCACAGTGTACAGCTCCTGCACCTCCTCCTCCTTCGCCTCCTCTTCAGCATCCAGCTCCAAAAGGTAGCACATCAGTCATAAGCTGGAAGCACTGGAGCACTGCCTAATCAAAGCGGGAACAGGCTGTGCTGAAGCTAATATGCTTCTGTGACAAACGCCACAATACTGAAGAGTTGTGGACAGCTCTGAAACAGCAGGCATATCGGTGGATGATACCACTGAACCCAGAGCCAGGCATGTTTGTGTGTGACATGGGTGGAACCTTGTGACTGCTCTTTGGCAAGGCGAGCTCACACACATGCCATGCTTGGCTCATGCGCCTAAGCTAATTGGTCAACTTTTTTAAAAGCAACACGGAGCTGGCAGATCTGCTGGTAAAAATACAACGTTCTAAATACCCACTTTAGAAAGTCAGCTAGAGCTTCTTCCGCCCTTGCCGTGATTCAGCAGCGCTTGCTGCTTCTGGTTACCGACTGGTGTGTGATGCCCCCAGGCCTTGGAACTCTACACTGCAGATCTAGGAAAGGTTTTCTGACCAGAAGAGGGCAGTTGGTGACTAATCTACCAGCAACAACAAGGTTGTCAATATTCAGTTCTGTCTTCACTAGAGATGAGCGACTTTGCCTTTTTTGCGGGTCGAGTCGGGTTTTATAAAACCCGACTTTCGCAAAAGTCGGGTCAAACGAAATCAGCCGATTTTTGTGAAAAGTCAAAGGCCGACTGAAACACGAAACCCAATGCAAGTCAATGGGGAAGCAAAGTCGGCAGGGAGTGGAGGATAGGAAACACACCTACAGTGCCCTTTTAAATGCCAAAAACATCAATTCTTATTACTGAAGCATTTCAACCTTAATTTACTTCATAATACTAGTTACGCACTGAAAAATGGGGGTTATTTGGCTAAATTTGTAGGGGGTAGGGCTGGCTCCAGGTTTTCATGTGCCCTGGGCCAAAGTGCGCCCCTTTAACATATAGCACAACTCATGATGCTCCGATACGGCAGAGAAATAGTGGTATAGTACAATGAAAAATACTTCACTTTTTACATCTCATGACTGATATCCATTTTAAATTCTCCAATAGCTCCAAAAACAGACAGTATATTACTCCATACAGTATTATGGCCACCGCATAGTGTGCTATACAGAGTAATGAGGCCCATATATTTCTCCATACAGAATCATTGGTCCCATATAATGTTTGAAACAGTATATGATGAGCTCCACATAATGCTACAGTATATGTTGGTCCCCATGGATGATGCTCCACTGTCTTATGGGCCCAAATAATGCTCCATATATAATGGGCCCCATTTCTAATGCTCTAGTGTATAATGGACCCTGTAAATGCTGCCCCAGTGTCTGATGTCCACCTTTGGAATGCTCCAGTGTATGGTGGGCCCCATATATCATTCTCCAGAGTATAGTGCTCCCCAAAAATTGCTGTCCCAACATTGAAAACAATTAAATAAGTCTCCTCAAATAAGTCTCCTCGCTAGGGAATCCCTGTACTAGTCTGGGCGTACAGACGTGATGTCATTGCGCTCTCTGATCAGAATATCACTGTCAGGAAATGCGGAAGACATCATGGCGGTGGAGCAGGGAGAGGTAAGTATTTCAACTTTGGAAGTGCTGTGATCCTGAGCAAGCAGGGGGGGCCCACTCGTTGGCGATGGCACTGGCACAGGGCCCCTCATAGTACGGTGGTGTGTTTGATGGCGGGTGGGCCGAACCTGCACTTTCATCTGCACCTTCCTCTTTGTCACCGTGTA
The DNA here is from genome assembly GCF_039654945.1 of Dendrobates tinctorius. Lineage (NCBI taxonomy): Eukaryota > Metazoa > Chordata > Amphibia > Anura > Dendrobatidae > Dendrobates > Dendrobates tinctorius. The sequence continues at coordinate 12,760,763 of NW_027361762.1, read as the reverse complement.
AGGTGGTACAGTACATGGGAAGGGTAACCTGAGTTAAATCAGGGTCAGATTCTGGCTGTGTAGAGTGTGAGGGGAATGTAGTGGTCTGGGTCAATGTACCAGCAGAATCATCTAGCAGTGGCTGGGCATCAGTGCACTTGTGGCGCCCCCAGGAGTACAGTCGCCACAGTAGCATTACCTTCCTCCTAGGGAGTGTGATGTCATGCTTGGGAGGAAGGATCTCTCTAGCAGTTAAACCAACACACAACACATTTCCCACTCCAGGCCAGCTGGGAGACCTCTGAACCTGACTGCTGAGGAGCTGCTCTCTGTGGTCGGGAGGAGGTAAGTTAGGGCAGTCAGTGAAGGGAAGGGGAAGTGTGTGGACGTGAGAAGGGGAGCTGGAGGATGAGCAGAGTTAAGGCTCACTCCTAGCTGGAGCGCATGGTCCGGATTCCGGTCTCCGAGTTTGTAGGGACACTGACGTTCCTGCAGCCGAAACCGGAGGAAGTAGCAGTTGGAAATGCTCTGTACCCAACTAAGGCTTGGAGGCCCCAGCAGCAATGTGTGGGAGCCAGAAGGAAAAGGCTACGGCTGCCTGCCATATGAGAAAGTTCAAAAAGAGAGTCAACAGGGGGAACTTCATTGAACTCAGCACTGCGAGTACCTCAGATAAGGGCTAGAACGGAGGCCACACTACCTATCTGCAGAGAGAGAATTCCAAATTGACTTCCAGGCTGACCAACTCCTTCTCCATCTGTACTCGGGATCCTGGACGGCACTTACCAAGTACAGGTAAAGGAACTGCACGACTGTGTCTGTCATCTTTCTCCTGCACCTGGCACACAGCTCTGCTATATCCTGCACTGCACACCATCTACCAACTCTTTCATCTGCCCTGCGACTATGGCCCTACCTGTGCAGGGCTTCTACATCTTAGCTGCACCACAACATCTGTCCCAGAGAAGCAACATTGAAGCGCTGGTCAATCTAATCAGAAACCACAGTTGGCGTCACGTATCATTCACCTATAAATGTAATTCACCCCTTTGCATGACGCCCAGGGCCACGGAACGGGTCACCACCACCGTGACACATCCCTGTGAGACACCGGCCCGGTTCTGATTAACCCCACTGCCCTGGCTGGCCACCCACACTCCATGTCAGATTCATCTTGGACTGGGGAAATTCACGATTTGACTTGATAACCCAGGCATGGTATGATAGAAAGAGCTACATGGACTAATGTGAAGTGTGGCCTGCTGCATCATTCACTTTGGGTGGGGGTGCAGGACACAAGGAAAGGGGTTCTTCCTGACCAGGAGCCAGCACTTGATGACTCAGTGCTTGCATTTTTTTGAAACTTCAGAAGAGGAGGGCATATTTGCTGGAGTCTGTTTCGGCAATGTAAGCCAAAACCAGTTCCTCATGCTCTGGCTTTAAAAGCGGTTAACCTACTCCCAGAAAAGGTAGCCTTCCAGGCGTCCCGGAGCCAGACATTACGCAGGCTCAACACCTCCTGCCTTAGCTGCTATTGTGCTTTTGCCACTACCAGCAGGTGCACCATCAGCACCAGCTGGCCCCCCCATGCTCATGTCCGCGGCCTCTTCCACCAAACTTCAAAATTTAGCACAAAATAGATACAAAATAACATCAGATATATGGCACTGTATCAGAAGCGTACAGCTATAATCAGCCAAAGGATAATTGTCAATCTCCACATATATTCCATCAGTCACACAGAGATGCTCACAGGCTCAGTATGGATTAGACGAGAATATAAAAAGTAGACAAAGTGTACAGTATCATCAGATAGCAGGTATATATAGCATAATTTAAACATTAACAATGTACGTCTCTATATCAGGAGTAGTGTTGAGCCACCCCGCTAGTGTTTTGGTTCGTCGCACAGGAGGCAAGTTCGTCGAATGTTCGTCGAACCACATTGAAAACAATGGCAGGCAAACACAAACACATACAAACACATAGAAAACAATTACAAAACACCTTAAAAGGTGTCCCAAAGCTGAAAAAATGCTCAGAAGACAAAAATTAACATATGGAAAAGGGCAACTACATTTAGAAAAGAGGTGAAGTAAAAGGAGGAGGTGGAGGAGACACAGATATAGGCTTGTCATGCCCTTATGAAGTCAAGAAAGGCTGGAATAAAAATGTAAAATACAAACCAAAAAAAAAAATTTTGAAATCGAACACGATCATATACCGTCGGACATCCCACCAATAAATTATGCCAACTGGCGATCGGGCGGCGTCATTCCCACGAACCTCCAAACAGCGTCCATGAAGGCAAAGTGTTTGCTTTCCGGGGGGCAGTATGATTGCAAAGCTGAACCCTAAAGGAATGTCCAAAAGGGCACCACCAGGAGTGGAGCCTGCGGCTTAATTGGACTCCACCCGGGAAACCACAACCATGCCACCTCAAGAAAAGATGCACACATTGAAAGTTTTGTCGATTCTGTGTGTGGTGTGGTATGTCCGTTTGTAGTTGTGCTAGCAATTTGTCAGCATTATTCCGTTAACGAACGAGACTCCGGCATGCCCCCATGGTATGCGTCAAACTTACTAGAGGGATACGCGAGGCTCTGGCACGCGAGATCGAGCAATAACAGGTCTATCATGGCCTTACATGTCCGGGGCTGCATGCGTGCTACACTGAAAAGACCAGCTTTTGTCGCTTACAGGTGCAGATAACCCGCTGAACACCGTTAGTGATGGGGATCTGTGATTCCCAGTAAGTGCAGGTCAACCGCAATTCCTGAATTAGGCCTAACCGGCATTCCTGAAAAAATGAAAAAATTACGTGTCCAAACCACAGCTGCTGTAGCTTGCTTAACAGCTCGGCAGCCGTTCTCAGGCCCAGTATGGATTCGACAAGATTCTAGAAAGTTGATAAAGGGTACAGTTTCACCGGATAACACGTATATATGTAGTATAGTGTACACATTAAAAACCTATGTCTATAGATCAGGAGGCAGGCTCAGACGGTCTCAGGCCCAGTATGGATTAGACGTGATTAGACAAAGGTGACAAAGGTTACCGTATCACTGGATAACAGGTATGTATAGCATAGTTTACACATTAAAAATAAATGTCTATATATCAGGAGGCAGACTCAGACGTTCTCAGGTCCAGTATGGATTTGACCAGATTGTACAAAGTTGAGAAAGGGTACATTATCACTGGATAGCAGGTATATATAGCATAGTTTAAACATTTAAAATCTCAGTGTTCTCAGTATGGATTAGACAACAATCTAAAAAGTTGAAAAAAGGAATTTTATTTGACGCGTACACCAGTATGTACTTTTGGTGGTATTTTTTAATCTTCATATATATTTGTGTCTCTGTAAGACAGTCCAGACTCTCCGCAATAAAAAATGAGATGCATACAATTACTGACATAAAGTCTAGTGATTGCAGAAATCTAGGAATTACTATTCATGGGAAAAACTTCCATCACAATTCTCTGAGGCGATGCTGACCCTCAATTAATTAGTGTGTGGAGACAGCGAAAACCTTTCTTTGTGAAGAAAGTGTTGCTGTATCACAGTACCGTTGATCCCATCGCCATTACTCATATCCATATAATTTTGATCACAGGGAGAGATGTAAACATGGTGCTCACTGCCTATCATGATCTGTCACGTAACTTTGGAGCGCAAAACACAGAGGCCACAGGCCGTAGGCGATTCAATTGGATTGGCATGAGAGGGCACATTTAAAAATGTGCGCTGGAATGTCACACGTCTGTGGGTAGGAAAACTGTGAAAGCTGATGAGAAACCACCACTGCATCTCATTGTGAGTCCATAAGAAATGGAAGCCATTGATCTTCTGAAGCTAGAGCCTGGCCAGCGGGACAGGGCAAAGCTACGTCTTAACCATCACCTTCTATCAGTTCACCAAATTTGTTGTGGCAGTCCCAGTGAAGGATTTGACAGCCCAGACTACACAGCGGAGGAACAGGGAGAGGTAAACATTGCAAATGCTGGGGCCCTGCCCAAGCAAGGGGGGCCCACTCGTGGGCGTCGGTACTGGCACTGGGCCCCTCATAGTACGGCGGTGTGTCTGACGGCGGGTGTGCACCCCCACCATCAGAGACACTTGATTGCACTATGAGGGACCCTGTGCCAGTGCCCGCGCCCAAGAGTTGGCCCACCCACCTGTCCAGGGCAACGGCACTTGCACAGTTGCGTGTGCTAGGTGGTGACCCCGGCCATGGGGGGAGGAGGCAGCCCAGTTAGGGAGGTTTACAAAATGGCATATGTTGATGTGGGATATTCACCTGCTGCTAAAGGTGAAATTGGTCAAGTCCCAGGAAGAGGAGGACCAAAGAAAGCCATTTTTCTGGCAACCTATGTGTCATCAGGCTAAGGTGTGACAAAATCCTTGGAAACCCATGCATGGTATATTTTAATGAAGGTTAGATCATCCACATTTTGGGTCGAGAGACGGGTCCTTTTTACTGTCAGGATTGATCCAGCAGCACTGAAGACTCTTTCCCATAGCACACTTGCAGCTGGGCAAGCGAGCTCCTGTAAGGCATATTGTGCCAATTCAGGCCAGGTGTCCAGTTTAGCGGCCCAATAGTCAAATGGGAATGACCTGTGAGGGAGAAAATCGATATGGGACGAGAAGTAGTTTGTAACCATAGTTGACAAGTGCTGTCTCCTGTCACTTTCAATCGATGCAGTATTACCAGTCGTGTGAGCGGGACTTGAAAAATCAGTCCACAACATGGTCATGAAACCCCTGTCTCCAACGCCACTTCTGATGTGTGCACCACCAACACCTCTTCCAAGTTGCCCCCGGCCCCTATGGCTCGTGTGAGAACCATCACCGCTGCTGTGTGCTGGGAATGCCTCAACCAAACGGTTTACCAGAGTTGCTTGTTTATTAGCCAATATTAGGTCAAGGTTCTCCTGTGGCATGATGTTTTGGAATTTGCCTTTATAGCGTGGATCCAGGATGCTGGCCAACCAGTAGTTGTCATCGTTCATCATTTTAGCAATGCGGGGGTCCCTTTTTAGGACCTGCAAGGCATAATCTGACATGTGGGCCAATGTTCCCGGTGTCAATGATGCACTGCGAGTGCTGGGTGGAGGAGCACTTTCTGGCAAATCCACATCCCTCCAGTCACACGCAAACCCTGCACCAGACCTTGCCACACCAACATTTTCTCTGGCCCCAGGAGAAGCATCCTCCTCTCCTAAATAATCATCCCCATCATCATCCTCCTCTTCCTCTTCTTCCTCCACCTCGTCCAGGAGAGTTCCCGGAGCAGACAATGGCTGACTGTCATCAAGGCTTCCCTCCTCCTCTTCCTCCTCATCAACATTGGCTGCAGACGCCTGCTCCTTAATGTGCGTCAAAATTTGCATGAGCAGACGCATAAGTGGGATGCTCATGCTCATGATGGCGTCATCTGCGCTTACCAGCCGTGTGCATTCCTCAAAACACTGAAGGACTTTATAGAGGTCTTTCAGCTTCGACCACTGCACACCTGTCAACTCCATGTCTGCCCTCAAAGTGCCTGCCCGTGTATCCTCCCACAAATGCATTATGGCCTGCCTCTGTTCGCACAGCCGCTCAACCATGTGCAGGGTGGAGTTACACCTTGTTGCAACGTCGATAATTAGGCGGTGCTTGGGAAGGTGGAGCAATCGCTGCAGCTTCTGCATAGGACTGGAGTGTACGGGCGACCGGCGGATGTGCGAGCACAGTCTTCGGACCTTCTGGAGCAGGCCTGTTAACTCCGGATAATTATTGAGGAAGCACTGCACCACCAGGTTCAAGGTGTGAACCAAGCAAGGTATGTGTCTGAGTTTTGAAAGGGCTACGGCTGCCACAAAATTCCAGCCGTTATCACTAACTACCTTGCCTGCCTCAAGATGTAGACTGCCCAGCCATGACTCAGTTTGTTGCTGAAAGTAGTCGGCCAGTACCTCCGCGGTGTGTCTGTCGCCCAATCACATCATCTTCAACACAGCCTGCTGATGCTTTCCACTAGCTGATCAATAGGGGGACACCTCCTGTGCAACACTGGCAGCTGCGGATGGAGTGCTCGTGTGACTGCGTTCTGTGGACGAGCTTTCGCTTCTGGAGGAGGAGGGTCGAACGCCTACAGCCAACTGTTTCCTATACCGTGGGCTAGGCAGCACTGTCCCACCACCGCTGTCCCCTGTGGACCCTGCATTCACCACATTAACCCAGTGCGTAGTGATGGACACGTAACGGCCCTGGCCATGCCTACTGGACCATACATCAGTTGTGAGGTGCACCTTTCCCCTCACTGATTGCTTGAGTGCATGTACAATGCAGTCTTTCACATGAAGGTGAAGGGCTGGGATGGCTTTGCGAGAAAAGAAGTGGCGACTGGGTAGGTCATAGCGTGGTACTGCGTAGGCCATGAGTTCGCAGAAAGCTGCGCTTTCAACCAACCGATAGAGCATCATCTCTAACGAGATTAGTTTGGCAATGTGGGCGTTCAAACCCAGTGTATGCGGATGAGAGGATGAGTACTTTCTTGTCCTACTGATAGTCTCTGGTAGCGTGAGCTGGACTTGAGAGCTGCATATGGTCGAACTAGCGGTGGATATGGCGGACTGAGAGATGGTTGATGATGTTGATGGAGTTGGTGTTCTTTCTGATGGCCTAGATTCAGTCTTTCGTTGCAATAACAGTGTGATTCCCTGACTGATTTTCCCTTGCGACGACAACTCAACATTTGCTGCTGGTGATGTGCTAACTGGTGGGCTTACAGTGGGGGAAACAATGTAGCGTTGCTGACTACCTTCTATGGGAGTAGATGTACATGTGGTTGATGAGTTTTGGTAGTCCGTCCACGCTTGCAAGTGCATGGTGGTTAAATGTCTTAGCATGCAACTGGTATTCAAATTTCTCAGATTTTTCCCTCGGCTAAAGGTCTTTGCGCACTTCTTACAGATTACCTTTGCCTGATCATTAGGATTTTGTTCAAAAAAGTGCCACACTGCACTCTTCCTACTATGGAAGACATTTTGAGGCCTTGCACGCTGTGCTATTTTGACCGTCTGGCCAAGCTGTCCTGCAACTCTTTTGGTTTTTGTAACCTGTTTTTGGACTGCTCCGGGCCTGCCAGATAACAGCTGTTGTGATGTCGATGCCCACTGCGGATGCTCCTCCTCCTCTTCTGAGCTATTGGCAGCGGCACCCTCTTCCCCCAATGGATTCCAATCTGGGTCAACAACTGTGTCATTCATCACCTCCTCTTCAATTTTATGTGCACCTTCCTCTGTGTCACCGTGTATGGTAGTATAGTATGCGGGAAGGGGCACCTGAGTTTCATCAGGGTCAGATTCTGCCTCAGTTCACAGCGAGGACAATGTAGTGCTCTGATTGAATGTACCAGCAGAATCATCTAACAGTGGCTGTGCATCAGTGCACTCCATGTCAAATTCATCTTGGCCTGGGTAATTCACGATTTGACTTGATAACCCAGGCATGGTATGTGAAAACAGCTCCATGGAGTAATCTGTAGTGTGGCCTGCCGCATCCTTCAATTTTGGTTGGGGTGAAGGACACAAGGAAAGGTGTGGTTCATGACCATGAGCCTCCAATGACGACTCAGTGCATTTATTTTTTAAAACTTCAGAAGAGGAGGCGATAGAGCTGGAGGCTGAGTCAGCAATGTAAGCCAAAACTTGTTCTTGAAGCTTCGGCTTTAAAAGCGGTTTACCTACTCCCACAAAAGGGAGCCTTCGAGGCCTTGTGGAGCCAGATGATGATGCAGGCTCAACACCTCCTGCATTAGGTGCTATTTTGCTTTTGCCGCTACCAGCAGATCCACCACCAACACCAACACCATCATTACCAGCTGCCAACCCCCGCCCACTTCCACGAACTCTTCCACCACACTTCCTCATTTTTGGGGAAAATGTACCAAAAAAACACCAACTATATGGTACTGTAAAACAAGGTGCAAGGTGTATATAGTAGTAGGGAGAATTTGAATCTCTCTAGACTTCAGGACACAGTTGGATTCTGTCAAGCCCAGTTTATATTACACTGCAATGTGACAGGCAGATTCTGGATGGTGTAAGAAAGGTGTATATAGTAGTGGGGAGAATTTGAATCTCTCTAGACTTCAGGACACAGTTGGATTCTGTCAGGCCCTGTTTATATTACACCGCAATGTGACAGGCAGATTCTGGATGGTGTAAGAAAGGTGTATAGAGGACTGGGGAGAATTTGAATCTCTCTAGACTTCAGGACACAGTTGGATTCTGTCAGGCCCTGTTTATATTACACCGCAATGTGAAAGGCAGATTCTGGATGGTGTAAGAAAGGTGTATATAGTAGTGGGGAGAATTGGAATCTCTCTAGACTTCAGGACACAGTTGGATTCTGTCAGGCCCTGTTTATATTACACCGCAATGTGACAGGCAGATTCTGGATGGTGTAAGAAAGGTGTATAGAGGACTGGGGAGAATTTGAATCTCTCTAGACTTCAAGACACAGTTGGATTCTGTCAGGCCCTGTGTATATTACACCGCAATGTGACAGGCATAAATTGTGTATATAGAATTGGGCAGAATTGGAATCTCCCTAGAGTGTAGGTCTGTAACAAACTCCTCAGCTTTTCCTTACAGAGTCACACACTTAGATAGCTTCAATTTGGCCATGATAACAGCCGTTACACGGTACTGTGAGAGGAGCTTACACATACACCACTGTACGGTGTATGTAAAATTGTCAAGCTCCGTGTTTTTGTATACGGACTGACACACGCTGTCTCTCTCTAGTTATGTATGTAATCAAACAGCAAATATACTAAACTGTTTGAAAAACGGACAAAACTATAAGGTGTAGGTCTGTAAGAACGGACAAACTCCTCGGCTTTTCCTTACAGAGTCATACACTTAGATAGCTTCAAATTGGCCGTGATAACAGCTGTTACACGGTACTGTAATGTGAGCGTACACGTACACCGCTGTACGGTGTATGCAAAATTGTCAAGCTCCGTGTTTTTGTATACGGACTGACACATGTTGTCTCTCTCTAGTTTTGAATGTAATCAAACAGCAGATATGCTAAACTGTTTGAAAAACGGACAAAACTATAAGGTGTAGGTCTGTAAGAATGGACAAACTCCTCGGCTTTTCCTTACAGAGTCACACACTTAGCTTCAATTTGGCTGTGATAACAGCCGTTACATGGTACTGTGAGAGAAGCGTACACTTACACCGCTGTACGGTGTATGTAAAATTGTCAAGCTCCGTGTTTTTGTATACTGACTGACACACGCTGTCTCTCTCTAGTTTTGAATGTAATCAAACAGCAGATATACTAAACTGTTTGAAAAATGGCAGTGGAACAATGGCAAAGCTCTTTTAGAATTTTAACAGACCATCTCATCACCCTGACACAGAGGTGCAGGGTACTGTCACAAGGAATGCAATGTTTTGGAAAATGCTGAGGGAGTACCTTGCTGACCGTAACAACGTCCTCTGTCATTCCTCTGTGCCTTATAAATATTGGTTATCCAAGCTGGACATGTGGCATGAACTGGCTCTCTCTACTACACGGTCAAGGAGCATATGGCGCCTCACTCTCTGGCGGTTACTGGGCAAACGACGCCTTACTAAAAGGCATTACCGCTTTTATTGGTGGGAGACTATGAGAACAGTCCTTTGAAGTGCCACTGCTCTAAGGACGGAGCACGCTACTCAGCCTCCAATGCACTGCTTGGCCATGCCAAAAATCATTGCGGTCTTGCCCGCTTTCTCTTAAGCTGGTCCCCTGCCTCTAGGTCACCAGGTCTGTCTGTCTGCTGCATTTTGCCACAGCATCGGTGTTTGAGGTGCATATTGCACTGCCCCCCTTGCTGCTCACACGGTCACAGCTGGGGACTCATTCCTTCTTCTCTTTTCTTTTCCCTCAGCTTCCGGGATTGTTCCCTGTCTAAACAAAACCCCTCGTTCTGTGTAATGGGGCCTGTCGGTTCCCCTATTCCTTATGCCGGTAAACAGGGGACACGGCCAAAACAGATCCAGAACCGACACAGCACAGGTACCTGCGGACCGGTCATCCTGACTCCTTACATATCTGGCAAATCAGTTCTTTCATGCAAGCAGCATAGAGGGCATTACTTCCAAACTTCAAGAGAAAATTCTACAGTAAATCCAAAACAGTTTCAATTTGAAGGACTTTGTGGCTCATATCATTCCACAAGATGACACTAGTCTGATACTTTAAATTTTCGGTGGAAAATAATTTCACCACTGGTAGATTGTGTATGTTTAGAATTATGAACATCATTGGTGTGATTAATTATTCATACCAATTAGCTTCAAAATATATTCATCTTTTTCTTCAAGGCTTTTGAATATAATGTGTTGTAAGAGTTAAAGGAAATTGTTGAATTGTGTTTTACCTCAAATGTGAAACTACTTGTCAATTGTCATCTTTACTATTTCTCCATTCCGTGTGCGGCTAACCTCATAATTGATGTTATTGAGTTTCTTTGGCAAGAAAACTACAGCTACTAGTGCAATGAGAGAAACGCTCACTGTTACCAAAAGTGGAAGTCTTTATTTCATGGTTAAAAATGTATAGACTCAGGAACAATGCAGAGAGTGCGGACAACGGCCGTTTTGCGCTCCTACGCTTCAACGGGTCCTCTGCATTGCTCCCGAGCCTATGCATTTTTATCCTTGAAATAAAGACTTCCACTTTTGGTAACGGTGAGTGCCATCCTTTTTTTTCTCCTTGCACTATTGGATTTTGTATATTTCTACAGGATTGAGCACCCGTTCCTTGGGGTATGTGGCGTTCATATTGTGTGTGAGGGGTCTCTTTAGATTTGTTCATGAGTCCACGGTGGTGTAGCGGTGTCGAATCTCTTTTTCTTTTGTTGGAAGAAGCCAACAGCTACACCAATACCACATGCTTTTCCAATTAATTCATCATGCTGCTGAAGTAGAGGTGAGATTAGGGACCTACATAATATCTGGGGACTGTAGTCAACATGACACTGTGCCAACACCCACTGGGGTATAGCTACCAATTTGACATAGTTTGTGCCCAGCTGAACAGAGTTGTCATAAAAAAAATCCTTCAATAACATGTTTGATGGATTATCTCTAGGAAACACCCATATAGTATTATTAATAGTATTATTATTTAGTTATTTATATAGCACCATTAATTTCATGGTGCTGTACATGACAAGGGGTTACATACAAAGAAAAAATATTGTTTAAACCCAAAAAATTACAATGGCAGACTGTTACAGAGGGGCGAGGACCATGTCCTTGCCGAGTTTCATTCTGCGGGAGAATGGGAAAGAGACAGAAGGTGGGGGGTGCGGCAAATCAGGTGGTGGAGAGGAGGAAGCTCATGTGGTGGTGTAGAAGTCACATCTCCGACAACCACGCTCTCCAATTGACATCTCTTGAAATGCAGCCGAAACGTCAAAATCTCTATCTTCAGTTCTAGACAATGCATGGGCTCCTTTTAAACGTCAGCGACCAACCAGTTAAGTGTTAGTAGGTGAGGGCTTGTCAGAATCCTGCCTAGGAACACCAGGCTTCAGTTGTTGCGAGTCCTGTCCCCATGAACTTCCACGTAATCTTGCTCCGGCTCTTCCAGGCATGATTTCATCACGAAGACTTAGCCTTCGTAATACAGAGACAGAATACAAGACAGAGTACAACAGCGCCTAAGCGTTCACCCTCTGCTACTCAGACTTTCTATCTGCACAGTGACTGCCTCTAGGTTGAAGATGATGACGGTAGTAGTAGCTGGAGCATTTAACACAGTCATGAAGCTGCCATAACAACTTTAAACCAAATTCTTTTTACCGACATCCCCCACTGTAAAATGTGGCATGTTTTTTTTTTAAAAAAAGCAACAGAGTGTTGTATATAACTAGAGTAACAGACAGGAAAACAATGGCATACTGGCCTAAAATCCCCAAATTTTAATCACACTGATGTATGAGGCGTGTCACAAATATACCACACTGTAAAATATATATATTTTTTATTGGATGCAAAAGAGTGCTGGATATAACGAGAGTGACAGACTAGCAAAAAAAGTGAATTTAGGCCAAAAATGCCTCAATTTTGGAGACACATATGTATGAGGCGTGTCACAGATATACCCCACTGTAAAATGTGGGATGTTTTTTAAAATAATGCAACATAGTGCTGTATCTAAGTCCAGTGATACCCAGGACCAAAAAAGAAAACAGCCGTAAAGTGGCCAAACTTTGAGCATACACAGCTATGAGCTGTCACGCAGATACCACAACTGCAAATGTATTTTTTGTTTTTTATAACTTTTTTTGTGCTAAATACTGCTGTATATAATTCCAGTGACACCCAGGACCAAAAAAGAAAACTGGCCTAAACTGGCCAAACTTTGAGCATGCACAGATATGAGCTGTCACGGAGATACCACTACGACAATTTTTTTTTTTTGGGGGGGGGGGTAAATACTGCTGAATATAAGTCAAGTGACACCCCGGACAGAAAAAGAAAACAGCCGTAAACTCGCCGAACTTTGAGCACACACAGATATGAGCTAGCACGCAGATGCCACATCGAAAAATGTGTGGCCTGTATTTTTTAAATGTTTTAGATAAATACTGCTGCATCTAAGTTCAGTGACACCCAGGACTAAAAAAGAAATCAGCCATAAAGTGGCCAAACTTTGAGCACGCACAGATAATAGCTAACACGGAGATACTACTACGACAATTTTTTAAAAAATTTTTTTGGGGGTAAATACTGCTGTTTAGTGACACCCCGGACCAAAAAAGAAAACAGCCGTAAACTGGCCAAAATTTGAGCACACACAGATATGAGCTGGAACAGAGATACCGCACCGAAAAATGTGTGGCCTGTATTTTTTTAATTTTTGGGGTAAATCCTGCTGTATATAATTCCAGTGACACCCCGGACCAAAAAAGAAAACAGCCGTAAAATGGCCAAACTTTGAGCTTACACAGATATGAACTGGCACACAGATACCACACTGAAAAATGTGTGGCCTGTTTTTTTTAAATTTTTTGGCTAAATAGTGCTGTATATAAGTATAGTGCCAGACAGCAAAAAAAAAAATGAATTTAGAGCTAGAAAGACCAATATTTTTAGCAGACGGATGGATGAGGCGTGTCACAGATATACCACACTGTAAAATATGTGGCCTGTCTGTATTTTTTGAGGGGTTCAGCAAAATAGTGTCAAGAAATTGTGTAAGACGCTAAAAAAAAAAACTACTCAACCATACCACATAAAAAATAAATATTTCTATGCACACTCAAAAGGGATGTTTGGGACTCCTTTAAAATTGCTGGATTTTCACGCAGTGCTAGGAAAAGGATTTGGCTGTATTGTGCACTGTCAAAAAGCAAATGGAGGGAAAAAAGGGCTCTGGATTGCCTTGCAATAAAAAAAGCTCTATTAGCCCTTGCCAAAAAACATTTCAAAGCCAATTACTCCTGGGGCTAGGTATATACGGCCAATATATCCCACAGGTAGCAGCAGTAGCACCAGAACACAGGACTCTCTAGATATATGCAATGATATGTATATACACACATACAGTGCCTGCAGGCCTTGCACTGACGTGTATACAACGACGTACACTACCCTGCCTGCCTAGCACTGGAACCTATATACTCCGGAAGAAGTCCTTAGAAGGACTGTTCGTTTACCTGGATTTGAGTTGTTTAGGATGATAGACCCCACACTCACTAATAAATCCCCATTTCTGACCCTATCAAGTCAGCAGCTCTCCCTACACTATCTCAATCCGGAGCTGAATGTGGCGAGCAGGGCAGTGTCTGGTCTTTTATACCCCTGATGATGCCGTGCGGCCAGCCAATCACTGCACGACCACAACAAAGATGGCTGCGGCATTTCATTGCCTGGCAGACAATCCCTGCATCGTGATTGGTTCTGTAAAGTCCGCCAAAAAAGCTGAGTGGAGACCCAAGTTCCCACCGAGTAATCCCAGAAATGCTCGGTGCATGTCGAGTACACTGAGTACAGTGATACTTTTTTTACATTTTTCTATGTTAGCTGTTTTTGCTATTAGTGTTAGGACTCGCAAGCATGAGGACCCTTGATGTAGGGTGGCAAGCTTATTTATTTTGGCCAAAATATTAACAAATACCTCATTTAATGTATTTATCATATGCATTATTTTTTTGCACTTTTTATCACATCATTTTTTACAGGATGCAGGTGTAAGCAGGTTGCGGGATGCAGTGATGCAAAGGAGGCAGAGCAAGGGTTAACAAACTTAACAATTTAATTATCAGGGTAGTTAAACTCCTCGCAAGGAGATAGATGATTAAAGGATGAAAAGCAAGTGCAGAATAATAACAGTCCAAATATCAAACTTATCGTGTCCTTTATGTTTCTCCACCGCAGATGATCCCGTGGGGGTTGTAGCACCAGCAGCGGCCGGGGAAATGTCTACAGATGGGGTTCCTCAAATGATGGTCCGTCTTCTGGAGGCAATGGCAGGTCTCCAGTTTTACCCGTTGAGCCTCTAGTCCATGAGCCTGTGCAGCCAAAGCAAAAAGGGCTGGCAGCAATCCCGGGGTTAAGCGTGGGCTGGTATGCAACAGATGCCAGAGAGGGCCGCAAGCTACTGTCCTTTGCTTGGCCCTCACTTCTCCGTACGTGCACAGAACTCATTCACTGGGCGCATTGCACTCCTTTACTCTCACTGTCCTGTTAGTGGTAACGTCGATTGCAGCCCGTCGCAGCGCCGTCGCTTGGGTCACAGAGCACGCTGCTCACCCTGCTGCACTCTGCCTGACAGCGGGAAACTCTGCCCCACTTCGCACGCTTTTCCCTTGAATTCCAGTTCACCAGGTACCCCTACTTCTGGGTCATGGGACCTGTCCAGTCCCCTATTCCTTCCTCCGGCAACATGGGACGCAACCTCGACAGTTCCGAACTTGGCTCAGTACAGGTACCCACAGCCTGGTCTTTCTCCTTACCCTCCCCCTTCTCCTTTAATTCGCCATTCCACAGGTGAGAGTTCCTTCATCAGACGTTCACACTCTTTCATCTCTCGGACAATCCATTGTCAAATAAACTGGTCTTGATCATTTTGAGTGGTTGGTATTCCGCTCTCGCCCGCTCAGTACGGCGTGGTTCAAATTGAGTAGTAGCACTAGGTGGAGTGGTGGTATCAGGTTGAGCGGCAGACGAGGGGAGCATGTCCAGGTTCACTGAATCAGCCAGCCATTTCTGAAGTTTTGGGTCTACTCATTCCTCTTGGGCTGGCGAGCAGCGGAGTATCCACATCTCAGAGCGATGCAAGTGGTTCTTCCTCATCACAATCGGGACCCGCAGGAGCAAGTGTCTCGGTGGGGCTTGACTCTCTCCTCTCTTCTTCAGGATCCTAAGATAGGCAGAGACGCAACAGGTTACAGTGCACTATTCAGGTAGGCGCTTGACTTCTCAATCTGATACAGACAATGTAACTCTTCCATCACTCAGCCTTGAAAACAAGCACCTTAGTCGGAATGAATTCTTTTGAGCAACTGTACACCCGGATGAAATCTCGACAGATAGCCTTCGCCGCTGACTTGGCAGTCTGATCCTGGGTTGGAGTCACCACAGCAAACTTGGTGAAGTGGTCAGTCATCACTAGACAATGTTCATATCAGAGATGAGCTGGACCCACGGTCAAGTAATCGATCATCAGCAGTTCTAAAGGGGCAGAAGTCACAATGCTCTGTATAGGAGCCCTCTGTTCTGGGGATTTAACCAGTTCACAGCTCCAACATCTTAGACATGCCTCCTCTACTGCAGTCTTCAAGCGAGGGTGATAAACCAACTTCTGAAACCACTTGAACGTCTTCTAAGGGCCAAAGTGAGAACCCCTCTCATGGGCCTCCGTAGCCACCACATCGATCAACTTTTCAAGGAGTACCACTTGCCAGGTGACCCCCAACTCCCGCACCAACTGCACTTTTCAATACAGCAAGCTGTCTTCCAATTGGAGCCTCTGCCACTGTCTGAGAATCTGCAGCATCCTCGGGGACAGTTCACCTCTTTCACTGCGGCTGGGAAGCCACCTCAAAGCCACCCACTGACTCAATTGGGCAAGTTCCTTATTTTCCTGTTGCAGCTGCAGCAAGTCATCTCAAGGTTGTCCCAACACCTGCTCTCCTGACGACCCTCCAATCTAGATGTCCCTGTGTTACCACCAATGACCTGTCGAGGATTCGGAAGTCAGGAACCTCTTCTGCTTCTAACTCTTCATCTCGATCGCATCCCGGACGCTCATAGGTCACTCTGGATAGAGCATCAGCATGCGTGTTTTCAGCCTCCTTTCGATATGCAATCCAGTAACAATACTTTGCCATGCGTGCCACCCATCTGTGCTCCAAGGCTCCCAGTTTGGCGTTTTCCAGGTTGGCCAGAGGATTATTGTCAGTGTGCACCAAGACTTCGGACCCCGACAAGTATTCAGCAAACTTTTCGGTCATCTCCCATACCAACACCAGAAACTCCAACTTGAAGGAACAGTAATTATCAGGATTCCGTTCTGAGTCATGGAGAGACCAACTTGCGTAAGCAATCACTCGCTCCTTTCCTTCTTGCATTTGGGACAGCATGGCCCCCAGACCATGTAGGCTTCCATCTGTGTGCAGATTGAAGGGCTGGGTGACATCTGCATAGGCCAATATTGGGGCTTCAGCCAAGGCCATCTTGAAGGTGCAGAAGGCTTTTTCCTGGCTACTCCCCCACTGAATGGTCCGGTTCGTTGCTCCAGATGGCACGCCTTTTAACAGCTCTAACAGTGAGTTGGCAATGTGAGTGAAATTCTTCATGAATCTTCGGTAATACCCAGTAAACCCCAGGAAGGCCCAGACGTCCTTCCCTGTCTTCGGGGTGGGCCAATTTTGCACCGCCGCTATCTTCTGTTGAGCAGACCTCACTCATTCAGTGGATATGATGTGTCCCAAGTACTCGATCTGTTTACCAAAGAGGTGACATTTCTGGGGCTTCACTTTCAGGCCGTGCTTCTGTGGCGCCCCTGAGGCTCAGTCGCCATAGAGGTACTGAACCTTCTCCTAAGGTGTAGTGTCCCACCGTCCAGGTAAGGTGGGAACTCCGTTCCACACTCCAACACTCGCACCCCACACTACAGGGTAGTTCTGCACAACCATATTGCGGCTCAGTGCTTAGAGAGTAGCAGAGCACCTTTGGTGGTTCCCTGCTTGGAACACTGGATGTGCTGGGAGGTGGGTGGAGTTAGGATACATAAAAGAGTGGGAAAGTGTAGGATTACAGGTCAGTCTGACAGGAGGTCAGCGAGGAAGGAAGCCATTCAGGAGGAGTGGGGATCCCTGGAAGAAGGGATGGAGGAAGGAGTGCTGCAGCTGCCTCAGTGATCTGAGCCAGCTGGCACGGGAAAGGAAAAGAAGGAGAAAGACGTAGAACTGAAACCTAAGCTTCCATAAGAGAGAGAAAGACAAGTACGGAATGAAGGAGTAGGAGAACAGAGAGGACATGGGTTGGAAGAGGAACCCTGCCTATAGGTTCTCAGCGCAAAGCCGGGGCCCGGTCCCCGAGGTTGTATGTACACTTATGGTTCTGCAGCATACACCGGTGGAGTAGTTGGCTGTAAATGCACTACTCCCATCTAAGACTTGGAGCACAACAGCAACTAATTAGAGAGCTGGGGCTCAGGAGAAGGGAGTCCCCGAAGCAGGCTACAGCTGTCTGCAATACAAGTAGAGTTCTTGGGAACATCTGTAAAGAGAAACTCCAGGGTACCATGGTACTGGAGATCTTCACACCTTAAGGCACAATAGAGGAGTCGTTCAGGAAAGGTACATGTTGGCGGAGTGTTAGAGGGGAGCTTTCCATCTTGCCTGGAGGTTGGCTGAGTCTCAGACCCGGAGGACATGGCCCGGAGGCAGGCACCATTGTGTACTGCAGACTGTGAGTAAAGCTTTAGAACTACAAGCCCCGGTGTCCTCCATTCATTCTTGCGCCAACCCGCTCAGTACTGCTACATCGGGGTATCATCCTTGTTTTGCTTTTTTCTCCTCGGTGACCCATTCATAACAGAATCACCAGCCATACCGCAGATTCTAGGGTACTCAAAAGCAGGAAAAAGTTGTTAAAAAAAAAAAGTGTCAGAATTTTTTTTTTAATATATTTTTTCCTCTTTTTTCTCTGGGGTCGTAGGAGGATTTTTTTTTCTTTTTCCTAATGGAGATTAAGCAATTGTCTGATTGTGTGGAGCAGCTGGCTGCTGAAGTCCAGGGAATTTCCACCTACTTCGTTCAGTCACATGCTGCTGAACCTAAGATCCCTACTCCTGATGTGTTTTCTGGGGATCGGTCTAAATTTCTGAATTTTAAGAATAATTGTAAATTATTTCTGGCCTTGAAGTCTAATTCAATGGGGAGCTCTGTGCAGCAGGTTAAAATTGTCATCTCCTTGCTGCGCGGCGATCCCCAGGATTGGGCTTTTTCTCTGACACCTGAAAATCCTATTGTGACTAATGTGGATGCATTTTTTCAAGCCTTGGGGTTGTTGTATGATGAACCTAATGCTGTTGATCAAGCTGAGAGAACCCTGTTGGCATTAAAC
This sequence comes from Dendrobates tinctorius, assembly GCF_039654945.1. NCBI lineage: Eukaryota > Metazoa > Chordata > Amphibia > Anura > Dendrobatidae > Dendrobates > Dendrobates tinctorius. The sequence goes on along the minus strand of NW_027361762.1, from coordinate 12,742,145 downwards.
CAGGGTCAGAATTATGCAGAGTTATACTGTCAAAAATTCCGAAAGTGGGCGGTCCTTACTACATGGAATGATAGTGCATTGGCAGCTCTCTTTCGGAAGGGTTTATCAGAGACTGTAAAAGATGTTATGGTGGGATTTTCTGTTCCCTCTGGTCTGGATGATTCTATGTCATTGGCCATTCAAGTTGATCAGCGTTTGCGTGAACGTAAAACTACATGGGAGGCGCTGCCACCTTTTGAACAAACGTCTGAAGCTATGCAATGTGATGGGGTTTTGTCTAGGGCGCAACGTCAGGAGTTTAGAAGGCGTAATAAGCTGTGTTTTTTCTGTGGAGACGCCTCTCATATTTTTTCTGTCTACCCAAAACGAGAGAAACGTTTTGCACAAACATTTGCTGTGGGCAGTATATAACCTAAGTTTCTTTTGGCGGTTACTCTGATCTGTTCCTTATCCACGTTTTCCACGAAGGCTTTTGTGGATTCAGGAGCAGCGTTGAATCTGATGGATTTGGACTTTGCTAAACGTTGTGGTTTTTCCATGATGCCTCTGCAGACGCTTATTCCTTTGAGGGGTATTGATGCTACTCCTTTGGCGGACAATAAACCTCAGTTTTGGACCCAGGTGACAATGCGAGTTGCTCCAGACCACCAAGAAAATTGTAAATTTTTGGTGCTGCATAATTTGCATGATACTATTGTTCTGGGTTTTCCTTGGTTGCAAACTCATAATCCAGTTTTGGATTGGAAATCTGGGTCTGTGGTGAGTTGGGGTTGTCAGGGTGTTCTTAGGGATGCTCCTATTTTCTCCACCTCTCCTCTGTCTCATGATATTCCTGATTATCTAGCCGATTTTTCTGATGTACTTAGTGAGAGCAAGTCTGCGTCTCTGCCTCCTCATAGGAGTTATGACTGTGCAATTGAGTTGATGCCTGGGTGTAAATTTCCCAAAGGTCGGCTTTTCAACTTATCAGTACCCGATCATGATGCTATGCGATCCTATATTAAGGAGTCATTGGAGAAGGGTCATATTAGACCATCCTCGTCACCTTTAGGTGCTGGGTTTTTTTTTGTGGCCAAGAAAGATGGTTCATTAAGACCGTGTATTGATTATCGTTCCCTTAACAAGATGACGGTTAAATATCAGTACCCGTTACCTCTGATGTCTGATTTATTCTCCATAGTTAAGAGTGCCTGCTGGTTTACTAAGCTTGACCTCAGGGGGGCGTATAATCTTATTTGCATCAAGCACGGGGATGAATGGAAGACGGCGTTTAATACTCCGGAGGGACATTTTGAGTACTTGGTGATGCCTTTTGGGCTCACTAATGCCCCTTCTGTCTTCCAGTCCTTTATGAATGATATTTTCCGTGACTTTGTGGATAAGTTTTTGATCATCTATCTGGATGATATTTTGATCTTTTCTAGTGATTGGGATTCTCATGTGGAACACGTCCGGACTGTGTTCCGGATTTTGAGGGAGAATTCCCTGTTTGTTAAGGGATCGAAATGCCACTTTGGTGTACAGAGGATTTCATTTTTGGGTTTTATCTTATCTCCATCGACTATTGAAATGGACCCGGCCAAGGTACAGGCCATTTATGATTGGGTTCAGCCTACTTCTTTGAAGGCACTCCAGAAGTTTTTGGGTTTTGCTAATTTCTATCATAAATTTATAGGTAACTTTTCTGGTATTGTCAAACCACTGACTGATCTGACCAAGAAGGGCGCTGATGTGCTGAATTGGTCTCCTGAGGCTACCTCAGCATTTCAGGAGCTTAAGCAGAGATTTACTTCAGCTCCAGTTTTATGGCAACCCGATGTCTCACTTCCATTTCAGGTGGAGGTAGATGCTTCTGAGATTGGTGCAGGAGCTGTTTTGTCCCAAAAAGACCCTGTGACTTCTAAGATGAATCCATGTGCCTTCTTTTCTCGAAAGTTCTCCCCATCTGAACGCAACTATGACGTGGGGAATCGGGAATTGTTGGCCATGAAGTGGGCATTTGAGGAGCGGAGACATTGGTTGGAGGGAGCTAGACATCAAGTTGTGGTAATCACCGATCACAAGAATTTGATTTATCTGGAGTCGACCAAACGCTTAAATCCTAGACAGGCTAGATGGGCATTGTTTTTCACGCGTTTTAATTTTGTGGTCTCTTTTCTTCCGGGCACTAAGAATGTTAAGGCAGACGCCCTTTCTAGGAGTTTCTTTGCCGATTCTCTTAGTGTGACCAAGCCTACTACCATCCTAGGTGAGGGGGTAATTCTTTCTGCCATTTTGCCCGATTTGAGACGCGCCCTGGAGGAATTTCAGGAGGATAAACCTGAGCGTTGCCCTATGGGAAAATTGTATGTTCCTGACCATTGGAGAAAGAGAGTGATGTCTGAAATTCATTGCTCCGCATTGGCTGGTCATCCAGGTATTTTTGGTACCAGAGATTTGGTGAGTCGGTCCTTTTGGTGGCCTGCCTTATCTCGTGACGTCAGGAATTTTGTACAGTCCTGTGGGACTTGTTCTCGGTCTAATCCCTGTTCTCGTTCTAGTGGGTTGCTCATGCCCTTGCCGGTGCCCAAGAAGCCATGGACCCATATCTCAATGGATTTTATTTCTGATCTTCCTGTCTTTCAGAGAATGACTGCTATCTGGGTGATTTGTGATAGGTTTTTGAAGATGGTCCATCTTGTACCACTCCCAAAGTTGCCATCTTCAGCTGAGTTGGTGCCCTTGTTTTTACAACAGGTGGTGTGGTTACATGGGATTCCTGAGAACATTGTGTCCGACAGAGGAGTCCAGTTTGTTTCCAGATTCTGGAAAGCCTTTTGTTCCAATCTGGGAATTCAGTTATCCTTCTCCTCCGCATTTCATCCCCTGACCAATGGACAGACTGAGAGAACAAACCAGACCCTGGAGTCTTATTTGAGATGTTTATATCTGCTGATCAGGATGATTGGGTCTCATTTTTGCCCTCGGCCGAATTCGTACTGAGCAATAGAGCTGGTTCTGCCACTTTGATGTCACCCTTTTTCTGTAATTTTGGGTTTCATCCTCGATTCTCTTCAGGGCAAGTGGAATCTTCGTCCTGCCCAGGTGTGGACAGAGTGGTTAAGAGAATGCAGCAGATATGGGACCAAGTGGTGGATAAGTTGTCACTCTCTCAGGAAAAGGCCCAGCGATTTTCCAACCGGCATCGGACCATTGGTCCCCGGTTTAAAGTGGGTGATATGGTTTGGTTGTCGTCTAAGTATATTCCTATGAAGGTTGCATCTCCTAAATTTAAGCCAAGATTTATTGGTCCTTATAAGATTTTGGAAATTCTTAATCCTGTTTTGTTTCGATTGGCTCTTCCAGTTACGTTCAAGAACCATAACGTATTTCACAAATCTCTGTTGAAGAGGTTTGTTGAGCCAGTGGTTTCTATGGCAGCACCTCCTGACCCTGTGTTGGTTGAAGGCAATGTGGAATATGAGGTAGAGAAAATATTGGATTCTCGTTTGGTTAGGCGAAGACTCCTGTATTTGGTCAAATGGAAGGGTTATGGTCAGGAGGATAATTCTTGGGTCTCTGCCTCCGATATTCATGCCAATAGATTGGTTCGTGCTTTTCATACGGCCCATCCTGATCAGCCTGGTGGCGTGGATGAGGGTTCGGTGACCCCTCCTCAAGGGGGGGTACTGTTGTGAGTTCATTCTCTGGTTCACCAGTTGTGAGTTCTCCTTCCAGACTCCCTCTGGTGATAACAGAAGGTAGTGAGGCTGATTTGATCGGTGGAGATCTGCCACCTGAGAATGAGGATGACGATTGGACCTCAGGAGTCTCAGATTGGATTTAAGACAGCCGACGCCCTATTTAGTTGCTGGTGATTCCTTCTGGCTTGTCAGCTCTTGGTTTTCAGCTCTGTTCCAGTCATCTAAAGCTAAGTTTTTCTGCTAATGTTCACACTTGATTCTGTTGGTCTATTCAGTTTTTTGTGTGGTCAGCCAGCCCCGGCTGGGGGCTGTGCTGAATTTCCACTCTTATTTTCAGTATTTTGCCAATTTGCTTTTTGTCCCTTACTAGTTTGGTCTCTTTTTGCTCTGTCTCAGAATATTTCAGAGTGCTGATATAGTGGGAGAAGTCTAGTGACTTCAGGGTTAATTTTGCTATCAGAAGTGTTGGACATTATTTTTGTAGGGTTTTTTGCAGGTTGCAGACAGTGTCTTTCCTTTCTTTCTAGTTAGTTTGGGCCCCATCGTTTGCTCAGCCTATTTTCCTGCCTGTGTTTGTGCCTTCATCTTGTTTCACCGTCAGTACATGTGTGGGGGCTATCTATTCCTTTGGGGTCTGCTCTGGGGCAGTTAGTTTTCCCCTTTTCATGCTTCAGGCTTATTTAGTCCTCCGGCTGTGATGAAGCATCTAGGAACATCGTAGGTACGCTCCACGGCTGCTGCTAGTTGTGTGGTAGGATCAGGGATCTGCAATCTGCATAGTTACCAGCCTCTCTGATTTTCTGTGACTTAGCTTGTTTTGCTCTTTTCTCCTCGGTGACCTATTCATAACAGTAACGCGACCGGCAGGCCGGTAACTAGAACAACAGGACACAGCACGTGATACTGTCTTGTGTGACATGGCTCACAGGCCGGTAACTTAAACAACAAGACAAAGGGAAGGGAAACAGTTACAACAGTGGGCCCTGCGATAGGGAGCGGGGACATGGAGACCTCCTGCACTCCCCTGAGTCAGTGTCCCTCACACTCCTAACATTCCCTAGGCCGAAACTTAGAACAAACGACACCACAGTGCAATAATCCTAATGACCACTGGGGGCAAAAACACCTTAAGCACAGCTTAGGAAAAAAAAAGGTTACCTGTGCTTTTTATATGTCCTGATCCAGCATGGATCATGACACTAGTCCTGCAAAGACAACTACAGCTCCAAGTCGGAGCACTATACATGAAGAAGTTCGTCTTCCATTTGTTGTCTGGTGTGACCATGGGTCATTTTGAGCCAGAGATCCTTGTGCCCATTTATGTCTGGAGACCCAGAAAGGTACTTCGCTTGAAACAACTATGTGACAAAAGGTGTCTGGTTCCCTTGCATCAGACTCAGTCAGCTATGTTGCCTTCTTCGCCTGGTCTGCTGGTCCTCGAGTCTAGGTGTGATGATGCCTCCAAAGAGGGGGAAGCGGTGGGATTCTCTTCACATGTCTCCAGCATCTATACCAGTGATCTGCTCCCCAGAGCTCCTCTGCCTCTTGATTGTCTTCCCCAGGCTGAAGATGGTTCCTGAGTGTATGCCTTCAGCTCCTATGTGGCTAGTGGGTGAAGGTCTCAAGACAGAGCTTTACTCATCCTCTAACCTGGAAGAGGTGGTCCAGTTTTTTCAGAGTAACAGACTGACGTGGCTTCCTGAATGTATGCCTTCTGCTTCTAGGGGGGCGGTGCCAGAACTCTCTGGTTCTTATGGAATCAGGGTACACCTGTCTAATGTGTCCCTGACCAATTACCAAGAGCCCTCTAGTATTTAGGGCAGCTCCAAACAGTGGATCTTGCCTGTGCAATGTGATAACTCAGTTTGCTTCTTGCTGCTGAGTAAGCCAGGCCCTGTCCTATGTCTCATCTTCTCTGGAGGCTTTATTCCTAATCTTTGTGTCTCTGTACCTTGCCTAGTACTTCTCTGTCTGCCCTCCTGGAGGCAGAATATCCTGGTCCCTGTGCTATTACTCCTTTCCTTGTCTTATCCTGGTCTCTGTGTCCTTGTTCTAGCCTTGTCTAGTACATGTCCTCCCTGCCCACCAGTAGGCAGCATATCCTGGTCCCTGTGTCCTTGGACCTATACCATGTCTTGCACCATTACTTTGTCTGAACTCTGTTCTACCTCTGTCTGTCAGTCTCCTTGTCTGTGGCTCCTTTCCCTGCTGTGTCTTTCCTTGTGTCCTCTCTGTCTGCCTGTGCTCTGTACTCTTGCGATTCTGCTCTGCTCTGCTTCCGCTGCTGCTGCAGAACCTCTTGCTGCTCTCAAGCTCTTCTCCGCAGTCTTGCATTTCTCCTCCAACTGTGAACAGGTCCAAACCTGTTTCTTCATACTCCACTCCATCCAGCCTGTAACCGTACCTGCACCTCCTGTGTGAACAGGTCCAAACCTGTTCCATCATACTCCACTCCTTCCTGTCAGTACCCGTACCTGCACCTCCTGTGTGAACAGGTCCAAACCTGTTCTGTCATACTCCACTCCTTTCTGCCTGTTCCAGTACCTGCACCTGCTGTGTGAACAGGTCTCTACCTATTCCTTCATATACCGCTCCTGCCTGCCCTGTGTCCCAGCCTTGTCTGCCTGCCCTGTGTCTCTGCCGTGCCTGCCTGCCCTGTGTCTCTGCTGTGCCTGCCTGCCCTGTGTCTCAGCCGTGCCAGCCTGCCCTGTGTCTCAGCCATGCCAGCCTGCCCTGTGTCTCAGCCATGCCAGTCTGCCTGGTGTCTCAGCCGTGCCTGCCTGCCCGGTGTCTCAGCCGTGCCCACCTGCCAGTGTCTCAGCCATACCCGCCTGCCAGTGTCTCAGCCGTGTCTGTCTGCTACTCATGCCTGTTGCCCATACCATCTCCCCAAATGAGATCAGCAGCCACAGCCAGACACCACCCTAGAGTGGAACCTGGCAGCTGCCTGCCACACAAGCCTGACCTTACCATCAGAGAATCCAGTGAAAATCAAGGCAGCTGTACCAGTGAAGTCTGATTTGTGGCACAGTGGGGCCACAACACCCTGGCTCACACACACCAGTCAGGGCGTGAGCGTGACACTCTGCTTGCATAGCATGAGTCATAGGGTGCATCCTCAGTATACCCTTAACCCGCTCAGTCCAGTCCCACAGCAGTGAATTGCTCCCCGTTAACTTTGGGAGATTGCTGAGCATGGCCCGCAGCTGCAAGTTGGCCCTTGGGGCACCCATGAGCACTTGGACTGCTGACTCTGACTACGCCAAATGTAAGCAGGTTGCGAGATGCAGTGATGCAAAGGATGCAGAACAAGTGTTAACAAATTTAATAATTTAATTAACAGGGTAGTTAAACTCCTCGCAGGAAGATAGATGGTTAAATGATGAACAGCAAGTGCAGAGTAATAACAGTCCAAATATCAAACTTATCGTGTCATTTACGTTTCTCCAACGCAAATAATCCCATGAGGGTTGTAACACCGGCAACAGCCGGGGAAATGTCCACAGATGGGGTTCCTCAAACGATGATCTGTCTTCTGGCGGCAACGGGCAGTCTCCAGTTTTACCCGTTGAGCCCCTAGTCCATGAGCCTGTGCAGGCAAAGCAAAAAGGGCCACCACAATCCCGGGGTTAAACATGGGCTGATATCTAACATGGCAGAGAGGGCCGCTTGCTACTGTCCTTTACCCTGCCCTTGCTTCTCCGCATGTGCAGTCACTGGGCGCACGGCACTCTTTACTCTCACTGTCCCACTATTGGTACCGGGAGCCGTTGAATGCAGCCCATCACAGCATCAGCGCTTGGGATGCGGAGCGTGCTGCTCACCCTGCTGCTCTCTCCCTGACAGCAGCAAAATCTGCCACACTTTGCACACTTTTTTCTTGATTTCCAGATCACCCGGGCCCCCTACTTCCGGGTCATGGGACCTGTCCAGTCCCCTATTCTTTCCCCTGGGAAACATGGGACACAGCCTTGACAGTTCCAGACTCGGCTCAGTAGAGGTACCTGCAGCTCGGTCTTCCTCCTTACACAGCTAGGCCTCTTTTTATTGGCTTGGTTCATTAGGGCGTCTGTCCCTGTGTGGTGCATATTATAGTGCTGTGCGGCCCGCCTGCTAATACTATGGGCATCATTAGTTGGCCGCAAGCAAGACACTTTGCATCACACTTACCTCTGTGACTGGTGTCCTATGCAAGTCCTATTAGTGTGCAATTTTTTTCTACTAGGCAGCCAACCCCTCCATAATCTTGTAGGTATGGGGTTGGCTGTTTTATCAGTAGCTTGCACCTGTGCTGCCTCTTGCCTTTATTAGTGAAGGCCTGCTGCATCCTGCTAGTGCATTTGTCATCAGACAGGGTTTGGGAAGGCCGTATCTGTATGGTATGTGTATTTTTGAATTTTCCTATGTTAGGTGTTTTTGATATTAGTATTAGGACTCTATTTGGCCAAAATATTACCCAATACCTCATTTAATGTACTTATCATATGCAAAATTTTTTTGCAATTTTTATCATATCATTGTTTGCAGGATGCAGCTAGGCCTCATTTTGTTGGCTTGGTTCATTAGGGCATCTGTCCCTTTGTAGTGCATATTATAGTGCTGGGCAGCCCAACTGAAAATACTATGGGCGTCATTAATAGGCTGCAAGCCAGACACTTTGAATCACACTTACCTGTGTGACTGGCATCTTATGCAAGCCCTATTAGTGTGCACTTTTTTCCACTAGGCAGCCAACCCCTCTTTAATCTGGTAGGTGTGCGGTTGGCTGTTTTTATCAGTAGTTTGCACCTGTGCTGCCTCTTGCCTTTATTAGTGGAGGCCTGCTGCATCCTGCTAGTGAATTTGTCATCAGACAGGGTTTTGGAGCAGCCATTTGATGAGCAGAACTGCATGAATGTAATGGTTGCACAGTTTTGGAGTGAAACAACCGTTCCCATGCAAAATGAAATATTCAGGATAAATGCGATTAAAATGCCACAGTGACTTCAATTGATCTTACTCCTATCATGTCTGCAACAATCAAACGCATTCAGTTCTACTGAACTGAACACACAGTAGGTCACCATAGGGCTCATTGGTGATAGACGTTTGGCTCAATAGACCCACAGGATGTCTGCATTTCGTTTCTGTGTAAGAGGGAAGACTGAACCGCGGGTACCTGTACTAAACCGGGTCCGGAACTGTCGAGGCTGCATCCCATGTTGTCCAGGGGAAGGCAAAAAGGCCCAGACAGGTGCCCTGACCTGGAAGCCGGTAGCATGGTTAAAAGTGAAAGTGCGCGCAGCGTCAGACAGTTTCCCGCCAGCAGTAACAGAGGTAAGGAGTGAGCGCAGCGTGCTCTGCAGTGTGCGCAGCTGGGCTGTAACGACACATGGATGACCCGATGCCAGGACACTGCCGGAGCCCACCACAGTAACAGGGAGAGAGTTAAGAGCCTTGTATAGCTGAACGCTGCACATAAGCCTGAGGGTCTGGGCAGGGTGCAGGACTGTACTCCACTACTCTCATTGCCGGACATTGCCACGCCAGTCGACCATGACCCTGACAGTACTGCTGCTTTGTTTGCATCGGCCGCACTCAATTATGGACTAGGGGCTCAGCCGAAGGTACCGGAGACCCACCGCTGCTGCCAGAAGACGGATTAACGTTGCCTGCAGGACCTCATTGGATAAGCACCCCACCGGCCGTTGTTGGTGCTGCTGACTCTCAAGCATTATCTACAGCCTGAGGAGCATCTGACCCGATAAGTGTTTGAAAGAACTGCCTTACCCCGTTCATTATTCTTTAACTTTGCATATGCGTTACAATTTAACCATTTTATTTCCTCTTTTAACTGTGCGTCCCTGCGTGGAGTATCCCATTGTTAAATTACATTTTTAACCCTTGTTCTGCCTCTCATGCGTCACTGCATCCCACAACCTGCTCACATCTGTAATAAAATACCAAACATCTACAGTTTGAGTAATACGTTGACTTTTATGCTTGATAATGATATCAATAACACCTTTATGCAAGACTTGTACTTTATGTTCAATAATTTTATAACGCGTAAAATAAAACAATGGCATATCACTAGATACCACTGATTTCTGGGGGGTCCAATCTCTGTGACCCCCACAAATCTTGGACGCAAAGGGCTGCACTGTTTTTTCACTAAACAGTTTCCTGATCACTGGATTTGAAGAGAACTATCACATGGCTCTATTGGAATGAATGGCGCTGTGCTGCAGCATCCTGCACAGCGCTGGCCACAAGTTCTGCTGTGCGGGGAACATAGAGGTCAGACACACACAGATTACACAGTGAGGGCATAGTTTAGCAATATACTAATATAATATTGTATCAGAAGGAAATAACCCTTTTATGGCCGGGGTCACACTTGCGAGAAACTCGCACGAGTCTCATGTCTCAATACCCAACACTGCCACCGGAACTCATGACCGGAGTGTGCGGCTGCATGTATTTCTATGCAGCTGAGTGCTCCGGTCCAAGTGCCGGAGGCAGTGGCGGGTACTGAGATGCAAGACACGTGGAAGTTTCTCGCAAGTGTGACCCCGGCCCTTGTCTCATTCTGATTGTATAAAAAAAAATGTTTGCAGAGAAGAACTTACACAGAAGGAGCTATAGGAAGGTTGTACTGCTGGTCCTTTTCTCCTGTAAGCCAATATGTTGTTTCCGTTCCCTTTCCCTAAAACAAATGAAAAGATACTATGATTATAACAAAAATATTACAATTTATTGTGACACAGTTTTTATTGTGTTTTTATACTGTTCACTGTGTGGTAACATGTTGTATTAATTGTTATATATGGTATATATGTGATATATAAATGTATGTATACATATAATTTTTTTTTAATTTTACTACGTTTCACTATATTTATACATTGTATTGGACTCAAGTTTTTTATAACCGCATTCCAAGAGACCAACTTTTTTTCTTTTTTTTATGGATGTCGGGATTTTTTTTAGTAAATGTTTCTAACATTACAATGCAACAAATAACATGCAAACTTTACATGTGTCATTGCGATTGCAACGATACCATAGATATGTTGTTATTATTATTATTAATGTTAACATTTGTAAAATAAAACACACTTTTTTAAATTGAACACTTTTTTTTTTTAAAGTGAACACATATTAAACGTTAATAACATATTTAAAGGGAACCTGTCACCAGGTTTTTCCCGTATAAAGTAGGGCCAGCACCTGTAAGTCTTACGTGACAGCATTCTAAAAATATGTTTTATTATACTCACCTGCAGGGCGGTCTGGTTCGATAGACATTGCTGGTCTTAATCCGGCACCTCCTCCCTTCTTGCGTTCTACGTCATCCACACAGTGTCCTCAGCATCGTGCTCCTGCGTAGGCGTACTTCTCTGTGCTGCCGAGGACAGAGCAAGGTACTGCAATGCATGTGGGTGGCGAAAAGCCAAAGAGCACTGGCGCATGCGCATTACAATACTTTGCTCTGCCATCGGCACAACAGAAAAGTGCATCTGCGCATTAGCGTGATGCCTAGGTGACTGTGTGGATTACATAGAACGCATCATCTACATGAAGCAAGAAGAGAGAAGGCGTCTAATCAAAACAGTGATGCCCCTTGGACCGGACTGCCCCGTAGGTGAACAAAAGCAATTTTTTGTTTTATGGAAAGTGCATTGGGCATATACTGTATATACAACATTCTAGAAAAACTTGATGACAGGTTCCCTTTATTGATTTGTAATCCTACTCACGGGGGACGTCACAGTGTAATCTGTGGCAATGCAATCTGGTGATCGCTCTTACTTAATACTTTGGTGTACATGGTTTACTAAAGTATTATTACATGCCTGTCATGATGGATTGGGCTGTGCAGTTTACTAAAGTATCATTACATGCCTGTGATGATGGATTGGGCTGCACAGTTTACAAAAGTATTATTACATGCCTGTGATGATGGATTGGGCCGTGAGGTTTACTAAAGTATTATTAAATGCCTGTGATGATGGATTGGGCCATGTGGTTTACTAAAGTATTATTAAATGCCTGTGATGATGGATTGGGCCGTGCGGTTTACAAAACTATTATTACATGCCTGTGATGATGGATTGGGCTGTGCAGTTTATAAAAGTATTATTACTTGCCTGTGATGATGGATTGGGCCGTGTGGTTTACTAAAGTATTATTACATGCTTGTGATGATGGATTGGGCTGTGCAGTTTTCTAAAGTATTATTAAATGCCTGTGATGATGAATTGGGCCGGGTGGTTTACTAAAATATTATTACATGCCTGTGATGATGGATTGGGCTGCACGGTTTACTAAAGTAGAGTTGAGCGACTTTTGGTTTTTTAGGGTCGAGTTTCGTTTCGTGAAACCCGACTTTTCCAAAAGTCGGGTCGAGCAAGATCGTCCGATTATAGGGAAAAGTCGGGGTCGTCCCGAAACACGAAACCCAATGTAAGTCAATGGGGAATAAAAGTCGGCAGTGAGAGGAGGACAGGAAACACACTTACAGTGCCCATTTGAATGCCAAAAGCATCAATTCTTCTTACTTAAGCTTGTCAACCTTAATTAACTTCATAATACAAGTTACACACTGAAAAATGGGGGTTATTTGGCTAAAGTTGTGGGGGGGAGGGCTGGCTCCAGGTTTTCATGTGCCCTGGGCGAAAGAGCGCCCCTTTAACACATACCACAACTCATCATGCTCCGATAAGGCAGAGAAATAGCGGTATAGTACAATGAAAAATACTTCACTTTTTACATCTCATGACGAGGCCCATCTATTTCGCCATACAGAATCATTGGTCCCATATAATGTTTGAAACAGTATATGATGAGCTCCACATAATGCTACAGTATATGTTGGTCCCCATGGATGAAGCTCCACTGTCTTATGGGCCCAAATAATGCTCCAAACATAATGGCCCCATTTTTAATGCTCTAGTGTATAATGGGCCCTGTAAATGCTGCTCCAGTGTCTGATGTCCACCTTTGGAATGTTCCAGTGTATGGTGGGCCCCATCTATCATTCTCCAGAGTATAGTGCTCCCCAAAAATCGCTGTCCCAACATTGAAAACAATCAAATAAGTCTCCTCGCTAGGGAATCCCTGTACTAGTCTGGAGTCTGGACTCCTCGTCGTCCCCATCTTCCATCTCACTGCACAGTATTTCAACCTTGCAAGTGCTGTGATCCTGAGCAAGCAGGGGGGGCCCACTCATTGGCGACGGCACTGGCACAGGGCCCCTGATAGTACGGTGGTGTGTCTGATGGCGGGTGGGCCGAACCTGCACTTTCATCTGCAGCTTCCTCTTTGTCACCGTGTAAGATGGAACTGTATATGGGAAGGATAACCTGAGTTTCATCAGGGTCAGATTCAGGCCGTGTAGCGTGCGAGGGGAATGTAGTGGTCTGGGTCAATGTACCAGCAGATTCATCAAGCAGTGGCTGGGCATCAGTGCACTTGTGTCGCCCCCAGGAGTACGGTCGCCACAGTGGCATTACCTTCCTCCTAGGGAGTGTGATGTCATGCTTGGGAGCAACGAAGGATCTCTCTAGCAGGTTAACTGATTGGGCGGCGTTATTCCCACGAGTCATGACCCTCCAAACAGCGTTCATGAAGGCAAAGTGTTTGTTTTACGTGGGCAGTATGGTTGCAAAGCTGAACCTTAAAGGAATGTCCAGAAGGGCACCACCAGGAGTGGAGCCTACTGCGTAATTTGACTCAACACGGGCAACCTCAACCATGCCAGCTACAGAACAGATGCACACATTGCAAGCTTAATTCTGTTAACGAACGAGACTCCGTCATGCCCCACGGTCCGAGTCCGGCTTACTAGAGGGACATGTGAGGCTCTGGCACATGAGATTGGCCAATAACTGGTGTGTCATGCCCTTACATGTCCGTGGCTGCATGTGCGCTACACTGAAAAGGCCAGCATTTGTCGCTTACAGGTGCAGATAACCCGCTGAACAACGTTAGTGATGGGGATCTGTGATTACAATTATTACCCGCGAACGATGATTTCCCAGTAAGTGCAGGTCAACCGCAGTTCCGGAATTAGGCCTAACCGTCATTCCTGAAAAAATTAAAAACTTACGTGTGCAAACCACAGGTGCTGTAGCTTGCTTAACTGCTCGCCAGCCGTTCTCACGCCCAGTATGGATTACACGTGATTGCACAAAGCTGAGAAAGGGTACCGTATCCCCAGATAACATGTATGGATAGCGTACACATTCAAAATATATGTCTATACATCAGGAGGCAGGCTCAGATGGTGTTAGGCCCAGTATGGATTGCACGTGATTGCACAAAGGTTAGAAAGGGTACCGTATCCCCGGATAACATGTATGGATAGCGTACACATTCAAAATATATGTCTATACATCAGGAGGCAGGCTCAGACGGTGTTAGGCCCAGTATGGATTGCACGTGATTGCACAAAGGTTAGAAAGGGTACCGCATCCCCGGATAACATGTATGGATAGCGTACACATTCAAAATATATGTCTATACATCAGGAGGCAGGCTCAGACGGTGTTAGGCCCAGTATGGATTGCACGTGATTGCACAAAGGTTAGAAAGGGTACCGTATCCCCGGATAACATGTATGGATAGCGTACACATTCAAAATATATGTCTATACATCAGGAGGCAGGCTCAGACGGTGTTAGGCCCAGTATGGATTGCACGTGATTGCACAAAGGTTAGAAAGGGTACCGTATCCCCGGATAACATGTATGGATAGCGTACACATTCAAAATATATGTCTATACATCAGGAGGCAGGCTCAGACGGTGTCAGGCGCAGTATGGATTTGACGGCCCAGATTACACAGCGGAGGAGCAGGGAGAGGTAAAGATTGCAAATGCTGGGGCCCTGCCCAAGCAAGGGGGGCCCACTCGTGGGCGTCGGTACTGGCACTGGGCCCCTCATAGTACAGCGGTGTGTCTGACGGCGGGTGTGCACCACCACCGTCAGAGACACTTGATTGCACTATGAGGGACCCTGTGCCAGTGCCCGCGCCCAAGAGTCAGCCTACCCACCTGTCCAGGGCAACGTCACTCGCACGGTGTCGTGCACTAGGTGGTGACCCCGGCCATGGGGGGGAGGCAGCACAGTTAGGGAGTTTTAGAAAGTGGCATATGTTGATGTTGGACATTCAGCTGATACAAAAGGCGAAATAGGTGAAGTCCCAGGAAGAGGTGGACCAAAGCAAGCCATTTTTCTGTCACCCTATGTGTCATCAGGGGAAGGTGGGACAAAATCCTTGGAAACCCATGCATGGTTCATTTTAATGAAGGTTAGATCATCCACATTTTGGGTTGACAGACGGGTCCTTTTTTCTGTCAGGATTGATCCAGCTGCACTGAAGACTCTTTCCGATAGCACACTTGCAGGTGGGCAAGCGAGCTCCTGTAAGGCATATTGGGCCAATTCAGGCCAGGTGTCCAGTTTAGCGGCCCAAAAGTCAAAGGGGAATGACCTGTGTGGGAGAACATCGATATGGGAGGAAAAGTAGTTTGTAACCATAGTTGACAACTGCTGTCTCCTGTCACTTTCCATCGATGCAGTATTACCAGTTGTGTGAGCGGTATTTGAAAAATCAGTCCACAACATTGTCATGAAACCCCTGTCTCCAACGCCACTTCTGCTGTGTGCACCACGAACACCTCTGCCA
The DNA here is from genome assembly GCF_039654945.1 of Dendrobates tinctorius. Classification (NCBI taxonomy): domain Eukaryota; kingdom Metazoa; phylum Chordata; class Amphibia; order Anura; family Dendrobatidae; genus Dendrobates; species Dendrobates tinctorius. Next base: position 12,726,788 of record NW_027361762.1, on the reverse strand, counting down.
AGCTGCCCCCGGCCCGTACGGCTCGTGTGAGAACCATCACCGCTGCTGTGTGCTGGGAATGCCTCAAGCAACCGATTTACCAGAGTTGCTTGTTTATTAGCCAATATTAGGTCAAGGTTCTCCTGTGGCATGATGTTTTGTAATTTGCCTTTATAGCGTGGATCCAGGATGCTGGCCAACCAGTAGTCGTCATCGTTCATCATTTTGGCAATGCGGGGGTCCCTTTTTAGGATCTGCAAGGCATAATCTGACATGTGGGCCAATGTTCCCGGTGTCAATGATGCACTGCGAGTGCTGGGTGGAGGAGCACTTTCTGGCAAATCCACATCCCTCCAGTCACGCACAAACCCTGTACCAGACCTTGCCACGCCAACATTTTCACTTGCCCCACGAGATGCATCCTCCTCCCCTAAGTAATCAGCCCCATCATCATCCTCCTCCTCCTCTTCTTCCTCCACCTCGTCCAGGAGAGGTCCCTGAGCAGACAATGGCTGAATGTCATCAAGGATTCCCTCCTCCTCTTCCTCCTCATCAACATTGGCTGCAGACGCCTGCTCCTTAAGGTGCGTCAAAGTTTGCATGAGCAGACGCATAAGTGGGATGCTCATGCTTAGGATAGCGTCGTCTGCGCTTACCAGCCGTGTGCATTCCTCAAAACACTGAAGGACTTTACAGAGGTCTTTCAGCTTCGACCACTGCACACCTGTCAACTCCATGTCTGCTCTCAAAGTGCCTGGCCGTGTATCCTCCCACAAATGCATTATGGCCTGCCTCTGCTCGCACAGCCGCTCCACCATGTGCAGGGTGGAGTTCCACCTTGTTGCAATGTCGATAATGAGGCGGTGGTTGGGAAGGTGGAGCAATCGCTGCAGCTTCTGCATACGAACGGAGTGTACAGGCGACCGGCGGATGTGCGCGCACAGTCTTCGCACCTTCTGGAGCAGGGCTGTTAACTCCGGATAATTTTTGAGGAAGCACTGCACCACCAGGTTCAAGGTGTGAGCCAAGCAAGGTATGTGGCTGAGTTTTGAAAGGGCTATGGCTGCCACAAAATTACGGCCGTTATCACTAACTACCCTGCCTGCCTCAAGATGTACACTGCCCAGCCATGACTCAGTTTGTCGCTTCAAGTACTCGGCCAGCACCTCGGCGGTGTGTCTGTCGCCCAAACACATCATCTGCAACACAGCCTGCTGACGCTTTCCACTAGCTGCTCGATAGGGGGACACATCGTGTGCAACAGTGGCAGCTGCAGATGGAGTGCTCGTACGACTGCGCTCTGTGGACGAGCTTTCGCTTCTGGAGGAGGAGGAGGAGGGTCGAACGCCTACAGCCAACTGTTTCCTATACCGTGGGCTAGGCAGCACTGTCCCACCACCGCTGTCCCCTGTGGACCCTGCATCCACCACATTAACCCAGTGCGCAGTGATGGACACGTAACGGCCCTGGCCATGCCGACTGGACCATGCATCAGTTGTGAGGTGCACCTTTCCACTCACTGACTGCTTGAGTGCATGGACAATGCGGTCTTTCACATGATGGTGGAGGGCTGGGATGGCTTTGCGAGAGAAGAAGTGGCGACTGGGTAGGTCATAGCGTGGTACTGCATAGGCCATGAGTTCGCGGAAAGCTGTGCTTTCCACCAACCGAAAGGGCATCATCTCAAACGAGATTAGTTTGGCAATGTGGGCGTTCAAACCCAGTGTACGCGGATGAGAGACTGAGTACTTTCTTGACCTACTCATAGTGTCTGGGAGGGTGAGCTGGACTTGAGAGCTGCATATGGTGGAAGTAGCGGTGGACAGGGCGGACTGAGAGAGGGTTGATGATGGTGATGGAGTTGTTGTTCTTTCTGATGGCCTAGAATCAGTCTTTCGTTGATATAACAGTGGGATTCCCTGACTGCTGTGGCCTTGCAACGACACCTCAACATTTGCTGCTGTGCTAACCGGTGGGCTTACAGTGGGGGAAACAATGTAGCGTTGCTGACTACTTTCGTTGTGATCAGTTGCACATGTGGCACTTGAGGTTTGGTGTTGTGTCCACGATTGCAAGTGCATGCTGGTTAAATGTCTAAGCATGCAACTGGTATTCAAATTTTTCAGATTTTTCCCTCGGCTAAAGGTCTTTGCGCACTTCTTACAGATAACCTTGGCCTGATCATGAGGATTTTGTTCAAAAAAGTGCCACACTGCACTCTTCCTACTTTGGCAGACATTTTGCGGCCTAGCACGCTGTGATCTTTTGACCCTCTGGACAAGCTGTCCAGCAACTCTTTTGATGTTTGGAACCTGTCTTTGGAGTGCTACGAGCCTGCCAGATAACAGCTGTTGCGATGTCGATGTCTGCTGTGGATGCTCCTCATCTGAGCTATTGGAAGCAGCACCCTCTTCCCCCAATGGATGCCAATCTGGGTCAACAACTGGGTCATCCATCACCTCCTATTCTATGTCATGTGCACCTTCCTCTGTGTCACCGTGTATGGTGGTATAGTGTGCGGGAAGGGGCACCTGAGTCTCATCAGGGTCAGAATCTGGCTCTGTACACTGCGAGGACAATGTAGTGCTCTGAGTGAATGTACCAGCAGAATCATCCATCAGCGGCTGTGCATCAGTGCACTCCATGTCAGATTCATCTTGGCCTGGGTAATTCACCATTTGACTTGATAATCCAGGCATGGTATGTGAAAACAGCTCCACGGAGTAATCAGTAGTATGGCCTGCGTCATCCTTCAATCTTGGTTGGGGTGAAGGACACAAGGAAAGGTGTGGTTCATGAACATGAGCCTCCAATGACGACTCAGTGCTTTTACTTTTTACAATTGAAGAAGAAGAGGCGATAGAGCTGGAGGCTGAGTCAGCAATGTAAGACAAAACTTTTTCCTGATGCTCTGGTTTAAAAGCGGTTTGCCAACTCCTAGAAAACTAAGCGTTCGAGGCCTTATGTAGCCAGACGATGACGCAGGCTCAACACCTCCTGCATTCGGTCCTATTTTGCTCTTGCCACTACCATCAGATCCACCACCAACACCATCATTACCAGCTGCCAACCCCCGCCCAATTCCACGGCCTCTTCCACCAGCCTTCCTCATTTTTGGTAGAAATGTAGACAAAATCCAACAAACTATATAGTAATGTAAAACAAGGTACAAGGTGTCTATAGGACAGGGGAGATTTTGAATTTCTGCAGACACTTGTGGACACTGGACACTTTTGGATTGTGTGAGGCCCAATGAATATCTGAGCGCTATGTGACAGGCTCGATGGCACAGCTGTGACCAAAGTGACGAGAGGATAAGGGAGATTTTGAATCTCTGCACACACTTTTGGACACTGGACACTTGTGGATTGTGTGAGGCCCAATGAATATCTGAGCGCTATGTGACAGGCTCGATGGCACAGCTGTGACCAAAGTGACGAGAGGATAAGGGAGATTGGATTGCTTTTAAAAAAGCAGTTTGCGGAGCAGTGGGTAAACAGCAATGCCAGCCTGTCAGGAAGCCTTAAAAGGCAGCCCAACAACCAACACCACTGATACACCACAATATAGCCTCCCCTTGCACTGCACACACAGTGACTTGTGTGTTGTGCAGGCCAAATCGCTAGCAGCAGAAGCAGTTTTTTTGTCTTCTTCCCTGCCTAACGCTCTCCCTACAGAATCAGCAGCAACCTCTCCCTATACTGAGATCGGCAGAAGTAAGATGGCGGTCGGCGTGCACGCCCGTTTATACCCCCTGTGACGCCCACCAAAGCAAGCCAATCACTTGCATGCCCTTCTGAAAGATGGTTCGTTTCATGAAACCCGACTTTGACAAAAGTCGGCGACTTTTGAAATTTTTCGACCCGTTTCGCTCAACTCTATACTAAAGTATTATTAAATGCCTGTGATGATGGATTGGGCTGCGCGTTTTACAAAAGTATTATTACATGCCTGTAATGATGGATTGGGCTGCGCGGTTTACTAAAGAATTATTAAATGCCTGTGATGATGGATTGGGCCGTGCGGTTTACAAAATTATTATTACATGCCTGTGATGATGGATTGGAATGCGCGGTTTACAAAAGTATTATTACATGCCTGTGATGATGGATTGGGCTGCACGGTTTACTAAAGTACTGTATTATTAAATGCCTGTGATGATGGATTGGGCCGTGTGGTTTACTAAAGTATTATTACATGCCTGTGATGATGGATTGGGCTGCACGGTTTACAAAAGTATTATTATGATAGATTGGGCTGTGCAGTTTATAAAAGTATTATTACATGCCTGTGATGATGGATTGGGCCGTGTGGTTTACTAAAGTATTATTAAATGCCTGTGATGATGGATTGGGCCGTGTGGTTTGCTAAAGTATTGTTACATGCTTGTGATGATGGATTGGGCTGTGCGGTTTACAAAAATTTTATTACATGCCTGTGATTATGGATTGGGCTGTGTGGTTTACTAAAGTATTATTACATGCTTGTGATGATGGATTGGGCTGTGCATTTTACTAAAGTATTATTAAATGCCTGTGATGATGGATTGGGCCGTGTGGTTTGCTAAAGTATTGTTACATGCTTGTGATGATGGATTGGGCTGCGCGGTTTACAAAAATTTTATTACATGCCTGTGATTATGGATTGGGCTGTGTGGTTTACTAAAGTATTATTACATGCCTGTGATGATGGATTGGGCCGTGCCTTTGGAGATTGTATGTAGTGACTAGAGTTAAGCAAATATTGTGGGTTCCCTGCTTATTCGGCCCTTATTTGGGGAACCAAAGATATTCGCTCATTTCTAGTGGTGACCACTTACTGTATGTGTGTAACCACTTAGGATCCTTTGTATATTAACATCAGCACCCACAGCTCATGGTGTAGTCACAGCATCTCTGCTCATGCCATCCACTAGATGTAACTTTTCATACATTTGCTCTAAAACGCTGCAAATATTTATGTCTATTTCTGTAAAAAAGGTTCATATTTACTTATTAGGAGCACAAGGTCACAACACTTCAATCCCAAATTCCCCTGGTCTACTGTGGGTTATGTATGTTCTACTTTAGTTGTTACATTTTGTGAACAGATTGCAATATATTTTTTCTGAAAATTGCAAGCAGATCAAATTTGCAATGTCAAAAGAATGTATTGTCTATACTGGACTACTGTTATAGGCTGGAGTCACACATAACGTATAAAAATCAGTCTGTTTTTTACGGCCGAGAATCGCATCAATGATTCATGAACAGTGATCCGTATGTAATCCGTTTTTTGATGCGAGGATGCGATTTCCTCGCATCAAAATAACCGTGTGACATCCGTATGGCATCTGTACGGTGAGATTTTGTCGCCAGCTTGCAAAATGGACATACACCTCTCCATTATTAACCAGGCTTAATGTTACCTTACAATAGCAAGGTGACATTAACCCATTATTACCCCATATGCCACAGCTACACGGCAGTGGGAAGAGAGCGGGTAAGTGCCAGAATTGGCGCATCTTACAGATGTGCCCTTTCTGGGGTGGCTGGGGGCAGATTTTTTTTTTAGCCAGGGGGGTCCAAAAACAATGGTCCCTCTCTCGGCTATTAATATCTGCCCTCAGTCACTGGCTTGCCCTCTCTGGGGGAGAAAATTGGGTGGGAGCCAACGCCAGTTTTTTCCGTGAAATAATCCTTTAATTTAACACCTACCGCTCCAAATTTTACACACACTACTAACATTATTAGTGAGGGACATATAAAAAAATAATGGATATGCAATGGTTTACTGTATGTAAACCATCTCATATCCTGTCGGGTTCTGTAATGATATTATAGATGCCGACAATTGAATTTTAACCTATTCTGCTATCTAGATCTCTATGAAATATAAATATATATTATATATATTGTGGCAGGGCTAAGGGTCATGTAATCGATGGGAGATATGTGTCTCATAGATGGCTTGTCTCCATAATATAAGGCATAACAGATATTATTACTATTGTTTTGCAAGGACCTTTGATGAGGTCACTGTCATGTGACCAGTCAGCTGCTGGGTTCATGGGTGTGGCTACACCCTTATAATGTGGCCAGCTCCTGAACCAAGGAGTTGTATGTATGGAGGTCTAAGCTTCCCATGTGTGCTGAGACTCCCGGTCCAAGTCTGCAGCCACGGACATTTGTGTTCTTTTGCCTGAGCTAAAGGTTATTTTTTGGTGTTATGCTGCCCACCCACATAAACCCACAAGGGTTTATGACGTAAATAAACCACATGAACTTTGGAAGAACCTGTCTCATGTTTATCTCCCGCTGCACCTAAGCGAGTCGAATCCATACTATTGGTGCTAGATGTGCGGGCAGCGTTCCCGGCAGAGCCGTGAGACTGTTACTGCATGTCTTGGGTCAAGTTTGCAACAAGCCAGCAAGCATTGCCTGGAAAAATGGAGGACCTGCTGAAACACCTGGTCCAGGCACAGTCACAACAGGAGACCAACAGGCTGTTGTTACAACAGTTCCAGCAGAGCCAGCAGGAGCAACGGCAGCAGATGCAGCTTCTGGCAACCGCCATACAGAAGGGCAGGGCGAACGCCCCAATCCCAGGTCCGGCTGATGACACCCACATCAGGAAGGCGGTAAGACGCACATTGCAAATAATGACCCCTGAGGATGATGTTGAGGCCTTCCTGACAGTGTTTGAGAGGGTGGCTGAGAGGGAAAAACTTCAGTCAGAGCAGTGGGCAGAGGTACTACCTGACGGGGGAGCCCCAGAAGGCGTAATTTGACTTTGCAAGATGCCAAGGAGTATACCAAATTAAAAGCTGAGATTCTCGCACGTTTGGGGGTGACAATGACTGTCAGGACACAGCGAGTTCGCCGTTGGGCTTATCACGGGACAAACCGCCTCGCTCCCAAATGTTCGACCTGTTGCACCTGGTCCAGAAATGGCTGCAGCCCGAGTCTTCTACGCCTGCGCAGATGGTAGAGCGAGTGGTGATGGATCGGTTTGTGCATGCCATGCCGAGACCCCTACAGACTTGGGTTGCCCAGGGCGATCCCCAAAATGCCGATGAACTGGTTGGGCTGGTCGAGAGATACCAGGGGATGGAAGGTTCCTTGGGGAAGCAGCCCATTCCGTATTGGTTGACCCAGCAGGGGGCGGAGTCCCAAAAAGGGGTGGCGCGTCCAAGGTCAAAAGGGGCGGGGGAGGCGTTGCCCAAGGTCCCCACGGGTGATATTATTTGCTGGAAGTGCCATGGGCCAGGACATATAGCTGCCCGTTGTTCCCAGACCACCGAGCAGATGGACTGCAGCATGGGATGCCATAGTTCATACTTGTCAGGATCCTGTCAGCGCCAGCGTGCAGCCTCCGCTGAGCAGGGACTCCCCCGCACTGTAGGGGGGCCCGGGGTCAGGTACAGCCGGAAAGTACAGATACACAGGACCTGTGGCCGCTGAAGTTTAGCAAGCAGTCACAGGACCTACGGTCATGTGACTGCAAGGGGGCGGGGCTTAGCGTCCTGCTTGCAGAGATGGCAGGACACTATACAGAAATACTCAGAGTCAGGCAAAACGGAGGTCATACACAGAGATATCAGTAAAGTACCAGGGATGAGACAGAACAGATAATCAGGGCCAAGCAGAAGTCAAAACCAAACAGACATAGAAGGTACCAAGCAGAATCCAAAGCAATATCCAGAGAACAGACCGAGTCATACACAGAGAATCAAGCAACCAGAACACAGCACAAACACACTCAGGGGTCACCACATAATGCCAAGGGTGAAAGTATAACTGACGGAGATGGGAGCGTCCTGAGGCTATAAGAAGCCTCTCCCAGAACCAGGGAGGGGCCACAATCATAGCCCCAGGTGTGCAGGTAAGCCTGCACTGGAATCACAACCTTTAACCCCAGAAATGCCAGTCATCAGCACTGGTTCCAGACATTAACCCCACATGGGCAAGTCAAACCCGCACTGAGATCACGACAGTACCCCCTCTCAACGGGGGGCCTCTGGACCCCCAGGCTTGCCTGGGTGCTTAGCATGGAAAGCCTGCACCAGGCGATCAGCATGCATCAACCGGGCCAGTACCAAGGACCTGTCTTCCAGTCCATACCCCTACCAATGAACCAGGTACTATACCGACCACCGTACCAACCTAGAATCTACGATATGACCAACCTCGTACTCCACCTGCCCCTTGACCAAAACAGGAGGAGCAGCGGACTCGGAGTCTCCCCGGACTGCTTCAAAAGGTTTCAGTAGAGATTTGTGGAAGACGTTAGGGATCTTGAAAGAGGGTGGAAGGCACAGCTTATATGCCACTGGATTGATTTTTTCCACAATATTGTATGGGCCAATGAATTTGGGCCCCAACTTGGCTGAAGGAACCTTCAACTTAATGTTTCGCGTGGAGAGCCAAACCTTGTCTCCAACCTGAAACGTGGGCCCTGGTGTTCGTTTCCTGTCCGCGAAAAACTTATACCTGCCATGAGACCTAGATATACTCCGCTGAACTTCTGCCCACGTATTCTGTAATCGCTGAACAGAGCCCTCAGCCCCGGGACACCCCGAGTCCAGACGAGAAAACTCACCAAAATGAGGACTGAACCCATAATTGATCAAAAAAGGAGTCATACCCGTGGATTGACTCACCCGACTATTGAAGGCAAATTCAGCCAATGGCAGTGCATCGCACCAGTCATTCTGTCTAGCAGAGGTTATACACCTGAGGATCTGTTCCAGGGACTGGTTGGTGCGCTCCGTCTGACCATTGCTCTCAGGATGGTATGCAGACAAAAAGCACAGAGACATCCCTAATTTTTTTGCAGAAAGCACGCCAAAACTTAGCCACAAACTGCACACCATGATCAGACACCACATTCAGGGGTACCCCATGCAACCGGATCACATGCTGCACAAACAACCTGGACAACGTCTCAGCTGACGGTAGTGCGGACAGGGGAACAAAATGAGCCTGCTTAGAAAACCTTTCCACCACTACCCATACCACTGTATTACCCTTAGATGGAGGGAGATTGGTAACAAAATCCATGGATAAGTGAGTCCATGGTCTTTCGGGCACTGCCAAGGGCATCAGCTCCCCTACCGGCCGGCTATGAGAGCTTTTAGAACGAGCGCAAACCCCACAACCAGCAATGAATTTTTTTATGTCCGAACCAAGGGTAGGCCACCAAAAGATCCTAGCCACCGCCAGACGCATGGCTGAAATACCAGGGTGAGCACTCAGCTTGGATTCATGGAACTCCTGCAAGAGTTTCAGGCGAAGTTGCTCTGGGACAAACAACTTCCCCTCCGGCTTGGCCGCCGGGGCCCATGACTGGGCCCCCTGAATCTCCCGTTCCAATTCAGACGAGACCTCTGCTATCACAACCCCAGGGTGAAGAATGGAGGATGGTGGATCAGGGGGAGACACCGGCTGAAAACTGCACGATAAGGCATCAGCCTTGACATTCTTAGACCCTGGACGAAATGTAATCGTAAACTGAAAACGGGAAAAAAAAAGTGACCAACGGGCCTGTCTGGGCGTTACTGTTTTAGCAGACTCAATGTATGACAAATGTTTATGATCCGTGATCACCGTAACCGGGTGACTGGCCCCCCCAAAAAAGTGCCTCCATTCTTCAAACGCCAATTTGACTGCAAAAAGCTCTCTATTGCCTACGTCGTAATTTCTTTCCGCAGAAGAGAACTTCTTGGAAAAGAAAGCACATGGCCTGAGGTTGGTTAGAGTGGTAGGCCCTTGGGTCAACACCGCCCCCACCCCCACCTCAGTGGCGTCCACTTCCACGATGAATGGTTTAGACAGATCTGGCTGTACTAACACGGGAGCAGACACAAAGCTTCTTTTCAGGGTCGCAAAGGCCTCTTTTGCGAGCGAGGACCAGTTTCTCACATCCGCACCTTTACAAGTAAGATCAGTGAGTGGTTTGACCACCTGTGAAAACCCCCGAATAAATTTGCAGTAATAATTGGCGAACCCCAAGAAGCGTTGAAGACCCTTAAGGTCTTGGGGTTGCACCCAATTCACAATGGCCTGCACCTTCCTGGGGTCCATGCGAAAACCCTCATAGGACACAATTAATCCCAAAAAAGACAATTCTTGAACAAAAAACACACATTTCTCCAATTTGGCATACAGATGATTTTCCCTCAGTCTTTGGAGAATGGTTCGTACATGATTCAGATGAGATTGACTGTCGGGAGAGTATATCAGAATATCGTCTAAGTAAATGACAACAAAACGACCAATGAGATCCGAGAATACCACGTTGATGAAATTCTGAAATATGGCTGGGGCATTGGTAAAACCTAACGGCATGACTAAATTTTCAAACAGTCCCTTGGTCATGAGGAACGCGGTTTTCCATTCATTCCCCTCCCGGACCCTTATCAAATTATATGCCCCCCGAAGATCCAGTTTGGAGAACCATTTTGCCCCTGAAAGTTGGTTACACAAATCGGGAATCAATGGAAGGGGGTATGTATTTCGTACAGTAATCTTGTTGAGCTCATGAAAATCGAGGCAGGAATGTAAACCACCATCTTTTTTCTTTACAAAAAAAACCCTGCCGCCACAGGTGAGACTGAGGGACGTATGTGTCCTTTGCGAAGACTCTCAGCAATGTAATCTTTCATGGCCAAGCGCTCAGGGCCAGATAAATTAAACAGATGGGATTTAGGCAATTTAGCCTCCGGGACTAACTCGATAGCACAGTCAAAGGATCTATGTGGCGGCAACGTCTCGGCCTCGCTTTCAGAGAACACATCTTCGAATTCTTTCAGGTACTCCGGAATACCTTCCAGCTCGACAGATGACACAGATACAGATTTAACAGGTTCAACCAATAGTGCAGACTTATCACATAACATGAATCATTAAACCCCCACTGAACAATCTCCCCCGTTTTCCAGTTAATGACTGGATTATGGCGTTGTAACCAGGGCATGCCCAACACCAATCCTGCTGGTAGATTGTCCAGAACCTAACAACTTAATTTTTCCACATGGGTAGCGCCCACTTTGAGCTAAAACAAGTCAGACATAAAGAGAATTCCCTCTTTAGTGAGGGGGAGGAGTCAATGGCCACCACTTTGATCGGAACCTTAAGTCTAACTGTCCCTATCTTACAGCGTGTGACCAATTGGGAGTCAATGAGATTGATGGATGGTCCGCAGTCCACGAAAGCTGTAGAGGGAAAACAACAATCGTCCACTAACAGTTCCACATGAAGCAACACCTTAGAAAACGAGGAAGAGGGTACCTGAGGGTCTGAGTAGTCTCCCCGCTGACTATCCAGACCTAGTCGTTTCCTGTCGACCGGGTTGAGGATGGACAATCAGGACACTCCCTTTTCCATTGTCCCGTTTTACCACAGTAGAAGCATAACTTCTTTTCTCTCCGGCGTTGTCTCTCCTTTTCCTTCAGGGAGAGAGCCCCTACGTCCATGGGCACAGAAACAGTCTCTTTTCCACTAGGGAACAATGGAGTCTCCGCCTGCATCACCCCCCTGGCCCGCAGCCTGCGGTCCATCCGGACGGCCTGGGTCATGGCGCCCTCGAGTGAGTTAGGTGGGGGATGTAATGCCAAGGCATCCTGTAACCGCTCGGACAAGCCTCTGCGAAAGGGTCCTTGGAGTGCACCCCTCCATGAAGACCCTGAACTCCTTTTTGTTCCCAGAAAAGAAGTCAAGCAGTTTAACAGGTGGTTCTGGGGACACCAAAACAACATCACTCGCCCCAACCCCCAGAGACCCAGCCGCTAAAGCCCCCCCGCACTGTCTCAGAAACCTGCTGCTGAGAACGAGCCAGAGCTTTCTGCTCCAGAGATAAACCCTGAAACATCTGACTCAGATTTTTCATTTGCTCAGCAAGAGATTGTATGGGATCCATATTTCTCAGCAGAGAAAGAAAAAAAAACGGTCAGTTATAATGTCAGGATCCTGTCAGTGCCGGTGTGCAGCCTCCACTGAGCAGGGACTCCCCCGCACTGTAGGGGGGCCCGGGGTCAGGTACAGCGCGGAAAGTACAGATACACAGGACCTGTGGATGCTGAAGTTTAGCAAGCAGTCACAGGACCTACGGTCATGTGACTGCAAAGGGGCGGGTCTTAGCGTCCTGCTTTCAGAGACGACACCGCAGGTCCAGGCTGCTCCCATGCCATCAGCCCCTGTTTGGGACTTCTGAAAATGCTCTAATTAATCTTTTCCTTGACACTACTTGAGTATGGTTTGAGAAAGGCCTCTTAGTAGGTCGAAACGTAACCATAGTATACTCATATCCTGGATTACGATATTATACCCACATTTTGGATACTTCTTTTGTCTGCGGTGTTACACTATTTGATGCATTTGAAATAAAATAAAAATCCAAAAATTTCACAAAATCTTCATATGCAAATTGCCTCTTCAGAAAGAAAGAGGACTTTTACTCTACAGCACCACCTATTGGTAGTAGCGATCCTACAAGTCACAATCAACCCTTTAACGAGTCTTGTAGTATGACTTAGGATACAAGCCAAATCAGAATCTCAATTTGCAGACACGGTGTTTCGAGCTGTTGGCTCTCGTCAGTGCAAAGTATGAGATCTGATTTGGCAAGGTGAGAGGCTCTGGACTAGGGTCTAAGAAGTAAGGTTTCTCCTTGCGGAGAGTGACATGCCAGCTGTGGCTTGTCAAGGTAAGGAGACTTATTCGCTGTGCAATGCTCCTCTGGGAAAATAATATGCAAATTGCCTCTTCAGAAAGAAAGAGGACTTTTACTCTACAGCGCCACCTATTGGTAGTAGCGATCCTACAAGTCACAATCAACCCTTTAACGAGTCTTGTAGTATGACTTAGGATACAAGCCAAATCAGAATCTCAATTTGCAGACACGGTGTTTCGAGCTGTTGGCTCTCGTCAGTGCAAAGTATGAGATCTGATTTGGCAAGATTTTTTGGAAGATTAATCCACACTTGAGTGCGACTGTTTATCTACTGACTACTGCTTTCAGAGATGGCAGGACACTATACAGAAATACTCAGAGTCAGGCAAAACGGAGGTCATACACAGAGATATCAGTAAAGTACCAGGGATGAGACAGAATGGATAGTCAGGGGCAAGCAGAAGTCAAAACCAAACAGACATAGAAGGTACCAAGCAGAATCCAAAGCAATATCCAGAGAACAGACCGAGTCATACACAGAGAATCAAGCAACCAGAACACAGCACAAACACACTCAGGGGTCACCACACAATGCCAAGGGCGAAAGTATAACTGACGGGGATGGGAGCGTGCTGAGGCTATAAGAAGCCTCTCCCAGAACCAGGGAGAGGCCACAATCATAGCCCCAGGTGTGCAGGTAAGCCTGCACTGGGATCACAACCTTTAACCCCAGAAATGCCAGTCATCAGCACTGGTTCCAGACATTAACCCCACATGTGCGAGTCAAACCCGCACTGAGATCATGACAATACTATGCATATCCGGCTAGCAGTGTGAACTTGCCACCTAAGGAGGGGCCACAAACATGTCCCGTGAAGGTGAACTGTCGAGCAGTAATGGCACTTCTGGACTCCGGGAGCTTGGTGACCCTTGTGAGGGCCAGTTTTCCTCTCAACATACTCCCAGGTAAAAAGATTGGCGTTCGGTGCATACATGGCAATGCAAAGGACTACCCTATGGCCAGGGTGAATATTGAAACGGCGCATGGCACCGAGTCGCATGAAGTTGGCGTTGTTCGAGACTTGTTGCATCCTATAATTATTGGATGGGATTTCTGTCTGTTTTGGGATCTGTGGGGGAAGGGTTCTGAGTGTGCTAGCAAGAGCAGGGAACCAATCCACCCCACTGAGGTATCGCCACCACCAGAGGCAGACGGGTTTCCTTTATGTGTCCTTGTTGGGGATGAGGAGGAAGGGTCCCCTGTACCTGACATCCCAGAGTTAGGAGTGGCCGGGGAGAATTTTGGGACTGCCCAACATAGGGACCCCACGCAGACGGAAGCCTTTAACAATGTCACCGTCATTAATCGGGTTGCACAAGAGCCGGGAGCAGACACACACTTTCCCTATTTTATTTTGAGTGGGGAATTGTTATACCGGATCACGAAAATAAGGGAGGAGGTGGTAGAGCAGTTAATAGTACCAGGCCCCTATAGATGGAAAGTGTTGGACATGGCCCATTCACACATCTTGGGGGGACACCTGGGGGTGGAAAAAGCGCAGGAATGGATTGTCCAGAGGTTCTTTTGGCCTGGGTGTCACCAGGAAATAGCAAACTATTGCAGGTCCTGCCCGACATGTCAGTTAACTGCCCCCACATCTCATTTTCGGAACCCCCTTGTGCCACTGCCCATTATTGAGGTGCCATTTGAGAGAATTGCCATGGACTTGGTCAGTCCCTTAGTTAAATCAGCTCGGGGCCATCAGTATATATTAGTCATCCTCGACTATGCCACACGCTATCCTGAGGCCAGTCCCCTGAGAAACTCCTCTGCGAAGAGTATAGCCCGCGAGCTGGTCCATGTGTTTTCCCGGACAGGTTTGCCGAAGGAGATCCTGACCGACCAGGGGACACCTTTTATGAGCAAGGTGATGAGGGAATTGTGCAGAGTCTTGCAAATCTCCCAGTTGAGGACTTCAGTGTACCATCCACAGTCAGATGGCCTTGTTGAGAGGTTTAACAAGACACTGAAGAGCATGCTGAGAAAAGTCATAGAGAAATATGGTAGAGACTGGGATTCTCTCTTACCATATTTGCTGCTTTCTATCCGTGAAGTCCCCCAGGCCTCCACGGGGTTCTCGCCCTTCGAGCTTCTGTACGGCCGACATCCGCAAGGTCTCCTAGATATAGCCAAGGAAACCTGGGAAGCCGAAGTTACGCCCCACAGAAGCATCATTGAGCATGTGGCACTGATGCAGCAGAGGGTTGCGAAGGTGATGTCCACTGTTAAAGAACATCTCCGCTAGGCACAAGAGGCTCAGGCCAGGGTCTACAACCGGTCAGCTAGAGTAAGGCAGTTCAATCCGGGAGACTGAGTTCTCGTGCTAATCCCGAAGGTGGAAAGTAAGTTCTCGGCTAAGTGGCAAGGGCTGTATGAGGTGGTGGAAAAGCTGGGAGATGTAAACTACAAGATCCACCAAGCTGGAAGACGGAAGCCATGCCAGGTTTACCATGTCAACCTCATCAAGCCGTGGCAAGATAGAGAGCCAGCAGTAACTCTGTGCTTGCTAGGCAACCTAGAAGGGGAGGTTGGAGCGGTTACCATAGCGGAGACACTATCGAAGGCCCAGAAACAGCAGTGCTGGGAGTTACTCCAGAAAAACAGTGACCTGTTTTCAGAGTTGTTGGGGTGCATGAAGGTGGTGGAGCAAGAAGTTCTGACCGAGCCACATGTGTGGGTGAACGTGAAACTGTATTGAATTCCTGAGGCCCGGCGAGATGTAATCTCCAAGGAGGTGCAGCGTATGTTGAAGCACGGGGTCATTGAGGAATCCAAGAGCGGCTGGTCGAGCCCGATTGTCCTGGTCCCAAAACCTGATGGTGAATGGAGGTTCTGCAACAATTACCGGAAGCTGAATGAGGTCTCCAAGTTCGACGCTTATCCCATGCCACGCGTTGATGAGCTCATCGAGAGACTTGGACCTGCCAGGTACATAACCACTTTGGATCTGACAAAGGGATACTGGCATATTCCCATGGCACAGGGAGCCAAGGAGAAGACGGCATTCTCCACACCAGACGGGTGCTTCCAGTATGTCCGGATGCCGTTTGGCCTGCAGGGAGCTCCATCAACCTTCCAGAGGGCTATGGATAGAATACTTGCGCTGCATAAGCTATACGCTGCTGCGTACCTGGATGATATAGTCATCTTTACCCAAGACTGGGAGTCTCACCTGGAAAAGGTCCAAGCAGTGTTTGACGCTCTGAGGCGGGGTTTACAATAAACCCAAAAAAGTGTGCCTTGGGTAAGGAGGAAGCCAAGTACCTCGGATATGTAGTGGGGTGTGGTGAGATCAAACCCCAAGTCAATAAAGTGGAGGCAATTCAAACATGGCCGAGACCTCTGTCAAAGAAGCAAGTTAAAGCCTCCTGGGGATCGTGGGATATTACAGGAGGTTCATCCCTAACTTCGCCACAATGGCTGCACCTCTAACTGATCTGCTTAAGGGGACAAAGTCAGTGATGGTTAGCTGGTCCAAAGAGGCAGAGTCAGCCTTCCAGGAAATGAAGGGAGCTCTTTGTAAAGGTACTGTCACACTTAGCGATGCACCAGCGATCCCGACCAGCGATATGACGCGGTCAGGATCGCTGGTACATCGCTAAGTGGTCGCTAGTGAGCTGCCACACAGGCAGATCTCACCAGCGACATCGCAGGGGTCGGGGGTCACTACATACCTGTCAGACGAGGCGATGCTGACGTCCTCCTGCCCACGTCCACGCGTCGCACGTCCAGGACGTTCTCGCATGATCAGCGATAACCAGCGGGGGAGCGGTCGGAGGTAAGTATCAGACATAGCGATATCACTAGCAATATCGCTATAACGTCACAAAAGCCAGTGACGTTATAGCGATATTGCTAGCGATATCGCTTAAGGCCCCGTCTCACTAAGCAATCTCGGTAGCGAGATCGCTGCTGAGTCACAACTTTTGTGACGTAACAGCGATCTCACCAGCGAGATTGCTGTGTGTGACAGCGATCAGCGAGCGGCCCCCCTGCCGGTATCGCTGATCGCTTGAAGAAACCTCTGGACATTTCTTTGGTCGCTGGTCTCCCGCTGGCCAGCACGCATTGCTGTGTGTGACAGCGGGAGACCAGCGATCAGGTGTAAAAAAATAATAAAAAAAAATAAAAAATATAGTTATTCTCACCTTCCGACGTCCTGTTCAGCCATCCTGCCTCTCTCCACGCTCCGGTCCCAGTGATACTATTTTCTACAGCGATAGCCAGCGATGCCGGGCGCTCGGCGTCGCTGTGCTGATCGCTGGTGGACTTACCAGTGATCCTGACACCTTCATATCGGTGTCGGGATCGCTGGTGAGTCGCTTAGTGAGACGGGGCCTTTAGTGTGACAGGCCCTTAAGCACCCGTTTTCTAGGCCCCAGACTTTAAACGTGAATTTGTCCTCCAGACAGATGCCTCAGATGTCGGGGTAGGAGCAGTCCTTTCCAAAGAGATACATGGGAAGGAGCATCCTGTTCTCTACTTGAGTAGGAAGTTGTCTTCTTGTGAGAAAAATTACTCAGTTGTAGAGAAGGAATGCTTGGCCATAAAATGGGCAGTGGATACATTACGATACTACCTGGTGGGACGGAAGTTCAGATTAATATCTGACCATGCCCCGCTCAGATGGATGAGGTAAACAAAGGGTAAGAATGCTAGGGTCACCCGCTGGTTCTACAAGACTTCAGCTTCCAAGTAGCGCATAGGGCCGGGAAGCTACATGGTAATGCCGATGCCCTCTCCAGAATCCCTTGCCTGGTAGGTGAAAGTGCCAAGCCCCATGGCTTTAGGCAGAGGGGGAGGTATGTGGCAGGGCTAAGGGTCATGTAACCGATGGGAGATATGTGTCTCATAGATGGCTTGTCTCCATAATATAAGGCATAACAGATATTATTATTATTGTTTTGCAAGGACCTTTGGTGAGGTCACAGTCATGTGACCAGTCAGCTGCTGGATTCGTGGGTGTGGCTACACCCTTATAATGTGGCCAGCTCCTGAACCAAGGAGTTGTATGTGGGGAGGTCTAAGCCTCCCATGTGTGCTGAGACTCCCGGTCCGAGTCTGCAGCCACGGACATTTGTGTTCTTTTGCCTGAGCTAAAGGTTATTTTTTGGTGTTACGCTGCCTTGTGGGTTTATGACATAAATAAACCACATGAACTTTGGAAGAACCTGTCTCATGTTTATCTCCCGCTGCACCTAAGTGAGTCGAATCCCTACAATATATATATTTAGATTTCTCGCAAGTCACACGTATGGTCTGTGTGCTTTGGCGAGTCTCAGGTGTAATACAGTGCAAATCGCAGCATGCTGCTTTTTCCTCAGCACGTATAATACAGGCGAGAGAAAAAAAGGATGATGGGAGCTACCCCATAGATTAACATTGGTCCGAGTGCTATGCGATTTTTTCACGCATAGCACTCGTCCGTATTTCTCGCTAGTGTGACTCAGGCCATAGCCTGAGACTTCAGGTCAGGACTTCATGCTGTGATAACTGCATGTGGTCAGAACTGATCAGCGAATTTGTACGGAAAATGATCGCCAAACATAAATTTGGCACGAATATGGCACAATATGGTATCTCCATGGCGTCCTTCTCAAGAGAAGTTTTCATGAGGCTACTGGCCCTTCTTCCAGAGGTTTTTATAATGCTGCTGCAGGTGCCAAAAGTGTAAGGATAGACGTCTCCTTTTAAGTCGAACAAGTCGAAGAGTTCTGACCTTGCCAGTGATTTGTTGCTCTGGTCGTCAAGACTAACGTACACCTTGACTGCCTTCTCTGGATGACCCTTGGGATACACCCTTGCCAGGCAAATCTTTGCGCAGGACTTATCTCGAAGACCTTCTTCGCAGACTTCAGTACATGAGGAAGATGCCACAACTTGGCTTGTCACTTGGTCTGAACTCTCTCCACCATGGCTTGTGGAGGGAGAAGGTGTAGGCGCAGAGTCAGGCTGTGATGGATGGAGTTTGTACGTGGTCTTCGCTGTCGCATTCTAGACACTTGATGTTGATGACACAGTCCTTCGCAAGATATTCGGTAGAGGCGCAGCACCTGAAGCATATTCCAAACTTCTTCAAGAGCTCCTTTCGTTCTTGAAGGGGTTTCTTCCTGAAGCCGATGCACTTCTTCAGGGATGTGGCAATTTATGAATTGGACACTGGCGGTTCGGATTTTCCAGCTTCTCACCTTCATTGTCTATGTCTGGCGCTGATGTTGGTGTAGGCAGAACTTCTATCTTTTTTGCAGACACCAGACCGCTGCTATTACTGTTGTGAGAGCATGAACTCTCCTTCTTATGGGATGATGCAGAGCTGCTAGGTTCTTTATAGCAGAAGCTGGGGTCAGTTTTGAACTCTGCAATCTCCTTGATGAAGTCACAGAAATAGAAAAATGGGGGAAAATGGACTTGGCATTGTCTTTTCAAGTTTGACCCTCGTAGGGTCCACCTTTCTTGTATGTTGTAGGATAACTTGGCAACTATGGGTTTCACCCCACGAGCGGTGTCCAGGTAGCTGAGGCTAGGTAAGTACGTGTCTGCCTTGGCTAACTGGAGCTCTACAGCAGGTCACTGAGCTCTAGGAATTTTGAACTGTCCTTGCCGGATATTTTGGTGAAATCCTGTAGTCGCTTGAACAATGCATTCTCTATGGCTTCGGGACTGCCAAAGCTACGTTCTAGTCTTTCCCATGCATTCATTAGACAAGCTGATGGATTACTGATGTGGATGGATCTGAGCCTCTTGACCCGCTCTGTGGATTGAGGTCCAAGCCATGTGATTAGCAGATCCAGCTCTTCAGCAGCTGTGATGCCAAGGTCACTAATTGCAGCTTTTAAGGCACATTTCCAACCTCTATAGTTCGCTGGTTGATCATCGAACCTTGTGAGACCGGTCTTAGTAAGTTCACAGCAAACCATGTACCTTGCAAAATCAGACATGTCGGTTTTCTCTAACTGTGGGAAAATTGCTGGCTGAGTAGCGCTGTTCATATGGTCTGTAGCATCTTGACTTAGAAACGTAGGATAGTATGGTGCGGCATAAGCATTTAGTGCAGCAACCGGTTTACTGAGAATAGTTTCTGCCATAGATGAGACTGGAGCTGTATGGCTTTTCTGGGGTGTAAGATCTGGCTGAGTATTGAAGCATGAAGGTGGTTCGGGTTTGTATGTTTGTGGTACATTGGACTGACCTTGAAAGCTGGGAGCTGCAGGCTGATCAATGTCTTGATGCTCTAGAGAGAGGTCGGTGCAGACGGGAATATTGTTGGTGGTCGGGGGTTCGTTGGTTTGGCTCAGCACATAATTTCTAGTGTGCTTAAGTGGGTCTTCCGTGTTGAGTTCGTACGAATTGAGGCTGCCTTGCTACGGCTGCTGCATGTTCGTATTCCTTCTGCAGGGCTTCTATTTCCTCCTTTTCGCGTGCAGATTCGGCTTCCATCTCTGCTTACTTGCGTGTGTGATGTTTCAGGGGTTTCGGCAGCGTCCGAGAGTGGACCCTCTGGGTCGCAGAACTGAGGCCCCCGGGACGAGCGCACAAGGTGGAACCAACCCCTATACAGGAACCATTTGGGGCAGGCCCACGGGAGATCAGACACCGCGACAGCTGGAACCAAGAGGGACGGCTCGAAGGACCGGAGAGACCACAGGCAGGGCTGAGAGGCCGCACCGGGACGAAAGTGTGGGAGGAGGTGATATACAAGGCAACCAGTACCAGAGGATATGAGGGAGACAGATAGACAGCAGGCAAGGGAACTGGGCAGGGAAGGTGCCAGACACAAGAAGTGGATCAGAACCGAAGACTAGGAAACACAGATCAGGCAGGACGGAGGGCAGACAGGGAGAACAAGCAGAGGCAGAGACAGAAAGGCTGGGACAAGTATAGAACAGAGAGAGAACCTATAAGACCCTATAGGCAGCCAAATTAATGCAAGGACTTCACACAATAGCCAGGCGTCCTCCCCTTATGGGAGACACCTGATATATCCCCTGCTGGCAGGCGATTGGCTAACCGCTAATCAGCCGCCACCCACCGCAGGGTTAAACATCAAGATGGGTGCGCGCCCGCGCCCTTGTGTGCATGTGCAGGCGGGGAGCTGCCCAGAGGCCAGGAAGAGAAGATGCGCGTGAGCAGGAGGGAGGAGGGAGCGCGCACGCCACTGGGTAAGTGAGAGCCGCGGGGGGAGCCGATGCCCGTGGGACGGCGGCGGCCACGGCCGCTGTTGTCACAGTACCCCCCTCCTTACATCTCCCCCTTCTGAGATTGGCCAAAAACTTTTTCACAATATGCGGGGCATTTACATTCTCCCGAGGCTCCCAGGATCTCTCCTCGGGACCAAATCCCTTCCAATCGATAAGAAAGAAGGTCCTTCCTCTGACCTTTTTCATGGCCAAAATGTGTTTAACTTCAAGAGATAGGGGCAGGGTTGAACCGGTTAAGAATAACAGGTTTAAGGAGCGAGACATGGAAGGCGTTAGGAACTCGGAGTGAAGCCGGCAACCTCAATTTGTATGCAGCATTGTTAATGCGTCCAAGTACTTCAAAAGGCCCAATGTAACGGGGGCTCAACTTGTATGAGGGAACTTTCAGATGGATGTGTTTAGTTGAAAGCCAGACTTTGTCACTAGGATGGCATGGTGGAAGATCCCTTCGTATTTTGTCCGCATGCTTTTTCATCTGGGCACTGGAGTTCACAAGGGCTTCTATGGTTTCTTTCCAAACTTGCGCGAAGTCAGCGGTGAGAGCATCTGCCGTGGGAACCCCCGAAGATGTGGACATGGGCAGCGGGATGCCAGGGTTTTGGCCTGAGACCACAAAAAACAGTGACTTGTAGGTGGATTCATTAGGATGATTATTGTGGGCAAACTCCGCCCAAGGAAGAAGTGAGACCCAGTTGTTCTGGTGGGCGTTGGAAAAGTGGCGCAGGAAGGTCGTCAGAACTTGATTGACCCATTCCACTTGCCCGTTGGTCTGAGGGTGATAGGCGGAGGAGAAATCCAAAGACGTACCCATGTGCCGACAGAGGGCTCTCCAGAAACGAGAGGTAAATTGAACTCCCCGATCAGACACGATCCGTTGAGGGAGTCCATGCAGCTTGAAGATCTGATGGATAAATATCTCGGCCAACTTAGGAACCGAAGGCAAACCGGGTAATGGGATGAAATGGGCCATTTTGGAGAAGCCATCTACTACCACAAGGATAGTAGTGCACCCAGAAGAGGAAGGCAGGTCTGTCACGAAATCCATGGAAATTTGCTGCCAAGGGGCCTCTGGAACAGGTAACGGATGAAGGAGACTGGAGGGCAGATTCCTAGGGACCTTGTTCTGCGCACAGGTAGTACAGGACGCTACAAAATCCGTCACGTCCTGGTGGAGAGAGGGCCACCAATAGTAGCGGGAGAGAAGCAAGCGGGTCTTCTTGGTCCCGACGTGTCCTGCGATTTTGGACGAGTGCCCCCAGCGTAGCACCTCCAGTCTTTTGCTCTGTGGAACGAAGGTCCTGCCTGGCGGAAGGGTAGAGAGGCTCACGGGAGCCACGGTAATAACTTTCGCAGGCTCGATGATATAAGATGGAACCTCCTCCATTTCTGGTGACTGCAACGACCTAGAGAGCGCATCCGCCTTGGTGTTCTTATTCCCGGGTCGAAAATGGAGCTTAAAATCAAAGCACGAGAAGTATAAGGACCATCGGGCTTGCCGGGCATTGAGTCTTTGGGCAGACTGAAGATAGGCTAAGTTTTTGTGGTCCATGAAAATAGTAAAGGGGTGAACTGCCCCCTCAAGCAGATACCACCATTCTTCCAGAGCCATCTTTAAAGCGAGCAACTCCCAGTCTCCAATAGAGTAGTTGCACTCGGCAGAGGAAAAGGATTTGGAAAAAACCCACAGGGAACCAGATGTCCAGATGATGCCCGCTGGGAAAGTACTGCCCCAGCCCCAGTGGAGGAGGCCTCTACCTCTAGGATGAAGGGCCTGCTGGCTACAGGGCGATGCAAGATTGGTGCTGAGGCAAAGGAGCGCTTCAGGGCAAGAAAGTCATCTTCAGCCTCAGGAGACCAGGTGTTCGATTTGGTTCCTTTTCGGGTCAAGAGCATAATGGGCTTGGTCACTGAGAAAAAGTGAGGAACAAACTCGATAATAATTAGTAAATCCCAGGAAGCGCTGAATGGCCTTCACACGGACAGGACGAGGCCATTTGAGGACAGCAGAGAGTTTCTCGGGATCCATCTTCAGCCCAGAATCCGTTATGATTTAACCCAGGAAAGGCAACGAGGTTTGTTCAAACAGGCATTTCTCCAATTTCGCATAGAGACGATTCTCCCGAAGACGTTGCAGGACCAGGCGAACGCTTCTTCGATGCGAGGAAAGATCGGGTGAAAAGACGAGAATGTCATCCAAGTATGCCACCACGCAGGAGTATAATAAATCCGAAAAACCTCATTGACGAATTCCTGGAACACTGCTGGGGCATTGAAGAGTCCGAACGGCATGACCAAATATTCATAATGGGCATCTCGAGTATTGAAAGCCGTCTTCCACTCGTCCCCAGCGCAGATTCGGATCAAATTATAGGCTCCTCGTAGGTCCAGTTTGATAAAGACCCGGGCCCCTCTCAGCCAGTCGAAGAGCTCTGGGATCAGCGGAAGAGGATACCGATTTTTAACGGTGATATTGTTCAGGCCTCGATAGTCAATGCATGGCCTGAGGGATCCGTCTTTCTTACGGACAAAGAAAAAACCCGCGCCTGCAGGGGACGAAGATTTCCGAATGAAACCCTTGGCCAAGTTTTCTTGTATATACTCTGTCATGGCCGAGGTCTCTGCTGGAGACAAAGGGTACGATCTCCCCCTGGGGGGGTGGCTCCCGGAATCAACTCAATGGGACAGTCAAAGAACCGGTGTGGTGGCAAGGAATCCGCCTCCTTCTTACTGAAGACGTCGGCATACGCGTGATATGGTGCCAGGAGTCCCGGAAGATTGGCTGGTTCCTGTGGCGGATGAGAACGGACCACCGACAACAGACAGCGCTCCTGGCAAATATGTCCCCAGCGCAGAATCTCCCCAGAGCGCCAGTCCAGAACCGGTTCATGCAATCTGAGCCAGGGTAATCCAAGGAGGACGGTGTGGGACAAATTGGGCAGTACGTAGAAAGCTATCTTCTCCAGATGAAGAGCTCCCACTTGAAACTCAACTTCGACAGTAACCATGGTGATGAGCTCTGGAAGTGGTCAGTCATCCACAGAGGCAATCGCATGCTGGTTTTCCAAGGTATCCACAGGAATCTGGAACTTGTCAACCTCCTCAAGCCGAATGAAATTACCAGCCGCACCCGATTCCACATACGCCTCCACAGATCTATGCTCCCGACCAAGAATAATTAAAGCCGAAATGGTAAGGGGCAGAGAGAAATTAGAGTCACCTAGGGAGGCCTCTCTTACCTGGCCTAGGTGGAGGCGTTTCCCTGTCTCACAGGACTGGTGCGCAGAAAATGATTGGCACCGCCGCAATACAGACAAAGGCCCTCCGTCATTCTCTCCCTGCGCCGTTGCTCAGACAATCTAACACGGTCTATTTGCATGGGCTCGGGGGCAGACCTAGCAGAGGGTGTGGAGGAACATGGAATGAGGGCTTGATAGAGCCTAAAGGGTTTCCTCTCTCTGGCGGCCTCCCGAGAACGTTTGAGGAACCGGAGATCTATGCGAGTGGCCAGGGATATGAGATCTTCCAGGGTGGTAAGAGTATCCCGTCCGGCAAGCTCGTCTTTTATTTTGCCAGAAAGATCCCTCCAAAAAGCTCCCACCAGGGCCTCATTATTCCACCCAAGTTCCGAAGACAGAGTCCGGAAGCGGATGGCATACTGCCCCACGGTGAGCGAACCCTGACGGAGGTTAATCAGAGCCTCAGTAGTAGAAGCCAACCGCCCGGGCTCGTCAAATACCTTGCGGAACATGTCAAGAAAATTCTGAATACTAGAGACCACAGGATCATCCCGCTCCCACAAAGGATTCACCCAGGCCAAAGCCTCTCCCTCAAGGTTGGACACGATGAACGCCACCTTGGCACGGTCGGAGGGGTATTGCTGGGGTCTGCACTGGTTCAAGAAGCCCCGGCATAGCTTGGGATCCCAGCTATACCTGGTGGGGCTTTCCCAGGCGAGGTGGCGGGTGAGATGCTGGATCCCGGGGTTGGACAGAGGCGGCCGCCGAGGACTGTAAGGAAAGTAGACGGTCATTGACGGACGCCATGTAATTTAAGATGTGGGACTGGGCGTCGCGCTGCTGCGCGAGATCATGCTGGAGGCCGGCTAACATGGGAGCGTGCCTTGGATTGGTGGTTTGAAGGGCAGATAGTCGGGTGTCCATGGATTTCATGAAGGACATTATCTGGGTCTGGTTTTCCCGCAGGAAAACTCCTTTTGCGTAGCAGCCACGGCTCCAGCGGGGTCCATGGCCTGATTATACAGTGACGCTTCAGGGGTTCGGCAGCATCTGAGAGTGGACCCTCTGGGTCACGGAACTGAGGCCCCCGGGACGAGCGCACCAGGTGGAACCGACCCCTATACAGGGACTGTTTGGGGCAGGCCCGCGAGAGATCAGACATCGCAACAGCTGGAACCAAGAGGGGCGGCTCGAAGGACCGGAGAGACCACAGGCAGGGCTGAGAGGCCACACCGGGACCAAAGTATGGGATGAGGTGATATACAAGGCAACCAGTACCAGAGGATAAGAGGGAGACAGATAGACGGCAGGCAAGGGAACTGGGCAGGGAAGGTGCCAGACACAAGGAGCGGATCAGAACCGAAGACTAGGAAACACGGACCAGGCAGGACGGAGGGCAGACAGGGAGAACAGGCAGAGACAGAAAGGCTGGGACAAGTATAGAACAGAGGGAGAACCTATAAGACCCTATAGGCGGCCAAATTAGTGCAAAGACTTCACACAATAACCAGGCATCCTTCCCTTATGGGAGACGCCTGATATATCCCCTGCTGGCAGGCGATTGGCTAACCGCTAATCGGCCGCCACCCGCCGCAGGGTTAAACATCAAGACGGGCGCGCGCCCGCGCCCTAGTGTACATGTGCAGACGGGGAGCTGCCCGGAGGCCAGGAAGAGAAGACGCGCGTGAGCAGGAGGGAGGAGGGAGCGCGCGCGCTGCCGGGTAAGAGAGAGCCTCGGTGGGAGCCGCTGCCCGTGGGAAAGCAGCGGCCACGGCTGCTGTTGCCACAGCGTGCAATCTCTGCTTTCTTGCGTGCAGATTCCATTTCCCTCTCTGCTTTCTTGCTTGCAGATTCCCTTTCCATCTCTGCTTTCTTTTGGGCGAAAATGGCTTACACTTTCGTAGATTCTGCTTCGGCACGTGTTCTTATGAGCTGCTGAGGGTTGAGTACCTTGATGAGCTTGACGTGATTGAGTGTTTTGAGCTCCTAGCGGACCTGGATCTGTGTGATGTCACTTCTGACATTTGTGGGATTTTTGCTTCTATCTTGTTCACGATGTCGTGCATGGTGCTATCTCATTAGGCATTGAGCTGTGGGAAGTCCTGGCATTCCTTTAGTGACTCTTGTGTATTTAATTTCAGCAGACTAGAGATGTATTTTTTTACAAGTGTCTTTATAAGACTGGTATGCAGAGTACAATTGTTCAAGAGCTCCCTCTGGTGTTAACTCGTGAGAGCTGGGCACAGTCAATACAGTAGCTTGTTCTAGTACTCTTTTCGTAGGGAAGTTGTGTGGTGTAGCAATTCACCTTTGGTGGATTCTAGGTTCTCTTTGACTTTCCATGTAGGATTGGTTGATCGTTTGGATATTTCACTGTGAACTGTGAGAAGTTCTGTTTTCATTTCTTGCTGCTGCAGGACTGGCAGTGAAAGGGTTCTTTTAGTCTTGGATATAGTGGCAGGAGAGCAAGGGTGGGGGGTGTTCTGCTCCTGGTTGTCAAGGAGACCAATACCAATACAAAGTTGCAACTAGCTGAGCTGGAGAGCACAGGACTACAAGTCTATGTAAACTGCAGCTTCTCAATAGCTTATAGATGGATCCTTTCTCTGGATTACAGGCTGTGAAATGTTCTTAGTAACAGGTTAAATTTTTCACTGTGCAATTTTCTGAAGTTTAGAGCACAGAATGTCTGCAGTTCATGTAAGCTGCTGTTGTTGTGGCTGTACATTAGCCTTATAAACAATCCTCTTCTTGGATTACAGCTGTATACTGTTCCTGGTAACAGCTATTCCTTTTTACTATTCTGACTCTTCCTGCTGACTGCGAATCCCAAGTGTTCTAACTATCAGCTTCAATGACAATTGTGTAACTTGTACTTACACCACCAGGCGTCCTCAGATAGTTTTAACTCCACCGGCAATGCAACTGTAGAAAGACCAGGAGAAACTATGCTGTTTTCTTCCAAAATCTTGTATTAGTTTACAATGGACAGCAGGTAAAAAGGAGTTATCTGTACAGGGAAGTACACATGTGTCTTGAGTAATGGCTGCTGTAGGCTAAACTGAAGGGAGGAGCAACACAGAGCTCAACTAGGGACAATCTTCACACAGTCTAATTCTACCTAGCAACAACAGGGAATTTTGCTGATTGGAGGAAAAACGAAACACAGAGAAATATACATTACAGGATGTTCCCACTCATGGGACACAACAGTTTGGGTTGAAATTAAGCTGTAGAGGCCTTATCTAGAGATCACAATCAAATTCTTCTGTTATTAACGTCATACAGTAAGGAGTCTAACTTTAAAAGTAGTTTGTAGAATCTAGTGTGTTATAGAGGCCTGATCCTTGGTCCAAAATAAAAAATATTTTGTTAACATCATACAGTAAGGAGCCTAACTTTTAAAATAGTTTGTAGCATCTTGTGTGTTATAGTGGCCTGATCCATAGGCCACAAACAAATTCTATGGCTATTAACATCATACAGTAAGGGACCTGACTTTAACCCCTTCACCCCCAAGGGTGGTTTGCATGTTCATGACCGGGCCAATTTTTACAATTCTGACCACTGTCCCTTTATGAGATCATAACTCTGGAACGCTTCCATGGATCCTGGTGATTCTGACATTGTTTTCTTGTGACATATTATACTTCATGATAGTGTTAAAATTTCATTCAAATAACTTGCGTTTATTTGTGAAAAAAACAGAAATTTTGCAAAAATTTTGAAAATTTTGCAATTTTCCAACTTTGAATTTTTATTCCCTTAAATCACAGAGATAAGGCACACAAAAAACTTGATAAGTAACATTTCCCACATGTTTAATTTACATCAGCACAATTTTGGAACCAACATTTTTTTTTGATAGGAAGTTATAAGGGTTAAAAATTGACCAGCAATTTCTCATTTTTGCAACACCATTTTATTTTTACGGGCCACATCACATTTGAAGCCACTTTGAGTGGTCTATATGATAGAAAATACCAAAAAGTGACACCATTCTAAAAACTGCACCCCTTAAGGTGCTCAAAACCACATTCAAGAAGTTTATTAACCCTTTAGGTGCGTCACAGGAATTTTTTGAATATTTAAAAAAAAATGAACTTCTAACTTTTTTTCACAAAAAAAATACTTCAGGTTCAATTTTTTTTATTTTACCAAGGGTAACAGGAGAAATTGGACTGAAAAAGTTATTGTGCAATTTGTCCTGAGTACGCTGATACCCCTTTTTCGGCGCATGGCAGAGCTCAGAAGGGAAGGAGCACCGTTTGACTTTTTCAATGCAAAATTGGCTGGAATTCAGATAGGACGCCATGTCACGTTTGGAGAGCCCCTGATGTACCTAAACAGTGGAAACCCCCCACAAGTGACCACATTTTGGAAACTAGACCCCCCAAAGAACTTATCTAGATATGTGGTGAGAACTTTGAACTCACAAGGGCTTCACAGAAGTTTATAACGTACAGCGGTACAATTAAAAAATCATATTTTTTCCACAAAAATGATGTTTTCACCCCCAATTTTTATTTTCCCAAGGGTAATAGGACCCTAAAAGTTATTGTGCAATTTGTCCTGAGTACGCTGATACCCCACATGTGGGGGTAAACCACTATTTGGGCGCATGGCAGAGCTCGGAAGGGAAGCAGCGCCATTTGACGTTTTTGGCTGGAATTGAGATCGGACACCATGTCGCGATTGGAAAACCCCTGATGTACCAAAACAGTGGAAACCCCCCACAAATGACACCATTTTGGAAACTAGACCCCACAAGTAACTTATCTAGATGTGTGGTGAGCACTTTGAACCCCCCAGTGCTTCACAGAAGTTTATAACGCCCGGGCGTGAAAATAAAAAAATCGTATTTTTTCCACAAACATGATCTTTTAGTCACCAATTTTTTTTATTTTCCCAAGGGTACCAGGAGAAATTGTACCCCAAAAGTTGTTGTCCAATTTGTCCTGAATACGCTGATACCCCACATGTGGGAGAAAACTACTGTATGGGCACATGTCGGGGCTCGGAAGGGAAGTAGTGACATTTTGGAATGCAGACTTTGATGGAATGGTCTGCGGGTGTCATGTTGCCTTTGGAGAGCCCCTAATGTACCTAAACAGTGGAAACCCCTCACAAATGACCCCATTTTGGAAACTAGACCCCCTAAGGAACTTATCTAGATGTGTGGTGAGCACTTTGAACCCCCAACGGCTTCACAGAAGTTTATAATGCCTGGGCATGAAAATAAAAAAAACACATTTTTTCCACAAACATGATCAATTAGTCCCAAATTTTTTTATTTTCCCAAGGCTAACAGGAGAAATTGGACCCCAAAAGTTGTTGTCCAATTTGTCCTGAGTACACTGATACCCCATATGTGGGAGAAAACTATTGTATGGGCACACGTCGGGGCTCGGAAAGGAAGTAGTGACGTTTTGGAATGCAGACTTTGATGGAATGGTCTGCGGGTGTCATGTGCATTTGGAGAGCCCCTGATGTACCTAAACTATTGAAACTCCCCACAAGTGTTCCCATTTTGGACACTAGACCCCCCACGGAACTTATCTAGATGTGTGGTGAGCACTTTGAACCCCCAAGTGCTTCACAGAACTTTATAACGTCGGGGCGTGAAAATAAAAAAATCATTTTTTTCCACAAAAATGATATTTTTGCCCCCAATTTTTTATTTTCCTAAGGGTAACAGTAGAAATTGGACCCCAAAAGTTGTTTTGCAATTTGTCCTTAGTAGGCTGATACCCTACATGTGGGGGTAAAACACTGTTTGGGCGCATGGCAGAGCTTGGAAGGGAAGGAGCACCATTTGACTTTTTCAACTCAGAAGTGGCTGGAATTGAGATCAGACACCATGTTGCATTTGGAGAGCACATGATGTGCCCAAACAGTGGAAACCCCCAATTCTAACTCCAACCCTAACCCCAACACATCCCTAACCCGAATCTCAGCCCTAACCCTAGCCCTAACCCTAGCCCTAACCCTAGCCCTAGCCCAAGCCCTAACCCTAACCCTAGGCCTGGCCCTAACCCTAGCCCTAACCCTAACCCTAATGGGAAAATGGAAATACATTTTCTTTTAATTTTAATATTTTTCCCTAACTAAGGGGGTGAAAATGGGGGGTTTGATTTACTATTTATAGCGGGGTTTTATGTTTGGCAGCTCTCATACGCTAAAAAACGCTTTTTATTGTAAAACTAGTTTTTGCATCACCACATATTGAGAGCTATAATTTTTCCGTATATTGACCCACCAAATCATATGAGGTCTGATTTTTTGAGGGACGAGTTGATGTTTTTACTGGCACCATTTTCGGGCACGTGACATTTTTTGATCGCTTTTTATTCTGATTTTTGGGACTCAGAATGAACAAAAACCAGCATTTCATGAATTTCTTTTGGGGGGGTGCATTTACACCATTCTGCGTGCGGTAAAATTGATAAAGCAGTTTTATTTTTCTGGTCAGTACGGTTACAGCGATACCTCATTCAGGTCTTTTTTTATGTTTTGTCGGTTTTATGCAATGAAAGCTATTTTATATAAAAAATAATTATTTTTGCATCGCTTTATTCTGCGAGCTATAACTTTTTTATTTTTTCGCTGATGATGCTGTGTGGTGGCTCGTTTTTTGCGGGACAAGATCATGTTTTCAGCAGTACCATGGATATTTATATATGTCTTTTTGATCACGCGTTATTGCACTTTTTGTTTGGCGGTATGATAATAAATCATTATTTTTTGCTTCGTTTTTTATTTTTATTTTTTAAGGGGTTCGCTAAAGGGGTTAACTAATGGGACAGTTTTATAGGGCAGGTCGTTATGGACGCGGCGATACCTAATATGTGTACTTTTATTGTTTTTTTTTTATTTCCAAAAAATGGATTTATTGGGGGAATATTTTTTTTTTTCTAATTTATTTGGCGATTTTTTAAAAATTATTTTAACACTTTTTCTTTTTTTAACTTTATTACATAGTCCCAGGTGGGAGAACACTGTCCTGTGACAGATCGCTGATCTGTCACATCACAGATCACTGTGACAGATCAGCGATTGGCCCGATACACAAAAAGTATCGGGTATCGCCGATTCCGATCCCGGAAGTCCCATTCAAGTCAATGGGACAGAAATATCGGAATTAAAAAAAACCCTTTCTTGCCTTGTACATCCTGTTCGGGAGGGGGGAAGAGTGTGGGCGGTGCGTGGGCGGACACTGTGCTTGTCTGTGTGTGCGGGGTCTGTGCCGACTGTCGGGGGCCTGTGCCGGCTGCCGGTGGTCTGTACGGGCCTCTCGGGGGCCTGTGCCGGCTGTCGGTGGTCTGTGCCGGCTGCCGGGGGCCTGTGCCGGCTGCCGGGGGTCTGTGCGGGCCTGCCGGGGGTCTTGTGTGTGTGCAGGCATCGTCCGATGGGACTACAAGTCCCATCGGGCTATGCCTGCTACAATGATAGTGACTGACACATTAGCCAATGATGGGACAGTAGTAGTCCCTTCATCCGGCTAATGTGTTGAATGTAAAAAAAAAAAACATGCTACATACATACTACATATATACTACATTCATACAACATACATACATACTACATACGTACTACATATATACTACATTCATACAACATACATACTACATACATGCTACATATATACTACACATATACTACATTCAAACAACATACATACATACTGCATATGTGCTACATATATACTACATTCATACAACATACATATATACTATATACATGCTACATATATACTACATTCATCCAACATACATACATACTACATAAATACTACATATATACTACATTCATGCAACATACATACATACTACATACATGCTACATATATACTACATTCATACAACATACATACATACATACTACATACATGCTCCATATATACTACATTCATACAACATACATACATACTACATACATGCTACATATATACTACATTCATACAACATACATACTACATACATGCTACATATATACTACATTCATACAACATGCATACATACTACATACATACTACATATATACTACATTCATACAGCATACATACATACTACATACTACATACATACTACATATATACTACATTCATACAACATACATACATACTACATACTACATACATGCTTCATATATACTATATTCATACAACATACATACATAGTACATACTACATACATACTACATACATACTACATGCTACAGACATACAACATACATACATACTGCATACATACTGCATACATACTACATACATACTACATACATACTACATACAATACATTCATACATTCATACAATACATACATATAGACATACAGTACGTATATCTGTTGTTATTTTCATATTTTTTATAGATGACACTGGCTTCGGGGATCAAAGTGACAAGTGATGGTGAGTATGTACTCTATGTTATGTGTACTGTATGTCTATGTATGTATTGTATGCAGTATGTATGTAGTATGTATGTAGTATGTATGCATGTATGTTGTATGTCTGTAACATGTTATATGTATGTAGTATGTATGTATGCTGTATGAATGTAGTATATATGTAGTATGTATGTAGTATGTATGTATGTTGTATGAATGTAGTATATATGTAGCATGTATGTAGTATATATGTATGTTGTATGAATGTAGTATATATGTAGCATGTATGTAGTATGCATGTATGTTGTATGAATGTAGTATATATGTAGTATGTATGTATTATGTAGTATGTATGTATGTTGTATGAATGTAGTATATATGTAGCATGTATGTAGTATGTATGTATGTTGTATGAATGTAGTATATATGTAGTATGTATGTAGTATATATGTATGTTGTATGAATATAGTATATATGTAGCATGTATGTAGTATGTATGTATGTTGTATGAATGTAGTATATATGTATGTATGTATGTTGTATGAATGTAGTATATATGTAGTATGTATGTAGTATGTATGTATGTTGTATGAATGTAGTATATATGTTGCATGTATGTAGTATGTAGTATATATGTATGTTGTATGAATGTAGTATATATGTAGCATGTATGTAGTATGTATGTATGTTATATGAATGTAGTTTATATGTAGCATGTATGTAGTATGTATGTATGTTGTATGAATGTAGTATATATGTAGCATGTATGTAGTATGTATGTATGTATGTTGTATGAATGTAGTATATATGTAGCATGTATGTAGTATGTATGTATGTTGTATGAATGTAGTATATATGTAGTATGTATGTAGTATGTTTTTTTTTTTTTTTTTTTTACATTCAACACATTAGCCAGAAGATGGGACTACTACTGTCCCATCATTGGCTAATGTGTCAATCACTGTCATTGTAGCAGGCATCGCCCGATGGGACTTGTAGTCCCATCGGACGATGCCTGCACACACACAAGACCCCCGGAAGGCCCGCACAGACCACCGGCAGCCGGCACAGACCATCGACAGCCGGCACAAGCCCCCGAGAGGCCCGTACAGACCACCGGCAGCCGGTAAAGGCCCCCGGCAGCCGGCACAGACCACCGGCAGCCGGCACAGGCCCCCGACAGGCCTGTACAGACCCCCGAGAGGCCCGTACAGACCACCGGCAGCCGACACAGGCCCCCGAGAGGCCCGTACAGACCACCGGTAGCCGGCACAGGCCCCCAACAGACCTGTACAGACCCCCGAGAGACCCGTACAGACCACTGGCATCCGGCACAGACCCCCAACAGTCGGCACAGTCCCCCCCGCAGTCGGCACAGACCGCGCATCATGATGCACACAGACCGCGCATCATGATGACATCATTTCAGCAGCCAATCACAGCCACAACAGTGGCTCATTTCATTATGGGTACTTCCGATTCCGGTATCCGATATAGAAAAAATATCGGTACTCTGTATCGGAATTCCGATACAGCGAATATCGGCCGATACCCGATATTTGCAGTATCGGAATGCTCAACACTAGTCACAGGCACTGCTGCAGACTTCCTCATGCCTGCGCTTTGCCCCCTTCCCTGCCGATGCTTCCCTTTAACCCCCGGTACACCGCGATCATGTTTGATCGCGGTGTGCAAGGGGTTAGCGTGTCGGGGGCGGTCCGTGACCGCCCCTGACGCATTGTGCCGGGTGTCAGCAGTGATAATCAGCTGACACCCGGCCGCAATCAGCGGCGCTCACCACGTGGGCGCCGCTGATCGCGCTAGACATACTATCCCGTCCTTGGGCATAGGGTCCCGGGTCCCATGGATGGGATAGTACGTCTGATGTCAGAAAGGGGTTAAAATTCTATGTAGCATTTAGTGTGTTATCGAGGGCTGATACATAGGCCACAAAAAATTCTTCTGTTATTAACATCACACAGTAATGGACCTGACTTTAATAATAATTTGTAGCATCTAGTGTGTTATAGAGGTCTGATACACACTCAAACAATTCTTTTATCTGTGACAAAAACAATACAGCACTACATATTTCAACTTTGAATTTAGTGTCACTGAAATTCAGCTGTTTGCAGAGGCTGTGCAGAATTTTAAATCTAATTTTTGGTTATTAATGCTGTGCTCTTACCAGACTATCTCAGTAACATGACTGGGAAAAAGCGAGGCCATGGTGGAAGGGGAATTAGGCTTGGTGTTCAAGGTGTACGTGGGGTAGGATGTAATGTTTATGAAAGCACTAGTGAAGCAACGTCACGTCCTATGCAAAGACAACTGACAACTTGTGTTACTGAATAGGCTACTCCACTACCTTTTTTTGGCAGCCGAAAAAGAGGTACGCTTTGTCAATGATGACCAGAAAGAGCAGGTACTTGAGTGGATGGCAAGTGCAACTTCAAGTGGCCTCTCCTCCTCTTCCTCCACCTCAACATCACATCCAGTACAGTCCACAGATGAGGCACCCAAATTCCCCTTGCTTCCCCCCACGTCCCAACTATCCAAACGTTCAACTGACTGTACGGAACCACAGATGGGTGAGTCTGAAGATCTGTTCACACATTCTTTTCCATGTTCATCAGAAGTGTACTCAAAAGCTTTGCAGAGTCAAGAGGAGGAAATCTGCACCGATGACAAAAAATTTTTTTAGCTTGGATCCGGGCAGGAAGAAATACAGTCCGAATAGCATTCTGACCCTCATCATCAGATGTTAACCCTGGGGGGGTATGATCCTGATGATACTCAGATATCTGAGGCTCACGTGGACTGTAGTGTGCTGTCAGGGCAAGAAGAGGAGTAGGGTGACTCCTATGGCGAGGAATGTGATAACACAGAGGATGATGATGAGGTGTTAGATCCCAGTTGGCGTGAACATAGAGGCACGCAGCTGAGTAGGTCATCTGAGGAGGAAGACGAGGAGGTTACGTTGTGCCGTCTGTCGTAGACACCTAGTGATGCAGCCACGATGAGCGATGCATGCTCAGCCACAACTGTGCTTCTGACCAGCAGCATCCACAGGTCTGCAGCTTGCAGGGTTGGCAAGGGTTGGGCCTTTTTTGACACTGCAAAGGATGATCCAACTCACATAATCCGCAAACTTTACAAAAAAAACTGAGTTGAGGTAAAAGGTACAATAATTTGACTACTACATGTATGAACCTTCACATGTGCAATAAACATGCTTTACTGTGGGAATCCCACTGCGCAAAAATGCAGACCAGCGGACATCAACAACCATCAGCCACCCCATCAATCGCATCTGCTGCCTCCTCCTCATCCTTTGTTACCGTACCAACTATTGAGACACAGGTCTTTGACTCCAGAACCTCGGGTTCTTTACCTGATCGAGTCATATTGTCTCAGAGGCTACCTTCAGCTGTAACAGAAGCAGACATGCCTGCTGTTTTTGACCGATCTCAAAGAATGATCACACCACAAATTTCTCAATCCACAGTAACATCTCTGCCTGCACCTCTCTCATGGTCCAGCAGTTTGTCTGATCCACCATACTCAGCCCTCTCATAGAACTGCAGCCAGCCCACGGTTCCACAGTTGTGGTCACGGAACAGATTGTTTCCTCCTATGCATGACAAAGCTAAGAGGTTGAACTCCACCATCTCCAATTTGTTGGCCATGGAAATGCTACCTTTCCGCCTGGTGGATACCGACGGTTTCTGAAAGCTGTTGGCCATCGTAGTCCCCCAATACCAATTATCCAGTCGCCATTACTTTTCTAAGAAAGCTGTGAATGCGCTACACCAGAATGTAGCAGACAACATCACCCATATCTTCGCAAAATCTCTGTCTGCCAGGGTGCATTTCACTACAGACACTTGGACAAATAACATGGCCAAGGGCATTACATCTCGCTGACTGGGCACTGGGTGACTCTGATTGCTGTGGGAACAGGCGCTGCTCCACAAGTCTTGGAATCACCAAGGCTTGCAGGCCAAACCTCTACATTAAACACTTCTTCCACTGCTTCTGCCTCCTCTATCTCCTTTTGGGCATCTACCTGCACCCTCAACCTCTATCTTCATGGGACACGCATTCCAACAGTGCATAGCATGACACCACCACATCTGTACAGTGCAAAAAGGGCTCACCACAATCAGGCAGTCTTAAAATTGATATGCCATGGAGATCGCAGTGATACAGCTGAAGAGTTGTGGACAGCTCTCCAGGCTGAATTTGATCAATGGCTGTCTCCGCTGAACCTGCATCCAGGGAAGGCCGTATCCAATAACAGTGCCAACCTAGCGGCAGTCCTATTGCGAAGCAAGCTCACACACATGCTTTGCATGGCTCACATCCTCAACCTGGTGGTACAGCGTTTTATCAGCCAGTATCCTGACCTGGGTGAGCTGCTCCAGAAAGCTTGTAAGTTGTGTGCTCATTTGCACCCCTCTGCCCATCGACTTGTATCGATATAGAAGTCTGTGTCCATGCCAGTTAACAGGCTGATATGTGATGTGCCGACACGGTGGAATTCCACTCTGCCCATGTTGCAGAGACTGTTGCAGCAGCAATGAGCCCTGATGCAGTATGTCATGTTGTATAGCCTGGGCCAACATAGTATGGACGTGGCGTATATCACATTAACAAAGTAGGAACAGATTAAGGACCTCTGCACCCTTCTGCAGAGTTTTGAGATGGCTACTAAAATGGTTAGCACTGACAACGCTGTCATCAGCATCACTGTTCTGGTCATCTATATGCTGAAGCAGACTTTGAATAGCCTGCGGGAGGAGATGGTGGTCCCAGAAGAAGAGGAGGAAGCAGAGGAGGATGCGGAAGGGATAACATTGTCTCAAAGTTCAAAACTGTCATCACACAGGCGGGTGCCAAGGGAGGGTAAATTACTGCAATCGAGGGGGCTGGTGATAACAGACAAACTGTTATCGAAGGTGCAAGATCCGAAAAACAAATGGAGGATGAAGAGGTGATGGGTGAGCAACTGTCAAATGACAGTTGTATCTGCAACATGATCCCTATATAGTTATGATTAGGAATAATGCTGACTGCTGGGTTGCCACTTTATTAGATCCATGTTATAAAAGCAAATTTTGCCAGATGATTCCCACCCTAGAAAGGGACCCGCAAATGCTGGAGTATCGAAACATGCTTTTATACAACCTTAAGAGAGCTTTTCTCCAAGACAGCAGTGAAGCATACAGTTCACATTGCAGCTGTAGACTTCCAACCTCCGGCCTGTCAATTTATCAATGCCAAAACATTACCAGCAGAAGCAGCATTGTTGGAAGTGAAAGAAGCAATTTCTGTGAGTCCTTTGACACTTTTTTTAGACCAGCTTGTGCACCAGCACAACAGAGTCCAAGTCTTACATGTGGTGAATGAATGGAGAGGATGGTGCAGGAGTATCTAGAACTAAATATCAACACCATCAGGGAGGGTTTGGACCCTTTCACATTTTGGTCTTCCAAAATGGAGGAGTGGCCTGAGCTTGCCTGACATGCCTAGGAGGTTTTACTGTGCCCGGCAGCCAGCATTCTCTCAGAACATGTCTTCAGTGCTACTGGTGGTGTCCTGACTAGTGATGAGCGAGCACTAAAATTCAAATTGGAATGCTCGGGTGCTCGACCTGAGCAACAAGCCCAATGTAAGTACGTAGGTAAACTGAGCATTTTTGCAGGGTCCTTCTAGGGTCTAAAAACGTCTGATGGAAACAGTGCTCAAATGAGATGGGAACATCATGGGGAATATCCACTGGAAGCATTTGTGACTCCCAGGTCCCAGCTGTGAACAGTGTTGTCAGAGTCTTACGCCACTATTACAGGCACACAATAAAACATACAAAAACTAAACCAAAATGGATTTTCCTGAGAAATTTGTTAAGAAACATCTTTGCCAAGGTAATGAATTGTATGCAAGGCAAAATAAATAACCCAAAACAAAAATGTTCCCCACTACTTGGGCTATGTTCACACGTAGCATTTTTGATGCTTTTTTCAACTTTACCATTGCTTTCAACCAAGATAAATGCATTCACTTGGAAATGTCATTTTAACATTTTACAACCTTATTTGGCCTTGTGTTGTGTGACACATCATCAGACACATCCTGTTTCATTTATGAAGGAGGGACTCTGAAAGTCACAAAGTCTATTTTTATAGGGCCAGTAGTCAGCCCTCACTTTTCTTAGGCTAGTTTCACACTAGCGTATTTTACATGCAGCGCACGGCGCCGCTAAGGCTGGTTTCACACTTGCGTCTTTTTGCGCTGTTTTTTAGCGCAAAAGAGCGCATGCGTTTTGCCCCCTATACTTTAACATGGGTGGGCATATGTGCGCATACATATGCGCACGTACGCGTTTGTATGCGCATGCGTTTTTTTGCAGTGTGCGCTCGGGCGCACAAAATGCATCCTCTTGCATTTTTTGTGCGTCCGACTTGCCACAAAAAAAGCATGTGCACGCAATGCGTTTTTTTTTACAGCAAAACACCCTTTAAAGTCTATGGGTGCGCATACGTGCGCATTGTAATGCGCATGTATGTGCAAAAAAGCATGCGTTTTTTAAGAAAATGCACCAAAACCCGCGAAAAACGCACACAAACGCATGATGCATTTTTTTCATGTGCTTGTGTGCGCAAAAAACACGCAGCAAAAAATGCAAGTGTGAAAGTAGCCTAAGCCCCGCCCCCTGCCCGCTCCATGCCCGCCCCGTCCGGTCATCTCCTCCTACTATTGCACATGGCCGCATGCGATCTGCGCACCCTATCTTTAGCATAGGGTGCACAGACCGTGCGCTGGCCGTGCGCTAGTAGGATTTTTGCATGCACTGCGCACTTTTGAAGTAGCGCCGGTGTGCGCCGAACGCACCATGTTGCATTTTGGCGCGCTCGGCACACCTTCAAAAGTGTGCAGCGCACGCAAAAATCCTACTAGCGCACGGCCAGCGCATGGTCTGTGCACCCTTTGCTAAAAATAGGGTGCGCAGATCGCATGCGGCCGTGTGCGATAGTAGGAGGAGATGACCGGACGGGGCGGGCATGGAGCGGGCAGGGGGCGGGGCTTAGTGGCACCGTGCGCTGCATGTAAAATACGCTAGTGTGAAACTAGCCTTAGAGAGCCATCAGCCGGCTATGCTTTGTTGTTGCCATTATTAAACAGTGGGTCCCTTATATTGTTATTGCGTATGTAGTGAGTGGCAGGGCTCCCAAAACTTGGACGCACCCTAACAACCCATGGAACAGACATCATGGTTGACCACATGCAACTAAAGTTCTAAATATTCATTTTGTACTCCCATACTGTTTGCTTATGCACTGAATGCAAGGCCTGCCCTGCCCCAAAGTTACACGTACCCCAATAAGCTTTTGAACAGACGTCTTGGATGGCCACATGAAAACCAAGTTCACATTATTCATTTGGTACTCCCATACTGTTTGCTTATTCATTGAATGCAAGGCCTGCCCTGCACCAAAGTTACATGCACTCCAATAAACCTTTGAACACACGTACTGGATGGCCACATGAAACCAAAGTTCCCATTATTTTGAGTTTTTCAGTCACTTAAAGTTTGCCCATGAGGTGAATACAAGGCCTGCCCAAAATTTGCATGCACTCCAATCCCCCAAGGAAGAAAAGTGGAGGATGGCCTCCAAAAAATGTTTTCCCAGTTTAAAGGAGCAGGTCTCCTATACTTGTAAGGCCCATATACTAAGTGTATGGGCTGCCAAACATTTCCCCCTGGGAGGGGGGTACACCTCAACATACTGTGTAAACATTTTTGGAACGGGCATCATAAACACCATTGAAAAAAATTACTTGGCTGTTGCATTACGGAACACGTTCACCCTGGTGATCTAGTGGTGGTGTCAGAAGAGATGTGGAGGATGGCCTCCGAAAGATGTTTTCCCAGTTTAAAGGAGTGGGTCTTCTATACTTTTAATGCCCATACCCTAAGTGTATGGGCTGAAAAACATTTTCCCCAGGGGGGTACACCTCAATATACTGTGTAAACATTTTTGGAATGGACATCATAAACACCCTTGAAAAACATTACTTGGCTGTTGCATCACGGAACACATTCACCCTGGTGATCTAGTGGTGGTGTCGGAAGAGACATGGAGTATGACCTCCTATAACTCTTTTTCCAATTTAAAGGAGCGGGTCTTCTATACTTGTAATGCCCATACTCTAAGTGTATGGGCTGACAAACATTTCCCCCTGTGAGGTACACATCAACTTACTGTGTAAGCAGTTTTTTAAAGGGCATCAAAAACACCCTTTTGCACAGTAAGTTGGCTGTTGCATCACAGACTAAAGTCACAATGGTGATCTAGTGGTGGTGGATGATGATGATGAGGAGAAGGAGGAGGATAACACCAAATAGCCAAAATCAGGAAGCATATACCCATGTGTGGGTGTGAAGAGGTTCATAGGAATGCACCTCCTAAAAAAAGGCACTGTATTATGTTTTGCTGTTATCATTCGGTGGTGTAGAGAAATCCAGCCCTTGTTCATTTTCATAAGAGTCAGCCTGTCAGAGCATTTTCAGTTGACAGGCAGATGCGCTGATCAGTTATTATTCCACCAGCGGAAGTAAAAACCGGCTCTGAAAAATGCTAGCGGCAGGGCAGGCCAGGACCTCCAAGACGTAGAGAGCTAGTTCTTGCCACATGTCCAGCTTGGATACCCAATAATTAAAAGGCACAGAGGAATCACAGAGGATGTTGGTACAGTCAGCAAGGTACTCCCACAGCATCTTCCCAAACTTTGCACTACTTGCGAGAGTACCCCGCGCCTCTGGGCCAGAGTGATGGGAGGGTCTGAAAAAACTCTCCCAGAACTTGGCCAGTGTTCCCCTGCCTCTGCTGGATTGGAGTTGTGTCTCTCTCGCCTGTAATCCTTGGTTGTCCAACGAACTGTGACCTCTGCCGCCAGCATTTTCACATGGAAATTTTTTTAATAATTCCACAACAATGGCCCTCTGATACTGCAACATTTTAGTACACATATCTGCCTCTGGAAGAAGAGATTGAACATTGTCCTTGTAGCGTGGGTCTAGAAGTGTCGCCATACAGTAATGAGTGTCACTGAAAAATTTTTCACGTTTGGTGCACTGTGTCTCTCTGTGTTCCAGTCTCTTGGTGGTGTGAACACTGTCTTTCTGACTTGTTCACTGTATGTGCATGGCCCATGCGTTTGTTTTTATTCCATTGGTTTCTTCCTTTTGCAAGTCTTTGGGAGGTTTCCACCCCTCCCATGTGAGCCATGCACATATAAAGCCGTCTCACACAGCATACCCACATCAGACATTGCCTCTCTGAACCCTGCTCATATAGCTACTGTTCACATGGTCAGGTTTTAAATACATTAGATAGGACTGCTCTGAGGGGTATACCTTGGCGTTGGTGGAGCGGCTTAGCATACATTTTTTACAAAAAACGTATCAACTAAATACCCTGTATTGTTATCATCTTTTTACTAGCACTTGCTGTTCATTATTGGAATTTTTATACAGCAGAGTATTTTTTCGCGTTTGTTGCACTGTGTCTCTCTGTGTTCCAGTCTCTTGGAGGTGTGAACACTGTCTTACTGACTTGTTTACTGTATGTGCATGGCCCATGCGTTTGTTCTTATTCTATTGGTTTCTTGCTTTTGCAAGTATTTTGGAGGGTTCCACCCCTCCCATGTGAGCCATGCACATATAAAGCCGTCTCACACAGCATACCCACATCAGACATTGCCTCTCTGAACCCTGCTCATATAGCTACTGTTCACATGGTCAGGTTTTAAATACATTAGATAGGACTGCTCTGAGGGGTATACCTTGGCGTTGGTGGAGCGGCTTAGCATACATTTTTTACAAAAAACGTATCAACTAAATACCCTGTATTGTTATCATCTTTTTACTAGCACTTGCTGTTCATTATTGGAATTTTTATACAGCAGAGTATTTTTTCGCGTTTGTTGCACTGTGTCTCTCTGTGTTCCAGTCTCTTGGAGGTGTGAACACTGTCTTACTGACTTGTTTACTGTATGTGCATGGCCCATGCGTTTGTTCTTATTCTATTGGTTTCTTGCTTTTGCAAGTATTTTGGAGGGTTCCACCCCTCCCATGTGAGCCATGCACATATAAAGCCGTCTCACACAGCATGCCCACATCAGACATTGCCACTCTGAACCCTGCTCATACTGTTACTGTACTGTACTGTTCACATGGTCAGGTTTTAAATACATTGGATAGGACTGCTCTGAGGGGTATACCTTGGCATTGGTGGAGCGGCTTAGCGTACATTTTTTGCAAAAAACGATTCAACTAAATACCCTGTTTTGTTATCATCTGTTGTGAACTCTCTTGATCTGACTTCTGAGTCGGAGCTCCCTCTGGTGGTTGATGCGGGTAGTGGAGCTGGTCGTGTTGACAGATGTCTATCACCTGGAGACGATGATTGGAAGTCAGGGGTTACAGACTGGGAGGATTTAAGTGAACAAGCTTCCTTCAGTTGCTGCTGGTGATTTGGTTTCTTTTCCTGTGTATTGTGAAGTCTGCTTTTTCCCCTACTTGGTATTGCATCATTCGGATAAGTTATTTGTTTGCTGGAATCTTTTGCATTTGATATAGTTTTTGCCTTTCTCTGCTTTCTGCTTTGCTGTGTGGGCTCAGCATTATTCCCTGCTGGGATTTGGGCTGGACCCCGCTCATATGTCACAGCTTATGTCATTCTGTTCAGTATTGTTAATTTCCTGTTATATTAGTATCTTTTGCTTTGCTTCCAGTTCACACCAGAATGCTGATCTAGTGGGGGGAGGTCGTGTGGCCTCAGTGTTTTTGTATATCAGACGTGTTGGATTTTTTTGGGTTTTCACGTTATTGCAGACAGTATCTTTTCTGTCCTGTCCTATCTAGACAGTTTTGGCCCCATTATTTGCTCACTCTATTTTCTGCCTGCGTTTGTGCCTCATCTTCTCTCACCGACAATATATGTTTGGCGGCTATCTAGTCCTTTGGGGTTCTACTTCGGGGCAGTTTAGCTTTCCCCTTTCTTGCTTTAGGCTTAGTTAACTCTTTGGCTGTGCCGAGGCGTCTAGGGCATCGTAGGCACTTCCCACGGCTAATGCTAGTTATTATTATTATTATTTATTATTATAGCGCCATTTATTCCATGGTGCTTTACATGTGAGGAGGGGTATACATAATGCATACAGTAATACAGTAATCTTAAACAATACAAGTCACGACTGGTACAGGATGAGAGAGGACCCTGCCCGCGAGGGCTCACAATCTACAACGGGATGGGTGAGGATACAGTAGGCGAGGGTAGAGCTGGTCGTGCAGCGGTTTGGTGGATCGGTGGTTACTGCAAGTTGTTGGCTTGTCAGAAGAGGTAGGTCTTCAAGTTCTTTTTGAAGGTTTCCATGGTAGGCGAGAGTCTGATAAGTTGTGGTAGAGAGTTCCAGAGTAGAGGGGATGCGCGGGAGAAATCTTGTATGCGATTGTGGGAAGAGGAGATAAGAGGGGAGTACAGAAGGAGATCTTGTGAGGATCGGAGGTTTCGTGCAGGTAAATACCGGGAGACTTGGTCACAGATGTATGGAGGACT
Organism: Dendrobates tinctorius; assembly: GCF_039654945.1. NCBI lineage: Eukaryota > Metazoa > Chordata > Amphibia > Anura > Dendrobatidae > Dendrobates > Dendrobates tinctorius. The sequence goes on along the minus strand of NW_027361762.1, from coordinate 12,682,652 downwards.
CAGGTTGTGGATGGCTTTGTATGTCATGGTTAGGGTTTTGAACTGGAGTCTTTGGGTAATGGGGAGCCAGTGCAGGGATTGACAGAGGGGAGAGGCCAGGGAATAGCAGAGGGACAGGTGGATTAGTCGGGGAGCAGAGTTAAGAATAGATTGGAGGGGTGCGAGAGTGTTAGAGGGGAGGCCACAGAGCAGGAGGTTGCAGTAGTCAAGGCAGGAGATGATGAGGGCATGGACTAGGGTTTTTGCAGATTCTTGGTTGAGGAATGTACGGATCCGTGAAATATTTTTGAGTTGAAGTCGGCAGGAAGCGGAAAGGGCTTGGATATGTGGTTTGAAAGAGAGATCAGTGTCAAGGATAGCCCCGAGGCAGTGAGCTTGTGGGACTGGAGAGAGTGGGCAGCTGTTTACTTTAATGGATAGGTCCGTTGGGGGGGTTACGTGAGATGGGCGAAAGATTATTAATCTGTTTTGTCCATATTAAGTTTTAGAAATCTAGCAGAGAAGAAGGATGAAATAGCAGACAGACATTGAGGGATTCTGTATAGTAGGGAGGTGATATCTGGTCCAGAGATGTAGATCTGTGTGTCATCAGCATAGAGATGATACTGAAAACCATGAGATTCTATGAGCTGTCTGAGACCAAAGGTGTAAACGGAGAAGAGCAGGGGCCCTAGGACTGAACCTTGCGGGACTCCGACGGATAGGGGGCATGGTGAGGAGGTGGTGTGCGAATGGGAGACGCTGAATGTCCGGTCTGCTAGGTATGACACAATCCAAGATAGGGCCAAGTCTGTGATACCAAGAGATGAGAGGGTCTTTAGTAATAGGGAATGGTCCACTGTGTCAAAGGCAGAGGACAGGTCCAGGAGGAGGAGGACAGAGTAGTGTCGCTTGGCCTTGGTGGCTAGTAGGTCATTGGCAACCTTAGTTAGGGCAGTTTCAGTGGAGTGGTGTGGCCGGAAGCCGGATTGCAAGTGGTCAAGGAGGGAGCAAGAAGAGAGGTGGGAGGGTAGTTCCAGTAGTTTTGAGGCTGTCACGGCTCCTGCTCCTGCTCTTGCTCACCTTTCTGCACGCTCTGCCTGGCGCGCTCTTGCTTTTCGGCGCGTCCCCGCGCCCGGCCTCCAGCTCCCTCGGCGTCGGGTATGAGCACACAGCGCGCGGCCTCCTGGCTAATGTGACGCGATAAGCCCCGCCCCCAACATGGCGGCGCCCACTGCTACATATGCTCGGCGCTTGCTCAGGTAAGATGCCTGGTTATCTTATGCGGTGACGCTGTCTGGTCTTCACTGCGTTCTCAGGCCCCCTCCTGTCCTCTGTCCGTGCTGAGTTTAGTTCCTCAGGTTCTCTCTTGTCCTCTGCCTGCTTTATCTCGTTCCAGCCTCTGCTGTACTCTGCCCTCCCAGACTTCCTAGTGCTTTCCCTCCTCTGTCCTGCCTCCTGCTCACCCCCTATCCATCTCTGTTATCTGCCTTCCTACGCCTTGTACATCATTGTGCCTCTTTGCCTTCACAGCCTCCAGTTCTGTACACCCCCGGCTCTCCGGTCCAGTATCCCGCTTGGTCTCTGCGTTGCTGCGCCTCAGTTCATCGTTCTCTTCTGTGCCTTCTTACCCTCTATTGCCTCAGTCGTCCCTTTGGTTCCGGCTGTTGCGGCTCTATCCCCTGGAGGCCTGTCCCTAACACTCCCTGTATAGGGCTGGTCCTCACCTGGGCACTCACCCCCGGGGGCTCTGGAGCCATGACCCAGAGGGTCCACTTTCAGGTACATCTCTATTTCTCCTCCACACCGTAACAGAGGCATAGGGGAGAAGTGATATAGGGCGATAGCTAGATACTGAGGATGTGTCAAGAGAGGGCTTTTTGAGGATAGGTGTGATTGAGGCATGTTTAAAGCTTGAGGGGAATACACCAGTTGTTAGGTTTAGGGGTCTGCAATCCGCTAAGTTGCCAATCTTTCTGGTTTCCTGGTTGCTTAGCTGATTCCCTGGTAATCCTCCACGGTGATCGAATTATAACAGAATCACCAGCCCAAAACTGTAGACTCTAGGGTACTCTAAAGAAGGAAAAAATTGTAAAAAAAAGTGTCTGAATTTTTTACATATTTTTTTCCTCTTTTTCTCTGGGGACCATAGGAGGATTTTTTCTTTAATGGAGACTAAGCAATTGTCCGATCGTGTTGAGCAGCTCGCTGCTGAAGTTCGGGGAATTTCTGCCTATCTCGCTGCTGTCACTCCTCACATAATTAAAATATTTAACCTCTCTCTCTCTTCTGGTATCTTTCCCTCCTCATTTAACCTCTTACCTACAATTGACGTAATATTCCGTCCATGTGACCCTGGACCTAATTACCATGGACGGAATATTACATCACCGCGATCAGCGGCGCCCACATGGTGAGCGCCGCTGATCGCGGCCGAGTGTCAGCTAATTATCATAGCTGACACCCGGCACAATGTGTCAGGGGTGGTCACGGACCACCCCCGACACGTTAACCCCTTGTACACTGCGATCAAACATGATCACGGTGTACCGGGGGTTAAAGGGAAGCATTGGCAGGGAGGGGGCTCCCTCCGTGCTTCCCTGAGCCCCCCACTGCAGCGCAATGTGCAGCGCTGCTGCGGGGGGCTCCTTTCCTGCAGGTCCCCGGATCCAATATGGCGACGGGGACCTACGGGGGCCTGCAGGAAGCTGGCTTCCTCAGTGCCTGCAAAGCGCAGGCATGAGGAAGCCTGTGCAGTGCCTGTGACAGATCGCTGATCTGTCACAGTGATCTGTGATGTGACAGATCAGCGATCTGTCACAGGACAGTTATATCCCCCATGGGACATTGTAATAAAGTAAAAAAAAAAAAAAAAAAAAGTGTAAAAATAATTTAAAAAAAATCGCTAAATAAATTAAAAAAAAAAAAAAAATATTCCCCAATAAATTCATTTTATGGAAATAAAAAAAAACAAAACAATAAAAGTACACATATTTGGTATCACCGCGTCCGTAACGACCCGCCCTATAAAACTGTCCCAATAGTTAACCCCTTAAGCGAACCCCTTAAAAAATAAAAATAAAAAATGAAGCAAAAAATAATGATTTATTATCATACCGCCGAACAAAAAGTGCAATAACGCGCGATCAAAAAGACGCATATAAATATCCATGGTACCGCTGAAAACGTCATCTTGTCCCGCAAAAAACGAGCCACCACACAGCATCATCAGCGAAAAAATAAAAAAGTTATAGCTCGCAGAATAAAGTGATGCAAAAATAATTCTTTTTTATATAAAATTGTTTTCATTGCATAAAAGCGCCAAAACATAAAAAAGACCTAAATGAGGTATCGCTGTAACTGTACTGCCCCGAAGAATAAAACTGCCTTATAAATTTTACCACACCCGGAACGGCGTAAACGCACCACCCAAAAGAAATTCATGAAACGCTGGTTTTTGTAAATTCTGCGTCCCAAAAAACGAAACAAAAAGCGATCAAAAAATGTCACATGCCCGAACATGATACTAATAAAAGCGTCAACTCGTCCCGCAAAAAATAAGACCTAACATGACTTGGTGGGTCAAAATATGGAAAAATTATAGCTCTCAATATGTGGTGATGCAAAAACTATTTTTACAATAAAAAGCGTCTTTTAGCGTGCGACAGCCGCCAAACATAAAAACCCGCCATATATAGTAAATCAAACCCCCCGTTATCACCCCCTTAGTTAGGGAAAAATAATAAAATAAAAAAAATGTATTTATTTCCATTTTCCCATTAGGGTTAGGGCTAGGGTTAGGGTTAGGGCTAGGGTTAGGGTTAGGGCTAGGGTTAGGGTTAGGGCTAGGGTTAGGGTTAGAATTGGGGGTTTCCACTATTTGCGCACATCAGGTGCTCTCCAAACGCAACATGGCGTCTGATCTCAATTCCAGCCAATTCTGCGTTGAAAAAGTCAAATGGTGCTCCTTCCCTTCCAAGCTCTGCCATGCACCCAAACAGTGTTTTACCCCCTCATATGGGGTATCAGCCTACTCAGGACAATTTGCAAAACAACTTTTGGGGTCCTACTTCTCCTGTTGCCCTTAGGAAAATAAAAATTTGGGGGCAAAAATATCATTTTTGTGGAAAAAAAATATTTTTTTATTTTCACGCCTGGGCGTTATAAACTTCTGTGAAGCACTTGGGGGTTCAAAGTTCTCACCACACATCTAGATAAGTTCCTTGGGGGGTCTAGTTTCCAAAATGGTGTCATTTGTGGGGGGTTTCCACTGTTTTTGTACATCAGGGGCTTTCCAAACGCGACATGGTGTCCGATCTCAATTCCAGCCAAAAAAGTCAAATGGCGCTGCTTCCCTTCCGAGCTCTGCCATGTGCCCAAATAGTCATTTACACCCACATATGGGGTATCAGCGTACTCAGGACAAATTGCACAATAACTTTTAGGAACCTGTTACCCTTGGGAAAATAAAAATTGGGGGTGAAAATATAATTTTGTGGAAAAAATATGATTTTTTAATTGTACCGCTGTACATTATAAACTTCTGTGAAGCCCTTGTGGGTTCAAAGTTCTCACCACATATCTAGTGTGGCAGGGCTAAGGGTCGTGTAATCGATGGGAGATATGTGTCTCATAAATGGCTTGTCTCTATAATGTAAGGCAGAAGTAAAGCATAACAGATATTGTTATTGTTTTTGTTTGAAGGACCTGTGGTGAGGTCACAGTCAGGTGACCAGTCAGCTGCTGGGAACGTGGGTGTGGCTACAGCCTTATAATGTGGCCTGCTCCTGAACCAAGGAGTTGTGTGTGGGGAGGACTAAACCTCCCATGTGTGCTGAGACTCCTGCTCTGAGTCTACAACTACGGACATTGTGTTATTTTGCCTGAGCTAAAAGGCTATTTGTTTGCTGTTACGTTGCCTTGTGCGTTTATGCCGTGAATAAACTGCAAGCACTGTGGAAGAACCTGTCTCACATTTGTCTCCCGCTGCACCTAAGCGAGCCACATCCCCACAATTGGTGGAGAATGCGGGCAGCGGTCCCAGCAGAGACTTGAGACAGTTGCTGCATGTCCTGGGTGAAGTTTGCAGCGGGGCAACAAGCATTGCCTGGAATCATGGAGGACCTCATGAAACACCTGGTCCAGTCCCAGGCACTGCAGCAGGAAACCAACAAGCTGTTGTTACAGCAGATCCAGCAAAGCCAGCAGGAGCAGCGGCAGCAGTTCCAGCAAAGCCAGCAGGAACAACGGCAGCAGATGCAGCTTCTGGCAACCGCCATCCAGGAGGGCAGGACGAGCGCCCCAACCCCAGGTCGGGCTGATGCCACCGACGTCGAGAAGGCGGTAAGACGCGCATTACAAAAAATGACCCCTGAGGATGATGTGGAGGCCTTCCTGACGGTGTTTGAGAGGGTGGCTGAGAGGGAAAAACTTCAGCCAGAGCGGTGGGCGGAGGTACTGGCCCCTTACCTAACGGGGAAGCCCCAGAAGGCGTACTTTGACCTGACAGTACAAGATGCCAGAGAGTATCCCAAATTAAAAGCGGAAATTCTCGCCCGCTTGGGGGTAACAATGACTACCAGGGCACAGAGAGTGCATCGTTGGGCCTATCACCGGGACAAACCCCCGCGCTCCCAAATGTTTGACCTGTTGCACCTGGTCCAGAAATGGCTGCAGCCAGAGTCGGCTTCCCCTGCACAGATGGTAGAGCGAGTTGTGATGGATCGGTTTGTGCATTCTCTGCCGAGACCTCTACAGACTTGGGTTGCCCAGGGTGATCCCCAAAATGCTGATGAACTGGTTGGGCTGGTCGAGAGATACCAGGGGATGGAAGGTTCCTTGGGGAAGCAGCCCATTCCATATTGGGGGTCCCAGCAGGGGGCGGAGTCACAAAAAGGGGTGGTGCGTCCAAGGTCAAAAGGGGCGGGGGAGGCGGTGCCCAAGGTCCCCTCGGGTGTTATTTGCTGGAAGTGTCATGGGCCAGGACATATAGTGGCCCGTTGTCCCCAGACCACCGAGCAGATGGACTGCAGCATGGGACGCCGTAGTTCATACTACGCATATCCAGCTTGCAGTGTGAACTCGCTACCTAACAAGGGGCCACAAGCGTGTCTCGTGAAGGTGAACGGTCGAGCAGTAATGGCGCTTCTGGACTCCGGGAGCTTGGTGACACTTGTGAGGGCCAGTTTTCCTCTAAACATACTCCCGGGTAAAAAGATTGGTGTTCGGTGCATACATGGCGATGCAAAGGACTACCCTATGGCTAGGGTGAAGATTGAAACGGCGCATGGCACCGAGTCGCATGAAGTTGGCGTTGTTCGAGACTTGTTGCATCCCATAATTATTGGCCGGGATTTCTGTCTGTTTTGGGATCTGTGGGGGATGGGTTCTGAGTGTGCTAGCAAGAGCAGGGAACCAATCCACCCCACTGAGGTGTCACCACCACCAGAGGCAGACGAGTTCCCTTTATGTGTCCTTGTTGGGGATGAAGAGGAAGGGTCCCCTGTACCTGACATCCCGGAGTTAGGGGTGGCCGGGGAGAATTTTGGGACTGCCCAACATAGGGACCCCACACTAAGGGAAGCCTTTAACAATGTCACCGTCATTAATGGGGTTGCACAAGAGCCGGGAGCAGACACAAGGTTTCCCCATTTTATGTTGAGTGGGGAATTGTTGTACCGGGTCACGAAAATAAGGGAGGAGGTGGCAGAGCAGTTAATAGTACCAGGCCCCTATAGACGAAAAGTGTTGGACATGGCCCATTCACACATCTTGGGGGGACACCTGGGGGTGGAAAAAACCCAGGAACGGATTGTACAGAGGTTCTATTGGCCTGGATGTCACCGGGAAATAGTAAACTATTGCAGGTCCTGCCCGACATGTCAGTTAACTGGCCCCACATCTCATTTTCGGAACCCTCTTGTGCCACTGCCCATTATTGAGGTGCCATTTGAGAGAATTGCCATGGACTTGGTCGGTCCCTTAGTTAAATCAGCTCGGGGCCATCAGTATATATTAGTCATCCTGGACTATGCCACACGCTATCCTGAGGCCATTCCCCTGAGAAACTCCTCTGCGAAGAGTATAGCCCGTGAGCTGGTCCATGTGTTTTCCCGGACGGGTTTGCCGAAGGAGATCCTGACCGACCAGGGGACACCTTTTATGAGCAAGGTGATGAGAGAATTGTGCAGAGTCTTGCAAATTTCCCAGCTGAGGACTTCAGTGTACCATCCACAGTCAGATGGCCTTGTTGAGAGGTTTAACAAGACCCTGAAGAGCATGCTGAGAAAAGTCATAGAGGAAGATGGTAGAGACTGGGATTGTCTCTTACCGTATTTACTGTTTTCTATCCGTGAAGTTCCCCAGGCCTCCACGGGGTTATCCCCCTTCGAGCTTCTGTACGGCCGGCATCCGCGAGGTCTCCTAGATATAGCCAAGGAAACCTGGGAAGCCGAAGTCACGCCCCACAGAAGCGTCATTGAGCATGTGGCACTGATGCAGCAGAGGGTTGCAAAGGTGATGCCCATTGTTAAAGAACATCTCCGCCAGGCACAAGAGGCTCAGGCCAGGGTCTACAACCGGTCAGCCAGAGTGAGGCAGTTCAATCCGGGAGACCGAGTTCTCGTGCTAATCCCGACGGTGGAAAGTAAGTTCTTGGCCAAGTGGCAAGGGCCATATGAGGTGGTGGAGAAACTGGGAGACGTAAACTACAAGATCCACCAACCCGGAAGACGGAAGCCATACCAGGTTTACCATGTTAACCTTATCAAGCCATGGCAAGATAGAGAGCCAGCGGTAACTCCGTGCTTGCTGGGCAACCTAGAAGGGGAGGTTGGAGCCGTTACCATAGCGGAGACTCTATCGAAGGCCCAGAAGCAGCAGTGCCGGGAGTTACTCCAGAAAAACTGGGACCTGTTCTCAGAGTTGCCGGGGTGCACGAAGGTGGTGGAGCACGAAATTCTGACCGAGCCACATGTGCGGGTGAACGTGAAACCATATCGTATTCCTGAGGCCCGGCGAGAGGTAATCTCCAAGGAGGTGCAGCGTATGTTGAAGCTCGGGGTCATTGAGGAATCCAAGAGCGGCTGGTCGAGCCCGATTGTCCTGGTCCCAAAACCTGATGGTGAATGGAGGTTCTGCAACGATTACCGGAAGCTGAATGAGGTCTCCAAGTTCGACGCTTATCCCATGCCACGCGTTGATGAGCTCATCGAGAGACTTGGACCTGCCAGGTACATAACCACTTTGGATCTGACCAAGGGATATTGGCAGATCCCCATGGCACAGGAAGCCAAGGAGAAGACGGCATTCTCCACACCAGACGGGTGCTTCCAGTATGTCCGGATGCCGTTTGGCCTACAGGGAGCTCCAGCAACCTTCCAGAGGGCGATGGATAGAATCCTTGCACCTCATAAGCTATACGCTGCTGCATACCTGGATGATATCGTCATCTTTACCCCGGACTGGGAGACTCACCTGGAAAAGGTCCAAGCAGTGTTTGACGCTCTAAGAGAGGCAGGGTTTACAATAAACCCGAAGAAGTGTGCCTTGGGGAGAGAAGAAGCCAAGTACCTCGGATATGTAGTGGGGCGTGGCGAGATCAAACCCCAAATCAATAAAGTGGAGGCAATTCAAACATGGCCGAGACCTCTGTCAAAGAAGCAAGTTAAAGCCTTCCTGGGGATTGTGGGATATTACAGGAGGTTTATCCCAAACTTCGCCACAATGGCTGCACCTCTAACTGATCTGCTTAAAGGGACAAAGTCAGTGATGGTCAGCTGGTCCGAAGAAGCAGAGTCAGCCTTCCAAGAAATGAAGGGAGCGCTTTGTAAGCAACCCGTTTTGGTGGCCCCAGACTTTAAACGTGAATTTGTCCTCCAGACAGATGCCTCAGATGTCGGGGTAGGAGCTGTCCTTTCCCAAGAGATACGTGGGGAGGAGCATCCTGTTCTCTACTTGAGTAGGAAGTTGACTTCTTGTGAGAGAAATTACTCAGTTGTAGAGAAGGAGTGTTTGGCCATAAAATGGGCAGTGGACACATTACGGTACTACCTGGTGGGACGGAAGTTTAGGTTAATATCCGACCATGCCCCACTCAGGTGGATGAGGGAAACCAAGGGCAAGAATGCTAGGGTCACCCGCTGGTTCTTAGCCCTACAAGACTTCAGCTTCCATGTAGAGCATAGGGACGGGAAGCTACATGGGAATGCCGATGCCCTCTCCAGAATCCCTTGCCTGGTAGGTGAAAGTGCCAAGCCCCACGGCTTTAGGCAGAGGGGGAGGTATGTGGCAGGGCTAAGGGTCGTGTAATCGATGGGAGATATGTGTCTCATAAATGGCTTGTCTCTATAATGTAAGGCAGAAGTAAAGCATAACAGATATTGTTATTGTTTTTGTTTGAAGGACCTGTGGTGAGGTCACAGTCAGGTGACCAGTCAGCTGCTGGGAACGTGGGTGTGGCTACAGCCTTATAATGTGGCCTGCTCCTGAACCAAGGAGTTGTGTGTGGGGAGGACTAAACCTCCCATGTGTGCTGAGACTCCTGCTCTGAGTCTACAACTACGGACATTGTGTTATTTTGCCTGAGCTAAAAGGCTATTTGTTTGCTGTTACGTTGCCTTGTGCGTTTATGCCGTGAATAAACTGCAAGCACTGTGGAAGAACCTGTCTCACATTTGTCTCCCGCTGCACCTAAGCGAGCCACATCCCCACACTAGATAAGTTCCTTAGGGGGTCTAGTTTCAAAAATGGGGTCACTTGTGGGGGGTTTCCACTGTTTAGGTACATCAGGGGCTCTCCAAACGCGACATGGCGTCCGATCAGAATTCCAGCCAATTTTGCATTGTAAAAGTCAAACGGCGCTCCTTCTCTGCTGTGGTCTGCCATGCGCCGAAACAGTGGTTCCCCCCCACATATCAGGTATCAGCGTGCTCAGGACAATTTGCTCAATAATTTTTGCAGTCAAATTTCTCCTGTTACACTTGGTAAAATAAAAAAAATTGAACCTGAAGTACTTTTTTTGTGAAAAAAAGTTAAATGTTAATTTTTTTTAAATATTCAAAAAATTCCTGTGAAGCACCTGAAGGGTTAATAAACTCCTTGAATGTGGTTTTGAGCTCCTTAAGGGGTGCAGTTTTTAGAATGGTGTCACTTTTGGGTATTTTCTGTCATATAGACCCTTCAAAGTGACTTCAAATGTGATGTGGTCCGTAAAAATAAAATGGTGTTGCAAAAATGAGAAATCGCTGGTCAACTTTTAACCCTTATATCTTACTAACAAATAAAAATTTTGGTTCCAAAATTGTGCTGATGTAAAGTAAACATGTGGCAAATGTTACTTATTAACTTTTTTGGGTGCCATATCTCTGTGATTTAAGGGCATAAAAATTCAAAGTTGGAAAATTGCGGAATTTTCAAAATTTTCGCCAAATTTCCGTTTTTTTCACAAATAAACGCAAGTTATATGAATGAAATTTTACCACTAACATGAAGTACAATATGTCATGAGTAGTGTTGAGCATTCCGATACCGCAAGTATCGGGTATCGGCCGATACTTGCTGTATCGGAATTCCGATACCGACTTCCGATATTTTTTCAATATCGGAATTCGGCATCGGAATCGGAAGTTCAAAGTTGATTGACAGCCTGACGTCATCATGATGCGCGGTGTGTGCGCATCATGATGCACCGTCATTTCGGGCCTTCCGGGGGTCTCTGCCGGCCTGCCGGGGGGCTGTGTGGACTGCCCGGGGTCTGTACCGGCCTGCCGGGGGGCTGTGCCGGCCTGCCGGGGGGCTGTGCAGGCTCCGGGGGGCTGTGCCGGCCTGCCGGGGGGCTGTGCCGGCCTGCCGGTGGTCTGTGCAGGCTCCGGGGGTCTGTACCGGCCTGCCGGGGGGCTGTGCCGGCCTGCCGGTGGTCTGTGCACCCTGTGGGGGTCTGTACCGGCCTGCCGGGGGGCTGTGCCGGCCTGCCGGGGGGCTGTGCTGATGTCCGGGGGTCTGTGCAAGCATCGTCCGATGGGACTACAAGTCCCATCTGGCGATGCCTGCTACCATGACAGTGATTGACACATTAGCCAATGATGGGACAGTAGTAGTCCCATCATCCGGCTAATGTGTTAAATGTTAAAAAAAATAAAAAAAATAAAAAAAAAAATACTACATACATACTACATACATACTACATGCATGCTACATACATACTACATGCTACATACATACTACATGCTACATACATACTACATATATACTACATGCATGCTACATACATACTACATGCTACATACATACTACATATATACTACATGCATGCTACATACAGTACATACTACATGCTACATACATACTACATATATACTACATACATACTACATACATACTACATGCTACATACTACATGCATGCTACATACATACTACATGCATGCTACATGCATGCTACATACATACTACATGCTACATACATACGACATACATACTACATACATACTACATGCTACATACATACTACATATATACTACATGCATGCTACATACATACTACATGCTACATACATACCACATACATACTACATACATGCTACATGCTACATACATACTACATATATACTACATGCATGCTACATACATACTACTGTATATACTACATGCATGCTACATACATACTGCATGCTACATGCATGCTACATACATACTACATACATACTACATGCTACATACATACCACATATATACTACATACATACAATACATTCATACAATACATACATAGACATACAGTACATATAACATAGAGTAACATACTTACCAATACTTGTCACATTGTTCCCCGAAGCCATTGTCTTTTACGGAATAAATATTAACATAACAAACCACAAAAATACTCACCCACGATCCGAAGCAGTCCACGAGTGTGTCCCACGACGATCTTGGGTAGAGAACTGCAGCATCAGATGATGCTGCCGTTCTCTACGGGCTGCAGGAATCCAATGACGGAAGGTAGGTATCCTTCCGCACTGTATTCCTCCGCCACTTAAAAAAAAAAGTCCCTAGTCTCACTTTATGCCATTGCTGCTAATGTGTCAATCACTGTCATGTCAATCAATAATTGGCTAATGTGTCAATCACTGTCATGGTAGCAGGCATCGCCCGATGGGACTTGTAGTCCCATCGGACGATGCCTGCACAGACCCCCGAAGCCTGCACAGACCACCGGCAGGCCGGCACAGCCCCCCGGCAGGCCGGCACAGCCCCCCGGAGCCTGCACAGACCACCGGCAGGCCGGCACAGCCCCCCGGCAGGCCGGCACAGCCCCCCAGAGCCTGCACAGCCCCCCGGCAGGCCGGCACAGCCCCCCGGCAGGCCGGCACAGCCCACCGGAGCCTGCACAGACCACCGGCAGGCCGGCACAGCCCCCCGGCAGGCCGGCACAGACCACCGGAGCCTGCACAAACCCCCTGGCAGGCCGGCACAGCCCCCCCGAAAGGCCCGTACAGACCCCAGAGAGGCTGTACCAGGCAAAAACAGGGTTTTTCTTATTCCGATACCGGAAGTCCCATAGACTTGAATGGGACTTCCGGTATCGGAATCGGCGATACCGATACTTTTTTTAAAGATCGGCCGATCCATTCCGATCCGATACTTTGAAGTATCGGACGGTATCGCTCAACTCTAGTCATGAGAAAACAATGTCAGAATCAGTGGGATCCATGGAAGCGTTTCAGAGTTATTACCTCATAAAGGGACAGTGGTCAGAATTGTAAAAATTGGCCCGGGAGATAACGTGCAAACCACCCTTGGTAGTGAAGGGGTTAAGCATGCCATCATACATCCACTACTTAAAAAACCATCCCTCGACCAAAGCTGTGCCGCTCACTATAGATCTCTCTCTAATCTTCCCTTCATCTCTAAACTCCTAGAACGCCTGGTCCACTCCCGTCTTACCCGCTATCTCTTTGATAACTCTCTTCTCGACCCTCTCCAATGCGGTTTCCGCTCTTTACACTCTACTGAAACTGCCCTCACTAAAGTCTCTAATGATCTACTAACAGCTAAATCAAATGGTCATTACTCCATGCTAATTCTCTTGGATCTCACTGCAGCATTCGACACTGTGGATCATCAGCTCCTCCTCACTATGCTCTGTTCCATTGGCCTCAAGGACACCGTTCTCTCCTGGTTCTCCTCCTATCTCTCTGACCGCTCCTTTACTGTATCTTTTGCTGGCTTCTCCTCCTCTCACCTTCCCCCAACTGTTGGGGTTCCTCAAGGATCGGTTCTAGGTCCCCTCCTCTTCTCCTTGTACACTGCCCCTATTGGTCAAACAATCAGTAGATATGGTTTCCAGTACCATCTCTATGCTGATGACACCCAATTATACGCTTCTTCTCCTGACATCACGCCAGCCTTTCTAGAAAACACCGGCAATTGTCTAAACGCTGTGTCCAACATCATGTCCTCACTATATCTGAAACTGAACCTGTCAAAGACTGAACTCCTTGTGTTTCCTCCCTCTACAAATGTACCTATATCCGACATTGCCATTTCTGTGTGTGGTTCCACTATTACTCCCCAGCAACATGCCCGCTGTCTTGGGGTCATACTTGACTCCGAGCTTTCCTTCGCCCCCCACATTCGATCACTGGCTCGCTCTTGTCATCTGCACCTCAAAAACATCTCTAGAATTCGACCTTTTCTTACTTTTGACTCTGCAAAAACTCTTACTGTTTCTCTTATTCATTCTCGACTCGACTATTGTAACTCTCTTCTAATCGGTCTCCCTCTTACCAAACTCTCCCCTCTCCAATCTGTCTTGAATGCTGCAGCCAGGATCATATTCCTCACCAATCGTTACACCGATGCCTCTACCTTGTGCCAGTCATTACACTGGCTACCCATCCACTCCAGAATTCAGTATAAACTTATTACCCTCACCCACAAAGCCCTCCATGGCTCAGCACCACCCTACATCTCCTCCTTTGTTTCAGTATACCACCCTACCCGCGCCCTTCGCTCTGCTGATGACCTGAGGTTAGCATCCTCAATAATCAGAACCTCCCACTCCCGTCTCCAAGACTTTACACGTGCTGTGCAAATTCTTTGGAATGCACTTCCCAGGTCAATACGATTAGTCCCCAATCTCCACAATTTTAAGCGTGCCCTGAAAACGCATTTATTCAGACTGGCCTACCGCCTCAACACATTAACCTAATCTATCCCTGTGTGGCACAGCCAAAAGTTTTAACATAACCAGGTTCCCCGCATCATGTTCCCACATGCTTTATGCATCCATTAGCCCTCTGTGTCTGTACTGTTACACACTTAACATTATGGCTGGTCCATTCAATCAGGGCAACTGTTACCACCCACCTTTCGTGTCTACCTCTTTCCTCATAGACTGTAAGCTTGCGAGCAGGGCCCTCATTCCTCTTGGTATTTGTTATAATCTATGTGATTATTGTTATGCTGTAATGTCTATTGTCTGTACAAATCCCCTCTGAAATGTAAAGTGCTGCGGAATATGTCAGCGCTATAGAAATAAAATTTATTATTATTATTATTATTATTAGAACCAAAAATTCCTATTCCTGATGTATTTTCTGGGGATCGATCTAAATTTTTGATCTTTAAGAATGATTGTAAACTGTTTTTTTGCCTTGAAACCCAACTCCTCGGGGAACTCGGTGCAGCAGGTTAAAATTGTCATCTCCCTGTTGCGTGGTGATCTCTGACACCTTGGAATCCTATTTTGGCTGATGTGGATGCGCTTTTACAAGGTTTGGGGTTGTTGTTTGATGAACCTAATGTTATTGATCATGCTGAGAATATCGTATTGGCATTGAGCCAAGGTCAGGATGCGGCAGTGTTATATTGTCAAACATTCCGAAAGTGGGCGGTCCTTACTAAATGGAATGACGACGCCCTAGCAGCTCTCGTCGGAAAGGTTTGGCAGAAACCATAAAAGATGTTATGGTGGGATTTCTGGATTTCTCCTCTGGTCTTAATGACTCTATGTCACTAGCCATTCAAATTGATCGACGTTTACGTGAACGTAAAATTATGCGAAAGGTGGTGCTGCATTTTGAACAAATTTCTGAGCCCATGCAATGTGATAGGGTTTTGTCGAGACAGCTAACATGGAAAAAATTCCAAAAAACTCACAACAAGATATGGCTTTACCAAAACCCTGTCCGATGACAGATGCACATAAAGCAGGATGCAGCTGGCCTCCACTAATAGAGGCAAGGGGGCAGCTCAGGTGCAAACTACTGATGAAAACAACCACCCCATATCTATTAAACCATGGTGGGGTTGGCTGGCTAGTAGGATAAATGCACCTAGATAAGGCTTGCATAGGACGCCAGTCACACATATGTAAGTGTGATGCACAGTGTCTGGTTTGCAACCTATTAATGACGCCCATAGTATTTTCAGGCGGGCTGCTACAGCACTAAAATATGCAACACACAGTGGCACAGTGGCAGACACCCCATTAGAGCAAGCCAACAAAAAGAGGCCCAACTGCATCCCGCAAAAAATGATATGATAAGTGCAAAAAATTAATGCATATGATAAATACATTAAATGAGGTATTGGTTAATATTTTGGCCAAAATAGATAAAGCCTGCAAGCCGTCAAGGCTCCTCATGATATTGCAGGTCCCTAACACTAATATCAAAACAGCTAACATGGAAAAAATTCAAAAATTCAAAAAAACTCACAACAATATGGCTTTACAAAAACCCTGTCCGATGACAGATGCACATAAAGCAGGATGCAGCTGGCCTCCATTAATAGAGGCAAGGGGGCAGCTCAGGTGCAAACTACTGATAAAAACAGCCACCCCATATCTATTAACCCCTTCCCGACAAGTGACACAGCGTATGCGTCATGAAAGTCGGTGCCATTCCGACCAGTGACGCATACCCTGTGTCATGAATAGATCTCCCTCCTGCGGGTCGGGTGACCGGGTTCAATGAAAGGTCACCCGACCCGCAGGTACAAGGGGACCTATACTTGACCCCAGGGGATACGATCACTTCTAGTGACCTTTTTGTCACCCCCCTCAGATCTGATTGGAGCTAGCGTCCATGTGACGCTAGCCCTCCAATCAGATGTGGAGGGGCGGGGTAAAACAATGGCTGCCTCGCTCCTCAGCTTCATCCCATCCGTGGATGCTGAGGAGCGAGGTTCCTGACCACTGACCTGCCCCACGGAGACCGCGATCGCTGCCGTGCCGTCGCCCCTGCTGCTGCTGCCGAGGACAGGACAATATCCGGTACTCCCCTCTGCTTGCCTCCACTCCTCCCGACCTCCGCTCCTTCCCCCCTTCCTTCCTGATCACTCCCAGCTCCGGCGATCTCATCTTGCCCCCTCTCATCATCTGCTGCTGCCGGCTCTATTGTCTCCCCTCCTGCCCTCTTCCCCCTGCGCCTGACAGCTCCCTTCTCACCTGCTGATCACCTCCCCAGTGATCACCCCCTGCCCCCATGATCACTACCCAGCCGCCCTGATCACTACCCAGCCCCGATCACTACCCAGCCCCTCTGATCACTACCCACCCCCCCTGATTACTACCCACCCCCCCTGATTACTACCCAGCCCCCCTGATTACTACCCAGCCCCCTTGATTACTACCCAGCCCCCCTGATTACTACCTAGCCCCCTGATCACTACACAGCCTCTCTGATCTCCCCCTGATCACCTGCCGCTGCCGTCTCTATTTTCTCCCCTCATGCCCCCCTGTGCCTGACATCCCCATCCTCCCCTGGTGATCACACCCTGCCCCCCTGATCACACCCCTGATCACCTGCTGCTGCCTCCATCTGCAGCTCTTCCTCTGCTCTTCCTCTGCTCCCCTCCTGCCACCCCGCACCTGATATCCCCATCCTCCTCTGTTGGTCACCCCCCCAGTGATCACCCCTTTATCACCCCCCAGTGATCACCCCCTGATCACCCCCCCAGTGATCACCCTTTGATCACCTGCTACTGCTGCCGCCATCTACACCTCTTCCTCTGCTCCCCTCCTGCCCCCCCATGCCTGATAGCCCCATTCTCCCCTGGTGATCACCTTCTGATCACCCCCCCGTGATCACCCTCTGATCACCCGCTGATCACCCGCTGCTGCTACCTCCTCCATCTGCAGCTCTTCCTCTGCTCTTCTTCTGCTCCCCTCCTTCCCCCCGCACGCCTGACAGCCCCTCGCCTGCCTGACAGCCCCCAAAGTATAAAGTTTCACCAAACACTCGCACATACACACGCACACTATAATAGAGTTTAGATTTTTTACACACACGCACACACACCACACGCACAATGTCCCGCTCATCCCAGTCATCCCAGTCCCAAAGGGTCTACTCAGTTGAGGAGGCATATGAAATTATTGCCTCTGAAACTGATAGTGAGAAAGATGACCCCACCTTTCTCTATTCCTCCCACTCTTCCTCCTCCAGTGACACAGACTTACCACCACCAAGATGCCGCAGGACGAGAAATCGTCCGGAGCCCAGGGAGGAAGAGTCGGAGGCCGTAGAGGAAGTATCAGAGTCATTGGAGGAAGTCCCACAGCCAAGTGTGAGTTTCCCCCAACCTAGTGCTAGTCACGCCCAACCTAGCACTAGTGCTCCCTCCTGCACCCCCGTCCCTGAAAATTTTGCTCCATGGATTCCTGATTTTGTTCCCCAATCAGGAATCCAGTTCGAGACTGCCAACTTCAGGGAAATAGACTTTTTCAAAGACTTTTTCTCTGAGTCATTTGTCAGTCTCATGGTGGAGCAAACAAACTTGTACGCCCAGCAATTTTTGGCCGAACACCCAATTTCTTCATTCTCTACTTGGAGTCCCGTGGACTCTGCAGAAATGATTAAATATCGGGTACTGGTCCTTCACATGGGGATTGTGAAGAAACCGGAAATTCACCAATACTGGAGTACTGATATTTTATATCAAACTCCAGTATTTGGCATGGTTATGAGTCGCCGACGTTTTGAGGCGATTCATAAATTTCTCCATTTCAGGGACAACACTGACAGCCTTCCCCATGATGACCCGAATTTTGATAGACTGTTCAAAATTCGGCCGGTCATCGAACACTTCAGCAACAAGTTTGCTGAAGTGTACATTCCCGAAAGGGAAATTTGTGTGGATGAATCCTTCGTCCACTTCAAAGGGAGGCTGCAGTTCCGTCAGTACCTGCCCAGCAAAAGGGCGAGGTGCGGGATAAAACTCTACAAGTTGTGTGAGAGTACCTCAGGGTACACTCTCCGCTTTAGAGTTTACCAAGAAAGGACACCAAGATTCAGCCCCCAGAATGTCCACCTGCTCTGGGGGTGAGTGGGAAAATAGTGTGGGATTTGGTCCACCCTCTGCTTGATAAAGGTTACCATCTGTACGTTGATAACTTTTATACAAGCATCCCACTCTTTCAATCCCTCTCTGTCAGAGCTACCGTCGCTTGCGGTACCGTGCGCAGAAACCAGAGGGGTCTCCCTGTGTCGCTAATTGAGCAGGTTCTCCCAAAGGGTGAGAGCCAAGCCCAATGTAGCAGCAACATGCTTTTGGTCAAGTTCAAAGACAAAAGAGAAGGCTTTATCTTGACCACAATCCATGGTGCCGGCACCACGGCCACCACCGTTCGAGGTACCCCAGCACCGGTCCACAAACCGGATTGTGTCCTGGAGTACAACCATCACATGGGGGGAGTTGATCTTTCTGATCAAGTCTTCCAGCCCTATAGTGCCATGCGGAAGGCGAAGGTGTGGTACAAAAAACTGGCTGTGCACATCGTACAAATGGCACTGTATAACGCATGCGTGCTATCACGATGTGCAGGCCAGGACCACTCCTTCCTTGACTTCCAGGACGCGGTGATAAAGGCCATGATTTTTGGAGAGGAGGACGGAGCGCACCCCAGCACCCCTGGAACTCAAGTTTCCTGTATGGTACCAGGGCAACATTTTCCCAGTGAGGGGATAACAAGAAAAAGGTGCCGCGAGTGCTATAAAAGGGGGACAAGAAAAACAACTTGATTCCAATGTGAAACGTGTCCTGACAAACCCGGACTGTGTTTGAATGAATGCTTCAGAATTCATCACACGTCCGGGAGCTAAACACATCCTGACATTCCCCTACAGAACTCGCCAGCCTGACATATACAACACCACACACACTAACCTAACGTACACTACGCCACACACACCAACCTGACGTAGTGTCAGTTTGGTGTGTTTGGCATAGTGTACGTCAGGTTGGTGGGTGGTGTGTTGTAGTGTATGTCAGGTTGGTGTGTGTGTTGTAGTGCATGTCAGGTTGGGGTGTGTGTGTGGTGTATACTACACCACAAACACCAACCTGACGTACACTACACTACACCACACCACACCACACAACAACCTGACATACACTACACCACACACCAACCTGACATAGTGTGTCATGTTGGTGTGTGTGGCGTAGTGTACGTCAGTTTGGTGTGTGTGTGGTGTATACTACATCACAAAAACCAACCTGACATGCACTACACCACACACCATCCTGACATACACTATACCACACACACCAACCTGACGTAGTGTGTCAGGTTGGTGTGTGTGGCGCAGTTTACGTCAGGTTGGTGTGTGGGGCATAGTGTACATCAGGTTGGTGTGTGTGTGGTGTATACTACACCACACAAATGAACCTCACGTACATTACACCACCCCACACACCAACCTGACATACACTGCACCACACACACCAACCTGACGTAGTGTGTCAGGTTGGTGTGTGTAGCGTAGTTTACGTCAGGTTGGTGTGTGGCGCAGTGTACGTCAGGATGGTGTGTGTGGTGTATACTACACCACACAAATGAACCTCACGTACACTACACCACCCCACACACCAACCTGACATACACCACACCACACACCAACCTGACATACACTACATACTTTCCAGAAGCGACATGGTGTCCCCTAATGATTGGAGCTAATTTTCCATTCAAAAAGTCTAATGGTGCTCCTTCCCTTCTGGGCCCTGCCATGCGCCCAAACAGTGGTTTATGACCACATATGAGGTATCGGTATACTCAGGAGAAATTGCCCAACAAATCCTTCTTATCCTGTTGCCCAAGAGAAAATGAAAAAATTGAGGCTAAAAGAAAATTTTTGTGGAAAAAAAGTACTTTTTCATTTTTACGGATCAATTTGTGAAACTCCTGGGGGTTCAGAGTGCTCACTATGCATCTAGATAAGTTCCTTTGGGAGTCTAGTTTCCAAAATGGGGTCATTTGTGTGGGTGCTCCAATGTTTAGGCACACAGGGGCTCTCCAAACGTGACATGGCACCCGCTAACAATTGGAGCTAATTTTCCATTCAATAAGTCAAATGGCGCTCCTTCCTTTCTGGGCCCTGCCGTGCGCCCAAACAGTGGTTTATGACCACATATGATGTATCAGTGTACTCAGGAGAAGTTACTCAACAAATTTTAGGATCCTTTTTATCCTGTTCCCCATGTGAAAATGAAAAAATTGAGGCTAAAAGTAAGTTTTTGTGAAAAAAAAGTACTTTTTCATTTTTACGGATCAATTTGTGAAACTCCTGGGGGTTCAGAGTGCTCACTATGCATCTAGATAAGTTCCTTGGGGGGTCTAGTTTCCAAAATGGGGTCATTTGTGGGGATGCTCCAATGTTTAGGCACACAGGGGCTCTCCAAACGTGACATGGCACCCGCTAACAATTGGAGCTAATTTTCCATTCAAAAAGTCAAATGGCGCTCCTTCCTTTCTGGGCCCTGCCGTGCACCCAAACAGTGTTTTATGACCACATATGATGTATCAGTGTACTCAGGAGAAATTACCCAACAAATTTTAGGATCCTTTTTATCCTGTTCCCCAAGTGAAAATGAAAAAATTGAGGCTAAAAGTAAGTTTTTGTGAAAAAAAAATTACTTTTTCATTTTTACGGATCAATTTGTGAAACTCCTGGGGGTTCAGAGTGCTCACTATGCATCTAGATAAGTTCATTGGGGGGTCTAGTTTCCAAAATGGGGTTATTTGTGGGGGTGCTCCAATGTTTAGGCACATAGGGGCTCTCCAAACACGACATGGCACCCGCTAACAATTGGAGCTAATTTTCCGTTCAAAAAGTCAAATGGCGCTCCTTCGCTTCTGAACCCTGCCGTGCGCCCAAACAGTGGTTTATGACCACATATGAGGTATCGGTGAACTCAGGAGAAATTGCCCAACAAATTTTAGGATACTTTTTATCCTGTTGCCCATGAGAAAATCAAAAAATTGTGGCTAAAATAAATTTTTTGTGAAAAAAAAGTACTTTTTCATTTTTTACGGATCAATTTGTGAAACTCCTGGGGGTTCAGTGTGCTGACTATGCATCTAGAAAAGTTCCTTGGGGGGTCTAGTTTCCAAAATGGGGTCTCTTGTGGGGGTGCTCCAATGTTTAGGCATACAGGGGCTCTCCAAACGTGACATGGCACCCGCTAACAATTGGAGCTAATTTTCCATTCAAAAAGTCAAATGGCGCTCCTTCCTTTCTGGGCCCTGCCGTGCACCCAAACAGTGGTTTATGACCACATATGAGGTATCGGTGAACTCAGGAGAAATTGCCCAACAAATTTTAGGATCCATTTTATTCTGATGCCCATGTGAAAATGAAAAAATTAAGGCTAAAGGAAAATTATTGTGAACAAAAAAATGACTTTTTCATTTTTACGGATCATTTTATGAAACTCCTGGGGGTTCAGAGTGCTAACTATGCATCAAGATAAGTTCCTTGGGGGGTCTAGTTTCCAAAATGGGGTCATTTGTGGGGGTGCTCCAAAGTTTAGGCACACAGGGGCTCTCCAAACGTGACATGGCACCCGCTAACAATTGGAGCTAATTTTCCATTCAAAAAGTCAAATGGCGCTCCTTCCTTTCTGGGCCCTGCCGTGCACCCAAACAGTGGTTTATGACCACATATGATGTATCAGTGTACTCAGGAGAAATTACCCAACAAATTTTAAGGATCCTTTTTATCCTGTTCCCCATGTGAAAATGAAAAAAGTAAGGCTAAACGTAAGTTTTTGAGAAAAAAAAGTAGGTTTTCATTTTTACGGATCAATTTGTGAAATTCCTGGGGCTTCAGAGTGCTCACTATGCATCTAGATAAGTTCCTTGGGGGGTTTAGTTTCCAAAATGGGGTCATTTGTGGGGGTGCTCCAATGTTTAGGCACACAGGGGCTCTCCAAACGTGACATGGCACCCGCTACCAATTGAAGCTAATTTTCCATTCAAAAAGTCAAATGGCACTCCTTCCTTTCTGGGATCTGCTGTGTGCCCAAACAGTGGTTTATGACCACATATGAGGTATCCATGTACTCAGGAGAAATTGCCCAACAAATTGTAGGATCCGTTTTATCCTGTTGCCCATGTGAAAATGAAAAAATTGTTGGAAAAATTAAAATGTCCATTTTGTCCTTCCACGTTGCTTTAGTTCCTGTGAAGCATCTGAAGGGTTAATAATCTTCTTGAATGTAGTTTTGAGTAGCTTGAGGGGTGGAGTTTTTAGAATGATGTCACTTTTTGGTATTTTCTGCCATATAAACCCCTCAAAGTGACTTCAAATGTGAGGTGGTTCCTAAAAAAATGGTTTTGTAAATTTTGTTGTAAAAATGAGAAATTGCTGGTCAACTTTTAACCCTTATAACTTCTTAACAAAAAAAAATTTTGTTTCCAAAATTGTGCTGATGTAAAGTAAACATGTGGGAAATGTTATTTATTAACTATTTTGTGTCATATAATTCTCTGGTTTAACAAAATAAAAATTCAAAATTTGAAAATTGCAAAATTTTCGAAATTTTTGCCGAATTTCCATTTTTTTCACAAATAAACGCAAAAATTATCGACCTAAATTTTCCCCTAACATGAAGCCCAATATGTCATGAAAAAACAATCTCAGAATTGCTAGGATCCATTGAAGTGTTCCTGAGTTATTACCTCATAAAGGGACTCTGGTCAGAATTGCAAAAAATGGCCTGGTCATTAAGGTCAAAATAGGCTTGGCCATGAAGGGGTTAAACCATGGTGGGATTGGCTGGCTAGTAGGATAAATGTACATAGATAAGGCTTGCATAGGACGCCAGTCACACATATGTAAGTGTGATGTACAGTGTCTGGTTTGCAACCTATTAATGACGCCCATAGTATTTTCTGGCGGGCTGCTACAGCACTAAAATGTGCAACACACAGTGGCACAGTGGCCAACAAAAAAAGGCCCAACTGCATCCCGCAAAAACTGATATTAACCAATACCTTATTTAATGTAGTTATCATATGCATTAATTTTTTGCACTTATCATATCATTTTTTGCGGGATGCAGTTGGGCCTCTTTTTGTTAGCTTGGTCTAATGGGGTGTCTGCCACTGTGCCACTGTGTGTTGCATATTTTAGTGCTATAGCAGCCCGCCTGAAAATTAGGGACCTGTTAGGGACCTGCAATATCATGAGGAGCCTTGACATTGGCTTGCAGGCTTTATCTATTTTGGCCAAAATATTAACCAATACCTCATTTAATGTATTTATCATATGCATTAATTTTTTGCACTTATCATATCATTTTTTGTGGGATGCAGTTGAGCCTCTTTTTGTTGGCTTGGTCTAATGGGGCGTCTGCCACTGTGCCACTGTGTGTTGCATATTTTAGTGCTGTAGCAGCCTGCCTGAAAATACTATGGGCATCATTAATAGGTTGCAAACCAGACACTGTGCATCACACTTACATATGTGTGACTGGCGTCCTATGCAAGCCTTAGCTATATGCATTTATCCTACTAGGCAGCCAACCCCACCATGGTTTAATAGATATGGGGTGGTTGTTTTTATCAGTAGTTTGCACCTGAGCTGCCCCCTTGCCTCTATTAGTGGAGGCCAGCTGCATCCTGCTTTATGTGCATCTGTTATCGGACAGGGTTTTGGTAAAGCCATATCTTGTTGTGAGGGTTTTGTCTAGGGTGCAACGCCAAGTGTTTAGAAGGCGTAATAAGTTATGCTTCTTTTGTGCGGACACCTCTCATGCTATTTCTGTTTGCCCCAAGCGGGAAAAGTGTTTTGCCCACTTATTTGCTATGGGCAGTGTGCAGCCTAAGTTCCTTTTGGCGGTTTCCTTGATCTGCTCCTTGTCTTCTTTTTCTGCTAAAGCTTTTGCTGATTCAGGAGAAGCTCTGAATCTGATGGATTTTGACTTTGCCAAACGTTGTGGGTTTCCCAAGATACTCCTGCGGACCCCAATTCCTTTGCGGGGTATTGATGCTACCCCCTTGGTGGAGAATAAACCCCAGTTTTGGACCCAGGTGATAATGCGGGTCACCCCGGACCACCAAGAGAATTGTACATTTTTGGTGTTGCATAATTTACATGACATTATTGTACTGGGTTTTCCTTGGTTGCAGACCCATAGTCCTGTTTTGGATTGGAAATCTGTGTCTGTGGTGAGTTGGGGTTGTCAATGTGTTCTTAGTGACACTCCTGTTTTCTCCACCTCTCCCCAGTCTCATGGTGTTCCTGATTATTTGGCTGATTTTTCTTATGTATTTAGTGAGAGTAAGTCTGCGTCTTTGCCTCCTCATAGGAGTTATGATTGCGCGATTTACTTAGTGCCCGGTTGTAAATTTCCCAAGGTTCGGCTTTTCAATTTATCTGTACCTGAACATGATGCTATGTGATCTTATATCACTGGAGAAGGGTCATATCAGACCATCCTCTTCATCTTTAGGTGCTGCTTTTTTTTGTGGCCAAGAAAGATGGTTCATTAAGGCCATGTATTGATTATCGTTCTCTTAATGAAATCACTGGTAAATGTGCTAGTTGGTTTAACAAGCTTGACCTTAGGGGGGCGTATAATCTTATTCGCATCAAGCACTGTGATGAATGGAAGACAGCGTTTAATCTTCCTGAGGGACATTTTGAGTACCTAGTGATGCCTTTTGGGCTCACTAACGCACCTTCCATCTTCCAATCTTTCATGAACGATGTTTTACAGGACTTTGTGGATAAGTGTTTGATCATTTATTTGGACGATATTTTGATTTTTTTCCAGTGTTTGGGATTCTCATGTGGAACATGTACGGACTGTGTTCCGGATTTTGAGAGAAAACGCTCTGTATGTTAAGGGATCGAAATGTCTCTTTGGCATACAAAAGATTTCGTTTGTGGGATTAATTTTGTCCCCGTCTGCTATTGAAATGGACCCGGCCAAGGTCCAGGCCATTTATGATTGGGTTCAGCCCACTTCCTTGAAGGCATTCAAGAAGTTTTTGGGCTTTGCTAATTTCTACCGTAAATTCATAAGTAATTTTTCTGGTATTGTAAAACCACTGACGGATTTGACCAAAAAGGGTGCTGATGTGGTGAATTGGTCTCCAGAGGCAGTCTCGGCGCTCCTGGAGCTTAAGCGGAGATTCACTGCTGCCCGGTCTTACGGCAACCTGATGTTTCACTCCCATTTCAGGTGGAGATAGATGCTTCTGAGATTGGTGCAGGAGCCGTTTTGCCTCAAAGAGATCCGGTAACCTCTAAAATGAATCCTTGTGCCTTCTTTTCTCGAAAATTTTCCCCATCTAAACGTAACTATGATGTGGGGAATCAGGAATTGTTGGCCATGAAGTGGGCTTTTGAAGAGTGGAGACATTGGTTGGAGGGAGCCAGACATCAAGTTGTGGTCCTAACCGACCACAAGAGCCTGATCTATCTCGAATCAGCCAAGTGATTGAATCCTGGACAGGCTAGGTGGGCCTTGTTTTTCACGCATTTTAATTTTGTGGTCTCCTTTCTTCCAGCCACTAAGAATGTTAAGGTGGATGCCCTTTCTAGGAGTTCCTTTGCTCATTCTCTTGATATGACCGAACCCACTACCATTCTAAATGAGGGTGTAGTTCTTTCCGCCATTTCACCCGATTTGAGACATGCCCTGGAGGAATTTCAGGAGGACAAACCTGAACGTTGCCCTATGGGGAAATTGTATGTCCCTGACCAGTGGAGGAGAAGAGTAATGTCTGAAATTCACTGCTCCACGTTAGCTGGTCATCCTGGTGTTTTTGGTATCAGAGACTTGGTGAGTCGGTCTTTTTGGTGGCCTGCTTTATTCCATGATATCAGGAATTTTGTGCAGTCCTGTGGGACTTGTTCTCGGTCCAAACCCTGTTCTCGTTCTAGTGGTTTGTTAATGCCCCTGCCGGTGCCCAGGAGGCCATGGACCCATATTTCAATGGATTTTATTTCTGATCTCCCTGTTTCTCAGAGAATGACGGTTATCTGTATGATCTGTGATAGATTTTCTAAGATGGTCCATCTCGTACCACTCCCAAAGTTGCCATCTTCTTCTGAGTTGGTGCCCTTGTTTTTACAACAGGTGGTTCGTTTGCACGGTATTCCTGAGAACATTGTGTCAGACAGAGGAGTTCAATTTGTTTCCAGATTTTGGAGAGCTTTTTGTTCTAAACTGGACATTCAGTTGTCTTTCTCCTCTGCATTTCATCCTCAGACCAATGGGCAAACTGAGAGAACAAACCAGACTTTGGGAACCTATTTGAGATGTTTTATATCTGCTGATAAAGATGACTGGGTCTCTTGGCCTTGGCCAAATTTGCTCTAAATAATAGGGCTAGTTCTGCCACTTTGATGTCTCCTTTTTTCTACAACCTTGGGGTTCATCCTCATTTTTCTTCAGGACAGGTGGAGGCTTTGGCCTGCCCAGGTGTGGATTCTGTGGTAGAGAGAATGCAGCAGATTTGGGATCAAGTAGTGGATAGGTTGTCTCATTCTCAGAAGGCCCAACAGTTGCCAACCGGCATAGGACCACTGGTCCCCGGTTTAAAGTGTGTGACATGGTTTGGTTGTCCTCAAAAAATATTCCTATGAAAATTGCGTCTCCAAAATTCAATCCAAGGTTCATTGGACTTTATAAGATTTTGGAAGTCCTTAATCCCGTTTATTACCTTTACCTTTTGGCTCTTCCAGGAACGTTTGGGATTCACAGCGTTTTTCAGAAATCTTTGTTGAAAAGGTTTGTGGAGCCAATGGTTTCCATGGCTGCGCACCCTGATCCTATATTGGTTAAGGGTAATCTTCAGTATGAGGTAGAGAAGATGTTGGATTCTCGTATGACTAGACGGAGACTCCAGTACTTGGTCAAGTGGAAAGGTTATGGCCAGGAGGATAATTCTTGGGTCTCTGCTTCTATTATTCATGCCGAGAGATTAGTTTGTGCTTTTCATCGGGCCCATCCTGATCGGCCTGGTGGCGTGGATGAGCTTTCGGTGACCCTTCCTCAAGGGGGGTACTGTTGTGAACTCTCTTGATCTGACTTCTGAGTCGGGGCTCCCTCTGGTGGTTGATGTGGGTAGTGGAGCTGGTCGTGTTGATAGAAGTCTATCACCAGAAGACAATGATTGGAAGTCAGGGGTTACAGACTGGGAGGATTTAAGTGAGCAAGCTTCCTTCAGTTGCTGCTGGTGATTTGGTTTCTCTTCCTGTGCATTGTGAAGTCTGCTTTTTCCCCTCCTTGGTATTGCATCATTCGGATAAGTTATTTGTTTGCTGGAATCTTTTGCATTTGATATAGTTTTTGCCTTTCTCTGCTTTCTGCTTTGCTGTGTGGGTTCAGCATTATTCCCTGCGGGGATTTGTGCTGGACCTCACTCATATGTCACAGCTTATGTCATTCTGTTCAGTATTGCTAATTTCCTGTTATATTAGTATCTTTTGCTTTGCTTCCAGTTCACACCAGAATGCTGATCTAGTGGGGGGAGGTCGTGTGGCCTCAGTGTTTTTGTATATCAGACGTGTTGGATTTTTTAGGGTTTTTGCGTGATTGCAGACAGTATCTTTTCTGTCCTGTCCTATCTGGACAGTTTGGACCCCATCATTTGCTCACTCTATTTTCTGCCTGCGTTTGTGCCTCATCTTGTCTCACCGACAATATATGTTTGGGGGCTATATGTTCCTTTGGGGTTCTACTCCGGGGCAGTTTAGCTTTCCCCTTTCTTGCTTTAGGCTTAGTTAACTCTTTGGCTGTGCTGAGGCGTCTAGGGCATCGTAGACATGTCCCACGGCTAATGCTAGTTGTGTTGTTAGGTTTAGGGGTCTGCAATCCCCTAAGTTGCCAACCTTTCTGGTTTCCTGGTTGCTTAGCTGATTTCCCAGTAATCCTCCTCGGTGACCGAATCATAACAATCATCTTTTTACTAGCACTTGCTGTTCATTGTTGGAATTTTTTTTACAGCAGAGTATTTTTTCATGTTTGTTGCACTGTGTCTCTCTGTGTTCCATTTTAGTACACCTATCTGCCTCTGGAAGAAGAGATTGAACATTCTCCTTGTAGCATGGGTCTAGAAGTACACTGTAGTGCCAAACCATGCAAACATGAAAAATGAATATTGAATTGCATTACTGCATTAGAAGGATGAAAAATTGAGAAAGTTTAGCGCATAAAATGGCTAAACGTGGCTTCCTGGTACACATAACTTGGCCATTTTATGCGCTAAACTTTCTCAATTTTTCATACTTCTAATGCAGTAATGCAATTCATTATTCATTTTTCATGTTTGCATGGTTTGGCGCTAGAGTGTGCTTCCTTTTTTGCTTGAATGTATATGAGTTGGTGACTCTAGGTTAAGCACCTGTTCACACTATGCTTATGCTTGGATGTGATGATCAGTTTTTGAAATTTGTATTCATTTACCTTCTGACTGAGCACTCCACCTGTTGGCTGCAGGCGTTTTTAATCAAACCAGGGCCATTTCCCCTCCACAGAGAAATTGACTTCAGTCCTAACAGAGGATTTTTCATAGGTTCCCATTCAGATGGAGACTACAGTCTTAGTGAGGATTGGCATAGAATAGGGACCTGGAAAACGAGAAATGCCTTAACGTGGCTTCCAGGTACACATAACTTGGCCAATTTGAGAATGCGAGGGTCACTGGAAAGGCAGCGCAACATAGTCAGTCATGCATGCCAGACTGCTAATAGGCAAGACTTCCGTGTCTTCACCAACAGGACTCCTGACAAATGCTGTCGTCCTCCTCCTCCCTGTCCTCAGGCCATGCATACTGAATAGACGGTATGACAGTTGTGCTTGTAGTACCGTCTATAGCGCATGAAATTAGCTCCTGTTCTTTCTCCTCCTCCTTTTCCTCATTGTAAACCAATCCACGTTGGGATGACATGAGGCTGGGCTGTGTGTAATCACCCTGTATGGTTCCTTGCTCCATCTCATCATGCTCCGTCTGCAATCTATCCTCTTTTATTCTGAGAAGAGAGCTTTTCAGTATGAAGAGAAGCAGGATGGTGATGCTAATTATGACATCATCGATGCTCACCATCTTGGTAGAGTACTCAAAGTTTTGTAGGATGGTACGTATGTCGGACTTCCATGTCCATTCCTGAGGTCTTATGTGTGGAGTCTGAGCTGAATACCGGCATTATAGTGTGTGGCAGACAATCCCTGCATGTTGATCGTCACTCTAAAGAGTGCCAAACATGAAAGACAGGGACCCGAATTCCCAATTATATTATTTCTATTCTCGTGACAGTTATTCACTTTGGTGGTGTAAGGCCCTCATTTTTTTAAATGTGAACACTCCTTGTTCTGTGTTCATCTGCTGGATTGGGTGTAGTGAACGACCTGTCAGTCCCTATTATACTATTTATACTGTGGTGAAATTGATGCCACTTTGGTGGTGTCTGCCAATAATTTTGGAAATGTGAACACTCCTGGTTAGGTCTCCTTCATGCTTATTGCCTGTAGCAGTAGGCCTCCGAGACCGTCATGCCTCCACTTCCTTGTACTCAACTACCCATGTTAGGATACTTAAATTGTTTTGACAATGGTAGTCTACAAAACTGATATTTGTGCCACGTGAGTATAGCTCAGCATGAAAGCAGGTGGAAGTGTTGCATGTGGTATCAGGGCTCCCAGAAAAGGGGTCCTACACTGATCCCTCACCCATCTTGTCTTACTGTGACATTCATTGTAAAGCTGTAAATGCTGTCCCAGACCCCGATACCTCATGCCTGGCTGATTGCTGTAGTTCCATGCTGCAATTTGTACTGTGGGTGAATTGAGACCACTTTCCTGGTGTCTGTTCCTCATTTGATATATTTTGGCAGCAATTAAGGCAGTTCTAAGGTGCTGTGCATGCGTTTGTTTTTGCCTCCCATTGAGGTGAATGACTTTTGGTTACATTTGGCAAATATTCGACGAATTAATCTGCGAATATTGCAAATTCGGCAAATGTAATTTGAACTAAACATTGAAATATTCACTCATCTCTAGTCAGAACTCAACCCACAAGTGGTGGCCAATGTTCATACAATTTTAATATGATATTCTAGTTTACCTAGAGAATTGTGCAACCATTTACCATTGCATATGGGTGCGGTGTCAGATCCATGGGCTGGAACTTTAACATAAAGCTCAATAAAGATACTGCTCAAATCCAAGGTATGTCAGAGAAAACATTCTCGTATGGATCTGCATGCATTTAGGACAGCAAATGCAACAAGACGATTTTTCTGTTTATTACTTTACATATTAGGCCACATTCAGATGTTCAGTATTTAGTCAGTATTTTACATCAGTATTTGTAAGCCAAAATCAGGAGAGGATCAATCAGAGGAAAAGTATAATAGAAACACGTTACCACTTCTGTATTTCTTCCTCACTCCTGGCTTTGACATTTCACATTTGGGAAAAAAATTCCTTCCAGACTCCACATACGGCAATCAGACTAGCTCCCTGGATCAACGCAATATTAAGGAAACTAGTGTATATACCCTGTAATATTATACTTTCCAAGAAAGGCATCCAGTCCCTTCTTAAATTTTAGTAGGGAATCACTCATTACAACATCATATGGCAGAGAGTTCCATAGTCTCACTGCTCTTACAGTAAAGAATCCGCGTCTGTGAGTATGCTTAAACCTTCTTTCCTCCAGACGTAGAGGATGCCCCCTTGTCCCCGTCACAGGTCTAAGAGTAAAAAGATCATTAGAAATGTCTTTGTACTGTCCCCTCATATATTTATACATTGTAATAAGATCACCCCTAAGACTTTGATTCTCCAAACTAAATAACCCCAAGTGTAATAACCTGTCTTGGTATTGCAGACCCCCCTAGTTCCCTAAT
The DNA here is from genome assembly GCF_039654945.1 of Dendrobates tinctorius. NCBI lineage: Eukaryota > Metazoa > Chordata > Amphibia > Anura > Dendrobatidae > Dendrobates > Dendrobates tinctorius. The sequence goes on along the minus strand of NW_027361762.1, from coordinate 12,651,520 downwards.
AACCTTGGTCGCTCTTCTCTGCACCCGCTCCAGTTCAGCTATGTCTTTCTTATACACCGGAGACCAGAACTGTACACAGTATTCTAAGTGTGGTCGCACTAGTGACTTATATAGAGGTAAAATTATGTTCTCCTCCTGAGCATCTATGCCTCTTTTAATGCATCCCATTATTTTATTTGCCTTTGCAGCAGCTGCCTGACACTGGCCACTAAATGTGAGTTTGTCGCCACCCATACACCCGGGTCTTTTTCAGTGACTGTTTTGCCCAGTGTTTTACAATTAAGCACATAATTATACATCTTGTTCGTTCTTCTCAAGTGCATGACCTTACATTTATCCCCATTAAAGCTCCTTTGCCATTTATCAGCCCAAGCTTCTAGTTTACATAAACCCTCCTGTAATATAAAATTGTCCTCCTCTGTATTGATTACCCTGCAGGGTTTAGTGTCATCTGCAAATATTGAAATTCTACTCTCTATGCCCCCTACAAGGTCATTAATAAATATGTTAAAAAGAAGGGGTCCAAAACTGACCCCTGTGGTACCCCACTGCTAACCGTGACCCAGTCTGAGTGTGCTCCATTAATAACCACCCTTTGTTTCCTATCCCTGAGCCAGCTCTTAACCCACCTACACATATTTTCCCTTATCCCCATTGTTCACATTTTATGTATCAACCTTTTGTGTGGCACCGTATCAAAAGCTTTTGAAAAGTCCATGTACACCACGTCCACTGCATTCCCTTGGTCCAGTCCGGAACCTACCTCTTCATAAAAGCTTATCAGATTAGTCTGACAGGAATGGTCCCTTGTAAACCCATGTTGATATTGGGTCATAAGGATATTCTTCTCCAGATACTCCAGTATAGTATCTCTTAGAAAACCTTCCAGGATTTTACCCACAGTTGAGGTTAAACTTACAGGCCTCTAATTTCCAAGTTCAGTTTTTGTCCCCTTTTTGAATTTTGGCACCACATTTGCTATACGCCAGTCCTGTGGTACAGACCCTGTTATTATGGAATCTTTAACCCCTTCGCACCCGAGCCTGTTTTTGCCTTCGTGACGGGCCAATTTTTTCAATTCTGACCAGTGTCACTTTATGAGGTCATAACTCTAGAACGCTTCAACGGATCCTACTGATTCTGACATTGTTTTCTCATGACATATTGTACTTCATGATGGTGGTAAAATTTTTTAGATATGATCTGCGCTTATTTGTTAAAAAAAATCAAAATTTGGCGAAAATTTAGAAAATTTTGCAATTTTCAAACTTTTAATTTTTATGCCCTTAAATCAGAGAGTGATATCGCACAAAATAGTTAATAAATAACATTTCCCACATGTCTACTTTACATCTGCACAATTTTGGAAACATAATTTTTTTTTTTAGGAAGTTATAAGGGTTAAAAGTTGACTAGCGATTTCTCATTTTTACAACAAAATTTGCAACACCGTTTTTTTTTAGGGACCACCTCACATTTGAAGTGAGTTTGGGGGGTCAATATGACAGAAAATACCCAAAAGTGACACCATTCTAAAAACTGCACCTCTCAATGTACTCAAAACCACATTCAAGAAGTTTATTAACCCTTCAGGTGCTTCACATGAATGAATGGAATATGGAAGGAAAAAATAAACATTTAACTTTTTTTCACAAACATTTTACTTCAAAACCATTTTTTTTTATTTTCACAAAAGTAAAAAGAGAAAATGAACCACAAAATGTTTTGTGCAATTTCTCCTGAATACGCCAATACCCCATATGTGGGGCTAAACCACTGTTTGAGCACACGGCAGAGCTCAGAACGGAAGGAGTGCCGTTTGACTTTCTCAATGCAGAATTGGCTGGAATTGAGATCGGATGCCATGTCGCATTTGGAGAGCCCCTGATGTACCTAAACAGTGGAAACCCCCCACAAGTGACCCCATTTTGGAAACTAGACCCCTTAAAGAACTTATCTAGATGTGTCGTGAACACTTTGAACCCCCAAGTGCTTCACAGAAGTTTATAACGTAGAGCCATGAAAATAAAAAATCATTTTTTTTTCCATAAAATGATCTTTTAGCCCCCAATTTCTTATTTTCACAAGGGTAGCAGGAGAAATTGGACCCCAAAAGTTGTTGTCCAATTTGTTCTGAGTACACTGGTACCCCATATGTGGAAGAAAACTACTGTTTGGGCACACGGTGGGGCTCGGAAGGGAAGTAGTGATGTTCTGGAATGCACTTTGATGGAATGGTCTGCGGGTGTCATGTCGCGTTTGCAGAGCCCCTGATGTACCTAAACAGTGGAAACCCCCCACAAGTGACCCCATTTTGGAAATTAGACCCCCCAAGGGACTTATCTAGATGTGTGGTGAGCACTTTGAACCCCCAAGTGTTTCACTAAAGTTTATAATGTAGAGCCGTGAAAATAAAAAAATCATTTTTTTTCCACAAAAATGATCTTTTAGCCTCCAATTTTTATTTTCCCAAGGGTAACAGGAGAAATTGGACCCTAAGAGTTGTTGTCCAATTTGTCCTGAGTACGCTGGTACCCCATATGTGGGAGAAAACTACTGTTTGGGCACACGGTGGGGCTCGGAAGGGAAGTAGTGACGTTCTGAAATGCAGACTTTGATGGAATGGTCTGCGGGCGTCATATTGCATTTACAGAGCCCCTGATGTATCTAAACAGTGGAAACCCCCAATTCTAATTCCAACCCTAACCCCAACACACCCCTAACCATAATCTCAGCCCTAACCATAACCCTAACCACAAACCTAACACCAACACACCCATAACCTTAATCCCAGCCCTAGCCCTAGCCCTAACCCTAGCCCTAACCCTAGCCCTAACCCTAACCCTAGCCCTAACCCTAACCCTAACCCTAGCCCTAGCCCTAACCTGTGTACCTGCTTTTCTTTTCTTTACTTTTTTTTCTTTTTGTGACAAGATCGCTGCCCTGCGATCTGACTCATAGTAACGCCACTTCTCCTCTGCTCTCACAATGACAGATGATCAGAGGTGAAGCAGCGTTACTATGTGACAAGATCGCTGCCTGGCACATAATAACGCAACTTCTCCTCTGATCTCACAATGACAGATGATCAGAGGTGAAGCAGCGTTACTGTGTGACAAGATCGCTGCCTGGCACAGCCAGGCAGCGATCTAGTCACACAGTAACACTGCTTCACTTCTGATCATCTGTCAGTGTGAGATCAGAGGAGAAGTCGCGTTACAATGAGTGAGATCGCCGGGAAACAAGCAGCTTTCCCAGTGAGCGCTCTCATTGGCTGCTGTGACGCTGACATCATCAGGACCTGAACCAATCAGGTCTCGATGACGTCAGGGGTCCCAGCATGCATTGTGCACCGGGATCCCCGCGTTACAAGGTATGTGGGGGTCCCAGGGGGCACAAAACCGCCGACAGTAGATAAACGTCGGCGCAGCACAAAGCCCAGTAAGCGCCAACGTTTATCTACAGTGGGCGGTCGGGAAGCGGTTAAAGATTAAAAATAATGGTCTATCAATGACTGTGCTTAATTCCTGCAGTACTCGGGGGTGTATCCCATCCGGGCCCGGGGATTTGTCAATTTTAGGGATTTTTAGACGCCGCCGTACTTCCTGCTGAGTTAAGCAGGTGACATTTAACGGAGAATTTTTATCCCTGATCATGTTATCCGTCATGGGATTTTCTTGTGTAAATACTGTTGAAAAAAGTCATTTAGCATATTGGCTTTTTCCTCATCCTCATCCACCATTTCACCCAGACTATTTTTAAGGGGGCCCTCATCACACAGTAACAAATCCTCCCCCTCCAGCAGCCTCACTGCAGAGAGCAGAGAGAGCAGACCACTCAGCTGCTCCTCCCCCAGACACATGCTGAACAGTGTTCTATGGAAAGTGAAACCAGTGAGGAGGTAAAATCGTCCTGTATTCTGGGCCACTCCATGATTACAATACATAACTCATTATCAGTAATTCCTTCCCTCACTGTCCCAGGCTGCTGGCAGCAGTGAGAACAGACTGTGTGATGGCCAGTGATGGGGGTCTGCAGCTTCTAATCTGCACAGGGGATGGCAGTCACTGATGTAATCTGTTGTGTGACAAAGCCTCTGCTGTGTGAATGAGACAGCTCTGTCACTGATGTCTTCACACAACAGCAGATTTGGTGCAGTGTATGTGTGAGCACTGTGTCTCTAATGACACAAATACTGATGCACACAAATACTGATGGGAGCAGCCTGTCCCAGAATACAGGACGATTTTATCTCCTCGGACGGGGAGGATTTGTTACTGTGTGATGAGGGCTTCTTCATGTGGACGGGGAGGGCCTGTAGCTATGGAGGGTGGGGTTGTTGCTATAGATGGCATGTTTGGACTAGAGTAGGAGGTTACGACTAATTCTCATTTCAATGCCATAACACACCCTCCTTGGATGTTCTATTCAGAATATCTAGAAAACCGTGCAAACTAGTGACAGAAAGTAAATTACTTATTGTCATAATTCTGCAGCCCAGATATGTACTGAGATTATGTGAAAAGCCGGGACAACCCCTTTAAGCAAATGGGAAGAGTCACAATGCAGAGCAGCAATGAACTATAAGGATGGGCACTTCCTGATTAGAAGCAGAAGCCAGGGCAGATTGTGTGAGAAGCAGTGGAGCAGACAGGAACTGGCTGTGGGATAAATCTGCTACAGCAGTGTGGTGCCCCTGAGGCTCAGTCGCCACAGAAGTACTGCACCTCCTCCTGAGGTGTGGTACCCCACCATCCAGGTAAGTTGGAGGCTCCTGACCACGCTCCAACACCTGCATCCCACACAACAAGGTAGTTCACCAAAGCCACATTGCGGCTCCCTGCTTGGAGTGTAGCAGAGCACCTTTGGTGGCTCCCTGCTTGGAACACGAAATGTGCTGGGAGGCGGGTGGAGTTAGAATACATAAAAGAGCGGGAGGGTTTAGGATTAGAGGTGAGTCAGTTGGAGAGAGTCACTCAGAGAGGAGTGAAGAAAGGAGATCCCTGGAAGAGGGATAGAGTAAGGAGGTGCTGCAGCAGATCTCAGTGACCTGGGTCTGCTGGCACGGGAAAGGAAAGAAGGAGAAAGACATTGAACAGAAATCTGATCTTCCATAAGAAGGAAAGACTAGTACGGAACATAGGAGTAAAAGGGAACAGAGGACGTGGGTTAGAGGAAGAACCCTGCCTAGAAGTTCTAAGTGTAAGGCTGGGGCCCGGTCCCCGAGGTTGTATGGACACTAATGGTTCTACAGCAGACACCGGTGGAGTAGTGGGCTGTAAATGCACTACTCCCATCTAAGACTTGGGGGCACAACAGCAACATTGATAGTGAGCCAGGATTCAGGATTAAGGAGTCCCTGAAGCAGGCTACAGCTGTCTGCCGTACAAGTAGAGTTCTTGGGAACATCTGTCAGGAGGCACTCCAGTGTAACTCAGTACTGGGAGTACTTCACACTTAAAGGCGCTATAGAGGCGACGTTCAGAAAGGCACTTGTTGGCGGAGCGTTGGAAGGGAGCATTCCATCTTGCCTGGAGGTTGACCCAGAGGACATGGCACGGAGGCAGGCACCTGTGTGTACTACAGACTGTGAGTAAAGCTTTGGAACTGCATGCCCTGGTGTCGTCCATTCATTCTTGCACCAATGCATCCAGCACCGCTACATCAGAAATGGCCGGAGTGAGCCTCCCAACCCCCCTGGAGGAGGCGTGGGCGGAGCCCAACATGATGGGGGGTTGGAAGTTAGTGAGGGAAGGGGAAGGGTTAAAGGGGAGGGGGAGCTAAGGGGTATTTAAGGCAGGGTCTGGGGGGTGCCCGCCCTCTGTTCCTGTTTTCCCAGCTCCTGAACAGTCCCACAACTTACCGGGATGTCGGGAGTGGACCAGGCCCTGGACAGACTGCGGGCGGCAGCGGCAGGGCAGCCTCCTGGCTGGCTGGAGGCGCAGGTGGCTGGCCTGCTTCAACGAGCGCCGGGGCAGGCCGAGGTGAGAGAGCAGAGGCCCCGGCGGGCGCGGCCTCCAGAGCGGCTGTCCCCCGACACCGCTCCCCGGGCCTCGCGTCGCCGTCGGAGCCCCTCCCGGGACCCTCCAGGCCGCGCGACGCTGCCTTCCCCGTCTGGGGGTGCGCGGCCTGGGAGGAATCCTGCCACGCGGCGAGGCCCTGCGGTGGCGTCCGGACCTTCGCCCCGGGGCAGGAAGGGGGCGGGGCCGGCGCACGCCCGACTTCCGGCAGCACCAGGTCCTTCGGGGGGCCGCGGCGGTGGTGGACGTGCCGCGCGGCCTGCCTCGGCGGGCGCTTCGGCCGCGGGCAGAGTGGCGGCCTGCCAGGCGGCAGGGCTGAGCCGGGTCGCGTCCCCCAGCGGTGGGGGGATCTTGCTGGAACGGGGGGGCGCTGCTGCGGTGCCCCTGCAGCGGCGCTTGCCTCTGAGCCCCCGAGAATGTGCCACAGCCCCATGGCTGCAGCGGGACCGGAGGGCAGCCCGGTGGAGTCGGTGCTGGCTGCCAGAAGATTGGAGCAGAGGACACTGTCGGGCTCCCAGTTGCCGTGGGGGGCCCTGAGCGACCGGGTGCCTCGCGATGGCTTGGCTGAATTGACTCTCGGGGGGGGAGGCAGAAGCCTTCATTTGTGGGGGTGCCGCGGCCCAGTTCCGTCGGGGGGTTCAGGCCTCCCACCCCGGCTCAGTCTGCAGGGGTGTTCGGGCCGCAACAACGAGGCGATGAGTTCGCCGCCGGGAGGCGCAAGGTCCATGAGGCGTCTGGGGATCCAGGATTTCCGGCTGGAGGGCACACAGCCCCCTCGCAGCCCGGTGAGTATGCGTCTATGTCCCCTGTTTGTCACCCGCTTTTGTCTTCATCGGTGGTGGTAGGGGGCCCCTTAGCAGAGTCCGGGGGCGGTGGGGTTGAGGCTGGTTTGAGCAGTTCAGGGTCGGCCGGGGGAGTATGTGATATGTTGGCAGATGTGCGCAGCTTGCTTTTACGTTTGGAGCGGGGTTTTGTTGGGTCGTCACCGGTAGCAGCGTGGGTTGGGCCACAGGGTGGCGGGTTGGCGGGTCAGGGCGCGGCCGCATCGGGCCCTTGTGTTGGCACGCCGGTGTCAGTGTCGGTGCAAACAGAGAAGGAAAAGGAGTGTCGTGTGCATCTGGATGATCGGGCGCATGGCGAGGTGTATGTGTGTTTTGAGGGTTCGTTGGGGGCCCATCTGAAAAAGGAGGTGAAAGAGCGGATTTGGAAGGATGAATATGTGGAAATATTTTCGCTATTGCCTCTTGAGAAGTTTAATTTGGACAAAAGTAAGAAAGAGGATAGCAAAAAGGAAGAGGAGGAAAAGCGGAGGTGGCGCTTGATTCCTCAGACATTTGTAAATTGGCAGCAGGTGTTTGCCATTTTGGCGAGTGTTATCGGGGAACAGGCCCCTGATAATTGCTCCGCGTTATTTTGTTATTTGGATGCTATCGGGGAGGCTTATAGAGTTTACGGGGGTCAGGCGTGGCTGCGGTATGACGAGCAGTTTCGTCAGAGGAAAGCTGTGCGTCCGGCTATCCGCAGGGACCAAAAAGACATTGGCTTGTGGATGCGTGTGATAGCGCAAAATAAGTCTGGGAGTTCCTTTCTTGGGGGGGCTGGAAGCACCAGCCAGAATAGCGGCACTGCCGGCTCTACGAGTGGTGGGGGTCAAGGGCAGTCGGGAACGCACAAGGCGGGGGTGTGCTGGCAGTTTAATGACGGCCGGTGTAAGTTTGGGGCCAACTGTAAATTTAAACACCTCTGCTCAAACTGCAACGGTACTTCACACGGGGCCTCAAAGTGTTTCAAGAAAGGGAAGTCCAAATCGGGCGGGGGTAATTCGCAAGGGGGAGACTCCAGTGAATCTGGAAAGGATGGTCCCCTATCTAAATAGATATCCTGATAGGGTAAGAGCGGAGCTGTTGTATTCTGGTTTTCAGGAGGGTTTTCGGATTTCGGGTCCTCCGTTTGAAATCCTGTTTGTTTTAAAAAATTTGCACTCTGCTTTGGAGCATCCGTCAGTTGTTTCGGAGAAGATCCGGAAAGAAGTTTCATTGGGGCGCATGGCGGGCCCTTTCGTGTCCCCTCCTTTTCCGAATCTGGTCGTTTCCCCGTTGGGGTGGTTCCGAAGAAGGAGCCCAATAAGTTTTGGCTCATTCAGCATTTGTCTTACCCACGGGGGAGGTCGGTTAACGACGGTATTGATCCGGAGATTTGTTCGGTGGTATACTCTTCATTTGACGAAGCGGCAAGTTGGGTCCAAAAATGTGGTCGCGGTGCCCTTATGGCTAAGACTGATGTTGAATCCGCTTTTCGTTTACTTCCGGTCCACCCAGAAAGCGTGAGGTTGTTGGGCTGTTTTTGGGAAGGCAAGTTTTTTGTAGATAGGTGTTTACCTATGGGTTGTTCATTGTCTTGTGCGTATTTCGAGGCTTTTAGTTCTTTTCTTGAGTGGGTCGTGTGCGACGTCTCTGGTTGTGATTCGGTGGTTCATTATTTGGACGATTTCTTGTGCATTGGCCCGGCGGATTCTTCACGTTGTCTCAGGATTTTGAAAGCGATTGAATGGGTGGCGGATCGGTTCGGGGTTCCGCTGGCGCCCGAAAAAACTGAGGGCCCCAGTACGTGTTTGCGTTTTCTGGGGATCGTCATCGATACTGTTGAATGGGAATTTCGGTTGCTGGAGGACAAGCTTGATGATTTGAGGTCAGGTGGTTCGCGCACGTCGGTTGCGGAAAATATCGTTGCGGGACCTTCAGTCGCTGTTGGGAAAGCTTAACTTCGCTTGTCGGGTGATGCCGATGAGTCGAGTTTTTTCACGTAGGCTGGCTAGCGCTACTTCGGGGGTTCGGGCTCCTCATCATTTTGTGAGATTGTCGGCGGAGCTCAGGGCCGATTTGGTGGTTTGGGAGTCCTTTTTGGAGAAGTACAACGGTCGTTCGTTGGTAATTGCTGATGTGGTTTGTAATGATGCTTTGGATTTGTTTACGGATGCGGCAGGCGGATTCGGTTTTGGTGCTTATTTGGGAGGGCAATGGTGCGCCGCTCAGTGGCCTGCTGCTTGGGTTTCGGCGGGGTTGGTGCGTAACATCACGTTGTTGGAGATTTTTCCGATTCTGGTGGCTGTTCATTTGTGGGGTCAGGAGTTTCAGAATCGGCGCGTTCGTTTCAATTGCGACAACATGGGGGTTGTGAGCGCGATTAATGGTCTTACTGCATCGTCCCCTCCAGTGGTCAGAGTTTTGCAGAAGTTGGTGCTAGCATGTTTGTCTTTGAATGCGCATGTGACGGCGACACATGTGCCTGGAGTGAAGAACGAGATAGCTGACTCTCTCTCTCGCTTACAGTGGGATCGTTTTCGTTCCTTGGCCCCGGAGGCAGAGTTCGAGGGTCTGATTTGTCCGGAGGAATTGTGGAGGGTGGCTTACGAGCCGCGGAGTCACTGATCGTATCGTCTTTGGCACCAAAAACCTGGGAGGCCTACCGGAATGTGTGGTGTACGTGGGAAGAGGTCCTTACGGCTGGCTCCACCAGTGAGGCCAGGCTTGAGCAAGAGGGTCTGTTGTTGTCATGGTTGGGGCAGGGCGCAAACGAAGGTTGGTCTCGGGCAAAGGTGACATGTTTGTTGGCCGGATTGTCTTTCGGTTTTCGGTTGCGCGGGTACAGGGATTTGACGAAAACGTTTTTGGTTAGACAGACGGTGAAAGGTTTTCACCGTTTTCGGGGGGGGGGGGGTTTAAGGCGGCCCGTGTAGTTTAATATGCTTGAGCAATTGGGACTGGTTCTGGGATCGGTATGCGCGGATGGTTATGAGGTTGCGTTGTTTCGTCTGGCTTTTTCCTTTGCATTTTTTGGGGCACTGCAGATTGGGGAACTCGTGACTCACAATAAAGAGTCTGTGGGCGGGATGTTAGCGAGGGATGTGACGTTGACCTCTCAGGGCATCGAATTTTGGCTACGTAGGTCAAAAACGGACCAGTCTGGGAAAGGCCGTCGAGTTGTGTTGGGGGTTGTCTCTGGTTCCGGAATGTGCCCGGCTCAGTGTTTGCGTAGATTTTGGGACCTTCGTCCTAGTCTGGGCGGATCTTTGTTGTGTCACGCAGACGGTGGAAGTCTGTCTCGATATCAGTTTGGCGCAGTGTTTAAGAAGTCAATTCGGTGTTTGGGATTGGATGATTCTAGGTTTGCTTCACATTCTTTTCGGATTGGTACGGCGACTGAGGCAGCTGAGCGTGGTTTGGGTCCCTCTTTCATACAGCGCATCGGCGGGTGGAGGTCTAATCGTTATCGTAGTTATGTTCGGCCTTCAGGTGTGCAGGAGGTGTGCCCGGTTGGTGTGGTCCATGGGGTAGATTAAATATTACAAGTATTGGAGCGTTTTCTTTGCGATATGGTTCTGTGAGTGTCGTTTTGTGTTTCAGGTACGGAACCGCTGCTGGTCTGGATATTTGGTCACTCCTTTGTTTACTGGGGTGTGGTGAGAGCTGATGTCAGGACCGACGGCAGACAGTTGAGAATTTCCAGATCGGCGGCGGTGGTGCGGTGGATCGGTTATAGGGGCCTGGTGTGGCGTCGGGTGTTGCCGGAAATTCACGAGTGTGTTCGGTTGGACCGGGCACCAGATGTTCTCGTTATTCATGCTGGGGGTAATGATCTGGCTGTCTGTCCCTTCCAGGAGTTGATCAAGGACATCAACCAAGATTGTTTGTGGTTGTGGGTGACTTATCGGGAAGTCACTATTGTGTGGTCGGAGATCGTGCCACGCCGGCGTTGGCGGTCCATGAGATCGTTGGAAAAGGTCAACCGGGCCAGGATCAAGGTCAACAGAGCGGTGTCCGCTTTTATAGTTAAAAACGGGGGAGTTGCCGTGCGACATTTTGATTTGGAGAAGGGTGAGGGCGATTACTGGTTGGCGGACGGGATTCACTTGAATGCAGTGGGTTCCGATATTTGGGCCCTTGCCCTTCAGGAGGGTATAGAGAAGGCTGTCGCTTGGCGGGTTGTGGGGGTCTCGGGTCATTGAGGTGTTCAAAGGCCCCTTGTTGTGGCGGTTTTGGGGGAGGGGGAGTCCTTGAAGTCGGTGGAAATTGGTTTTGGAGACTCTGTGGGTAGGGTCTCCTTCGTTTAAAGGTATGCTGGTCGTGATCTGGTGAAAGGTGGATGGGGAGTTTTCCGTCGGAAGAGGGCGGATCCCCAAGGAGTTTGTGGACAACATCTATTGGTGTGCTGGTGCTCCCGAGCCTGTGGGGTAACGACTGGGAGCAAATGGTCGGGGGTTGTTCACAATATTTGGACTATTTCACCACGATCTTGTGGCTTCAAGGACTTCTCCTTCCAGGGTTAAATTCATTGTACTCATGTTGTTTATGATACAGTGTTTATTGTTTGTTTATTGTTATAATAAAAGGCTGCTGTGGTCAAAAAATTCCGAAAGAAATACCGGTGTCTGTGTATTAGTGGGCGCCGAGGTGGGGGTGGTCATTTTATGGTCACGGTGGGGTTTTGGGGGTAAGTCAAGACGCTTGATATCCCCTTACGAGGTAAATACTTGACAATACCAACGTCATGGGTGCCAGCTTCTGCACCGCTTGTGCCTCGCCTCTTCCCCTACATCTACACTGCCCTAGGGCTACAGCTCCACCTGTGGGGAGCTTCACCATCTTGGCTGCAACACACCACCTGCCCCAGAGGATCTGCATGCAGCGTCGGCTCAACATCTCACTTGCCGAACACCACAAGTGGCGTCACGAACTATTCATTCAAACCATTACATTTCCCCCATTACTTGGGCGCCCAGGGCCACGGACCGGGTCCCCACTGCTGTGACACATTCCGCTGCTACCGGCCCGGTACCGAGTACCCCACAGCCCTGGGAAGGCGACCCAGCAGTAAGGGGCCTCAAGTAGAGAATAGTGCAGTCAGGCACCAGCTCAACAGGACCATCCCCAGGAAGGTACCGAATTCTAAGACCGGGCCGGGATCAACTGAGATGGCGTTTCCGGCATCTTTCCCAATTGGAATCGGACAAAGGGTTGATAGGGAGCTGGTGACATGGAAGGCACAGATGGGACATGGACTGTCCAAAGAGACTGCATGGATGGCAGAGAAAAAAAGGAAGGCACGGCAGAACAGAGTCTGACAAGAGCTATGGCTTTGAACACTGGGAGGAAAGAGAGAGATTACATAAAGAAAAGAATCAGCACGGAAGGCAGGGAAAGTGCAGAATATGTGGCTCTGTGTGAATTGTGCTACCAAGGTGAAGAGTGCCCTCTTGATAAGTAAAGTTCAACTGTTGGAAAAATACTATGACTCCGAGGTTTTTTGTGGAATGGGGAAGTCAGGAGCAGGAGTGCTAGAATGGAAGGAACTCTGACAGTGATCGTGAGTGTTCTGCTGCGTGCACTGCTTATGCAGCAGAAAGGACTTTGCATTTCATCTGTGGGGTGTCAGGGTGTGGGAACACTACAACTATTTGCCATGACTACCACCCTGGCCACCTTACATGTGCACCTGGCCTCACTATACCTTAGGCCGCATTCCCACCATGAGCTTTTGATTAGTTTCTGATGTTGCAGATTTTCTGCACTATTTCTGCACCTATTAAGTAAAATAGGCTATTTGCATTTTTTCAAAAATACGCAGAGTAAAACACTGTACAAAAACTCATCGTGGGAACGTAGCCTTACTGTACCTAGTTGTTATACTGCAATATACAGTAATTATGAAAGATTATAACATAACTTTAATTAAACTCAGATCTTTTATAATATTACCCAAAACAATCATAGAATTAGAAAAACAGAAGAAAAAAAACAATATTTACAGTATACTCAGTTATTTAACCCCTTTCCTACATTGGACATACTATTCCGTCCATGTGACCTGGGACCTAAGTCCCAAGGACGGAATAGTATGTCTAATGCGATCAGCGGTGCTCACGGGGGGAGTGCCGCTGATCGCGGCCGGGTGTCAGCTGATTATCACAGCTGACACCCGGCACAATGTGTCAGGGGCGGTCACGGACCACCCCGACACGTTAATCCCTGGCACACCGCGATCAAACATGATCACGGTGTACCGGGGATTAAAGGAAGCATCGGCTGGGAGAGGGCTCTCTCCGTGCTTCCCTGCGACCCCCACAGCAGCGCGATGTGCAGTGCCGCTGCAGGGGTCGCCTTCCCTGCAGGTCCCCGGATCCAATATGGCGACGGGGACCTTTGGGGGCCTGCAGGGAGCTGGCTTCCTCACTGCCCGCAGAGCGCAGGCATGAGGAAGCCTGCAGCAGTGCCTGTGACAGATTGCTGATCTGTCACAGCGATCTGTGATGTGGACAGATCAGCGATCTGTCACAGGACAGTGAGGTCCCCCATGGGACATTATAATAAAGTTAAAAAAAAAGTGTAAAAATAATCTTAAAAAAAAAATAATTCCCTAATAAATTCATTTTTTGAAAATAAAAAAACAAAAAAAAATGAAAGTACACATATTTGGTATCGCCGCGTCCGTAATGACCTACCCTATCAAACTGTACCATTAGTTAACCCCTTTAGTGAACCCCTTAAAAAATAAAAATAAAAAACGAAGCAAAAAATAATGATTTATTATCATACCGCCAAACAAAAAGTGCAATAACGCACGATCAAAAAGACACATAAAAGTACTCATGGTACTGCTGAAAACGTCATCTTGTCCCGCAAAAAATGAGCCACAACATAGTGTCATGAGCAAAAAAATAAAAAAGTTATAGCTCGCAGAATAAAGAGATGCACAAATAATTATTTTTTATATAGAAAATGTTTTCATTGCATAAAACCGCCACAACATAAAAAAAGACATAAATGAGGTATCGTTGTAACCGTACTGACCTGAATAATAAAACTGCTTTATCAATTTTACCGCACGCGGAATGGTGTAAACGCAACCCCCAAAAGAAATTCATGAAACGCTGGTTTTTGTTCATTCTGCGTCCCAAAAATTGGAATAAAAAGCGATCAAAAAATGTCACGTGCCCGAAAATGGTACCAATAAAAACGTCAACTTGTCCTGCAAAAAATAAGACCTCACATGACTCGGTGGGTCAAAATATGGAAAAATTATAGCTCTCAAAATGTGGTGATGCATAAACTATTTTTACAATAAAAAGCGTCTTTTAGCGTATGACAGCTGCCAAAAATAAAACCCCGCCATAAATAGTAAATCAAACCCACCCGTTATCACCCCCTTAGTTAGGGAAAAATAATAAAATAATTTTTTTTTTATTTATTTCCATTTTCCCATTAGGGCTAGGGTTAGGGTTAGGGCAAGGGTCAGAGCTAGGGTTAGGGTTAGGTTTGGAGTTAGAATTGGGGGATTTCCACTGTTTTGGCACATCAGGGCTTTCCAAACGCGACATGGCGTCCTATCTCAATTCCAGCCAAAAAAGTTAAATGGTGCTGCTTCCCTTCCGAGCTCTGCCATGTGCCCAAATAGTGGTTTACCCCCATATATGGGGTATCAGCGTACTCAGGACAAATTGCACAATAACTTTTGGGGGCCTGTTACTCTTGGGAAAATAAAAATTGGGGGTGAAAAGATCATTTTGTGGAAAAAATATGATCTTTTTAATTGTACGGCTGTACGTTATAAACTTCTGTGAAGCCCTTGGAGGTTCAAAGTGCCCACCACATATCTAGATAAGTTCCTTGGGGGGTCTAGTTTCCAAAATGGGGTCACTTGTGGGGGTTTTCCACTGTTTAGTTACATCAAGGGCTCTCCAAACATGACATGCTGTCCAATCTGAATACCAGCCAATTTTGCAGTGAAAAAGTCAAACGGCGCTCCTTCCTTTCCGAGCTCTGCCATGCGCCCAAACAGTGGTTCTCCCCACATATCAAGTATCAGCGTACTCAGGACAAATTGCACAATAACTTTTGCAGTCCAATTTCTCCTGTTACCCTTGGTAACATAAAAAAATTGAACCTGAAGTAATTTTTTTTGTGAAAAAAGTGAAATGTTCATTTTTTTTAAACATTCAAAAAATTCCTGTGAAGCACCTGAAGGGTTAATAAACTTCTTGAATGTGGTTTTGAGCACCTTGAGGGGTGCAGTTTTTAGAATGGTGTCACTTTTGGGTATTTTCTATCATATAGACCCCTCAAAGTGACTTCAAATGTGATGTGGTTCCTAAAAATAAAATGGTGTTGTAGAAATGAGAAATCGCTGGTCAAATTTTAACCCTTCTAACTTCCTAAAAAAAAAAATTTTGGCTCCCAAATTGTGCTGATGTAAAGTAAACATGTGGGAAATGTTATCTACTAAGTTTTTTTTGTGCCATATCTCTGTGATTTAAGAGCTTAAAAATTCAAAGTTGGAAAATTGCGAAATTTTCAAAATTTTCGCCAAATTTCCATTTTTTTCACAAATAAACGCAAGTTATATGAATGAAATTTTACCTCTAACATGAAGTATAATATGTCACAAGAAAACATTGTCAGAATCACTGGGATCTATGGAAGCATTTCAAAGTTATTACCTCAAAGGGACAGTGGTCAGAATTGTAAAAATTGGCCCGGGAGTTAACGTGCAAACCACCCTTGGTAGTGAAGGGGTTAATAGGAAAATTAGCATGTATTATTTATGAAGAGAGACAGTCAGGAACAAGAAGATCATGCTGCAGCGTCTAGTAAATAACCACCTATACCTAAACGAACAGTACAAATGAATATAAAAAAAGAACCTTTGTCCTATAAGTGGATCAAGAACAGATTTCTTTATATGATATATTATATTTTCCTTCCCCCTCTTCTACTGAACTCATTGTTCACACTGAAAAATAGCTGTAATCCATCTTAGTCAAACCTAGATAGGCTGCCAACTCACTGTTGTGGCAGGTTACATCTCCTAGAGACAAGAAGGATGGAGATGTGCTGTGTACAAATAATCCCTTTCTATATATGGGTTGTGTATTGGAGACATAGCAACTAGTCTGCCCCCACTAGCTCAGAGCCAACTGAAAGTTAGAGATAGAGACTTCAGAATGGAAAATTATTGAAAAATACAGGATGTGTCATATAATGGCCAAAATTAGTGTTATTCCTCATATATACACATATGAAAACTCATTCTGAAAGGTTACATGAAATTACAGGTACGCTTTAAAGGATACAACTTTTATGTATTCTTACCTTGAGATAAGTTTCTCCTCTTACTTCATACTGAAATTTGCAGTCTGTCCTCTTCAAAATAGATATGGTAGATTTACTTACATGTATTCGCAAAGCTGGAAATGAATGACAGAAGCTTATTATCTAATTTGATTCCTATGCTGCATTACAGTAAATGTTATAATAATATTTACTGACCTATAAGCAAACTATGTGGATTACATTTCTCTTAGGAGAGTTGGGTCACAGTTGATTATACAGTGGGGAAAAAAGTAATTGATACACTGATGATTTTGAAAGTTTTCCCAACTCCAAAGAATGGAGAGGTTTATTATTTTTATTGTAGGTGCAGTTCAACTATGAAAGACAGAATCTAAAACTAAAAAACAGAAAATCACGTATGATTTTTAAATAATTAAATTGCATTTTATTGCATGAAAAAAGCATTTGATCACCTACCAACCAGCAAGAATTCTGGCTTTCACAGACCTGTTTGTTTTTCTTTAAGAAGTCTTCCTACTCTGCATTCATTGCCTGTATTAATTGCACCTCTTTGAACTCGTTACCTGTATAAAAGACACGTGTCCACAAACTCAATCAATCACACTCCAACCTCTCCACCATGGCCAAGATCAAAGAGCTGTCTAAGGATACCAGGGACAAAATTGTACAGCACAAGGCTGGGATGGGCTACATGACAATAAGACAGCAGCTTGGTGAGAAAGCAAAAACTGTTGGAAAATGAAAGAAACACAAGATGGCTGTCAATCTTCTTCGGTTTGGGGCTCCATGCAAGATCTCGCCTCATGGGGTAAGGATGATTATGAAAAAGGTAAGGAATCAGACCACACCTACATGGGAGGACCTGGTCAATGACCTGAAGAGAGCTGGGACCACAGTCTCAAACATTACTGTTAGTAACACATACTGTAGTCATGGATTAAAATCAGGGATTGCAAGGTCCCCATGCTCATGACACCACATGTCCACACCTGTTTGAAATTCGCCAATCACCATCTTGTGGATCCAGAGGAGGCATAAGTGAAGGTCTTGTGGTATGTTGAGACCAAAATAGAACTTTCTGATATCAACTCCATTTGCTGTATTTGGAGGAAGAAGAAGGATTAAAAAAAACCCAAGAAAACTGTCTCAGTCATGAAGCATGGTGGGAAAAGCATCATACTTTTGGGGTGCTTTTCTGCAAAGGAGACAGGACAACTGCGCCGTATTGAAGGGAGGATGAATTGGATCATGTATGGTGACATTTTGGACAACAACCTTCTTCCCTCAGAAAGAGCATTGCAGATGGGTCGTGTCTGGGTCTTCCAGCAAGACAAATAATTCACACACACAGCCAGGGCAACTAAGGAGTTGCTCCATAAGGGTTCATACCCATTTGTGAGAAAAAAAGGTCCGTTTTTCGGACCAAAAAAAACGGACAAGTGCTATGCGAGTGTCATGAGAGTGTAATGCGATTTCCGTGAAATTTTTCCACGGAACATGCGTATGACATGCGTACGATGTGCGTATGCAATCCGTATGCAATGCGATTTTACATAAGCTTTTACATACAGCAATTCTCTCTATGTAAAAACTCATGTTAAAATAGCATTGTAAAACACAACTGTACACATCATTTAAAAACCAAATAATCCTCTCTCTCTCTCTCTATATATATACACACATATAAATATATATATATATATATATATATATATATACATATATCTATTATATACTTACCTAAAATTGTCCATCATCCACTTTCGTCCGGACGTTCTAGCATCCCACAATCCACCGCTCCGCACCAGAAGTAAGCTGACCGCCATATTGGAATACCCAAGTGGCACATGCCACAAACCACGGTGGGGGAGAAGGGGAGAGACAGCCGCCACCCCCCAGCGTGATGTCACTGCACTCCCACTGCTATCGCATCAGGCCCACATCTAGTATATATATATATATATACATACATATAAATAGCTTAAAAGCCGGCAGATACAAGGTACAGTATAGAATAGGATAGAATAGATAAATAAACGTAGAATAGTTGTACATATATATATATATATATATGTATACACATGACAGTGACACACATATACTGTATATATACAGTGGGGCAAAAAAGTATTTAGTCAGTCAGCAATAGTGCAAGTTCCACCACTTAAAAAGATGAGAGGCGTCTGTAATTTACATCATAGGTAAACCTCAACTATGGGAGACAAACTGAGAAAAAAAAATCCAGAAAATCACATTGTCTGGTTTTTTTTCATTTTATTTGCATATTATGGTGGAAAATAAGTATTTGGTCAGAAACAAGCAATCAAGATTTCTGGCTCTCACAGACCTGTAACTTCTTCTTTAAGAGTCTCCTCTTTCCTCCACTCATTACCTGTAGTAATGGCACCTGTTTAAACTTGTTATCAGTATAAAAAGACACCTGTGCACACCCTCAAACAGTCTGACTCCAAACTCCACTATGGTGAAGACCAAAGAGCTGTCAAAGGACACCAGAAACAAAATTGTAGCCCTGCACCAGGCTGGGAAGACTGAATCTGCAATAGCCAACCAGCTTGGAGTGAAGAAATCAACTGTGGGAGCAATAATTAGTAACATAGTAACATAGTAAAATAGTTATTAAGGTTGAAGGGAGACTTTAAGTCCATCTAGTTCAACCCATATCCTATCCTAACTTGCCCTAACATGTTGATCCAGAGGAAGGCAAAAAAACCCCATGTGGCAACAGTAAGCTTCACATTGGGGAAAAAAATTCCTTCCCGACTCCACATACGGCAATCAGACTAGCTCCCTGGATCAACGCAATATTAAGGAGACTAGTGTATATACCCTGTAATATTATACTTTTCAAGAAAGGCATCCAGTCCCTTCTTAAATTTTAGTAGTGAATCACTCATTACAACATCATATGGCAGAGAGTTCCATAGTCTCACTGCTCTTACAGTAAAGAATCCGCGTCTGTGAGTATGCTTAAACCTTCTTTCCTCCAGACGTAGAGGATGCCCCCTTGTCCCCGTCACAGGTCTAAGAGTAAAAAGATCATTAGAAAGGTCTTTGTATTGTCCCCGCATATATTTATACATTGTAATAAGATCACCCCTAAGCCTTCGATTCTCCAAACTAAATAACCCCAAGTGTAATAACCTGTCTTGGTATTGCAGACCTCCTAGTTCCCTAATAACCTTGGTCGCTCTTCTCTGCACCCACTCCAGTTCAGCTATGTCTTTCTTATACACCGGAGACCAGAACTGTACACAGTATTCTAAGTGTGGTCGCACTAGTGACTTATATAGAGGTAAAATTATGTTCTCCTCATGAGCATCTATGCCTCTTTTAATGCATCCCATTATTTTATTTGCCTTTGCAGCAGCTGCTTGACTCTGGCCACTAAATGTGAGTTTGTCGTCCACCCATACACCCAGGTCTTTTTCAGTGACTGTTTTGCCCAGTGTTTTACAATTAAGCACATAATTATACAACTTGTTCGTTCTACCCAAGTGCATGACCTTACATTTTTCCCAATTAAAGCTCATTTGCCATTTATCAGCCCAAGCTTCTAGTTTACATAAATCCTCCTGTAATATAAAATTGTCCTCCTCTGTATTAATTACCCTGCAGAGTTTAGTGTCATCTGCAAATATTGAAATTCTACTCTCTATGCCCCCTACAAGGTCATTAATAAATATGTTAAAAAGAAGAGAAGAATTAGAAAATGGAAGACATACAAGACCACTGATAATCTCCCTCGATCTGGTGCTCCATGCAAAATCCCACCCCGTGGGGTCAGAATGATCACAAGAACGGTGAGCAAAAATCCCAGAACCACACGGGGGGACCTAGTGAATGAACTGCAGAGAGCTGGGACCAATGTAACAAGGCCTACCATAAGTAACACACTACGCCACCATGGACTCAGATCCTGCAGTGCCAGACGTGTCCCACTGCTTAAGCCTGTACATGTCCGGGCCTGTCTGAAGTTTGCTAGAGAGCATTTGGATGATCCAGAGGAGTTTTGGGAGAATGTCCTATGGTCTGATGAAACCAAACTGGAACTGTTTGGTAGAAACACAACTTGTCGTGTTTGGAGGAAAAAGAATACTGAGTTGCATCCATCAAACACCATACCTACTGTAAAGCATGGTGGTGGAAACATCATGCTTTGGGGCTGTTTCTCTGCAAAGGGGCCAGGACGACTGATCCGGGTACATGAAAGAATGAATGGGGCCATGTATCGTGAGATTTTGAGTGCAAACCTCCTTCCATCAGCAAGGGCATTGAAGATGAAACGTGGCTGGGTCTTTCAACATGACAATGATCCAAAGCACACCGCCAGGGCAACGAAGGAGTGGCTTCGTAAGAAGCATTTCAAGGTCCTGGAGTGGCCTAGCCAGTCTCCAGATCTCAACCCTATAGAAAACCTTTGGAGGGAGTTGAAAGTCCGTGTTGCCAAGCGAAAAGCCAAAAACATCACTGCTCTAGAGGAGATCTGCATGGAGGAATGGGCCAACATACCAACAACAGTGTGTGGCAACCTTGTGAAGACTTACAGAAAACGTTTGACCTCTGTCATTGCCAACAAAGGATATATCACAAAGTATTGAGATGAAATTTTGTTTCTGACCAAATACTTATTTTCCACCATAATATGCAAATAAAATGAAAAAAAAACAGACAATGTGATTTTCTGGATTTTTTTTCTCAGTTTGTCTCCCATAGTTGAGGTCTACCTATGATGTAAATTACAGACGCCTCTCATCTTTTTAAGTGGTGGAACTTGCACTATTGCTGACTGACTAAATACTTTTTTGCCCCACTGTATATATATATTTATCTTTATATTTCATAGAGAGATACATAGTAGAATAGCCAGCAATTCATTTGTTGGCTTCTGTAAAATCATTACAGAACCCGACAGGATATAGGACATGGTTTACATACTGCGAACCATTGCATATCCATTATATTTATATATGTCCCTCACTAATAATGTTAGTAGAGTGTGTGTAAAATTTTGGAGCTGTAGGTGTTAAATTAAAAGGTTAATTCACAAAAAAAACTGGAGAGGGCTCCAGCACAATTTTCTCCGCCGGAGAGGGAAAACTAGTGACTGAGTGCAGATATTAATAGCCTAGAGAGGGACCATGGTTATTGGCCCCCCCAGCTAAAAACATTTGCCCCCAGCCACCCCAGAAAAGGCACTTACCCTCTCTCTTCCCATTGCCCTGTAGTGGGTGGAATATGGGGTAATAAGGGGTTATTGTCACCTTGGTATTGTAAGGTGACTTTAAGCCTGGTTAACAATGGAGAGGTGTCAATAAGACACCTATCCATTATTAATCCAATAGTCTGAAAGGGTTAAAAAAACACGCATTAACAATAAAGACGTTTAGTGAAATAATTGAACACACAATTTTGTCATCTTTATTAAACTCCCAGTACAATCAAAGCCCTTGTTCTCAAAATAAAAAAGCAACAATATCCCATACTTATCCTCTGTACAGTCATGTCCCACGCTGCAATCCATCTCAAGGGGTTAAATAGTTTACAACCAGGAGCGGTGCTAATGCGACTCCCAGCTGTAAACCAAGGTGGAATGAATGAAAAGCTGCCTGCGCAGCCTCCCTGCCTAACCTGACATGAACTCATTAGCATGGGAAAGTTTCTAAACATTTTCCTACACTGTCGAGTTCACCTCAAGTCAGGCGGGGAGTCTGCGCAGCCTCAGTAACATCAGCGGTAGCTTCTGTAAAATCCTGTCGAGTTCTCCAATGATTTTACAGAAGCCGACAAATGAGTTAACGGCTTTTGTTCAATCTTACTATGCTATATATGTATATATATATATATACATAGCATATAAATATATAATACATATTATATATATACAGTGCCTTGTGAAAGTATTCGGCTCCCTGGAACTTTTCAACCTTTTCCCACATATCATGCTTCAAACATAAAGATACCAAATGTAAATTTTTGGTGAAGAATCAACAACAAGTGGGACACAATTGTGAAGTTGAATGAAATTTATTGGTTATTTTATATATTTTTGGAAATACAAAAACTGAAAAGTTGGACGTGCAGTATTATTCTGCCCCTTTACTTTCAGTGCAGCAAACTCACTCCAGAAGTTCATTGTGGATCTCTGAATGATCCAATGTCCTAAATGACTAAGGATGATAAATATAATCCACCTGTGTTTAATTAAGTCTCCGTATAAATGTACCTGCTCTGTGATAGTCTCAGGGTTCTGTTTGAAGAGTCTCAGGGTTCTGTTTGAAGCACAGAGAGCATCATGAAGACCAAGGAACACAAAAGGCAGGTCCGTGATACTGTTGTGGAGAAGTTTAAAGCTGGATTTGGATACAAAATGATTTCCAAAACTTTAAACATCCCAAGGAGCACTGTGCAAGCGATCATATTGAAATGGAAGGAGTATCATACCACTGCAAATCTACCAAGACCCGGCCATCCCTCTAAACTTTCATCTCAAACAAGGAGAAAACTGATCAGAGATACAGACAAGAGGCCCATGATCACTCTGGATGAACTGCAGATATGTGGGAAAAGGTTGGAAAGTTCCAGGGGGCCGAATACTTTCGCAAGACACTGTATACATATAATATATATAATATATATTTAACCAGATATTATGTATATATGTAATATATATACATATAATATATATACATATATGTATAATCTATACATATAATATATTTATATATACTAAAAAAATTATATATATATATACAGTGCTGTGCAAATTAATTGGGACAAAGCATTTTTTTAAGTAAAATCGTAAGTTGGTTACCAGTCAGTGATTCAAACCAGTTTTAACTGCTTTGAACAAGTGTGAGTGCCTGTTCAAAGCATGTAAAACTGGTTTGAATCACTGACTGGTAACCAACTTAGGATTTTACTTAAAAAAATGTTTTGTCCCAATTAATTTGCACAGCACTGTATATATATATATATATATATATATATATATATATACAGTCATGGCCAAAAGTATTGACACCCCTGCAATTCTGTCAGATAATATTAAGTTTCTTCCTGAAAATGATTGCAAACACAAATTCTTTGGTATTATTATCTTCATTTAATTTGTCTTAAATGAAAAAACACAAAAGAGAATGAAGCAAAAAGCAAAATATTGATCATTTCACACAAAACTCCAAAAATGGGCCGGACAAAAGTATTGGCACCCTCAGCCTAATACTTGGTTGCACAACCTTTAGCCAAAATAACTGCGACCAACCGCTTACGGTAACCATCAATGAGTTTCTTACAATGCTCTGCTGGAATTTTAGACCATTCTTCTTTGGCAAACTACTCCAGGTCCCTGATATTTGAAGGGTGCCTTCTCCAAACTGCCATTTTTAGATCTCTCCACAGGTGTTCTATGGGATTCAGGTCTGGACTCATTGCTGGCCACCTTAGAAGTCTCCAGTGCTTTCTCTCAAACCATTTTCTAGTGCTTTTTGAAGTGTGTTTTGGGTTATTGTCATGCTGGAAGACCTATGACCTCTGAGGTAGACCCAGCTTTCTCACACTGGGCCCTAAATTATGCTGCAAAATTTGTTGGTAGTCTTCTGACTTCATAATGCCATGCACACGGTCAAGCAGTCCAGTGCCAGAGGCAGCAAAGCAACCCCAAAACATCAGGGAACCTCCGCCATGTTTGACTGTAGGGACCGTGTACTTTTCTTTGAATGCCTCTTTTTTCTCCTGTAAACTCTATGTTGATGCTTTTGCCCTAAAAGCTCTACTTTTGTCTCATCTGACCAAAGAACATTCTTCCAAAATGTTTTAGGCTTTTTCAGGTAAGTTTTGGCAAACTCCAGCCTGGCTTTTTTATGTCTCGGGGTAAGAAGTGGAGTCTTCCTGGGTCTCCTACCATACAGTCCCTTTTCATTCAGATGCCGACGGATAGTACGGGTTGACACTGTTGTACCCTCGGACAGCAGGGCAGCTTGAACTTGTTTGGATGTTAGTGGAGGTTCTTTATCCAACATCCGCACAATCTTGCGTTGAAATCTCTTGTCAATTTTTCTTTTCCGGCCACATCTAGGGAGGTTAGCCACAGTGCCATAGGCTTTAAACTTCTTGATGACACTGCGCATGGTAGACACAGGAACATTCAGGTCTTTGGAGATGGACTTGTAGCCTTGAGATTGCTCATGCTTCCTCACAATTTGGTTTCTCAAGTCCTAAGACAGTTCTTTGGTCTTCTTTCTTTTCTCCATGCTCAATGTGGTACACACAAGGACACAGGACAGAGGTTGAGTCAACTTTAATCCATGTCAACTGGCTGCAAGTGTGATTTAGTTATTGCCAACACCTGTTAGGTGCCACAGGTAAGTTACAGGTGCTGTTAATTACACAAATTAGAGAAGCATCACATGATTTTTCGCACAGTGCCAATACTTTTGTCCACCTTCTTTTTTATGTTTGGTGTGGAATTATATCCAATTTGGCTTTAAGACAATTCTTTTTGTGTTTTTTCATTTAAGACAAATTAAATGAGGATAATAATACCAAAGAATTTGTGTTTGCAATCATTTTCAGGAAGAAACTGAGTATTATCTGACAGAATTGCAGGGGTGTCAATACTTTTGGCCATGACTGTATATACACATACATGTCATTGACAGATACAATTAGTATAGTGTTGCTTTCTATAAATTATAGGGGGATCCATGCCATTTTGTTCCTTGAAATAATCATTTATTAATTAAATACATGTCCATAAGGCCTCTTTCACACATCAGGTTTTCGGCGTCAGGCGCGATCCGGCGCTTTTGACTAAAACCGGATCCGGCGAAATGCAATGCCGGATCCGGTTTCCCCCCCATTGACTTGCATTAGAGCCAGATCGAGCCGGATGGCCATGCGTTTCATCCGATTTTCGCCGGATCCGGCAATGCGACACGATCCGGCGTCCGGATCCGGTTTCTTTGGTCTGAGCATGCTCAGTAGCTCTGCCCACAGGACATATATAAAAGCAAGACAATGGGACCCTCAGCCACACCCAACATGCCACCCAAGCCAAGAACCAGGAGCAGGAGAAGGCAGCAGACATCTGCAGCAGCAGCACCATCAGCACCACCCCAAATGGAGCAGCATGCTGAACAACGGGAGGGGAGTCCAGCAGCAGATGAGAGACGGTAATTATCAAATCCCCCATTCCTCCAAACTAGGGCTATGGAATATCAAGATATTCATTGGCCCTTTGTTTCTCTTTATTCAACAGCCGCCCAATAGATGCAGCAGCAGCAGCAATGGCAGCAGCAGAAACACCACCCACAGCCATGGAGTCTGGCCATGAGGAAGACAGCACATCTTCTGGGAGCCCTCCCTCGCATCGTCAGCGTTTGACGGTAAGTTTTTATTTCCAAAATCCATCATCTCTGTAATATATGTGTATTCATTGCCTTTTATTTCAAAACAGGAATCACAAGATGAAGAGGAGCTCCCAGAAGAAGAAGGAAGGGGTGGACAGACACTTGGAGTGGGCTCACAATTGGTAAGTTTTTTGCATCAAACGCAGAAACACAACATCACACTACACACAACACATAGAAAACAATGTTCTGCAGACCACACACAGCAAACAAATGCCTACATCCAAAGACATAACATTTTTTGTTTTCTTCTCTAGTCTTCCCAATCTGGTGCTCGGCCAAGAGGTCCTCGCAGTGCCTCCCAGGGTCGTCGGCGACAGCAACGCGGCGGTCACCAGCGTGTAAGTATAAATATTTTTGCTTTGGTTTTTTTGCACTTTTTATTTCATTTCTTTTGTGGAGGCTAATTATGTTATTTTTGTCTTTTTCTTTAACAGCCTTCACAGCGTGCTCCCGACTCTGACGGTGAGGATGGAGGGATTGATGTGGACCGCCTCATCGATCTCATCAGAGAAAGGGAGCCGCTCTGGAATATGGCTGACCGCCGCCACGCTGACCTGATCGTTACCCGACGACTCTGGGAGGAAATCTGTTCGCTCCTTGTGGACCGCTGGGAGGACCTCGAAGCTCGGGCCCAGATTAAAGAGCGTAAGTATATACAGTACCGGTTGCTTGATTTAAACCAGTGTTTCCCGAACTCCAGTCCTCGTGGTCCCCACGGATCATGTGTTCAGGATTTCTATTTACTTTGGAAATCCTGAAAACATGACCCCTGGGGACCATGAGGACTGGAGTTTGGGAAACACTGATGTTGTATACTAACCACTTTGTCCTTTCTCGTTTCAGGGGAGAGAATTGAGAAGTGGTGGCGGTCTGTGAGGGATCGTTTCAAGAAGGAGTTCAATAAAGAGATGCGGGCCCCGAGTGGATCTGGAGGATGCAGGAGCAAGTACAAGTACGCACGAGCCCTGTCATTCCTCCGGGAGACAATGCTCACCAGAAGGTAAATATTACACACCACATGTGACAAAAAAATGTTTAGATGTAACTTTTTTTTTTCAGCCAGGGCCATACCATGTCACTATTTTAATTGTTTTTTTTTCTCTTTATTCCACAGCACGGTGAGCAGCACTCGGGAGCCTGCACGATTGGACCCTTCTGAGGCGATCCCTGAGGAGACCGGCACCGAGGGACACTTCGACGGCCCCGGTACATCTGCACCTTCCCAGCCTTCCCACACATTCGACCCATCTGTCCCATCCACCAGCACAGGAGCATCGTGGCCGCCTACATTACATGAAGCTGCTGGTGAGGAGATCGCTTTCCCTTTACCCCACCCTTCTGCCCCTGCCACCTCTAGTACACCTGCGGGTACTGGGCGGCAGCGGCAGAGGGGTCAGGAAAAGAGTTATGCGCCAGAGTTCTTGCATCTGAATGCATCTTTCCAGAACTGTCTAAAAGTCTTGTCAGAGCAAATCTCCGCAGGCTTTCAGCAGATCAACTCCAGCATTCTGGAGGTGAAGACACTTCTGCAAACCATGCATTCAGAAGCAAGTTCTTCGCCAAACCACACCTTTTTCAGGTCTGTTGTGGAGCGCATGGCAACACTATCTCCAACCCAGCAGATGCATGTAATGCATTCGTGCCACGGTGCTTTACAGCAGGTTACCTCCCAACCTCCACCTCCCACCACTGTAGTTCCTCCACCTGCACCCCCTCCAGCCACTTTCCATCCTCCCCCTCCTATTACATCTGCACCCCCTCCAGCCACTTTCCATCCTCCCCCTCCTATTACATCTGCACCCCCTCCAGCCACTTTCCATCCTCCCCCTCCTATTACATACCAGCAACCTCCCCAGTACCAGCAACCTCCCCAGTACCAGCAACCTCCCCAGTACCAGTCATCTCCCCACTTCCAGCAACCTGCCCCGTATCAAACTCCTTCCCCGTACCAAACTCCTTCCCCGTACCAAACTCCTTCCCCATACAACTTTCCATCAACATCATCTGCTCCTACAGTCCCTGCCCAACCCTCCACTCCACCGCTCACCACCTCTTCTGCCTCCCACATGTCCACCCATTCTGTAGCTTTTTCCACACCATCACCTCTAACTGTTCCTTCCCCACCACGATCCCAATCCTCTCTCCACACTCCCAGTGTCGAAGTGTCCCGCAGCCCCTCCAGCAGTATTTCCACCCCACACTACACAGATTTATGATGTGTTTTGTAATAAAAATGCCCATGTTTTTTTCAAACCTTTATTAAAAAAGTTTTTTTAACTTTAAAAACAGTTTACAAACAAAAAAATATTTTAAATAAAAAGTTAAATTATTGTTTACACTGGTTGTCTGTCATTTCTTTCTGCGGCGAAATATGTTTAAAAAAAAAGGTTAAATAAAGGGTATTTAAAAGGTAAAAAGGTATTCAAAACCAGGTATATAACTGTGGGTAAATTTTAGCTTTTTGCCACAGTTGTGTTCCTGGTTGTGTTTGAAGCAAAGTATTTCACCTAAAAAGTTGTGTTTATTGTTGGTAATTTCATAACAATGTACACAACTTTTGTTAAAAGGTGAAATACTTTGCATAAAACACAACCAGGTACACACCTGTGGCCTAAAGCTAAAAATAGAGACCATGACAAGATAGCCAACTTTGGTTGGCAAAGGTATATACTGTTGGTACAGAAGGTACACAAGTTTGGTTAGGGCACAAATCTTTCACACTCTGTCATCCTGCCAGTGTACTCTGCCTTGAGGTGACATAAAGTATAGTGCAAAATTGTCCCTCATTACTGAAACCGTCACAGAACTTCTAGTGGTAATGTCATGGTAATCTTGCAAGGTGGTTTCTTCAGAGGTGTCCTCAATGGAAATGGGTTCCTTGCAGATAACAAAATTGTGGAGTACCACGCAAGCTTTGATCACCTCGTCAACAGTTTCTGTCTTGAGGTTGATCGCAGTCAATAGGACCCGCCATTTGGCTGTCAGAATACCAAAGGTACATTCAACCATTCTTCTTGCTCTTGTGAGGCGGTAATTAAAAATGCGTTTTGGTCTTGTTAATCCTCTGCTAGAGTATGGTTTCAAAAGGTGTTCTGACAGCTGGAAGGCTTCATCCCCTACACAGACAAATGGCATAGGTGGACCAGATGTTTGCGGCAGCGGTCTAGGGGGTGGGAACTGGAAGGTGTTTCCATACAGTTTACGCCCCATGGCAGACAGTTTGAAAACTTGAGAGTCATTGTAGCGGCCATAGGCCCCAATATCCACAGCAATAAATTTGTATTCCGCATCAGCGATGGCCATGAGGACAATTGAAAAATATTTCTTGTAATTGAAATATTCCGATCCCTATCCGGCTGGCTTTACAATGCGGATATGTTTCCCGTCCACAGCGCCCAAGCAGTTGGGAAACTGACATATCTGTTGAAACTTGTCAGCAGTTTCAATCCACCTCTCTGTTGTGGGCTCTGGTAAAAACTCTTCAGCTAAGGAGTCCCACAGTGCACGGCATGTGTACTTCACTATTCCTGATATGGTGGAAATCCCGAGTCTGTACTGGAAATGCAGTGACGAAAGGGATTCTCCAGTTGCAAGAAATCTGTGGGGAATTAAAAAACAATCAATTAGTTTAAAATCACAGCATTACATACCAAAACTCAGCTATAACACTTGGAGATACAAACTACCACCAACAAGATTGCAGTGAAAGTGTGCTCTGATGCGAGCATATCCAATAAATGTGGCTTACCTTAAAGTCACCATCAGACGCTCTGCGGGTGAAACAGAGAAGCGGCAATAGGTGTCTGCTTTTCTTATGAGGTGTGCAATGCGCTCCACCAAGTAATCAAAATTCTCCATTTTCATCCGAACATATCCAAAAAATTTATCCGGGTTTCGTCGAAGGTCCATGCAGAGTGTAGAATAGACCCCACGCGTCATTCTCTTGACTGTGATGGGGTGGATCCACAAACGTCGTCTACGATGCCTGATGCGCTGCTGTCTCGCTCTCTCCTTCTCCAGAACAATCACCCTCAAACGATTCGCCTCCGCTATAAAATCCGCCAAATTCTTCAAAATATTTCCAATGACAACATCCATCTTCGCCAGTAACTTGCTCTTCTCTCCAACCTGCACTTTCTCCTCGACAACCTGTCAAAGAAGGGCTGTAGGAACACTCTATATATAGTTTTCCAGTAGCCAATCCCGTTCGGAAGGCCACAAGGGTCAATTTTAAAAACCGGATCCGGCGTAATCCGTCGAAAAACGGATAGAAAAACGGATGAACCG
Source organism: Dendrobates tinctorius (assembly GCF_039654945.1). Taxonomy (NCBI): domain Eukaryota; kingdom Metazoa; phylum Chordata; class Amphibia; order Anura; family Dendrobatidae; genus Dendrobates; species Dendrobates tinctorius. Next base: position 12,621,655 of record NW_027361762.1, on the reverse strand, counting down.
GATGAGACGGATCCGGTTTTGTCTGTCAAGAAAAAGACGGATCCGGCAGAAAACCGGCACGACGCCGGATCGCGCCTGACGCCGGATCGCGCCTGACGCCGAAAACCTGATGTGTGAAAGTAGCCTAATTTTGAACAAACACTATACTAATTGAATTTGTCAATAACATGTACATATATATATATATATATATATATATATATATATATACAGCCACTTTGTCTAAAACCGGCCATGGATAGACCTTCTCCATTAATAACTCATGGGCTTGATGCCAGCAGAATTTACACAGCTGACATCAACCCCAAAAACAATGACCTCAATTGCCACCGCACTAGGGTAATCAAGAAAAGCAGAAGCTAAGTGCCAGAATTGCCACATCTAATGTATCCACCATTTCTGGGGTGGCCGAGGGCTGGTCTTATGAGGTTGAGAAGGGGCCAGTTTCCATGATCCTTCCCATCATGTTAATATCAGCCCCCAGTTGCCTGCATGTTCTTAATTGATTATTAAAAATAGGGGGGACCCCAGGTCATTTTTTGAGGGGTCTTTGTCCAGTGTATGGAATCCTGTTCAAAAAACAAAGCTGCAAAGCCTGGAACATCAGTCACTGCCGGGTCTCTCTCTGTACTCCGCTGATCTCGTGGAGTATAGCATGAGATTGGGAATGATAAGCAGTGACATAACTGAGAGTGACCTATGAAGTCTCGAGAACGAGGCTCCATAGGTCTTTCCAGGTCACGTCCCACAGGCAATGATGCTACTGACGTCATCGCAAGTGAGAAATAACCGTGAGTGACCTATGCAGCCTCGAGAACGTAGTATCATAACAGTAACATGGACTTTCGGGAGAAGTCAGTGTTTGAAGTTCAGTACTGGACACTAAGTGTCTGGTATGAACACCAAACTTTACAATTCAGGTTCACTTATCCCTATTTAAAAGCCAAAGTTAGTCAAAAATAAGTGTCAGATCTAACTCAATGAAAATTGTAATTCCCTTTGCCAATGCTGTTATGCAATCAGTTTCCCTTTTGAAGTTTGCCTTGTCTTTCTGTAGTTTAGCTCTGATGTAGGTAACCCCTCCCTTCTGTTTGTATTTAGTTTTGAGTCATCCATCATTTCCTTATTGATCAATTGTTTGCTAAAGGTCTCATTTCAAAGTACAGTTAGAAACTAATATGTGCATGTGCACTTTATGCATTGCGTGCTAACCATAGGCAGTGCTGGCTTCTTGGCTTTTTTGTTTGATATTGGTTTGTGGCTGACCCCCACTTTTTGCTGTGCGCACTTGGTTATGCACGCCATTTGATCTGTCTTTATTGTGATTGATCTAGGCTGCTGTTCACACATACAGCAGCCCTACCGTCCCCCAGGCTCTATTTGATTATGCACCTGTGTCTGGGCCTGTTTCACCCTTTATCTATGGTTGCTGGTTTGGCAGTGTGGAGGTGAGATCTGAAATGTCCATGTCCGGACTTGGTCGGCCTTTATCTGCACTCGCCCTTCTGGCACCATGGGAGTGATTCAGAAATGTTTCAGGTACATTTTGCATTTAATATAATCTTGCTTTTAATACATTTAGGAGGCTGTAATGGCACATCGAATATAAAAAATGTAGAGTAGGACTGCCCCATATGAGAATGTCTTGGCATGGCGGGGTGGCTCAAAGAATTGATCAATTGTTTGCTAAATGCCTCATTTCAAAGTACAGTTAGAAACTAATATGTGCATGTGCACTTTATGCATTGCATGCTAACCATAGGCAGCGCTGGCTTCTTGGCTTTTTTGTTTGACTCCTCTGTTCTCGTGGAGTAGAGCATGAGAGTGGGAATGATAGCAGTGACATAACTGAGAGTGACCTATGAAGACTCGAGAACGAGGCTCTATAGGTTATTCCCAGTCATGTCCCACGGGCGATGACGCTACTGACGTCATCGCGAGTGAGAAATAACCATGAGTGACCAATGCAGCCATGAGAACGTAGTATCATAACAGTAACATGGACTTTCGGGAGAAGTCCATGTTTGGAGTTCAGCAACGGACACTAGGTGTCTGGTATGAACACCAAACTTTACAGTTCAGGTTCACTCATCCCTATTCAAAAGCCAAAGTTAGTCAAAAATAAGTGTTCAGATCTAACTCAATGAAAATTCTAATTCCCTTTGCCAATGCTGTTGTGCAATCAGCTTCCCTTTTGAAGTTTGTCTTGTCTTTCTGTAGTTTAACTCTGATGTAGGTAACCCCTCCCTTCTATTTGTATTTAGTTTTGATTCATCCATCATTTCCTTATGTTCATCCTCTTTACATCCCTGGTTAAGAATCATCTTTCATCTGCTGTTGTTGTGCATAATACAAGAATTTAAGCCTGAGAATAAAGATCTTCTGGAATATTCATACATGCCTTTGCAGTTGAGTTGACACTGTCCGACAAAGTTTTTGGTGTAAGTACAAGTTCAATGCAGACATTTATAGCAAAGCATTGTTAAAAGAGCCCCACACTTGCAGCCCAGATATGGAGTCAGAATAAAAGAGTTATTCCCATCTTAGCCAAGTTGGAATAGGTGATTATTTGCTGATCACTGGAGGTCATTCTAATGGAATAGAGTGATATCAGTGCAGGGGCACCACAGCTTCATGCATTGCTTATGGGAATGCTGGAGATAGCTGAGTGCAAAAAAAATTGATTTATCAAAAAGCAACCTATGTTCACTAAAAACTACAAAAACTATTTAGGGTCGAAAAACGTAGGTTGTTGAGTCAATTTAAAGTACTTATTTATACATTTTAAAAGGTTCTTACGCAATCCTGTAGACTCCATCCGTGAAGCTGTATTAACAGTGTCACCAAAAAGGCAATATCTTGGCATTTTAATCCCAACTACTCCGGCAGCACATGGTCCTGTGCAAGAAATTTCATAAACCAGTTTATAGCAAGCCGTGAATCATAAGTGTGGGAAGCAATATTTATTCACATGAAAGTACAGATTTTTTGAAAGAGAGAAAAGTGCAATTTTAAATCAAATGGTAAAACTGGAGGAAAAAAAAGTGCAAATAGGGTCTTATCTGATAACCAAATGGTAAAAAATGTTTTAAGTACGCTCACCTGATAGGGTTGTGACAGTCCCAACTCCTATAGAGGCATGTAAAGGCTGCAGCAAGACCACCAAGGAGATATGTTGCAATATATGAGGAATATGGTGGTTCAGAGTCCATGCTGCCAAAGATTAAAAGATTCGATCACACATTCGAAGGTGAAGCATAAATGCAGTTTATTTTGTCAACGTGTTTCAAGGTTTTCAAATCTCTTCATCAGCACCAAGCAACAATGATAAGACACAACTCAAGAAGTTCGGGAATATATAGACAATGTATTAAAAGAAAAGGCGCGTAGCAACGAACCTTGTCATTGTAGCAGATACAAAGCAGAATAAGACAAGATATGTAACGGTAAAAATAAAAATGAAATTTATTTCTAAAAAATGATACATATATATATTTAATTTTTTTATCCTTATACATTTGTCATAAGTACATATATACATTTCATTTTAATTTTACAGTTATATATTTTGTTTTATTCTTTTGCAATATTTGTATCTGCTGCAATGACGGGGTATCATATGACCGCAATGGTTCGTTGCTGCGCACCTTTTTTTTTAATACATTGTGTATATATTCCCACACTTTTTGATTTGTATCTCATCATTGTGTTTGGTCCTGATGAAGATGTTTGAAAACCTTGAAATGCATTAACAAAATACACTGCATTCATGCTTCACCTTTGTGTGTGATCGTATCTTTGAACCTTGGGCAGCGCAGACTCTGAACCCCCATATTCCTCATTTATTGCAAAAGTGGAATTTTGGAATTTTAAAGCTTTAAAAAACAATTCAATACATGTAAACTTGCACAGGTTGAGCATGTAATAAAATATAAAAGAAGGGTGCTCCATAAAGCAGAAATCCTTAATAAATTGGATATGGCAAGTGCTGATAGAAAGGACATATGGTAGTACTCACACAGATGCCAGACCCAATTCTGTTTCAAAGCCAGAGATGGAATGAATCAGCCACAGCTTGCCCCAGGTGACGGTAAGGTGCAGGAGTCACCATAACAATGTTAAAAATTTAGATAAAAAAGGGGTGCTGAGAGTGGCCAAAAGGCAGGGAGTATCTTCATAAGAATTTATTAAAACAAAATATGGGCTATGTGTTTTAACAATGGACAGATGTCTTACCAACATGCCTGGCCCAAGTACAACATCTGTCCATTGTTGAAACACGTAGAACATATTTTTATTAATAAATTCTTATGAAGATATTACCTACCGTATTTTTCGAACTTTAAGACGCACTCTTTACCTCCCAAAATGTGGAGGAAAATGTGGAATGCGTCTTATAGTCCAGATGTACTGCCTCTGGCTGTGGTGGGGAGGTGGGGGAGCGAATTCAGCAGACCAGTAGGTCACAGAGGCAGGAGCCAGCGGCTCCGGCTAACTCCTGTGCCCACTGCTAAAGAGAAATGGATATTCACTGCATTCCACGCCCATGGGCGTGGAAGGCAATGAATACTCATTTCTTTCTGGCATCCTGCTATGATTGGCCCCATCCCAATGTTGGTATGATTGGTCCCATCCTTACTCTGGTATGAGTGGCCCCATCCCGTTCCTGTTATGATTGGTCCCATCCTTATTTTGGTATGATTTGCCCCATCCCATTCCTGGTATGCATGGCCCCATCAGAAAAGATTAAAAAACACAAACCATTACACTTAACTTCATCCACTCCCTCGCAGTGTCCTGCTCCGTGGCCAGCAGCTGCTGGAATACTCGCCAGGACTGTTCATCACAGAGAGCAGTAAGTACTGTATTCAATCCTCTTCAGTAGTGTGCAGTGTCAGCCACCAGTAGTGTTGAGCATTCCGATACCGCAAGTATCGGGTATCGGCCGATACTTGCTGTATCGGAATTCCGATACCGACTTCCGATATTTTTTCAATATCGGAATTCGGCATCGGAATTGGAAGTTCAAAGTTGATTGACAGACTGACGTCATCATGATGCGCGGTGTGTGCGCATCATGATGCGCCGTCATTTCGGGCCTTCCGGGGGTCTCTGCCGGCCTGCCGGGGGGCTGTACCGGCCTGCCGGGGGGCTGTGTGGACTGCCCGGGGTCTGTGCCGGCCTGCCGGGGGGCTGTGCCGGCCTGCCGGTGGTCTGTGCACCCTGTGGGGGTCTGTACCGGCCTGCCGGGGGGCTGTGCCGGCCTGCCGGTGGTCTGTGCACCCTGTGGGGGTCTGTACCGGCCTGCCGGGGGGCTGTGCCGGCCTGCCGGGGGGCTGTGCACCCTGTGGGGGTCTGTACCGGCCTGCCGGGGGGCTGTGCCGGCCTGCCGGGGGGCTGTGCTGATGTCCGGGGGTCTGTGCAAGCATCGTCCGATGGGACTACAAGTCCCATCGGGCGATGCCTGCTACCATGACAGTGATTGACACATTAGCCAATGATGGGACAGTAGTAGTCCCATCATCCGGCTAATGTGTTAAATGTTTAAAAAAAAAAAAAAAAAATACTACATACATACTACATGCATACTACATACATACTACATGCTACATACATACTACATACATACTACATACATGCTACATGCATGCTACATGCATGCTACATGCATGCTACATACATGCTACATACATACTACATGCTACATACATACCACATACATACTACATACATACTACATATATACTACATGCATGCTACATACATACTACATGCTACATACATACCACATACATACTACATACATGCTACATACTACATACATACATGCTACATACATGCTACATACATACTACATATATACTACATGCATGCTACATACATACTGCATGCTACATACATACCACATACATACTACATATATACTACATGCTACATACATACCACATATATACTACATACATGCAGTACATTCATACAATACATACATAGACATACAGTACATATAACATAGAGTAACATACTTACCAATACTTGTCACATTGTTCCCCGAAGCCATTGTCTTTTCCGGAATAAATATTAACATAACAAACCACAAAAATACTCACCCACGATCCGAAGCAGTCCACGAGTGTGTCCCACGACGATCTTGGGTAGAGAACTGCAGCATCAGATGATGCTGCCGTTCTCTACGGGCTGCAGGAATCCAATGACGGAAGGTAGGTATCCTTCCGCACTGTATTCCTCCGCCACTTAAAAAAAAAAAAGTCCCTAGTCTCACTTTATGCCATTGCTGCGTGGGAAATTCCCACACAGCAATGGCATAAAGTGAGACTAGGGACTTTTTTTTTTTTTTAAGTGGCGGAGGAATACAGTGCGGAAGGATACCTACCTTCCGTCATTGGATTCCTGCAGCCCGTAGAGAACGGCAGCATCATCTGATGCTGCAGTTCTCTACCCAAGATCGTCGTGGGACACACTCGTGGACTGCTTCGGATCGTGGGTGAGTATTTTTGTGGTTTGTTATGTTAATATTTATTCCGGAAAAGACAATGGCTTCGGGGAACAATGTGACAAGTATTGGTAAGTATGTTACTCTATGTTATATGTACTGTATGTCTATGTATGTATTGTATGAATGTATTGTATGTATGTAGTATATATGTGGTATGTATGTAGCATGTAGTATGTATGTAGTATGTATGTAGCATGCATGTAGCATGCAGTATGTATGTAGCATGCATGTAGTATATATGTAGTATGTATGTAGCATGCATGTAGTATATATGTAGTATGTATGTAGCATGTATGTAGTATGTATGTGGTATGTATGTAGCATGTAGTATGTATGTAGCATGCATGTAGTATATATGTAGTATGTATGTAGCATGTAGTATGTATGTAGTATGTATGTAGTATGTATGTAGCATGCATGTAGTATGTATGTAGCATGCATGTAGTATGTATGTAGCATGCATGTAGTATGTATGTAGTATGTATGTAGCATGTATGTAGTATGTATGTAGCATATATGTAGTATGTAGCATGTATGTAGTATGTATGTGGTATGTATGTAGCATGTAGTATGTATGTAGTATGTATGTAGTATGTATGTAGCATGCATGTAGTATGTATGTAGCATGCATGTAGTATGTATGTAGCATGCATGTAGTATGTATGTAGTATGTATGTAGCATGTATGTAGTATGTATGTAGCATGTATGTAGTATGTAGCATGTATGTAGTATATATGTAGTATGTATGTAGCATGTAGTATGTATGTAGCATGTATGTAGCATGCATGTAGCATGCATGTAGTATGTATGTAGCATGTAGTATGTATGTAGCATGCATGTAGTATGTATGTAGTATGTATGTAGCATGTATGTAGTATGTATGTAGCATGTATGTAGTATGTAGCATGTATGTAGTATATATGTAGTATGTATGTAGCATGTAGTATGTATGTAGCATGTATGTAGCATGCATGTAGCATGCATGTAGTATGTATGTAGTATATATGTAGTATGTATGTAGTATGTATGTAGTATGTATGTAGCATGTAGTATGTATGTAGCATGCATGTAGTATGTATGTAGCATGCATGTAGTATGTATGTAGTATGTATGTAGCATGTATGTAGTATGTATGTAGCATGTATGTAGTATGTAGCATGTATGTAGTATATATGTAGTATGTATGTAGCATGTAGTATGTATGTAGCATGTATGTAGCATGCATGTAGCATGCATGTAGTATGTATGTAGCATGTAGTATGTATGTAGCATGCATGTAGTATGTATGTAGTATGTATGTAGCATGTATGTAGTATGTATGTAGCATGTATGTAGTATGTAGCATGTATGTAGTATATATGTAGTATGTATGTAGCATGTAGTATGTATGTAGCATGTATGTAGCATGCATGTAGCATGCATGTAGTATGTATGTAGCATGTAGTATGTATGTAGTATGCATGTAGTATGTATGTAGTATTTTTTTTTTTTTTTTTATTTTTTTTTTAACATTTAACACATTAGCCGGATGATGGGACTACTACTGTCCCATCATTGGCTAATGTGTCAATCACTGTCATGGTAGCAGGCATCGCCCGATGGGACTTGTAGTCCCATCGGACGATGCCTGCACAGACCCCCGAAGCCTGCACAGCCCCCCGGCAGGCCGGCACAGCCCCCCGGCAGGCCGGCACAGCCCCCCGGAGCCTGCACAGCCCCCCGGCAGGCCAGCACAGCCCCCCCGGAGCCTGCACAGCCCCCCGGCAGGCCGGCACAGCCCCCCGGCAGGCCGGCACAGCCCACCGGAGCCTGCACAGACCACCGGCAGGCCGGCACAGCCCCCCGGCAGGCCGGCACAGACCACCGGAGCCTGCACAGACCCCCTGGCAGGCCGGCACAGCCCCCCGAAAGGCCCGTACAGACCCCAGAGAGGCTGTACAAGGGCAGGAAAGGGTTTTTCTTATTCCGATACCGGAAGTCCCATAGACTTGAATGGGACTTCCGGTATCGGAATCGGCGATACCGATACTTTTTTTAAAGATCGGCCGATACCATCCGATACGATACTTTGAAGTATCGGACGGTATCGCTCAACTCTAGCCACCAGCTTTCTGTTGTGCCAACGGTCACGTGTGCCGATACTTAAGAGAAATGAGTATTCTAAATATTAATTTCTCTTGATTATCGGCACTCGTGACTGCCAGCAGCAGGAAGCCGGTGGCTGATACTGCGCACTACTGGAGAGGAATGAACACTTACTACTCTATGCGATGAACAGTTCTGGTGAGTTTTCCAGCAGGTGCTGGCAACGGAGCAGGACACTGCAAGGAGCGAAGGAAGGTAAGTGTAATGTTTTTTTTTTTTTTTTTGCTGATGGGTCCATGCATACCAGGAATGGGATGGGGCCAATCATACCAGAATAAGAATAGGACCAATCATACCAGAATTGGGATGGGGCCAATCATACCAGGATAAGGATGGGGTCATGCATACCGGGATGGGGTTAATCATACCAGGATAAGGATGGGACCATGCATATCAGGACTGGAATGGGTTCATGCATGCCAGGAAAGGGATGGGGCCAATCATACCAGGATAACGATGGATAAATCCTAAAAAAAGGTCTGAATAATTCGCCCTTTCCTAATTAGCAAGCAAATCCAAAAAACGGAAGAACAGAGGCCCATATCAATGTACATGGGTGCAATTAATTTTATTAATGCTCATAATGAAATAACAAAAAGAGAAGAGACAAACAGGTGTGATACCACCAGGTATGCATGCTCAAGTTAGCATGAAATCGGCTAAGGTTACATGTATGCACAAAAAATACCTATTGAGAATCTCCAGCGAAAACAAGGTGCAAAATTACAAATACCATGTGGCAAACCCAAAACTCCTAAAAACCTCTGACAATTTTGGATCTAATGGTCCAAAATGGGGCTTTTTTCTTTGCAGAGACAGTGCGGCATGTGCTAATATGGAGGGTTGCTCATCCTTTTACTCTGGGTATGGTTCAAGAGAATTTCAAATAACACAGCATATCACGTGCAGCACCGAGGGGGTCATCTATCATGCATCCTGTCCCTGTGGACTTGTTTACATTGGGCATACTTCCCGTCAATTACGCGTTAGGGTACGTGAACATGTCCGTAACATTATCAAGGCTGGTGATGTCACTGACGTGTCCAGTTTAAAGCCCATACCTCGACACTTCAGAGGAGTACATTCATGTGATGCCAGACTTTTGAGGGTCAAAGGGATATATAAGGTTTTTATGGATGGTCGGGGTGGGGATTGGAAGAAAAGTCTCGCTCAGCTCGAAGCCAAGTGGATTATGAGGGTCAACTGTGTACGACCCAAAGGCCTCAATGAGATCTTGAGTTTTGCTCCTTTTTTATAAAACACTTTTTGTGTTTTTTATTATATTGTGTGTGGTTTTGATTTCAACTTCTGTGTTTTGTACCTTATTCAGGTTTCTTAGGCTATGAACTGTGTTTTGTCATTTTCTTCATCATCTTCATTGATCTTTCTCATGGGAGGATATATCCATTATGCTGAATATATATGTAGTTTGAAGAATCCCTATGGATGAAGGAATGAACTCTCCTGTGCCTATATTGTGCAATATATTATTATATTTGTTTTTAGTACTCTTTTGGGCATGGGGGTGTTTATTAATACATCTGTGATAGTGGTATTTTTAGGGGCTAATTCTGCATTGGCCGCACTTGTATGTATATTTATGATATGTGTACATTGATGCATGTTTCTGTATGTCTTTCATATTTCTGCCCCCGATTTTTCTTTTTCTTTTTGGTTTTTGTATTTTTTTGTATTTTTATGCACTGTCTTGTTTGTTATTCATAAGTATTATTATTATGCTGCACATCTATTAATAATTCAGTGTATATTTAATTATATCATCCATTCTGCCTGGGGGCATTTAGGGTTAGTTAACCTGTGACACACAGAGCGTCTAATACTGGCTAATTTGGCTTATGGACACAGATCACATAAGTTATACACATTCTCCTCCTGTGGTGAGCGTTTCCTGTGTCTCGGCTGTCTGCTGGTTGCCATAGACACGCGTCTATGCCGCGCCGCAGGCCCTGCTTCCCAGCTGACGCGTCGCTGGCTGGCTGGCCCTGTCATGTAGGATGCTGACTCTGTGGCTTCCGGCCCCTGTTGCGAACACAGGAAGCGCCGCTATACCGCAGATTGACAGCGGCGTTTACATGGACTATATAATGACCGCCTTCTTCCTGCTTTCACACAACCCCTCGAGGAAGCTGGCGCGAAACGTGCATCGGGGTTCTGTTTTTACTGCCAGGTATGCATGCAGCACTTTAATAATAACTTATTGTCATGTTTGCCATTTCTGGGCTATCTCCCTAGCGGGTATTGGTACCATTATTTGTGCACTGATCAGACTTAATGGGTTACTACTGCCTCATACACCTACTAGAGACTCCTCTATTATATTTATCATTCCATTACTGGGGGATGTACTGTACTGTAGGCTACATTTTGTCTACACCCCCCCCCATTTACCTGCAAGAGTTTTGGGTAGCTATTAGTGTTGAGCGATACCGTTCGATACCCAAAAATATCGTATCGGATGGTATCGCCCGATCCCAAAAAAATATCGGGTATCGCCGATTCCGATGCCGGAAGTCCCATTCAAGTCAATGGGACTTCCGGTATCGGAATTTAAAAAAGCCCTTTATTTCCTTGTTGGCTAATTCTACGTAATTGAAAGCAAATAAGAGTCATGTAGAATGTATTGTGGGAGGTGGAGGAGACATTAAAGGCATAGTGGTTTATTCAAATCACATGGCATAGCATTAATTCCAATTTTTTTTTCAAGACGTTCGGAGTTAAAAAGATATTGACTATGTTAACTTTTTTATATTTTGTCAGATATGTATGTTTCACAACTTCCATGCTCTTCACCTTCTTTTGTACTTCTCCCACACTTTCTCCTTCATGATCCGCAGCAGTAGCATTTTTTTCATCAACTTTTTCTTCACCTTATTCATCTTCTTCACCTTCTTCCCATTAATTTTTTTTTTCCATTCTTCATATTCTTCTTATTCAGCTATTATTAATTTTCATATGCTATTTCTTCATCTTCTTCCTATTCTTCTTTTTCTTCATTTTCTTATGGTGACAGGCATTCCTGTAGTACTTACCTATAAAAGTTATAAGATTACACCTTATGTTCTGCCTGTCACAAAAGATTTACAACAGGATTTGTCCACGTTCAGTTTGGCCTGCAGCAGCAGGCATTTTCCAGGGGCACCACGAGGAGGAACGGACTCACCCCCATTTACTGCTTAGTCTTCTTCTGCTTATAATTTTGATTTCTTCTATGCTGATTTTTAGTCTTATGCTTAATGTTCTTCTGCTTTCTGTTCTTCTGCTTTTGCTTCTTCTGCTTCTTGTTCTTCTGTCTTTTGTTCTGTATCTTGGTGGTTGTCTTCATGTTCTTTGTCCTCTTGGTCTTATTATTTAGGGTCATATTTCTGGTCTTCTTTGGTGTGGTCTTCAGGGTCGTCGTCATCAGGGTTGTCGTCATGGAGATCAATAAGGATTACCAAAGACAATTTCAAAAAGCTTGATCTTGGAAATGTAGCAGAAGGTACAAGAAGGTTGAGAAACTGGCGAGAACCAGCTGATAGTACTGGAACCCCTAGTGGCAGCAGAAGGAACAATAGCCAATGGCACTACTGAGGAACAGCTGACGGTGCTGGACCCCGGTTACTATGCAGGAGGTACCTGTGCTAGAAACCACTACCAAGGACCAGCTGACGGTGCTGGACCTCGGATACCGAGATAGAGGCACCTAGGCCAATGGCTCTGGCGAGAACCAGCAGACAGTGCTGGAACCCGGATGGGTAGCAGAAGGAACAAGAGCCAATGGCACTACCAAGGACCAACTGACGGTGATGGACCACGGTTACTAAGCAGAAGGTACCTGTGCTAAAAAGCACTACCAAGGACCAGCTGACAGTGCTGGACTTCGGATACCGAGATGGAGGCACCTAGGCCAAAGGCTCTGGTGAGAACCAGCTGACAGTGCTGGCACCCGGATGGGTAGCAGAAGGAACAAGAGCCAATAGCACTACCGAGGACCGACTGACGGTGCTGGACCACGGTTACTAAGCAGAAGGTACCTGTGCTAAAAAGCACTACCAAGGACCAGCTGATGGTGCTGGACCTCGGATACCGAGATGGAGGCACCTAGGCCAAAGGCTCTGGCGAGAACCAGCTGACAGTGCTGGCATCCGGATGGGTAACAGAAGGTACCCATCCAAAGCAAAGTAGCCAGGCCACAAGCCGGCCGCAGTTACCGAAACCCACAGTCCTACAGGGGGTCCATGTCCCATTGGCACTACGGATCCAGCCTTCAGTGCCAGTTCCCGCAGCCCACATAGGAGTCACCTAAACTGCAGGCACCTAAACTTGCAGGCTAACCCGGCCGCAAGACGACAGGACAACGGATTGGTGGCATAGTGACCTTGACACTACCCGGAACCAGGCTGGGCAACAGGGAGTACCCATGCCAAAGACACTGCCGAGCACCAACTGGCGTTGTTGGAACCCAGGGACAATCATGGTGAAGACCGAGGCCTACTTGGTGGTAGTTTTAGATTGTTTGTAGGCTACAACAGACTGTCAACGTGCTCCAATTAGGCATCTGTCTCCACTCTGTTTCCAGGATTTCACGTGACCACCAACACCGCCAGTTTATGCGTACAGTAGCCGTCTGCCCAATCCACACGTGTTCCTGTGTTACTGAGGTTCTGTAATGTCAGCAGATCCCCTGATGTGTGTCTGGCAATGTCTCCTGCTCTGTCCACATTCCCACCACTTGTAGTGGGAAGGTGGACAGCACAGGAGACAGTGCCGGACACACATTGGGGGATCAGCTCACGTAACAGAACACCAGGAACACAGGAACAAGTGTGGAATGCGTGGATGGCAACTGTGAGCAGGAACTGGCGGTGTTGGAGGTCAGGGGAAATACTAGAGACAGAGTGGAGACAGAGGCCAAATCAGAGAATGTTTAAATCTGAAGTAGTTACAATTTGGAGGCAGCAGCAGTTTGCCCTCCACACAGCAGGGGATCAGCTGACGTTACTGACCCCCACTTTCACATGAACGAGTGTTTTTTTTCTGTGTGGACAGCACTTCCGAGCAAGAACTGGCGTTGTTGGAGCCCAGGGACAATCATGGTGTAGGCTGAGGCCTACTTGGAGCCAGGTGTAAATCGGAGGTGTTTTGACTTTGGAGGCAGCAGGAGAGTTTGCCGTACACACAGCAGGGGATCAGCAGACGTTACCGAACCCCACTTTCACATGAACAAGTGTGTTTTTCTGTGTGGACAGCACTTCCGAGCACCAACTGGCGTTGTTGGAGCCCAGGGACAATTATGGTATAGGCCGAGGCCTACTAGGAGCCAGGTGTAAATCGGAGGTATTTTGACTTTGGAGGCAGCAGGAGAGTTTGCCGTACACACAGCAGGGGATCAGCAGACGTTACCGAACCCCACTTTCACATGAACAAGTGAGTTTTTTTCTGTGTGGACAGCACTTCCGAGCACCAACTGGCGTTGTTGGAGCCCAGGGATAATTATGGTGTAGGCTGAGGCCTACTAGGAGCCAGGTGTAAATCGGAGGTATTTTGACTTTGGAGGCAGCAGGAGAGTTTGCCGTACACACAGCAGGGGATCAGCAGACGTTACCGAACCCCACTTTCACATGAACAAGTGTTTTTTTTCTGTGTGGACAGCACTTCCGAGCACCAACTGGCGTTGTTGGAGCCCAGGGATAGTCATTTTGTAGGCTGAGGCCTACTTGGAGGCAGTTTTAGATTGTTTGTAGATTACAACAGACTGTCAACGTGCTCCAATTAGGCATCTGTCTCCACTCTGTTTCCAGGATTTCACGTGACCACCAACACCGCCAGTTTATGCGTACAGCAGCCGTCTGCCCAATCCACACGTGTTCCTGTGTTACTGGGGTTCTGTAATGTCAGCAGATCCCCTGATGTGTGTCTGCCACTGTCTCCTGCTCTGTCCACATTCCCTCCGCTTGCAGTGGGAAGGTGGACAGCGCAGGAGACAGTGCCGGACACACATTGGGGGATCTGCTCACATAACAGAACACCAGGAACACAGGAACAAGTGTGGAATGCGTGGACGGCAACTGTGAGCAGGAACCGGCGGTGTTGGAGGTCAGGGGAAATACTAGAGACAGAGTGGAGACAGGGGCCAAATCAGAGAATGTTTAAATCTGAAGTAGTTACAATTTGGAGGCAGCAGCAGTTTGCCCTCCACACAGCAGGGGATCAGCTGACGTTACCGAACCCCACTTTCACATGAACGAGTGTTTTTTTTCTGTGTGGACAGCACTTCCGAGCACCAACTGGCGTTGTTGGAGCCCAGGGACAATCATGGTGCAGGCCGAGGCCTACTAGGAGCCAGGTGTAAATCGGAGGTATTTTGACTTTGGAGGGAGCATAACACTTTGTCCTCCACACAGCAGGGGATCAGCTGACGTTACCGAACCCCACTTTCACATGAACAAGTGTTTTTTTTCTGTGTGGACAGCACTTCCGAGCACCAACTGGCGTTGTTGGAGCCCAGGGACAATTATGGTGTAGGCTGAGGCCTACTAGGAGCCAGGTGTAAATCGGAGGTATTTTGACTTTGGAGGCAGCAGGAGAGTTTGCCGTACACACAGCAGGGGATCAGCAGACGTTACCGAACCCCACTTTCACATGAACAAGTGTGGTTTTTCTGTGTGGACAGCACTTCCGAGCACCAACTGGCGTTGTTGGAGCCCAGGGATAGTCATTTTGTAGGCTGAGGCCTACTTGGAGGCAGTTTTAGATTGTTTGTAGATTACAACAGACTGTCAACGTGCTCCAATTAGGCATCTGTCTCCACTCTGTTTCCAGGATTTCACGTGACCACCAACACCGCCAGTTTATGCGTACAGCAGCCGTCTGCCCAATCCACACGTGTTCCTGTGTTACTGGGGTTCTGTAATGTCAGCAGATCCCCTGATGTGTGTCTGCCACTGTCTCCTGCTCTGTCCACATTCCCTCCGCTTGCAGTGGGAAGGTGGACAGCGCAGGAGACAGTGCCGGACACACATTGGGGGATCTGCTCACATAACAGAACACGAGGAACACAGGAACAAGTGTGGAATACGTGGACGGCAACTGTGAGCAGGAACTGGCGGTGTTGGAGGTCAGGGGAAATACTAGAGACAGAGTGGAGACAGAGGCCAAATCAGAGAATGTTTAAATCTGAAGTAGTTACAATTTGGAGGCAGCAGCAGTTTGTCCTCCACACAGCAGGGGATCAGCTGACGTTACCGAACCCCACTTTCACATGAACAAGTGTTTTTTTTCTGTGTGGACAGCACTTCCGAGCACCAACTGGCGTTGTTGGAGCCCAGGGACAATTATGGTGTAGGCTGAGGCCTACTAGGAGCCAGGTGTAAATCGGAGGTATTTTGACTTTGGAGGCAGCAGGAGAGTTTGCTGTACACACAGCAGGGGATCAGCAGACGTTACCGAACCCCACTTTCACATGAACAAGTGAGTTTTTTTCTGTGTGGACAGCACTTCCGAGCACCAACTGGCGTTGTTGGAGCCCAGGGACAATTATGGTGTAGGCTGAGGCCTACTAGGAGCCAGGTGTAAATCGGAGGTATTTTGACTTTGGAGGCAGCAGGAGAGTTTGCTGTACACACAGCAGGGGATCAGCAGACGTTACCGAACCCCACTTTCACATGAACAAGTGTGTTTTTCTGTGTGGACAGCACTTCCGAGCACCAACTGGCGTTGTTGGAGCCCAGGGATAGTCATTTTGTAGGCTGAGGCCTACTTGGAGGCAGTTTTAGATTGTTTGTAGACTACAACAGACTGTCAACGTGCTCCAATTAGGCATCTGTCTCCACTCTGTTTCCAGGATTTCACGTGACCACCAACACCGCCAGTTTATGCGTACAGCAGCCGTCTGCCCAATCCACACGTGTTCCTGTGTTACTGGGGTTCTGTAATGTCAGCAGATCCCCTGATGTGTGTCTACCACTGTCTCCTGCTCTGTCCACATTCCCTCCGCTTGCAGTGGGAAGGTGGACAGCGCAGGAGACAGTGCCGGACACACATTGGGGGATCTGCTCACATAACAGAACACCAGGAACAAGTGTGGAATGCATGGACGGCAGCTGTGAGCAGGAACTGGCGGTGTTGGAGGTCTGGGGAAATACTAGAGACAGAGTGGAGACAGAGGCCAAATCAGAGAATGTTTAAATCTGAAGTAGTTACAATTTGGAGGTAGCAGCAGTTTGCCCTCCACACAGCAGGGGATCAGCTGACGTTACTGACCCCCACTTACACATGAGTGAGTGTTTTGTCTGTGCGTACAGCACTTCTGAGCACCAACTGGCGGTGTCGGAGCCCAGGGAAAATCAGGTAGTAGGCCGAGGCCTACTTGGAGCCAGGTGTAAATCTGAGGTTGTTTGACTGTGGAGGGAGCAGGACACTTTGCCATACACACAGCAGGGGATCAGCTGATGTTACCAAACCCCACTTACACATGAGTAAGTGTTTTGTCTGTGCGGACAGCACTTCTGAGCACCAACTGGCGGTGTCGGAGCCCAGGGAAAATCAAGTAGTAGGCCGAGGCCTACTTGGAGCCAGGTGTAAATCTGAGGTTGTTTGACTGTGGAGGGAGCAGGACACTTTGCCATACACACAGCAGGGGATCAGCTGACGTTACCGAACCCCACTTACACATGAGCGAGTGTTTTGTCTGTGCGGACAGCACTTCTGAGCACCAACTAGCGGTGTCGGAGCCCAGGGAAAATCAGGTAGTAGGCTGAGGCCTACTTGGTGGCAGTTTTCGATTGTTTCTAGACCACTACTAACTGTCAACGTACTCCAATTAGGCCTCTGTCTTCACTCTGTTTCGAGTATTTCCTCTGGCTTCCAACCACGCCAGTTGCTGCTCTGAAATGCTGTCTGCACAACCCACACTTGTTCCTGTGTTACTGGGGTTCTGTAACAGCAGCTTCTCCCTAGAGGTGAGTCAGGCAATGTCTCCTGCTCTGTCCACTTTTCCACTACAAGTAGTGGGAATGTAGACAAAGCAGGAGACATTGCCGGACTCACCTCTGGAGATGAGCAGATGCTACAGGACCCAGGTAACACAGGAACAAGTGTTGATTGTGCAGACGGCACTTGAGAGCAGAAACAGGCGGTGTTGTAGGCCGGAGGAAATACTCAAAACAGAGTGGAGACAGAGGGCAAATCAGAGAACATATTAAATCAGAGGTAGTCAGAAGTTGTAGGCAGCAGGAGAGTTTGCCGTACACACAGCAGGGGATCAGCTGACGTTACCGAACCCCACTTACACATGAGCAAGTGTTTTGTCTGTGCGTACAGCCATTCTGAGCACCAACTGGCAGTGTCGGAGACCAGGGAAAATCAGGTAGTAGGCCGAGGCCTACTTGGAGCCAGGTGTAAATCTGAGGTTGTTTGACTGTGGAGGGAGCAGGACACTTTGCCATACACACAGCAGGGGATCAGCTGACGTTACCGAACCCCACTTACACATGAGCGAGTGTTTTGTCTGTGCGTACAGCACTTCTGAGCACCAACTGGCGGTGTCGGAGCCCAGGGAAAATCAAGTAGTAGGCCGAGGCCTACTTGGAGCCAGGTGTAAATCTGAGGTTGTTTGACTGTGGAGGGAGCAGGACACTTTGCCATACACACAGCAGGGGATCAGCTGACGTTACCGAACCCCACTTACACATGAGCGAGTGTTTAGTCTGTGTGGACAGCACTTCTGAGCAACAACGGGCGTTGCTGTAGCCCAGGAAATAAAGTTCAGGTCATAGAAACATGAACACAACAGGAGACCTGGATCCTGTTGCCAGCCAATTATTTATTCTGGAAGAGGACTGGCAAATTCAGGTGAGATCCACGCCTTGTTCATTTTCAGAAAAGTAAGCCGGTCAACATTATCGGTGGATAGTCGCGTGCGACGGTCTGTTACCACACCACCTGCCCGACTAAAGACACAATCCGATAATACACTGGCAGCAGGGCAAGCCAGCACCTCCAATGCATACTGGCTAAGCTCTGGCCATGTATCCAGCTTAGAGACCCAACACTTGAACGGGGAAGAGCTGTCTGGGAGTACACTAACAGGGCAAGACAAGTAGTCTGTCACCATCTGACGGAAACTTTGCCTCCTGCTGACTGGAGCCGTCTGTGATGGTGTAGCCGTTTGTGGCTGTCCCACAAAACTTTTCCACATTTGGGCCATACTGGCCTTGCCTTGTCCTGCGGCACTGCCTCTGCTACCTCTTTGTGCAGAGCTTCCTCCACTGCCTCTACCCACATGGCTGCTTTGAAAAGCACTACCAGCAACACTTGCTGGGGGAATGGAGAACATGATGGACTGCACAAGTGTTTCTTGGTACTCCCGCATTTTACGCTCCCGGTTCAACTGTAGTATGAGGCTTTGTAAGTTGTCCCGGTAGCGAGGATCTAGGAGGGTGTGCACCCAATAATCAGCCGTGTGGAGAATGTTGGCGATGCGGCGGTCATTTAACAGGCACTGCAACATGAAATAAACCATGTGCTGCAGACTGCCAACTGGACCGGAAACGCTGTCCCCAGCTTGAGGCAGCATCTCAGCCTGCTCAGCATCACCCCACCCTCGCTGTACACACTGACTACTAGAGCCTTGTGTACCTCCCTCCTCTGGAGAGATGTGTTCCTCCTCCTCCATTGAGTCCTCGTCATCCTCCTCACTAAGTGTCCCCTGCCTGGGCCTTTGTGTGGAAGCACGTTGCGCAGACTTGCCAGAAGCAGATGGCATTTCTGACTCCTCATCCTCGACCTCTTCAAAAACCTCACTTAGTGCTTGTAAGGTTTTTTGAAGCAGACAGATAAGGGGGGCAGTCATGCTGACTAGTGCATCATCTGCACTGGCCATCCGCGTGGAGTCATCGAAGGCACGCAAAACTTGGCAGATGTCCCTCATAGTGGCCCACTCAGTGGTGGTGAAGTGTGTCCAGCGCACAGTGCGACTTGTTTGCGCCTGATGCAGCTGGTACTCCATTACTGCTGCCTGCTGCTCACACAACCGCTCCAACATATGTAATGTTGAATTCCACCTGGTGGGGAGGTCACATATGATGCGATGTTCTGGCAGGCAGAATCGGCGTTGCAGAGATGCAATGCGCGATCTTGCCATGCTGGAACGCCGCAAGTGAGCACACTCTAGGCGAACCATGTGCAGCAGTGCATCAAGATCCGGACAGTCCCTCAGAAAGCTCTGCACGACCAAATTGAGCACGTGTGCCAGACATGGTATGTGAGTGAGGTTGCCTAGGCCCAGAGCTGCCACTAAATTTTGGCCATTGTCACTCACTACCAAACCTGGCTGGAGATTCGCTGGCACAAACCACACATCGCTCTCCTGCTTGATGGCATTCCAGAGCTCCTGTGCTGTGTGGCTTCGATTCCCCAAAGAAATTAATTTAAGGACGGCCTGTTGACGTTTGGCCACACCTGTGCTCATGCAGTGCTGATTCCGAGGAACTAGAGTAGGAGGAGGACTCAATATGTACAGACTGCATTCCTGCAATCCTTGGAGTTGGCAGAATACGTACAGAGCCACTCTCCAGATCTGTACCCGGCTCCACAACATTGACCCAATGGGCAGTGAGGGAAAGGTATCGTCCCTGTCCATGGCTACTGGTCCACACATCGGTGGTCAGGTGGACCTTGCTACTGACGGCGTTTAGTAGCGCATTTTTAATTTTTCCCTCCACATGCTTTTGCAGGGCAGGGACGGCTTGCCTGCTGAAATAAAAGCGGCTGGGCACATTGTATTGTGGAACTGCCAATGACATCAAGTTCCGGAAGGTGTCAATCTCCACCAGCCTGAATGACAGCATCTCAAGGGCCAGTAGTTTGGCAATGTCGGCATTCAGAGCCAGTGCTCGGGGATGGTTTGCCGAGTATGGCCGCTTTTTCTCCCATGCCTGTGCTACCGATTGCTGGTGAGTGGCCTGGGAGTGTGCTGATGACTGAGAACGTGGTTCAGTGGGTGGAATTTCACTGGGTCTCTGGACAACAGTGGCAGAGGTTCTTCCATGGCGTTCCAGTGAGGAAGCCGAACCAGCTGTGTGTGAGCTGGAGGAAGAGGCCCTAACACGAGCTGAAGAGGTGGTAGGTGCTGCTGAAGGTTGGCCTTCATCTTCAGTGTGTCTGTGTAACTCCACCTCGTGCTTGGAACGCACATATTTCCACATATTTGTGGTATTGAGGTTGCTCACATTTTTCCCTCGTTTCACTTTCTGATGACACAGCTTGCATTTGACAAAGCAAATGTCATCTGCAACTGTGTCAAAAAAAGACCACGCACTGCAAGTCCTGGGAGCGCCTGTTTTCTGTTTTGGAAGAGGATTGCTCCTCACGGGTGCCAAAGTGGAGGCTACAAGCAACCAAGTCTGCCCCCGCCCTCTCCCTCCTCTTTTGGCCGTTCGGGGAATCTTTTCCTCAGAGCTGCTCCCACCACCTTCCTGTGGCTGACGCTATGATGGGTCAAGGACCTCATCATCATCTCCACTCCCCTCTTCAAGCACCGGCTGGTCCTGGGTTGTCTCGCCAGCACCGTACGCACCAGAAATTGGCAACTGAGTCTCATCATCATCAGATGAGCACTGAGGTGTGCTGACAATAGGCACTGGCCCACCCGCCTCTTCAGATTCAGAGGGACAAAGCAGTTGCGCATCACTGCATACTCCTTCTTCTTCACGCTCTAGAATGCTGCTTGGCTGGCCACCTCTTTCCAAGCCAACAGATTCTGAGAACAGAAGTAAAGATTGAGATGGCTCCTGTCCAGGGCTCTCAGACTGCCTGGGCAATTTGGCAGGTGGTGAAAAGACAGATGGTTGCTCTTCAGTGCTCTGGCCCTGGGAGGATGCGGAAGTCATTGAAGTGGATGCGTTAGCTGCCATCCATCCGACAACGGCTTCTATTTGTTCGTCACGCAGTAGTGGGGTACGGCGAGGTCCTACAAAGCTGCGCATGAAGGACTGTTGCCTGGTTGCCTGGTGGGGGATGCCGGGTCACTGGTGGCCGCAGCAGACACCGAATCCCCACGTCCTCTCCCTGCTGAATCCCCCCCGTCCTCTCTCTGCTGAAACTCCACGGCCACGACCACGTGCCTTACTCCCTGCCTTCTTCATCTTGGTAGACTGATAAAGATAGGCAGAAAAGTAAAAAAGGGGTGGCTTAGTGTTCTTATTCCTGAACACCTGCTAACCAGTATAAGAAACACTGATTTGGCTAAGAGTGTGTGTACTACACTTTAATATGATCTAATGTGGCCTACACAACTCTAAAGTGGAGTGTTTGATGAACTTTATTTCCTTTTTTTTTTTTTTTGGGGGGGGGAAGAAAAGGATGTGACCAAAGTTTGAAAGCTATAGTATCACAAACTTTATGGAGCGATTACAATGCAGGACGCTAACCTACAATGCAATTGATGAGGCTCCAAAAAATAGGGTGATACTAGTCTGGCTGGCCCTGAAGGGCACAAGCCAGCAAAAAGGCTCCTCTATCTAATCCTATATAGTGTTTGCAACCAACCAATGACAATGGATGCGGATGGAAGCACACTAATATAGGAGCAAAAATCTGGACAAATTAGCTGCAAAAAAAGGACTATGTATGAGGCAGTGACGCACGCTGAGCGGACTACAACCAGCGGTGGCTGTAGAACACACTGCAACATGAGCTGCACTCACACACAGAGAGACCTATCAGACAGCCAAAAACAGTGCAGAGAAATGGGCTATAGCACTGAAAGGCTGCTGAAAGGCTCCGCTGTCTACTCCTTTAGTGTTTGCAACCAACGTATATGGATACGTATGGAAGCACACTATACAGGAGAAAAAAAAAGCAGCAATAAAAGAAAAATGTGTATGAGGCAGAGACACACGCTGGGCGGCCTACAAGCAGATGTGTCTGCAGGACACACTACACAGCGTGGGTCTGCACTCACACAGCCCTTGCAGACAGCTATTAAAACAGCGCTGCTGGGCTAAAAAAATGCTACAGTGGTGGATTATGTAGCCTGGGTAGAGCAATAGATATGTTTGATGATCGCTATTTCTAACTGTCCCTCACAGTCTTCAACAGCAGCCTGTCCCTAACTGAATTCACAGCAGAGTGAACCCGAAATGGCGGCTGCTGCGGTTTTTATAGTGCATCATGACATCATTTCAGCAGCCAATCACAGCCATGCTAGTAGTTAACATGCCTAACAGGATGTGCCCACACTTCTGAGGATTCCCATTGGCTGAATCAAATCGAGCGGGCTCCTAGCATTATGGGAACTTCCGATTCCGGTATTGGATATGAAAAAAGTATCGGAACTAAGTATCGGAATTCCAATATAGCGAATATCGCCCGATACCCGATACTTGCGGTATCGGAATGCTCAACACTAGTAGCTATATGATATACATGTCTCAGTGCTTCCACGCTAGAGGAGGTATATGTACGATTTAGATATGCACATAGCACTTTGTCTATAGAGTGTTATGTTTACTGCTCTTTGAGCTACCTTCCAAGCTATTTTTGGTGCATCTATGTATTGATTGTATATTCTATGTACATATGGTTGCTGTACATCAATCCTTAAACCCCTTTCAGGATATTTGCCAATTTATTATTGGGGCATATACCTCATTAGAGGTTAGATTTTGCTTATATACCCCTGTTTTTAGGAGTTTTGGGCTTGCCACATGGTATTTGTATTTTTGCACCTTGTTTTCGCTGGAGATTCTCAATAGGTATTTTTTGTGCATACATGTAACCTTAGCCGATTTGATGGTAACTTGAGCATACGTACCTGATGGTATCACACCTGTTTGTCTCTTCTCTTTTTGTTATTTCATTATGAGCATTGATAAAATTAATTGCACTTATGTACATTGATATGCGCCTCTGTTCTTCTGTTTTTCGGATTTGCAGGATAATGATGGGGCCATGCATACCAGGACTGGGATGGGGCCAATCATACCAGGATAAGAATGGGGCCATGCATACCAGGACTGGGATGGGGCCAATCATACCAGGATAATGATGGTGCCATGCTTACCTGGACCGGGATGGGGCCAATCATACCAGGATAAGGATGAGACCATGCATACCAGGATAGGGATGGGGCCATGCACACTTGAATGAGATGGGGACCCTGCATACGAGTATAGGGATGGGGCAAGCATTCCTGCCAGGATAAGGATGAGGGGGACCATTCCTACCAGCATAGAGATGAGGGGGCCATGCATACCAGACTAGGGATGAGGAGGTATGCATATCTGGATAGGGGTAAGGGGGCCACGCATACCAGTATAGGGATGAGAGAGCCATGCATACCAGGATACGGATGAGGGGGCCGTGTGTATCGGGATGGGGATGAGGGGCCATGTGTATCATGATGGGGATGAGGGGACCATATTTACCAGAATTTACTACATTTTTTGCTTCAGTTTATCTTTCCCAATTTCCTCCTCTAAAACGTAGGTGCATCTTATGGTCAGGTGCATCTTATAGTCCAAAAAATACGGTAACTCTGTCGCACTCAGCAGCACTTTTATCCCACCGTTTTTATCTCTAAGTTTTTACATTTTTTTCTAAGTTCACACAAGAGCATTCATCTCTATTAATGTTTGCTGCAACTAAAAACATGCTAGATTGCTAAAACTTGCCTTGACTATGCAGGTTTTACAGTTAAAACATTTTTTTGATATGGATAAGCAAATTTTGTAGCAGCATCTCTTTGTAGCCATAATTAAATCCTCTGGGTAATATTATCAAGCCTCATTAACAAATAGCAGAAATACATATTAAAATGACCCTCATGTGGATACTCGATTATGCTAGAAGAAATTGATTGTTAAATCTGTACAAAGTCTTGGCTTTGTCATAAGGCCTAATTCAGATGTCAGTGGTTCTTCTATTCTGCAAAAGAAATGGTCCAAGTTCCATCAAGGTTTTTATATGATTTTCATCAGTTGTTTTTACCGGCTGTGTTTAATCAGGGAATTTCTTGTATGAAAAAAATAAGTAAATAAATTGCAATTTATCCTCCCTATTACACTATTAACCCCCTTACACCATGGCCATTTTCTATTTTTTCCTTTTCGTTTTTTCTTCCCCTTCTTCCATAAATAACTTTTTCATACTTCTGCTAATATAGCGGTATGAGGATTCATTTTTGCGGGATGAGTTGTACTTTTGAATGACATCATTGATTTTACCATATAGTGTATAGTGTACTGGTAAACAGGAAAAAAAATGCAGTGAAATTGCAAAAATAAGTGCAATCCCATGATTGTTTTTTATTTTTCTTATTTACCATGTTCACTATATGGTAAAACTGAACTGGCAATATGATTCCCCAGGTCAGTGTGAGTATGTAGATACCGAATATGTATAGATAATTCTTTAAGTGGTGAAAAAAAAATCCCAAATTTGTATGAAAAAAGTCTTTGGGTTTGTTGCCATTTTTTGAGACCCATAGTGCTTTCATTTTTTGGGATCTAGGCCTGGGTGGTGGCTTACTTTTTGTACCCTGAGCTGAAGTTGTTATTGATACCATTTTGAGGTAAAAACAATATTTTGATGGCCTTTTATTGCAATATTGCAGTGGCCAAAAAAACTTAATTTTAGCTTTTTTTTTCAAATTCTCTTTACTAGTGATAGGTAAGTTAGTTACTGCTAGTCATAACGAAGTGGGGTCTCTTCTATTTTTGGTAACAGCTTAGACAATACTGACAGCCACGGGCTGCATCTTTCACCTGTTAGCTAGAATCATAGAATGGTAGAGTTGGAAGGGACCTCCTTTATCATGGCTGATTATTAAGATGAGGGGTCCCACACCGTTTTTCTTTTATTTAAATAAATAATTAAAAAAAACGCCGTTGGGTACCCCCATTTTTGATAACCAGCAAAGCTAAAGCATACAGCTGGAGGCTGGTATTTTCAGACTGGTAAGAGGCCAAGGATATTGCCAGCCTTTCAGACTAAAAAAGGCAGCCTGTAGCCACCCCAGAAACAGCGCATCAATTAGATGCCCCAATTCTGGCGCTTTGCCTGGCTCTTACTGCTTGCTGTGGTGTGGTGGCAAGTGAGGTAATAGTTGTGAGGTTGATGTCAGCTGTTTTATGGCCGCTGACATCAAGCTGAGGGGTTGGTAATGAAGAGGTGTCTATCAGACACCCCCATTACTTACCCTACAGTTAGATTGTAAAGGAGACACAGTGAGAATAAAGTCCTTTATTTGAAATAAAAATACAAAAGCAAAGTTATTGTCATGCACAGTATAGGAAAGACTAAGTGCAACACGAAAGGATGAGAGGAAGGGAGCCCAACACTAGGGAAGGGGGAAGTATAGACCACTAGGCTGATCTAAAGTCACCCTATCTGCC
This sequence comes from Dendrobates tinctorius, assembly GCF_039654945.1. Taxonomy (NCBI): domain Eukaryota; kingdom Metazoa; phylum Chordata; class Amphibia; order Anura; family Dendrobatidae; genus Dendrobates; species Dendrobates tinctorius. Next base: position 12,595,599 of record NW_027361762.1, on the reverse strand, counting down.
TTAAATGTCCCTACATAGGTTCTGCACCTATTGCTGAGCAGGAACCTAATCCCTGCCTGACCCTGTGAACAAGCCATGCTTAGGTAAGGACATGATGTGCACTAGTCAACCCCACTACCACTAAAGACTGCTGGAATAGACAAACAAGGGGAACACTTATCTTGAGGAGACTCAGAGAAGTAACACAGATGTCCTCCAGCAACACCAAAGAGGAAGATATCCGACTTCTATAGCTCCAAGCCCGAATAGGGGAAAATGGAAATATCACCAACGACTCCCAGCAGCAGACTGGGAGTCTAAAAAAACCCAGGTCCACGTGTGTCAGTTAGAGCTGGAGAAAGGTTGCCACTGTGTCAAAGAGTCAGAAGGGTTAAGAAGATGTCTGCAAAGGCAAACGCAGAGACCTTCTGCAGCTAGATGCAGTAGTGCAACTGTCTGCAGCTTCTGACATACCCATGCCAGTTATACTCATGTTTATGCCTAATCCATTGATGCCCATGTCACCTATAAAACAATAAAAATAATAAACCACCATACTCATCACCTGTCCAAAGAGAAGATAATCCATATTGGTCCCACAAAGATCCAGATGATTTGATTGACGGTCACATCACTGATGCGACCCCTATTCATGCAGCAGGTTCACATTGAGGCAGTAGCATAATCACACTCCTCCAGTGTGCAATGCTGAGCACCGGTGAGAAAGTTCTCGTACAGTCCGTGGTGCCTTAAGTGAGGTGACCGGGGTTCATCAGCTGATGATCCCCGATGAGCTTTCTCATAGCAGCTCAGCGCTACTCACCTCTGTTAGGATGAAGTCTGAATTCTTATTATCTAGAGCAGTATTGCTATTCATATTTCATATATAACCATATTCACATGCTTTAGCAATACAGAGTGCAACTTCTTTTGTTTGTTGTATATGAGGGTGGCTGCTCCTATTATGCACCTGTACACACCAATTTTCTGATTTGAAAGTGCCAGTAAGTCTTTTGTTATTTGTATATTAGCTCTCTAACTGAGCACTTCGCCCTCCAGCATGTGGTGGTTTTAATTGCAGTGGTATCCTACCTACCCATAAATTCAGACTTTAAAGAGAGGTATTCGCCATCTATTCAGAAATTCAGACTTCAGCCTAAGAGAGGTATTAAGACTAGCCACATGGGTTCCCAGCAGTTTTGAGACCGCCTTGTCGTCGGCTGCTGAGCTTACATGAATAGGCCAAATTATGTGCTAAGCGCACCAAATTTTTTTATTATCTAGAGCAGTATTGCCATTCATATTTCATATATTACATACAGTATTTGCATGCTTTAGAACTACAGAGTACAACTTCTTTTGTTTGCTTATTTATAACACAGATGTCGGCTGATGAATATTCTCATCATTGTATGCCTGCTCTTGTGGCTATCAGTGACAGCAGGCGTATGCTGATGAGAGTAGTACTCTTACTCTTTCAGCAGTCAATATCTGTGATAGGTGGTGACCTTTCTACCACCAGTCTCAGCTGCCCGTGTTTGCCATGCTGTTTATTTTTTAAGTTATTATCTAATGTCTTTAAAAGTTCAATGTTATAAAAAATAAAAGTTTGTATCAGCCAATACCTTTTCTCAATGCATAAATAAAGAAATTAAAAAAATTAACATATTTAGACTTTTTCGTACATGGCTGTACTAATTTATGAAAATCTAAAATTAATTAACGCATTTACTGATCACTATAAAAAAAACAAACAAAGCAATGAAGTACCAGAATTAGTGTTTTAGTCAAGCACCTAACCAAAAATTTGCAATGAAAACAGCATACAGTATATGCCCCAAACTGATACTAATCAAAGCAACATGCCATGCAAAAAAAAAAAAATTCTTGAAGAAAAAAAAAGTTATGGGTCTCAGAAATTATTTTTTTAACCACTATAAAAAAGGCCACAAGTTTAGTATCTCCATACCATACTGACCTAAAGAATCTTGTTGCCAAGTCATTTTTAAAAAAACACTGAATACTATAACCAAAAACAGAGACCAATATCAGAATTTTGCTTTTTTTGTTCAGAATTTTACCCTATTTGAATTTGTTTTTTAGGATAGTTTAGGACAGTTTATAGTAAAATGAATGGTGTCATTCAAAACTAAAACTTGACCCTCGAAATACAGCCCTGGCTGTGTTGAAGGGAAAAATAAAAAAGCAATGGGGGAGAAAACTAAACTACAGCAACTAATATTGGTCCCTGTCAGGAAGGGGATAAGGAAGATTTTTACACGCTATATTGTAGTGGAACCTTTTAATTGGTAGTTTACAGTTTGCATATACAACTTCAGTTTCAAAAATGTTGCAATGCTCCATAAGAGCTGCGGCATGGGTCCCCTAATGCAGCAGGAGACCCATTTCCTCAACAAATCTGTAAACCTCTTGTTGGGCAACCCCCCATATGGCCTCATCCTCAAACTACACCTTCTGTCCTAGTTGGTCCACTGGTTCGTCCTGGGGTAGTTCCCTTCCATCTAGATCCACCAATGCTTGACCCTTCTCATTCAGACTCCCACCAGAGTGCTAGGGCCTTTAGATCATGAACATCGTATATTGACAGTTGGCCTTGTCCCTTGTGCACATGGATTTCTCCACAATCTCTAAATCTGTAAATGATACATATTATACATGGTGGAATAATCAAGCATTTTGCACATTTAATTGAAAATTGACCCTCCAGCTGTTTTTCATTAGTACCACTTACTTATCCAGGCCCCTGATAACCCCATCCCATTTTTTTAGATGTGCTGCTGCCATCAATTTCTAAATGAGTTAATATTTTCTCATGAAATGGAAAAATGTCTAACTTTTAACTTATGATCTGTGCCCTATGCTCTGTTGTGAATAAAATGTATTTAAGAAAAGATAAAGAGATTCAAAACAAAAATATTAGGCTTTGTCATTTTTTTGTAACAAAAATTATTATTATTTAATTTCAGAGCGCCATTGATTGTATAGTGCTGTACAGTACATGTGAAAAGGGGTTACATGCAAAAATCTGAATCTAGATTACAGTGAACAAACTAACAATGACGGACTGCTATAAATGGGAGAGGATCCTACCCTTGAGGGTTTACAGTCTACAGGATAATGGGGAAGGAGACAGAAGGTTCATGGGTTGCGACAGCTCTGGTGGTGATGAGGTGACAGCAAGGCCATTGTAGACTGTAAGCTTGTTTCAAGAGATGAGGGAATTCAAGAGGATGAGGGATACTAGGGTGAAGTCTTGGAGGCGATTGAGTGAGGAAAGTAAGAGTATGGAGGAGAGTGTTATGCAAGTGGTTCATGGGGTATAACTTAGTGAACACCAGGTTCTTCTATAGAGTTATAAATCAGGATACAAATCCAGCTCACCAGACATAGCATTCCATCATCGGAGCACGAGACCGCTGTGTCAAAGCGCACAATCCAAGGCAATGAGAAAAAACTTTGTCCAGCTCCACGAAGTAGTGAAAATATTCTTTATTCACTCAATAGAAATGAGGTTTAAAAGCCAGCATGAGTTACAAGGCATGCGATCGATCTACGCGTTTCGAGTGGCTAAGCACTCTTAATCATGATACGCAGCTTTGTCCATGGGTAGATCTTATATACTCTATCCGGTCTACACACCGGTTAAATAATTAATTAAAACAAATATAAAACAAATAGAGAGAAAACTAACAATCACAATTAAATATAACAATTTGATTCGTTAAGATACAATATTATTGCCTTCAGTAGAATTTTATCTTTTTTTTTTTTTCTTTTTTTTTATTTCTTAATTTTTATTCATTATTCTCTTGTTATTATCCATGAAAAAATGAAGCAAACTTCTGAAATAGAAGTGAAACATAACAGATCTCAATGTTGGAACCATTCACAACAGTAAAATTCACATAGATACAATTTTTTTCAAAATGCATGCGGTTTTCAATTACATGTCAAATTTTTATTTCTTTTTTGTGCAATGTTAATTTTAGCACAACAAACCATTTTTTTAGTATACACATGTATACATGTGTATACTAAAAAAATGGTTTGTTGTGCTAAAATTAACATTGCACAAAAAAGAAATAAAAATTTGACATGTAATAGAAAACCGCATGCATTTTGAAAAAAATTGTATCTATGTGAATTTTACTGTTGTGAATGGTTCCAACATTGAGATCTGTTATGTTTCACTTCTATTTCAGAAGTTTGCTTCATTTTTTCATGGATAATAACAAGAGAATAATGAATAAAAATTAAGAAATAAAAAAAAAAAGATAAAATACTACTGAAGGCAATAATATTGTATCTTAACGAATCAAATTGTTATATTTAATTGTAATTGTTAGTTTTCTCTCTATTTGTTTTATATTTGTTTTAATTAATTATTTAACCGGTGTGTAGACCGGATAGAGTATATAAGATCTACCCATGGACAAAGCTGCGTATCATGATTAAGAGTGCTTAGCCACTCGAAACGCGTAGATCGATCGCATGCCTTGTAACTCATGCTGGCTTTTAAACCTAATTTCTATTGAGTGAATAAAGAATATTTTTCACTACATCGTGAAGCTGGACAAAGTTTTTTCTCATTGTCTTCTATAGAGTCCCTGATGGTGTGGTTAGACTTGAACCCAGGTGCTTGTAAGGAGATGACAGAGTCTGTCACTTGTCTGTCCCCCCTGTGGATTCTGTACATTAATCTTGCATGCAGTTCACTGTCATTTATTAATGTCATTGTAACGTGCTGTATTATAATGTGATGTATTTGTACATGCAGTGTTTTAGCTGAGGGAGAGGTTGGGATATAGAGGGTTAAACAGCTGGGAGGAGTTAGAGAGGGATGGTGCAAAGCCTCAGGGATATGGGAAAGGACTTTCTGCCTAGAGAGCAGAGCCTGGGCAGGCTTGCCCAGGGCGAGACAGGCAAAACAGCGAGAGCCCAGGGTCCCCCGGTCATGGGGAAAAGCTGCTTCAGACTGACTGGCAGTGAGGACTGGTGCTGGCTTGTTGGGATCGTCCCCAGGAGAAACTCATGGTCTAAGGCAGTGATGGCGAACCTTTTTGAGACCGAGTGCCCAAACTGCAACCTAAAACCCAATTATTTATGACGAAGTGCCAACATGTGCCAAATGCCCCATCATGATCCCCTTCTTGTAGTAATATGCCCCATCATTGTCCCCTTTTTGCAGTAATATGCCCCATCATGATCCCCTTAATGTAGAAATATGCCTCATCATGATCCCCTTCATGTAAAAATATGCCCCATCATGATCACCTTCATGTAAAAATGCCCCATCATGATCCCCTTCATGCAGAAATATGCCCCATCATGATCCCCTTCCTGCAGAAATATGCCCCATCATGATCCCCTTCATGCAGAAATATGCCCCATCATGATCTCCTTCATGTAGAAATATGCCCAATCATGATCCCCTTCATGCAGAAATATGCCCATCATGATCCCCTTCATGCAGAAATATGCCACATCATGATCCTCTTCATGCTGAAGTATGCCCAATCATGATCCCTTCTTGCAGAAATATGCTCCATCATGATCGCCTTTCTTGCAGAAATATACCCAATCATGATCCCTTCATGCAGAAATATGCCCCATCATGATCCCCTTCATGCATAAATATGCCCCATCATGATCCCCTTCTTGTAGAAATTTCCCATTCCATCACCTCCATCATTTCCTCCTCCCCATCACCCCCATCATTGCCCTCTTCCCATCACTCCTATCATTGCCTTCTCCCCATCACTCCCATCATTCCCCTCTCCCCATCACTCCCATCATTTGCCTTCTCCCAATCACTCCCATCATTGGCCCTCTCCCCATCACTAGCCCTCTCCCCATCATTCCCCTCTCCCCATCACTTCCATCATTCCCCTCTCCCCATCACTCCCATCATTCCCCTCTCCCCATCACTCCCATCATTGGCCCTCTCCCCATCATTCCCATCATTAGCCCTCTCCCCATCACTCCCATCATTGGCCCTCTCCCCATCACTAGCCCTCTCCCCATCATTCCCCTCTCCCCGTTACTCCCATCATTCCCCTCTCCCCATCACTCCCATCATTGGCCCTCTCCCCATCACTCCCAACATTCCCCTCTTCCCATCACTCCCATCATTGGCCCTCTCCCCAACACTCCCATCATTGGCCCTCGCCCCGTCACTGGCCCTCTCCCCATCACTCCCATCTTTCTCCTCTCCCCATCACTCCCATCATTCCCCTCTCTCCATCACTCCCATCATTGGCCCTCTCCCCATCACTCCCATCATTCTCCTATCCCCATCACTCCCATCATTCTCCTATCCCCATCACTCCCATCATTCCCCTCTCCACATCACTCCCTTCATTAGCCCTCTCCCCATCATTCCCCTCTCCCCATAACTTCCATCATTCCCCTCTCCCCATCACTTCCATCATTCGTCTCTCCACATAACTCCCATCATTCCCCTCTCCCTATCACTCCCATCATTAGCCCTCTCCCCATCACTCCCATCATTCCCCTCTCCCCATCACTCCCATCATTGGCCCTCTCCCCAACACTCCCATCATTGGCCCTCGCCCCATCACTGGCCCTCTCCCCATCACTCCCATCTTTCTCCTCTCCCCATCACTCCCATCATTCCCCTCTCTCCATCACTCCCATCATTAGCCCTCTCCCCATCATTCCCCTCTCCCCATCACTCCCATCATTCCCCTCTCCCCATCACTCCCATCATTCCCCTCTCCCCATCACTCCCATCATTAGCCCTCTCCCCATCACTACCATCATTCCCCTCTCCCCATCACTCCCATCATTGGCCCTCTCCCCAACACTCCCATCATTGGCCCTCGCCCCATCACTGGCCCTCTCCCCATCACTCCCATCTTTCTCCTCTCCCCATCACTCCCATCATTAGCCCTCTCCCCATCATTCCCCTCTCCCCATCACTCCCATCATTCCCCTCTCCCCATCACTCCCATCATTCCCCTCTCCCCATCACTCCCATCATTCCCCTCTCCCCATCACTCCCATCATTGGCCCTCTACCCATTACTCCCATCATTCCCCTCTCCCCATCACTCCCATCATTAGCCCTCTCCCCATCACTCCCATCATTCCCCTCTTCCCATCACTTCCATCATTGGCCCTCTCCTCATCACTCCCAACATTAGCCCTCTCCCCATCATTCCCCTCTCTCCAACACTCCCATCATTCTCCTCTCACCATTACTCCAATCATTGGCCCTCTCCCCATCATTCTCCTCTCCCCATCACTCCCATCATTCTCCTCTCCCCATCACTCCCATCATTGGCCCTCTTCCCATCACTCCCATAATTAGCCCTCTCCCCATCACTCCCATCATTCCCCTCTCCCCATCACTCCCATCATTCCCCTCTCCCTATCACTCCCATAATTAGCCCTCTCCCCATCACTCCCATCATTCCCCTCTCCCCATCACTCCCATCATTCCCCTCTCCCCATCACTCCCATCATTAGCCCTCTCCCGATCATTACCATCATTCCCCTCTCCCCATCACTCCCATCATTGGCCCTCTCCCCATCACTCCCATCATTAGCCCTCTCCCCATCATTCCCCTCTCCCCATCACTCCCATCATTCCCCTCTCCCCATCACTCCCATCATTGGCCCTCTCCCCATCACTCCCATCATTAGCCCTCTCCCCATCATTCCCCTCTCCCCATCACTCCCATCATTCCCCTCTCCCCATCACTCCCATCATTGGCCCTCTCCCCATCACTCCCATCATTAGCCCTCTCCCCATCATTCCCCTCTCCCCATGACTCCCATCATTCCCCTCTCCCCATAACTCCCATCATTCCTCTCTCCCCATAACTCCCATCATTCCCCTCTCCCCATCACTCCCATCATTCATTTCACCCCATAACTCCCATCATTCCCCTTTCCCTATCACTCCCATCATTAGCCTTCTCCTCATCACTCCCATCATTCACCTCTCCCCATCACTCCCATCACTGGCCCTCTCCCCATCACACTTACCATCGGCCACACACACACACACCAGCGACCACACACTCACCAGCGGCCACACACACCAGTGGCCACACACAGATATACCAGTGGCTACACTCACCTCTCCGCGCGCCAGCAGCTTCCTTCCTCTCAGACATTGAGCGGCGCGGCCGCATGACATCATTAATCAGCTCCACAGCCGCACCACTCAATAAGTGAGAGGAAGGAGGAAGTTGCAGCTCCAGAGCAGTGAGGCAAGGCCATGTGCCAGCTGAGAGGGTTCTGCATGCCCTCTCTGGCACGCGTGCCATAGGTTCGCCATCACTAGTCTAAGGGGTACTTTACACATAGCGAGATCGCTAGCGAGATCGCTGAAACATCACAGATTTTGTCATGCAATAGCGACCTCGCCAGCGATCTCGCTACGTGTGACACGCAGCGGCGACCAGACCCCTGATGCGATCTCACTGATAGTGCTCGAATGTCCTGGGCCATTTTTTGATCGTCAGTGTCCCGCTGGCCAGCGATGCTCGCTGTGTTTGACTCCGTAACAACGACGAGCGAACTCATTGAAGCACGTGTATCGAGGTCTGTATTGTCAGAATAGCTGCTGTACGACAAGGTCCCAACGACCGCCGAGGATCGCCGTATTGTTGCTGCGTTATTGAATAGATCTGCCTGTCTGACAGCTTACTAGCGACCATGTAGCGATGCTCCAGCGATCCTTACCAGGTCGTATCGTTCTCGGGATCACTGGAGCGTCGCTATGTGTAACGGGACCCTAAGACCAGGCTGGGAGCTGATGCTGTGTAACTTACAGAGGAAGCAGGAAAAGTAACGGAAACATTGCCTTGTTTGTACTGTGTCACAGGTGTGACTATTCCGTAAAGTTTAACCATCTGAACAGAACTGTGGCCTTGTGGTGTTTCCTGAGATCTGGTACCCAGTAACCGAAGTGAACGTGAAACAGAGGTAACTGACCATACCTCAGAACTGAGGCTTCACTTGTCTTTGCTTGTACAAGGTACCTGGGTGTTGCTTAGTAATCTCGCCCACGACTTCCTCCCCAGGTCACGTCACCTTGTTACATGCTACTCCAGGAAGCACAAACGGAGAAGTTGCAGCTAACCTCCAAGGGGAAAGGGAAGCAAGACCGGCCAGGAACTGGTTAGTAGGAGGGTACGGCAGGTAGATCAGACACAAGTAGAGCTGGTACAGGAATACGGAACACCCACAGGTACGGGATCACAGATGCAGGTTCAAAGGTGCTGGTTAAGACTGGGCAAGTGAGTTTAGCAGAACTGTCATGATCCCAGTGCAGGTTTTGACCTCTTTTGTGGCCTCTCTTTGGTTCAGGGAGAGCTTCTTATAGCCCTGGGAAACGCCAATCCCTGTCAGTTATACTTTTGTCTTTGGCCGAGTGTGTTGACCCCTGTGTGCCTGTGCCTGTTTGTTGTCTTCTAGCTTGCTTCTATGGTTCTGACCCGGTTCTGTCCCCCATTGTGAGCTTGCCTGTTGATTCTGTACTGTATATCTGTTTCTCTGGTTTCTGACTTCTTGGCTACGTCCTGACTATACGTTCTGTCTAATCCTTTGGTATTGTTGTGCTATCTCGTGCTTTGACGCCAGCCTGATCTGCTTACGTCCCTGTCTATGCCCCTTGGTAACTTTGTCCCATAGTTACCCAGCTAGGAGTTTTCCTTCAGCTCCAAGCTCTCTGGAGTTTAAGCCACACCCTTAGCAGGCACGTGCTTCAGGTCCTGCTGGTCTGAAGCACGCATCTTCTCTGCTGCTGCCCGCTCCACAGATATCTTAGAGCACAGTTTGTCCTACTCAGGACATGTGCACTGGCTCAGTGAGCAAGTGCAGTGCGGTGTTCCTGACATAACTGAGCGTGAACCTTTTTTTTTTCTTCTCACTTCTGCAGCATGGATCCAATGCATGCTTTATCTGAGCAGGTGAAATGCTTGACTCAGTCGCTCCAGAAGCTAAGCTTGGAACACCAAACTGGCCCAGTCCCAACGGCAGGTTGTGATCTCGGTTCAGGGGGTGCGTTCCGAAGGCTTTCAGCAGGTGGGGAATAGAGATGTCATTTTAGTCCCACCCAAATCCCCGATTAAGTTACCAGATACGTTTGCTGGTAACAAAAATGAATTTAGAGCATTTAAGGAGGGCTGTAAGCTCTTTTTCTCCTTGAGACCCCGTTCCTCTGCGGATGAGAAACAGAGGGTGGGGGTGGTTATGTCCCTGCATAGGGGAGCCTCACAAGCCTGGGCATTTTCTCTTTCCTCTTCTGCCTCGGAGAAAATGACTGTGGATGCGTTTTTTGAGGCCTTAGGGCTTATTTACGATGAGCCGGATAGAGTGCGCTTGGCTGAGGACAAGGTGATGAGTGTCTGTCAGGGGAAGCACTCGGCTGAGTGGTTCTGTTCTGAATTTAGACGTTGGGCAGCCGAGATTTCTAGGAGTGATGCCGCCCTTCAGGGCTGTTCCGTAGAGGCCTATGTGAACGTCTGAAGGATGCCCTGGCACTCCATCCTCCACCTGACTCCCTGGAGGATGCCATGACCCAAGCGGTTCGCATGGATAGCAGACTGCGGGCAAGAGGTGTTATGCAACTTGAAACACCATTATTCTCCAGTGGAGGTGAGACCCGGACTCCTCCTGTGGCTATGGAGGTGAGCGCTGTCACCTGTGAGAAGGAAAGAAGACGCCGCCGGGAAAAGTAGTTGTGCTTCTATTGTGGGGAATCTGGACATTGGGAGAAGGACTGCCCCTCCTGTCCGTCATCCTCCAAGATGGCGGGAAACGACTAGGTCTGGGTAGTAGTCGAGGAGGTTACTCAGACCTTCAGGTACAATTTTCCTCACTTGCAAAAATTGTGCTTCAGGTGGAACTGGAACTTGGTGATGGTCCTATTCAGACTACTTCTTTTGTTGACTGTGGTTCTGCTGTGAACCTGATTGATACCCGAATTATGACTCTTAAAAAGATATGGACAGTCAGGCTTCAGGATCCTGTTAAACTTGTGGCAATTGACTCGTCCCCTCTTACCCAGGACGGTATCTGTTTCAGGTCTGAACTTTTTTTTTTTTCTCTAAAAGTGGGTCCAACTCATGTGGAAAAACTAAGCTGTCTTGTGTTAGATAACTTGCCTGCCGGACTGGTACTAGGGATGCCTTGGCTTCAATGCCATAATCCTACCATTGATTGGGCAACAGGGGAGATCACTCAATGGGGATGCAAGGATAAATGTTGTAACCTGGGACCTCTTGTTAACTCTGTTAAATCCGTATCTGTGTCATCTGTCTGTCTGGAAGGTATTCCGGTGTACCTGAAGGATTTCAAAGACGTTTTTTCCGAAAGTGAGGCTTTGGCGCTGCCACCACATAAACCCTACGATTGTGCCATTGAGTTAGTACCCGGAGCCAAGTTACCTAAGGCTCAGTTGTACAATTTGTCGGGCCTGAGCACCAAGCCATGAAGAAGTACATAGCTGAGAGTCTCCGCAAAGGGCATATCAGGCCTTCTGTGTCACTCGTGGCAGCAGGATTCTTCTTTGTGAAGAAGAAAGATGGGTGTTTGCGTCCATGCCTCGACTTTCGGGAACTTAACAAGATAACGGTAAGGAACACTTACCCGCTTCCCCTCATCCCAGACTTATGTAACCAGTTATCTGGGGCCCAATGGTTCTCCAAGTTAGATCTCCGTGGGGCCTACAACCTGATAAGGGTTCAGGAAGGGGACGAGTGGAAAACTGCGTTCCTCACATCAAAGGGACTCTTTGAAAACCTTGTAATGCCATTTGGGTTAACTAATGCACCTGCTATTTTCCAGAACTTTATCAATGTTGTGTTTTCTGACCTGATAGACCGTTTTGTTATCATTTATTTGGATGACATTTTGGTGTATTCCCCGGACAGTCTGTCTCACTTGCAACACCTACGGACAGTTCTCCAGAGACTCAGGGAGAACCAATTGTTTGCTAAATTGGAAAAGTGTTCATTTTTCATACAGGAACTGTCTTTTTTGGGGCTGATTGTGTCCTGTGAGGGGTTTCATATGGATCCTAAGAAGGTGCTGGCGATTGCTGACTGAGTTCAGCCTCGAGATCTCAAGGGGCTCCAGCGCTTCTTAGGATTTGCAAACTATTACCGGAGATTCATTAAATGTTTCTCACAAGTGTTTAAATGACTCACGGATCTTTCCCGGAAGGGGGCTGATGTAAAAAATTGGTCTGTACTCGCTAAGGAGGCCTTCTCAGCTCTTAAGAAATGTTTCATGTCTGCCCCAGTGTTGGTCCAACCAGACCCATCCAAACCATTCATTGTGGAGGTGGATGCTTCTGAAGTGGGGGTGGGTGCTGTGCTGTGCTGTCTCAGGGTCCGGCCATACTAATCTCAAACCCTGTACCTTCTTCTCCAAGAAGGTCTCTTCAGCCGAGAGAAACTATGATGTAGGCAATAGAGAACTTCTTGCGGTCAAGCTGGCATTCGCAGAATGGAGGCACTTTTTGGAAGGGGCAGCTTACCCTATCACTGTTATCATGGATCACAAAAATTTGGCATACCTTGAACCTGCTAAGAGGTTTACTCCTAGACAAGCCCGTTGGTCACTTTTTTTTCATGATTTCAGTTCTCCATTACTTTTTGACCCGGGTCCAAAAATGTTATAGCGGATGCCCTGTCCAGAAGTTTTGACCCGGTGTCTCCCCCTGAGCCGCTGTCCTCCATTCTTCCCCCAGGGGTGGTAGTGGCGAGGGTCTCATCAGAGTTGGAACAAGAAATTTTAAGGGCTCAGTTCCTAGCTCTGGCAACCAGGCCAGGGGATAAATTGTTTGTTCCAGATTTATTGCGGCCTAGACTTCTGCAGGAGTTTCATGAGTCTAGGCTGAGTGCTCATCCTGGTATCACGGCCACTAGAAAGGCAGTAGCCAGGGTTTTTTGGTGGCCTTCACTGGGGTCCGATGTCAAGAAATTCATTTCTGCTTGTGGTGTGTGCCCGTTCCAAAAGCTCACTTAACCGGCCAGCTGGGGAACTCATACCTTTACCGGTTCCTGATAGGCCATGGACTCATCTCTCCAAGGACTTTATTACCGGTCTTCCACCTTCCAGGGGCAACACCGTGATCTGGGTGGTGGTGGATAGGTTTTCAAAACAGGCCCATTTCATTCCCTTGGCAGCATTACCCTCAGCAGAAACATTGTCAAGGTTGTTTGTGTAGCATGTGGTCCGATTGCATGGGGTACCCCTGAATGTGGTGTCTGACAGAGGTGTGCAGTTTGTGGCCAAATTTTGGAGGGGATTCTGTATGAAATTGGGCATCTCACTCTCCTTCTCGTCGGCATATCACCCGGAGAGTAATGTTCAGACGGAACGCACCAATCAATCCCTGGAACAAATTCTCAGGTGTCTGACCTCCGCCAGACAGGAGGATTGGTGTGATGTGATACCGTTGGCGGAATTCGCTTTTAACAACCAGGTGAGTCAGTCCACCAACCTGTCTCCTTTCCTGATTAATTATGGGTTTAATCCTCATTTTGGGGAGTTTTCATGGGTGGATTCCGTTTGTCCAGGGGCAGAGGGGTCCGTTCAATGGTTAAACCTCTGGGCTGAAGTCCAGCTGTAATATCTCTCGGGTCCAGGGGAGGTACAAATATTTTGCTGACAAAAAGAGAGCCTCGGGACACAAGTTTCAGGTGGGGAGAAGGTTTGGCTTCCACACGTAACATTAACTTGAAGGTACCATCAGTTAAAATGGGACCAAAGTTAATTGGTCCATAGGAGATTATGGAGATAGTCAACCCAGTGGCATTTAGGTTGCATCTCCCCGCCTCCTTAAAAATATCCAATGTGTTCCATAAGTCTCTGTTGAAACCTGTGGGGTCTGTCAAGGAGGACTCCGAGTCTGTTGTTCCTCCAGTGTTGGTGGAGGGTCACTTGGAGTATGAGGTCGGACATATTGTGGACTCTCGGTGGGTGCGCCGCTCCTTGCAGTACCTGGTCCACTGGAAGGGATATGGACCAGAGGATCGCTCATGGGTCCCTACTCACTCTGTACATGCAGGTCGCCTGGTTGGGGCTTTCCATGCCAATACCCGGGGAAGCCTGAGGGTCCAAAGGCCCCCCGTTGAGAAGGGTGTACGGTCATGATCCTAGTGCAGGTTTTGACCTGCACGTCAGGGGTTAATGTCTTGAGCCCAGTGCAGGCATTGACCTGCATGCCTGGGGTTAATTATTGTGGCCGCTCTTTGGTACAGGGAGAGCTTCTTATAGCCCTGGGAAACTCCAATCCCCGTCAGTTGTACTTTTGCCTTTGGCCGAGTGTGTTGTCCCCTGTGTGCCTGTGCCTGTTCGTTGTCTTCTAGCTTGCTTCTATGGTTATGACCTGGTTCTGTCCCCCATTGTGAGTTTGCCTGTTGTGAGTTTGTACTGTTGTGAGTTTGTACTGTATATCTGTTTCTCTAGTTTCTGACTTCTTGGCTACGTCCTGACTATACGTTCTGTCTAATCCTTTGGTATTGTCGTTCTTTCTCTTGCTTTGACCCCGGTCTGATCTGTTTATGTCCCTGTCTATGCCCCTTGGTAACTTTGTCCCATAGTTACCTAGCTAGGAGTTTTCCATCAGCTCCTAGCTCTCTGGAGTTTAGGCCACGCCCCCAGCAGTCACGTGCTTCAGGTCCTGCTGGTCTGAAGCACGCATCTTCTCTGCTGCTGCCCTGTCAACAGGTATCTTAGAGCACAGTTTGTCTTACTCAGGACACGCACACTGGCTCAGTGAGCAAGTGCAGTGCAGTGTTCCTGACATTATGTGTGGACCAAATGGATCAGGACTAGGCAAAGGCAGGGTGGATTTGGGTATAGGAACAGCAGGGCGGATGGGAAGAGGTGCAGACATGATTAGATGCAGAGTGCACAGGTACGGGGCACTTACAACCAAGAAGCAGAAAGTACACTGATTACGTGAAGTTGCTAAGGCACCTCTCAATAGACGAGGGTGCCTCATATAATAGATGTCTCCCATAAATTGTCTAGGGACTTTTTAGCAGCACCCACTGGTTTTTTAAGAGGCAGGAAATTATTACCTTCCTTAGGTCGACCAGTAAAGATCACTCCAAGAGCAAAGTGTACAGTATAATAGTCCCCAAGGACACAACAAGACCCAAGGTAATCTATAAGCAACTAAAGGCCTCTCTCACATTAGCTGATGTTAATAAAGGATGACAAAGGATGTGCATGGCAAAATTGCAAGGAGAAAGCCATTGTTCTCCAAAAGAATTATTGCTACCAAACTTCAAACGAGAAGTTTATTGGAATAATATTTTGGGGGCAAATGATACTATAATAAAGCTTTTTTTATTTAAACTAGATGCATTATGTTTGGAGAAAAACAATGTTTTGAGGCATAGAAACCTCTTATCCTATGTAAAACACGGTGTTGATATTATCATGTTATCAAAGTTTGTTTATGTTTTGCTGCAGGTGGGCTAGAGTGGCTTGCCATAATAGATGGAACAATGAATCCTGAATTATATCAGCAAATTCTCCAGGAAGATGTCAGAATATATGTGACTGTGGAGACCTACGTGTCTCAAACAGTGCCTTCCTCCTCCCTCTTTCAACCAGTCCCGTAATGAAAACGCAGACAGGTCTAGATGGGTTGAAACATGTCGGTCACAGTTTATTAATTTCGGAAGTAGAGTAGCACTTAGAATTTCATAACAGGCTCATCGCCGAAGGCCCTGTCTGTGACAAACAGGCAAGCAGGCCAATGAGCGGTTACGAACCTTTGCCCTTCTCCACATTTTCCGCTCTAACTTGGTATCATTAACAAGTTTTTTTTTTTATATATCATACAATTAATATGGCAATATAAAACAACGTTGAATATATAAGGGAGGGAAGGTGGGACAAAAGCTTCCAGGGGTCAGCCAAGGGAAAAAGAAACTCAATGACCTCGGGCACCTGAATTTAACCCATGTAGGTGTGGCTGGATGCCCCTTCCCCTTTGATCCCATTGGTCAGATGGGCATCCCAATTAGTGCTTCACCTGGGGGAGTGGTGGTGGGAGGAAGGATTGGGCACTAAACCATATTTTTCTCTAAATTTAGTCATATGGGCTCCCCAGTCAGAGGTTTGTTTCTTATTTAGCACCGTGCCTGCCAGACTGGAGACCCGTGTGTCTCAAACAGTGCCTTCCTTCCCACCAGTCCCGTAATGAAAACGCAGACAGGCCTAGATGGGTTGAAACAGGTTGGTCACAGTTTATAAATTTTCGTAAGCAGAAAGACACTTACAATTTAATAACGGGCTCATTGCCAAAGGCCCCATCTGCAATAGACAGGCATTGGACAGGCATCTGCGATGCGATGGACAGGCATCTGCGATGGACAGGCAAGCAGGCCAATGAGCGGTTTCGAACCTTTGCCCTTCTCGTCATTTTCCTCCACGGAGGATCATGTGTACGACCTACACAGTACTCCGACCCCCACCCATCAAGATTAGGGTCTGCTTGATTCTGTCCTGTAAGCTGGATAGAAATATGTCAAGCCCATTAATAATCTCATTTTCCTGTTCTCTGAGCTCTTCCCCAGGGACCCATATTCCACCATCCGCTGAGTCCACCCCAGGGACCCATTTTCCACCGTCCTCTGAACTCTTCCCCAGGGACCCATTTTTACTATATTCCACATGCCATGTGAGGTGAACTCCATCTGGTCTTAATAGTTATCACCTTCGAGCTGGTGGTGACGAACCACAATACCACAGGTTCCCCTCACAAATTTCGCCATGCGTGTATTAATCTTCCTCATTGAATGCTCTATGGCTTTTGCATCCCTTGTGCCACGAAAGACGGCTCGTGGTACTATCTCTGACCACACCAATTTCATATCCGTGAAGAAGTAGGTCGAACGTTCAATGTCTGTTTTCATTACCCTATAGAGTTCAGTGATCTTGCTTTTGCCCAATCATTGCTACTGGCTTGTATCATTAATATTACAGGCCCTTTGGCATTTCTGGAGATGTCGACTATCTCCAGGAAAACCTGTTGTAATTCGAGCCCTCTGATACCACTCCAGTTGACTTCTAGTCCTGGAAAGCTTAGATTTTTTCTCCAGGCCGAAACTCGGTCCTGTTTGCCACCCAGTACACATATGAATGTTCTACTAGCCAAACCACGGGCTTACAGATGCCTGTAAGAACCAAAATATGTTACTTCAGCAGATCAGGACTGGCGAAATATGCAGATTTCTAGCTACCCCCATTCTCTGCACTTTGGCCTCCGATACTCCTGCCCTAGCTGCTTCAGTGGCTGCCCCATTTCGGAAAGAATGCATGCCATATTCCTTTGGATTAGCGCTGTTTTTTGCTAAGCACTGCTTGTAAATTGCCTGAAATTGGTACATGGTAAGAGGGGACCCGTCTGTACGTGAGAGAAAAAATCAGCTTGCGTGTCTTATTAATGCATATCGTTTATAGTGGGCATACTGGGCCATCTGATGAGTTAACCAGGTCCCACGTACCCCTACTGGTGGGATCGCACATGGTTATGGGGATATTGAAATAATCTCATTCAGTAATCTCAATGAAATGGGTTGAAACCTCTTCCAGCCTTTAAGGACTTGTTTGATGAAAAGGAACTTTGTTACATCCACACACTCCATTAGTTGAAAGCAAAAGGCTATTTCCGATAATTGCCATTGTGACGATATACCCAACGCCCCTCTTCCATTGAGGCGAAGCAAAAATTCCTTTGATACCTTGCCTCTCGCTCGGTCACACTTATCAAAGTCATTGATTGGCCACTGTGTCCCATAGGGATGTAGGACACTGGACACCTGATGGTTGTGTATTTGGGGAGAAGGTCTTTAAAGGCCTGCCTGTTATGATTGGGTCACCGAGGAGGAAAGCAAGACCAAGCTAAGCCACAGAAAACCAGAGAGGTTGGTAACTAAGCAGATTGCAGACCCCTGATCCTATCCACACAACTAGCAGTAGCTGTGGAACGTACCTACAATGATCCTAGACGCCTCGACACAGTCGGAGAACTAAATAAGCCTAAAGCAAGAAAGGGAAAATCTATCTAAACTGCCCCAGAGCAGACCCCAAAGGAATAGATAGCCCCCAAACATATATTGTCGGTGAGACAAGATGAAAACACAAACGCAGGTAGGAAAATAGACTGAGTAAACGATGGGACCCACACTAACTAAAAAACCCTGCAAAAAATGCCCAACATGTCTGATAGAAAAACACTGAAGTTACTAGACTTCGCCCACTATATCAGCACTCTAGTATATTCTGAAAGCAAAGCAAAAAGAGGCCAATCTCATAAGGGACAAAAACAAACTGGCACAAGCAGTAACATAAGGATGGACATTTAGCACAGCCCCAGCCGAAGGTGGCTGAACACACAAAACTGAAATAAACAAAACCAGAACATAGTTTTGAAGGCTGAAGGAAGACCTTATGTCCATCTAGTTCAGCCTATTTTTAGTGCAGCTGTTCTGCATTGTTGATCCTGGGGAAGGCAAAAAACCCACAGAGTAGAAACCAATTTTCTCCATAGGGAAAAAAATTCCTTCCCCCTAAGCTGGGTCAACCATCTACCTATAATATATTATTCGTAACCTTCTATACTGTTACTCACAAGAAAAGCATCCATTCCTTTCTTAAAATCATTCAGTGAGTTGGCCATCACCACTTCCTCAGGAAGAGAATTCCAGAGCCTCACTGTTCTTACCGTGAAGAACCCTCTTCTATGCTGGTGCAGAAATTGTCTTTCCTCCAAACGAAGAGAATGCCCCCTTGTTCTTGTCACAGTCCTTGGTACAAACAGTTCATTGGAGAGATCTCTGTATTGCCCTCTGATATACTTGTACATATATATTAGGTCTCCCCTAAGTCTTGTCTTTTCTAGAGTAAATAGACCTAATTTTGATAACCTTTCTGGGTATTGTAGTGAACCAACTCCATTTATCATTTTAGTAGCCCGCCTTTGAACCCTTTCAAGTTCAGTAATGTCTTTCTTGAGCACCGGCGTCCAAAATTGCACACAATACTCCAAGTGTGGTCTGACTAGTGATTTGCACAGAGGGAGAATTATGTTTTCATCTCGTGTCCCCAGACCTCTTCTAATGCATCCCATGACCCTATTTGCTTTGGTGGCAGCTGCCTGACACTGGGCACTCCAATTTAGCTTCTTATTGACTAAGATGCCTAAGTCTTTTTCCATGTCTGATTTCCCCAGCAGTTTCCCATTTAGTAAGTAATTGTAGCATCTGTTTCTCCTTCCCATGTGCATAACCTTACACTTATCTGTGTTAAACCTCATTTGCCATTTTTCAGCCCATTTCTCCAATTTACTCAAATCTGTCTGTAGTTGCAAACTGTCCTCCTTTGTGTTAACTACCTTACATAGTTTTGTATCATCTGCAAATACTGATATTTTACTGTGTAAGCCATCCACTAGATCATTAATAAATATATTAAATAGTAGGGGGCCCAATACAGAACCCTGTGGTACCCCACTAGCAACCCTGGCCCAATCTGAGTATGCACCATTAATAGCCACTCTTTGTTTTCTATCACTATTAATATTGAGATATTCCATAATGGTATCCCTTAGAAACCCTTCAAAAATTTTACCCACAACAGATGTTAAGCTTACCGGCCTATAGTTTCCAGGTTCCCTTTTACACCCCTTTTTGAATATTGGTACCACATTTTCTCGCCGCCAATCAAAAGGAACAGACCCTATTTCTATATAGTCGTTAAATATAAGGAATAGAGGCCTGTCTACCACATTACTTAACTCCCTTAATACCCGAGGGTGAATGCCATCAGGGCCTGGTGATTTGTCAATTTTAATCTTACTAAGGCGGTTCTGCACTTCTTCCTGGGTTAGGCAGGTAATACTTAATGGGGAGTTTACATTATCACTCTGCATTTCCCCTGGCAAATCCTTTTCCTGTGTGAACACTGTTGAGAAAAAAGTATTTAAAACATTTGCTTTTCCCACATCGCTCTCTATGATTTCACCCTCATTGTTCTTTAAAGGGCCGACACCATCAATTTTAATCATTTTACTGTTTATATAATTAAAGAATAGTTTGGGGTTTGTTTTACTTTCCTTAGCAATGAGTCTCTCATTTTCCACTTTTGCTAAATGTATTTGTTTTTTACACATTTTATTTTTTTCTCTATAACTTTTTAATGCTTCTTCATTGCCTTCTTGTTTTAGCTTCTTAAATGCCTTGTTCTTGCTATTTATTGCCCTTTTTACATCCTTATTTAGCCACCTTGGTGTTCTCCTGTTCCTAGCCCTTTTATTTCTGTACGGTATGGCTAGCTCGCAGTGGATGTGTAAAACTGATTTAAATATTTCCCAATTATTTTCTGTGCTCCTATTTTTGAGTACATTGTCCCAATCAATTCTGCGAAGGTCCTCTCTAAGCTGATCAAACTTTGCTTTCCTGAAATTCAGCGTTTTTGTAACCCCCTTCCAGGGCACCTTACTGAAGGACAAGTGGAATTTTATTATATTGTGGTCACTGTTCCCTAGGTGCCCATCGACTTGTACTTCTGTTACTCTATCTGGCCTGTTGCTTAAAATTAAGTCCAGAAGGGCTGTCCCTCTAGTTGGGCCCAGCACAAGTTGTGACAGATAATTATCCTTGTCACTGACAGAAATTGGTTTCCTTTCTGAGATACGCTGGTTTCAGTTTCCCAGTCTATGTCGGGGTAGTTGAAGTCCCCCATAATAATCACCTCATTGTAATTTGCTGCTTTGTCTATTTGTTTCAATAATACATTTTCAGTGGTTTCTGTTATATTTGGTGGCTTATAACAAACCCCTATGAGGATTTTATTACTTTTCTCTCCTTGTATCTCCACCCATAGAGACTCCACCTCTTCATTTCCCTCTTGTATATCTTCTCTTAGTGTTGGCTTTAAAGTGGACTTTATATATAGACAGACTCCACCCCTTTCCTTTTTTTACGAACCCTCCTAAACAAATCATATCCTTGCAAGTTAGCCGCCCAGTCATAGCTGTCGTCTAACCATGTCTCAGTTATTCCTACTATGTCATATTTTTCCTCATACATTACCAACTCCAGATCTTCAATCTTATTGGTCAGGCTTCTTGCGTTGGTCAGCATGCAGGAAAGAAGTTTTGCTTCATTTTTCTTAGCTTCCTTCTGAGTACCCTGTCTTATGTCCTCTTTACCACATCTAGTATCCTTGATTAGTTGGTCCTTCTGCTGCATGTTCTCGTCTGTTGTTTTTCCTCCCATCCCCTCTTCTTCTAGTTTAAAGCTCTCCAGATTAGTGTGGCAAGTCTTCTGGTGAATGTGTGTTTCCCAGGTTTTGTGAGATGTATCCCATCTCTTGCGAGAAGTCCATCGTAGAGGTAATTCACGCCATGGTCCAAGAATCCAAATCCTTGCTGCCTGCACCACCGTCGTAGCCAGTTGTTCACCTCTAGTATCCTATTCCATCTTCTGATGTCATGACCATCGACTGGGAGGATTGATGAGAAAACAACCTGTACGTTCTGTTCCTTTATTTTCTTCCCCAGAATTTCAAAGTTTTCGCAGATAGTTGGTAGGGCATTTCTTGCCGTGTCGTTTGTGCCTACATGTATCAGTAGGAAAGGGTAGTTGTCCTTGGATTTGAGGATAGTTGGTATCCTGTTGGACACATCCTTGATTTTTTTGCTCCTGGGAGGCAGCATAATTCTCGTGCGGTTATGTCCGGCCTGCAGATAGTTGCCTCCGTGCCTCTTAGTAGTGAGTTGCCCATAACTACCACTCTTCTTTTCTTTCCAGACGCACTGCTTGCTGCTCGTGAGTGTTTTTGAGTGTCATTTGTTTCCGCTTTTGTTGACAGAGTAACTTCTTTTGTTGATAGTGTGTCTTCTCTTGTAGATATGGTATCATCCTGAGCTGTGCCATTTTCGTTCTCCAGCATGAGAGCTTCATATTGGTTGCTAAGCTGTGTGGGTGGTGATGACCACTTGATCCGATTGCTTCTTTTCGTCACATGGCTCCACTTTTCAGCCTCTGTATGTGCTCTGAAGCTTTTCTCACTTTCCGTATCCTGAATGGTTGCTTCATCCAAGAAGTCCTCA
The DNA here is from genome assembly GCF_039654945.1 of Dendrobates tinctorius. Lineage (NCBI taxonomy): Eukaryota > Metazoa > Chordata > Amphibia > Anura > Dendrobatidae > Dendrobates > Dendrobates tinctorius. The sequence continues at coordinate 12,573,480 of NW_027361762.1, read as the reverse complement.
TGTTCTTTAATTACCTTCAATGTTGCTATTCATTCTTCCAGTCCCTTTTCCTCTAAGAGGACAACAAGTTTGCACTTCTGACAGGTAAAGTTGAGTTTTTGGACCCGAAGATCCGTAAACATGTAGCATGTGTTGCAGGTGACCATGTGGATTTTCTTCTCTTCCATATTGCTACTGCTGATGCAGTCTATGATGGGTGGAAACCCGGCAAGCCCCAGAGATCGATCAGCTTAAGGCGACTCTTCTCTTCCCAGAATGCACCGGAAATATGCAGATGAGCTTCCTGCTTCTCCAATCCCTGGTTTTGCGATGTCCTCAAACGAGACCCGGCAAGTCCCAGCAATCGATCAGCTTAAGGCGACTCTTCTCCTCTTCCCAGAATGCACAGGAAATATGCAGATGAGCTTCCTGCTTCTCCAATCCCTGGTTTTGCGATGTCCTCAAACAGTGAGACCCGGCAAGTCCCAGCGATCGATCAGCTTAAGGCGACTCTTCTACTCTTCCCAGAATGCACCGGAAATATTCAGATGAGCTTCCTGCTTCTCCAATCCCTGGAGAAGCAGGGATGCGAACAATAGCAAAAGAACACTTAGCCGAGCATGCAGGGACTGAGCTGGAAACTAAGACCTCAGGAGGCAGGAAAAAAATCACCAGCAGGGATAGAGGGAGTCGGCTGTCTTAAATCCCGTCATAAACTCCAGATCTCCAGTCATCCTCCTCATTATCAGGTGGCAGGCCTCTGTTAATTAGATCAGCTCCATTACCTCCAGTAACCACCAGAGGGAGCCCGGAAGGAGAACTCGCGACCCCTCTGTCAATATAACCAGCTCCACTACCTTCACTAGTAACCAGAGGTAGGCCAGAAAGCGAAATCACAACAATACCCCCCCCTTGAGGAGGGGTCACCAAACACTCATCCACGCCACCAGGCTGATCAGGATGGGCCCGGTGAAAAGAACGAACCAATCTATCGGCATGAATGTCAGAAGCAGAGACCCAAGAATTATCCTCCTGGCCATAACCCTTCCATTTGACCAAGTACTGGAGTCTCCGTCTAGCCAAACGAGAATCCATTATTTTCTCTACCTCATATTCCACATTGCCTTTAACCAATACAGGGTCAGGAGGCGCCGCCATAGGAACTACTGGCTCCACAAACCTCTTCAACAGAGATTTGTGAAACACGTTATGGATCTTAAACGTAATTGGAAGAGCCAATCGAAAAGAAACAGATTAAGAATCTCCAAAATCTTATATGGTCCAATTAATCTTGGCTTGAACTTTGGAGACCCAACCTTCATAGAAATATTCTTTGACGACAACCAAACCATATCACTCACTTTAAACCGGGGACCAATGGTCCTATGCCGGTTGGAAAACCATTGGGCCTTTTATGAGAGAGGGACAACGTATCCACCACTTGGTCCCAAATCTGCTGCATGCTCTCTACCACTGTGTCCACACTTGGGCAGGTCGAAGAATCCACTTGCCCTGAAGAAAATCGAGGATGAAAGCCAAAGTTACAGAAAAAGGGCGACATCAAAGTGGCAGAACTAGCTCTATTGTTTAGCGCAAATTCGACCAAGGGCAAAAATGAGACACAGACATCCTGATCAGCAGATATAAAACATCTCAAATAGGACTCCAAAGTCTGGTTTGTTCTCTCAGTCTGCCCATTGGTCTGAGGATGAAAGGCAGAGGAGAAAGATAAGTGAATTCCCAGTTTGGAACAAAAAGCTCTCCAAAATCTGGAAACAAGCTGGATTCCTCTGTCCGACACAATGTTCTCAGGAATCCCATGCAACCGAACCACCTGTTGTAAAAACAAAGGCACCAACTCTGAAGAAGATGGCAACTTTGGGAGTGGTACAAGATGGATCATCTTAGAAAATCTATCACAAATCACCAAGATAGCAGTCATTCTCTGAGAGACAGGAAGATAAGAAATAAAATCCATTGAGATATGGGTCCATGGCCTCTTGGGCATCGGCAGGGGCATCAACAACCCACTTGAACGAGAACAGGGTTTAGACTGAGAACAAGTCCCACAGGACTGCACAAAATTCCTGTCATCACAAGATAAGGCAGGCCACCAAAAAGACCGACTCACCAAATCTCTGGTACCAAAAATATTCACAAAGGGGATGTTAAGGTTGTCAGTTTCATGTGGATAGAAAAGATCCCTAAAAACTAGAGAGGAGGTGACTGGGACAAACGAATCCTCCAGAAAGAAACTTATTGGATTTTTTCCCTACAAACCGTACACCCAAAGGGACTCAATGAAACACTTTCCTTTTCTTCCTTCTTGTAGGGATACCTAAATAGGGTTACATAAATTAGGGAGAGCCGCCGACGAGTGGGGGCACCACTTGCGCAGGATTTTAGGGTGCCTGTGTTTGTGATCAGTAGCTTTCCTCTACTTATTGTACAGTGTTGTTTTTACTGATTATAGGTGTATCCCCCACCTCTATTCAGTGGTGCCCTCCCATCTCCAATCTATTCTATTGTTTTGAGGGTGCCAACCTCCGCGTGAAGTAGGGAACAGCCAGAGAGGGAATAACAGGGCCAGATTGAGTGAGCACCCTTTCTATATTTCCTACAGACACTGGGAAGGTCTGTGGTGCCCGACCATTTTCATCCAACACATAGCCCAAATTGACGAAATTTACATCATTATAGTCATTTATCCCTAATCAGAATAAGTCTATTTCGCTTTTTAACTATTATATGGTGCATAACTGAATGTACTAGGTAATCACTGAAAATGTCCACACGATGGGTTAATTAGCGTGAACTTTATTTGCTAACGCCTTTTTTCGTTGCTCAAGATGTGCATCTGAAAGCATCATAAACATTATTGTATACTTTGATGAGTGGAGCACTGTTGATTATCTAAGTATTGTACATGGTAAGCTATACAGTAACATTACAAGGAGCGTGATAATGCAGCAGGTTTCCATGGATACTTGGACGTCTTATGACTTTGAGATGATTGACAGCGCTGTAAAAGCCCAGGAAGTGGGGCATTTATATCAGCAATGTCCAGACTGGATATGATGCGCAGCAATCTGCAAAGTACCCAGGAAGTGGGGAAAACAATGAGCACAGTTTTTAGCGTTCAGTACAAACCGGAAGTACTATCTGTGGCGACCAGAAGCGGCACTAAGCTGCGGTATGCCGTGATCTATAAGAAGTAGCTAACTCAAAACGGGCGCGCTACGCCCCAAGATAAGATGTCAGGATACCTCTGATGATTCCAATACAGATGAAATGCGTTGGGTGACGTCTGTGGGGACTAGGTCACTTTTGTGGGCATTAAGAATTTGCTGAACCTTCTCATCCCCTCCCATAATGGGCGCAAGATAAGATAAGTACAGCGGTTTTGCTAGTAAGATTACCATGAGAACATAATAATACAATGTTCTTTGGAGGAAGTGTATACCCTGATACATTGTGTTCCATGAGTAATATGCAATTTATGCTGTTTGGATAAGTAGCGCACATGAATTTATGCTGAGACGTGCTGGATAACTGAAGGTCCATTTTGCGTGTTTGAAAGAATATTACCATTGGCAGAGACCTAATGCTGTAAGTGGTTTACAGATACATTATAGGTCCAGAAATTTGTCTATTTGTGTCTATACGGTTATCATACCTGTGATATAATGGGACACAGTGGCATAGTTTACATAACCAGTTGTTGTCCTTTGTTTTAGGACACATAGGTGGTACAATACGGTTTGTTTTTATAGAGCACTTTACACCAGCACTCTGTGCACCTGTTTGTGTTTTTTTTGTATTTGATTTCAAAGTACTTAATAAAAGCTACATTTTAATACATTATTTCTACCAATTTGCTATTTACCAAAAATACCTGGATGTGTCATGGTATCTGGAATTTTGGTCTGACAAGCGAAGGGTTAATGGTTAGAGCCTCTCTTTGACCTCAGGGAGGGTATTTATGGCCACAGGCGAGCAACCTTCCCTGTCGTTTATACTTCATACTTGAGTGTGTCCAACCCTGTCTTTGCTAAGTGCCTCTCGCCTGTTCCCGTGTCTATGGTGTGTATGATCTGGTCTGGTTTCTGGTTTTGTCTCTTGGCTTTCTGATTTGGTACCGTCCTGCTCGACCCGTGTTCTGACCTTTGGCTTCCCTCGACTACCCTCTCGCCTTCTGATTTTGTACCGTGCAGCCCGACCCGTGCCTGACCTCCTGCTTGCCTGACCATTCTTGTTCTGCCTGATTCTGTACCGCATTGCTCCTCCTGTGTATGACTTCTGGATTGTCTGACCATCGCTACTGTATAAACCCCTGGCTCTCTGAGCCCCCGGCCCGTCACCTCAGCGTCCCTGCGATAAGCTCCGCCCCCTCTGACGTCATAGGTCATGTGGTGCTAGGTCCTGCAGCCTCTGAGCACTTCTACCAGCGCTCTGCCCCTTCCACAGGTCCTGCGACCTCCCAAATTGTGTTCCTACACAGGCCCCTCTGACAGCCCCGCGGTCTGAGTTGCTACGCTGACGACGGGACCGCTGACCAGTCACGCTACCCTCCTGCAGATAAGGGTAAGCGTGATATTATAAACGACCTTTACTTTTTCTTTTCCCCCCCACTCATCCTTCTGTTACTACCTGTTCTGATATTTGTGTGTGAGTGTGTGGGGGGCTGCTGCGGTCATGGACCCGATGCAGGAATTGTCGGAGCAAGTGAAGCAGCTCTCCCAAATGTTCCAGAAAATGAGTGTTGAACAGCGCAGTATTGCTCATACCCAGCAGCAGCTGGTTAATACTGTGCAAGGGGCTATGTCCTCAGAGAGTAGGGATGTATCCCTTACGTCCCCTGAATCCCCGGTTAAACTGCCTGACTCCTTTTCTGGAGACAAAAAGGAGTTCAGAGCGTTCCAAGAGGGGTGCAAATTGTTTTTCTCCCTGAGACCTTGCTCGTCTGGGGGAGAATTTCAAAGGGTGGGGGTAGTTATCTCCCTGTTGCGAGGTGCCCCACAAGCCTGGGCATTTTCGTTAGCACCCACAGCACTAGAACGTATGACTGTGGATGCGTTTCTTGAGGCCTTGGGCCGTATCTATGCTGAGCCTGATCGAGTACGCCTGGCGGAGGACATGGTGATGAGTGCACATCAGGGTCGGCACTCTGCAGAGTGGTATTGTTCTGAGTTTCGGCGGTGGGCAGCGGAAGTCACTTGGGATGATGCGGCCCTCCGCGGTCTGTTCCGTAGGGGCTTACCAGAATGCCTTCAGGACGCACTAGCCCTACATCCTCCTCCTGATACCCTGGAAGATGCCATGACACAGGCAGTTCGGATGGATCGACGGTTAAGGACCAGAGGGGTGATGCACTCCGAATCACCTCTGTTCGCTGGGAGCAAGGAGGTGGGGGCCAGTGCTATACCCATGGAGATTGGTGCCACATCCATCAAAGAGAAAGAGAGGAGACGCCGGCGGGATAAACAGCTGTGCTTTTATTGTAGAGAAGCAGGACATAGGAGGAGAGACTGTCCGTCCTGTCCCTCGTCCTCCCAGCTGTCGGGAAACTACTAGGTCTGGGTAGTGATCGAGGAGGCTGCCCAGACCCGAAGGTACCTTTTTCCTCATGCCCCAAGCTGTTGCTTGATGTTGAACTGCTGGTAGACAAATGTCGTTTTTTTTCCACAGCTTTGGTGGACTGCGGTTCCTCACTTAACCTGGTCAGTGCCAGCACCGTCTCCAGGGTCAAGATAGGGACAGTCAGGTTAGAGACCCTGTTGAAAATCGTGGCAATTGACTCCTCCCCTCTCACCCGTTCGGGGATTCGTTATGCCACCAATAACTTTGTGTTACAGGTTGGCTCCTCCCATGTAGAGGAGATAAGATGTTTCATTATGGATAATCTACCAGAAGGGCTGGTGTTGGGTATGCCGTGGCTTCAGCGGCACAACCCGGTAATTGACTGGGAAAGGAGGGTTATTGTTAAATGGGGTCTGAAATGTAATGACTGTTCCTATAAAGCTGTGTGTTGTGTTTCCCCTGCAAAACCTGTCTTGGAGTCTTCTGTGTGTCTGGAGGGCATTCCGGAGTGCCTGAAAGACTTTGAGGATGTGTTCTCCGAAAGCGAGGCTGAGGCATTACCCCCACATAGGCCTTTTGACTGCAACATTGATTTAGTCCCAGGGGCCAAATTACCCAAAGCCCGTCTGTTTAATTTATCAGGGCCTGAACGTTTGGCCATGAAAGAATATATAAAGGAAAGTCTCCGTAAAGAGCATATCAGACCTTCGGTTTCCCCAATAGCAGGGGGGTTCTTCTTTGTTAAAAAGAAAGATGGTGGCCTGCGTCCCTGCCTCAACTTTCAGAAACGTAATAAAATCACTGTTAAAAATGCATATCCCTTACCGCTGATTCCCGATCTGTGCAATCAACTCTCGGGAGCAAAATGGTTCTCCAAACTAGACCTTAGGGGGGGCTTATAATCTTATTAGGATTAAAGAGGGGGATGAATGGAAAACGGCGCTTCTTACTACTGAAGGGTTGTTTGAGAATCTTGTGATGCCATTCGGTCTCGCCAACGCACCAGCAGTTTTTCAGAATTTTATTAATGTGATTTTTGCGGACCTGATTGGCTGCTTTGTTGTTATTTATTTAGATGATATCTTGGTTTTCTCCACAGACGAACAGTCTCACCTATCTCATGTTAAGATTGTTCTCCAGAGACTCAGGGAGAACCAATTGTTTGTTAAACTAGAAAAGTGTACCTTTGGTGTGCAGGAGCAAACTTTTCTAGGGCTAATTATTTCTCCACAGGAGTTTCGTATGGATCCCAAGAAGGTGCAGGCCATTGCAGATTGGGTCCAGCCACAAGACCTGAAGGGTCTACAGCGTTTTCTGGGGTTTACAAATTATTATCGGAGGTTTATCAAGGGTTTTTCTCAGATAGTGAAACCTCTTACCGATCTCACATGTAAGGGGGTCGATATAAAGAATTGGTCCCTTCCGGCCAAACAAGCTTTTGTGAGTCTGAAGAATTGCTTTATGTCTGCACCAGTTCTGGCGCAGCCTAATCCATCACAGCCATTCGTGGTAGAGGTGGATGCGTCCGAGGTTGGGGTGGGGGCTGTTTTGTCTCAAGGAACATCTACATTAACTAATCTCAGACCCTGTGCTTTTTTTTCCAAGAAATTCTCTCTGGCAGAGAGAAATTATGATGTGGGGAATAGAGAGCTCTTGGATATAAAACTGGCGTTTGAAGAATGGAGGCATTTTTTGGAAGGGGCAGAACATCCAATTACAGTTATCACTGACCATAAAAATTTGGAGTACATCAAAACAGCAAAAAGGTTGACTCCCAGGCAGGCTCGGTGGTCACTTTTTTTTTTTTTCCCAGTTCCAGTTCTCCATAACTTTCCGGCCTGGTTCTAAGAACGTGAAAGCGGACGCATTGTCACAGAGTTTTGAACCTCTTTCTGCCCCTGATCCTCCCTCATCCACTCTTCAACCCGGGGTGGTGATAGCCGAACTTTCATCAAATTTGGAGTGAGAGATTGTGGGGGCTCAATCTTTAGCTCCAAGGGCCAAACCGCCTAATAAATTGTTTGTACCACAGGTCTTACGGTCCAAGCTGTTACGGGAGTTTGACGATTCTAAGTTGGGGGCCCACCCAGGTATTGCGGCCACTTATGAGGCGGTAAAGAGAATGTTTTGGTGGCCATCAATGTGTACAGAAATTAAGGAGTATGTCATGGCCTGTGGGGTGTGCGCCCGTTCTAAAAGCTCTCATTGCCGGCCGGGGAATTGGTACCACTGCCAATTCCAGAAAGACCATGGACTCATTTGTCCATGGATTTCATTACCAACCTCCCCCCCTCCAAGGGTAATACCATCATTTGGGTAGTGGTGGATAGGTTTTCGAAAATGGCACATTTCGTACCCATGTCTAAACTACCGTCTGCCGATGTCCTTTCTAAACACTTCCTTTTCCAAATCATTCGCCTCCATGGGGTACCGTCCAATATCGTTTCTGATAGGGGACACAATTTATTGCAAAGTTTTGGCAGGCTTTTTGTAGGAAGTTGGGGATATCTTTGTCTTTTTCATCAGCCTATCACCCGGAGAGTAATGGGCAAACGGAGCGCACCAACCAGTCTTTGGAACAAATCCTTCGATGTTTGACTGCTAGACTGCAAGACGACTGGTGTGATGCATTACCACTGGCGGAGTTCGCCTTTAATAACCGAATTAACCAGTCCACCGGTAGGTAACCTTTTTTTAATTAACCTTGGATTAAATCCTCATTTTGGTGAGTTTTCGCGGTTAGATTCAAATTGTCCAGGGGTAGAAGATTCGGTTAGGCAGATCAGTGGTTTATGGTCAAGGGTTCGCGCAAGTATTGAAAAGGCTCAGGGAAGGTACAAACGTTTTGCTGATAGGAAGAGGGGTCCAGGTCAGGACTTGCATTGTGGGGACAAGGTTTGGCTCTCAACTCCGAATATAACGTTAAAACTGCCATCAGCAAAGTTGGGTCCCAAATTTATTGGTCCCTATGCAATAACGGAGGTGATTAATCAGGTGGCTTATCGGCTACGTCTCCCATCCTCCTTGAAGGTGCACAATGTTTTTCATAGATCCTTGCTTAAGCCGGTAGGTTCTGTAAGAGAGGAACGTACTCCTCTACCACCGCCTATTTCAGTGGACGGTCACATGGAGTTCGAGGTGCAAAAAATTGTGCAATCTCGATAGGTTCTTGGTTCTTTGCAGTACCTCGTCCATTGGAAGGGTATGGCCTAGAGGATCAATCCTGGGTACCGGCCAGGTCAGTACACACAGATCGCCTGGTCAGGGCATATCATGCTTGATACCCAGGAAGACCTGGGGGTCCGGAGGCCCCCTGTTGAGGGAGGCGTACTGTCATGGTATCTGGAATTTTGGTCTGACAAGCGAAGGGTTAATGGTTAGAGCCTCTCTTTGACCTCAGGGAGGGTATTTATGGTCACAGGCGAGCAACCTTCCCTGTCGTTTATACTTCATACTTCATAGAATCATAGAATCGTAGAGTTGGAAGTGACCTCCTGGGCCATCTGGTCCAACCCCCTGCTCAAAGCAGGATTCGCTAAATCATCCCAGTCAGATGTCTGTCCAGCCCCTGTTTGAAGACTTCCATTGAAGGAGAACTCACCACTTCTCGTGGCAGCTTGTTCCACTCATTGATCACTCTAACTGTCAAAAAGTTTTTTCTAATATCTAATATGTGTCTCCTCCCATTCAGCTTCATCCCATTGCTTCTAGTCTTTCCTTGTGCAAATGAGAATAAAGTTGATCCTTCTACAATGTGACAGCCCTTTAGATATTTGTAGACTGCTATTAAGTCTCCTCTCAGTCTTCTCTTTTGCAAACTAAACATTCCTAAATCCTGCAACCTTTCCTCATAAGACAGGGTTTGCAGATCGGTCACCATTCTGGTCGCTCTTTTCTGAACTTGCTCCAGTTTGTTGATGTCTTTTTTAAAATGTGGTGCCCAAAACTGGACACAATATTCCAGATGAGGTCTGACCAAAGAGGAGTAGAGGGAAATAATGACTTCACGTGATCTAGACTGTATGCTTCTGTTAATATATCCTAGAATTGCATTTGCCTTTTTTGCTGCTGCATCACACTGTTGACTCATATTCAGTCTGTGATCTATTAGTATACCCAAGTCTTTTTCACATGTGCTGTTGCTTAGCCCTATTCCTCCTATTCTGTATATGCTTTTTTCATTTTTATTGCCCAGATGTAGTACTTTGCATTTTTCCCTGTTAAAAATCATTCTGTTAGTTGCTGCCCACTTCTCCAGTTAATTTATATCTTTTTGAATCCTCCCTCTCTTCTCTAGTATTAGCTATCCCTCCTAGCTTTGTGTCATCAGCAAATTTAATCAGTTTACCCTCAATTCCTTCATCTAAATCGTTGACAAAGATGTTGAACAATACAGGGCCCAGGACAGAGCCCTGTGGTACCCCACTTGAGACATTCTTCCAACTGAATGTGCAACCATTTACGACCACTCTTTGGCTCTGATTACTAAGCCAGTTATGAATCCACCTAACAGTTGCCTTGTCCATTCCATACTTAGTCATTTTTTCAATAAGGATTGTATGAGATACTTTGTCAAATGCTTTGCTGAAGTCAAGATATACTATATCTATAGCATTTCCTTGATCCACCCAATCAGTGATTCCATCATAGAAGGAAATTTAAGTTAGTCTGACATGACTTATTAGTTACAAACCCATGCTGACTCTGTTTAATCACTTCATTCTTATCCAGGTACTGACATACATGTTGCTTAATAATTTGTTCAAAGATCTTTCCTGGTATAGAAGTCAGACTCACCAGCCTATAGTTGCCTGGGTCCACCTTCTTCCCCTTTTTGAAGATAGGAACAACATTTGCTCTTCTCCTGCCTTCTTGAGTGTGTCCGACCCTGTCTCTGCTAAGTGCCTCTCGCCTGTTCCCGTGCCTATGGTGTGTATAATCTGGTCTGGTTTCTGGTTTTGTCTCTTGGCTTTCTGATTTGGTACCGTCCTGCTCGACCCGTGTTCTGACCTTTGGCTTCCCTCGACTACCCTCTCGCCTTCTGATTTTGTACTGTGCAGCCCGACCCGTGCCTGACCTCATGCTTGCCTGACCATTCTTGTTCTGCCTGATTCTGTACCGCATTGCTCCTCCTGTGTATGACTTCTGGATTGTCTGACCATCACTACTGTATAAACCCCTGGCTCTCTGAGCCCCCCCGCCCATCACCTCAGCGCCCCTGCGATAAGCTCCGCCCCCTCTGACATCACAGGTCATGTGGTGCTAGGTCCTGCAGCCTCTGAGCGCTTCTACCAGCACTCTGCCCCTTCCACAGGTCCTGCGACCTCCCAAACTGTGTTCCTACACAGGCCCCTCTGACAGCCCCGCGGTCTGAGTTGCTATGCTGACGCCGGGACCGCTGACTGGTCACGCTACCCTCCTGCAGATAAGTGTAAGCGTGATAGGATGACCAGTCAACGTGGAGCAATGAATTTCAGACATTACTCTCTTCCTCCACTGGTCAGGAACATACAATTTTCCCATAGGGCAACGTTCAGGTTTGTCCTCCTGAGATTCCTCCAGGGCACGTCTCAAATCGGGTGAGATGGCGGAAAGAAGTACCCCCTCATTTAGAATGGTAGTAGGCTCGGTCACAATAAGAGAATCCGCAAAGAAACTCCTAGAAAGGGCGTCCGCCTTGACATTCTTAGTGCCCGGAAGAAAAGAGGCCACAAAATTAAAACGCATGAAAAACAAGGCCCACCTAGCCTGTCTTGGATTCAAGCGTTTGGCTGATTCAAGATAAATCAATTTCTTGTGGTCGGTGAGGACCACAACTTGATGTCTAGCTCCCTCCAACCAATGTCTCCACTCTTCAAATGCCCATTTCATGGCCAACAATTCCCGATTCCCCACATCATAGTTACGTTCAAATGGGGAGAATTTTCAAGAAAAGAAGGCACAGGGATTCATTTTAGAAGTCACCGGATCTTTTGGGGACAAAACGGCTCCTGCACCAATCTCAGAAGCATCTACCTCCTCCTGAAATGGGAGTGAGACATCAGGTTGCCGTAGAACCGGAGCAGAAGTGAATCTCCGCTTAAGGTCCTGAAATGCCGAGACAGCCTCTGGAGACCAATTCAGCACATCAGCGCCCTTTTTGATCAGATCCGTCAGTGGTTTGACAATACCAGAAAAATTACTTATAAATTTACGATAGAAATTAGCAAAACCCAAAAACTTCTGTAGAGCCTTCAAAGAAGCGGGCTGAACTCAATCATAAATGACCTGTCCATTTCAATAGCCGACGGGGACAAAATAAATCCCAAAAATGAAAACCTCTGTACACCAAAGAGGCACTTCGATCCCTTAACATCCAGGGAATTTTCCCTCAAAATCCAGAACACAGTCCGGACATGTTCCACATGAGAATCCCAATCACTGGAAAAGATCAAAATATCATCCAGATAAATGATCAAAAACTTATCCACAAAGTCCCGGAAAATATCGTTCATAAAAGATTGGAAGACAGAAGGGGCATTAGTGAGCCCAAAAGGCATCACCAGGTACTCAAAATGTCCCTCCGGAGTAATAAACGCCGTCTTCCATTCATCCCCGTGCTTGATGCGAATAAGATTATACGCCCCCTGAGGTCAAGCTTGGTAAACCAGCAGGCACTTTTAACTCAGGAAAATAAATCAGAAATCAGTGGTAACGGGTACTCATATTTAACAGTGAGTTTGTTAAGGGAACGATAGTCAAGGCCTTAATGAACCATCTTTCTTGGCACAAAAAAAAGCACCTAAAGGTGAAGAGGATGGTCTAATATGACCCTTCTCCAACGATTCCTTGATATAAGATCGCATAGCATCATGTTCGGGTACCGATAAGCCGACCCTTGGTAAATTTGCACCCGGGCATTAACTCAATTGCACAATCATAACTCCTATGAGGAGGCAAAGATGCAGACTTGTTCTCACTAAATACATGAGAAAAATCAGCTGAATAATCAGGAATATCATGAGACTGGGGAGAGGTGGAGAAAACAGGAATGTCACTAAGAACACCCTGACAACCCCAACTCACCACAGACACCGTTTTCCAATCCAAAACAGGATTATGAGTTTGCAACCAGGGAAAACCCAGAACAATAGTATCATGCAAATTGTGCAACACCAAAAATTTACAATTTTCTTGGTGGTCCGGGGCGACCCGCATTATCACCTGGTTCCAAAACTGGGGTTTATTCTCCGCCAAAGGAGTAGCATCAATACCCCTCAAAGGGATAGGAGTCCGCAGGGGTATCATGGGAAAACCACAATGTTTAGCAAAGTCTAAATCCATCAGATTCAAAGCTGCTCCTGAATCTATAAAAGCCTTAGCAGAAAATGTAGACCAGGAGCAGATCAGAATAATTGCCAAAAGGAACTTAGGTTGTACACTGCCCAAGAGCAAATGTGTGCGCAAAACGTTTTTCTCATTTAGGGCAGACAGAAATAGTATGAGAGGCGTCCCCACAGAAAAAACACAGCTTATTACGCCTTCTAAACTCCTGATGTTGCACCCTAGACAAAACCCTATTACATTGCATAGGTTCAGACGTTCGTTCAAAAGGTGACAACACCTCTCGTGTAGTTTTACGCTCACGTAAACGTTGATCAACTTGAATGGCTAACGACATAAAATCATCAAGACCAGAGGGAACAGAAAATCCCACCATAACATCTTTTACGGTTTCTGCCAAACCCTTCCGAAAGAGCGCTGCTAAGGCACCGTCATTTCATGTAGTAAGGACCGCCCACTTTCGGAATTTTTGACAGTATAACTCTGCAGAATCCTGACACTGGTTCAATGCCAATAGGGTTTTCTCAGCTTGATCAAAAGCATTAGGTTCATCATACAACCACCCCAAGGCTAGAAAAAATGCATCCACATTAGTCAGAATAGATTCTCCAGGTGTCAGAGAAAAAGCCCAATACTGGGGATCGCCGCGCAGCAAGGAGATGACAATTTTAACCTGCTGCATGGAGCTCCCCGATGATTTAGGCTTCAAGGCAAGAAATAGTGTTACGGCCACCACCGCCGCGCGCCCTGCTCCGGTCTCCACCGCGCACTCTGCCGCTTGCCTCCATACTGACCTGTCGGCACCGCAGTGTTCCTCCTCCCAGCGTCGGCGGCAGCGTCCTCCTCTGGCCGGTCCGCGGCCTGTGACATCACTGTGACTCCTGCGCATGCGTCCTAGGCCGCGGCCGGCTCTCCCTGGCTGACTCACTATTCCGGCGGTGCCCTGACCGGCTAGCACCACCGGACCAATGGGAGCGGGTCCCTGCCTATATCAGGCCGCCCTCCCTTAGTGGAGGCGCCTGATCGTTAATGTTCCATTAGCACCCTGGGCCCCCTTGCATTAACCTCTCTGCCTTGTGCTCCCTGCAGCCTCCGTTCCTGTTGTCCGTGCTCCAGCCTCCGTTCCTGTTGTCCGTGCTCCAGCCTCCGTACCTGTTGTCCGTGCTCCAGCCTCCGTACCTGTTGTCCGTGCTCCAGCCTCCGTACCTGTTGCCCGTGCTCCAGCCTCCGTTCCTGCTGTCCGTGCTCCAGCCCTCCTCCTGTTGTCCATGCTCCAGCCTTCCTCCTGTGGTCCGTACTCCAGTCTCAGTCCCGCTGCCTGTGGTTCGTTCCTGCTGTCCTACTCCAGTTCGCCTACCCGGGCCTAGCTCCTCAGCACGCTCCGAGCCGCCCCTCTTGGTTCCGGCTACCGTGGCATTCGAATCCCCGGACCTGCTCCTAACGGTCCCTGTGTCGGTTCCACCTGGTTGCTCGTCCGGGGCCCCTCGGTGCCACGGTCCAGAGGGTCCACTCTGGGACTTCCTCCTTGCCTAGCGCGAAGGCAACAGTACGATCAGGCCATGGACCCCGCCGGTACCTCCGCTCCCACTCAAAAGGAGTCACTTTTCCTACGGGAGAACCAAGGGCGGATCATGTCCATAATGAAGTCTATGGAGTCACGTCTGTCAGCTCTCCAGGCCGCCGATCCAGGGAATGCTGCCCAGCTGGCCAGTCTCCAGCAGGAGCTGGGTCAGCAGCGGGATGCTCAGTCCGATATCTTGTCGTACATGGCTTCCGTGGATAATTGTTTGGTGGCCCTCCAGTCCGCCGCTGCGGCCGCTGTCGCACCTCCTAGTCCCGCGCCGTTTCCTTCTCCCCGCCTTGCCAAACCCCCCCGATTCAGTGGGGACCCCAAGCAGTGTAGAGGGTTCTTGAACCAATATAGCCTGCACTTCGAGCTTCTGCCTCATCAGTACCCCTCCGATAGGGCCAAGGTGGCCTTTGTCATGTCCCATCAGGAGGGAGAAGCTGTCAGGAACACCGCACTGCACTTGCTCACTGTGCCAGTGCGGGTGTCCTGAGTACAAAGACAGTACTCACAGGTACCTGTGGAGCAGGGCAGCAGCGGTGACGATGCGTGCTTCAGAGTATCAGGACCTGAAGCACATGACTGCTGGGGGAGTGGCCTAAGCTCCACAGATCTAGGAGCTGCAGGGAAACTCCTAGAAAGGTAACTACGGGGCAATGTTACCAAGGGGCATAGACAGAGACAGAAACCAGGCGAAGCCAGGGTCAAAGCACCAGATAGCAATACAGTACCACGGGGTTTAGACAGAAAGGATAGTCAGGACGTAGCAATAGGTCAGAAAACCAGAACGGGCAATAGACGGTACAATAGGGACAAACTGTAACGGAGTAACGATAGCCAAGCCAGGAGGTCAGAACCGGAGAAGACAGTAGTACGAAAGCGAGAGACGGAGTACAGAGTGAGGGAACAGGCCGGGTCATACACAGGAATCAAACAAGCAACGCAGAATACACGCACACCAGGGGTCAGACACACCAGAGCAACAGTATAGCTGACATAGCTGACAGAGAACCCTGGTAAAGAGTGAGTATAAATACCCCTCCCAGATCCAGAAAGAGGCCACGAACACTTAACCCTGTGAGTGCAGGGCAAGAACCCTGTTCAAACCATGACAGTACCCCCCTCTTAATGGGGGGCCACTGGACCCCCAGGCTTGTCTGGGTATCTGGCGTGGAAAGCCCGCACCAGACGATCGGCATGCACCGAACTGGCCGGAACCCATGACCGATCCTCCAGAGAGTACCCCTTCCAGTGTATCAGATACTGGAGTCTCCGGCGCACCCACCGGGAGTCAACAATGCACCCTACTTCATACTCCAGCTGCCCCTCTACCAGCACTGGCGGAGCATTTGATGAGGGATCCTCTCTCACCGTCCCCACAGGCTTTAACAGGGACCTGTGGAAGACATTAGAAATTTTAAAGGAGGTGGGCAGCTGCAGTCGGTAGGCTACTGGGTTAACAACCTCCACAACTTTGTATGGGCCAATAAACTTGGGGCCCAGCTTTATAGAAGGTATCTTAAGCTTGATATTGCGGGTGGATAGCCACACCTTCTCCCCTACTGCAAATGCTGGACCTGGCCCCCTCCTCCTGTCAGCAAACCGCTTATAGTTTTCCTGGGCCTTGGAAATATTCCTCTGAACCTCCCTCCAAAGAATTCTAAGACGTTGTGTCACATCCTCAGCACCAGGACAACCTGAATCCATACGGGAAAACTCTCCAAAATGTGGGTTAAAGCCATAGTTGACCTGAAAAGGAGACTTCCCAGTAGACTGACTCACACGACCGTTGAATGCAAACTCTGCCATGGGCAATACCTCACACCAGTCCTCCTGCCTGGAAGAGGCCAAGCATCTCAGAATCTGCTCCAACGATTGGTTCGTGCGCTCCGTCTGTCCATTAGACTCTGGGTGGTAGGCAGAGGAGAAGGACAACGAAATCCCCAGCTTTTTGCAAAAAGCCCTCCAGAACCTGGCTACAAACTGTACCCCTCTGTCTGACACCACATTCATAGGCACTTCATGTAACCTAATTATATGCTGCATAAATAAGCGGGCCAGGGTTTCAGCAGATGGTAACGCGGGGAGAGGTACAAAGTGAGCTTGTTTTGAAAACCTATCCACCACCACCCATATCACCGAGTTGCCCCTGGAAGGAGGAAGATTTGTGATAAAATCCATGGACAAATGTGTCCATGGTCTATCAGTAATTGGCAAAGGCACCAATTCCCCGGCCGGCCGGACCTGAGAACTTTTAGAACGAGCGCACACCCCACATGCAGTCACAATCTTTTTAATATCTGTTACCATAGAGGGCCACCAGAAATCCCTCGCAATTGCCCCCCGGGTAGCTGCAATCCCAGGATGAGTACTCAACACAGAATCATGAAATTCTTGCATAAGTCCGAGACGGAAACGTTCCGGTACAAACAATTTACCCGGGGGTTTACCACCAGGAGCCCGAGCCTGGGCCTCCAAAATCCCTCTCTGTAACTCAGATGAGATTTTGGCCACCACTACTCCTGGCTGAAGAATGGAGGAGGGAGGTTCTGGAGGGGACACCGAATCAAAGCTTCGGGATAAGGCATCAGCCTTGATGCTTTTAGATCCCGGGCGGAATGTGATGGTAAACTGAAAACGAGAAAAAAAAAATGCCCACCGCCTGTCTGTGGGTCAATCTCTTGGCATACTCGATATAGGCCAAATTTTTGTGATCAGTGATGACTATAATGGGATGAACAGACCCCTCCAGGAAATGCCTCCATTCTTCAAAAGCCAACTTTACCGCCAACAACTCTCTATTGCCGACATCGTAATTTCTCTCAGCAGAGGAAAATTTTTTAGAGAAGAAGGCGCAAGGCCTCAGGTTAGTAAGGATAGGAGGGCCCTGAGACAAAACTGCCCCCACCCCCACTTCCGAGGCGTCAACCTCCACGACAAAAGGTCTTGACGGGTCGGGTTGTACCAATACAGGGGCTGAAGAAAAGCACTTTTTTAATGTCATGAAAGAGTTTTTTGCAGCTACAGACCAATTTTTTACATCAGCTCCCTTGAGAGTGAGGTCCGTTAGAGGCTTTACCACCTGCGAAAAGCCCTTAATAAATTTCCTATAAAAGTTGGCAAAGCCCAAAAATCGTTGCAACCCTTTCAAGTCATGAGGTTGCACCCACTCCGTAACAGCCTGGACTTTCTTAGGATCCATGCGGAACCTCTCTCCTGACACAATCAACCCCAGAAAGGATACTTCTTGCATGAAAAATGAGCATTTTTCCAGCTTGGCATACAAATGATTCTTCCTCAGTCTCATGAGAACCATCCGCAAATGGTGCAAGTGAGATTGACTGTCCACCGAGTACACCAGAATGTCATCCAAGTAGATAACCACAAAACGACCAATTAAATCAGAGAAAATTACATTAATAAAATTCTGAAAAACAGCAGGAGCGTTGGTGAGACCAAAGGGCATAACCAAGTTTTCGAACAGCCCTTCAGTCGTCAGGAATGCTGTTTTCCATTCGTCCCCTTCACGGACTCTTATAAGGTTATATGCCCCACGTAAATCCAGTTTAGAGAACCACTTAGCCCCGGTGAGTTGGTTACATAGATCAGGAATTAGGGGGAGAGGGTATGTATTTTTCACAGTAATTTTGTTTAATTCCCGAAAGTCGAGGCACGGCCGCAAACCACCATCTTTTTTATTAACAAAAAAGAAGCCCGCTGCCACAGGTGAAACAGAAGGCCTAATATGCCCTTTGCGGAGATTCTCAGTAATGTACTCCTTCATGGCTAGACGTTCGGGCCTGGACAAATTGAACAGGCGAGCCTTGGGTAACTTGGCTCCAGGGACTAGATTAATGGCACAATCAAAGGGTCTATGTGGTGGTAGCGCCTCAGCCTCACTTTCAGAAAATACGTCTTGAAAATCTTTCAGGCACTCCGGAATACCTTCCAGATCGACAGACGACACTGACACAGATTTTACTGGGGTGACAAGGGTTGTCAAGTTACAACATAGACCATTAGCCATACAACCCCACTGAATGATCTCCCCTGTGACCCAGTCAATAGTAGGATTGTGACGTTGAAGCCAAGGCATACCCAGTATCAGTCCAGCCAGCAGATTATTTATGACAAAACATCTTAATTTTTCCACGTGAGTGGAACCTACTTTCAGAGAAAAGGTATCAGTCATGAAACAAATTCCCTCCTGGGTGATAGGAGAAGAATCAATTGCCACGATTTTAACAGGATCTTTTAACCTGACTGTCCCTATCTTATGAAAAGTCACAACTTTGGCATCGATCAGATTAATAGAAGAACCACAGTCAACAAAGGCGGTAGTCCCAACCGGACCGCCTGTAAGTTCCAGTTCCACCGGAAGCAGAATTTTAGTAAGCGAGTAAAAGGGTACCTGGGAGTCTGGGCAACCTCCTCGATTGTTACCCAGACTCAGTTGTTTTCCTGACGGCTTCACTGAAGAAGGGCAAGAAGGACAGTTCCTTCTCCAATGTCCAGCGGATCCACAGTAAAAGCACAATTGGTTGTTTCTTCGGTGTCTCCTCTCTTTTTCCTCCAATGACGTGGCACCAACCTCCATGGGCTCAGGACTAGATGCAGAGTCTCTCAGATTGGAGAATAAAGGGGTCTCCTGCAGCATGACCCCTCTTGCCCACAGCCTACGGTCTATGCGGACAGCCTGGATCATAGCGTCCTCCAAAGAATCCGGTGGAGGATGAAGGGCTAGGGCATCTTTCAAACGTTCGGACAGGCCTCTACAGAACAAATCCCGGAGGGCAGCGTCATCCCAGGAGACCTCCGCTGCCCAGCGTCTGAACTCAGAGCAGAACCATTCAGCAGAGTTCCTTCCCTGTGTCACACTCATCACCATATCCTCTGCCAGACGCACTCTATCAGGCTCATCATAAATGTGCCCCAGAGCCTCAAAGAACAAATTCACAGACATGCGTTCAGGAGCAGAGGAAGAGAGAGAGAAAGCCCATGCCTGTGGAGCCCCCTGAAGTAGGGAAATGACGACCCCCACCCTCTGGAACTCATCCCCGGGGCCTCAGAGAAAAAAAAAGCTTGCATCCTTCTCTGAAAGACCTGAACTCCTTTTTATCCCCTGAGAAAAGGTCTGCCAATTTGACCGGAGATTCTGGGAATGCCAATGACACATCTCTATCCCCAGCACAAGAATCCCCTGTAGAGGCAGCCCCCTGTACCGTATCCACCAACTGTTGCTGGGTCTGGGCCATCATGCGCTGTTCCACATTAAGTTTGTGGAACATTTGGGTCAGGTGCTTGACCTGATCAGCCAAGGCTTGTATGGGATCCATGAGGATAACACACTTTTTTTTTTTTTTTCTCAGAGGGGGAAAAAAAAAATTGAAATGGTCAGCTATAATGTCAGGAACACCGCACTGCACTTGCTCACTGTGCCAGTGCGGGTGTCCTGAGTACAAAGACAGTACTCACAGGTACCTGTGGAGCAGGGCAGCAGCGGTGACAATGCGTGCTTCAGAGTATCAGGACCTGAAGCACATGACTGCTGGGGGAGTGGCCTAAGCTCCACAGATCTAGGAGCTGCAGGGAAACTCCTAGAAAGGTAACTACGGGGCAATGTTACCAAGGGGCATAGACAGAGACAGAAACCAGACGAAGCCAGGGTCAAAGCACCAGATAGAAATACAGTACCACGGGGTTTAGACAGAAAGGATAGTCAGGACGTAGCAATAGGTCAGAAAACCAGAACGGGCAATAGACGGTACAATAGGGACAAACTGTAACGGAGTAACGATAGCCAAGCCAGGAGGTCAAAACCGGAGAAGACAGTAGTACGAAAGCGAGAGACGGAGTACAGAGTGAGGGAACAGGCCGGGTCATACACAGGAATCAAACAAGCAACGCAGAATACACGCACACCAGGGGTCAGACACACCAGAACAACAGTATAGCTGACATAGCTGACAGAGAACCCTGGTAAAGAGTGAGTATAAATACCCCTCCCAGATCCAGAAAGAGGCCACGAACACTTAACCCTGTGAGTGCAGGGCAAGAACCCTGGTCAAACCATGACAGAAGCCCTGTCTTGGGTCAATCCTCTTTGGTAGAGGGATGATCCCGTGGTGTTAAATATCCAGCTCTTCTTGGACACCTTTCGGAGGGTATTTGATGAGCCAGGCCGGGTAGCCTCCCTTACCGAGTCCCTTTTCAACCTTCACCAGGGCACCCTGACGGTTGGTCAGTATGCCATCCGGTTCCGCACAATGTCGTCGGAATTGGGGTGGAATAATGCGGCTTTGGTGGGAGCCTTCTGGCGTGGCCTGTCGGGCAGGATAAAGGACGAATTGGCGGGTCGGGATACTCCCTCCACTCTCGAGGACCTCATCTCCCTGACTACCCGCATAGACCTCCGTTTTCAGGAACGCGCACGGGAGTCTGCTAGGGATAGGAGACCCCCCAGGCCAGCTCCGCCTTCTGATCGGTCCTTTACGCCACGACCAGCAAGTTCTGCCCACGCTCCTCTTCCAGAGCCCATGCAGGTAGACCGGGTACGGTTAGCTGAGGCACGTCAGAGAGAGAGACGGGTGCAAGGTTTATGTCTCTATTATGGAGGAGCCTCGCATTTTATCCGTTCTTGCCCTGAGAGGACGGGAAACTTCTCCGCCTAGGCCAGGTAAGAGAGGCCTCCCTAGGTGAATATGATTCCTCTCAACCACTTACGTTATCTGTTCTTTTGCTTTCAGGGAAGAGGCGTGGGTCCGAGGTGGCCTACGTGGATTCGGGCTCGGCAGGCAACTTCATCCGGCGTGATGTGGTGGATAAATACTGGATTCCCCTGGTGGCCCTGAAGAATGCTCGTTGGATTGCCTCCGTTGATGGCAGACCACTACGGGAACCCATTTCCATGGTCACAGAAGAGGTTGTCTTGCAAGTCGGTGCTCTCCATCGGGAGAGCGTGGCCTTCTACGTGTTACCCGATTTGTCTCACGCCATTTTGCTTGGCCTTCCATGGCTCCGGACTCATCAGCCGGTCCTCGACTGGTCGTCTGGGGAGGTGTTGCGCTGGGGTGACCGGTGTCTCGGTCGGTGTCTGAACTCTATTCGTCCTGTCGTCTCTGCATGCCCCCCTCCGGGACTCTCGGAGCTTCTGGCGGCCTATTGGTCCTATGCCGACGTCTTCGACAAGAAGGAGGCAGAGGTCCTTCTACCGCACCGCCCTTTCGATTGCCCAATCGAATTAATCTCTGGTTCCACTCCACCCAGGGGTAGGATCTACCCGCTGTCTCCTGCAGAGACTACAGCTATGTCCGAGTACGTCCAGGAGAACCTCGCCAAAGGTTTCATTCGGAAGTCTTCCTCTCCGGCGGGAGCCGGTTTTTTCTTCGTCAAGAAGAAGGACGGTTCGCTGCGTCCATGCATCGACTATAGGGGCCTCAACAACATCACTGTCAAAAATCGGTACCCTCTTCCTCTCATCCCGGAGCTGTTTGACCGCCTCAGAGGGGCAAGGATCTTCTCCAAGCTGGACCTCAGAGGAGCTTACAACCTTATCTGTATCCGGGCCGGTGATGAATGGAAGACCGCCTTCAACACCCGTGACGGTCATTACGAGTACCTGGTGATGCCCTTTGGTCTATGCAACGTTCCGGCTGTGTTTCAGGAATTTGTTAACGAGATTTTCCGAGACCTCTTGTACTCCAGTGTCGTGGTATACTTGGATGACATCCTTGTCTTCTCCTCGGATCTTCCGTCTCATAGGAGGACTGTCCGTCTGGTTCTGCAGCGTCTCCAGGAGAATCGTTTGTATGCTAAGATGGAGAAATGCCTGTTTGAGCAGACCTCACTACCGTTTCTGGGATATGTCGTCTCCGACGCCGGGCTGCAGATGGATCCCGAGAAACTGTCTGCCATTCTCAAATGGCCCCGTCCCATCGGCACAAAGACTATCCAGCGATTCCTCGGATTCGCCAACTATTACAGACAGTTTATCCCGCACTTCTCCTTACTCTCCAGGCCGATCTCTGCCCTTACCCGTAAGGGGGTCAGTTCTAACTCCTGGCCATCGGAGGCTGAGGAGGCCTTCCACTCGCTAAAACAGGCTTTCTCTACGGCTCCAGTGTTGTCCTGTCCGGAGAGTAACAAACCTTTCGTGTTGGAAGTGGATGCATCCTCGACAGACGCCGGGGCAGTTCTGTCCCAGAAAACCCCCTCTGGTCGCCTACGTCCCTGCGGGTTCTTTTCCAAGGCCTTCTCCGCTTCGGTGTGCAATTACTCGATTGGCGACCGGGAGCTCTTAGCCATCAAGTTGGCCCTGCAGGAGTGGCGCCATCTTCTGGAGGGCGCCGTCCACCCGTTTATTATTTACTCAGACCACAAGAACCTGGCTTACCTGCAGACCGCCCAGCGACTTAACCCTCGACAGGCCAGGTGGTCCTTGTTTTTCGCTCGTTTCGACTTTGAGCTCCACTTCCGTCCTGGAGACAAAAACACCAAGGCCGATGCCCTGTCCCGAGCTTTCCAACCATCCGAGGCTAGGGAGGAACCATCTCACATCATCGAGCCTACGAAGATGATCACTGTGGCTCCGTTGAATTTGCTTTCTCCACCGCCAGGCAAGATGTTCGTGCCGGAGAGTACCAAGAGTAAAGTCCTACAGTGGGGGCATTCCTCCAAATTGGCTGGTCATGCCGGAATACAGAAGACCCTTGCTCTCGTGCCCCGGTACTATTGGTGCCCGACTCTCCACCAAGATGTAGCAGACTTTGTTGCCGCCTGTTCCTCCTGTGCCAGGAATAAAGTCCCACGTCGGTCTCCGTTGGTCTGCTGCTCCCTTTACCGATGCCTACATCTCCTTGGGAGAGCATCGCCATGGACTTTATCACCGACTTGCCCCGCTCCTCCAGCTGCACGGTGATCCTAGTGGTAGTGGACCGCTTTTCCAAGATGGCGCATTTTATTCCTCTGACCGGTCTTCCCTCTGCGCCCGAATTGGCCAAAGTCTTCGTCCATCACATTTTTAAGCTTCACGGCCTACCCAGTCGTATTGTGTCGGATCGTGGAGTTCAGTTTACGTCTAAGTTTTGGAGAGCGCTATGCCGGCTTCTGGATATTTCCCTGGACTTCTCTTCAGCCTACCATCCACAGACCAATGGGCAAGTAGAGCGAACTAACCAGACGCTGATCGCATTCCTTTGTCACTTTTCCAACGTTCACCAAGATGACTGGGTGGACCTACTTCCCTGGGCAGAGTTCGCTTACAACAATCATGCCGGCGAGGCCACTACTAAGTCTCCGTTCTTTGTGGTATTTGGCAAACATCCCAGCATGCCCCTTCCTGTAATCCCGGTTTCCGAGGTACCCGCAGCCAACGTCTTGTCCCAAGAATTTTCGGAGGTCTGGTCCGAGACCAACTCTGCCCTGAGAAGGGCCAGTGAACGGATGAAGAGACACGCAGACAAGAAGAGGTTAGATCCTCCACCATTTTGCATCGGAGATAAAGTCTGGCTCTCTTCCAGGTATATCCGGCTGAAATTACCTTCTTACAAGCTGGGTCCCCGGTACATTGGCCCTTTGAGATTCTGAAACGTGTCAACGAAGTCGCCTGCAAGCTGAGGTTGCCTGCTTCGCTCCGTATCCCGAACATCTTCCACGTCTCTCTCCTGAAACCCGTGGTGCTGAATCAGTTTCAACCCTCACCTTGTCCTGTTCCCCGGCCGGTGGGTTCTGACAACACCTTCGAGGTAAGGGACATCCTCGCCATGAAGAGGGTTAGAGGTAGAACCTTTTTTCTTATTGACTGGAGAGGTTTTGGTCCTGAGGAGAGATCCTGTTAACCACGGGAAAACATTAACGCTCCCCACATTCTTAGGAGATTTTTTGCCAATCGCAGTAAGGAGCGGCTTAAGGGGGGGTACTGTTACGGCCACCACCGCCGCGCGCCCTGCTCCGGTCTCCACCGCGCACTCTGCCGCTTGCCTCCATACTGACCTGTCGGCACCGCAGCGTTCCTCCTCCCAGCGTCGGCGGCAGCGTCCTCCTCTGGCCGGTCCATGGCCTGTGACGTCACTGCGACTCCTGCGCATGCGTCCTAGGCCGCGGCTGGCTCTCACTGGCTGACTCACTATTCCGGCGGTGCCCTGACCGGCTAGCACCGCCGGACCAATGGGAGCGGGTCCCTGCCTATATCAGGCCGCCCTCCCTTAGTGGAGGCGCCTGATCGTTAATGTTCCATTAGCACTCTGGGCCCCCTTGCGTTAACCTCTCTGCCTTGTGCTCCCTGCAGCCTCCATTCCTGTTGTCCGTGCTCCAGCCTCCGTTCCTGTTGTCCGTGCTCCAGCCTCTGTTTCTGTTGTCCGTGCTCCAGTCTCCGTTCCTGTTGTCCGTGCTCCAGCCTCCGTACCTGTTGTCCGTGCTCCAGCCTCCGTACCTGTTGTCCGTGCTCCAGCCTCCGTACCTGTTGTCCGTGCTCCAGCCTCCGTACCTGTTGTCCGTGCTCCAGCCTCCGTTCCTGTTGTCCGTGCTCCAGTCTCCATTCCTGTTGTCCGTGCTCCAGCCTCCGCTCCTGCTGTCCGTGCTCCAGCCCTCCTCCTGTTGTCCATGCTCCAGCCTTCCTCCTGTGGTCCGTACTCCAGTCTCAGTCCCGCTGCCCGTGGTTCGTTCCTGCCGTCCTACTCCAGTTCACCTACCCGGGCCTAGCTCCTCAGCACGCTCCGAGCCGCCCCTCTTGGTTCCGGCTGCTGTGGCATTCGAATCCCCGGACCTGCTCCTAACGGTCCCTGTATAGGGGTCGGTTCCACCTGGTTGCTCGTCCGGGGCCCCTCGGTGCCGCGGTCCAGAGGGTCCACTCCGGGACTTCCGCCTTGCCTAGCACGAAGCTAACAAATAGTTTACAATTATTCTTAAAATTCAAAAATTTAGACCGATCCCCAGAAAACACATCAGGAGTAGGAATTTTTGGTTCAACAGCAGATGATTGAGCGAGATAGGCAGAAATTCCCTACACTTCAGCAGCGAGCTCCTCAACATGATCAGACAATTGCTTAATCTCCATTAAAGAAATAAATCCTCCTACAGCCCCAGAGAAAAAGAGGAAAAAATATATTTAAAAAAATTCTTACCTTTTTTTTTTTTTTACAATTCTCTCCTGCTTTTGAGTAGAATCTGCGGTTTGGGCTGGTGATTCTGTAATGATTGGGTCACCGAGGAGGAAAGCAAGACCAAGCCACAGAAAACCAGAGAAGTTGGTAACTAAGCAGAGTGCAGACCCCTGATCCTATCCACACAACTAGCAGTAGCCGTGGAGCATACCTACGATGATCCTAGACACCTCAAAACAGTCGGAGAACTAAGTAAGCCTAAAGCAAGAAAGGGGAAATCTAAACTGCCCCAGAGCAGACCCTAAAGGAATTGATAGCCCCCAAACATATATTGTCGGTGAGACAAGATGAAAACACAAACGCAGGTAGGAAAATAGACTGAGCAAATGATGGGGCCCACACTATCTAGACAGGACAAGAAAGGAAAAACTCTGTCTGTAATCACGCAAAAAACCCTGCAAAAAATGCCCAACACGTCTGATAGAAATACACTGAAGTCACTAGACTTCGCCCACTATATCAGCACTCTGGTATATTCTGAAAGCAGAGCAAAAAGAGGCCAATCTAATAAGGGATAAAAACAAACTGGCACAAGCTGTAACATAAGGATGGAAATTCAGCACAGCCCCATCCGGAGCAGGCTGAACACACAAAACTGAAATAAACAAAACCTGAACAAATGTGAATAGCAAAATAACACTTAGCTGAGCATGCAGGGACTGAGCTGGAAACTAAGACCTCAGGAGGCAGGAAAAAATCATCAGCAGGGATAGAGGGAGTCGGCTGTCTTAAATCCAGTCAGAAACTCCAGATCTCCAGTCATCCTCCTCATTATCAGGTGGCAGGCCTCTGTTAATTAGATCAGCTCCATTACCTCCAGTAACCACCAGAGGGAGCCCGGAAACAGAACTCGCGACCCCTCTGTTAATATAACCAGCTCCACTACCTTCACTAGTAACCAGAGGTCGGCCAGAAAGCGAATTCACAGCACCTGCCAATCGGAAGATAACAGTGTCCTCCTTTCATTATCTACCATCTGTTGGTTGGCTGATAATAATGACCATATGTCGACATAAACATTGTTCCATATTTTCTGTCTGGTCTCTTGATCTATGTGTGCACCTAGCGGGCTCATTCCACATAAAAACATGTCTGTGTGTAAGCTCGCTGACTGAGGTGTCATCTTGTTGTCGGTTGAACCGCATGGGCGAATCAACTGTTGAACTAGCGCCTTAATATCTGAGGCTAGTTCATTCTCCCCTGTGTTATGCACCACATTCTGTATGGTGTGGTTTTCGTTGGCTTCAAAACACTCACCACTGTTTGACGCAGGAGGGGTGACTCCAGGTGATGGCAGAACTCCAGCTCCCGCTTGGGCGATGGTTTGGTGATTGCACTGGCCAGAGGCCCAGGGAGATGGGGATGGGTCTCCCTGGCCGGCAGCCTCTGATGGAGCATGTGACTGCTGGCATCTGTCGTGTGCCTGAGCTTGAGTGACTCCAAATGATGGAGGAACTCTGTTGCTTCTGTTGCCCGCTTGGGCGATGGTCTGGTGCTTGACTTTGCCGGAGGCACTGGGAGATGGGGATGGGTCTCCCCGACTGACAGCCAAAGATGGAGCACGTGACTGCTGGCATCTGTCATGTTCCCAAGCCTGACTATAGGGACTCTCAGATGCGCCAGACCATTCCGATGTGGTTGAGGAATGCCATCTAGAGGACCGATATCTTTGGCGGCTTCTATGTGAGCTGTGTCTCCGGTGGTAATGGGAGGAGTGTCTGTTAGAGAGACAGCAGGAATGATGGTGGGAATCATTTGAAGAAGATGGGGAGGACCTGCGGCATCCTAGCCTGCGTCCGCTGCAGCTAAGGGGTGTGTTAGGGGCGGGTGATTATATTTGTAATGAGGGGTTCATTGAGTGGGTTATAGGCTATAATGCTGTTTGTTAATGTTGTACTGTTTAACATGGAAGGCGGTAATTACCATATTGGGCTGCAATATTATGGGTCGTGTATGGAATGGGGGGTAGTGTATATCCTTTATTAGCTGCTGCTTGTGAAGTTATTGGGGGTGCATCGATGGTGATTGTTGCAATTACTGTTTGTGTACTGCTGCAGGCTTGTTGTAGCAGGAGGGCGCGCTCATCGGTCAGGTTGGACCGATCAGTATGCTCTGCAGCTGCATTGAGGGACCTTTTCCCAGCCTCGCTGTCCTCCTGTGCAGGCAGAAATGCTGCGCGTGCAGGCAGAAATGCTGCGCCTGCAGGAGGAACTGTGATGGTTGGGCATGAGCTGACCCGGAAGCGACTTGGAGTGGACTGGAAGTGATGCAGGGATGTGGCTGAAGCCCGGCTGTGATGCGCCGGAAGATGGACAGTGACAGCAGAGGCGTGGCCTGGCACGTCCCAGCCTGCACCCAGGAAGTGCGTGGAGGCGGAGCCATGAATGCAGCAGCTGCACGGCCCGCATGGCGTCCTGTGAAGGATGCCTCATCGACGACCCGTAGCCGCTCTGAAGGGCGGGAGCACCGAGTGGACTGCCTGTCTCCCTGCACCAGAGGATCAGCAGCCAGAGCACCGGCCAAAGATGGGAGGTCGGCGGGCGGCCCAAACGAGGAACACAGCCCTTCTATACAAGAGACAGACTGAGGTGGGCCAGCACATGGGACCACAATGGGGGAGGAGGTGTAGGGACATGAGGGACCCAATTGGAGGTAAGGCCATTTCAGGGGAGGCCATCCGGGCAGCATGGCAGAGGGAGAAGTCGGGAGGGGCGGGAGTGGATGGTGTCCCAGGGGAGGAAGGCGACAACAAAGGCACGGACGGGGTCAGGAGAGCACAGGGAGGTGAGCCCAAGGCCAGTAATAAGGGCTTGAAGCCAGTGCTCACCTTGATGTGCTGCTCTCTGCAGCAGGGCCTCCATCAGGGAATCAGACATAGCTTCAGGGGGTTCCACAGTCTTCAGGAGAACAAAAGCTTCCAGGGGTCAGCCAGGGGAAAGAGAAAGTCACTGACCCATGGCACCTGAATTTAACCTATGTAGCTGTGGCTGAATGCCCCTTCCCCTTTGATCCCATTGGTCAGTTGGACATCCCAATTAGCACTTCACCTGGTGGAGTGGTGGCAGGGGGGGAGGATTGGGCACTGAACCATATTTTTCTCTAACTTTAGTCATATTGGCTCCCCAGTCAGAGACATGTTCATAATTTAGTACCGTGCCTGCCATTATGAGCTGAAACTCAAGAGAACATGGATCACACAGCAAAACAATGAGCCAGAGCACTCAAGTTGTCCTAAAAAAAGTTAAAGAAAAATAAAGCAAAAGTTTTAAAATGGACAAAAGCAAAAACTACATTGATAATAGTGTCATTTCCGATGTTGAGAGTGCATCAGGACCTTTGGTGACATCACAGTCATATCCATGTTTGTCTAGGTCTTGAGGGGCTCTGTGCATGGGACGACAAAGATTACAGTACATGTATTGATGTTATGATACCGTGACACTTTGCATTATGGCATCGTGCCATTTCAATGAGCACACACAGAACCCTTTCCATTCTAGTTAAACCTGGAAAACTGGGCCTAGTGTGAGAAGTGCGGGGATTTCAGCATTGTCAATATGAAGATGTAGTGAAGACCAGACAGGTGAAATTTGGAAAGGAAGGGCTGTAGAGTTTAGCGATAAAGTGAGTATAAAGATTTTTTTGTTTGTTTTTTTTAACATTTGGATGCCTTTTCATGGTTCAATTTATGACTTTTGCTTAATCCAGTTTACGTATTTTTCTGAATCTACGCGAAAGCAAATTAGAAAAAATCTGCATTTTGGTTGTAGTGGATTTTTTTTTAAATTTGAGTAGAATTTAATTCCCCTCAAATGTATTCACTCATCTATAGTGTTTTGGTATGTGCTCTGTATATACATGAGCGTATATACACGGTGCATACAAATGTGTATATGCTCTCTTTATACATGTGTGTGTTTGATGTACACTTGTGTATGTGTTCTGTGTGTACGTACAGTGGTGTGAAAAATGTTTGCCTTCATCCTGATTTCCTATTCTTTTGCATGTTAGTCACATTTAAATGTTTCAGATAACCAAACAAATGTAAGTATTAGATAAAGATAATGCAAGTAAACACAAAATTCATTAAATGAAGGTCTTTATTATTAAGGGAAAAATAAATCCAAACCTACAGGGCCCTGTGTGAAAAAGTGATTTCCCCCTAAACTTAATATCTGTTTGGGCCATCCTTAGCAGCAACAACTGCAATCAAGCATTTGAGATAACTGGCAGTGAGTCTTTTACAATGCTTTAGAGGAATTTTGGCCCAGTCACCTTTGCAGAGTTGTAATTCAGCCAGTAGAGGATTTCTGAGAATGAACCAATATTTTAAGGTCATGCCACAGCATCTCAATTGGATTAAGGTCAGGACTTTGTCTAGGCTACTCCAAAGTCTCAATTTTAATTTTCTTAAGCCATTCAGAGGTGAACTTGCTGGTGTGTTTTGGATCATTGTCCTGCCTGAATAAAACAAGTATGCTTCAGATTGAGGTTACGAACAGATGGCTGGACATTCTTTTTCAGGATTTTTTGGTAGACACCAGAATTCATGGTTCCATTTACCACAGCAAGTCTTCTAATAATAATTTATAATAATAATTTTTATTTATATAGCGCCAACATATTCCGCAGCACTTTACAATTAAAGTGCCCTGCTTCTAGGCCCTGAAGCAGCAAAACAACCCCAAACCACCACACTACCACCACCATATTTTACTGTTGGTATGATGTTTCTTTTCTGAAATACTGTTACTCCTATGCCAGATGTAATGGGACATACACCTTCCAAAAAGTTCAACTTTTGTCTTGTCAGTCCACAGAGTATTGTCTCAAAAGTCTTGGGAATCATCAAGATGTTTTCTGGCAAAACTGACATGAGCCTTTATGTTCCTATTGCTCAGCAGTGGTTTTTGTTTTGGAACTTTGCCATGCAGGCTATTTTTGCCCAGTCTCTTTCTTACGGTGAAGTCATGAACACTGACCTTAAGTGAGTTCTTTGGTTTTGTTGTGGGGTCTTTTGTGATCCTTTGAATAGTCTTTGCCATGCTTTTGGTGTAATTGTGGTCGGCCGTTCACTCCTGTGAAGGTTGACCACTGTTTCATGTTTTCATCATTTGTGGATAATGGGTCTCACTGTGGTTTGCTGGAGTCCCAAAGCTTT
The DNA here is from genome assembly GCF_039654945.1 of Dendrobates tinctorius. NCBI lineage: Eukaryota > Metazoa > Chordata > Amphibia > Anura > Dendrobatidae > Dendrobates > Dendrobates tinctorius. The sequence goes on along the minus strand of NW_027361762.1, from coordinate 12,542,711 downwards.
AAAAATGACTTTATAACCTTTTCCAGACTGATAGATTTTGTTATCTTTGTTTAAAATTTAAATTTGTTTAGGGATCTGAAATATTTAAGTGTGACAAATATGCAAAAGAATAGGAAATCAGGAAGGGAGTAAACACTTTTTCATGCCACTGTATCTATGTGTGCATATGCTCTGTGCAGACATGTATTTGTCACATGCAGTGTGTGTATAACATGTATAACATATGTGTGCATAACATGTGTCACGGCTGCGGCGGTAGCCGCTGCCGATACTCACCCGTCCTTGCCTCGCCGCACTATGGCTGCCTCCTCCTCGCTCCCATCCCCCCAGGGTCTGCGGGCCACGTGCGCTCGCTCTAGGGCACGGGCACGCGCTCTGCAGGTTCCTTAACCCTGCAGCGCCCGCCCAGAGCTCTGGCCACCAATCAGACCACTGCACATGCTATATCAGGCGTCTCCAAGATGGAGGAGACGCCTGATTATCGTGTGCTTTTCCTGCGGTATTCTGGCCAAGTTGTAGGGGCTCTCCCTGCCACTCTACCTCTGTCCTGTACTCCGTACCTCAGCCCTGTACTCTGTGCCACAGGCCCTGTACTCCATACCTCAGTCCAGTACTCTGTACCTCAGTCCTGTACTCTGTACCTCTGTCCTGTACTCCGTACCTCAGTCCAGTACTCTGTACCTCAGTCCTGTACTCTGTACCTCTGTCCTGTACTCCGTACCTCAGTCCAGTACTCCGTACCTCAGTCCTGTACTCTGTACCTCTGTCCTGTACTCCGTGCCTCAGTATTCCGTACCTCAGTCCTGTACTCCGTACCTCAGTCCTGTACTCTGTACCTCTGTCCTGTACTCCGTGCCTCAGTATTCCGTACCTCAGTCCTGTACTCCGTACCTCAGTCCTGTACTGCGTACCTCAGTCCTGTACTGCGTACCTCCATCCTGTATTCTGTACCTCTGTCCTGTACTCCATGCCTCGGTCCGGGACTCCATTCTCTGTCCGGTACCCTGCTTTCAGTCCAAAACTCCGCCAGCTCCTCTCTTGTCCCTTGAGCCGCCCCTCTTGGTTCTAGCAGTCGCGGTATCTGTCTTCCGAGGGTCTGCCCCTAATGGTCCCTGTATAGGGGTCGGCACCACCTGGCGCACTCGCCCCCGGGAGCTCCAGTGCCACGATCCAGAGGGTCCACTCTCGGACAATACCTTCCCGGTTGTCACAACATGGCATTTTTTTCACATGCGGTGTGTGCATGTAGCATCCACATTCAGGGCCACCATCAGGGCATTACTGCCCTGACTGGCGTATGAGGCCCAATGAACATAGGGGGCCCCCATCGGACCCTCTTTCATCTGCTCACCAGGTCCTAGCGGCAGGCATCTGCCGATGTAGTAACTGAAACTGTGTCCTACACGCAGGTTCAGTTAAATTCTATTGCCTTGCGGGTCAGCTGACGTCAGGGCAGGATGGGAAACACAAGGGGGCAGGATGTGAGACACATGGGGCAGAATGGAGACACGGGGAGAATGGAGACACGTGGGAGAATAGACACAGGGGGCAGGATGGAAGACACAGGGGGCAGGATGGGAGACATGGGGCAGAATGGAGACACGGGGGAGAATGGAGACATGTGGAAAAATGGACACAGGTAGCAGGATGGAGACACAGGGGCATGATGGAGACAAGGGGGCAGGATTGAGACAAATGAGGCAGGATTATGGGGCAGGATGGAGACAGATGGGGAAGGAATATGGGGCAGGATGGAGACAGATGGGGCAGGATCATGGTGCAGTATGGAGAAACATGGTGCAGGATCAGGGGCAGGATCTTGGGACAGATGGGTCACGATCATGGAACAGATGGGGCAGGATCATGGGACAGATGGAGCAGGATCATGGGACAGATGGGGCAGTATGGGGAGATCATATGGGGGCTAGTGTTGAGCATTCCGATACCGCAAATATCGGGTATCGGCCGATATTCACGGTATCGGAATTCCGATACTGAGTTCTGATACTTTTTGCATATCGAATACCGGAATCGGAAGTTCCCATAATGCTATGAGCCAGTTGGATTTGATTCAGCCAATGAGGAATCCTCAGAAGTGTGGGCACATCCTGTTAAGCATGTAGGCATGTTAACTAATGGCATGGCTGTGATTGGCTGCTGAAATGATGTCATGATGCACTATAAAAGCCAACGCCGCCACCATTTAGGGTTCACTCTGCTGTGAATTCAGTTAGGGACAGGCTGCTGTTCAAGACTCTGAGGGACAGTTAGAGATAGCGATTTGCTAAATAATATTGTGCTTTACCCAGGCTACATTATCAATCACTAGTTTTCTTTTGCCTTGCAGCGCTGTTCACAGCTGTCTGCAAGGTCTGTGTGAGTGCAGCTCACGCTGTAGTGTGTCCTGCAGCCACCTCTGGTTGTAGGCTGCTCAGCGTGCGTCACTGCCTCATACATATTTTTGTTTTATTGCTGCTCATTTTTCATTAATTCTCCGATTAGTGTGCATCCATCCGTATCCATCTACATTGGTTGCAAACACTATAGGAGTAGACAGCGGAGCGAGCCTTTCTGCAGCCTTTCAGTGCTAGTGCCCAGTTCTCTGCACTGTTCACGGCTGTCTGTGAGGTCTCTGTGTGTGAGTGCAGCTCACGTTGTAGTGTGTTCTGCAGCCACCTCTGGTTGTAGTCCGCTCAGCGTGCGTCACTGCTTCATACATAGTCCTTTTTTTGTTTTATTGCAGCTCATTTTTCCTGATTTTTTTTCTCCTATTAGTGTGCTTCCATCCGTATCCATCTACATTGGTTGGTTGCAAACACTATATAGGAGTAGATAGAGGAGCCTTTTTGCTGGCTTGTGCCCTGCAGCCGCAGCCAGATTAGTATTAGCCTATTTTTTGGAGCCTCATCAATTGCATTGTAGGTTACCTTCCTGCATTGTAATAGCTCCAAAAAGTTTGTGATACTATCGCTTTCACATCTTTGGTCACATCCTTTTTGTTTTTTTAAAAAAAAACACGTAAATAAAGTTCACCAAACACTCCACTTGACAGATGTGTAGGCCACATTAGCTCATATTAAAGTGTGGTCCACACACTTTATAAAATTACCTGTTAGCAGCTGTTCAGGAATAAGCACACTAAACCCCCCTTTGTACTTTTCTGCCTATCTTTATCAGTCTACCAAGATGAAGAAGGCAGGGAGTAAGGCACGTGGTCGTGGGCGTGGAGTTTCTGCAGGGAGAGGATGTGGGGATTCTGTGCCTGCTGTGGGTACCAGTGACTCAGCATCCCCCAGTTTTACCAGGAAACAGTCCTTTATGCGCAGCTTTGTAGGACCTCGCCGTACCCCACTGCTGCGGGACGAACAAATTGAAGCCGTTGTCGGATGGATGGCAGCTAACGTATCAACTTCAATTACTTCCACATCCTCTCAGGGCCAGAGCACTGAAGAGCAACCATGTGTCTCTTCACCACCTGCCAAATTGCCCAGGCAGTCAGAGAGCCCTGGAGAGGAGCCATCTCTACTTCTGTTCTCTGAATCTGTTGGCTTGGAAAGAGGGGGCCAGCCTAGCAGCATTCTAGAATGTGAAGAGGAGGGAGTATGCAGTGATGTGCATCTGCTTTGTCCCTCTGAATCTGAAGAGGCAGGTGGGCCAGTGCCTATGGTGAGCACACCTCAGTACGCATCAGATGATGAGACTCAGGTGCCACTTTCTGGTGCGTATGGTGCTGGCGAGATTACCCAGGAGAAGCAGGTGTTTGAAGAGGGGAGTGTAGATGATGAGGTCCTTGACCCATCATGGCGTGAGGAACGGGAAGGTGGTGGGAGCAGCTCTGAGGAAGAGATTCCCCGAACTGCCAAAACAGGAGGGAGGGGGGGCAGACTTGGCTGCCTGTAGCCTCCACTTCAGCACCCGTTAGGAGCATTCCTCTTCCAAAACCCAAAATGGGTGCTCACAAGACTTGTAGTGCGTGGTCCTTTTTTGACACAGGTGCAGATGACACTTGCTTTGTCAAATGCAAGCTGTGTAATCATAAAGTCAAAAGAGGGAAAAGTGTCAGCAAACTGAATACCACAAATATGTGGAAACATGTGCGGACCAAGCATGTGGTGGAGTTACAAAGACACACTGAAGGCGTAGGCCAACCTACAGCACCACCTACCACCTCTTCAGCTCGTGTTGTAGCCTCTTCCTCCAGCTCACACACAGCTGTTTCGGCTTTCTCACAGGATCGCCATGGAAGAACCTCTGGCACTGTTGTCCAGAGACCCAGTGACATTCCACCCACAGCACCACGTTCCCTGGCCACTTTACAGCCATCCGTAACACAGGCATGGGAGAAAAGGCGGCCATACTCGGCAAACCATCCCCGAGCACAGGCTCTGAATGCTGGCATTGCAAAACTACTGGCCCTTGAAATGCTCTCATTCAGGCTGGTGGAGACTGACACCTTCCGGAACTTCATGGCATTGGCAGTCCCACAATACACCGTGCCCAGCCGCTTTTATTTCAGCAGGCAAGCTGTCCCTGCCCTGCAAAAAGATGTGGAGGGAAAAATTAAACATGCGCTACTAAACGCCGTCAGTAGCGAGGTCCACCTGACCACCGATGCGTGGACCAGTAACCATGGACCGGGACGATACCTTTCCCTCACTGCCCATTGGGTCAATGTTGTGGAGCCGGGTACAGATTTTGAGAGTGGCGCTGTACGTGTTCTGCCAACTCCAAGGATGGCAGGAATCCAGTCTGTACACATTGACTCCTCCTCCTACTCCAGTTCCTCAGTATCAGCGCTGCAGGAGCCTGTTACGACCGATATGAGTACAGCCGTGTCCAAACTTCAACAGGTCATACTGAAATTAATTTCTTTGGGGAATCGAAGCCACACAGCGCAGGAGCTCTGGAATGCCATCAAGCAGGAGAGCGACGTGTGGTTTGTGCTAGCGAATCTCCAGCCAGGCTTGGTAGTGTGTGACAATGGCCAAAATCTGGTGTTAGCTCTGGGCCTAGGCAACCTCACTCACATCCCATGTCTGGCACATGTGCTTAACTTGGTCGTGCAGAGCTTTCTGAGGGACTATCCGGATCTTGATGCACTGCTGCACAAGGTCCCCATAGAGTGCGTTCACTTGCGGCGTTCCAGCATGGCAAGATCGTGCATTGCAGCTCTGCAGCGCCGATTCCGCCTTCCCGAACATCGCATCATATGTGATCTACCCACCAGGTGGAATTCAACGTTACATATGTTGGAGCGGTTGTGTGAGCAGCAGGCAGCAGTAATGGAGTACCAGCTGCATCAGGCGCAAAAAAGTCGCACTGTGCGCCGGTCACACTTCAGCATTACTGAGTGGGCCTCTATGAAGGACATCTGCCACGTTTTGCATGCCTTCGATGATTCCACGCGGATGGCGAGTGCAGATGATGCACTAGTCAGCATGACTGTCCCCCTTATCTGCCTGCTTCAAAAAACACTGCAAGCACTAAGGGAGGAGGTTTTGGAAGAGGTGGAGGATGAGGAGTCACAAATGCCATCTGCTTCTGGACAGTCTGTGCAACGTGGTTCCTCACAAAGGCCTAGGCAGGGGACACTTTGTGAGGAGGATGAGGAGGAGTCAATGGAGGAGGAAGACATCTCTCCAGAGGAGGGAGGTACACAATGCTCTAGTAGTCAGTATGTACAGCGAGGGTGGGTTGATGCAAAGCAGGCAGAGATGACGCCTCAACCATGGGACAGCGTTTCTTGGGCAGTTGGGAGTCTGCAGCACATGGTTGATTTTATGCTGCAGTGCCTGAGAAACGACCGCAGCATCGCCCACATTCTCAACACGGCTGATTATTGGGTGTGCACCCTCCTAGATCCTCGCTACCGGGACAACTTACAAAGCCTCATAACACCGTTGAATTGGGAGCGTAAAATGAGGGAGTACCAAGACACACTGGTGCATTCCATCATGTTCTCCATTCCATCCGAGAGCAGTGCTGCTAGTGCTTTACAAAGCAGCTCTGTGCGTGGAGGCAGTGGAGGAAGCTCTGCACAAAGAGGGAGCAGAGGCAGCGCCTCAGCACAAGACAAGACCAGTATGGCCCAAATGTGGCAAAGTTTTGTGTGCCCGCCACAAATGTCTAAACCATCACAGATGGCTCCAGTCAACAGGAGGCAACGTTTCCATCAGATGGTGACAGGCTACATGTCTTGCCCTGTCAGTGTACTCCCAGACGGCTCTTCCCCCATCAAGTTTTTGGTCTCTAAGCTGGATACATGCCAGAGCTTAGCCAGTATGCATTGGAGGTGCTGGCTTGCCCTGCTGCTATTGTATTATCGGAACGCATCTTTAGTGCCGCAGGTGGTGTACTAACAGACCGTCGCACGCGACTATCCTCCGAAAACGTTGACCGGCTTACTTTTCTGAAAATAAAAAAGGCCTGGATCTCGCCGGAATTTGCCTGTCCTCTTCCAGAATAAATAATTGGTTGGCAACAGTATCCAGGTCTCCTGTTATGTTCATGTTTCTACCACCTGAACTGTAATCCCTGGGCTCTAACACCGCCAGTTGTTGCTCAGAAGTGCCGTCTGCACAGAGAAAAACACATGCTCCAGTGTTAGTGGGGTTCAGTAACGCCAGCTGCTCCCCTGCTGTGTGTCCAGCAATGTCTCCTGCTCCCTCCACATTCAAACTACATCAGATATTAATCTTGCTCCAAGTAGGCCTTAGCCTACACCATGATTGATCCTGGGCTCCAACACTGCCAGTTGTTGCTCAGAAGTGCCGTCTGCACAGAAAAAAACACAAGCTCCTGTGATAGTGGGGTTCAGTAACACCAGCTGCTCCCCTGCTGTGTGTCCGGCAATGTCTCCTGCTCCCTCCACATTCACCCCGCATCAGATATTAAACTTGCTCCAATTAGGCCTCAGCCTACTCCTTGATTGACCCTGGGCTCCAACATTGCCAGTTGCTGCTCAGAAGTGCCGTCTGCACAGAGAAAAACACATGCTCCAGTGTTAGTGGGGTTCAGTAACGCCAGCTGCTCCCCTGCTGTGTGTCCGGCAAAGTCTCCTGCTGCCTCCACATTCAAACTACATCAGATATAAACAGTGGTGGGATTCAAATTTTTAATAACAGGTTCTGTGTTTGTTTGTAGGAAAACCACACCCATTTTAAGACACAACCATTTTAAGACACACCCATTTACACGCACCTTTTCCTCAAATATATACAAGTAGGGGCGCAGTCAAGGAGCTGTTCCCTATAGGCAGCACAGGTCCACAATAGGCAGCATTGTTCCCTATAGGCAGCACAGGTCCACAATAGACAGCACAGGTCCACAAAAGGCAGCATTGTTCTCCAATAGGCAGGCACAGGTCCCCAATAGGCAGCATTGATCCCCAATAGGCAGGCACAGGTCCCTAATAGGCAGCACAGGTCCCCAATAGGCAGGCACAGGTCCCTAATAGGCAGGCACAGGTCCCTAATAGGCAGGCACAGATCCCCAATAGGCTGGTACAGGTCCCTAGTAGGCAGCACAGGTCCCCAATAGGCAGGCACAGGTCCCTAATAGGCAGCATTGTTCCCCTATAGGCAGGCACAGGTCCCTAATAGGCAGCATTGTTCCCAAATAGGCAGCACAGGTCCCCAATAGGCAGGCACAGGTCCCCAATAGGCAGCATTTTCCCCTATAGGCAGCACGGATCCCCAAAAGGCAGCATTGTTCCCTAATAGGCAGCACAGGTCCCCAATAGGCAGCATTGGTCCCCAATAGGCAGCATAGGTCCCCAATAGGCAGCACAGGTCCCCAATACACAGCACAGGTCCCGAATACATAGCACAGGTCCCTAATAGGCAGCACAGGTCCCCAATAGGCAGCACAGGTCCCCAATAGGCAGCACAGGTCCCCAAAACGCAGCACAGGTCCCCAAAACACAGCACAGGTCCCTATAGGCAGCACAGGTCCCCAATAGGCAGCACAGGTCCCCAATAGGCAGCACAAGTCCCCAATAGGCAGCACAAGTCCCCAATAGGCAGCACAAGTCCCCAATAGGCAGCATTGTTCTCTATAGGCAGCACACGTCCCCAATAGGCAGCACAGGTCCCCAAAAAGCAGGCACAGGTCCCCAATAGGCAGCACAGTGCTGCACAGGTCCCCAATAAGCAGCACAGTGCTGCACAGGTCCCCAATAGGCAGGCACAGGTCCTCTGTCCCTTCTGTCCACCCCAGACTCCTCTGTCCCCTCTATCCACCCCAGACTCCTCTGTCCCCTCTGTCCACCCCAAACTCCTGTGTCCCTTCTGTACTCCTCTGTCCCCTTTGTACTCCTCTGTCCACCCCAGACTCCTGTGTCCTGTCTACCCCAAACTCCTGTGTCCCCTCTGTACTCCTCTGTCCACCCCAAACTCCTGTGTCTACCCCAGACTCCTCTGTTCTCCTCTGTCCACCCCAGACTTCTGTGTCCCTTCTGTACTCCTCTGTTCACCCCAGACTCCTGTGTCCCCTCTGTACTCTCTGTTCACCCCAGACTCCTCTGTCCCATCTAGTCCTCTCTGGACTCCTTTCTCTCCCTCAGACTCCTCAGTCCCCTCTGGATTCATCTGACCCCTCTAGTCCTCTGTCCCTTCTGTCCCCTCCGGACTTCTCTATCTCCCCCCAGCCTCCACTGTCCCCTCCAGACTCCTATCTCCCTCAGACTCCACTGTCCCCCCCAGACTCAGTGTGTTCCGTCACGTGTACCTGAGCGCCTGACCGCGCCCTCACAGCACCACACGCTCTCTGGGCACTTGCTGCAGGACAGGGGCGCATCTCCTTGGTGATATATGGTAGCTGTAGTTCCTGGTTCTTGCTTCCTGGGGCTGGGCTGGAGGTGAGCTCTGTGCTCCCTGTGGATGTGACGCGGCGATCCCCGCACTGTGCTGGCTGCAGCTCCGGCCCCTGTATAGTCCTCAGAACCGGATCGCGGCTCTAAATCTCCCCGGTTCGGGGAACCGGCTGCTTTTTTAACAACCGTTTTCACCGAACTGGGGAGAACCCGCTGAATCCCACCCCTGGATATAAAACTTGCTCCAATTAGGTATCAGCCTAAACCCTGATTGAACCTGGGCTCCAACACCGCCAGTTGCTGCTCAGACATGCCGTCTGCACAGAGAAAAACACATGCTCCAGTGTTAGTGGGGTTCAGTAACGCCAGCTGCTCCCCAGCTGTGTGTCCGGCAATTTCTCCTGCTCTGTCCACACTCACACAACTACAGATTTTAAACTTGCTCCAATTAGGCCTCTGTCTCCACTCTGTTTGTAGTATTTTCCCTGGGTTCCAGCACCGCCAGCTGTTTCCCGGCATTGTATTTGGCACAGGTACTCCCTCCTGCCCAGCCTGGTTCCAGCACGCCTTCTGTTTCCGGATAGTGTCAATGTCACTTTGCCACCAATAAGTTGTCCTGTCATGTTGCGGTCGGGTTAGCCGAGTCTATGGTGCCTGCAGTTTATGGGCTTCCTATGTGGGCTGCGGGATCTGGAAAACAAAGGCTGGTTCCATAGTGCCAATAGGACAAGCACCCCCTGTAGGACTGTGGGTTTCGATAACTGCGGCCGGCTCGCGGCCTTGCAACTTTTTTTTCATGGGTACTTTCTGCTACCCCTCCGGGTTCCAGTACCATCAGCTGGTTCTCGGCAGTGCCTTTGGCTTAGGTGCCTCCTTGGTATCCGAGTTCCAGCAACATCTGCTGGTCCTTGGTAGTGCTTTCTAGCACAGGTACCTCCCGCTTAGTAACGAGGTTCCAGCACCGTCAGCTGGTCTCGGTAGTGCCATTGGCTCCTGTTCCTTCTGCTGCCCCTCCAGGTTCCAGTACCGTCAGCTGGTTCTTGGCAGTGCCTTTGGCTTAGTTGCCTCCTTCTCGGTATCCGAGTTCCAGCAACGTCTGCTGGTCCTTGGTAGTGCTTTCTGGCACAGGTACCTCCTGCTTAGTAACCGGGTTCCAGTACCATCAGCTGGTCCTCGGTAGTGCCATTAGCTCTTGTTCCTTCTGTTGCCCCTCCGGGATCCAGCTCCGTCAGCTGGTCCTCGGTAGTTCCATTGGCTCTTCTAGCTTCTGCTACCCATCCGGGTTCCAGTACCGTCATCTGGTTCTCGGCAGTGCCTTTGGCTTAGGTGCCTCCTTCTTGTTATCCGAGTTCCAGCAACATCTGCTGGTCCTTGGTAGTGCTTTCTGGCACAGGTACCTCCTGCTTAGTAACTGTGTTCCAGTACCATCAGCTGGTCCTCGGTAGTGCCATTGGCTCTTGTAGCTTCTGCTACTCATCCGGGCTCCAGCACCGTCAGCTGGTTCTCGGCAGTGTCTTTGGCACGGGTACTCCCTCCTGCCCAGCCTGGTTCCAGCACGCCAGCTGTTTCCGGGTAGTGTCAACGTCACTTTGCCACCAATACGTTGTCCTGTCGTGTTGCGGTCGGGTTAGCCGACTCTATGGTGCCTGCAGTTTAGGTGATTCCTATGTGGGCTGCGAGTTCTGGCAATAAAGGCTGGTTCCGTAGTGCCAATAGGACAAGCACCCCCTGTAGGACTGTGGGTTTCGGTAACTGCGGCTGGCTCGCAGCCTTGCAACTTTGTTTTTCATGGGTACCTTCTGCTGCCCCTCTGGGTTCCAGCACCGTCAGCTGGTTCTCGGCAGTGCCTTTGGCTTAGGTGCCTCCATCTCAGTATCCGAGTTCCAGCAACGTCTGCTGGTCCTTGGTAGTGCTTTCTAGCACAGGTACCTCCTGCTTAGTAACCAGGTTCCAGTAACATCAGCTGGTCCTCGGTAGTGCCATTGGCTCTTGTTCCTTCTGCTACCCATCCGGGTTCCAGCACCGTCAGCTGGTCCTCGGTAGTTCAATTGCCTCTTGTTCCTTCTGCTGCCCCTCCGGGTTCCAGCACTGTCAGCTGGTTCTCGGCAGTGCCTTTGGCTTAGGTGTCTCCATCTCGGTATCCGAGTTCCAGCAACGTCTGCTGGTACTTGGTAGTGCTTTCTAGCACAGGTACCTCCTGCTTAGTATCCAAGTTCCAGCAACGTCTGCTGGTCCTTGGTAGTGCTTTCTGGCACAGGTATCTCCTGCTTAGTAACTGGGTTCCAGTACCATCAGCTGGTCCTCGGTAGTGCCATTGGCTCTTGTAGCTTCTGCTACTCATCCGGGCTCCAGCACCGTCAGCTGGTTCTCAGCAGTGTCTTTGGCAAGGGTACTCCCTCCTGCCCAGCCTGGTTCCAGCATGCCAGCTGTTTCCGGGTAGTGTCAACGTCACTTTGCCACCAATACGTTGTCCTGTCGTGTTGCGGTCGGGTTAGCCGAATCTATGGTGCCTGCAGTTTAGGTGCTTCCTGTTGTGAGTTCATTTTCCCCTTCACCGTTGATGTCTGATGATCTCCCTCTGCTGGTGAAGAGAGGTAGTGAAATTGATTGGGCTGGGAAGAACCTGTCATCTGAACAGGTGGAGCCTGATTGGACACCCGGAATCACTGAGTGGATATAAGGTAGCCGACGCCCTACAGGGGTGCTGGTGATCCTTTCTGCTCTGAGCTCTTGCAAACCAGTTCAGTACCTGTCTTCTGAAAGCTAAGTATTTGCTCTCTTATTTTTCCATGAGATATTGTCTGTTTACTTAGTGTTTGTGTTCTACCTGCCCTTGTTGGTACAGGCTGAGCTCCATTTTTGTCTCTGGTCAAGTTGATCTTTTGCTCAGTCTTCAGAATATACCTGAGTGCTGATATAGTGTTTTTGAAGTCTAGTGACTTCAGGGCCTTTTTTCTATCAGACGTGTTGGACATTATTTTGGCAGTATTTTTGCGGATTGCAGCCAGCATCTTTTCTGTCCTTTCCTATTTAGTTAGTTGGGCCCCATCGTTTGCTCAACCTGTCTTTCTGTCTGTGTTTTCATCTGCTTTTCACCGACAATACATGTTGGGGGCTGTCTATTGCTTTGGGGTCTGCTCTGGGGCAGTTTAGATTTCCCCTTTCTTTCTTTAGGCTTATTTAGTTCTCCGGCTGTGAACGAGGGGTCTAGGGCACCGTAGGAACCCCCCACGGCTACTGTTAGTTGTGTGAATAGGATCAGGGGTCTGCAATCCGATAGCTACCAACCTCTCCGGTTTTCTGGACTTAGCTTGTATTTTTGTTTTTTCCTCCTTCGGTGACTCATTCATAACATCTTCCTATGTGGGCTGCGGGTTCTGGCAATAAAGGCTGGCTCCGTAGTGCCAATAGGACAAGCACCCCCTGTAGGACTGTGGGTTTCGGTAACTGCGGCTGGCTCGCAGCCTTGCAACTTTGTTTTTCATGGGTACCTTCTGCTACCCCTCCGGGTTCCAGCACCGTCAGCTGGTTCTCGGCAGTGCCTTTGGCTTAGGTGCCTCCATCTCGGTATCCGAGTTCCAGCAACGTCTGCTGGTCCTTGGTAGTGATTTCTAGCACAGGTACCTCCTGCTTAGTAACTGGGTTCCAGTAACTTCAGCTGGTCCTCAGTAGTGCCATTGGCTCTTGTTTCTTCTGCTACCCATCCGGGTTCCAGCACCATCAGCTGGTCCTCGGTAGTTCAATTGCCTCTTGTTCCTTCTGCTGCCCCTCCGGGTTCCAGCATTGTCAGCTGGTTCTCGGCAGTGCCTTTGGCTTAGGAGCCTCCATCTCGGTATCCGAGTTCCAGCAACATCTTCTGGTCCTTGGTAGCGCTTTCTAGCACAGGTACCTCCTGCTTAGTAACCGGGTTCCAGTAACGTCAGCTGGTCCTCGGTAGTGCCATTGGCTCTTGTTCCTTCTGCTACCCATCCGGGTTCCAGCACCGTCAGCTGGTCCTCGGTAGTTCCATTGCCTCTTGTTCCATCTGCTGCCCCTCCGGGTTCCAGCAAGGTCAGCTGGTTCTCGGCAGTGCCTTTGGCTTCGTTGCCTCCATCTCGGTATCCGAGTTCCAGCAACATCTGCTGGTCCTTGGTAGTGCTTTCTAGCACAGGTACCTCCTGCTTAGTAACCAGGTTCCAGCACCGTCAGGTGGTCCTCGGTAGTGCCATTGGCTCTTGTTCCTTCTGCTACCCATCCGTGTTCCAGTACCGTCAGCTGGTTCTCGGCAGTTCCTCAGCCTTCTTGTACCTTCTGCTACATTTCCAAGTTCAAGCTTTTGGAAATGGTTTTTGGTTATCACTCTGGATCTCCATGACGACGACCCTGAAGTCAACGACCCTGAAGATCACCCCGAAGAAGACGACGACCACGAAAACGATGACCCTGAAGACGACGACCCGGAAGGCCACCCGGAAGAAGACCAAAAAGATGACCCTGAAGAAGACGACCAATAGAACAAAGAACATGAAGACAGCCAACAAGATAAAGAACAACAAGAGACAGAAGACCAAGAAGCAGAAGACCAAGAAGCAGAAGAACAAAAAGCAGAAGAACATTAAGCATAAGACTAAAAATCAGAGCAAAAGATATTATCTAAATTATAAGCAGAAGAAGACTAAGCAGTGTATGGGGGTGAGTCCATTCCTCCTCGTGGTGCCCTTGGAAAATGCCTGCTACTGCAGGCCAAACTGAACGCGGACAAATCCTGTTGTAAATCTTTTGTGACAGGCAGAACGGAAGGTGTAATCTTCAAACTTTTATAGATAACAACTACAGGAATGCCTGTCACAAATAAGAATATGATGAAGAAGAAGAATAGGAAGAAGATGAAGAAGTAGAATATGAAGAAGAATAATAGTCAAATAAGAAGAATATGAAGAATGTAAAAAAAAAGAATAATAGGAAGAAGGTGAAGAAGAAGAAGATGAATAAGGTGAAGAAGAAGTTGATGAAAAAGATGCTGCTGCTGCTGAGGATCATGAAGGAGAAAGTGTGGGAGAAATAAAAAAGAAGGTGAAGAGCATGGAAGTAGTGAAACATACATATCTGACAAAATATAAAAAGGTTAACATAGTCAATATCTTTGAAACTCCGAACGTCTTTAAAAAAAAAAATATTCCTGCTATTCCATTTGATTGGGCTAAACCTCTATGCCTTTAATGTCTCCTCCACTTCCCCCAATACATTCTACATTATTATTAGATGTTTTTCTTCATGTAGAATTAACCTACAAGGAAAGAAAGGTTTTTTTTTAATTCCGATATTTCTGTCCCATTGACTTGCATTGGTTTCCGGTATCGGAATCGGCGATATCCGATACTTTTTGGGTATCGGTCCGATCCAATCCGATCCAATATTTCACGATATCGGATGGTATCGCTCAACACTAATGGGGGCAGAATGGTTACTCATGAGGGCAGTATGGGAAAACATATGGCTGGAGCCAGGAATGAGACACACAGGACCAGGATGGGGGATATTACTACCATAGGGGCTAATTAAGGGATATTATTACTGCAGTGAAGAATTTATTTTATTTTTTTGAAGATACTGTTCTAAATGGGGGGGCGGTCCTGTTACTGTGCAGTGGTTGTAGTGTAGAAGTTGGCAAAAATTAAGTGGTGTGTTCTGCAAGCTGAACTCTAGATAACAGTGTTATTTCCTGCAGAGACAAGCTCTGGCTGGAAGACGTGATGGCGGCCTGTGCTGGATGAAGATGAAAAGCGAAGCTCAAGGACTTCACCTAGAGACGTCACTGGTGGGTCAGTGTGTTACCTGTACACTGACACTATAAACTATATACAGAGTTCCTGTGTATAATGGCACTGGTGATCACTGTATTACATGTACACTGACACTATATACAGAGCTCCTGTGTATAATGTCACCAGTGATCACTTTATTACCTGTACACAGACACTGCATACTAAGTACAGATCTCCTGTGTATAATGGCACTTATGGTGATAGTATTATCCTTTTTTTACTTATCAGTATTGTAGTATTCAGTCACCATGTGGTGGTAATATGTGGTCTGGTCATGATGTGGTGGTGCTTGTCCCTTTTATGTGCTATTATTCGGTCACTGTGGTGGTAATATGTGATCTGGACATGGTGTGGTGGTATTTTTCCCTTGAATGTGACATTATTCGGTCACTGTGGTGGTAATATGTGGTCTGGATATGGTGTGGCAGTATTTGTTCCTTGTATGTGGTATTATAGGTCATTATGTGGTGGTAATATTGTGTCTGGTAAAGGGTCAGTGGTATTTGTCCTTTTGGATGTGATGTTATTGGTCATTTTAAAAATTGAAAAATAAATAATATGCCTAAATTGTATTGCATATTTTAACAAATGTTTAATAGGTTAGAGTAGAGTAGGGCCCAGCCAAAAGAGTCAACCTTGTCATGGTGACAGAAAAAATCTTTTGGCCAAAGCTCTTCAGTGCCCAGTTTTCCAGCAGTCCGGTACCCCAGGCTGTTCTTCCCTTCTGCTGTCTTTCCAGGGCCACCCCCTCTCTGAACTCGCTCTCTCTTTCTTCTCTTTTCTGTCTATCTCCTCTGTCTCTTTCTGAGCTCTTCTCTCTGTCTCGTCCTGAGCTCTTCTCACTGTCCCTTCATGAGCTCTTCTCCCCCTAGGTCTGGGAAGCTCACGCTTTTTATCCCTTAAGCCGGGGAATCCCCCTTCTCTTGTTCCACTTGCTCCACCTACCATGACTTGGCTTTTCCTTTCCCTGCACTGTGTCTCCCCCTAGTGGCCACAGCCCTAACTGCAACTTTCCTACTTGACTTTTTGTACAGTTAGCAAACATATTTACATGACACATATTATACAGTAGTGTTCTTGACTATTTACATTTGTCCGAGTCCACGCTTTGGGTCCACCCTCCTACATACCCCCTTCCTATGACCATTGTTGTCCCCAATAATCCCGTACTTTTCCCTTTTTGGTGTATCCCTTTTTTTCCATTTTCCATTTGTCTAGTTTGACAGGTTGCTGAGCAGAGCCTGGAACAATTCAGGCCTATGCGACAATTCCCACACTTTCCTTTACTGGGGTGGGACAACCCGGACACACTTTGGGATCAACGGGAGGTCTCCCTCTCTTTTCCTTTTACACAACACCTCTGCTAGGGGTGGGGCAACAGTTAGCAAACATATTTACATGACACACTTATTATACAGTAGTGTTCTTACCTATTTACATTTGTCCGAGTCCACGCATATAGTTCCATAATTTTTCCCCTATGCTTGGTTTAAAAAAGTAACCATTACTGACTACCACATTTTTTGTTCTTGATTTCTTTTAGTGTTTCCTAAAGCCAGAAAGTTGCCATTTGAAATGACTTTAGTTTTGTGCCATGTCTGTGATCTGCTTTTTTTCTACAAAATTAAACAACTGAATGAACATCCTCCAAGG
The DNA here is from genome assembly GCF_039654945.1 of Dendrobates tinctorius. Classification (NCBI taxonomy): domain Eukaryota; kingdom Metazoa; phylum Chordata; class Amphibia; order Anura; family Dendrobatidae; genus Dendrobates; species Dendrobates tinctorius. The sequence goes on along the minus strand of NW_027361762.1, from coordinate 12,526,442 downwards.
CCGGTGATTACATAATTTTTGCCAAGGGTTGTAACTCGAAGGAGCTGGAGCAGTTTTGCCTTGAGGAATGGGCAAAAATACCAGTGGCAAGATGTGGAAAGCTCATAGAGACTTATCCAAATTAAAAGTCAGCTGTAATTGCTACAAAAGGAGGATCTACACAGTACTGACTTTAGTGGGGTTAATAGTTATGCACACTAAACTTTTCAGTTATTTTGTCCTATTTGCTGTTTGTTTCACAATAAAAAAACAAACAAATGTTCACAGTTGTAGGCATGTTCTTTATATAAACTGATGCAAACCTTTAAAAAAACACACTGAAATTCCAGGCTGTGAGGAAGCAAAATACGAAAAATGGCAAGGGGGTGAATACTTTCCCAAGCTATTTTCAACATACGAATTGCATACCTGAGTGAATTCCAATCCGGATCCATACAGGCAATCCAGGCAAATGGTTCAATTCAAAAGAACCCATAAAACTAAGAATATCCAAAGCCATTCTACATATATCTATTGCATGTCGATTTCCATTTCGATTAGGAAGACCACTGACCACCATATAAGCATCTCCAATTGTTTCAACCTTAAGATGACATAAACATTTAGGTTATAGAATAATCTTTATTACCTTTTTAGGTTACATTCACACATGTTTTTCTCATCCGATTGCTAATGTGATGTTAAAATGGAGAGTACACAGACAAATTGAGATTAAATAAACTATTCACACATCCATTTTTTTTTTCTGTCCATTCCATTAAAATCAGTGCATGTCCTAGTTTCATTCATTTTCGCGGATCACATTCAACCATTAAAATCTATGGCGAATTTTAAAAAATGACTTAATAATGAAGTCCATCATTTTCTTAATTATCTTTAACTGACCCACTGCTAAGAGTCAACAGAAAAAGGCATGCTACCTCCTTCAGGTTGCAAAAATGTATGAGAAAAAAATGGATACAAAACGGGAACAAAATAGATGACACGTAGGAATAAAGCAGTCCACATTTGTTAAGAGTAAAAATGTAAATAGATGTTTACATGCAGTCTAAGGCTATGCTCATGTCATGCTTTTGCCCTGTTTTTCACAGAAAAAAAACATGCATAAAAACTGTGGCAAAAAAAAATATTTTAATCCCTTAGTGACAGAGCAAAATTTTTAAATTCTGACCAGTGTCCCTTTATGTGGCGATAACTCTGGAACACTTCTACAAATTCCAGTGATTTTGAGATAGTTTTTTCGTGACACATTATACTTTAAGATAATGGTAAATTTAGGTTGATATGTTTTGTGTTTATTTATAAAAAATATCAGAAATTTGCCAAAAATGTAAAAAAATAGCAATTTTCAAACTTTGAATGATTATCCCTTTAATCCATATAGTTATACCACACAAAAACTTTAATAAATAACATTTCCCACATGTCTGCCTTACATCAGCACCATTTGTAAAATGCTATTTTATTTTGTTAGCATTTTAGGAGGTTTAAAAATGTAGCTGCAGTTTTTCATTTTTTCATGGAAATTTACAAAATTGTTGTTTTTAGGGACCTATCCAGGTTTAAAGTGACTTTAGGGGTCCTATATATTGGGAAACCCAAAAAAGTGATACAATTTTAAAAGCAGCACCCCTCAATATATTGAAAACTGCTGTCAGGTAACTTAGAATCATAGAATCGTAGAGTTGGAAGGGACCTCCTGGGCCATCTGGTCCAACCCCCTGCTCAAAGCAGGATTCGCTAAATCATCCCAGTCAGATGTCTGTCCAGCCTCTGTTTGAAGACTTCCATTGAAGGAGAACTCACCACTTCTTGTGGCAGCCTGTTCCACTCATTGATCACTCTAACTGTCAAAAAGTTTTTTCTAATATCTAATCTGTGTCTCCTCCCATTCAGTTTCATCCCATTGCTTCTAGTCTTTCCTTGTGCAAATGAGAATAAAGTTGATCCTTCTACAATGTGACAGCCCTTTAGATATTTGTAGACAGCTATTAAGTCTCCTCTCAGTCTTCTCTTTTGCAAACTAAACATTCCCAAATCCTGCAACCTTTCCTCATAAGACAGGGTTTGCAGACTTATTAACCCTTCAGGTGCTGTTCAGGAATTAATACAAAGTGGCATGATAGGAATGAAAAAGTTTATTTATACCACCTAAATGTCACTGACTTCTGAACAGGCCACTAGAGCCGGCAGACTCTAAAGCCATTTTTTGCTCATGAATTGCCATGGCAAATATCAGGACCACACAATCAAGATCTCGGGGTGTCGATGAGGATAAAGATGGAGAAGTCACACTCTTTCAAACATTTATATGATATAGTCATTATTGACAGCAGCATCTAAGGGGTTAAAAATATATGGACAATGACAACACTGATCGTGGCTGATGCAGCAAGTTGTCAGCTATAGTGTACAGGCGACAGCTGCTGGTTTGTCACCTGTATGGAGAGGCTATTCTCTTATATCTCAGGTCAGTTAAAAGAAGTATTGGCGGTCATTAAACTCATTAAGACTCATTAAACATCCATGCAGATCGGTCCGAGATCAGACAGCTTTGTGTAGTTCAATGAGTCTGTCACGCTCGGATTGGGAGACCTGCTGTCAGTCCATGCTATGACCAATATGCATGGATATCTGAATGAACCATTATTGTCCCATCAAACTGAATGATATTCCTAAAATATAATGCATGTTGCTTATTTTTTTTCCTTGCAGATGTGAAGCAGTTTCAAATTTGCATCATGTTAATAATTTCGAACATCAGTTATTTTTCTTGTATGCAAAAAACAGACCGATTGTCATCAGTGTTTGGTCATTGTGTCAGTTTTCATCATCAATGCTTAATCAGTGATTTTCTCATATGCTAAAATGTAAATTAAAATGTTAAAAATGGACCACCTATGGATGGCCTATGGATGTCTTCTGATTGTTGTCAGTGATTTCATGGACCCATAGACTTGTATCGGTGATTTTGATCCCTTTCATGGATCAATAAATGGACATGTTTCAATCTTTTTTTGCAGACCTCTGTTCACAGAGACATGAACACAGAGCCATATGAACAGTAACAAAAACTTTAATCCAGGGGCAGATCTGTGTAGCTGCACAGGGACCCACAGCCATCTCCAAATGGGGTAGAATTGTGCATTATGATAAGCTATTAGACTGAAAAGGGCCTATACAGTTATGAGAAAAATAACAGAAGCGTCTATAAAACAATTGCGAAAAAGCTCAATCTTAATAATAGCTAGAGACGGGCGAACCCAAACCGTAAAGTTTGGCGTCAGTACCGAACACCTACTGTTTTTTTATGTTTTTTTACAGGAGATGAAAGCTTCAGTGGAACGAGCTTTAGTTGAGTATAAGGCTATGTGCACACTGGCGAAATTCTGCAACTCCCTGCTGCCGGAAAATCGCGGAAAATTCGCATGCGGAATTCCCACGAAAAACTAGCATTTTGCAAGCATAATTAGCTTTCAGAAAGTTAGTGTTTTCCAAGCGATCTGTAGCATCGCTTGGAAAACTGATTGACAGGTTGGTCACTCTTGACAAGCATAGTGCTTGACAAATGTGACCAACCTTTTACTATTGAGGCTGCCTATGCAGCATCAGTAGTAAAAGATAGGATGCAAAAAATAATTAAAAAAATAATGTTATTCTCACCTTCCGACGGCCCCCGATCTGCTCTGCGGCGCTTCCGTCATCTTCTGGTCCCAGTAATGCTTTGACTGAAGGACCTGCGATGACGTCACGCTCGTGAGAGTGCGACATTATCGCGGTCATTCTCGCAAAGCATTATTAGGGCCGGAAGATGCCGGAAGCGTGGTGAGAGGCGGGAAGGACTCCGGTGGCCGTCGGAAGGTGAGAATAACAATATTTTTTATTTTTATTCTATTTTTTACAGGGATATGGTACCCAGGGCATGGAGGAGAGTCTCGTTTTCTCCATACCCTGGGTACCATCCGCACATGAAGCGCTCAATTCACGCATGCTGTGGATTTTTCCGCTATATGATTCTGCAGCGGAAAAATCCGCAGCATTAGCACAGCATTGCGGAATCCCATAGGATTGCATGGGATGCGTTTTTTTGAGTTTTCACGCTTTAAAAAACGCTGCGAAACCGCAAAAAAAGGCTACGTGTACAGCCTTACTGTGTTTGTTATTTTTAAATAAAAAAAGTAAAAGTGTGCTTTTTTTATTTCAAATAAAGGACTTTATTCTGGTTGTGTGTTTATTTACAATATAACTATAGGATTAGTAATAGAGAGGCATCTAATAGCCACCTCTTCATTAATTAACCCATGGGCTTGATGTCACCTGACAAAGGTGACATCAACCCCACAAAAGGTGACATCAACCCCACAAATATGAACCCCACTTGCCACCGCTACAGAGCAAGTGAGAAAATTTGGGCAAAGTACCAGAATTGGTGCATCTAATAGATGCGCCTTTTCTGGGCAGCTGCGGGCTTGTATCTTTAGGCTGAGGGGTCAATATCCATAGCCCCCTGCCGGTCTGAGAATACCAGCCCACAGCTGTCTGCTTTAGCTTGGCTGATTGTAAAAAATGAGTGGAACGCCACGCCGTTTTTTTAAATTATTCATTTAAATAATTAAAAAAAACCACATGAGGACCCCTCTATTCTTAATATCCAGCCTTGCTAATGCTGACAGCTGAGGGTTGCAGCTCTCAGCTGTCAGTTTCGCCTGGCTGGTTATCAAGAATACAAGGGAACCCACGCCATTTTTTTAATTATTTAAATTAATTACTTAGTATGCACCAGCTGATGAATACTCCCATCATCCGCAGCCTGCTCTCGCTGATATTAGCGGCAGCAAGTTTCAGCTGACAGGAGTAGTAGTCACATCATCCGACGCCAGTAACCGGAGGTAAAGTTTTTACGTCTGATTATAGCTGGGGGCTCATTCTGTCATTTTACAATGTGGGAACTGCGGCAGTCTAACCAGCAGTAATGATTTTACCACCGATCAGAGGCATTGTTTCCAGCTCTGTCATGCACATGACCGTGTGGTAAACGCTGGATGTTCGGGCTCCCCATTAAATGAATGGGGTCCAGGTTCGGGTACTATTCTGGTACCCAAACTTTTCGTTAACTGTTTGGCATAACCAGCTGGACCTGAACATCCACAAGGAAAATTGGAGCTACTAATAGAGTTGAGCGAAATGGGTCGGTCAAATTCAAAAATAGCCGACTTTAGCTAAAGTTGGGTTTCGCCGATCGAAACCATAGCGTGAGGTCGGTCATGAGGTCGCCGATCAGAGCGTCAAAGTCACGTTTCAAATAATGCTTCCTGCGCCTTTTCTCAGCCAATGATGGAGGACGCACACTGTGGGCAGCGCGATGACATGGGCAGCGGCCACCACCATCTTAAAGAAGGGCATTGAAGTGATTGGCTGGCTTTGTGTGGCGTCACAGTGGGTATAAAAGGTTGTAACCGCCGACCACCATCTTACTTCTGCCGATCTTAGAATAGGGAAAGGTGCTGCTGCTGATTCTGAACAGGGAGAGCGTTAGGCAGGGAAGAAGAAAAAAACAAACTGCTTCTGCTGATAGCGCTTTCCACTGTACAGTTAGTGTGCAGTGAAAGGGGAGGATTTTTGTTGTGTGCAGCAGTGCTGGTGGTGATTAGGTTGCCTTTTAAGGCTACCTGCTAGCTGCATTGCTGTGTGCACACTGCTGTTCAAACTGCTATTTTCAAAGCACTCCAACTTTTATTATTTTGTCCTGGTGAGTTAATGAGCGTTCATTTTTTCACAAACCGTATAGCAGTGTACACTCCTCACACACTACCGTGTACCGGCTGGTATCACGGACAAATAGAAGCTATCTGGGTGTGACTCTGGAAGAAAAAGCCGAGGAGTTTTCCATTTTTCCAGACCTACACTTTAGAGTGCTGTCCGCTTTTCAAACAGTTTCGTATATCTGCTGTTTGATTATGGTCAAAACTAGACAGAGACAGCGTGTCAGTCCCTATACAAATAGATGGAGATTGACAATTTATCATACAGACACCATATAGCGGTGTACGCTCCTCACACACACTACCGTGTACCGCCTTGTATCACGGACAAATAGAAGCTATCTGTGTGTGACTCTGGAAGAAAAAGCCGAGGAGTTTTTCCAGACCTACACCTTAGAGTGCTGTCCGCTTTTCAAACAGTTTCGTATATCTGCTGTTTGATAACAGTCAAAACTAGACAGAGACAGCGTGTGTCAGTCCCTATACAAATAGCCGGAGATTGACAATTTTCCATACAGACACCGTATAGCTGTGTACGCGCCTCACACACTACCGTGTACTGCCTTGTATCACGGACAAATAGAAGCTATCTGTGTGTGACTCTGGAAAAAAAAAGCCGAGGAGTTTTTCCGTTTTTCCAAACCTACACCTTAGAGTGCTGTCCGCTTTTCAAACAGTTTCGTATATCTGGTGTTTGATAACGGTCAAAACTAGACAGAGACAGTGTGTGTCAGTCCCTATACAAATAGATGGAGATTGACAATTTTCCATACAGACACCGTATAGCGGTGTACGCTCCTCACACACTACCGTGTACCACCTTGTATCACGGACAAATAGAAGCTATCTGGAAGCCTTTATACTTTATGGAGGGCGATTTAAAGAGACACTGTCACCAGTGTCACTTACTGGGCTGCTCAGTGTAGTTTTCATAAAATCACTGTTCAATCAGTTTGAGATTAACATTGTAGGACTAATCAAATAGTCCAGCACATTCATTTACTGCTAAATATGAAGCAGGGTAAACAGTAATTATATTAAAATTACAGCAAGCAGCTCAGTAAGTGACACATCGCTGGAATCCGGGTCTCTAACTCTACATTATGCTGCTAGCAGATGGGATGGCAAAATCCTGGTGACAGTGTCCCTTTAAAGCTGTGTGGGGGCCATAATACAGCATGAAGAGATGTAGAGGCCATTATACTGGATGAAGGGCTGTGTGGGGTTCACAATGGGAATCATACCGTAGAAGAGGGGTAGTCTTATACGGCGAGTATATTCCAAACTCTATATTTTAACTGGAAAAGTTGGGGGTCGTCTTATACGCCCAACTGTCTTATTCGCTGGAAAATATGGTAATACTAAATACTAGAGTTGAGCGAAACGGGTCGAAAAAATTCAAAAGTCGCCGACTTTTGGCAAAGTCGGGTTTCATGAAACGAAACCCGACCCTAGGATGAGGTCGGCCACGAGGTCGGCGACTTACGCGCCAAAGTCGCGTTTCAAAAGTTTGTTTTGCGCTCTTTTTCAGCCAATCAGGATCCACGGACACTGTGGGCAACGTGATGACCTAGGCACGGGTCACCACCATCTTTCAGAAGGGCATGCAAGTGATTGGCTTGCTTTGGTGGGCGTCACAGGGGGTATAAAAGGGCGTGCACGCCGACCGCCATCTTACTTCTGCCGATCTTAGTATAGTGAGAGGTTGCTGCTGATTCTATAGGGAGAGCGTTAGGCAGGGAAGAAGACAAAAAAACTGCTTCTGCTGCTAGCGATTTGGCCTGCACAACATACAAGTCACTGTGTGTGCAGTGCAAGGGGAGGCTATATTGTGGTGTATCAGTGGTGTTGGTTGTTGGACTGCCTTTTAAGGCTTCCTGACACGCTGGCATTGCTGTTTACCCACTGCTCCGCAAACTGCTTTTTTAAAAGCAATCCAATCTCCCTTATCCTCTAGTCACTTTTGTCACAGCTGTGCCATCGAGCCTGTCACATAGCGCTCAGATATCAGTGGGCCTCACACAATCCACAAGTGTCCAGTGTCCAAAAGTGTGCGCAGAGATTCAAAATCTCCCTTATCCTCTCGTCACTTTGGTCACAGGCAGCTGTGACATCGAGCGTGTCACATAGCGCTCAGATATCAGTGGGCCTCACACAATCCACAAGTGTCCAGTGTCCAAAAGTGTGCGCAGAGATTCAAAATCTCCATTATCCTCTCGTCACTTTGGTCACAGGCAGCTGTGCCATCGAGCGTGTCACACAGCGCTCAGATATCAGTGGGCCTCACACAATCCACAAGTGTCCAGTGTCCAAAAGTGTGCGCAGAGATTCAAAATCTCCATTATCCTCTCGTCACTTTGGTCACAGGCAGCTGTGCCATTGAGCGTGTCACATAGCGCTCAGATATCAGTGGGCCTCACACAATCCACAAGTGTCCAGTGTCCAAAAGTGTGCGCAGAGATTCAAAATCTCCATTATCCTCTCGTCACTTTGGTCACAGGCAGCTGTGCCATCGAGCGTGTCACATAGCGCTCAGATATCAGTGGGCCTCACACAATCCACAAGTGTCCAGTGTCCAAAAGTGTGCGCAGAGATTCAAAATCTCCATTATCCTCTCGTCACTTTGGTCACAGGCAGCTGTGCCATCGAGCGTGTCACATAGCGCTCAGATATCAGTGGGCCTCACACAATCCACAAGTGTCCAGTGTCCAAAAGTGTGCGCAGAGATTCAAAATCTCCATTATCCTCTCGTCACTTTGGTCACAGGCAGCTGTGCCATCGAGCGTGTCACATAGCGCTCAGATATCAGTGGGCCTCACACAATCCACAAGTGTCCAGTGTCCAAAAGTGCGCGCAGAGATTCAAAATCTCCATTATCCTCTCGTCACTTTGGTCACAGGCAGCTGTGCCATCGAGCGTGTCACATAGCGCTCAGATATCAGTGGGCCTCACACAATCCACAAGTGTCCAGTGTCCAAAAGTGTGCGCAGAGATTCAAAATCTCCATTATCCTCTCGTCACTTTGGTCACAGGCAGCTGTGCCATCGAGCGTGTCACATAGCGCTCAGATATCAGTGGGCCTCACACAATCCACAAGTGTCCAGTGTCCAAAAGTGTGCGCAGAGATTCAAAATCTCCATTATCCTCTCGTCAGTTTGGTCACAGGCAGCTGTGCCATCGAGCGTGTCACATAGTGCTCAGATATCAGTGGGCCTCACACAATCCACAAGTGTCCAGTGTCCAAAAGTGTGCGCAGAGATTCAAAATCTCCATTATCCTCTCGTCACTTTGGTCACAGGCAGCTGTGCCATCGAGCGTGTCACATAGCGCTCAGATATCAGTGGGCCTCACACAATCCACAAGTGTCCAGTGTCCAAAAGTGTGCGCAGAGATTCAAAATCTCCATTATCCTCTCATCACTTTGGTCACAGGCAGCTGTGCCATCGAGCGTGTCACATAGCGCTCAGATATCAGTGGGCCTCACACAATCCACAAGTGTCCAGTGTCCAAAAGTGCGCAGAGATTCAAAATCTCCATTATCCTCTCGTCACTTTGGTCACAGGCAGCTGTGCCATCGAGCCTGTCACATAGCGCTCAGATATCAGTGGGCCTCACACAATCCAAAAGTGTCCACTGTCCACAAGTGTGTGCAGAAATTCTAAATCTCCCCTGTCCTATAGACACCTTGTACCTTGTTTTACATTACTATATAGTTTGTTGGATTTTGTCTACATTTCTACCAAAAATGAGGAAGGCTGGTGGAAGAGGCCGTGGAATTGGGCGGGGATTGGCAGCTGGTAATGATGGTGTTGGTGGTGGATCTGATGGTAGTGGCAAGAAAAAAATAGGACCGAATGCAGGAGGTGCTGACCCTGCGTCATCGTCTGGCTACATAAGGCCTCGAACGCTTAGTTTTCTAGGAGTTGGCAAACCGCTTTTAAAGGCAGAGCATCAGGAAAAAGTTTTGTCTTACATTGCTGACTCAGCCTCCAGCTCTATCGCCTCCTCTTCTTCAGTTGTAAAAAGTAAAAGCACTGAGTCGTCATTGGAGGCTCATGTTCATGAACCACACCTTTCCTTGTGTCCTTCACCCCAACCAAGATTGAAGGATGACGCAGGCCATACTACTGATTACTCCATGGAGCTGTTTTCACATACCATGCCTGGATTATCAAGTGAAATGGTGAATTACCCAGGCCAAGATGAATCTGACATGGAGTGCACTGATGCACAGCCGCTGATGGATGATTCTGCTGGTACATTCACTCAGAGCACTACATTGTCCTCGCAGTGTACAGAGCCAGATTTTGACCCTGATGAGACTCAGGTGCCCCTTCCCGCACACTATACCACCATACACGGTGACACAGAGAAAGGTGCACATGACATAGAAGAGGAGGTGATGGATGACCCAGTTGTTGACCCAGATTGGCATCCATTGGGGGAAGAGGGTGCTGCTTCCAATAGCTCAGATGAGGAGCATCCACAGCAGACATCGACATCGCAACAGCTGTTATCTGGCAGGCCCGGAGCACTCCAAAGACAGGTTCCAAACATCAAAAGGGTTGCTGGACAGCTTGTCCAGAGGGTCAAAAGATCACAGCGTGCTAGGCCGCAAAATGTCTGCCAAAGTAGGAAGAGTGCAGTGTGGCACTTTTTTGAACAAAATCCTCATGATCAGGCCAAGGTTATCTGTAAGAAGTGCACAAAGACCTTTAGCCGAGGGAAAAATCTGAAAAATTTGAATACCAGTTGCATGCTTAGACATTTAACCAGCATGCACTTGCAAGCGTGGACACAACACCAAACCTCAAGTGCCACATGTGCAACTGATCACAACGAAGGTAGTCAGCAACGCTACATTGTTTCCCCCACTGTAAGCCCACCGGTTAGCACAGCAGCAAATGTTGAGGTGTCGTTGCAAGACCACAGCAGTCAGGGAATCCCACTGTTATATCAACGAAAGACTGATTCTAGGCCATCAGAAAGAACACCAACTCCATCACCATCATCAACCCTCTCTCAGTCCGCCCTGTCCACCGCTACTTCCACCATATGCAGCTCTCAAGTCCAGCTCACCCTCCCAGACACTATGAGTAGGTCAAGAATCATAGAATCATAGAATCGTAGAGTTGGAAGGGACCTCCTGGGCCATCTGGTCCAACCCCCTGCTCAAAGCAGGATTCGCTAAATCATCCCAGTCAGATGTCTGTCCAGCCTCTGTTTGAAGACTTCCATTGAAGGAGAACTCACCACTTCTCGTGGCAGCCTGTTCCACTCATTGATCACTCTAACTGTCAAAAAGTTTTTTCTAATATCTAATCTGTGTCTCCTCCCATTCAGTTTCATCCCATTGCTTCTAGTCTTTCCTTGTGCAAATGAGAATAAAGTTGATCCTTCTGCAATGTGACAGCCCTTTAGATATTTGTAGACAGCTATTAAGTCTCCTCTCAGTCTTCTCTTTTGCAAACTAAACATTCCCAAATCCTGCAACCTTTCCTCATAAGACAGGGTTTGCAGACCGGTCACCATTCTGGTCGCTCTTTTCTGAACTTGCTCCAGTTTGTTGATGTCTTTTTTAAAATGTGGTGCCCAAAACTGGACACAATATTCCAGATGAGGTCTGACCAAAGAGGAGTAGAGGGAAATAATGACTTCACGTGATCTAGACTGTATGCTTCTGTTAATACATCCTAGAATTGCATTTGCCTTTTTTGCTGCTGCATCACACTGTTGACTCATATTCAGTCTGTGATCTATTAGTATACCCAAGTCTTTTTCACATGTGCTGTCACTTAGCCCTATTCCTCCCATTCTATATATGCTTTTTCCATTTTTATTGCCCAGATGTAGTACTTTGCATTTCTCCCTGTTAAAAACCATTCTGTTTGTTGCTGCCCACTTCTCCAGTTTATTTAAATCTTTTTGAATCCTCTCTCTCTCTTCTCTAGTATTAGCTATCCCTCCTAGCTTTGTGTCATCAGCAAATTTAATCAGTTTACCCTCAATGCCTTCATCTAAATCGTTGATAAAGATGTTGAACAATACAGGGCCCAGGACAGAGCCCTGTGGTACCCCACTTGAGACATTCTTCCAACTGGATGTGCAGCCATTTACGACCACTCTTTGGGTCCGATCACTAAGCCAGTTATGAATCCACCTAACAGTTGCCTTGTCCATTCCATACTTAATCATTTTTTCAATAAGGATTGTATGAGAGACTTTGTCAAATGCTTTGCTGAAGTCAAGATATACTATATCTACAGCATTTCCTTGATCCACCCAATCAGTGATACCATCATAGAAGGAAATTAAGTTAGTCTGACATGACTTATTAGTTACAAACCCATGCTGACTCTGTTTAATCACTTCATTCTTATCCAGGTATTGACATACATGTTGTTTAATAATTTGTTCAAAGATCTTTCCTGGTATAGAAGTCAGACTCACCGGCCTATAGTTACCTGGGTCCACCTTCTTCCCCTTTTTGAAGATAGGAACAACATTTGCTCTTCTCCAGTCTTCTGGCACTTCTCCTGTTCTCCAAGAATTTTCAAAGATTATAGAGAGGGGTTCAAAAATTTCTTCTGCTATCTCCTTCAGTACTCTGGGGTGTAATTCATCTGGACCTGGAGACTTGAATTCATTTAGGCTAGCTAAGTGTTTCCTCACTATCTTTCTGTTTATAGATATCCTGGATTCTTCTATTCCCTTAATAGGACAGTGAATAACAGTTGATGTTACATTTCCTTTCTGAGAGAAAACAGATGCAAAATAGGAATTTAAAAGTTCAGCCTTCTCAACATCCTGTCTTACCATTTCATCATTTTCATCCTGTAAAAATCCTATAGCATCTTTGACTTTTCTTTTACTTTTGACATATCCCCAAAATCCTTTATTATTGCTTTTGACATCTCTTGCAAGCCTCAATTCATTTTCAGCTTTAGATAATCTGATTTGTGCCCTGCAGGTTCTGCAGACAGCATTATATTCTTCTTTAGATATGCCTCCCTCTTTCCATTTTATAAACATTTTTTTCTTCCTTTTTAGCATGTGCTTAAGTTCTGTGTTCATCCATCCTGGTTTCCTTAACTGCTTCCTATTCTTCCCTCTTTTCGGAATTGTTAACAACTGTGCTTTGAGAATTTCATTTTTCAAGATTTCCCATCCTTCCTGGACATTTTTGTCTTTAAGGATATCCAGCCATTGGATCCCTCCAATTCTCTTTCTGAATCCCTTAAAATCTGCCTTTCTGAAATCTAACCTTGACGTCTGAGTCTTCACAGGTCTTCCGCCTCTAGTTATCCAAAATTCTAAAATAGCATGGTCGCTACCTCCTAGGGTCCCAGCCACTTTTACCTCCTCAACCATTTCCTCCCTGTTTATAAGGATTAGATCCAAGGTAGCAGTTCCCCTTGTTTTCTCCCTTACCTTTTGGAAGATAAAGTTGTCAGCAAGAGAGGATAAGAATTTCCTTGACCTGTTAGTTTTGCCTGAGAGAGATTCCCAACAAATGTCTGGATAGTTGAAATCTCCCATGACAACTATGTCATATTTTTTGGAGAACTTGGCCATTTGATGCATAAAGAGTTCATCCATAGCTTCAGCTTGCACAGGCGGCCTGTAGTAAATGCCTACAATGGTGTCCTTTCCATTGTTCTGTCCTTGTATTCTTACCCAAACAGTTTCCACAGAACTCCCAGTCTCTGAAGCTTCAATCTCTGTGCAGATATACGCGTTTCTAACATACAATGCGACACCTCCTCCTCGTTTATCAAGTCTGTTTCTTGCAAATAAATTGTATCCTTCTAGTCTTGTATTCCAATCATGTGTATTGTCCCACCAAGTTTCAGTGATTCCAATGACATCATATTTCTTTTCCTGTGTTAGTAGTTCCAATTCTCCTTGTTTGTTGCCCATGCTTTGTGCATTAGTATAGAAACATTTTAGTTTGTGATTGGTTTCTCTTTCTCCAATATTTTTATTAATTAGATTCTTTCGTCTTTGTTCTTCCTTTCCACTTCTAATAGCAGAGTTCTCAATAGCATTTGTCAGGTGTATGGCTTTTTCTGGTCTTTTGCTTCCCTTCCCATGTTGTTCTAGTTTAAAGCTCTCCTTACAAGTGTAGCAAGGCGACTTCCAAATACATGCTTACCAGTCTTCGTAAGGTGCACCCCATCTCTAGCAAGTAGTCCATCGTATAAGTAGTTCACTCCGTGATCCAGAAATCCAAATCGTTGCTGACGGCACCATCGACGTAGCCAGTTGTTCACCTGCAGAATCTTATTCCACCTCCTTGTTCCATGGCCATCCACTGGGAGGATGGAAGAGAAGACCACCTGCGCTCCCAGTTCTTTCACTTTCTTACCTAAGTCTTCAAAGTCTCTGCAGATGGTTTCCAGGTCGTTTCTTGCAGTGTCATTTGTCCCCACATGTAGTAGCAGGAATGGGTAGTCATCTGTAGGTCTGAAGAGTCCTGATATCCTGTCAGACACATCTTTAATTTTTGCACCTGGAAGACAACACATTTCTCTTGAAGTTATATCCGGTCTGCAGATAGCGGCCTCAGTTCCTCTCAACAGGGAATCCCCCATGACCACCACTCTCCGTTTCTTCTTCACAACATTTTTCTTTCTCCATCCAGGAGGACTCTGAAGGCGTACAAGGTTGCTGCTTGTTGGCAAAGTCTTATCCTGATGTATTTCTTCATTGTTTTCCTGCGTGAGAGCCTGGTACTGGTTTCTGAGCAGTATGGGTGCTGACTGCCTCCTGATCCTCCTGCTTCTCTGGGTCACATGTCTCCATTCCTCTGTTTCTTCAGGTGCACTTCGAATTTCTTCTCTTTCTGTAACATGAAGAGATAATTCTGCTCTGTCCAAGAACTCTTCACCTTCCTTAATGATCTTCAACGTAGCTAACCTCTCTTCGAGATTTTGCAACTTTTCCTCCAACAGGGACACAAGCTTGCATTTGTGGCATGTGAAGTTTGGCTTTTCCACTGGTAAGTCTGTGAACATGTAGCAAGAAATGCAGCTCACCAAATGGCTCCTGGCCTCTTCCATCTTGAGATTTCTTAAAAACGATGAAAGATGAGCCCAAATTCTCCGATTTCCTCTTTTCAGCTGCAACGGCCAAAACCCAGTGATCGTTGAGCTCGCGGAGACTCTTCACTTATCCCAGAAGGCACTGGGAATATGCAAATGATCTCCTCAAGACTCTTCCCCTGGTTTTCCGATTTCCTCTTTTCAGCTGCAACGGCCAAAACCCAGTGATCGTTGAGCTCGCGGAGACTCTTCACTTATCCCAGAAGGCACTGGGAATATGCAAATGATCTCCTCAAGACTCTTCCCCTGGTTTTCCGATTTCCTCTTTTCAGCTGCAACGGCCAAAACCCAGTGATCGTTGAGCTCGCGGAGACTCTTCACTTATCCCAGAAGGCACTGGGAATATGCAAATGATCTCCTCAAGACTCTTCCCCTGGTTTTCCGATTTCCTCTTTTCAGCTGCAACGGCCAAAACCCAGTGATCGTTGAGCTCGCGGAGACTCTTCACTTATCCCAGAAGGCACTGGGAATATGCAAATGATCTCCTCAAGACTCTTCCCCTGGTTTTCCGATTTCCTCTTTTCAGCTGCAACGGCCAAAACCCTGTGATCGTTGAGCTCGCGGAGACTCTTCACTTATCCCAGAAGGCACTGGGAATATGCAAATGATCTCCTCAAGACTCTTCCCCTGGTTATCAGGGGAAAGTACTCAGTCTCTCATCCGCGTACACTGGGTTTGAACGCCCACATTGCCAAACTAATCTCGTTTGAGATGATGCCCTTTCGGTTGGTGGAAAGCACAGCTTTCCGCGAACTCATGGCCTATGCAGTACCACGCTATGACCTACCCAGTCGCCACTTCTCTCGCAAAGCCATCCCAGCCCACCACCATCATGTGAAAGACCGCATTGTCCATGCACTCAAGCAGTCAGTGAGCGGAAAGGTGCACCTCACAACTGATGCATGGTCCAGTCGGCATGGCCAGGGCCGTTACGTGTCCATCACTGCGCACTGGGTTAATGTGGTGGATGCAGGGTCCACAGGGGACAGCGGTGGTGGGACAGTGCTGCCTAGCCCACGGTATAGGAAACAGTTGGCTGTAGGCGTTCGACCCTCCTCCTCCTCCAGAAGCGAAAGCTCGTCCACAGAGCGCAGTCGTACGAGCACTCCATCTGCAGCTGCCACTGTTGCACACGATGTGTCCCCCTATCGAGCAGCTAGTGGAAAGCGTCAGCAGGCTGTGTTGCAGATGATGTGTTTGGGCGACAGACACACCGCCGAGGTGCTGGCCGAGTACTTGAAGCGACAAACTGAGTCATGGCTGGGCAGTGTACATCTTGAGGCAGGCAAGGTAGTTAGTGATAACGGCCGTAATTTTGTGGCAGCCATAGCCCTTTCAAAACTCAGCCACATACCTTGCTTGGCTCACACCTTGAACCTGGTGGTGCAGTGCTTCCTCAAAAATTATCCGGAGTTAACTGCCCTGCTCCAGAAGGTGCGAAGACTGTGCGCGCACATCCGCCGGTCGCCTGTACACTCCATTCGTATGCAGAAGCTGCAGCGATTGCTCCACCTTCCCAACCACCGCCTCATTATCGACATTGCAACAAGGTGGAACTCCACCCTGCACATGGTGGAGCGGCTGTGCGAGCAGAGGCAGGCCATAATGCATTTGTGGGAGGATACACGGCCAGGCACTTTGAGAGCAGACATGGAGTTGACAGGCGTGCAGTGGTCGAAGCTGAAAGACCTTTGTAAAGTCCTTCAGTGTTTTGAGGAATGCACACGGCTGGTAAGCGCAGACGACGCCATCCTAAGCATGAGCATCCCACTTATGCGTCTGCTCATGCAAACTTTGACGCACCTTAAGGAGCAGGCGTCTGCAGCCAATGTTGATGAGGAGGAAGAGGAGGAGGGAATCCTTGATGACATTCAGCCATTGTCTGCTCAGGGACCTCTCCTGGACGAGGTGGAGGAAGAAGAGGAGGAGGAGGAGGATGATGGGGATGATTACTTAGGGGAGGAGGATGCATCTCGTGGGGCAAGTGAAAATGTTGGCGTGGCAAGGTCTGGTACAGGGTTTGTGCGTGACTGGAGGGATGTGGATTTGCCAGAAAGTGCTCCTCCACCCAGCACTCGCAGTGCATCATTGACACCGGGAACATTGGCCCACATGTCAGATTATGCCTTGCGGATCCTAAAAAGGGACCCCCGCATTGCCAAAATGATGAACGATGACGACTACTGGTTGGCCAGCATCCTGGATCCACGCTATAAAGGCAAATTACAAAACATCATGCCACAGGAGAACCTTGACCTAATATTGGCTAATAAACAAGCAACTCTGGTAAATCGGTTGCTTGAGGCATTCCCAGCACACAGCAGCGGTGATGGTTCTCACACAAGCCGTACGGGCCGGGGGCAGCTTGGCAGAGGTGTTCGTGGTGCACACAGCAGAAGTGGCGTTGGAGACAGGGGTTTCATGACAATGTTGTGGACTGATTTTTCAAATACCGCTCACACAACTGGTAATACTGCATCGATGGAAAGTGACAGGAGACAGCAGTTGTCAACTATGGTTACAAACTACTTTTCCTCCCATATCGATGTTCTCCCACACAGGTCATTCCCCTTTGACTATTGGGCCGCTAAACTGGACACCTGGCCTGAATTGGCCCAATATGCCTTACAGGAGCTCGCTTGCCCAGCTGCAAGTGTGATATCGGAAAGAGTCTTCAGTGCAGCTGGATCAATCCTGACAGAAAAAAGGACCCGTCTGTCAACCCAAAATGTGGATGATCTAACCTTCATTAAAATGAACCACGCATGGGTTTCCAAGGATTTTGTCCCACCTTCCCCTGATGACACATAGGGTGACAGAAAAATGGCTTGCTTAGGTCCACCTCTTCCTGGTACTTCACCTATTTCGCCTTTTGCATCAGCTGAATGTCCAACATCAACATATGCCACTTTCTAAAACTCCCTAACTGTGCTGCCTCCCCCCCATGGCCGGGGTCACCACCTACCGCACGACATCGTGCGAGTGCCGTTGCCCTGGACAGGTGGGTAGGCCGACTCTTGGGCGTGGGCACTGGCACAGGGTCCCTCATAGTGCAATCAAGTGTCTCTGACGGTGGTGGTGCACACCCGCTGTCAGACACACCGCTGTACTATGAGGGGCCCAGTGCCAGTACCGACGCCCACGAGTGGGCCCCCCTTGCTTGGGCAGGGCCCCAGCATTTGCAATCTTTACCTCTCCCTGCTCCTCCGCTGTGTAATCTGGGCCGTCAAATCCATACTGTGCCTGACACCGTCTGAGTCTGCCTCCTGAGACATATATTTTGAATGTGTACGCTATCCATACATGTTATCCAGGGATACGGTACCCTTTCTAACCTTTGTGCAATCACGTGCAATCCATACTGGGCCTAACACCGTCTGAGCCTGCCTCCTGAGACATATATTTTGAATGTGTACGCTATCCATACATGTTATCCAGGGATACGGTACCCTTTCTAACCTTTGTGCAATCACGTGCAATCCATACTGGGCCTGACACCGTCTGAGCCTGCCTCCTGAGACATATATTTTGAATGTGTACGCTATCCATACATGTTATCTGGGGATACGGTACCCTTTCTAACCTTTGTGCAATCACATGCACGGTGGCTCAGTGGTTAGCGCTGCAGCCTTGCAGTGCTGGGGTCCTGGGTTCGAATCCCACCAAGGACAACATCTGCAAGGAGTTTGTATGTTCTCCCCGTGTTTGCGTGGGTTTCCTCCGGGTACTCCGGTTTCCTCCCACATTCTAAAGACATACTGATAGGGAATTTAGATTGTGAGCCCCATCAGGGACAGTGATGATAATATGTGCAAATTGTAAAGCGCTGCGGAATATGTTAGCGCTATATAAAAATAAAGATTATTATTATTATTATAATCCATACTGGGCCTAACACCGTCTGAGCCTGCCTCCTGAGACATATATTTTGAATGTGTACGCTATCCATACATGTTATCCGGGGATACGGTACCCTTTCTAACCTTTGTGCAATCACGTGCAATCCATACTGGGCCTAACACCGTCTGAGCCTGCCTCCTGAGACATATATTTTGAATGTGTACGCTATCCATACATGTTATCCAGGGATACGGTACCCTTTCTAACCTTTGTGCAATCACGTGCAATCCATACTGGGCCTAACACCGTCTGAGCCTGCCTCATGCTGTATAGACATATATTTTGAATGTGTACGCTATCCATACATGTTATCCAGGGATACGGTACCCTTTCTAACCTTTGTGCAATCACGTGCAATCCATACTGGGCCTAACACCGTCTGAGCCTGCCTCCTGAGACATACACTCACTGGCCACTTTATTAGGTACACCATGCTAGTAAGGGGTTGGACCCCCTTTTGCCTTCAGAACTGCCTCAATTCTTCGTGGCAGAGATTCAACAAGGTGCTGGAAGCATTCCTCAGAGATTTTGGACCATATTGACATGATGGCATCACACAGTTGGCGCAGATTTGTCGGCTGCACATCCCTGATGCGAATCTCCCGTTCCACCACATCCCAAAGATGCTCTATTGGATTGAGATCTGGTGACTGAGGAGGCCATTTGAGTACAGTGAACTCATTGTCATGTTCAAGAAACCAATCTGAGATGATTCGAGCTTTATGACATGGCGCATTATCCTGCTGAAAGTAGCCATCAGATGTTGGGTACATTGTGGTCATAAAGGGATGGACATGGTCAGCAACAATACTCAGGTAGGCTGTGGCGTTGCAACGATGCTCAATTGGTACCAAGGGGCCCAAAGAGTGCCAAGAAAAAATTCCCCACACCATGACACCACCACCACCAGCCTGAACCGTTGATACAAGGCAGGATGGATCCATGCTTTCATGTTGTTTACGCCAAATTCTGACCCTACCATCCGAATGTCGCAGCAGAAATCGAGACTCATCAGACCAGGCAACGTTTTTCCAATCTTCTACTGTCCAATTTCGATGAGCTTGTGCAAATTGTAGCCTCAGTTTCCTGTTCTTAGCTGAGAGGAGTGGTACCCAGTGTGGTCTTCTGCTGCTGTAGCCCATCTGCCTCAAAGTTCGACGCACTGTGCGTTCAGAGATGCTCTTCTGCCTACCTTGGTTGTAACGGGTGGCAATTTGAGTCACTGTTGCCTTTCTATCAGCTCGAACCAGTCTGCCCATTCTCCTCTGACCTCTGGCATCAACAAGGCATTTCCGGCCACAGAACTGCCGCTCACTGGATTTTTTTTCTTTTTCGGACCATTCTCTGTAAACCCTAGAGATGGTTGTGCGTGAAAATCCCAGTAGATCAGCAGTTTCTGAAATACTCAGACCAGCCCTTCTGGCACCAACAATCATGCCACGTTCAAAGGCACTCAAATCACCTTTCTTCCCCATACTGATGCTCGGTTTGAACTGCAGGAGATTGTCTTGACCATGTCTACATGCCTAAATGCACTGAGTTGCCGCCATGTGATTGGCTGATTAGAAATTAAGTCTTAACACACAGTTGGACAGGTGTACCTAATAAAGTGGCCAGTGAGTGTATATTTTGAATGTGTACGCTATCCATACATGTTATCTGGGGATACGGTACCCTTTCAAACCTTTGTGCAATCACGTGCAATCCATACTGGGCCTAACACCATCTGAGCCTGCCTCCTGAGACATATATTTTGAATGTGTACGCTATCCATACATGTTATCCGGGGATACGGTACCCTTTCTAACCTTTGTGCAATCACGTGCAATCCATACTGGGCCTAACACCGTCTGAGCCTGCCTCCTGAGACATATATTTTGAATGTGTACGCTATCCATACATGTTATCCAGGGATACGGTACCCTTTCTAACCTTTGTGCAATCACGTGCAATCCATACTGGGCCTGACACCGTCTGAGCCTGCCTCCTGAGACATATATTTTGAATGTGTATGCTATCCATACATGTTATCCAGGGATACGGTACCCTTTCTAACCTTTGTGCAATCACGTGCAATCCATACTGTGCCTGACACCGTCTGAGCCTGCCTCCTGAGACATATATTTTGAATGTGTACGCTATCCATACATGTTATCCGGGGATACGGTACCCTTTCAAACCTTTGTGCAATCACGTGCAATCCATACTGGGCCTGACACCGTCTGAGCCTGCCTCATGCTGTATAGACATATATTTTGAATGTGTACGCTATCCATACATGTTATCCAGGGATACGGTACCCTTTCAAACCTTTGTGCAATCACGTGCAATCCATACTGGGCCTGACACCGTCTGAGCCTGCCTCCTGAGACATATATTTTGAATGTGTACGCTATCCATACATGTTATCCGGGGATACGGTACCCTTTCTAACCTTTGTGCAATCACGTGTAAATGCTGGCACAAGGTCCAGGCATCGGTATAATGATTGGTGAGGAATATGATCCTGGCTGTAGCATTCAAGACAGATTGGAGAGGGGACAGTTTGGTAAGAGGGAGACCAATTAGTAGAGAGTTACAATAGTCCAGACGAGAATGAATAAGAGAAACAGTAAGAGTTTTTGCAGAGTCCAAAGTAAGAAAAGGTCGAATTCTAGAGATTTTTTTGAGGTGGAGATAACAAGAGCGAGCCAGTGATCGGATGTGGGGGATGAATGAAAGCTTGGAATCAAGCATGACCTCAATACAGCAGGCATTGTTATGAATGGGTCACCGAGGAGGAGAGCACAATAGGCTATGCCACCAGAACACCAGAGAGGTTGGTCACTCAGCGGATTGCAGATCCCTGATCTTAACCACACCAAAACCCTAACAATTGCAACACAACTGGTGTACAAAAATACTGAGGTTTGCACAACCTCGCCCCCACTATATCAGCAATCAGGTGTGAACTGGCGGCTAGCAACAGGCTAATACAGCAGGGGACTGAGCAAACAAATACAAGATACAAAAATACAGGGCAGGAGCCAGCAGCCCCAGGGGGAGCAAGCTGAACCCTGACAGCAAGGCAAAATCAGATGCAAAGGGTTTAGCAAATGACACTTAAGGGGGTTTTACACATAGCGATATCGCTAGCAATATCGCTAAAACGTCACTGATTTTGTGACGCAGCAGCGATATTGCTAGCGATATCGCTATGTGTGATACTTACGTCCGCCCGGCTCCCCCGCTGTCCATCGCTGATCGGGCGGCTCCATTTCTCGTCGTCTGCTTCCTGCTGGGGCTTCCTGCTGTGACGACGAGCGACGCTGGACGCGGGCGGGAGGACGTCAGGATCGCTGTGTGTGAAAGGTAAGTATCGTGCGCTGTATCGCTGCTGCATCACTGTGAGATCTTTCTATATGAAAGCTCACTAGCGATCATTTAGCGATGCACCAGCGATCCTGACCGGGTCGGATCGCTGGTCGGATCGCTGGTGCATCGCTAAATGTAAAAGGGCCTTTAGCTGAAAAATGCAGGATCAGGCAGAAGACAGAAATCCTCAATAAGCAAAGAAAGGCGTATCACCGGCAGCCACTGAGAGAAGTCTGCTCGCTTATGTAGTCCCAGTCACTACTCCCACTCCTCCTATTATCCACTGCAGCTGTTGGGTTAACATCATGTTGACCAGCTCTGCTACCAGCAGTATCCACCAGAGGGAGCCCTGCCACAAAAGTCGGACCAAGAGAGTTCACAACAGTACCCCCCCTTGAGGAGGGGTCACCGAACCCTCATCCACACCACCAGGCCGATCAGGATGGGCCCGGTGAAAAGCACAAACCAATCTCTCGGCATGAATATTGGAAGCAGAGACCCTAGAATTATCCTCCTGGCCATAACCTTTCCACTTGACCAAGTACTGGAGTCTCCGTCTAGCCAGACGAGAGCCCAATATTTTCTCTACCTCATACTCCAAATTACCCTCATCCAATACAGGGTAAGGGGGCGCCGCCACAGGAACTACTGGCTCCACAAACCTTTTCAACAATGATTTGTGAAAAACATTATGAATCTTGAACGTACTTGGAAGAGCCAAATGGAAAGAAATGGGGTTAAGGATTTCCAAAATCTTATAAGGTCCAATGAACCTTGGCTTGAATTTTGGAGACGCAACCTTCATCGGAATATTTTTTGAGGACAACCAAACCATGTCACCCACTTTGAACCGGGAACCAAAAGGTCCTATGCCGGTTTGAAAACCGTTGGGCCTTTTCCTGAGAGTGGGACAACTTGTCCACTACTTGGTCTCAAATCTGCTGCATTCTGTCCACCACAGAATCCACACTTGGGCAAGCAGAAGCCTCCACCTGCCCCGAAGAAAATCGAGGATGAAAACCAAAATTACAGAAAAACGGAGACATCAAAGTGGCGGAACTAGCTCTATTGTTTAGAGCAAATTCGGCCAATGGCAGAAATGAGACCCAGTCATCCTGATCAGCAGATATGAAACATCTCAAATACGATTCCAAAGTCTGGTTTGTTCTCTCAGTTTGTCCATTGGTCTCAGGATGAAAAGCAGAGGAGAAAGATAACTGAATTCCCAGTTTAGAAGAAAAGGCCCTCCAAAATCTGGAAACAAACTGGACTCCTCTGTCTGACACAATGTTCTCAGGAATCCTGTGCAAACAAACCACCTGTTGTAAAAACGGGCACCAACTCAGAAGAAGATGGCAACTTCGGGAGTGGTACAAGATGGACCATCTTGGAAAATCTATCACAAATCACCCAGATAACAGTCATTCTCTGAGAGACAGGGAGATCAGAAATAAAATCCATTGAAATATGGGTCCATGGCCTGCTGGGCACCGGCAGGGGCATCAACAAACCACTAAAATGAGAACAGGACTTGGACCTGGAACAAGTCCCACAGGACTGCACAAAATTCCTGACATCACGAGATAAGGCAGGCCACCAAAAGGACCAACTCACCAAATCTCTGGTACCAAAAATACCAGGATGACCAGCCAGCGCGGAGCAATGAATTTCAGCCATCACTCTTTTCCTCCACTGGTCAGGGACATACCAATTTCCCCACAGGGCATCGTTCAGGTTTGTCCTCCTGAAATTCCTCCAGGGCAAGTCTCACATCAGGTGAAATGGCGGAAAGAACCACACCCTCACCTAGAATGGTAGTAGGCTCAGTCACATCAAGAGAATCCGCATAGAAACTCCTAGAAAGGGCATCTGCCTTAACATTCTTAGTGCCAGGAAGAAAGGTGACCACAAAATTAAAAAGCGTGAAAAACAAAGCCCACCTAGCTTGTCTAGGATTCGAGCGCTTGGCTGATTCAATATAAATCAAATTCTTGTGGTCGGTAAGGATCACAACTTGATGTCTAGCTCTCTCCAACCAATGTCTCCACTCTTCAAATGCCCACTTCATGGCCAACAACTCCCAATTTTCCACGTTATAGTTACGTTCAGATGGGTAAAATGTTTGCGAAAAGAAGGCACAGGGATTCATCTTAGATGTTACCGGATCCCTTTGAGACAAAACGGCTCCTACACCAATCTCAGAATCATCTACCTCCACCTGAAATGGGAGTGAAACATCATGTTGCCGCAGAACCAGAGCAGAAGTGAATCTCCGCTTAAGCTCCTGAAACGCTGAGACTGCCTCTGGAGGCCAATTCACCACATCAGCGCCTTTTTTGGTCAAATCCATCAGTGGTTTAACAATACCAGAAAAATTACTTATAAATTTACGATAGAAATTAGAAAAACCCTAAAACTTCTGAAGAACCTTCAGAGAAGTGGGCTGAACCCAATCATAGATGGCCTGTACCTTGGCCGTGGCCATTTCAATAGCAGACGGGGACAAAATGAATCCCAAAAACGAAATCCTCTGTACACCAAAGAGACATTTCAATCCCTTAACATACAGAGTATTTTCTCTCAAGATACGGAACACAGTCTGAACATACTCCACATGAGAATCCCAATCAATGGAAAAAATCAAAATATCATCCAGATAAGGCTAATTTCACACTTGCGTTTTTTTGCGCTACGCACCGTGCGCAGTGCAAACGCACATAAAAAACGCATCATGCGTTTGTGTGCTTTTTTTGCGGTTTTGAATGCGTTTTTTTTAAAAAAACTGCATGCTTTTTTTTTTGCGATGACATGCGCATTACCATGGGGACGTCAGAGCACCCATAGAGTATAATGGGTGTTTGGGTGAAAAAAAAACGCATTGCGTGCACATGCATTTTTTTGGGACAAGTTGGACGCACAAAAAATGCAACAGGGTGCATTTTGTGCGCCCGAGCGCACACTACAAAAAAACGCATGCGCATACAAACGCATACAAACGCATACAAACGCATGTGTATGCGCACCCATCTAAAGTATAGGGAAAAAAACCAGCCTAAATGATCAAAAACTTATCCACAAAGTCCCGGAAAATATCGTTCATAAAAAATTGGAAGACAGAAGGGGCATTAGTGAGCCCAAAAGGCATCACCAGGTACTCAAAATGTCCCTCCGGAGTATTAAACGCCGTCTTCCATTCATCCCCGTGCTTGATGCGAATAAGATTATACGCCCCCCTAAGATCAAGTTTGGTAAATCAACAAGCACTTTTGACCCTGGAAAATAAATCAGAAATCAGGGGCAACGGGTACTGATATTTAACAGTGATCTTATTAAGGGAGCGATAGTCAATACATGGCCTTAATGAGCCATCTTTCTTGGCCACAAAAAAAACAGCACCTAAAGGTGAAGTGGATGGTCTTATATGACCCTTCTCTAATGACTCCTTAATATAAGATCGCATAGCATCATGTTCAGGTACCGATAAGTTGAAAAGCCGACCCTTGGGAAATTTACACCTGGGCATCAACTCAATTGCACAATCATAACTCCTATGAGGAGGCACAGACGCGGACTTACTCTCACTAAATACATCAGAAAAATCAGCCAAATAGTCAGGAATATCTTGAGACTGGGGAGAGGTGGAGAAAACAGGAGTGTCACCAAGAGCACATTGACAACCCCAACTCACCACAGACATAGATTTCCAATCCAACACCGGATTATGGGTCTGCAACCACAGAAAACCTAGTACAATAATATTATGTCAATTGTGCAACACCAAAAATTTACAATTCTCTTGGTGGTCTGGGGCGACCCGCATAATCACCTGGGCCGAAAACTGTGGTTTATTCTCCGCCAAAGGGGTAGCATCAATACCCCTCAAAGGAATAGGGGTCCGCAGGGATACAATAGGAAAACCACAATGCTTAGCGAAGTCAAAATCCATCAGATTCAAAGATGCTCCTGAATCCACAAATGCCTTAGCAGAAAATTTAGACAAGGAGCAGATCAAGGTAACAGCCAAAAGAAACTTAGGCTGCACACTGCCCATTGCAAATGACTGAGCAAAACGCTTCTCTCATTTAGGGCAGGCTGAAATAGCATGAGAAGCATCTCCACAAAAGAAGCATAACTTATTATGCCTTCTAAACTCTTGACATTGTGCCCTAGACAAAACCCTATCACATTGCATGGCTTAAGTGGTTTGTTCGAAAGGTGATCCCGCCTCTAGCATAGTTTTACATGATCGTAAACGTCGATCAACTTGAATGGCCAACGACATAGTCGTCAAGACCAGAAGGGACAGGGAATCCCACCATAACATCCTTTACAGATTCTGCCAGTCCTTTCCGAAAGAGAGCTGCTAGGGCATCATCATTCCATTTAGTAAGGACCGCCCACTTTCGGAATTTTTGACAATATAACTCAGCATCATCTTGACCCTGTTTTAATGCCAATAAGGTTCTCTCAGCTTGATCAATAGCATTAGGCTCATCATACAATAACCCCAGGGCTTGAAAAAATGCATCTACATTAGCCAGAATAGGATCTCCAGGTGTCAGAGAAAAGGCACAGTCCTGGGGATCGCCGTGCAGCAGGGAAATGACAATTTTAAACTGCTGCACTGAGCTCCCCGAGGAGTTAGGCTTCAAAGCAACAAATAGTTTACAATTATTCATAAAGTTCAGAAATTTAGACCGATCCCCAGAAAACACATCAGGAGTAGGGATTTTTGGTTCTACAACAGATGATTGGGCGAGATAAGCAGAAATTCTCCGCACTTCAGCAGCGAGCTGCTCAACACGATTGGACAATTGTCTAATCTCCATTAAGGAAAAAATCCTCCTATGGCCCCAGAGAAAAAAGAGGAAAAAATATATAAACAATTCTGACACTTTTTTTTTTTTTTTTGCAATTCTTTCCTTCTTTTGAGTACCCTAGAATCTACAGTTTGGCCGGTGATTCAGTTATGAATGGGTCACCGAGGAAGAGAGTGCAATAGGCTATGCCACCAGAACACCAGAGAGGTTGGTCACACAGCAGAATGCAGACCCATGATCTTAACAACACAACTAGCAGTAGCCGTGGAGCATTCCTACGTTGCCCTAGACGCTTTGTCAAAGCCAGAGGACTAACTAAGCCTAAAGACAGAAAGGTGAAATCTAAACTGCCGCGGAGCAGATCCCCAAAGGAATAGACAGCCCCCAAACATATATTGTCGGTGAGACAAGATGAAGCACAAACACAGACAGAAAATAGACTGAGCAAGTGATGGGGCCCACACTGACTAGATAGGACAGGACAGAAAAGGCACTGTCTGCAATCACGCAAAAACCCTAACAATTCCAACACAAGTGATGTACAAAAATACTGAGGTTTGCAGAACCTCGCCCCCACTATATCAGCACTCAGGTGTGAACTGGTGGCTAGCAACAGGCTAATACAGCAGGGGACTGAGCAAACAAACACAAGATACAAAAATACAGGGCAGGAGCCAGCAGCCCCAGGGGGAGCAAGCTGACCCCTGACAGCAAGGAAAAATCAGATGCAAAGGGTTTAGCAAATGACACTTAGCTGAAAAATGCAGGATCAGGCAGGAGACAGAAATCCTCAATAAGCAAAGAAAGGAGTATCACCGGCAGCCACTGAGAGAAGTCTGCTCACTTATGTAGTCCCAGTCACTACCCCCACTCCTCCAATTATCCTCTGCAGCTGTTGGGTTAACATCATGTTGACCAGCTCCGCTACCAGCAGTATCCACCAGAAGGAGCCCTGCCACAAAAGTCGGACCAAGAGAGTTCACAACAGGACATGCTGCTGGGGAGTAATAGTGGAACCACACACAGAGATGGCAATGTCGGGCAAAGGTAGGTTAGTAGAGGGAGGAAAAACGAGTTCAGTTTTTGACAGGTTCAGTTTCAGATAGAGGTTGGTACATGATGTTGGCGATAGCTGTAAGGCCTCTTTCACACATCAGGTTTTCGGTGTCAGGCGCGATCCGGCGCTTTTGACTAAAAACGGATCCGGCGAAATGCAATGCCGGATCCGGTTTCCCCCCCATTGACTTGCATTAGAGCCGGATCGAGCCGGATGGCCATGCGTTTCATCCGATTTTCGCCGGATCCGGCAATGTGACGCGATCCGGCGTCTGGAAAAAACGGCTACTGTAAGGTTTTTTGTCTCCGGCGAAAAAGCCGGACACGCCGGATCCGGCGTGTCCGGCTTTTTCATACAATGAAAGCCTATGAGCGCCGCAATGCGCCGGATCCGGCGACAGCCGCATCCGGCGGCCGGATCCGGTTTCTTTGGTCTGAGCATGCTCAGTAGCTCTGCCCACAGGACATATATAAAAGCAAGACAATGGGACCCTCAGCCACACCCAACATGCCACCCAAGCCAAGAACCAGGAGCAGGAGAAGGCAGCAGACATCTGCAGCAGCAGCACCATCAGCACCACCCCAAATGGAGCAGCATGCTGAACAACGGGAGGGGAGTCCAGCAGCAGATGAGAGACGGTAATTATCAAATCCCCCATTCCTCCAAACTAGGGCTATGGAATATCAAGATATTCATTGGCCCTTTGTTTCTCTTTATTCAACAGCCGCCCAATAGATGCAGCAGCAGCAGCAGCAATGGCAGCAGCAGAAACACCACCCACAGCCATGGAGTCTGGCCATGAGGAAGACAGCACATCTTCTGGGAGCCCTCCCTCGCATCGTCAGCGTTTGACGGTAAGTTTTTATTTCCAAAATCCATCATCTCTGTAATATATGTGTATTCATTGCCTTTTATTTCAAAACAGGAATCACAAGATGAAGAGGAGCTCCCAGAAGAAGAAGGAAGGGGTGGACAGACACTTGGAGTGGGCTCACAATTGGTACGTTTTTTGCATCAAACGCAGAAACACAACATCACACTACACACAACACATAGAAAACAATGTTCTGCAGACCACACACAGCAAACAAATGCCTACATCCAAAGACATAACATTTTTTGTTTTCTTCTCTAGTCTTCCCAATCTGGTGCTCGGCCAAGAGGTCCTCGCAGTGCCTCCCAGGGTCGTCGGCGACAGCAACGCGGCGGTCACCAGCGTGTAAGTATAAATATTTTTGCTTTTTTTTTTTGCACTTTTTATTTCATTTCTTTTGTGGAGGCTAATTATGTTATTTTTGTCTTTTTCTTTAACAGCCTTCACAGCGTGCTCCCGACTCTGACGGTGAGGATGGAGGGATTGATGTGGACCGCCTCATCGATCTCGTCAGAGAAAGGGAGCCGCTCTGGAATATGGCTGACCGACGCCACGCTGACCTGATCGTTACCCGACGACTCTGGGAGGAAATCTGTTCGCTCCTTGTGGACCGCTGGGAGGACCTCGAAGCTCGGGCCCAGATTAAAGAGCGTAAGTATATACAGTACCGGTTGCTTGATTTAAACCAGTGTTTCCCGAACTCCAGTCCTCGTGGTCCCCACGGATCATGTGTTCAGGATTTCTATTTACTTTGGAAATCCTGAAAACATGACCCCTGGGGACCATGAGGACTGGAGTTTGGGAAACACTGATGTTGTATACTAACCACTTTGTCCTTTCTCGTTTCAGGGGAGAGAATTGTGAAGCGGTGGCGGTCTGTGAGGGATCGTTTCAAGAAGGAGTTCAATAAAGAGATGCGGGCCCCGAGTGGATCTGGAGGACGCAGGAGCAAGTACAAGTACGCACGAGCCCTGTCGTTCCTCCGGGAGACAATGCTCACCAGAAGGTAAATATTACACACCACATGTGACAAAAAAATGTTTAGATGTAACTTTTTTTTTTCAGCCAGGGCCATACCATGTCACTATTTTAATTGTTTTTTTTTCTCTTTATTCCACAGCACGGTGAGCAGCACTCGGGAGCCTGCACGATTGGACCCTTCTGAGGCGATCCCTGAGGAGACCGGCACCGAGGGACACTTCGACCGCCCCGGTACATCTGCACCTTCCCAGCCTTCCCACACATTCGACCCATCTGTCCCATCCACCAGCACAGGAGCATCGTGGCCGCCTACATTACATGAAGCTGCTGGTGAGGAGATCGCTTTCCCTTTACCCCACCCTTCTGCCCCTGCCACCTCTAGTACACCTACGGGTACTGGGCGGCAGCGGCAGAGGGGTCAGGAAAAGACTTATGCGCCAGAGTTCTTGCATCTGAATGCATCTTTCCAGAACTGTCTAAAAGTCTTGTCAGAGCAAATCTCCGCAGGCTATCAGCAGATCAACTCCAGCATTCTGGAGGTGAAGACACTTCTGCAAACCATGCATTCAGAAGCAAGATCTTCGCCAAACCACACCTTTTTCAGGTCTGTTGTAGAGCGCATGGAAACGCTCTCTCCTGCCCAGCAGATGCATGTAATGCATTCATGCCACGCTGCTCTCCAGCAAGTTACCTCCCAACCTCCTCCTCCCACCACAGTAGTTCCTCCACCTGCACCCCCTCCAGCCACTTTCCATCCTCCCCCTTCTATTACATCTACACCCCCTCCAGCCACTTTCCATCCTCCCCCTCCTATTACATCTACACCCCCTCCAGCCACTTTCCATCCTCCCCCTCCTATTACATACCATCCACCTCCCCAGCACCAGCAACCTCCCCAGCACCAGCAACCTCCCCAGCACCAGCAACCTCCCCAGCACCAGCAACCTCCCCAGCACCAGCAACCTCCCCAGTACCAGCAACCTCCCCAGTACCAGCAACCTCCCCAGTACCTGCAAACTCCCCAGTACCAGCAACCTCCCCAGTACCAGACATCTCCCCACTTCCAGCAACCTGCCCTGTACCAGACATCTCCCCACTTCCAGCAACCTGCCCCGTACCAGACATCTCCCCACTTCCAGCAACCTGCCCCATACCAGACATCTCCCCACTTCCAGCAACCTGCCCCGTACCAGACATCTCCCCACTTCCAGCAACCTGCCCCGTACCAAACTCCTTCCCCATACAACTTGCCATCAACATCATCTGCTCCTACAGTCCCTGCCCAACCCTCCACTCCACCACCCACCACCTCTTCTGCTTCCCACATGTCCACCCATTCTGTAGTTTTTTCCACACCTTCACCTCTAACTGTTCCTTCCCCACCACGATCCCAGTCCTCTCTCCACACTCCCAGTGTCGAAGTGTCCCACAGCCCCTCCAGCAGTATTTCCACCACACACTACACAGATTTATAATGTTTGTATTTAAATAAAAATGACCAGTTTTATGGTTTCAAAGCTTTATTAAACAAGTTTATTAAAATTTTAAAAAAGTTTACTAAAAAAAACATTTTTCAATAAAAGTTAAATTATTTTACACTGGTTGTCTGTCATTTCTTTCTGCGGCGAAAAAGGTTAAACACAGGGTATTTAAAAGGTGAAATGGTATTCAAAACTAGGTATATAACTGTGGGTAAATTTTAGCTTTTTGCCACAGTTGTGTTCCTGGTTGTGTTTGAAGCAAAGTATTTCACCTAAAAAGTTGTGTTTATTGTTGGTGATTTCCTAACAATGTACACAACTTTTGTTAAAAGGTGAAATACTTTGCATAAAACACAACCAGGTACACACCTGTGGCCTAAAGCTAAAAATAGAGACCATGACAAGATAGCCAACTTTGGTTGGCAAAGGTATATACTGTTGGTACAGAAGGTACACAAGTTTGGTTAGGGCACAAATCTTTCACACTCTGTCATCCTGCCAGTGTACTCTGCCTTGAGGTGACATAAAGTATAGTGCAAAATTGTCCCTCATTACTGAAACCGTCACAGAACTTCTAGTGGTAATGTCCTGGTAATCTTGCAAGGTGGTTTCTTCAGAGGTGTCCTCAATGGAAATGGGTTCCTTGCAGATAACAAAATTGTGGAGTACCACGCATGCTTTGATCACCTCGTCCACAGTTTCTGTCTTGAGGTTGATCGCAGTCAATAGGACCCGCCATTTGGCTGTCAGAATACCAAAGGTACATTCAACCATTCTTCTTGCTCTTGTGAGGCGGTAATTAAAAATGCGTTTTGGTCTTGTCAATCCTCTGCTAGAGTACGGTTTCAAAAGGTGTTCTGACAGCTGGAAGGCTTCATCCCCTACACAGACAAATGGCATAGGTGGACCAGATGTTTGCGGCAGCGGTCTAGGTGGTGGGAACTGGAAGGTGTTTCCATACAGTTTACGCCCCATGGCAGACAGTTTGAAAACTTGAGAGTCATTGGAGCGGCCATAGGCCCCAATATCAACCGCAATAAATTTGTATTCCGCGTCAGCGATGGCCATGAGGACAATTGAAAAATATTTCTTGTAATTGAAATATTCCGATCCCGATCCAGCTGGCTTTACAATGCGGATATGTTTCCCGTCCACAGCACCCAAGCAGTTGGGAAACTGACATATCTGTTGAAACTTGTCAGCAATTTCAATCCACCTCTCTGTTGTGGGCTCTGGTAAAAACTCTTCAGCTAAGGAGTCCCACAGTGCACGGCATGTGTACTTCACAATTCCAGATATGGTGGAAATCCCGAGTCTGTACTGGAAATGCAGTGACGAAAGGGATTCTCCAGTTGCAAGAAATCTGTGGGGAATTAAAAAACAATAAATTAGTTTTAAATCACAGCATTACATACCAAAACTGAGCTATAACACTTGGAGATACAAACTACCACCAACAAGATTGCAGTGAAAGTGTGCTCTGATGCGATCACATCCAATAAATGTGGCTTACCTTAAAGTCACCATCAGACGCTCTGCGGGTTAAACAGAGAAGCGGCAATAGGTGTCCGCTTTTCTTATGAGGTGTGCAATGCGCTCCACCAAGTAATTAAAATTCTCCATTTTCATCCTAACATATCCAAAAAATTTATCCGGGTTTCGTCGAAGGTCCATGCAGAGTGTAGAATAGACCCCACGCGTCATTCTCTTGGCTGTGATGGGGTGGATCCAGAAACGTCGTCTACGATGCCTGATGCGCTGCTGTCTCGCTCTCTCCTTCTCCAGAACAATCACCCTCAAACGATTCGCCTCCGCTATAAAATCCGCCAAATTCTTCAAAATATTTCCAATGACAACATCCATCTTCGCCAGTAACTTGCTCTTCTCTCCAACCTGCACTTTCTCCTCGACAACCTGTCAAAGAAGGGCTGTAGGAACACTCTATATATAGTTTTCCAGTAGCCAATCCCGTTCGGAAGGCCACAAGGGTCAATTTTAAAAACCGGATCCAGCGTAATCCGTCGAAAAACGGATAGAAAAACGGATGAACCGGATGAGACGGATCCGGTTTTGTCTGTCAAGAAAAAGACGGATCCGGCAGAAAACCGGATCCGTCACATCCGGTTTTACTAAACATTTGCCGGATCCGGCGTTCCGGCACGACGCCGGATCGCGCCTGACGCCGAAAACCTGATGTGTGAAAGTAGCCTAAGACAATCACTGGTGTTTTCTAAAAAGGCAGGCATGATATCGGGAGAAGAAGAGTATAATTGGGTGTCATCAGCATAGAGATGGTACTGGAAACCAAATCTTCTGATTGTTTGTCTAATAGGGGTGGCATACAAAGAGAAGAGGAGGGGGCCTATGACTGATCCTTGAGGAACCCCAACAGTAAGGGGAAGATGAGAGGAGGAACCAGCAAAAGATACAGTGAAGGAGCGGTCAGAGAGATAGGAGGAGAACCAGGAGAGGATAGTGTCTTTGTGGCCAATGGAGTGTAGCATAGTGAGGAGGAACTGATGGTCCACAGTGTCGAACGCTGCGGAGAGATCCAAGGGAATTAGCATTGAGTAGTGACCATTAGATTTAACATCTAGTAGATCATTAGAGAGTTTAGTGAGGGCAGTTTCTGTAAAGTGTAAAGAGAGGAAACCAGATTGAAGAGGGTCGAGAAGAGAGTTATCTGAGAGCGGATAAGACGGGTGTGGACCAGGTGTTCCAGGAGTTTAGCGATGCAGGGAAGATTAGATACAGGTCTATAGTTAGCGGCACAGTTTTGATCGAGGGATGGTTTTTTAAGTAATGGATGTATGATGGCATGCTTAAATGAGGAGGGAAAGATACCGGAAGAGAGAGAGAGATTGAATATTTTTGTTAGGTGAGAGGTGACAGCAGGGAAAAGGGACTGGAAGAGATGTGATGGAATGGGGTCAGTGGTGCCAGTAGTAGGGTGAGAAGATGCAAGGAGCCTGATTACTTCTTCATCTGTGACTGGTTCAAAATCAGAGAGTGAGCTAGATGCAGTGGGGGATGGAGGACAGTGCATGGTATGAGGGGATTGGGAGATAATTTCCTGTCGGATGTGTTCAATTTTTTCTTTGAAATAATTGGCCAGATTGTCAGCGCGGAGATCTGTGGATGGGGCCTGCACTTTTGGGTTGAGTAGGGAATGAAAAGTATCAAAGAGACATTTCAGGTTATTGGATAGTGAAGTGATGAGGGTGTTATAATAGGTTTTTTTTGGAGAGGTGAAGGGCAGAGTTTTATGTTTTAAGCATAAACTTGTAATGGATGAAATCTTCGGGTAGATTAGATTTTCTCCACAGACGTGTGAGTGGTGCATACAGCATATAGTGTGTGTGTGTGTGGTGCGACGGTGTTCCGCTGGTGGCACCGTGCAATAGGTTAATACCAGCAGCAGTTTCCATATTGAGACACCCATCACTTGGGTGTCCCAATATGGCGGTTGGTGAACTTCCTCCGCTTGGAATTCTGGGATATGGTGACATCTGGACAGAACAGGAAATGAAAACATTACAAGGCAATTATTTAAATAGATTATTTTCATTAACAGCACTGTCATCTGCTGAGCTTCCCCCACAACCACTATTAGGCTGCGTCACCCAGTTGTAATCAAGGTTACCTGGTTAGGGGCACACTCAGAAATTTTGCCCCCCTTAACCAAAACTCTAGCTACGCCTCTGAGGTCAAAATAAGGTCTGGAAGACTAAGCATATTAAGAAACATTCTTTCCAGGATAATGACTTGCATATAAGGCAAGTTTTTGAGTTTGCATTGCTTTAAGTGGTGAAAAAAACATTCCACGGGAAATGTAAATTTGTCATTTTACTACCTTATCTGGCTATGTGGTGTGTGAGACATGATCAGACACATTGAAAGTCTTTTCTTTTTGCAGGGCCATCAGCCAGCCATCACTATTTGTAGAGGCCCATCAGGCGGACCTTTCTATTGTTAAGGGGGCCAGCAGGTGTCTCGTGGACAGATAACATCAAGATTAGAGATGAGCGAATTTGTTCGGATTTTGTCCCCGAATCTGATATTGACTTATTTGAGCAATATTCGAACATGTATGTTCGAATGTATGTCTTATGATCTGTTTCGAACATATTCAGTAATTTCTACTCCCATTGACTCTAATGACGTTCGGCTGTGTTCGCCGAATATTGCAAAAACAATATTGGATGCCAATCGTATTCGTAACCAAATCCGAACAAATTCGCTCATCTCTAGTGTTGAGCATTCTGATACTGCAAATATCGGGCATCGGTCGATATTCGCTGTAACGGAGTTCCGATACCGAGTACCGATATTTTTACAATATCGAATACCGGAATCGGAAGTTCCCATAACGCAATGAGCCAGTTGTGTTAGCCATGTTAACTAATGGCATGGCTGTGATTGACTGCTGAAATGATATCATCATGATGCGCGGTCTGTGTGGGCCTGCCGGGGGTCTGTGTGGGCTGCCGGGGGTCTGTGCAGGCCTGCTGGGGGTCTGCGCGGGTTGCCGGGGGTCTGTATGGGCCTGCCGGGGTCTGTGCGGGCCTGCTGGGGGTCTGTGCGGGCCTGCCGGGGGTCTGTGTGGGCTGCCGGGGGTCTGCGCGGGCTGCCGGGGGTCTGTGCGGGCCTGTCGGGGGTCTGTGCGGGCCTGCCGGGGGTCTGTGCGGGCCTGCCGGGGGTCTGTGCAGGCCTGCCGGGGGTCTGTGCGGATGGCCAGGGGTCTGTGCGGGCCTGCAGGGGGTCTGTGCGGGCCTGCAGGGGGTCTGTGCGGGCCTGCAGGGGGTCTGTGCGGGCCTGCCGGGGGTCTGTGCGGGCCTGCCGGGGGTCTGTACGGGCCTGGCGGGGGTCTGTGCGGGCCTGCCGGGGGTTGTGTGTGTGTGCAGGCATCATCCGATGGGACTACAAGTCCCATCGGGCTATGCCTGCTACAATGACAGTGATTGACACATTAGCCAATGATGGGACTGTAGTAGTACCATCATCCGGCTAATGTGTTGAATGTAAAAAAAAAAAACATACATACTACATACTACATACATACTACATATATACTACATTCATACAACATACATACATACTACATATATACTACATTCATACAACATACATACATACATACATACATACTACATACATACTACATATATACTACATTCATACAACATACATACATACTCCATACTGCATACATACTACATACAGTGGGGCAAAAAAGTATTTAGTCAGTCAGCAATAGTGCAAGTTCCACCACTTAAAAAGATGAGAGGCGTCTGTAATTTACATCATAGGTAGACCTCAACTATGGGAGACAAACTGAGAAAAAAAAATCCAGAAAATCACATTGTCTGTTTTTTTTTCATTTTATTTGCATATTATGGTGGAAAATAAGTATTTGGTCAGAAACAAAATTTCATCTCAATACTTTGTGATATATCCTTTGTTGGCAATGACAGAGGTCAAACGTTTTCTGTAAGTCTTCACAAGGTTGCCACACACTGTTGTTGGTATGTTGGCCCATTCCTCCATGCAGATCTCCTCTAGAGCAGTGATGTTTTTGGCTTTTCGCTTGGCAACACGGACTTTCAACTCCCTCCAAAGGTTTTCTATAGGGTTGAGATCTGGAGACTGGCTAGGCCACTCCAGGACCTTGAAATGCTTCTTACGAAGCCACTCCTTCGTTGCCCTGGCGGTGTGCTTTGGATCATTGTCATGTTGAAAGACCCAGCCACGTTTCATCTTCAATGCCCTTGCTGATGGAAGGAGGTTTGCACTCAAAATCTCACGATACATGGCCCCATTCATTCTTTCATGTACCCGGATCAGTCGTCCTGGCCCCTTTGCAGAGAAACAGCCCCAAAGCATGATGTTTCCACCACCATGCTTTACAGTAGGTATGGTGTTTGATGGATGCAACTCAGTATTCTTTTTCCTCCAAACACGACAAGTTGTGTTTCTACCAAACAGTTCCAGTTTGGTTTCATCAGACCATAGGACATTCTCCCAAAACTCCTCTGGATCATCCAAATGCTCTCTAGCAAACTTCAGACGGGCCCGGACATGTACAGGCTTAAGCAGTGGGACACGTCTGGCACTGCAGGATCTGAGTCCATGGTGGCGTAGTGTGTTACTTATGGTAGGCCTTGTTACATTGGTCCCAGCTCTCTGCAGTTCATTCACTAGGTCCCCCCGCGTGGTTCTGGGATTTTTGCTCACCGTTCTTGTGATCATTCTGACCCCACGGGGTGGGATTTTGCGTGGAGCACCAGATCGAGGGAGATTATCAGTGGTCTTGTATGTCTTCCATTTTCTAATTATTGCTCCCACAGTTGATTTCTTCACTCCAAGCTGGTTGGCTATTGCAGATTCAGTCTTCCCAGCCTGGTGCAGGGCTACAATTTTGTTTCTGGTGTCCTTTGACAGCTCTTTGGTCTTCACCATAGTGGAGTTTGGAGTCAGACTGTTTGAGGGTGTGCACAGGTGTCTTTTTATACTGATAACAAGTTTAAACAGGTGCCATTACTACAGGTAATGAGTGGAGGAAAGAGGAGACTCTTAAAGAAGAAGTTACAGGTCTGTGAGAGCCAGAAATCTTGATTGCTTGTTTCTGACCAAATACTTATTTTCCACCATAATATGCAAATAAAATGAAAAAAAAACAGACAATGTGATTTTCTGGATTTTTTTTTCTCAGTTTGTCTCCCATAGTTGAGGTCTACCTATGATGTAAATTACAGACGCCTCTCATCTTTTTAAGTGGTGGAACTTGCACTATTGCTGACTGACTAAATACTTTTTTGCCCCACTGTATGTTGTATATATGTAGTATGTATGTAGTATGTATGTATGTTGTATGAATGTAGTATATATGTAGTATATATGTATTATGTAGTATGTATGTATGTTGCATGAATGTAGTATATACAGTATGTAGTATGTATGTAGTATGTATGTATGTTGTATGAATGTAGTATATATGAAGTATGTATGTAGTATGTATGTTGTATGAATGTAGTATATATGTAGTATGTATGTAGTATGTATATTTGGTTTTTTTACATTCAACACATTAGCCGAATGATGGGATTACTACTGTCCCATCATAGGCTAATGTGTCAATCACTGTCATTGTAGCAGGCATAGCCCGATGGGACTTGTAGTCCCATCGGACAATGCCTGCACACACACACAATCCCCGGCAGGCCCGCACAGACCCCCGGCAGCCCGCACAGACCCCCGGCTGGCCCCCACAGACCCCCGGCAGCCCGCACAGACCCCCGGCAGTCCCGCACAGACCCCCGGCAGCCTGCACAGACCCCCGGCAGGCCCGCACAAACCCCCGGCAGCCCGCACAGACCCCATGCAGGCCCGCACAGACCCCTGGCAGGCCCGCACAGACCCCCGAGAGGCCCGTGCAGACCCCGCCCGCACACACAGACACGCCCATTGTCCGCCCACGCACTGCCCACACTCTTCCCCCCTCCCGAACTGGATGTGCAAGTAAAGAAAGGGTTTATTTTCATTCCGATATTTGTGCCCCTTTGACTTGCATGGGTTTCCGGTATCGGAAACGGCGATACCGGATACTTTTTGGGTATCGGTCCGATCCAATCCGATATTTCACGAAATCGGATGGTATCGCTCAACACTACTCATCTCTAATCAAGATAGAGATTTGGTAAAGCACATAATTCTACTGTTTAGTGTAAAAGAAATAAGGCATCCAAATAAAAACACAGTAGTTACAGTCAAATATGGTGACGTTTGAAAGATATTTTGTGGTTGCTTTGCTGCCGGAGGCCCTGTTTTGCGGCCTGGGGGCCTTGAAATGTGAAGATTCCCAAAGGATTTTGGGTTGCAATGTAGTGCCCAAGGTCAGAAAGTTGGGTTTGCATCGTAATAGGTCATGGGTTTTCCAGCAGAACAATGCAGTGACCTCAACCATACCTCAAAAACCTAGGACAGCATG
Organism: Dendrobates tinctorius; assembly: GCF_039654945.1. Classification (NCBI taxonomy): domain Eukaryota; kingdom Metazoa; phylum Chordata; class Amphibia; order Anura; family Dendrobatidae; genus Dendrobates; species Dendrobates tinctorius. The sequence continues at coordinate 12,487,122 of NW_027361762.1, read as the reverse complement.
GTGGCTCAGTGATTAGCACTGCAGCTTTGCTGCGCTGGAGTCCTGGGTTCAAAAGACAACATCTGCAAGGTTTTTATGTTCTCCCCGTGTTTGCATGAGTTTCCTCTGGGTACTCTAGTTTCCACCCACATTCCAAAAACAAACTTAAAGGGAATTTAGATTGTGAGCCCTATTGGGGATAGCGCCGATAATGTGGAATATGATACCACTATAGAAACAAAGCATAATAACCACCCAGTAATAGATGGAAACAAAGCAGTGGAAAGTTTGGAAGTGGTAATTCCAGCTCCATTACTTTAAAGTCTCCCACGACTACCTCTTACATATAGATGCTACAGAGAAACTGTGAATAGACACATTAAATCATTCAATTTTGCCTTTGATGAATTTCTGAATACAGAGTACCGTAAAAAACATGAATCGGTCAATGAGTGCATGGAAAAAAACACCAATGAGGCTTACAATTTATAAAGGGCCAGTCACACTAAGAGATATCGCTAGCAATATCGCTATAACTAGTGACGTTATAGCGATATTGCTAGCGATATCTCTGTGTGTGATACTTACCTACGACCGGCTCCCCCGCTGGTTATCGCTGATCGCGCGAGAACGTTCAGGACTGTTTCTCGTCGTCAGCTTCCTGCGGCGTTTCCTGCTGTGAAGACGAGCGACGCGCGGAGCCGGGCGGGAGGACGCAGGATCGCCTGGTCTGACAGGTAAGTAGCGACCCCCGTCCCCAGCGATGTCGCTGGTGAGATCTGCCTGTGTGGCAGCTCACTAGCGACCACTTAGCGATGCACCAGCGATCCTGACCGCGTCATATCGCTGGTCGGGATCACTGGTACATCGCTAAGTGTGACAGTACCTTAAGGCAATAATCACTGACTAGATGTCTGTCATGCACTATTCCTACTGCCACACCTCAAGTCACTGGATCTCCTGTACTTACTGTACAAACTCTCTTATTCTGGCTGTGAAATACTGTATGCCGTGTGAGAACTCCTATGTGACGACCTCCTCACAGTCCACAACAAGGCACTGGATCATATATTAATAGACCCATTGGCTGTTTTGGTTTCAGAAAATTTTCCCTCAACTAGAAGGTGGATCCACAGAAAAGCATTTTTTTCCCATTACTAAGGAGTGGGTTTCCTACACTGGTAAAGCATATGCACTAAGTTCAAGGGATGCCAAAAATTAGAAGGAGGCACTCCAATACCCCTTTGAAAAGAAATAGTGGAGGGTCTCAGATAAGAATTTTTCCCATTAAGGAGTCGGTATCGTAGACTGGTTATGAAAAACATTTACCGATGGGGTTATATATATATATATATCTATAATATAACGGGCTAAGCGTCACTCTGTCCGAAGCCTTTATAGACTGCGCATCCAGCGGTGAGGAGTGTGCATGGCGCCCGGAGATGGTGGTATGTGTACATACCGCGATCTCGGGCGCCATACTTACCTGACCGGGAGGAGCGTTGCCGCGGTACTTCTCTTTGGCCGGAGACCGGGGCAGGAGTTGGGCCGGAATCGCTCATGCGCATAGCGCGATCCGGCGCCATTTTACTGAAGACACATTTGCAGTGTGTCTTCAGCAATATGGTGCCGGACAGTGCTATGGGCATGCGCGTACTCCGGCACCAGACTCCTCCCCCGGCCTCCTGCAGAACGTGACAGCGCTGGAGCACAGGAAAGAAGGGTGAGTATAAATGTTTTTTTTGTATGTGTGTAGTTTAATAGGGGTGAGGGGGACCATACATATCAGGAAAGGGGGGAGAGGGGACCATGCATACCAGGATTTGGGGGTGAGGGGACCATACATACCAGGAAAGGGGGGAGAGGGGACCATGCATACCAGGATTGGGGGGTGATGGGACCATTAGTGTTGAGCGACTTTTGGTTTTTTAGGGTCGAGTTTCGTTTCATGAAACCCGACTTTTCCAAAAGTCGGGAAGAGCAAAATCGGCCGACTATAGGGAAAAGTCGGGGTCGTCCCGAAACATAAAACCCAATGTAAGTCAATGGAGAATTAAAGTCGGCAGTGAGAGGACAGGAAACACACCAACAGTGCCCATTTGAATGCCAAAAGCATAAATTCTTGTTACTTAAGCTTGTCAGCCTTAATTAACTTCATAATACTAGTTACGCACTGAAAAATGGGGGTTATTTGGCTACAGTTGTGGGGGGGGAGGGCTGGCTCCAGGTTTTCGTGGGCCCAGGGCCAAAGAGCGCCTCTTTAACACATACCACAACTTATGATGCTCCGTTACGGCAGAGAAATAGCAGTATAGTACAATGAAAAATACTTCACTTCTTACATCTCATGACTGATATCCATTTTAAATTCTCCAATACCTCCAAAAACGGACAGTATATAACTCCATACAGTATTATGGCCAGCGCTTAGTGCGCTATACAGAGTAATGAGGCCCATATATTTCTCCATACGGAATCATTATTCCCATATAATGTTTCAAACCGTATATGATGAGCTCCACATAATGCTACAGTATATGTTGGTCCCAATGGATGAAGCTCCACTGTCTTATGGGCCCAAATAATGCTCCATATATAATGGGCCCCATTTCTACTGCTCTAGTGTATAATGGGCCCTGTAAATGCTGCTCTAGTGTCTGATGTCCACCTTTGGAATGCTCCAGTGTATGGTGGGCCCCATATATCATTCAACAGAGTATAGAGCTCCCCAAAAATTGCTGTCCCAACGTTGAAAACAATTACATAAGTCTCCTTGCTAGGGAATCCCTGCACTACTCTCAACTCCTTGTCGTCCCCATCTTCCATCTCACTGCACTTGGCTGTTTAGGCCCTCCCACCGGCAGAGACACTTTTGCGTACTATGCGGTGCCCTGTGCGAGTGCCATCGCCCATCAGTATGCCCCCCCACCTGCTCGAGGAACCTGAACTTTCATCTGCACCTTCCTCTTTGTCACCGTGTAAGGCCTCTTTCACACATCAGGTTTTCAGCTTCAGGCGTGATCCGGCGCTTTTGACTAAAACCGGATCCGTCGAAATGCAATGCCGGATCCGGTTCCCCCCCATTGACTTGCATTAGAGCCGGATCGAGCCGGATGGCCATGCGTTTCATCCGATTTTCGCCGGATCCGGCAATGTGACGCGATCCGGCGTCTGGAAAAAACGGTGACTGTAACGTTTTTTGTATCCGTCGAAAAAGCCGGACACGCCGGATCCGGCGTGTCCGGCTTTTTCATACAATGAAAGCCTATGAGCGCCGCAATGCGCCGGATCCGGCGGCCAGATCCGGTTTCTTTGGTCTGAGCATGCTCAGTAGCTCTGCCCACAGGACATATATAAAAGCAAGACAATGGGACCCTCAGCCACACCCAACATGCCACCCAAGCCAAGAACCAGGAGCAGGAGAAGGCAGCAGACATCTGCAGCAGCAGCACCATCAGCACCACCCCAAATGGAGCAGCATGCTGAACAACGGGAGGGGAGTCCAGCAGCAGATGAGAGACGGTAATTATCAAATCCCCCATTCCTCCAAACTAGGGCTATGGAATATCAAGATATTCATTGGCCCTTTTTTCTCTTTATTCAACAGCCGCCCAATAGATGCAGCAGCAGCAGCAGCAATGGCAGCAGCAGAAACACCACCCACAGCCATGGAGTCTGGCCATGAGGAAGACAGCACATCTTCTGGGAGCCCTCCCTCGCATCGTCAGCGTTTGACGGTAAGTTTTTATTTCCAAAATCCATCATCTCTGTAATATATGTGTATTCATTGCCTTTTATTTCAAAACAGGAATCACAAGATGAAGAGGAACTCCCAGAAGAAGAAGGAAGGGGTGGACAGACACTTGGAGTGGGCTCACAATTGGTACGTTTTTTGCATCAAACGCAGAAACACAACATCACACTACACACAACACATAGAAAACAATGTTCTGCAGACCACACACAGCAAACAAATGCCTACATCCAAAGACATAACATTTTTTGTTTTCTTCTCTAGTCTTCCCAATCTGGTGCTCGGCCAAGAGGTCCTCGCAGTGCCTCCCAGGGTCGTCGGCGACAGCAACGCGGCGGTCACCAGCGTGTAAGTATAAATATTTTTGCTTTGTTTTTGAGGACAATTGAAAAATATTTATTGTAATTGAAATATTCCGATCCCGATCCAGCTGGCTTTACAATGCGGATATGTTTCCCGTCCACAGCGCCCAAGCAGTTGGGAAACTGACATATCTGTTGAAACTTGTCAGCAATTTCAATCCACCTCTCTGTTGTGGGCTCTGGTAAAAACTCTTCAGCTAAGGAGTCCCACAGTGCACAGCATGTGTACTTCACTATTCCAGATATGGTGGAAATCCCGAGTCTGTACTGGAAATGCAGTGACGAAAGGGATTCTCCAGTTGCAAGAAATCTGTGGGGAATTAAAAAACAATAAATTAGTTTTAAATCACAGCATTACATACCAAAACTGAGCTATAACACTTGGAGATACAAACTACCACCAACAAGATTGCAGTGAAAGTGTGCTCTGATGCGATCACATCCAATAAATGTGGCTTACCTTAAAGTCACCATCAGACGCTCTGCGGGTGAAACAGAGAAGCGGCAATAGGTGTCCGCTTTTCTTATGAGGTGTGCAATGCGCTCCACCAAGTAATCAAAATTCTCCATTTTCATCCTAACATATCCAAAAAATTTATCCGGGTTTCGTCGAAGGTCCATGCAGAGTGTAGAATAGACCCCACGCGTCATTCTCTTGGCTGTGATGGGGTGGATCCACAAACGTCGTCTACGATGCCTGATGCGCTGCTGTCTCGCTCTCTCGCTCTCTCCTTCTCCAGAACAATCACCCTCAAACGATTCGCCTCCGCTATAAAATCCGCCAAATTCTTCAAAATATTTCCAATGACAACATCCATCTTCGCCAGTAACTTGCTCTTCTCTCCAACCTGCACTTTCTCCTCTACAACCTGTCAAAGAAGGGCTGTAGGAACATGCTATATATAGTTTTCCAGTAGCCAATCCCGTTCGGAAGGCCACAAGGGTCAATTTTAAAAACCGGATCCGGCGTAATCCGTCGAAAAACGGATAGAAAAACGGATGAACCGGATGAGACGGATCCGGTTTTGTCTGTCAAGAAAAAGACGGATCCGGCAGAAAACCGGATCCGTCACATCCGGTTTTACTAAACATTTGCCGGATCCGGCGTTCCGGCACGACGCCGGATCGCGCCTGACGCCGAAAACCTGAAGTGTGAAAGTAGCCTAAGGTGGTATAGTATGCAGGAAGGGGAACCTGAGTTTCCTCTGGGTCAGATTCTGGCTGTGTAGAGTGCGAGGGGAATGTATTGGTCTGGGTCAATGCACCAGCAGCATCATCCAGCAGTAGCTGGGCCTCAGTGCACTTGTGGCGTCCCCAAGAGTACGGTCGCCACTGTGGCATTGCCTTCCTCCTAGGGAGTGTGTTGTCAAGCTTGGGAGCAACAAAGGATCTCTCTAGCAGTGAAACCAACACACAACACATTTCCCACTCCAGGCCAGCAGGGAGACCTCTGAACCTGACTGCTGAGGAGCTGCTCTCTGTGGTCAGGAAGAGATAAGTTAGGGCACTCTGTGCAGGGAAGGGGAAGTGCGTGGACGTGAGAAGGGGAGCTGGAGGATGAGCAGAGTTAAGGCTCACTCCTAGCTGGAGCGCATGGTCCGGATTCCGGTCTCCGAGTTTGTAGGGACACTGACGTTCCTGCAGCAGAAACCAGGGGAAGTAGCAGCTATAAATGCTCTATACCCAACTAAGGCTCGGAGGCCCCAGCATCGACGTGTGCGAGGCAGAAGGAAAAGGCTACAGCTGTCTGCCATACAAGTAAAGTCTGAGGGACATCTGTTAGACAGGAGGCGTTTCAGTGAACCACGGTCCTGTGAGTGCTTCCCCCACAAGCGCTAGAAAGGAGACGTTCAGGAAGGTACATGTTGGCGGAGTGTTGGAAGGGAGCTTTCCATTCTGGTCCCAGAGGTTGGCAGAGGTCCCGACCCGGAGGACACAGCACGGAGGCAGGCATCTGTGTAACCTGCAGACTGTGAGTAAAGCTTTGGAACTGCACGCTCTGGTGTCCTACAGTTATTCCAGCACTGCTACATCTGGGTACCAGCACCTACACCGCCTGTGCCTTTCCCCCATCACTACATCTACACTTCCCTGGGACTCCAGCTCCACCTGTGGGGAGCTTCACCATCTTTGCTGCATAACACCATCAGTCCCAGAGGATCTGCATGCAGCGTCGGCCTAACATCTATGTTGCCGAACACCACAGGTGGCGTCAAACTATCTATATAAACTCTTTACCATTATACCACGCCATTTACATGGGCACCCAGGGCCACCGTCCGGGTCACCGCTGCTGTGTCACATCCCACTGACACCGGCCCGGTACCGAGTACCCCACAGCCCTGGGAGGGCGACCCATATGCCGACTGCTGATCGGGCGGCGTTATTCCCACGAACCTCCAAACAGCGTCCCTGAAGGCAAAGTTTTTGGTTTCCGGGGGCAGTATGATTGCAAAGCTGAACCTTAAAGGAATGTCCAAAAGGGCAACACCAGGAGTGGAGCCTGTGGCTTAATTGGACTGCACCCGGGAAACCACTAACATACAAGCTACAGAAAAGATGTACAGATTGCAAGCTTTGTCGATTCTGTGTGCGGTGTGGTATGTCCGTTTGTAGTTGTGCTAGCGATTTCTCAGCTTTATTCCGTTAACGACCGAGACTCCGGCATGGCCCCGTGGTACGCGTCAAGCTTAGGGATGGGTGAATCCTAAATTACTCGGAATCGCTAGACTCTAACGAGTCCGAGTGCAGGACTCGCTACTCGTTGCGAGTCTAGCGAGTCCAATGTTAATTAATGGGGAAGCGAGTTTGCAGCGATTCCTCTGCTGCTGGACCCGGATTGACTGTCAAAAATGATCCTACAGTGATAGCGAGTTAGCAAAACTCTGAATGCTCTCGGATTTAAACTCTGAAAGCAAAACTCGGATTTAAACTCTGAAAGCAAAACTCTGATTTAAACTCTGAAAGCAAAACTCGGATTTAAACTCTGAAAGCAAAACTCTGATTTAAACTCTGAAAGCAAAACTCGGATTTAAACTCTGAAAGCAGAAAGCATTGATCTGAGAATCTGAGTAGAATACAAAACGGACCAAAACTAGGATTGCCATTGATTTACTTTGGACTCGTTACTGTGCGAGTAATCGCTTGGAAACTCGCAGAGTACCGAGTCCTGCGAGTCCCCTACTACTCGCAGAGTAACGAGTCCTCACGAGTAGATTCGCCCATCCCTAGTCAAGCTTACTAGAGGGATACGCGAGGCTGTGGCACGTGAGATCGAGCAATAACAGGTCTAGCATTCCAGTACATGTCCGGGGCTGCATGCACGCTACACTGAAAGGACCAGCTTTTGTCGCTTACAGGTGCAGATAACCTGCTTAACTCCGTTAGTGATGGGGATCTGGGATTCAGATTATTTCCCGCGAACGATGATTTCCCAGTAAGTTCAGGTCAACTGCAATTCCGGAGTTAGGCCTAATCGTCATTCCTGAAAAAATGACGTGTCCAAACCACAGGTGCTGTAGCTTGCTTAACAGCTCGGCAGCCGTTCTCAGGCCCAGTATGGATTCAACAACATTGTAGAAAGTTGATAAAGGGTACAGCTTCACCGGATAACACGTATATATGTAGCCTAGTTTACACATTAAAAATATATGTCTATAGATCAGGAGGCAGACTCAGATGTTCTCAGGCCCAGTATGGATTTGACCACATTGTACAAAGTTGAGAAAGGGTACTTTATCACTGGATAGCAGGTATATATAGCATAGTTTAAACATGTAAAATCTCCGTGTTCTCAGTATGGATTACACAGCAATCTAAAAAGTGGAAAAAAGGAAATGCATTTGAGGCGTACACAACTATATACTTTTGGTGTTATTTTTAAATCTTCATATATATTTCTGTCTCAGTAATACAGTCCAGCCTCTCCGCAATAGGAAATGAGATGCATACAATTAGTGACATAAAAGCTATTGATTGCAGAAATCTAGTAATTATTATTCACGGGAAAAATTTCCGCACAATTCTCATAGGAGATGCTGACCCTCAATTAATTTGTGTGTTGAGACAGTGAAAACATTTTTTTGTGAATAAAGTCTTGCTGTATCGCACTTCCATTGATTCCATCACTGTTACTCATCTCAATCCAATTTTTATCACAGGGAGCGATGTAAACATGGTGCTCACTGGCTATCATGATCTGTCATGTAACTTTGGAGTGCAAAAGACAGAAGCCACAGGCCGTAGGCGATTCTATTTGATTGGCATGAGAGGGCACATTTTGAAGTGTGCGCCGGAATGTCACACGTTTGTGAGTAGGAAAACTGTGAAAGCTGATGATAAACCACCACTGCATGTAATTGTGAGTCGACGTCCATAAGAAATGGAAGCCACTGATCATCTGGAGCTAGAGCCCGGCCAGCAGGACAGGGCATAGCTACATCTTAACCATCATCTTTCAGTTCAATCAATTTGTAGTGGCAGTCCCAGTGAAGGATTTGACAGAACAGACTACACAGCGGAGGATCAGGGAGAGGTAAACATTGCAAATGCTGGGGCCCTGCCCAAGCAAGGGGGGCACACTCGTGGGCGTCGGTACTGGCACTGGGCCCCTCATAGTACGGCGGTGTGTCTGACGGCGGGTGTGCACCACCACTGTCAGAGACACTTGATTGCACTATGAGGGACGCTATGCCAGTGCCCGCGTCCAAGAGTCGGCCTACCCACCTGTCCAGGGCAACGGCACTCGCACGGTTTTGTGCGCTAGGTGGTGACCCCGGCCATGGGGGGGGGGCGCCCACTTAGGGAGGTTTACAAAGTGGCATATGTAGCTGTGGGTCATTCAGCTGCTGCAAAAGGCGAAATAGGTCAAGTTGGCGGAATAGGAGGAGGACCAAAGCAAGCCATTTTTCTGGCAACCTATGTGTCTTCAAGGGAAGGTGGGACAAAATCCTTGGAAACCCATGCATGGTTCATTTTAATGAAGGTTAGATCATCCACATTTTGGGTTGACAGACGGGTCCTTTTTTCTGTCAGGATTGATCCAGCTGCACTGAAGACTCTTTCCGATTGCATACTTGCAGCTGGGCAAGCGAGCTCCTGTAAGGCATATTGTGCCAATTCAGGCCAGGTGTCCAGTTTAGCGGCCCAATAGTCAAAGGGGAATGACCTGTGCAGGAAAACATCGATATGGGAGGAAAAGTAGTTGTTAACCATAGTTAACAACTGCTGTCTCCTGTCACTTTCCATCGATGCTGTATTAACAGTTGTGTGAGCGGTCCGTGAAAAATCAGTCCACAACATTGTCATGAAACCCCTGTCTAAAAGGCCACTTCTGCTGTGTGCACCACGAACACCTCTGCCAAGCTGCCCCCGGCCCGTACGGCTCGTGTGAGAACCATCACCGCTGCTGTGTGCTGGGAATGCCTCAACCAACCGGTTAACCAGAGTTGCTTGTTTAGTAGCAAAAATTAGGTCAAGGTTCTCCTGTGGCATGATGTTTTGTAATTTGCCTTTATAGCGTGGATCCAGGATGCTGGCCAACCAGTAGTCGTCATCGTTCATCATTTTGGCAATGCGTGGGTCCCTTTTTAGGATCTGCAAGGCATAATCTGACATGTGGGCCAATGTTCCCGGTGTCAATGATGCACTGCGAGTGCTGGGTGGAGGAGCACTTTCTGGCAAATCCACATCCCTCCAGTCACGCACAAACCCTGTACCAGACCTTGCCATGCCAACATTTTCACTTGCCCCACGAGATGCATCCTGCTCCCCTAAGTAATAATCCCCATCATCATCCTCCTCCTCCTCTTCTTCCTCCATCTCGTCCAGGAGAGGTCCCTGAGCAGACAATGGCTGAATGTCATCAAGGATTCCCTCCACCTCTTCCTCCTCGTCAACATTGGCTGCAGACGCCTGCTCCTTAAGGTGCGTCAAAGTTTGCATGAGCAGACGCATAAGTGGGATTTTCATGCTTAGGATGGCGTCGTCTGGGCTTACCAGCCGTGTGCATTCCTCAAAACACTGAAGGACTTTACAGAGGTCTTTCAGCTTCGACCACTGCACACCTGTCAACTCCATGTCTGCTCTCAAAGTGCCTGGCCGTGTATCCTCCCACAAATGCATTATGGCCAGCCTCTGCTCGCACAGCCGCTCAACCATATGCAGGGTGGAGTTCCACCTTGTTGCAACGTCGATAATGAGGCGGTGGTTGGGAAGGTGGAGCAATCGCTGCAGCTTCTGAATACGAATGGAGTGTACAGGCGACCGGCGGATGTGCGCGCACAGTCTTCGCACCTTCTGGAGCAGGGCTATTAACTAGGGATAATTATTGAGGAAGCACTGCACCACCAGGTTCAAGGTGTGAGCCAAGCAAGGTATGTGGCTGAGTTTTGAAAGGGCTATGGCTGCCACAAAATTACGGCCGTTATCACTAACTACCTTGCCTGCCTCAAGATTTACACTGCCCAGCCATGACTCAGTTTTTCGCTGAAAGTACTCGGCCAGCACCTCGGCGGTGTGTCTGTCGCCCAAACACATCATCTGCAACACAGCCTGCTGACGCTTTCCACTAGCTGCTCGATAGGGGGACACCTCGTGTGCAACAGTGGCAGCTGCAGATGGAGTGCTCGTACGACTGCGCTCTGTGGACGAACTTTCGCTTCTGGAGGAGGAGGAGGAGGGTCGAATGCCTACAGCTAACTGTTTCCTATACCGTGGGCTTGGCAGCACTGTCCCACCACCGCTGTCCCCTGTGGACTCTGCATCCACCACATTAACCCAGTGCGCAGTGATGGACACGTAACGGCCCTGGCCATGCCGACTGGACCATGCATCAGTTGTGAGGTGCACCTTTCCACTCACTGACTGCTTGAGTGCATGGACAATGCGGTCTTTCACATGATGGTGGAGGGCTGGGATGGATTTGCGAGAGAAGAAGTGGCGACTGGGTAGGTCATAGCGTGGTACTGCATAGGCCATGAGTTCGCGGAAAGCTGCGCTTTCCACCAACCGATAGGGCATCATCTCTAACGAGATTAGTTTGGCAATGTGGGCGTTCAAAGCCAGTGTACGCGGATGAGAGACTGAGTACTTTCTTGACCTACTCATAGTGTCTGGGAGAGTGAGCTGGACTTGAGAGCTGCATATGGTGGAAGTAGCGGTGGACAGGGCGGACTGAGAGAGGGTTGATGATGGTGATGGAGTTGGTGTTCTTTCTGATGGCCTAGAGTCAGTCTTTCGCTGATATATCAGTGGGATTCCCTAACTGCTGTGGCCTTGCAACGACACCTCAACATTTGCTGCTGTGCTAACCGGTGGACTTACAGTGGGGGAAACAATGTAGCATTGCTGACTACCTTCTTTGTGATCAGTTGCACATGTGGTATTTGAGGTTTGATGTTGTGTCCACACTTGCAAGTGCATGCTGGTTAAATGTCTAAGCATGCAACTGGTATTCAAATTTTTCAGATTTTTCCCTCGGCTAAAGGTCTTTGCGCACTTCTTACAGATAACCTTGGCCTGATCATGAGGATTTTCTTCAAAAAAGTGCCACACTGCACTCTTCCTACTTTGGCAGACATTTTGCGGCCTAGCACGCTGTGATATTTTCACCCTCTGGAAAAGCTGTCCAGCAACTATTTTCATTTTTGGAACCTGTCTTTGGAGTGCTCCGGGCCTGACAGATAACAGCTGTTGCGATGTCGATGTCTGCTGTGGATGCTCCTCCTCCTCATCTGAGCTATTGGAAGCAGCACCCTCTTCCCCCAATGGATGCCAATCTGGGTCAACAACTGGGTCATCCATCACCTCCTCTTCAATGTCATGTGCACCTTCCTCTGTGTCACCGTGTATGGTGGTATAGTGTGCGGGAAGGGGCACCTGAGTCTCATCCGGGTCAGAATCTGGCTCTGTACACTGCGAGGACAATGTAGTGCTCTGAGTGAATGTACCAGCAGAATCATCTATCAGTGGCTGTGCATCAGTGCACTCCATGTCAGATTCATCTTGGCCTGGGTAATTCACCATTTCACTTGATAATCCAGGCATGGTATGTGAAAAAAGCTCCATGGAGTAATCAGTAGTATGGCCTGCGTCATCCTTCAATCTTGGTTGGGGTGAAGGACACAAGGAAAGGTGTGGTTCATGAACATGAGCCTCCAATGACGACTCAGTGCTTTTATTTTTTACAACTTCAGAAGAGGAGGCGATAGAGCTGGAGGCTGAGCCAGCAATGTAAGACAAAACTTTTTCCTGAAGCTCTGGCTTTAAAAGCGGTTTGCCAACTCCTGGAAAACTAAGCCTTCGAGGCCTTGTGGAGCCAGACGATGACGTAGGCTCAACACTTCCTGCATTCGGTCCTATTTTGCTTTTGCCACTACCATCAGATCCACCACCAACACCATCATTACCAGCTGCCAACCCCCGCCCAATTCCACGGCCTCTTACACCAGCTTTCCTCATTTTTGGTAGAAATGAAGACAAAATCCAACAAACTATATAGTAATGTAAAACAAGGTACAAGGTGTCTATAGGACGGGGAGATTTTGAATTTCTGCACACACTTGTGGACACTGGACACTTTTGGATTGTGTGAGGCCCACTGAATATCACAGCGCTATGTCACAGGCTCGATGTCGCAGGTGTGAAAAATGTCACTAGAGGATAACGGAGATTTTGAATTTCTGCACACTCTTGTGGACACTGGACACTTTTGGATTGTGTGAGGCCCACTGAATATCACAGCGCTATGTCACAGGCTCGATGTCGCAGGTGTGAAAAATGTCACTAGAGGATAATGGAGATTTTGAATTTCTGCACATACTTGTGGACACTGGACACTTTTGGATTGTGTGAGGCCCACTGAATATCACAGCGCTATGTCACAGGCAGAAATTGGCTAGTGTACGACAAACTACAAGGTGTATATAGAATTGGGCAGAATAGGAATCTCCCTAGAGTGTAGGTCTGTAAGAACGGAACAAGTCCTCGACTTATCCTTACGACACACAGATAGCTTCACTGTGGCCGTGATAACAGTCGTTACACGGTACTGAGAGAGGAGCGTGCACGTACACGGCTGTCCGGTGTACATAAAATTGTCAAGCTCCGTGTTTTTTAAGTATACGGACTGACACACGCTGTCTCTCTATAGTTTTGAATGTGATCAAACAGCAAATATATTTAACTGTTTGAAAACTAGACAAAACTAGAAGGTGCAGGTCTGTAAGAACGGAACATGTCCTCAACTTATCCTTACAGAGCGACACACAGATAGCTTCACTGTGGCCGTGATAACAGCCGTTACACGGTACTGAGAGAGGAGCGTGCATGTACACGGCTGTCCGGTGTACGTAAAATTGTCAAGCTCCGTGTTTTTTAAGTATACGGACTGACACACGCTGTCTCTCTATAGTTTTGAATGTGATCAAACAGCAAATATATTTAACTGTTTGAAAGCTAGACAAAAGTAGAAGGTGCAGGTCTGTAAGAACGGAACATGTCCTTGACTTATTCTTACAGAGTGACACACAGATAGCTTCACTGTGGCTGTGATAACAGCCGTTACACGGTACTGTGTGAGGAGTGTGCACCGCTGTATGGTGTGAAAAAATGCACGCTCAGTACCTCACCAGGACAAAAAAAAATTGGGATTGCTTTTAAAAAAGCAGTTTGCTGAGCAGTGGGTAAACAGCAATGCAGCCGTCAGAAAGCCTTAGAAGGCAGCCTAACAACCAACACCACTGATCCAGCAAAATATAGCCTCCACTTGCACTGCACACACAGTGACTGGTGTGTTGTACAGGCAAAATCGCTAGCAGCAGAAGCAGTTTTTGGTGTCTTTTTCCCTGCCTAACGCTCTCCCTACAAAATCAGCAGCAGCAGTAGCTCTCCCTATTCTGAGATCAGCATGAGTAACATGGCGGTCGGCGTGCACGCCCTTTTATACCCCCTGTGACGCCCACCAAAGCAAGCCAATCACTTGCATGCCCTTCTGAAAGATGGTGGTGACCCCTGCCTATGTCATCACGTTGCCCACAGTGTCCGTGGATCCTGATTGGCTGAAAAAGAGCGCAAAACAAACTTTTGAAACGCGACTTTGGCGCTTAAGTCGCCGACCTCGTGGCCGACCTCATCCTAGGGTCGGGTTTCGTTTCATGAAACCCGACTTTGCCAAAAGTCGGCAACTTTTGAAATTTTTCGACCCGTTTCGCTCAACTCTAGGGACCACGCATACCACGAAAGGGGGGTGAGGGGACCATGCATACCACGAAAGGGGGATGAGGGGACCATGCCTACCATGAAAGGGGGCTGAGGGGACCATGCATACCACGAAAAGGGGGGTGAAGGGACCATGTATACCAGGATTGGGGGGTGAGGGGACCATGCATACCAGGATTGGGGAGTGAGAGGACCAGGCTTACCAGGATTGGGGGATGAGGGGTAGCATGCATACCAGGATTGGGGGGTGAGGGGACCATGCATACCAGGATTGGGGGGTGAGATGACCAGATGACCATGCATACCAGGATAGGGGGGTGAGAGGACCATGTATACCAGGAGAGGGGGGTGAGGGGATGATGCATACCAGGATTGGGGGGTGAGAGGACCATGCATACTAGGATTGGGGGGTGAGGGGGCCATGCATACCAGGATAGGGGGGGTGAGGGGACCATACAAACCAGGATAGGGATAAGGGGGTATCATGCATACCAGGATTGGGGGGTGAGGGGACCATGCATACCAGGATGAGGAATAGGGTGCCATGCTTACCACGATTGGGGGGGTGAGGGTACCACACATACCAGGATAGGAATGAGGAGTACCATGCACACCAAGATAGGAGGGGGGGCAGCACATACCAGTAGAATGGGTTTTTAGCTAGTATATATATCTATTATATAAAGCTCAAGTGTGTGTGTGTGTGTGTATGTGTGTATGTCCGGGATAGGCATCCACACCGTTACAGCTACAGCCACAAAATTTGGCACAGTCACACGTCTGGACCCAGAGAGTGTCCTAAGCTATGTTGTGAGGTGAAATTTTAACCCCGTGCATTCCAATTCACCAAACAATTTTGCCCCTATCTACATACTGGGGAAAAAGTGTGTGCGTATCAAGCCCCGCCCCTCATTATGATGTCACAATGGTTGCCATGGTGACGCTGATGTCATCATAGGTTGCAAGCCCCGCCACTCATTATGATGTCATAATGGTTGACTATGGGATGGAGGATGTGTGATGGGTATATGGGCACTGGACTATGGGATGGAGGATATGTATGATGGGTATATGGGCACGGGACTATGGGATGGAGGATGTGTGATGAGTATATGGGCACTGGACTATGGGATGGAGGATATGTATGATGGGTATATGGGCACGGGACTATGGTATGGAGGATATGTATGATGGGTATATGGGCATTGGACTATGAGATGAAGGATGTGTGATGGGTATATGGGCACTCGACTATGGGATGGCGAATATGTATGATGGGTATATGGGCAAGGGACTATGGGATGGAGAATATGTATGATGGGTATATGGGCATGGGACTATGGGATGGAGGATGTGTGATGGGTATATGGGCCCTCGACTATGGGATGGAGGATATTTTTGATGGGTATATGGGCACGGGCCTATGGGATCGTGGATATGTATGATGGGTATATGGGCATGGGACTGTGGGATGGAGGATAATTATAATTTGCTATAACTAACCACAGTTAGTTACTATGCCCGGGCAGCACCGGGCTCTTCAGCTAGTATATATATACTAGCTGAAGAGCCCGGCGCTGCCCGGGCATAGTAACTAACTACGGTTAGTTATAACAAATTATAATGATTATATCTATATATATAAAGCTGAGTGTATAGCCCCGCCCTCGCCGCATAGCAAAATTCACTATAATATCCCACATCATCCCATCAGCCAGAGCTACCGGACTACTACCCCTAATATCCCACATCATTCCCGTCAGCCAGGGCCACCGGACTACTAATATCCCACATCATCCTGTCAGCCATAGCCACCGGACTACTACCCCTAATATCCCACATCATCCCGTCACAGCCACTGGACTATTACCCCTAATATCCCACATCGTCCCGTCAGCCAGAGCCTCTGGACTACTAACATCCCACATCAACCCATCAGCCATAGCCACCGGACAACTACCCCTAATATCCCACATCATCCCATCACAGCTGCCGGACTACTACCCCTTATATCCCACATCATCCCATCAGCCATAGTCACAGGACAACTACTCCTAATATCCCACATCATCCCGTCACAGACGCCAGACTACTACCCCTAATATCCCACATCATCCCGTCAGCCAGAGCCACCGGACTACTACCCCTAATATCCCACATCATCCAATCAGCCATAGCCACCGGACAACTACTCCTAAAATCCCACATCCTCCCGTCACAGCTACCCGACTACTCCCCCTAGTATCCCACATCATCCCATCAGCCTGGAGTCAGAACCAGAGCTCTGAGTGCAATGGCCCTAACTTCCTTACCAGGGATCCCTTTTATAGAAGCCTTGGGTGAGAATCAGAGCGCTGAGGGATTTACCCTAACTTCTATACCGAAAATCTCTTTAAGAGAGGCCTGGGGTCTGTACCAAAGCGCAGAGTGGATTTGCCCTCACTTCCATACCAGGGATCCCTTTAAGAGGGGCCTGGGGTCAGAATCAAAGCACAGAGTGGATTTGCCCTGACTTCCATACCAATGATCCTTTTAATAGACTCCTGGGGTCAGATTCAGAGCGTTGAGGGATTCGCCCTAACATCCATACAGGAGATCCCTTTAAGAGAGCCTGGGGTCAGTACCAGAGCATTTGAAGGCAATTGCCCTCACTTCCATACCGGTGTTCCCTTTAAGAGAGCCTGGGGTCAGAACCAGAACGCTGAGTGGAATTGTCCTAACTTCCATACCCGGGATCCCTTTAACAGAGGCCTGGGATCAGTACCAAAGTGCTGGATGGATTTGCCCTGACTTCCATACCAATTATCCCTTTAACAGAAGCCTGGGGTCAGAATCAGAGCACTGAGGGATTTGCCCTGACTTCCATACCGGGGATCCCCTTAAGAGAGCCTGGGGTTAGTACCAGAGCATTTGAAGGCAATTGCCCTCACTTCCATACTGGTGATCCCTTTAAGAGAGCCTGGGGTCAGAACCAGAACACTGAGTGGAATTGTCCTAACTTCCTTACCCGGGATCCCTTTAATAGAGGCCTGGGATCAGTACCAAAGCACTGGATGGATTTGCCCTGACTTCCATACCAATGATCCCTTTAACAGAAATGTGGGGTAAGAATCAGAGCACTGAGGGATTTGCCCTGACTTCCATACCGGGGATCCTTTAAAGAGAGGCCTGGGATCAGTACCAAAGCGCTGGATGGATTTGCCCAACTTCCATAACAATGATCCCTTTAAGAGGGAAGATGTGCCTATGGATCGAGGATGTGTGATGTGTATATGGGCACGGGAGGGGGGGATCCATTTCTGTCATGTGCTCTCTGCTCCTTTCTGGGGGCACACAATGGCTGGGAGCTTATGTTCCCGGGGATGCTAGATTTCTCTCACCATTTCAGTGTCTGCTGAGGTGTTTTCTGGAGTGGGAAAACTGTTGCTCATAGCAACCAATCACAGCTCAACTTCTTTTAAACAGCTCTGGTGAAATGAAAGATGCTTCGTGATTGGTTGGTGACACACATGTGGTACTAGCAGGTACGCAGGACGCAGTCATGAGGTGCAAGACGGTTTAGTGCTTTTAGTAGTAACGTTTATAGGCCTAGAGGAAACTGTCCGCAGTCGTAGCATGACCATCTAAAGGGGTAACAAGAGTTGCCCACGCAGGGGCTCAATACAAGCAAACACAAACAGAGTAGAACACGACTACGTCTGGCGAAAGCCGGTCACTATAGGGCCGCAGTATGGCCGACTACGGGTCCTTAACTATATAGTCAACTTAGCCGTCCTGACGTCCCTCAGCGTTCTGGATGGGGGTTCTTCGGCGTAGCAGCAGCTGGGCCCAGTTGCTGAAGAGTTGACGTAGTCTTCGAGCGTTCCGACGCTCCGGTGACACTAGGGGCACCACAGGCCCTGGAGGAGTCCTTGGACGGATGGGCCGCAGCCCCCGGACTGTGGCAGGCGGCAGCGATGCGGGGTGGCGATTGGCAGGCCACCTGTGCAGCTAACAGCTGCGACGAGGAATCCGTGGCGAGCAACGGCCCAGCCCTTGCCGCGTACCGGAGTCGGACAGTGGTGGCCACCGACAGCACTGGACTTGCCGCAGCCACGGGTGAGAGCAGGGTGGCTGCGGGTGGCAGGAGACAGGCCGCAGCCGTGGGCAGGGATGAGGCGGCAACAGCAGCAAGTGACCGCGGGCAGGCCGCAGCCACGGGCAGGGATGAGGCAGCAGCGGCCGCGAGCGACAGCAGGCAGGCCGCAGCCGGGGGTAGGGATGAGGCGGCAACGGCCGCAAGTTGAAGCGGGACAGCAGCTTTCCGACGGCCGTCTGGGTGCCGTCCCTCTGATGTCCTAGGGGAACGTCTCTCCTGGCTCTGGTAGGTCGCTTTGGCTCCCAGTCGCTCCCATGGTCTCCTGCTGCTTCTGTCCCGGTCTGCTGTGTCACCGTGATTAGCGTTCCCTGCCCCTTTTATACTGACTCCTCCCCCAGCCCATCTGTCCATCTCAATGGTCCATCCCTGAACTCTGTCCCCCGGGAACAGTTCCCCCGGAACCTAGGTGACGGTCCCCTTGGTTCCAGCCCGGACACTCGGCGGGGGCCCTTCTTCCCACACTCCCCCATCCTGTATGCTCGCCAGTCCTCGGTCGAGGGTTTCGGTAGGCTCGGGTTAGTCTTTTGAGACGACAGTCCTTGTCGCCTAACGAACTGGTTCTGTTCATAACGTTCAGGGGGTTTGCCAGCTGTTGATCGCTCGGAGCGTCGGAGTTCAGGTATGGTGGAGTCCTCCAGGGTGGTGGATGGTGATAGGATAGTCGATTCTGGTGGGATGCCCGGGTCTACTGTAGTGTCATTACTTGGGTGACCCGCGGAGGCGGTTGGGGAGTCCTCCTCATCGTCCAAGTCCCAGACCATGGGCGGGGGGATCGGGGATCTGAGGGATCGGTTTGGGTCGCATGGGATCAGTGGACACACAAGGCCGTAACATGTTACGGTGCACAACACGAGTGAGAGGTGCGTAGTTTCCTTCGGATTGTATTTCATACACAGGCCCGTCGGGGCTTATCCGGCGCAACACTCGGTATGGGTTCTCCTCCCACTGTGGTTCTAACTTGTTGTGGGGACGTTGATCTAGTACGAGTACCCGATCCCCAGTCTGGAAGTCAATTGGTGGGGGCAGCGCTCCCCCCGGGTGTTCTAGATCCTGGAGCTTTGTATGGATGATTCAGTGGAGGGTTTGCAGCTGGTGCCGGTGGTTTCGGACCCACAAGGATACTCCGGTCCAGGGTTGGGGTTCCTCCAGGTTTAACTCCACCTCCGTGATTCCTTTACCTTCCCGTCCGAACAGCAATGAGTAGGGGGTGTAACCAGTCACCCGGTGCACCCGGTTATTATATACCCACACCAGCTCAGGGACGTATTCAGGCCAGCAGGCCTTTCGGTCGCTCTCCAGGGTACGCAGCATTTGGATTAGTGTCCGATTGAATCGTTCGCAGGCCCCGTTTCCCTGCGGGTGGTATGGTGTAGTCCGAGACTTGTCGATACCGTAGAGATGATGTAGTTCTTCCATGACTCTTCCTAGGAAGCACGCTCCTTGGTCCGAATGTATTCGTTGCGGCAGCCGTACACTTGGATAAAGATTTTACAAATCGCATAGGCTCCGCTGTCTGGTCTCGGGTGGGGGTGACCACGGTGAACTTGGTGAAATGGTCCACCATAAAGAGACAATATTCGTACCCCTGGTAGGCAGGACCTATGGTCAGATAGTCCACCGTGAGGAGGTCGATGGGAGCTGATGTTACAATTGTCTGCACCGGGGCTCGTAGAGCGGGAGGTTTAGCAAGCTCGCACAGGCGGCAGGTTCGGCAAACTTCTTCCACAGCAGCGTGCAAGCGTGGATGGTACACTATCTGTTGCAACCATTGCAAAGTCTTTTGAGCACCAAAGTGAGACCCCTTTTCTTGGGCTTCCCGAGCCAGTTGGCTGAGATGGGTTCAGGGCACAATCACTTTCCATATTGTAGAAGACGTTCGTGACACGGCTTTTCGATATAACAGTCCCTTTTTGATGACCAGCTTCTCCCACTGGCGCAACATCAGCAACATGTCCAGGGCCAAAGTCTGTCTCTGTGAGCCAGTGGACAATTTGCCGGTGGCCACCCATCGGTGCAGGAGTCCAATTTCTCCATCATCCTGTTGCTGCTGGATCCACTTGTCGCGTGGCTGTTCCAGCATTCCCCCTAGGGATCCCGGATGAGGTGCTTCTTGCTCATTGGCTGTAAGCGCGGCAGTGGTGAGGGCGAACGGAGTCTCTTCTCCTTCTAATTTGTCATCTCGATTCCTCCCTGGGGTGGAATGTCGGATTCTGGAGAGTGCACCAGCGTGCACGTTTTCAGCCCCTCTTTTGTAGATGATCTTGTAGTTGAACTTGGCTATCCGAGCCACCCACCGCTGCTCCAGGGCCCCCAGCTTGGCATTCTCCAAATGGGCTAGTGGGTTGTTGTAAGTCCGCACCACCACCTCGGAGCCCGCCAGGTACTCTGCGAACCGCTCCGTCATTGCCCACACTACCGCAAGGAGCTCGAGCTTAAAGGAGCTGTAATTGTCCGGGTTGCGTTTGGAGTCATGCAGCGACCGGCTACCGTAGGTGATCACTTTCTCTCGGCAGTCCTGTACCTGTGACAACACAGCTCCTAGTCCCTGGAGGCTCCCGTCGGTATGCAGGATGAACGGTTTCAAGAAATCCGCATACGCCAATACCGGGGCTTCCGAGAGTGCGGCTTTGAGATCTTGAAACGCATCCTTTTGTGGCCGCTGCCACTGGACCTTCCGTCCATTCGCCCCAGCTGGAGTCCCCTTCAGCAGGTCCTGCAGGGCTCGGGCTCGGCGTACAAAATTCTTCACGAACTGACGGTAGTAGCCGGCCGACCCCAGGAAGGCCCGCACGTCTTTCACCATCTCGGGGGTAGGCCACCCCTGGATGGCAGCAACCTTCTCCTGGGATGGTCTGACCCCCTCCGCCGAGACGGTATGCCCCAGATATTCGATCTGGGTGTGAAACAGGTGGCATTTCTGGGGCTTTACCTTCAACCCGTACTTCTGCAGCCGGCCGAGCACCTGCCCCCACCACCGCAGGTGGTCCTCGAACGTGGCAGAATAGATGATGATATCGTCCAGGTATATCAAAGTGGCTTCAAAGCTTAGGTCTCCCAGACATTGCTCCATCAACCGTTGGAAGGTTCCTGGGGCGTTGGCCAGCCCGAACGGCATCCGATTAAACTCGAACAGTCCCATGGGAAGGATAAATGCCATTTTGGCTCTGTCTTCCTCCGACAATGGCACCTGCCAGTACCCACTGGCCAGGTTTAGAGTCGAGAAGTACGTTGCGTTTCCCAAGGCGGACAGAGACTCTTCTATGCAGGGCAGTGGATACGAGTCCTTGATGGTGCAGGCGTTCAACTTTCGGTAATCCACACAAAAATGCAGAGTGCCATCTTTTTTGCGTACCAGTACAATGGGGGCCGCCCAGGGGCTTTGGCTCTCTCGTATGACCCCCTTCCGGAGCCTTTGAGCTAATAGGGTTTTCACTTCCTGGTATAGCTGAGGTGGTATTTGCCGATAGCGCACCCGGATGGGGGCCGCTCCTGCCGTGGGGATCCCATGCGTGATGGCCATGGTACATCCAAAGTCATCCTCATGACTGGCGAAGATACCGTAATATTGTCCAAAAAGTGTCTCTACCTGGAGAAGTTGAGCAGGCGCTAGGCCGGAAAGTTCTGCCCGCATTTTCAAGAGTTGCCTTCGCAGGGGTTCAATACAAGCAAACACAAACAAAGTAGAACACAACTACGTCCGGCGAAAGCCAGTCACTATAGGGCCACTGTTACGGTGTTGAGGAGAAATAGAGATGTACCTGAAAGTGGACCCTCTGGGTCACGGCTCCAGAGCCCCCGGGGGCGAGTGCCCAGGTGAGGACCATCCCCTATAAAGGGAGTGTTAGGGACAGGCCTCCAGGGGATAGAGCCGCATCAGCCGGAACCAAAGGGACGACTGAGGCAATTGAGGGTAAGAAGGCACAGAAGAGTACGATCAGCTGAGGAGCAGCAACGCAGAGACCAAGCGGGATACTGGACCGGAGCGCCGGGGGTGTACAGAACTGGAGGCTGTGAAGGCAAAGAGGCACAAAGATGTACAAGGCGTAGGAAGGCAGATAACAGAGACGGATAGGGGTGAGCAGGAGGCAGGACCGAGGAGGGAAAGCACTAGGAAGACTGGGAGGGCAGAGTAAAGGAGAGGCTGGCCAGAGATAAAGCAGGCAGAGGACAAGAGAGAACCTGAAGAACTAAACTCAGCACGGACAGGAGGGGGCCTGAGAACGCAGTGAACACCAGACAGCGTCACCGCATAAGATAACCAGGCGTCTTACCTGAGCAGGCACCGAGCATATGTAGCGGTGGGCGCCGCCATGTTGGGGGCGGGGCTTATCGCGTCACATTACCCAGGAGGCCGCACGCTGTGTGCTCGTACCCGACGCCGAGGGAGCCAGAGGCCGGGTGCGGGAACGCGCCGAGAAGCAAGAGCGCGCAGAGAGGTGAGCAAGAGCAGGAGCAGGAGCCGTGACAGCCGCAGTATGGCCTATGGGTCCTTAACTATATAGTCAACTTAGCCGTCCTGACGTCCCTCGGCGTTCTGGACGGGGGCTCTTTGGGCCCAGTTGCTGAAGAGTTGACGTAGTCTTCGAGCGTTCCGATGCTCCGGTGACACTGGGGCACCACAGGCCCTGGAGGAGTCCTTGAACGGATGGGCCGCAGCCCCCGGACTGGGGCAGGCAGCAGTGATGCGGGGTGGCGATTGGCAGGCCACCTCTGCAGCTAACAGCTGCGACGGGGAATCGGCCCAGCCCTTGCTGCGAACCGGAGCGGGATAGTGGTGGCTGCCGACGGCACTGGACTTGCCGCGGCCATGGGTGAGAGCAGGGCGGCTGTGGGTGGCAGGAGACAGGCCGCAGCCGTGGGCAGGGATGAGGCGGCAACGGCAGCGAGTGACCGCGGCAGGCCGCAGCCGCGGGCAGGGATGAGGCGGCAACGGCCGAGAGTGACCGCGGGCAGGCCGCAGCCGCAGGCAGGGATGAGGCGGCAACGGCTGCGAGACAGCGGCTCTCGGACGGCCGTCTGGGTGCCATCCGTCTGATGTCCTAGGGGAACATCTCTCCTGGCTCTGGTAGGTCGCTTTGGCTCCCAGTCGCTCCCACGATCTCCTGCTGCTTCTGTCCCATCTGCTGAGTCACCGTGATAAGCGTCCCTCGCCCCTTTTATACTGACTCCTCCCCCAGCCCATCTGTCCATCTCAACGGTCCGTCCCTGAACTCTTTCCCCTGGGAACAGTTTCCCCCGGAACCTAGGTGATGGTCCTCTTGGTTCCGGCCCTGACACTCGGCGGGGGCCCTTCTTCGCACACACACACACACATTCATTTTTATATATAGAGATATATACTAGATGGAGACCTGATGCTATCGGGAGGGTGGTAATATCACAATGGGGGCAGGCTTTGCAGCATTGAGAATCTGTCCTCTCCATGTGCTCACACACCTATTCAACATCTCTTTCCCCATGTACTGACTTCTCCCGTCTGTGCTCTCTTCTTTTACCTGTCTACCCCATGTGCTATCCCCCTTGTCTGCTGTCTCTCTCCTTCCTGTGCTGTGTTCTCCCCTCATGTGCCGAGCCGCCATGCAGGCTTTTTATTGCCATGCATTTCTGGGACCTTCCAGTACTCTGGGAAGGACCAATCAGATCTGACACAGGACCTGAGCATGTGACCCCTGCTCTCCACTGAGAGGTCATCTTGCGGGCATGTCCAGCAGCACGGTGAGAGGACTTAGCCTCTGGAGCGGTTCCTTACAGAGCAGGTTGCGCTACCATTGCTACACCAGAGGTGGCAGCAACATCCAGGCTCACAGAGCGAGTCTGAGCAGGACGCCTGGATCGCCGGGATTGCTGAGCAGGTCCCTGAGCGGTCGAAGGGGAGTGGGAGACCGCTGGATGTACGGCTCTGGATTCCTGTTGTGCAGTCCCAGGAATCCGACGCCTAACAGTGTGTTTGTGTGGTGCGTATAGAGTGTGTGTGTATGTGTGGTGTGACGGTGTTCAACTGGTGGTACTGCGCAATAGGTTGGAATCAGAAGCAGTTTCCATATTGAGGCACCCATCAATTGGGTGTCCCAATATGGCGACCGGTGAACAAACTCCACTTCTCGGATACGGTGACATCTTGGCAGAACAGGAAATGAAAACATTACAAGGCAATTATATAAAAAGATTGCAAGGTGATCACAGGGGAGATATGTGTCATCCAGTTTGTAAAACTTTGTGATATACTTTTCCAAACATTTTATTATTATATTATAATAATGATAACATAGTAGACTCATTGTCTGCATAAGAAGGGGGAAGAGAAGGGAAGGGATGGAGGAAAGAGGGAAGGGGAAACAAATCAGAGAACTTTGGTTCATGATCAATACCATGTTCAAAGAGTAACATAAGAACAATAATACAAACAATTAGTTCAAGTGAGTAATTGGCACATTATATGATATACAATACACAATGCCAAAATCTGGCTTTTAATTAAAGGGCAGTTTCCTATGTAATGGGTGTAGGAAAGATATGATCCCACTTAGACCATTTGGTATAAAACTTTGAAAAATGATCATTAGCCAGAGCAAATTTAAGTTCGTATGCTCTGTGTTGAGCCATGATATCTATGTTGTGTTGAAGACTAGGAAGTGTATGACTCTTCCAATGATACGCAATAGTGTTTTTTACAACTAAACATAAATGTACAATTAATGTTTTGACTTCTAAGTCCAGACTATCCAGCTCTAGAGAGAGTAATGCCGACTGTGGAGAGAGAACGAAGGTTTTACCATATATTTTGTGTATAACAGAGGAGACCTGCGACCACAGGGATTGGGTCACAGGACAACTCCAGAACATGTGTAACAAGTCACCTCTTTTGCCGCAGTTTCTCCAGCAAAGTGGTGACCTGTCGGGATCGAAATGAGCCAAACGAACTGGCGTGAAGTACCATCTGGAGAGCACCTTAAAATAGGTTTCCTGTAAAGTCATGGAAAGGGTCGAGGCAAAAGATAAGGACAATGCATGTTCCCAACTTTTTGCTGTAAAGGATGCCTTGACGTCTTTCTCCCATGTTAGCATATATGAATCTTTTGTGAGAGAGGAGTCCTGGTTAAAACTGTCATATATGAACTTGTGGCTCCAGAATATTGTGTGGCCTACATTACTTAGGATTTTAACAGAAGGTTCCGAAAATATCGGTCTTTTCTGTAAGAAATCTAAGATAGTGTCATTTAATATTTGATATTCCATAAACATAGACCAAGGTACTTTGGATTTGGATTTTAAGTCACTAAAGGGTGACATTTTTCCACCGTCAGAGATGTCCCTCAGTTTTTTAATTCCAAATTCAGACCACCTTACAGGGAGATCTAGTTTCATTATTGAGTATACTAGTGTAAGAGGTAAGGTTTTCAGGATTATCTTTTTAGCGGTTCCTCTCTTTGGAGTGGAGAGTTTCTTCCAAGCCAAAGAGATAGCCTGAAAGATTGGATGTGCTGTACAGTCAAATGTACGGTTAAAGATGGTGTTTGAGATAATGACCCTTGGATGCTTGTTATTATTAAGCTCAATCTCTAATTCCAACCATGCTGGTGGATTTTCTTGATTGAACCGTTGAGAACTTTGTTTTAATAGTGTTGTATGGTAGTGAGCCGAAATACTCGGTATTCCCATTCCTCCATTCAATTTCTTTTTATACAAGGCTTTATTAGATGTCCTTGTTTTTTTGTTTAGCCAAATAAAATTATTTAGTATAGTTTGGAGATTTGTCAATTGAATTGTTGGAAATGGGAGGGGTAAGCACCTCAGGACGTACAGTACCTTCGGGAGTATAAATATTTTGACCATGAAATTCCTACCTCACCATGATAGGTCCCTGTCTCTAAAAATAGAGCAGTCTTTTTCAACGACTTCCGTTAATTTTGAAATTGGAGTAGGCCGAAAATTTTTTCAATTCCTCTAAGGCTTCTGGAATAGAATTATCAGGGTCCGTGAGGGTCAGAATAACGTGGTCAGCAAATAAATTTAGTTTGTGCTGATGATTTTTTGTTATCAGCCCTTTTATCTTATCGTTTTGCCTGATGTGTTCGGCCATTGGCTCCATCGCTAAAATAAACAAAAGGGGGGATAATGGGCAGCCTTGTCTGGTGCCATTCGTGATTGGAAAGACATCAGAAATGTGGTTGCTGGAAACAATCTTAGCTATTGGGTTTGAGTACAAGGCCATTATTGAGGTACTTAAATTATTGTTAAAATCAAATTTATGTAAGGTTTGTTCAAGGAAGACCCATCCCAGGCAGTCAAAGGCCTTTTCCGCATCCAAAGAAATAAAGGGCGTAGGAGTTTTTGAAAGAGCAACCATTCTCAATGAATTGATGACCCTTCTCGTAGCATCTGGTGGTTGTCTTCCCCTAACAAACCCTATCTGATCGTTTCCAGTTAGGGAGGGCAAAATTGTACTCAGTCTGCTAGCAATTATTTTCGAATATATTTTTAGGTCCGTATTTATTAAAGAAATGGGCCTATAACTATGGGTCGCCCTCCCAGGGCCGTGGGGTACTCGGTACCGGGCCGGTGTAAGGGGAATGTGTCACAGCAGCGGTGACCCGGTCCGTGGCCCTGGGCGCCCAAGTATCAATGGGAATTTGTAATGTAGTTTAAGTGGAATGGAATAGCTTGTGACGCCACCTGTGGTGTTCGGCAAGTGAGATGTTAGGCCGACGCTGCATGCGGATCCTCTGGGGCTGGTGGTGTGTTGCAGCATAAATGGTGTAGCTCCCCACAGGCGAAGCTGTAGCCCCAGGGCCGTGTAGTTGCAATGGATGAGGAGAGGCACAGGCAGTGTAAAGGATGGTACCCAGATGTAGCGGTGCTGAGCGGCTTGGCGCAAGACTGAATGGAGGACACCGGG
Organism: Dendrobates tinctorius; assembly: GCF_039654945.1. Classification (NCBI taxonomy): domain Eukaryota; kingdom Metazoa; phylum Chordata; class Amphibia; order Anura; family Dendrobatidae; genus Dendrobates; species Dendrobates tinctorius. Next base: position 12,459,775 of record NW_027361762.1, on the reverse strand, counting down.
ACTTGTAGTTCCAAGGCTTTTCTCACAGTCTGTGGTACACAAGGGTGCCTGCCTCTGGGCCGTGTCCTCTGGGTCAGAGGCCCAGTCAACCTCCAGGCAAGATGGAACGCTCCCCTCCAACACTCCGCCAACATGTACCTTTCTGAATGTCTCCTCTATAGCGCCATAAAGTGTGAAGATCTCCTAGTACTGAGTTACACTGGAGTACCTCCTGACTGATGTTCCCAAGAACTCTACTTGTACAGCTGTAGCCTGCTTCGGGGACTCCCTTCTCCTGAGTCCCGGCTCTCTATCCAGTTGCTGTTGTGCCCCAAGTCTTAGATGGGAGTAGTGCATTTACAGCCAACTACTCCACCGATGTCTGCTGCAGAACCATAAGTGTCCATACAACCTCGGGGACCGGGCCCTGGCCTTGCGCTGAGAACCTATAGGCAGGGTTCCTCTTCTAACCCACGTCCTCTCTGTTCTCCTTAATCCTTCGTTCCGTACTTGTCTTTCTCTCTCTTATGGAAGCTTAGGTTTCAGTTCTACGTCTTTCTCCTCCTTTTCCTTTCCCGCGCCAGCTGGCTCAGATGACTGAGGCAGCTGCAGCACTCCTTCCTCCATCCCTTCTTCCAGGGATCCTCACTCCTGTCCGAGTGACTTCCTACCCTACTGACCTTCTGTCAGACTGACCTGTCATCCTACACTTTCCCACTCTTTTATATATCTCAACTCCACCCACCTCCCAGCACATCCAGTGTTCCAAGCAGGGAACCACCAAAGGTGCTCTGCTACTCTCTAAGCACTGAGCCGCAATGTGGTTGTGCAGAACTACCCTGTTGTGTGGGGTGCGAGTGTTGGAGTGTGGAAAGGAGTTCCCACCTTACCTGGACGGTGGGGCACTACACCTTAGGAGAAGGTGCAGTACCTCTGAGGCGACCGAGCCTCAGGGGCGCCACAACTACCTACTTTTTCCGGATCTCCTATTGGCTTTGGAATGAGTGTTATTGACGCTTCCAGCATTTCTGTTGGAAATGAACCATGTTTTGCTGCCCAATTGAAGGTATCTGCTAGATGAGGGGAGAGTATATTGTTAAATGCTTTGTAATAAGCATTCCCGAAGCCATCAGGACCCGGTGATTTTAGTAGAGGAAGTCGTTTTATGGTGTCTTCAATCTCATTTTTAGAGAATGAGGAAGTTAGGAAATTGAGGTCATCTGGCGAAAGAGTTGGGAGATTGATTGATGCTAAATATGACTCAATATCCGTCTTTCATGATTGGGGATGGTGTGGGTTTAATTTTAGATTATATAACTTTTGATAATATTTAGAAAATTCTTGGACTATATCCTGTGGGTGAGAAACAATGGAGTTGTTATCGGTAATTAATCTGTTTATTCTGTTATGAATTCGCTTCTTTTTTATGCGATTTGTCATGTACCTTGTTGCTTTATTGAGGGAAGTATAGCATTTATAACGTGAAGATTTGATGGCAGCATCATATGAAGAGAAGAGTAGATTTCCAAGATGTTGTCAGAGGTTTAGTAGCTCTGTTTGTATGAAGGTAGAGGGTGATAGGAGTTTTAATTGAGCTTTTTCCTTGTCTCTAATTTTGTCCTGTATTTCTTTAACCTTGGTTCTATTTTATTTTTTTACTTTGGATGATATGCCGATAATCACTCCTCTGAGGACTGCCTTATGGGCATACCATCTTGTGAATGGGGTGGTGGAGTCAGGGCCATTTTCCTTAAAATAATTCTTTATGGACTTTTCTATTAAATTTTTATGGATAGGATCGTGAATTAAATTGGAATTGCATTTCCATAATTGTCTATTGTTCAGTAGGGGACCTAACGTTAGTTCTCCTGTGACTGGAGCATGGTCGGATATTGATCTATCTCCTATAGTTACCTTGTTAAACTTTTGAAGAGAAAATATGTAAGCAATTATCAGATCTATCCTTGAGGCAGTCTGGTGGACATCTGAAAAATGACTGAACTCTATTGACGAGTTGTTTATGCACCTGAATACGTCATAGAGTTCATTTCTGAAAAGCCAGTCGTTCAAGTTACAGGCTTCAGTTCTTGTTTGCGAGGAGGAGTCCACCAGCCTGTCGGGAACCATGTTGAAGTCTCCTAGCATCAGTAGCACACCTTTTCTCACCAAAGACAGTTTTCTCTGCAACTTATTGAGGAACCTAATTTATTGACGGTTTGGGGCGTAAATATTTACTCTGGTGGATAACTGGTTATATATATAACATACCAGGATGTGGTATCTGCCCATGTCATCTTTATACTCCTCTAGGAATTCAAATGGGACCAAATTTTTAATAATTGTAAGTAGAGTTGAGCGAAACGGGTCGAAAAAATTCAAAAGTTGCTGACTTTCGCCAAAGTCGGGTTTCATGAAGCGAAACCCGACCTTAGCGTGCAGTCGGCCATGAGGTTGGCGACCATCGCGCCAAAGTCGCGTTTCAAAAGATGCTTTTGCGCCCTTTTTCAGCCAATCAGGAAGAACGAACACTGTGGGCAACGTGATGACATAGGCAGCGGTTACCACCATGTTTGTGAAGGGCATGCAAGTGATTGGCTTGCTTTGTGTGGCATCACAGGGGGTAAAAAAGGGCATGCACGCTGACCGCCATGTTACTTATGCGGATCTCAGAGTAGGGAGAGCTGCTGCTGCTGCTGATTCTGTAGGGAGAGCGTTAGGCAGGGAAGAAGATACCAAAAACTGCTTCTGCTGCTAAACGATTTTGCCTTTACAACACACCAGTTACTGTGCAGTGCAAGGGGAGGCTATATTTTGGTGCATCAGCTCTGTTGGTTATTAGGCTACCTTTGAAGGCTCCCTGATAGCTGCATTGCTGTTTTCACACTGCTGAGCAAACTGCTTTTTTCAAAGCAGTCCAAATTTTATTGTTTTGTCCTGGTGAGTTACTGAGCGTTCATTTTTTCACACACCGTACAGCGGTGTACGCTCCTCACACAGTACCGTGTACCGGCTGTTATCACGGCCAAATTAAAGCTATCTGTGTGTGACTCTGTAAGGAAAAGCCGAGGCGTTTGTCCGTTCTTACAGACCTATTCTCTAGGGAGATTCCAATTCTGCCCAATTCTATATACACCTTGTAGTTAGTCATACACTAGGCAATTTCTGCCTGTCACATTGCAGTGTAATCTGTCCTGGGCCAGAGACAATAGTTCAGCGGCCAAATTGAAGCTATCTGTGTGTGACTCTAAGAAAAAGCCGAGGAGTTTGTCCGTTCTTACAGACCTACACTCTAGGGAGATTCCAATTCTGCCCAATTCTATATACACCTTGCAGTTAGTCATAGACTAGGCAATTTCTGCCTGTCACATTGCGGTGTAATCTGTCCTGGGCCAGAGACAATAGTTCAGCGGCCAAATTGAAGCTATCTGTGTGTGACTCTGTAAGAAAAAGCCCAAGAGTTTGTCCGTTCTTACAGACGTACACTCTAGGGAGATTTCAATTCTGCCCAATTCTATATACACCTTGTAGTTAGTCATACACTAGGCAATTTCTGCCTGTCACATTGCGGTGTAATCTGTCCTGGGCCAGAGACAATAGTTCAGCGACCTCCAATCTACAGTGAGCTTCAAATTCTCACCAACACTATATACATCTTCTGCCTTCTCATACACCAGACAATTTCTGCCTGTCACATTGCGGTGTAATCTCTACTGGGCCTGAGACAATAGTTCAGCATCCTCGAATGTACAGTGAGCTTCAAATTCTCACCAATACTCTATACTGCTTCTGTCTTCTCATACACCAGCCAATTTCTGCCTGTCACATTGCGGTGTAATCTCTGCTGGGCCTGAGACAATAGTTCAGCGTCCTCCAATCTACAGTGAGATTCAAATTCTCACCAATACTATATACAGCTTCTGTCTTCTCATGCACCAGCCAATTTCTGCCTGTCAAATTGCGGTGTAATCTCTACTGGGCCTGAGACAATAGTTCAGCGCCCTCCAATCAACAGTGAGATTCAAATTCTCACCAATACTATATACAGCTTCAGTATTTTCATACACTAGCCAATTTCTGCCTGTCACATTGCGGTGTAATCTCTACTGGGACTGAGACAATAGTTCAGCGTCCTCCCATCTACAGTGAGATTCAAATTCTCACCAATACTCTATAGACCCTTTACCTTGTTTTACATTACCATATAGCTGTTGTTATTTTGGGTACCTTTTTCAAAAAAATGAAGAAGTATGGTGGAAGAGGCCGTGGAAGTGGGTGAGGGTTGCCAGCTGGTCCTGATGGTGGTGTTCGTGGTGGTGCTTCTGCTGGTTGTGGCAAAAGCACAATATCACCTAAGGCAGGAGGTGGTGAGCTGGCGTCATTGTCTGGCTCCTCAAGGCCTCGTAGGCTCCCTTTTCTGGGAGTAGGTAAACCGCTTTTAAAGCCGGAGCTTCAGGAACAAGTTTTGGCTTACATTGCTGACACAGCCTCCAGCTCTATCGCCTCCTCTTCTGAAGTTTCAAAAAATAAAAGCACTGCTTCGTCAGTGGAGGCTCCTGGTCAGGAACAACACCTTTCCTTGTGTCCTTCACCCCTACCAAAAGTCAAGGATTGGGCAGGCCACACTACTGATTACTCCATGGAGCTCTTTTCTCATACCATGCCTGGGTTATCAAGTCAAATCGTGAATTCCCCAGTCCAAGATGAATCTGACATTGAGTGCACTGATGCACAGCCACTGCTAGATTTATCTGCTGGTACATTCACTCAGAGCACTACATTGTCCTCGCAGTGTACTGAGCCAGAATCTGACCCTGATAAAACTCAGGTGCCTCTTCCCACATACTATACCACCATACATGGTGACACAGAGGAAGGTGCACATGACATTGAAGAGGAGGTGATGGATGACCCAGTTATTGACCCAGATTGGCATCCATTGGGGAAGAGCGTGCCGCTGCCAATAGCTCAGAAGAGGAGGAGCATTCACAGTAGGCATCGACATCGCAACAGCTGTTATCTGGCAGGCCCAGAGCAATCCAAAAACGGTTTACAAAAACCAAAAGAGTTGCAGGACAGCTTGGCCAGACGGTCAAAATAGCACAGTGTGCAAAGCCTCAAAATGTCTTCCATAGTAGGAAGAGTGCAGTGTGGCACTTTTTTGAACAAAATCCTAATGATCAGGCAAAGGTTATCTGTAAGGCCTCTTTCACACATCAGGTTTTCGCCGTCAGGCGCGATCCGGCGCTTTTGACAGAAACCGGATCCGGCGAAATGCAATGCCGGATCCGGTTTCCCCCCCATTGACTTGCATTTGCGCCGGATCGCGCCGGATGGCCATGCGTTTCATCCGGTTTTCGCCGGATCCGGCAATGTGTCGCGATCCGGCGTCTGGAAAAAACGGCTACTGTAACGTTTTTTGTCTCCGGCGAAAAAGCCGGACACGCCGGATCCGGCGCGTCCGTCTTTTTCACACAATGAAAGCCTATGAGCGCCGCAATGCGCCTGATCCGGCGAAAGCCGGATCCGGTGGCCGGATCCGTTTTTTTTGGTCTGAGCATGCTCAGTAGCTCTGCCCACAAGACATATATAAAAGCAAGACAGTGGGACCCACAGCCACACCCAACATGCCACCCAAGAAAGCAACCAAGCGCAGCAGGAGAAGGCAGGAGACCACTGCAGCACCATCAGCACCACCACCACCCCAAATGGAGCAGCAAATGGAACATGCTGAGGAGGGCAGGCCAGCAGCAGATGAGAGACGGTAATTATCAAATCCCCATTCCTCCAAACTAGGGCTATTGAATATCAAGATATTCATTGGCCCTTTGTTTCTCTTTATTCAACAGCCGCCCAATAGATGCAGCAGCAGCAGCAGCAGCAATGGCAGCAGGTGGAACACCACCCACAGGCATGGAGTGTGGCCACCAGGAAGACAGCACATCATCTTCTGGGAGCCCTCCCTCGCATCGTCAGCGTTTGACGGTAAGTTTTTATTTCCAAAATCCATCATCTCTGTAATATATGTCTATTCATTGCCTTTTATTTCAAAACAGGATTCACAAGATGAAGAGGAGCTCCCAGAAGAAGAAGGAAGGGGTGGACAGACACCTGGAGTGGGCTCACAATTGGTAAGTTTTTTGCATCAAACGCAGAAACACAACATCACACTACACACAACACATAGAAAACAATGTTCTGCAGACCACACACAGCAAACAAATGCCTACATCCAAAGACATAACATTTTTTGTTTTCTTCTCTAGTCTTCCCAATCTGGTGCTCGGCCAAGAGGTCCTCGCAGTGCCTCCCAGGGTCGTCGGCGACAGCAACGCGGCGGTCACCAGCGTGTAAGTATAAATATTTTTGCTTTGTTTTTTTGCACTTTTTATTTCATTTCTTTTGTGGAGGCTAATTATGTTATTTTTGTCTTTTTCTTTAACAGCCTTCACAGCGTGCTCCCGACTCTGACAGTGAGGATGGAGGACTCGATGTGGACCACCTCATCGATCTCGTCAGAGAAAGGGAGCCGCTCTGGAATATGGCTGACCGCCGCCACGCTGACCTTATCGTTACCCGACGACTCTGGGAGGAAATCTGTTCGCTCCTTGTGGGCCGCTGGGAGGACCTCGATGTTCGGGCCCAGATTAAAGAGCGTAAGTATATACAGTACCGGTTGCTTGATGTAAACCAGTGTTTCCCGAACTCCAGTCCTCGTGGTCCCCACGGATCATGTGTTCAGGATTTCTATTTACTATGGAAATCCTGAAAACATGACCCCTGGGGACCATGAGGACTGGAGTTTGTGAAACACTGATGTTGTATACTAACCACTCCTTTCTCGTTTCAGGGAACAGAATTGTGAATCGGTGGCGGTCTGTGAGGGATCGTTTCAAGAAGGAGTTCAATAAAGAGATGCGGGCCCCGAGTGGATCTGGAGGACGCAGGAGCAAGTACAAGTACGCACAAGCCCTGTCGTTCCTCCGGGAAACAATGGTCATTAGAAGGTAAATATTACACACCACATGTGAAAAAAAATGTTAGATGTAACTTTTTTTTTTCAGCCAGGGCCATACCATGTCAGTATTTTAATTGTTTTTTTTTCTCTTTATTCCACAGCACGGTGAGCAGCACTCGGGAGCCTGCACGATTGGACCCTTCTGAGGCGATCCCTGAGGAGACCGGCACCGAGGGACACTTCGACCGCCCCGGTACATCTGCACCTTCCCAGCCTTCCCACACATTCGACCCATCTGTCCCATCCACCAGCACAGGAGCATCGTGGCCGCCTACATTACATGAAGCTGCTGGTGAGGAGATCGCTTTCCCTTTACCCCACCCTTCTGCCCCTGCCACCTCTAGTACACCTGCGGGTACTGGGCGGCAGCGGCAGAGGGGTCAGGAAAAGAGTTATGCGCCAGAGTTTTTGCATCTGAATGCATCTTTCCAGAACTGTCTAAAAGTCTTGTCAGAGCAAATCTCCGCAGGCTTTCAGCAGATCAACTCCAGCATTCTGGAGGTGAAGACACTTCTGCAAACCATGCATTCAGAAGCAAGATCTTCGCCAAACCACACCTTTTTCAGGTCTGTTGTGGAGCGCATGGCAACACTATCTCCTACCCAGCAGATGCATGTAATCCATTCGTGCCACGGTGCTCTACAGCAGGTTACCTCCCAACCTCCACCTCCCACCACTGTAGTTCCTCCACCTGCACCCCCTCCAGCCACTTTCCATCCTCCCCCTCCTATTACATCTGCACCCCCTCCAGCCACTTTCCATCCTCCCCCTCCTATTACATCTGCACCCCCTCCAGCCACTTTCCATCCTCCCCCTCCTATTACATCTGCACCCCCTCCAGCCACTTTCCATCCTCCCCCTCCTATTACATACCAGCAACCTCACCAGTACCAGCAACCTTCCCAGTACCAGCAACCTCCCCAGTACCAGACATCTCCCCACTTCCAGCAACCTGCCCCGTACCAAACTCCTTCCCCGTACCAAACTCCTTCCCCGTACCAAACTCCTTCCCCATACAACTTTCCATCAACATCATCTGCTCCTACAGTCCGTGCCCAACCCTCCACTCCACCGCCCACCACCTATTCTGCCTCCCACATGTCCACCCATTCTGTATCTTTTTCCACACCATCACCTCTAACTGTTCCTTCCCCACCACGATCCCAGTCCTCTCTCCACACTCCCATTGTCGAAGTGTCCCGCAGCCCCTCCAGCAGTATTTCCACCCCACACTACACCGAGTTATAATGTTTTTTTTGTAATAAAAATGCCAATTTGGTTGGTTTCAAACCTTTATTAAAAAAGTTTTTTTAACTTTAAAAACAGTTTACACAAAAAAAAATATTTTAAATAAAAGTTAAATTATTGTTTACACTGGTTGTCTGTCATTTCTTTCTGCGGCGAAATATGTTTAAAAAAAAGGTTAAATACAGGGTATTTAAAAGGTAAAAAGGTATTCAAAACCAGGTATATAACTGTGGGTAAATTTTAGCTTTTTGCCACAGTTGTGTTCCTGGTTGTGTTTGAAGCAAAGTATTTCACCTGAAAAGTTGTGTTTATTGTTGGTGATTTCCTAACAATGTACACAACTTTTGTTAAAAGGTGAAATACTTTGCATAAAACACAACCAGGTACACACCTGTGGCCTAAAGCTAAAAATAGTAAGACCATGACAAGATAGCCAACTTTGGTTGGCAAAGGTATATACTGTTGGTCCAGAAGGTACACAAGTTTGGTTAGGGCACAAATCTTTCACACTCTGTCATCCTGCCAGTGTACTCTGCCTTGAGGTGACATAAAGTATAGTGCAAAATTGTCCCTCATTACTGAAACCGTCACAGAACTTCTAGTGGTAATATTTCCAATGACAACATCCATCTTCGCCAGTAACTTGCTCTTCTCTCCAACCTGCACTTTCTCCTCTACAACCTGTCAAAGAAGGGCTGTAGGAACATGCTATATATAGTTTTCCAGTAGACAATCCCGTTCGGAAGGCCACAAGGGTCAATTTTAAAAACCAGATCCGGCGTAATCCGTCGAAAAACGGATAGAAAAACGGATGAACCGGATGAGACGGATCCGGTTTTGTCTTTCAAGAACAAGACGGATCCGGCAGAAAACCGGATCCGGCACATCAGGTTTTACAAAACATTTGCCGGATCCGGCATTCCGGCACGACGCCGGATCGCGCCTGACGCCGAAAACCTGATGTGTGAAAGTAGCCTAAGAAGTGCGCAAAGACCTTTTGCCGAGGGAAAAATCTGAGAAATTTGAATACCAGTAGCATGCTTAGACATTTAACCACCATGCACTTGCAAGCGTGGATGGACTACCAAAACTCACGTACCACATGTGCAACTGCTCCCAAAGAAGGTAGTCAGCAATGCTACGTTGTTTCCCCCACTGTAAGCCCACCGGTTAGCACACCACCAGCAGCAAATGTTGAGGTGTCGTCGCAAGGCCAAAGTAGTCAGGGAATCACTATGTTATATCAACGAAAGACTGAATCTTGGCCATCAGAAAGAACACCAACTCCATCACCATCATCAACCCTCTCTCAGTCCGCCATGTCCACCGTTAGTTCCACCATATGCAGCTCACAAGTCCAGCTCACCTTACCAGAGACTATGAGTAGGACAAGAAAGTACTCATCCTCTCATCCGTGTACACTGGGATTGAATGGCCACATTGCCAAACTAATCTCATTAGAGATGATGCCCTACCGGTTGGTTGAAAGCGCAGCTTTCCGCTAACTCATGGCCTACGCAGTACCACGCTATGACCTACCCAGTCGCCACTTATTTTCTCGCAAAGCCATCCCAGCCCTCCACCTTCATGTGAAAGACCGCATTGTCCATGCACTCAAGCAATCAGTGAGTGGAAAGGTGTACCTCACAACTGATGCATGGTCCAGTAGGCATGGCCAGGGCCGTTACGTGTCCATCACTGTGCACTGGGTTAGTGTGGTGGATGCAGGGTCCACAGGGGACAGCGGTGGTGGGACAGTGCTGCCTAGCCCACGGTATGGGAAACAGTTGGCTGCAGGTGTTCGACCCTCCTCTTCTTCCAGAAGCGTAAGCTCGTCCACAGAGCGCAGTCACACGAGCACTCCATCCGCAGCTGCCAGTGTTGCACACAAGGTGTCCCCCTATCGATCAGCTAGTGGAAAGCGTCAGCAGGCTGTGTTGCAGATGATGTGTTTGGGCGACAGACACACCGCGGAGGTACTGGCCGACTACTTTCAGCAACAAACTGAGTCATGGCTGGGCAGTCTACATCTTGAGACAGGCAAGGTAGTTAGTGATAACTGCCGGAATTTTGTGGCAGCCATAGCCCTTTCAAAACTCAGACACATACCTTGCTTGGCTCACACCTTGAACCTGGTGGTGCAGTGCTTCCTCAATAATTATCCAGAGTTAACAGGCCTGCTCCATAAGGTTCGAAGACTGTGCTCGCACATCCGCCGGTCGCCGGTACACTCCAGTCGTATGCAGAAGCTGCAACGATTGCTCCACCTTCCCAAGCACCGCCTAATTATCGACGTTGCAACAAGGTGGAACTCCACCCTGCACATGGTTGAGCGGCTGTGCAAACAGAGGCAGGCCGTAATATATTTGTGGGAGGATACACGGGCAGGCACTTTGAGGGCAGACATGGAGTTGACAGGTGTGCAGTGGTCGAAGCTGAAAGACCTCTGTAAAGTCCTTCAGTGTTTTGCCAGAAAGTGCTCCTCCACCCAGTACTCACAGTGCATCATTGACACCGGGAATATTGGCCCACATGTCAGGTTATGCCTTGCAGATCCTAAAAAGGGACCCCCGCATTGCCAAAATGATGAACGATGACGACTACTGGTTGGCCAGCATCCTGGATCCACGCTATAAAGGCAAATTCCAAAACATAATGCCACAGGAGAACCTTGACCTAATATTGGCTAACAAACAAGCAACTCTGGTAAACAAGTTGGTTGAGGCATTTCCAGCACACAGCAGCGGTGATGGTTGTCACACGAGCCGTTGGTGCCGGGGGCAGCTTGGAAGAGGTGTTCGTGGTGCACACATCAGAAGTGGCGTTGGAGACAGGGGTTTTATGACCATGTTGTGGACTGATTTTTCAAGTCCCGCTCACACGACTGGTAATACTGCATCGATTGAAAGTGACAGGAGACAGCAGTTGTCAACTATGGTTACAAACTACTTCTCGTCCCATATCGATGTTCTCCCTCACAGGTCATTCCCATTTGACTATTGGGCCGCTAAACTGGACACCTGGCCTGAATTGGCACAAAATGCCTTACAGGAGCTCACTTGCCCAGCTGCAAGTGTGCTATCAGAAAGAGTCTTCAGTGCAGCTGGATCAATCCTGACAGAAAAAAGGACCCGTCTGTCGACCCAAAATGTGGATGATCTAACCTTCATTAAAATGAACCATGCATGGGTTTCCAAGGACTTTGTCCCACTTTACCCTGATGACACATAGGTTGCCAGAAAAATGGCTTGCTTTGGTCATCCTCTTCCTCGGACTTGACCAATTTCACCTTTAGCAGCAGCTGAATGTCCCAGATCAACATATGCCATTTTGTAAACTTCCCTAACTGGGCTGCCTCCCGCCCCATGGCCGGGGTCACCACCAAGCGCACACAACCGTGCGAGTGCCGTTGCCCTGGACAGGTGGGTGGGCCGACTCTTGGGCGCGGGCACTGGCACAGGGTCCCTCATAGTGCAATCAAGTGTCTCTGACGGTGGGGGTGCACACCCGCTGTCAGACACACCGCCGTACTATGAGGGGCCCAGTGCCAGTACCGACACCCACGAGTGTGCCCCCCTTGCTTGGGCAGGGCCACAGCATTTGCAATGTTTACCTCTCCCTGCTCCCCCGCTGTGTAGTCTGGACTGTCAAATCCTTCACTGGGACTGCCACTACAAATTTGTTGAACTGATAGATGATGGTTAAGATGTAGCTATGCCCTGTCCCGCTGGCCGGGCTCTAGCTTCAGATGATCAATGACTTCCATTTCTTCTGGACGTCGACTCACAATGACATGCAGTGGTGGTTTATCATCAGCTTTCACAGTTTTCCTACTCACAGACGTGTGACATTCCGGCGCACATTTTTAAATGTGCCCTCTCATGCCAATCCCACAGAATCGCCTACGGCCTGTGGCGTCTGTCTTTTGCACTCCAAAGTTACGTGACAGATCATGATAGGCAGTGAGCAACATGTTTACATCTCTCCCTGTGATAAAAATTTGATGGAGATGAGTAACGCTGATGGGATCAAC